>NC_136410.1:200573233-201990733 GCF_051521515.1 Lactuca serriola
ACGGGGAAATCATTAATTTAAATATTTTGATTCCACGTGTTACCTAATCGATGTTTCATATTCTGAATTTTCTACATGTTCTTGAGCCTTTAACCAAGGAATGCTTTAAGTTGTATAACCTTGATTTGTTAGCTATAATGTAAACACTAATTTGGATGAAGAAACAAAGAATAAAGTTACTAAAAACTTCAAGCTGGATGATAAGATTTTGAAGATCATGACATGCTTAGTTCAAAGAAATAAAGCTAGGCATTATATCCCAAAAACAAAAATTACCGATTTCTAAGCAAAATATCCTATTTCCATTATGCAAGCACAAGAAGTTAGAGTTGAAAAAAAATTCCCCAATCACTTAAAGTACATTTATTTAGGTGAAAAAGAAACATTAGAATTCATCATTTCAACCAAGCTGACAACAACATAAGAAGATGATGAATAGTCGCAACCTTACAATATTGTAAATAAGCGATCATGTTGACCATTTCATACATAAAATGGTTGATTCCAACATTATGCATACAAAGAAATCATCATGGAGGAGGACTCCAAACCAAACCATGAAGCCCAAAGAAGATTAATCCTTCTTATGATGGAGGTGGTGAAGAAAAACATTTTGAAGTTATTAAATGCATAAGTGATATACGTGAAAGATCTTTATGTTGGATTAGGTGTCTAAGCCCATAACAATAATTGGTATGTACTTGACCCGAGAGTAGCATGGTCCTTTTGGGTTGCCTTCACCAATGCAATTTGATAGGATGGACTGTTGAGAATAAGATTATTTTTGATTTATTAATTACGAGTATAATATATTAATATGAAATCACATTATTTAATTAGTATTGATCAAGAATTAATTTAGTGATCAAAAGAGACTAACTAAATATACGGGGACTGATTTGGTAAATCAATGATTCTTATAGTGTGGGTCAATGATCCATGGTTAATTAGGATAGGCTAAACCAACATGGATAGTCCATGGAGATTTAACCAATGGAGCCTAAGTAATATGAAGGGTCATGGTGCATTAGGGTTTGCATGGATGTAACCCTAGCACTTGTCACACTATAAAAGGAACCCCCTAGAGCTAAAATCGGTTGCACATACATTCTTGGAGAGTGAGAACCGATTTTTGTGCTATATAACTTATTCTCTCTAGCCTCCTTTTGCACTTGGTGTTTGTGACACCTTAGAGGCATCACAATTGAGGTGCTAAAGCTTTTGAAGGCCAAGAACTACAAGTCCTATCAAGAGGTAAGTTATCTAACTAGTTATATTGTTCAATTGTTAAATTATATGCTAGATAGGATGTATGCTTAGAAAATCAAATTGCATGTATAATTAGAGAAAACATAGATCCAAAGCATCTAGGGTTGCATGTGCACCATAAGGTTGTTAGAGTGCTCAAAAACCCTTCAATGGTATCAGAGCCTAGGATTGTTTTCTGTTATACTTGATTCTTGTTAATTTTCCAAGTTGAAAAAAATTGATTTTCTGGCCTCTGACTGATGAACTCGCTGAGTCCATTGGATGACTCGACGAGTCCACTCAGTAAAAGGGCAACTCGACGAGTCAGGATCATGCACTCGTTGAGTTGATGGCTCTGGTAGCAGAATTTCGAGTTTTTGGTCAGAATTAGATTAGGATAATTACCACAAACTGTTTTTTTAAACATTAAATCTATTTTCTTGATATGGTAGTGATCATGCTCATCCAATTAAAAGGTAATTGTCAAAATTTCAAGATTTGTATTAGTTTATATGTTTAGGCTAATTTCTTGCAAATTGTTGATATGAATTATCTTGACTTATGAGTTTAACTAGATCATAGATAAATTATTAGATAATTTATGTTATTTAAAATGTTTATCTAAATGCCTTTAGTGAATTCCATAACTTGTTCTTAAGTTATGGAAAATGAAAAGTCTCATTTTTAAAAAATCAATAAACTCATAAGTTATGGAAATGAAAAGTTTCAAAACTTCCCCTCAAGTTTTGAAGTTTGTAAAGTCACGCTTATGAATACTTTAATTCCAAACCCTAGAATTTTAAAAGTTTAAAATCCAACCCTTATACTATTATAATATTAAAAGTTTAATAATTATATATATGTATACGACAAGTCAGTCTTACCGTTAGTAGGCCTCATTCACGAAGCCGATCTATAAGGGGGGGGGGGTATAAGGATATTGCCTATAAAATGGTGGTTTAATGGTGTCCACTCTCACCCACCGCTTCCTTGACTGGTGGAGGGCCGTTAGCCGAACGGGTAGGATAGAACAATAATTATCGTTAAAAGTATAATGATAATTATAAAGTAACTAAACCTTCAAATATTTTGCAATTGGATTACGACATCCCTCTTCCGAATTGTAAAATATTGGGTTAGGTCCTAGCTTTAATATTTCATTTGGGTGTTATATTAAGGATTATTATCTAATCTAAATTTTGTCTTTCTTTTTTAGATGTCTTCCAACACTGCTTCAGACTCAAACCCTATTGGCTCCTTCTCCTTCATGGACTTGTGTGGGAGAGTCATCTTTGATGATTCCAACTTGAATGATTGGATTAGGAACATCAAGATGGTTACTCGTTACGAGGATAAAGAATATGTCCTTGATAAGGAGCTTAAGGAAATTGATGAGTCTTCTACTACTCCTGAGGAGATTGTTGAGTATAGGACTCATGAGAAGGATGCCACTAAGGTGTCTTGTATCATGTTGGCCACTATGACAACTGAACTCCCAAGGTCCTACAAGGACTATTACCCTTTTGAGATGAACCAAGACCTGATGGAAAGATACCATCAGAGTGCTCATCAAGAGAGGTATGAAATCATCGCCTCCATGATAACAAAAAAATGAAGGATGGAGAGTCCATCACAACCCACTTGTAGAAAATGCAAAGGTTTGTGGACCGCTTGTTGAAGTTGAATGTGAACTTCGATGAGGAGTTGGCCATAGATATCATTCTACACTCTTTACCTCCCTGTTATGATTAGTTTCGTATGACCTATCATATGGACAAGGAAGAGGTCACTCTTAGCAAGCTTCAAGGACTTTTAAGGACTGCTGAAAGTAGTCTCAAAGGTAAAAATGTTGTTCCTACCCCTACTGCTACTACCCTTATTCTGGTAATTGGGAAAGGGAAAGGGAAGAAGAGGAAGGCTTCCTTTAAGAGCCACAAGGGAAAGTCTCTTGATGGATCCTATTTAAGTGGAACCAAAGGTGGTTCTACTGCTCCGTCTACCATTCCTAAGGAAGCAGAGTGTTTCTAGTGTTATGAAAAGGGGCACTGGAAGCGAAGCTGGCCCAAATACTTCCAGGATGTCAAGGATGGGAAGGTTAAACCCACCTATGCAGGTATTTACACTATTCTATCTAATAAATCACCACATTCTTGTTCTTGGGTCCTTGATACATGTTGTGGATTTCACATTTGTTCTGATTTGTAGGGACTAAAAATAAGTAAGGATGTGGAGCACGGGAAGATGAACTTGATCATGGGGAATAGGAAAATGTCGCCTGTCACCAAGATTGGAGTTTATTCTTTATTGCTTAGTAGTGGGTTGGAATTAGATTTGAATAACTGTTGCTAATCCTCTAATATGGAGAGAAATATTATTTCCTTTCATGGTTTGTACAAACAAGCTTTTAGTTTTTCATTTGATAATGAAATTGGTGCTATTAATGCTTTTTATAATGGTGTTTTTTATTTTAAAGCATTACCTTGTAATGGTGTATATGAAACTGTGATGGTTTTAGACAACTTAGGAATAATGTGTTGCACATTGATTCTTCCAGTAATTTGGATAAGGCATCCTTGTGGAATTGTCGTCTTGGATATGTCAACAAGAAGCGCATAGGCCAACTCCAAAAGGCTGGAGTCTTAGAGTCTTTCGACTTAATGTCGGATGACACTTGTGAATCTTGTTTACT
Organism: Lactuca serriola; assembly: GCF_051521515.1. NCBI lineage: Eukaryota > Viridiplantae > Streptophyta > Magnoliopsida > Asterales > Asteraceae > Lactuca > Lactuca serriola. The sequence goes on from NC_136410.1 coordinate 200,577,171, forward strand.
TGGAAAGATGACCAAGTCACCCTTCACTGGTACTTGTGAAAGGGGTGAAGGTTTGTTGGATCTCATACACACCGATATACATGGACCTTTTAGAACCGCCACAAGGGATGCTAACCGCTTCTATGTGACTTTTACTGATGATTACGTCAGATATGGCTATATCTACTTAATCAAGCATAAGTTAGAAACCTATGAAAAGTTCAAAGAGTTTAAACAAGAAGTGGAGAATCAGCTGGGTAGGAAGACAAAGATGCTCTGATCCGATTGGGGTGGTGAGTATCTTAGTATCGAGTTCCTAGACTATCTTAAGGAATGTGGAATTGTTTCACAATCCTAGGACACCACAGCTTAATGGTGTGGTTGAGAGGCACAATCGAACCTTGTTGGACATGGTTCATTTCATGATGAGTCGGGCTTCGTTACCTATCTCATTATGGGGGTATGCCTTAGAGACTACCACCCATATCCTTAACCTAGTCCCAACTAAGAAGGTTTCCAGAACACCCCACGATATGTGGACAGGGAAAGTTACCTTGTTAGCACACTCTTTAGCACACATCAAGGTTTGGGGTTGTGAGGATTTCGTGAGACGCGAGACTCACGACAAGCTCGAACCTCGCAGTGAGCGTTATATTTTCATCGGATACCCGCAAAAATCTTTTGGATATCTCTCCTATAGAACAAGTGACAATGTTGTCTTTGTTGCAAGGAGAGGAGTTTTTCGCGAGAGAGAACTCATAGGCCAAGGGGACAGTGGGAGGGAAATTGACCTTGAAGAGCTTCAAGAGTCAAGCGGTGAAGGAACCTCAAACACTAGCGATCAAGCTAAGGAGGAAACTTCTGTTGAGCCAATTGACGAGTCCGTACCTCTGAGGCATTCCAGTAGAGTTAATGTTCCACCTGAGTTTTATGGTTTCCATATTACTGCAGAAGGTGATACATTTATCTATGATAGCACACTAGTAAATTTGGATGAACCTAACAACTGCAAGGAAGCCATGGTAGGCCCCAAGTCTGCAAAGTGGAAAGAGGCTATGGACAGCGAGATTCAATCCATATATGACAATCAAGTTTGGAACTTGGTTAGAAATGTACCGGGTTGTAAGACAGTCGGGTGCAAATGGATATTTAATAAGAAGACTGGCATGGATGGGAAAGTACACACATATAAGGCGCGACTAGTTGCGAAGGGATTTACTCAAATTCATGGAGTTGACTATGATGAGACCTTCTCACCAATAGCGAAGACTAAATCCATAAGGGTTATGCTAGCCATAGCTGTATTTCATGACTATGAAATATGGCAAATGGATGTGAAATTCCTTAATGGGAAGTTGGCTGAAGATGTTTACATGAATTAGCCAGAGGGTTTTGTCAGTGCAAGGTACCCTAATAGAGTGTGTAAGCTTGAGAAATCCATTTATGGATGGAAACAAGCATCTCGCAGATGGAATCTTTGTTACGATGAGAAAGTCAAAGAGTTTGGATTTTCGAGAAGCGAGGATGAGTCTTGTGTGTATGTCAAGGCTAGTGGGAGTATAGTTAGCTTTCTGGTGTTGTATGTGGATGACATACTACTCATAGGAAATGACATCCCAACCTTGTAGGAGGTGAAGTCCTGGATTGGGAAGTATTTCGCTATGAAGGACCTTGGAGAAGTTGCCTATATTCTAGGGATAAGGATATTGAGAGACAGGAGTAAATGACTAATTGGAATTAGTCAAAGTACCTATTTGGATAAGGTGTTGAAACGGTTCAACATGGAGAATTCTAAGAAAGGTGACTTACCCATCCAACGAAATAAAAAACTGAGTATGACTCAGAGTCCGAGTACAGAGGCTGAGATAGCTGAGATGAGTCGAGTACCATATGCTTCGACGGTTGGTTCGATCATGTATGCTATGACTTGTACTCGCCCTGATATGGCCTTTGCTTTTAGAAAGGTCAGCAGATATCGAGGGAATCCTGGTAAAGCTGACTGGACTACGGTAAAGATCATTCTCAAGTACTTGCGGAGGACTAAGGATTGGGTCCTTACCCTCGGTGGGAGTGATGACTTGAGAGTGACTGGGTATAGTGATGCCAGTTTTTAGACCGACAGAGATAATTTACGCTCTCCGTCGGGCTGGGTATTTACTCTGAATGGAGGATCAATAACTTGGAAAAGTTCCAAACAGGAGATCGTAGCTGATTCAAGGTGCGAATCAGAGTATATAGCAGCAAGCGAAACATTGAAGGAGGTGATATGGCTGAAGAACTTCATCGGACACCTTGGAGTTGTACCAACTACAAAGGAGCCTATGGAGATTTTCTGTGACAATGAGGGTGTGGTTTCCTTATCTAAGGAACCAAGGGAGCATGGCCGATCCAGGCACATCGACAGAAAATATCACTTTATAAGACGTCGGGTGGAAGAAGGACTCCTCGTGGTAAAGAGGGTATCGTCAGATGAGAACCCAACATATCCCCTCATGAAGGGACCGAGTAGGGTTAAGCATTTGAAGCATGCAAGGAGCATTGGGCTGAAGGACGATATTAGTTTTAATGATTAGATAGCTGCTTAGAAACTTGTAATAGATAAAATGTAATTGACATTGATGATTAAATAAAAGGTGTTTTTTATTTATAAGTAAGATTACTGTGTTATGTCAATTGTTTACTATTGTTTCATTTTGCATGTTTTTGATGGGTTTTATACAAACAATCCTATGTGTGCATGCAACCCTAGATTTGGATCTATGTTTTCACTATTAGATACACAACATTATGAACACAAGAAGAACCCTAGCATGCACCTAGGTATTTCGAAATCTTGATAGTAAAAGGGATTACATACCTCTTGTTGTTATATTGTAATAACAACACAAGTCTTCAATCTCCTTGTCTTGGAAAGCAAGTACCACAAGTGTAGTACCTCTAATGGCTCACAAACACCAAGAGTAAATGGAGAGGCAAGAGAGAGAGATAGGAGGGAAGCAAAAATCGGCTCTAGGTCTTCTAGGGATCAAGTGGCCGATTTTCCTACGCCTAAGGGGTCTTTATATAGGGTAAAGATTAGGGTTTGAGTCCTTATCCTTATCTGGTTACTTGCCCACCAAGCAGCCCATAAGATTAGCCTAGAATCCTTATATTGGACGAATTCTAAGGCCTTATCACCTCAGATTCGTCCACCCTATCCATAGGGCATCCATTGCCCTAATTTGCAACTATCACATAATTACAATTCAACCCCTCTAGTTTAAGTAATTATATTTGATCAGAAAATTAATTCTTAATTAATTATTGACCAATATTAATTAAACAAATACGATTTCTCATTTAATATATTATTCTTATAATATATTAATAAATCATAATAACCTCTTTCTCTATTATTTCTCCAGTCAAGTTGCTTTGGTGAAGGCAACCCAAAAGGACCATGCACAACCGAGTCAAGTGCTTACTAAACATGGTTACGGGCTTAGACACTAATCCAATAGTCTCCCACTTGGATAAGTCTAGTAACCATAAATGCAAGTATAACTCGATTAGCAATCGTAGCTCTCAAAGACGCTGTCAAACTCTGATCTTATCAGCAACCTGTCCTTTAGATAAGGGATTGTACAGTCCTCTGTTTTAGATATCGTGCAGACAATCTCATGGATCATAGTCATACTTATTGTCCAGTAGTTTGTTTCTCGATCTCAGATTCATTTGACATACAACTTAATTGAACACATCAATTCAGTCCTGACCGGGCTCGACACATAAGTCAAATCAAATCATCGAGGGGCGCTAATATCGCTTTTTACCCTCTTAGGATAAAAGGAACATATAAACTTCGACATATATGCATTTACTATTCACTGATCAAATTATACACAACAACGCATTTTATGACATCAAGTTACTGATGCGTTTTCGCATTATCAATGCACAATCAATTAGCAAACAATAAACCATATATCTTGGTTTTAAGACCATATGATATTATCGTCTTGTGATCATCCGTGATAAATTCCATGAAGTGATTCCAGCAAGCGCGGGTTTATTCCAATGCTCAAAACTTATTCATAAGCACTCATGAACGTTGTAACAAACATTTGTTATGTCTAATACCTTTCAGACAATCTACACACCAATTCATGACAGTCTTCATTCATACCTAATTCCAACATATAAACGACTGTGGACCGTTTGAATAATTTGATTATTCTTAATTAACTCAATTATTCAGGAAGTCAAAACATGCAAAGCAAAATAATAGTTAAACAATCAACATAAGACGGTGACTATACTTATAAATAATACTCCTTTATTTTATCATCAAATATCAATTACATTTATCTATTACATGTTTCTAAGCTATCTAATCCAAACTAATATCGTCCTTCAACCCAATGATCCTAGCGTGGTGCAAGTGCTTAACCCTACTCAGTCCCTTCGTAAGCGGATCTGCTGGGTTATCCTCTGATGATACCCTCTTAACTACGAGGAGTCCTTCTTCTACCCGATGTCTAATAAAGTGATATTTTATGTCGATATGTCGAGATCTACCTGTTGGATTAGTGTCTAAGTCCATAACTATTTTGGTATGTACTTGACCCGATGGTGGATGGTCCTTTTGGGTTGCCTTCACCAAAGCAACTTGATAGGATGAATTATGAAGAGAAAGGATTAATTATTATTTATTAATATATTATGAGAATAATATATTAAAGGAGAAATCATATTGTTTAATTAATATTAGTCAAGAATTAATTGATAATTAATTTTGTGGCTAAAAGAGATTAATTAAACTTAAGGGACTAGAACTGTAATTATAAGATAATTGCATTTGGGCTATGGATCACCTTGGAATAATAGGTTGGACGAATTCTATGGAGAAACCCATTAGAAATCGTCCAAGGGGTATTCTAAAAGGGTCCATGGGCTGCTTAGGGCTTAAGCAGTCAAATTAGGGTTTCCTAGTTGAAAATCCTAATAGCCTACATGTATATAGAGTACCCTTAACCCTAAAAACGTGGCCAAGAGTTCCACTAGGGTTTCTGGACGTTTTGGCAGCCTCCTCTCTCCTTATTCTTCTTCCTCTTGCTCTTGGTGTTTGTGAGCCATTAGAGGAGTGATGTAACACCCGGATTCCCATGTATGATGTTTGTTCTTTATTTTTTTGGGTGTTGAGGGGAGACTCGGTGAGTTGGCATCTAGACTCACCGAGTATGGTCGCGGATTTGGATGCGAGTTCACACCTGGACTCGGTGAGTTCATGAGTGGACTCGATGAGTCCACGCTGTTTAATGAAACCCTAATTTCCAGGGTTGAGACCTATTTAAAGGGTCTTAAGGCCGTCATTTGCGGCTACCAACCCCCATAGAGAAGCCCTAAAGAGATCTAGAGCGTTTGTGAGGAAGGTGAGGCAAATCTTGAGCTTTTGTGGGTGTTTTTGCAAGAAGGAAGTGTTCAAGGCAAGAGGAGGCTGAAGGAGGTGCGATTTTGGTGGTCTTTGATCTCATAGAGAATGTATTGAGGTATTATTCTCGGACCTTCTTCAGTTTTTGGTGTTGATTCTTAGTGTTAGGGTTTTCTAACCCTTTTAGAGGTTGATTAAGTGGAGTAGTTGGTCCCTTCTCGAGTTTGTGTTTTGATCTGGACCCAAAGAGGTCTAGAGACCTTAACCCTTGGAGCTTTATGAGTCATTTTGGGAGTCTTGAGCTTGGAATGTTATTTTTGGGGCTAAATCACCATTTTGGACCATTTAGGATTTATAAGTGTGTCAAGGTTCAAACTTTACGTGATTATCATGCTTGGGGAGGCTAGATCTATGATTGTATGGAACAGATCTGACCTCAAAAGTTGTTTTGAGTTCGTGCATGGCATGAACTCGATGAGTCCGAAGAACAAACTCGGCGAGTAGTATGAAAGTTGCCCGTTAATTACTCTGTGAGTGGACCGTAGAGTTGGGGGAATGACTCGGTGAGTCAGAGAGAGACAGGGGTCTGAGTTCAAGTTGGAACTCGCCGAGTTGTTCTTGAGACTCGGCGAGTTGAGTCGGGGTGGCCCCGCGATTCATGCCAGGTAGAACTCGTCGAGTTGGGGGAAGTACTCGACGTGCCAAGAGAGGGTCTAAATGAGTCAGTGAACACGTGTAGACTCGCCGAGTTGCCCTAGTGCACTTGACGAGTCGGGTCAAAGTTTGACCGTTGACCATGTTGACTTTTAGGGTTGAGTTTAGTTGTATTTATGAGAATATTTAATTTATATGATTAGGCGGAGGCTAGGTCACATTTCTACCGAGTCAGAAACTTACCGAGACACTGAGGTGAGTCTTCTCACTATACATTACCTAGAGTGGTACTATGCGATGACCAGAGGGTCTTATGTGTTATGTATGAGATTATGTGCTATGTGATATTTGTATGTTGTATGATGATATAGACTGGACCGGAGGGTCCAACGAGCTATGACCGGACCAGAGGGTCCAACGAGCTACGGGACTGGAGGGTCCCGCTGAGACACATGGACCGGAGGGTCGTATTGTAGCCTCGAGTGGCGTATGTGTTGTATGTGGTATTTTGGGGAACTCACTAAGCATTTATGCTTACAGATGTTGTGTTATGTGTTTCATGTACTAGTGATGAGCGCGGGAAGGCGCCGACATGATTCGTACACACACGCATTGGAGTTTTGTAGAGATTCTGGGGAGATGTTTTGTGACAATAACTTTTGATGCAATGTGTTTGACATTATTTTATGAATGAATGAATGTTTTAAAAATGAAAAATTATTTTGAAAATTTACGTTGTTACAAGTTCGTATCAGAGCCTTGGTTTGAGGGATTCAGATGCATCTTCGGGCGTATCTGAACTCAAACTGAGGAATTGAGGAAAATTTTGATAATGAAGTAAAATTTTTGAAAAAAGTAAAAAGAGTTTTGAAGCAAACAGAGCAGAGTCGTGTGTACGATCAGCCAACGCCCGAACGACGAATTCCCCAAAAGTACCCTTACATTATGTGTTATGAGATATGTTACATTATGCATGCTAGAGTAGGCTAGGTATACATATTAGCACGAACGTGGTCTGATTTGTGATGCCTTAGCCTAGGAGATTTCTGCTGCTGAGATGCTTTGAGGGTGAGTAGATAGCAGTTAGGAGCTCATGAGAATAGAGTAATTTTAATCCAAGATCAGAGGAGGAGGACTTGAAGTGAACGCTGATGAGGTGTGGTTAGTAGTATTGGGCCCGTACTACTGAAGACACCGGATCAGTGGGCATTTCAAGTAAGAATCTTTTGGACAACGGAGGATAAGTAGGGTTGCGTCATCGAGTATGACTATGTTCAATCGAGTCTCTGATAATTTTTGTTGTATTTCAGAGGCATCATGGTTGGGACTCGACACACACCTGAGATTAGTGGTGTTAGCGATGAGGAGATCCGTCGATTGATTCATGAGGAGGTGGCTGCTGCCATCCGGGCTGAGATTCCTGAGATGTTTGGGGACATAAAGACCACATTGATTGAGACTTTTGATGAGCGGTACGCATCATTGACTGAGGTTGCTGCAGCTGCAGCTACTGCTGCTGTTGCTACTGCCAGACCTCAGGTAGGTGACTCGTTGTTGTTCTGGGAGTTCAGCAACACAAAGCCACCAGAGTTCGACGGGAAGCAGGACCCGATTGCTACTATGAGATGGATCTATGACATCGAGGGATGTTTCTATACGTGTTCTTGTCCAGAGCACGTGAGTGTTCGGTTCGCCTTGAACCAGCTCTGTCTGGGAGCGAAGGATTGGTGGAAGTTCGTGACGGCAAACTTCACTTTGGTTGAGATTTTCGAGGTGACCTGGGAGAGGTTCACCGCTATGTTCTGAGAGGAGTATGTTCCCCCGGTGGAGAGGGAACGGTTGATTCAGGAGTTCTTGACCCTCAAGCAGGGTATTGATTCTGTGGCAGACATCACCAGGAAGTTCGTGGCGAACTCGTCTTACCAGACATTTGCCCTCAAGCAGGGTACTGATTCTGTGGAAGACATCACCAGGAAGTTCGTGGCGAACTCGTCTTACCGGACATTTGCGCTGAGCAGGTGTCGACTGAGCAAGCTCGTATGAGCTGTTATCTGAGTGTGCTGAGGAGAGATATTCGGGAGTTCGTGGCGAACTCGTCTTACCGGACATTTGCTGAGCTCCAGGAAAATGCCCGGAAGAGGGAGATCGAGATGGAGACTCAAGCCAGCGAGGAGGCCGAGTCTCAGAGGATGGATCGGCGGCCGGCTCAGTCTCAGCCGGCAGCCAAGCAGGATAGACCCGCTGATTCGAGATCTGGGGGCGCGAAGGGCCGCACTTGTGGAAAGTGCGGTAAGAGTCACGAAGGGTCGTGCAGGGCTGGGGTGTGCTACAAGTGTGGGAAGGAGGGGCATAACGCGAGGGAGTGCCCCAAGGGATTTTCGGTTTGCTTTCATTTCAACCAGACCGGCCATCGGAAGGCCGAGTGCCCGCAGCTTCTTCAGGGATCAGCGCAGGGATCCGCGCCTGCTGCTAGGGCTACCGAGGTTCGGCCGGTGAAGGCTGAGGCCCCAAAGGCTCGTGGGAGAGCATTTCAGTTGACCGCAGAGGAGGTCCGCGCGGCGCCAGATGTTATGGCTGGTATGTATTCTCTTTTCATCTTTTATTCGAGTTGAGTTTTTATGGTTATATGATGTTATGCATAGGTACTTTTCTTGTGAGTTCTGTGCCTGCATTGGTATTATTTGACTCAGGTGTGAGTCGGTCGTTTGTTTCCGTAGCATTTAGTCAGCATATTAGTGTCTGTCGAGAGGCGTTGGATCGGCCTCTGCGAGTTTCCATAGCTGATGAGCAAGCAGTGTATGCTTTGGATGTGATTTGAGGATGTGTCCTTGAGATCTTCGGTGTGGAGTTCCCAATAGATTTGGTTCCGATCACGATGGGGGACATGTGTGTTATAGTGGGTATGGATTGGATGAGCCGATATGGAGCTATGATAGAATACGAGCGTCAATTGGTGACGATTCGAGACCCTAGTGGGGGAGTTCTTACGGTGTACGGCGAGGGTACACGTGCCGGGTCAGCATTTTGTTCGGCCGCCAGAGCGAGACAGAGTCTACAGCAGGGCTGTAGGGGTTTTGTGGCATATGTGACGGATGCGAGGGTTGATTCAGAGAGGCCGAAGTCAGTTGATGAGGTCCCGATAGTGCATGAGTTTCCGGATGTGTTTCCAGAGGAGTTGCCGGGTGTGCCTCCGGAGAGGTAGGTAGAGTTCGATATTGAGTTGGTTCCGGGAGCTGCGCCTATCGCCATGGCTCCTTATCGCCTTGCACCTCCGGAGATGCAGGAGTTATCCTCGCAGCTTCAGGAGCTGCTGGGGAAGGGGTTTATCAGGACGGGTAGTTCGACATGGGGGGGGGGCGCCCATTCTTTTTGTCAAGAAGAAGGATGGTTCACTCCGGATGTGCATTGATTATCGTGAGTTGAACAAGCTAACGGTCAAGAACCGTTACCCATTGACGAGGATTGGTGATTTGTTCGATCAGTTGCAGGGAGCATCTTGGTTCTCCAAGATCGATTTGAGGTATGGTTATCATCAGGTGAGGGTGCGAGAGGAGGACGTCCAGAAGACAGCATTCCGGACTCGTTATGGGCATTACGAGTTCGGGGTGATGCCTTCGGACTCACCAACGCATCGGCGGTGTTCATGGATCTCATGAACAGGGTGTGCAGACCGATGTTGGACCGCTCAGTGATCGTGTTCATTGACGACATATTGGTGTATTCGAGGTCTAGAGAGCAACATGAGGAGCATTTGAGGGAGATCCTCGGAGTTCTGAGATCAGAGAGGCTTTATGCAAAGTTCTCCAAATGTGAGTTCTGGTTATGAGAGGTTCAATTTTTGGGACATCTCGTTAACTAGAAGGGGATATTGGTCGATCCGGCCAAGATTGAGGCGGTCATGAGGTGGGAGGTGCCGAGATCACCCACCGAGATCAGGAATTTTCTGGGTTTGGCCGGCTATTATCGAAGATTTATTAAGGATTTCTCCAAGATCGCCGTGCCACTCACCAAGTTGACCCGGAAGGATGTTGAGTTTTCTTGGGGTCCGGAGCAGCAGACCTCTTTCGAGACACTTCGCCAGAAATTATGCGAAGCCCCAGTTTTAGCCCTTTCGGAAGGGATGGAGGATTTTGTGGTATATTGTGATGCATCAATATCCGGGTTGGGAGTGGTGCTCATGCAGAGGGGGCATGTGATAGCATATGCATCGAGGCAGCTTAATCCTCATGAGTCGAGATATCCCACTCATGATTTGGAGTTGGTAGCGGTAGTGTTCGGCCTCAAGATCTAGCGACATTATATGTATGTGGTTCGGTGTATGATATACACGGACCACAAGAGCTTGAAGTATTTGATGGACCAGCCCAACTTGAATATGCGCCAGAGGAGGTGGTTAGACGTGGTCAAGGATTATGATTGTGAGATCATGTACCAACCGGGCAAGGCTAATGTTGTAGCTGATGCATTGAGCCATAGAGCAGAGGGCGCCCCATTTCGAGATGTCTGTTTGAGAATGACAGTGATGACCCTGGTGTTGGACGCTATTCGTGAGGCCCAGGTTGAGGCTGTCGAGCCAGAAAGCCAGAAGAGAGAGCGAGTTGTCGGGTTAGTATCGGAATTAGTTACCGATAGCCGGGGGCTTATGACATTTCAGGTTCGTATTTGGGTACCGTCCGTGGGCGGCACGCGTACCATTTTTATGGAAGAGGCCCATCAATCGAAATTCTCGATCCATCCCGGGGCCACTAAGATGTATTTGGACCTGAAAAAGGATTATTGGTGGCCCTGTAGAGAGGTGCTTGACCTGTCGCAGAGTGAAGGCCGAGCACCAGCGTCCACATGGTAAGCTGCAACCACTAGAGATTCCCGAATGGAAGTGGGAACAGATTACCATGGATTTCATCACCAAATTGTCAAGAACCGCGAGGGGTGTTGATGCAATTTGGGTGATTGTGGACAGATTGACGAAGAGTGCTCACTTCCTGGCCATCAGTGAGAGCTCTTCCGCGGAGAAGTTGGCAGAGATATACATGAGAGAGGTGGTATCGCAGCATGGAGTGCCGATCTCGATTGTCTCAGATCGAGATGTATGTTTCACTTCCAAATTCTGGAAGAAGTTTCATGAGGAATTGGGTACGAAACTGCATTTTTAGTACCGCATACCACCCACAGACTGATGGGCAGAGTGAGCGGACGATTCAGACGCTCGAGGACATGCTCCGGGCATGTGTGTTGGATTTTGGCGGGAGTTGGGACACGTATTTGCCCTTGGCGGAGTTTTCTTTTAACAAAAGCTATCATTCGAGCATTGGCATGCCGCCCTTTGAGCTGTTGTATGGGAGAAGGTGTCGAACCCCTATTTGCTGGGAAGAAGTAGGGCAGTGTGTGATGGGCAGCACCGAGATTGTACTTCAGACGATAGAGCAGATCCAGCAGGTCAGGCAGAGGTTGTTGACCGCTCAGAGTCGTCAGAAGAGTTATGCGGACAGACGCCGGTCCGAGCTCGAGTTTCAGGTCGGCGACTTCGTGCTCCTGAAGGTCTCTCCTTGGAAAGGAGTGATCTGATTCAGGAAGAGGGGCAAGTTGGGGCCCCGATATATTGGTCCTTTCAGGGTCATCGCTAGGGTAGGCAAGGTAGCCTATCGTTTGGAGTTGCCAACAGAGTTGGGTCAGATTCATGACACTTTCCACGTCTCACAGTTGCGAAAGTCTATAGCCGACGAGTCGGCAGTAGTGCCATTAGAAGGTATTCAGGTGGATGCGATCCTGAATTATGCTGAGAGACCGGTGGCGATCAGGGATCGGAAGATCAAGGTTCTGAGGAACAAGGAAGTGCCTCTGGTGCAGGTCCAGTGGCAGCATCAGAAAGGGTCAGAGTTGACTTGGGAACCGGAGCGCGAGATGCGGGAGCAACATCTGGAGTTGTTTGCAGAGTGAGACTTCGAGGACGAAGTCTGGTTCTAGTGGGGGAGAATTGTAACACCCGGATTCCTAGGTATGATGTTTTTTCTTTATTTTTTTGGGTGTTGAGGGGAGACTCGGCGAGTTGGCGTCTAGACTCACCGAGTATGGTCGAGGATTTGGATGCGAGTTCACAGCAGGACTCGGTGAGTTCATGAGTGGACTCGGCGAGTCCACGCTGTTTAATGAAACCCTAAGTTCCAGGGTTTGAGACCTATTTAAAGGGTCTTATGGTCGTCATTTGCGGCCACCAACCACCAGAGAGAAACCCTAAAGAGATCTAGAGCGTCTGTGAGGAAGGAGAGGCAAATCTTGAGCTTTTGTGGGTGTTTTGCAAGAAGGAAGTGTTCAAGGGAAGAGGAGGCTGAAGGAGGTGCGATTTTGGTGGTCTTTGAGCTCATAGAGAATGTATTGAGGTATTATTCTCGGACCTTCTTCAGTTTTTGGTGTTGATTCTTAGTGTTAGGGTTTTCTAACCCTTTTAGAGGTTGATTAAGTCAAGTAGTTGGTCCCTTCTCGAGTTTGTGTTCTGGATTTGGACCCAAAGAGATCTAGAGACCTTAACCCTTGGAGCTTTATGAGTCATTTTGGGAGTCTTGAGCTTGGAATGTTATTTTTGGGGCTAACTCACTATTTTGGACCATTTAGATGTTATAAGTGAGTCAAGGTCCGAACTTTACGTGATTATCATGCTTGGGGAGGCCAAATCTATGACTGTATGGAACAGATCTGACCTCAGAAGTTGTTTTGAGTTGGTGCATGGCATGAACTCGCCGAGTCCGAAGAACAGACTTGACGAGTAGTATGAAGGTTGCCCGTTAATCACTCTGTGAGTGAACCATCGAGTTGGGGGAAATGACCCGGTGAGTCAGAGAGAGACAGGGGTCTGAGTTCAAGTTGGAACTCGCCGAGTTTTTCTTGAGACTCGACGAGTTGAGTCGGGGTGGCCCCGCGATTCATGCCAGGTGGAACTCGTCGAGTTGGGGGAAGTACTCGACGTGCCAAGAGAGGGTCTAAATGAGTCAGTGAACTCGTGTAGACTCGCCGCGTTTCCCTAGTGCACTCGACGAGTCGGGTCAAAGTTTGACCGTTGACCTTGTTGACTTTTAGGGTTTAGTTCAGTTGTATTTATGAGAATATTTACTTTATGTGATTAGGCGGAGGCTAGGTCACATTTCTACCGAGTTAGACACTTACCGAGACACCGAGGTGAGTCTTCTCACTATACATTACCTAGAGTGGTACTATGCGATGACCAGAGGGTCTTATGTGTTATGTATGAGATTATGTGCTATGTAATATTTTTATGTTGTATGATGATATAGATCGGACCGTAGGGTCCAACGAGCTATGACCGGACCAGAGGGTTCAACGAGCTACGGGACTGGAGGGTCCTGCTGAGACACATCGACCAGAGGGTCGTATTATAGCCTCGAGTGGCGTATGTGTTGTATGTGGTATTTTGGGGAACTCAATAAGCATTTATGCTTACAGATGTTGTGTTATGTGTTTCAGGTACTAGTGATGAGCGCGGGAAGGCGCCGGCATGATTCGTACACACACGCATTGGAGTTCTATAGAGATTCTGGGGAGATGTTTTGTGACAATAACTTTTGATGCAATGTGTTTGACATTATTTTATGAATGAATGAATGTTTTAAAAATGAAAAATTATTTTGAAAATTTACCTTGTTACATGTGACACTTGTGACTCTAAGCTTTCTAAAGCCATTACAAGGAGGATTTGAGATTGTTATTGCTACATAACGATCAAGGTATGATCTAAACCCCATTCTTATGTTAATATGATTAATAGTATGCTAGATCTAGGGTTTAAAGTCTTGGATGAATTGCATGTACAATAGAGAAACCTAGATCCAAGCATTAGGGTTTGCATGAGCACATAGGATGTTCTTATGGCTAAAAACCATCAGTGGCATCAGAGACTTGATTGGTTTCTATCGTATTGATGCCTAGTACATTCATTCTTGTTGTAAAATCGATTTTTTGGCCCCCTGACTGATGAACTCAGCGAGTTCCAATGTGGACTCGCTGAGTAGCTCCAACTCGGCGAGTCCATAGAGGAACTCGGCGAGTTCAAGCATCAGTTAGAGCAGATTTCGGGAATTTTACCTGTTTTGACTTAAGATAATTGCCATAATTGTTTAAAATTAATAAAATACGAATTTTATTGATTCCTTATGATTATCTTTGTCAAAATAAAAGATTTTGGTCATCTAATTAGATAATTGTTACCTTATTTGATAAATGTTAAATTATTTGAATTATTTGATCATTATCTTGCAAGAATTTGAACTAGATCTAATTAGATAACCACCAATTAATTGTTAATTGCCTTATTTGAATTATGTAATCTAGAATATTCTTGATAAAATTTGGAAAAGTTTCAAATTAATCCCTTTAGGTTTTATAGTTTAAATTTGAACTTAAAAGTTTTGTTTTTGAAATTTAAATAAGTTAAACCCAAATGTTTTTGAAATGTTTCAAAACTTGCCCTCAAGTTTTTGGAATTTAAAAGTTGATTAAAAGTTTAATTTAGAAATGTTAAATTCTAAAACCCTAGTATTGTTTTGAAAAGTTCAATTCACACCCTTATGATTTTATTAATTAATTAAAGTGTATAATTAAAAGAGATTCAATAAATCCATAAAGTTTTGGTTTACAATTTAATTAAATTAAAAGTATAATTATTAAATTTGACCACCTAGTATTTTAAGAGTGTAAAATACACCCTATACTATATATAACATTAAAAATTCTAGTATTATATATATATATATATATATATATATATATATATATATATATATATATATATGAATAAACAATCAGTCTTACCGTTAGTAGGCCTCATTCACGAAGCTGGTCTATAAGGGGTGTTTAAGGAAATTGCCTATAAAATGGTGATTGAATGGGTATCCACTCTTACCCACCGCACTCTTGACTAGTGGAGAGTCGTTAGCCGAATGGGTAGGATAGGACAAAACCTTCCATTATAAGTATAATGAAGTACAAAAGTAACTAAATGTTTTACAAATTCCCAATCTTAGTTACTTAGGCAAAAGTGAATTGATGCAATTCCATGAAATTACACTTTGTGCCCTTGCGAAGACGTTAGTGGAGCGTGTGTGGTTAACCGGCATACTAAATGGTTCTAAGCAAAGGTAGCAAAGGGTGACTCATTGTTTGTCATAGTTCGGTGGAACGTGTGTGGTTAACCGGAACATCGAATAGGTGATTGTAACATTGAGGGCCCCATGTAAGTTTGCATGGTTATTCACACCCTATTTTGTGATCCTCGGCATCCCAGTCACAAATCGAGGGGCATATCGAGATTTAAACATGCCATTGAAAAGTTCAATGAATCTCAAAAGATCTAGGAATTTCAATAGATTTAAAACTTAAATTTCTTTTTCGTTTTTCATGGTGGAAATTAGTGAATCGTCATTCACTTACCTTCAAATGTTCTGCAATTTGGGTTACGGCATCCCTCTCCCAAGTTGTAGAGTATTGTGTTGGGTCCTAGCCTTAATATCTCATTTGGGTGATTTATTAAGGACTCAATCAATCAACTAACTTGAATTTTCTCCCGTTTTGTAGATGTGAAAGTATGACAACTATGGTCTTCCCAAATCCCGTGGAACAAGCTTTTCACATGAAGATGATATTCCACAATCCGATCGAGGAACACAAGATTATGCTTCACTTCCTCCACCTCCTCCTATTGTTCTCCCTAACCCACAAGTTCAAAAGATTGAAAAGTTAAAACTCACTCAAGCCCTTTTGGCAAGTAAACATGAAGAAGGAAAGTCAATGTGTGCACACGTCCTAGAGATGAAGTCACACATTGATAGGTTAAGAATGTTGGGATCTATTGTCTGTGAAGAGCTGGCTGTTGACTGGGTTCTTCAGTCACTTCCTGACTCATATAGTGAGTTCGTAAGAGAGTACTATAAGATGAACCACGAAGTAACCCTCATCGATCTCACCTATATGCTTATTGCTGCTGAATCAGCAATGATTTGGCGCACTGGAAAAGCAAAGTTGATTGGTGGATCTGCCTTCCAGACCTCTATGGGTATAGGTAATGGCAACGAAAGGCATGCCATGATCGAAAAGTTTGATCATAAGAGAAAGGCAAAGTCAGAAGTAGTTCCGTGTGCTGTTCCAAAAGAGTCAATTTGGTTTTATTGCTAAGAGAATGGGCATTGGAGACGAAGCTGTCCTATTTACCTAAGAGATCTAAGAGATGGGAGAGTCAAAACGTATGGCTCCACTTTAGGTAAAATCCATTAACTAACTCTTTTAAGTTCCTATTCTATATTCTTAATACATGATGTGATAAGATTACATTTCGATGTTTTGTAGGATCGAAGAAAGGAGAGGAAGCTTAAGGGAAGAAGTGGGCTGAATCTAATCGTGAAGAAATAGATTATAATCTTGAGCTACTACTTGGAGTTAGAATAAGATTGCTAAGAAATATGTATTAACATAGTTTTTCAATTGAATTGCATTGTACGGACAAATTTTTCTGCAATAAAAGAAATTTTGATTTATATTATTTATTTATCCTTGCAACGGCGTGTATGAAAAATTGATGTATGTAAGTTTCTATTATTAGCAATAATGGATTTGATTCTTAATTATGTTATTTGTGGAAAGGTCAAGAATTTACCAAATAGGAAAAGTTTATCATCGCCCAAGTTCAATTGGACAGAAACTTGGAATCATACAACTTGGTTGCATGATGAATGAGAAATTTCATATTTGGAAATTAGACTAATTCGTTGACAAAGTGTTAAGTGAAGGACTAGGAGATCGAGTACACAAAGTTGTGTGTTGATCAAGTCCACCACAAAAGTGACAAAGATAGTCGTCATGATTTACTAAAGGTTTAGTAAATATATACTTATAAAATTAAGTGTAATTCTGAGCTGATTGAAAGAGTTTAAATCAATAACAGAACGAATAAGAAGAATCAAGTAGGCAGAAAGATAAAAGTTTCTCCATTCTAAGAAGAAGGGAGAGTACCTTTTATTTTGTTTTATGATAGGTATTAATGATTAAGAACCATATCTCAATTGATCCTCAAAGTGAGTCTTAGTACAATTTTATGTCTGAGAAGAGGAATCAAGAATTGAAGAAATGGTTAAATCAAGAAGTGAATCATACTTCGTTCCAAAAACAAGTCTTAGAGTTAAGATTATGACATTGAGTGACAAGTCTAAAGAAGGTTTATAGCATTCATCAAATGTGGAATTTGGAAAAGGGTTTTCTTATTCTTGCGCATTTGAAATTGGTAAGTTGTGATGTCTTGGATAAGACAAAGACCAACTAGGACCAATTATGTGAAGTGTTTTGTCTTGATAAAAGCTACACTAACTCTTGAATATTTGTTTGTTGAGAAATGTTTATTGACAAAAGAATCTTATATGTCAAGGAGTCAGTAGGAGTCTTAATGGTCTTGAAAAGTTTCAAGAACTAATCAAGAATAAACCTTATCGATCATCACTAGCACACGACTTGAGGTTTACAACCCATCGTGTTAACACTATCTTCTTTTTGTGCCATTCCAATTGAGTTAATTATGCATGTGAGTTCTATGAGTTCTCATTTGAACGCATAAAAGGCAAGCACTTTGATCAATGAAAAGTACATTGATAGAAAGGGTGAGCTACTTAACTACTTGGAAGACATGGTGGGCAGCCGTGTTACCATAAGGCAAGAAATCAAGATTGAGAAAGTTCCGTCCATATGACTTTGGATTTGTTGCAAACTTTGGTTTTGACAAATTCACATGGATAGGAACACATACACCATAAAATCTAAGTGTCATAAGATTCCACCCTTCATGAAAATGACTGTGAGGAAATGCTTTCACTAAGAGAGATTTTAAGAAGATAGTGATTGTGAAAATTGTATTCTCGAATTCAATTATGGTAACGGCATTCCTTTCCATAATTCGAATTGTGAGATTTGGCAATTAGTCTGAATTGTTTAGACACACATATGAGCTATCTAAGGCAAAGGTGTATAAGTTTAAGAAGCTTTGATAAAGGATAAAGCATTAGGTATTAGAAATATGAACTTCAGAAATTCAATAAGTATTTTTCTGGAAGTTCAGTTGTTTTCTAAAACATGTCAAAGCTAGTGGGAGCATAAGTGTTATGCTTATATGATAATAATCATCATGATAGTGGGAGCATAAATGTTGTTCTTGTATGATTATTAAGGCAAGTATTGCAAGTTAGCAATATTAATTATAGAAAACAAGAGTAATACTTTGCAAAGGCGTAAGGGTTAAAAAGTTGTTTTGCTATAATTAAGGGAGAGAATATTGTACTTCGTTTCCCATTTTGGGCAGAACAGATCTACTAATTCGTTGATTCCAGTTAGTAAGAGGGATCTTGAACTAAGAAATAGACCCTAGAAACTAAAAAAAGGGTATCCTGAGCAATTGCAATAATCGGATTCATTGATATTCCTGGTATAGTAGATGCTATCACACATACAATCATACTCAATTCGATGGAATTGTTTGATCTTAAAGGGGATCTTCTATAATTTCGCACATGAGGAAAGCTTAGATTAAGAAATTTTAATAAATTTAGTCAAAGGATACATAGTGTGTTCTTAAATTTCAATTATGATTACGGTATCCCTCTTCATAGTTCGAATTGTAAGAACGAGACACATAAAATATTATGGTAGAAGATTGATAAAGTATCATATCTTTATGTAAGACATTATGCATCGTTTCCTATATGCTTTGGGTATAGGATTGATTGCTAGTGCTATTATATTTGACCATTATAGAATTTTCCAAATGTCTAGCGCATTTAGAGGGAAAAAGAACAAGAATCGGTTTTGACTAAGATAATTAAACAACTATCAAAGGACGATCCAAAGTTCGCTGAGGATTGGTCGATTGTGAGTAGTTGGAAGTATGATATTGGATGGATCATATCGACATTATTATGAATATATAAGACTTTATTAAGAATGAGTTGTCGTATGGCAAATATGGAAATGTTTCCATATTGGGAGTTGGATATTGAGAATCTATGTCTAGATTAGAAGCTTTTATGCAAGAAGGATGTTCAAAGGAATGTGCTTTTAGTGAGAGACATCATATCTATAGAATTGTTTCTGATAGAGATTGGCTAAGTCTTGATGATTTTGAGCTATGACTTTGCAAAAGAATCATTGCATAAAGTGTTAGAATCTAGCATAAGTAACAAGAATTTGATATTCTTATACTTATGATAAGGATTGGGAGTTGTGAAATGAGTATGATTGGAAATGGTTCCATTTGATCTATTTCAAAAAGTAAGGACTATAGATAAACATTGTGTGCATGCTGAGAGCATGGGACAAGTGTAGTTATAATTCAAGTAAGAATTGATTACTCGAAACAACAAATAATGAGTAATCAATATGGTGGTTAAATAAAATGTTTTATTTATACCGAGAGTTTGGGGCCATATGAGATTAGTATTATTCTTGTGTTTCACTTTGCATGTTTTGACTTCCTGAATAATTAAATTGGTTCAGAACAATCAAATTATTCGAACGGACCACAGTCGTTCATATGTTGGATGTAGGCATGAATGAAGACTGTCGTGAATTGGTGTGTGGATTGTCTAAAGTGTATTAGACATAAGCAAATGTTTGCTGCAACGTTCATGAGTGCTTATGATATGATTTGAGCATTGGATTAAACCCACGCTCACTTGGATCACTTCATGAATTGTATCATGAGTGATTGGTGAGACGATAACATCTTATATTCTTGAAACCGAGATTTGTGAGTTGTATCTTGCGAGTCGGTTACACATTGATAATATGTAAATGCACCAGTAACTTGGTGTTACAAAACATATTGTTGTGTGTGATTCGGTAAATGAGTGCAAGCAAGCATTGAATCAAATTTTATCCGTTCCTATTATCCAAAGTAGGATGAAAGTGATATCTTTGGGCCCCTCGATGATTTAGTGATGGCACCTAAGCGCTTGGCCAAGCCGGGACTAATTTGATGTGTTCAAATGTAGTCTATTGTCAGTCGTCATAAATCGGAAATCGGGAAACAGTATAGAGAGAATGATTGAAATCCATGTCTCACGTCTATACGATATCTAGAATGGAGGAATATATGATCCCTTATCTAAAATACACGCTTCTGATATGATCAGAGTTGACAACGGTTTTTGAAAGTTACGATTGCAGATAAGGATCTGAATTCATACGCAGAATAGTTATTAGACTTATCCAAGTCGGAGACTGTTGGATTAGTGTCTAAGTCCATAACTATTTTGGTATGTACTTGACCCGATGGTGCATGGTCCTTTTGGGTTGCCTTCACCAAAGCAACTTGATAGGATGAATTATGAAGAGAAAGGATTAATTATGATTTATTAATATATTATGAGAATAATATATTAAAGGAGAAATCATATTGTTTAATTAATATTAGTCAAGAATTAATTGATAATTAATTTTGTGGCTAAAAGAGATTAATTAAACTTAAGGGACTAGAACTGTAATTATAAGATAATTGCATTTGGGCTATGGATCACCTTGGAATAATAGGTTGGACGAATTCTATGGGGAAACCCATTAGAAATCGTCTAAGGGGTATTCTAAAAGGGTCCATGGGCTGCTTAGGGCTTAAGCAGTCAAATTAGGGTTTCCTAATTGAAAATCCTAATAGCCTACATGTATATAGAGTACCCTTAAACCCTAAAAACGTGGCCAAGAGTTCCACTAGGGTTTCTGGACGTTTTGGGCAGCCTCCTCTCTCCTTATTCTTCTTCCTCTTACTCTTGGTGTTTGTGAGCCATTAGAGGAGTGACACTTGTGACTCTACGCTTTCTAAATCCATTATAAGGAGGATTTGAGATTGTTATTGCTACATAACAATCAAGGTAAGATCTAAACCCCATTCTTATGTTAATATGATTAATAGTATGCTAGATCTAGGGTTTAAAGTCTTGGATGAATTGCATGTACAATAGAGAAACCTAGATCCAAGAATTAGGGTTTGCATGAGCACATATGATGTTCTTACGGCTAAAAACCATTACTACCATGATCCCTTGGTTCCTTGGTCAAGGCAACCGCTCTTTCATTATCAAAGAAAATTTCCATAGGCTCCTTTATGGCTGGTACAACTCCAAGGTCTCCAATGAAGTTCTTCAACCATATCGCCTCCTTTAACGCTTCGCTCGTTGCAATGTACTCTGATTCGCACGTTGAATCAGCTACAGTTTCTTGATTGGAACTTCTCCAAGTCACTGCTCCTCCATTAAGGGTAAAGACCCAGCCCGACTATGAACGATAGTTGTCCCTGTCGGTCTGGAAACTGGCGTCACTATAACATCTCACCTTTAAGTCATCACTCCCTCCGAGGACTAGAAACCATTCCTTTGTCCTCCGAAGGTACTTAAGAATATTCTTGACTGCGGTCCAATGTGCTTTGCCAGAGTTCCCTTGATATCTACTGACCATGCTCAAAGTGAAGGCCACATCAGGGAGATTACAAGTCATAGCATACATGATCGAGCCAACTGCGGAAGCGTAAGGTACTCGGCTCATCTCTGCTATCTCGACTTCGGTACTCGGACTTTGAGTCTTACTCAACTTGGCATTACTTTGGATTGGTAATTCTCCCTTCTTCGAGTTTTCCATACTAAAATGTTTTAGCACCTTGTCCAAGTAAGTATTCTGACTAAGTCCTATTAGTCTCTTACTTCGGTCTCTCACTATCCTTATTCCCAAAATATAGGAAGCCTCTCCGAGGTCCTTCATATCGAAGCACTTCCCGACTCTTGAATCTCTTCAAGATTGATTTGCCTCCCACTATACCCTTGGCTTATGAGTTCTTGCTCTCGGAAAACCCCTCTCCTCGCAACGAAGACAACATTGTCACACGGTCTATAGAAGAGATATCCAAAGGATTTCTGCGGGTAGCCGATGAAAATACACCGCTCACTACGAGGTTCGAGCTTGTCGTGAGTCTCTCGTCTTACGAAAGCCTCACAACCCCAAACCTTGATATGTGCCAATGAGGGAGCTTTCCCTGTCCACATCTCGTGAGTTGTTTCTGCAACCTTCTTTGTAGGGACTAAGTTAAGGATATGGGTGGCAGTCTCCAAGCCATACCCCCAGAATGAGATAGGTAGTGAAGCACGACTCATCATGGAATGAACCATGTCCAACAGGGTTCGATTACGCCTCTCAGCCACACCATTCAACTGCGGTGTCCTAGGCATCGTCAAATACGAAACTATTTCACATTCCTTGAGATAGTCGTGGAATTCAAGACTTAGGTACTCTCCTCCTCGATTGGATCGAAGCATCTTGATTTTCCTACCCAATTGATTCTCCACTTCTTGTTTAAACTCTTTGAACTTTTCAAAGGTTTCTGACTTGTGCTTGATTAAATAAATATACCCATATCTACTATAATCATCGGTAAAAGTCACATAGAAGCGGTTCGCGTCCCTTGTGATGGATCTAAAGGGCCCACACACATTGGTGTGTATGAGATCCAATAGACCCTCACCCCTTTCACAAGTGCCAGTGAAGGGTGACTTGGCCATCTTTCCAAGTAAATAAGACTCGCACACATCATCACCCCTAAGGTCGAATGACTCCAACACTCCATCATTTTGGAGTTGGGCTATGCGTTTCTTGTTAACATGTCTAAGACGACAATGCCACAAGCATGCCTTATCCATTCTATTGGAAGAATCCACACACAATACATCATTTCCTAGGTTATCTACAACCATAACAGTTTCATAAATTCCATTACAAGGCAATGCTTCAAAATATAAAACACCATTTAGATAAGCATAAATATAACCTTTCTCATTATCAAACAAATATCTAAATCCTTATCTAAACAAACCATGAAATGAAATGATGTTTCTTGCCATATTTGGCGAATAGCAACAATTATTTAAATCTAAACCTAATCCATTACTAAGCGCTACAGAATACACTCTAATCTTGGTGACATGCGACGATCTTCTGTTCCCCATGATTAGATTTATTCTTCCACACTCCACATCCCTATCTCTTCTTAGTCCCTGCAAATCAGAACATATGTAAAAACTACATCCTGTATCAAGAACCCAAGAAATAGCATGTGATGAATCATTAGATTTAATTGTGTAAATACCTGCAAAAGACAGCTTGATCTTCCCATCCTTGATGGCTTGCAGATATTCCGGGCAACTTCTCTTCCAATGCCCTATTTTGTGGCAGTGGTGGCACTCTGCCTCCTTTGGGTTTAAGTTGGGCTTATCAGAACCAACTTTGGTTCCACTAGAAGAGGTACCATCTTGGGGCTTTCCCTTGTGGTGGCTCTTTGAAGGACCCTTCCTCTTCTTGCCCTTCCCTTACCCAATGGCCAAAATAGGAGCAGCGGGTGGAGTGGGAGTTGATGCAACAGACTTGTCCTTGAGGTTGCTCTCAGCAGTCCTTAGGAGCCCTTGGAGTTTGCTTAAGGTGACATCTTCTTTGTTCATGTGGTAGGTCATCCTAATTTGGTTGTAGCATGAGGGCAAGGAGTGGAGAATGATGTCGATAGCCAGATCTTCCCCAAAGTTAACATTTTACTTGCGAAGACGATCAACATACCTCTGCATCTTTTGCAAATGCGAGGTTAGGGACTCTCCACTCCCCATCTTAGCGGTGATCATGTTGGTGATGATCTCATAGCGCTCTTGCCTTGGGCTTTGGTGGTATCTCTCCAGCAAAATCTTGGTGCATTTTGTATGGATACATGTCCTCATAGGACTTTTGGAGTTCAAGATTCATAGTGGCCAACATAATGCAATGAACTTTCGCTGCATCACGCTCGTGGGCCTCAAAGACGACCATTTCTTCGGGAGTAGTGATTTCTGGATTGATCTTTTCAAGCTTCTCGTCGAGGACATATTCTTTGTCCTCGTAACGAGCAATCATGCAAATGTATCTTATCCATTCGTTGAAATTCGATCCATCAAATGTCACTTTTTGACATAGCCTCATTAGCGAGAATGAACCAGGAGCAGCGTTGTTTGTGTTTGCGTTAGACATCTGCAAATAGAAAGGAACAAAGTTTTATTAGAATTGAATCCCTAATTAAACACCCAAAATGAGAAATTAGGGCTAGGATCCAACTACATTATTTACACATTAGAAAAGGGATGTCGTAATCCAACATGCAAATAACTTGGAGGTAAGTGAATGACAATTCATTAATTCTTCACCATGAAAAACATAAAAGGCTTAACTTTTAAATGTATTAAGAGTTCCTAGATTCCTTTGAGATTCATTGAACTTTTCAATGGCATGTTTAAATCTCGATATGCCCCTCTAGTTTGTGACTCGGATATCGAGGATCACAAAGTGGGTGTGAATAACCATGCAAATGTACATGGTGCCCTCATTGTTATAGTCACCTATTCGATGTGTCTGTTAACCACACACGCTCCATCGAACTATGACAAACAATGGGTCACCCTTTTCCACCTTTGCTTAGAACCAATTAGTGTTCCGGTTAACCACACACGCTCCACTAACTTCTTAGCAAGGGTGCAAAGTGTAATTTCATGGGATTGCATCAATTCTTTTTGCCTAAAGTAACTAAGATTGGGAATTTTCTAAAACATTTAGTTACTTTATATAGATTCATTATACTTATTAATGAGGAGAGGATTTCCCTATCCTACCATTCGGCTAACGACCCTCCACCAATCAACGAAGCGGTGGGTAAGAGTGGATACCCATTAAACGACCATTTTATAGGCCATAACCTTATACCCCCTTATAGATCGGCTTCGTGAATGAGGCCTACTAACGGTAAGACTAGCATTTTAGTTATACATATATATATATATATATATATATATATATATATATATATATATATATATATATATATATATAAATCCTGTAATAATAAAATAGTACAGGGTGTATTCTAAACATTTTAAAATACTAGGGTTTGAATTTCAATTTTAAAATTTTTGAAATTTAAGACTTTTTAAATTAAAATTTTCAATATTAAAACTCTTGATTTAATAATTATCTTGATTAAACAACTAATTTGAATTATTAAATCATAAAGGATTATCATAAATTAAACAATTAATTTATCCTAATCCTTTAAATCCCTCTAGATTTCGAAAATCATGGGATGGGATAATTCAAAATCTTTAAATATCATATTTAACCATTAAAGGATAATTACAAGATACGGGATTATCCAAATCCATAAAATTTAGGATCTTATCTTGGGGAGGAGGCATATTTCGAAAAACCCTAGATTTCAAAATCTTGGGCAAAAAGGAAAGGGTTTGAAAACCCTTATCAAAATTTCCGAAAAACAAGGTTCAAGAACCCTAATTTTGAAATCCTTGCCTCCTAGGGTTTATTGGCCATAAACCCTAAAGTGTCAAATTCATACAATTGTATAATTCTATAATATATTAATAAATCATAATAACCTCTTTCTCTATTATTTCTCCAGTCAACTTTCTTTGGTGAAGGAAACCCAAAAGGACCATGCACAACCGGGTCAAGTACTTACCAAACAGGTTACGGGCTTAGACACTAATCTAACAGTTTTGACTTCCAGAATAATAATATTATTCAAACTATCCACAGCGGATCATACTTTGGAAGTAGGTGTTGATGCAAGAGTGTCATGAATTTGGCTTGTAGATTTTCTGAAGTGTTTAGACATAGCAAGAGATTGCTACAACATACATGAGTGGTCATAAGGTCTGAGTATTGGATTAAACCCACGCTCACTTGTATCACTTCATGGAATTTATCACGAGTGATCGTGAGACGATAATATCATATAAGTCTTCAAACCAAGTTATATGAGTTGTTGACTATGAGTTGGTTGTACATTGATAGTGCAAAACGCAGTAGTAACTTGATGTTATAAAACACATTGTTGTGTATGATTTAACAAATAGTTAGTACACGCATATAATGTTGAAGTTTATCTGTTCCTTTTAATTCTTGGAGCATTAAAAGCGATATCTTGGGCCCCTCGATGATTTTATTTTCACTTATGTTTCGGGACCGGTCGGGACAAAATTTATGTGTTCAATTAATTTCTATGTCAAACAAATCATAAATCGAGAAACAAACTACTGGACAATAAGTATGACATTGTTCCATGGAGCGTAAGTAATATGAAGGGTCATGGTGCATTAGGGTTTGCATGGATGTAACCCTAGCACTTGTCAAACTATAAAAGGAACCCCCTAGAGCTAAAATCGGTTGCACATACATTCTTGGAGAGTGAGAACCAATTTTTGTGCTATATAACTTATTCTCTCTAGCCTCCTTTTGTACTTGGTGTTTGTGACACATTAGAGGCATCACATTTGAGGTGCTAAAGCTTTTGAAGGCCAAGAACTACAAGTCCTATCAAGAGGTAAGTTATCTAACAAGTTATATTGTTTAATTGTTAAATTGTATGCTAGATAGGATGTATGCTTGGAAAATCAAATTACATGTATAATTAGATAAAACATAGATCCAAAGCATCTAGGGTTGAATGTGCACCATAAGGTTTTAGAGTGCTCAAACCCTTCACTTTATGTCCAAGAGTCATTGTAGAATGATATTTTCTAATGACATATGATCCTATAGGGTCGCAACTTATAGCAAATTACTACTAATTGATTGTTTATTAAAGTAATTTGATTATTAATAAATATAATCGCAAATGATTGCTAGACCAGTTGGTAAGATGCACGTATGGTTTTGCCCTTGTGGGGTTTTCTCCTGGAGGTGGTGGGTTCGAGCCTTGCTTCAACCAAAATGGTGAATTATAGGTGTTGGGGAAAGGGAGGCGATTTCGGGCTTCCCGCTTTGTGGACCCGTGTCTAACGTTCCCGTGTACGCTAACATATATTAGCTCCACCGTTTCCAAAAAATAAATATAATCAACATTCGTATTTAAATGGAAAATTATTATTTTATGAAAATAATATTTTACCAACATGTTGGGAATTATTATTTTTTGGAAATAATAATAAAAGCAAACAAAAACTAATTATATTGTTATGATATGAATGTATAAGTCATGTATAATTAAACATACACTTTGAGTAATCATCTACTTATATTGTAACTATCTAGTTGGGTTAATAAATTTAAAGATAATCTAGTTTTTACTTTGCTAGTCAAAATTGTGGGGTTCATAAGCCTATGCTTAGATTGTGTGTTGGTTTTTGTTCTTACAAGACGTGCTTATTAGAAGAGACTATGCTCCTTTAAATGAATGACATTAACTTAGTACATATGTTTATTCATATAAATAGAGATTAGCTAGTTGTTTTGGTTGCTCTTTTTCTGTTTATGGTCGAGAGAATGTAGTGCTCCTCCTTTCTCACTCTCTTGCATTGTGTAGTGTAGTTTTGGGTGATTAAGTTGCTTCTCATTTTAAGGTTTATTTGGTATAAACTTTTAAGGCTTAAGAACAACTTATATACATGTGAAGACTAGAATGTTTTAGTGGTTTACTGTTTCTTAGTGGATACTTCTAGAGAGCTTCTACTTTAGAGCTTTTGCTACACTTCATCAACTTTTAGTCTCCCATATTAATCAAAGTCTTCAAAGGTTGTAATACTTTTTCCTTCTATGGTTCATTTAATCTTTCCATGCTTTGCAAAATGATCGTTAGATAGGTTTAAATGGTTTTCAGTTTATTCAAATCTTAAAATGCTTATGTTGTTAATCGTGTAGTTTTGACTATATAATTAGACTATTTTTGATTAAAACCTAACGATATGAGATTTTCGATAGAAAGCGGGTAAGTCGCATTCAAGTGACACCAAAGATAACTGTTATAATCATGTCATAGAACAAGCAAGGTTAGTTTCTCCTTGCCTGTTTTGCAAAATAGGTAGAGAGTTTTTATTGATTGCATGAGGTTCAACGCCTTAACCCAAAAGACCATTTCCTACTTCCTTTCATTGATCAAATATTGGAACTGTTGGTGGATAAATTTCATTATTGTTTCTAATACATGTATTAGGGTTCCACCAAATACCTAGCGTACCAGAGCACGAAGAAGATACATCATTCACTTGACTATTTGGCATATTTGTGTACCGGAAAATGCCTTTTTGGTCTTTATAACTCCCTCCACTTTCCAATGGTGTAGGTAAGCATTTTTCTAATACATGGAGGAGATAATTAAGGTTTTATTGATAATTTTACTATATATGAGAATTCGTTTTAAGAATGTTTAAAAAATCTATGTAAATTTTAGAAGGTGTATTGAAACAAACCTTGTATCAAAGTATTAAAAATGTTGTTTCCTGTTTGATCAATGTCTCATATTAGGTCATATTACCCCCTCAAAAGCTATAAAGGTTGACAAGGAAAAAAAACATATATTATTAAATCCCTGCCTTACCCTAATTATATTTATGATGTACATATTTTTCTTAGTCTGTTGGTTATGTAGGTTTCTACATGTGTTTCTTCAAGGAATACTGGAAAAACACTCAACCCATGTGCAAACTTCCTCATGTGTGATGCTAGTAATCACGTGGTGGGTGCAAGTTTAGGACAAAGGAATGATTGAATTCCTTATGTCGGCAATTATGCTTCAATGGTTGTAGATACCGACCAAAGAAAGTTATACAAAAGGGAGATTTTAGTTATTGTCTATGCTTTGGATAAGTTTAGACACTACTTTCTAGGTACTATAGTAAATGTTTTTTTATAATGCTAATATTTGGTACCTGATGATCAAAAAGGAAATGAAGACAAGACTCTATGTATATTGCTACTATGAGAGTTCAAAATAGAAATTAGATACAAAATGACAAGAAATATTTGGTAGCAAATCCTATGAGCCAAAGAAGCAACAATGAAGAATTTATTCCCTTCATTGATTCCTTCTTGAAGTAGCATATTTTCACTTGTCAAGTAAGCACCATGTGGTATTCCGATGTTTTAAATTATTTGGTGATGAATACCCTTCATTATTGTTTTTTTCATTTTAAAAATATAAGATAACTAAGGAGGAAATAAGGCACATATGGGATGAGTCATATATTTGGAAATATTACTCTGATCAAAATTTAAGAAGATGTGTCAACCATAGTGAGGTACATTCTATTCTAAATTTCTACCATGTTGATGCATGTGGTGGGCACCTTGGCCCAAAATAAGCTTTGTTCAAGGTACTTGACTCATGATTCTATTAGACGAGTACATTTGATGATGTTTACATGTTTTACAAAGCATGTTAGCGGTGTCAAAAAGTCATAAATTTGAGATAAAAAACCACATACCCCTCACATCTATTCTTGTTTATAAAACTTTTGATTTATTGGGCATTGAATTTATGGGAAATTCCCCTCCTCCTTTGAAAATGTTCTTATTCTTTTAGCTTAGGAGTATTGGGTTTTGATATATAATATATATATTTTTTCACAAAAAATGGTAATAGAAGCTTTAAGATTTCTTATAAATTTCAAGTATATGATAAAACCAAACCATCAAGGATCCTTTTTAAGAGGTTAGAATGATATTAAAAAACCATAGGGTTTTTAGAAAAAACAACCTTTGATGCCTTTGTACCCTCTTATATTTGGGGTGTTGAAGTATATAGAAAGAATAAGAAGCTTGGTCTTCTCTACAAGTAATCCACCAACAAGAATAAGGTACCAAAATTGCTAGATTTCTTCTTGTATGACTTTGGTCTTTAAGCCTTAAGTGCTTAAACAATTAAGCACTAAAAGGATGACAAAAAGTAAAAACCAAAAATCCAAGTAACAAGTTCAAAAGTGGAGAGTGCTTCTAGCTTGGATGCTCGTGGCTTTTTGAGAGAATGGGGAAAAGTTGAAGACCAAAAAAACTAGAAACTTTTTCATGCATAAGAGCCTATTTATATATCCCATGAAAGTAACGCCTTTTGTATATAATACTCTAAATTATTGGCTATTAGGAGGGGCATGGGGGACAAGAGGATGAAGGTTGAAAAGCAACCTCCATCCCTTTATAAAGTTTCATCCATATGACCTAAAGAGGACAAAAAATGTTTTCCAGATTTTAAATCATGGTAACGTAAGTATTTGATTTATTCATGGTTAACCAAAGTGTCCAAAACTTTGTAAATGACTTATTTTATGATACCATAACATATAATGACTAGTTTTCTACTTCTTATACTTTTGTTTTCATAAAACAATAATTTTTCTCTAGTTAAACACAAGAGTTGAATTTATTTATTAATAACAAATTAGTTAATAAATATTCAATAAGTACCAACTTGATTAAGGTGTGAACCCATAGGATCATATGTCATTAGCAATGTCACTTAATAATGATTCTTGAGCATATAGGTCCAACAATATCCCACTTGCATAAGATTCATTAAAGAATGTCATAGATAGTAGTTGACGTTTAGCAATGGGCTGTTGCCCCTAACAACACACGAATGGGTGCCATCAATAAACATCCAATTCTAGGAGCTCACTAGCTATAATTGAAGTATGATGTAATCATTCTCATTTGACGTCCAACTTTAATTAAGGCTCCTTAGATGTCTAACTCTTAATACATAAGAAGAAAAAATCTCATCTTGACTACATACACACTCTCATATAGTTCATGCTATACCCAACGAAAGGTTTTATAATTGTATAATTACGAACAACGTTTAACCATGTCAAAGTATAACAATCTCCACACATAAATTCTCCAATATGCATCTCAGGTCGAAAGATATAAATATATTTACTTGTGTTCAAGATTCAATTATGATAACGATCCATGAAGTGATTCGTGACGTGGGTCATATCCAATAGTTGTTCTTTAAAAGGTACATATGAATTTGGATGCAATAATTTGCTATTTCACCACTTGAAATCAACCAAGCCGATACATATTAGCCTTAATTCATAGTTGCTCCCACAACAATGACTGACAATGGACAATTTTGAATAATTACATTATTCAAGGATTAAATAACATGCGAACACGGAACACAGTAATATTAAACACAAAAGTGATATCTCATATATCAAAAGAGATTACATGTCATTACTACATAGTTCTAAATATCTAGATATTAGTAAAGTACAAATTTTAAATCCAATCACTAGCTAATCGAAGACCGATTCCTTTTGCATGACTCTTAGACTTGTTTTGAGAAAGAGCCTTTGTGAATGGGTGTACTAGATTATCATATGTATGAACCTTCTCAATTCATACATTCCCCAGTTCCAATTCTTGACGAATGAAATTGAATTTCCGTCTAATGTGTCTAGTCTTGTTCGTAACTATCGGGTTTCTTGAGATAGAGATAGCACCAGTTTTGTCACAAAGCATCTCAATGGAATTTTTGATGCTTGGAACAATATCCAGATCACTGATGAATTTCTTCATCCAATCAACTTCCTGAGCTACCTCATACGCATCTATATATTCTGATTCTATAGTAGAAATTGCGACCACTTCTTACTTTGAGCTTTTCTAGGCAATGGATCCTCCATTAAGTGTGAACATGTATCCTAACTGTGATCGTGAGTTACCTCGATCAATATTGAAACCATCATCAGCTTAACATCTTACAGTAATCTCTTCTTCAACTGCTCTATAAACCAGAAACATGTCTTTGGTCCTTCTTAAGTTCTTAAGTATGTTCTCGACTGCCATCCAATGTTTTTTCCAGGATTAGCTTGATACCTACTAGTTAGACTAATTGTATAAGCTACATCCGACCTTATACATGTGATAACATACATAATTGAATGTACTACTGAATCATATGGTATGCGGCTAATTCTTTTTATCTCATCTTCAGTACTAGGACTGTCAGCCTTGGAAAGAATGGTGTCGGGCGCTATAGGTATAATTCCTCGTTTCGAGTTATCCATTGAAAAGAGTTTTAAGACTTTGTCAATGTATGTGCTCTAACTCAAGACAATGAGACTTTGGGATATATCTCTATAGATCCTAAAGTCGAGTATGTATGCAACATCCCCAATATCTTTCATTTGAAAGGACTTACTAAGGTAGGCCTTAGTTTCCTTTAATATTGAGATATCATTCCCGATCATTAATATTTCATCAACATATAGAACAAGAAAAATAGTATGGCTCCCACTTGCTTTGATGTACACACATGGTTCATTGGGACTTTCTGAGAAACCAAATTTTTTGATGTTCTCATCAAAACGATGATACCAGGCCCTAGATGCTTGTTTCAATCCATAAACGAACTTCTTTAGTTGCATACATTCTTTAGGTTTTCTGGTATGACAAAACCTTCAGTCTGTTACATATAGACATCTTCCTGAAGATATACATTAAGGAAAGTGGTTTTGACATCTATTTGCCATATCTCATAGTCATAATATGCAAATATGGCCATGATAATCCTAATAGATTTGATCTTAGAAACTAGAGAGAAAGTATCTTCATAGTTAACGCCTTGAATTTGAGTATACCTTTTCACGCTAAGTCATTATTTGAAAGTTTATATATTCCCATCCATGTAAATCTTGTTCTTGAAGATCCACTTCCTTCTAACAGCCCCGCTGTTAGGAGGTAAGTCAACCAAGTCTCATACTTGATTGTCATTTATGAGCTGAATTTTTGCTTTCATGGCTTCAAGCCATTTGTTATACTATGGGTTTGCATTAGTTTCCTTGTAATTGATGGGATCACATTGATCCATCAAGAAGACTTCCTCTTCAGGAATGACAAATCCAAAACTGTCAGGTTCTTAACGAGGTATACTGGAGCATTGTATAGTTGGTGTGGTTTCCGATATCTGAAGGATAATTTCAGGTTTAATAATTCTTTGTTGATTATCATTCTCAACTAAAGGTTATGTCTCTTAAATTTATTCAAGATCAATGGGGCTCCTACTAGCTTTATGCAAGATAAATTCAGTTCCAAGAAACACTGCTTTTCGGGCTATGAACATTTGGTTATCTTCTTTCTGGAAGAAGTAATGACCCATGGTTTCCTTTGGGTATCCCACAAAGATTGACTTTTGAGATCTTGGATAAAGTTTGTTAGAAGTCTCACTTTTAACATATGCTTCACAAACCTATATATTTAAGTAAGACATTGAGGGAACTTTTCCATGCCATAACTCATAAGGAGTCTTACTAACTATTTTAGTTGGGGACCATGTTTACAGTTTAAGCTACAGTTTCAAGGGAATAACCCCAAAGTGAACGAGGAAGGAAAGTATGACTCATCATCAATCATACCATATCAAGTAGGGTACACCATTAAGATAGGTGTTCCCGGTGGAGTAAGTTGTGACACTGTGCCACAATCTTAAGATGTTCCTCAAACTCATAGCTTAGATATTCTCCACCATGATCTAATTGTATGGTTTTAATCTTTTTACCTAGTTGATTATGTAATTCATTTTGGAATACCTTGAAGACATTAAATGCTTCATGTTTGTGTTTCATGAGATACACATATTCAAATCTACTGAAGTCATCAGTAGATGTAATGAAGTATCTTTCATTGCTTCTGGTCATTGTTCTAAAAGGTCCACATACATCAGTACGTATTAATTCTAATAGATCCGAAGCTCTCTCACTAACACTGGTAAAAGGAGCTTTCATCATCTTTCCATGTAGACATGATTCACATATATCAAAAGTCTCCGAGCCTGCTGACTCTAATATTCCATCATTTTAGA
This sequence comes from Lactuca serriola, assembly GCF_051521515.1. Taxonomy (NCBI): domain Eukaryota; kingdom Viridiplantae; phylum Streptophyta; class Magnoliopsida; order Asterales; family Asteraceae; genus Lactuca; species Lactuca serriola. The sequence goes on from NC_136410.1 coordinate 200,610,902, forward strand.
GCTGAGTAATGCAAGTTTTGTTTACGTGTCTTTCCCCTTAACAATATTATTATCAGTTTTACTTTTGTAGATTTAACCCTCACAGATCATCAACACATGATTGTTCCCAGATTTATTGATGTTTTCCTCGACATTCTTGAGCATGTTATGAAGCTCATTAATGCTCCTCTCCCAATCATTCACTGTATCACAAATTGGTTGAATGACTTAGGCAATGAGGCTAGGATCACATAGGTCATTAGCTTATCCCCAAATAGGAATCTGAGGCGGGGAAGTTGCTCAACATAAGCTTTCATTTTGAGTACATGTGCACTCACATAAGATACCTCAGCCATCTTGTAACTAATGAAGGCATTCAAGGAGTTAAACCTCTCTTGCTTATCCTGAACTTGAAACATGAATCTATGTTGTTCAATCATTTCAAATGCTTCATGAAACTCAAAAGTTTTCTAAAGTTTAAGAGTCATAGTTGCAAGCATGATGCAAGCCACTTCGGTCGAATCATTTATATGTTCCCCCCGAACATATTTCAATGCTTTGGCAACATTGACTAAGAGCTCTTCTGGGGTAGGTTCATCAAGGACATAGGCCTTTTTTCTAAAGCTTGAGGACAATTCTTAGTTGTCTGAAACAATCAAGAAAGTTGGTTCTGCTTAGTTTTTTTTTCAAGGATGGATAGGATGGTGAGTGATGAGGTGGTTACAGTTGAGGTAGTCATCTACAAAATAACAAGATTCATTTTAATATATTTGATATAATTTCTTTTAAAATTAATTACTCTTCAAATTAAATTTTGAAAAGCTAAGATCCACATCACCTAAAATAACTTGAGGCGGTGACCTACAACACAAGTGATTTTGTTGATCGGCAGGTTGTGATAACTAATTACAACTCTTATGTAATTCTTAGATTTATGGGATCCAAAACAATTACTTTGTTTTTAATGGCATGTTCATCCTATCTATACCTCAAAACTCTTATGCTTAGGTGACCTTTATCACATAAGAAATTGATCAAATCATCCATTTAAAAAACATATGAGTTATATTTCACAATTGGTTAGGTGACATTTATCCCATAAGTAAATATAAAACACCTTAACCATTTTTTACAACCCAAATGAATAGGGTGATCATAAAATTCACAAGAGTTGCACTAAAATCCCAATTGATTTTTAAGTGGATTGTATAGATTTCAAGTTTTGAAAATAAGGGTTTTATTAATGTTTTATTATTCTAGTATTTTAAAATATTTTGTATCATGAATATTTCATGCATAAAATATTCCGTGGTACATTTGAAGTGTTCCAGAATTTATAAAGTTGAATTTATTTTATATAATTTTGGGAAATCTCTAGAAAAGTCTCAAAGTTTTAGACCAATTTATGATCTAGTCGTAAATTAAGTTTCATTAATGAAAAAAGATAGGAAATCGACTATTTTAATCACTTTAACCCTTTATACCTTTTACACTAGGTTACCTGCTGAGGTGGCATGCCACATGGACTGTTTAGCTGAGGTGGCATGACCTTTCTTTATAATGTAAAAAAAATGATTTTTTAAAGAAAAATGGGAGGGGACTCGAACCTGTGACCACCTTACCATGTGAGCTACAAGCATTTATTGCTATTACTTCTTCAAATGTATTTATAACGTCTTTTTAACTTACCCTTAATTACCATCTGAAAATTCGCATCATTATCCCTCTATCCATTCTTCTTCCCCACATCTTTCTTTTAACTTCGATTCTCTTATATTCTACCATAATCAAGAAGATAAGCGGCTACTTCTCTGAAGCTGGTTTTACCAACACAAATTGACCGTTTTAACCCTAGTTGACCCAGGGTTTTCCCAATAAACCCTTTTGGATTATTAGGTGCAAAAGGCTCTTCATCTGTTGGTTTTACAATAGTGACACATTCACCTTGACAGTTTTTGAAATAATAAGCACCTCCAAGACGACCGCTAACCAGAATCGGGTTAATATCGGAGATTATTGCGTTCATAACCTCGTCAACAAATGGTTTTGTTTGTTCAAATTACGATAATGCCCCAGGATTTCAACAGGGACACTTTGGTCTTTTTAATGGATGCCGCTACTAGTTGGGGATAAACATGGAGTTGAAGAGCTTCTGTGTAAGATGTTTCTTGTTAAGAGAAGAGGAGAATGGTCACAAATGGCACTGAGGTCATTGTTTAAAACCATGTATCCAAAATTTTGAGAGCGTTCTTCGATTAGGAGACTTAGAGCTATTTGTAACCTTCGTTTGACTGTATGAGCATTATCACTTCTATCTAGATCCATTCCTAAGACACAATTAGATTCAATTTGAAGAAAGACTCGTCTTCTTCCTGTGAAATGCTTCATCCCTTCCATTTTACTGGTTCCATGGTATTCTCTCCCTAAGGGACTGTTGAAAACAACTACTGCCATTTGGATTTGAATTGGACTGTCTGAGTTATGAGACATGAACCAAATGAGGAGAAAAAATGGGTGTTCTGGAAGCCTATAGCCCGAAAAGATGGATTCTACCAATTCGATCCCAAATAAGATCTAAATCTGGAGACGATTCTTCAAGTTCTCATGATATCATATGGTATCATTGCATCTTACTGATTCGAATCAATCTGCTTTCCTAATTTATACCAAAAGAACAGAAAGAAGAATAAAATACAAAATCTAAGGATTGGTTTCATAAATCTATTTCAGAACACTCGTGAAATTAAACTCAACGACCATGGAAATCAGCTTGTATAGGTCACACTTTTTAGATCATTTCTTTACATTGATATTACAGTGTAATATAACAAAGATAATTGAGATAATATGTACAGATTCAGAACATAGCTAGTGTATGGGTAGATTATAAGGACTTTATAAATACATTTGAAGAAGTAATAGCAATAAATACTTGTAACTCACATGGTAAGGTGTATGGTTTGGGAGTGGAAGGTCACGAGTTCGAGTCCCCTCCCAAATTTTCACTAAAAATCAGTTTTTTTACATTATAAAGAAAGGGCATGCCACATCAGCTGCCACCTTAGCCAATCAGACCATGTGGTATACCACCTCAAACCTGCTGCAAAAGGTAGAAAGGGTTAAAGTGATTACAATAGTTGGTTTCCTGTCACTTTTCATTAAAGAAACTTAATTTAGGACTAGATCATAAATTTGCCCAAAACTTTGAGACTTTTCTGAAGATTTCCCTAATTTTACCAGTTAAAATTTATATTCAATTTTTTTATTCAACGTTATAACAATTGGAACCGGTTTTTAACTTTTTAATAGAACAACCTTTTATTATAGAGTTATGGAGTTTAGATTAAGCTTAGAAATTATTTTAAAGATTTTTATATCTTTAAAAGTTTGGCTATTATAAATTTCCAAAAATTTTAAAACTCTTTTTAACTAAAACTCAAATTTTGACATAAGATATTGGAAACTTTTATATAAAATTCTAAACCCCAAGTTTGATGTGTGTGTGTGTGTTTTTTTTTGTGAAATTGCTTTTAGCATGCCACACATATTTACACACATAAAACATTTTATAACAACCAAAATAAACATCATAAACATGCATTTTAAAGTGTATAAACAAAACCATTTTTTAGTAATATTTATTGTGAGCCATCACACCAAATATTAAATCATTTTAAAGTGTATAAACAAAAGACTCCATGTCTTCATATCTTCATAAGATCTTCATGCACCATCTTGTTAAATTTTAATAAAATAAAATATTGATGTGATTATAATCGGAATTAAAGATTGCATAATGAACACAGTGATTTTGGTGTTTAAGAGATGTATTGAATATGTATGGTGTTACAAAAAGGGACATAGATCTACATCTACATAAATAACACATAATCACACACTCAAATTTTACACCTCTCAAGCACACCTCTACAAGTGGACTAAACCCACCTTATTTAGATGTGTTTACATGTCTCTCTCTCACTCTCTATCTCATGAGTCAAAAGGCTAATACACCACATGAAAGTGGGTTTTACAAAAGTCAACAAATTACATAGTAAAAAATGGATGACTTTGCACCCCAACATTCTCCCCTTCAAAGTTAGGAATGGATGACTCACTTCAAATCTTCCAAAATCGAGCAACTACGCGACCCGAGCCTTAAGGGTGATACATATCGAAATGAGCTTCAAATCTTCAATTCTTCCATGATTCTTCAATTTGGGCTCTAGGATGTGAGACCATACAAACCGAGCATCAAAAAATGATCACGACCTTCTCAAACTCTTATTAATCACCTCAAAAGTTGAGCATAAAAACACACCCCGAAAATCTTCAATAAAACCAAACTCATTTCGAAACGAAATCACTTACGAATCTCCAATCGCATCATTTCATAAACTTCAAAAATTTAAGGTCACTTCGGTCTTCAAATTCGCGTAATATGAAAAATTCAAGTTTGAATTTCCATATAAATTTATCCCCGTTTTTATAATCGAAATTTGATTATAAAACCTTCAAGGAAAGAGAATGTGCTCTATTCGAAATTTTTCGTGTCAAAACTCCCCCTTAACATGTGACATAAACTTTGTGCTTCAATCTGGAAAATCCAAAAAAAATCTTCAATTTTTAGCTTCGTTCACGGACCGCCTTTGACAAAATTTCTCAAAAATGGGTAGAAATTGTCAATTTCAAAATTATGCAGTGACCCGGTGCGCCCAAACCAGCCAAAAATGCAAAACTCTCCCCCTTTTCCAAAGCTGGGTAGAAAAGCGTCAATTCGCATAAACTGTAGGGGCCTGAAATGCATTTTCTTCAATTTCTCAGCAAAATCAGTCCTTTTTCGAAATTTGTTATGAACAGTCAATTGTTCGAAACCTCAGGGTCTAATTTCGACAATTCTGCCCAAATCTTCAAATTTTCGAAATTATACCCCAAATGTCGAAAGTAACTCCAAATTTCGAAATTGGTTATAAACTATCAAAATGTCGAAACTTCATCCATTTGTCGAAGTTGCCAAACATTCGAAAGTTTAAGGGTTGTTTTCCAAAATTTTCCTTTTTCTTTTTCAAAAATCAAAACAAAGTTTAAGGGCTGTTTTCCAAAATTTTCCTTTTTCTTTTTCAAAAATCAAAACTGTTGAAAGTAACTCAAATTTCGAATGTGAGTTTAAAGTGTCATGGCTTCAAAAGTTTAGGGACCATTTTCGAAACTTCCATGTTTTCTTCTCTATTTCGTTAAATCAGTGTCGAAACAAACGTTCATTCAACAAATGTTGAAATCAAAGGCACCTCTAAATGACATCTTAATCATTTAGTTGCTGAATCAATATTTCGCTATTACAGGACTTCCCAAAATTATCGACATCAAACAGGCTAGCTTTCGTTCATAATACCAAAACCTTTGTTTTTCAAATACTAACCCAGTTTTCGTCATCAATACAATACTCCACATCAACCAAAATCGACTTTGAATCATTGACTCCAATAAACCCATTCCACCCCTTCGTTTTACAAGACTTGTTCCAATTTCAAACCATTTGATCATCTATACTTTGTTTCTATTCGTCACTTTCAATTTTGAGTAGCCCAAGCGTACATTTTGTGAGAACGAACAAAGCCAGTCAAACCTTGTTCAATTCCAATACCCAAATCGACTATCACACTTGCGTATTCAAGAACACTACTAACCTCGAACTCCAAATTTGTATATGTGAGCCTGATTTTGACTTTCTCATTGTCAAATTTGTGTTGACATCAAACTCATTCGACCACTGAATACAATTTTTCTCAATCCATCCATAGTCAAAGAAAAAATCGATTCCAACTCAAAATGGATATTCGATGTCAAAATTTATTCCTTTCAACACTTAGTCTCTTTCATTCGAAATCACCATTGACCAGTAATGACTTTAATTTCCAAATCAACATTCAAGATGTGAACAGGAACCGTGTTCAACATCAAGAACATAGACCCACCCGATTTCGAAATTAAAACCAAATAAACTTGTTTTCGGCATTCACAAACCAAATATAACTCGTATCAACAAAATTCCACATTCAATTCCTTGATTCTTCAATTGCAAACTGAGTTTGACCTTTCTTCAGATTGACTTTTCGAAATCAAATGCTAATAAACACTAAATTTGAGACTCTTTCACCAAATACCAGATCAAAATGTGTTCATATAACAGGTCTAAACGTCCTTCAAATATTCTTGATCAAATTCATCAAGATTGAAAACTCAATTGTTCAATTTCTTAGCTCTAACTTGATCATTATCAATTTGAAGGCATAAAATAAAATCGATTCACAAGCTTACCATCACCTATTTACCAAAATGACAAGATGAAATCGATACACAAGATCTTTGAAGATATGTATTGCGAACAGATAGATGAACAAGAAGTCTATGCGAATAGTGAAAAAGAAATTGTAAACAGATATATGTATCAAATGATTTAGGTGAATCTGTGGGCCCAATTTGGAATAAACAGTGCCGAAGAAAAAAAAAACTTTGGGCTTGAACTTTATACATGAACAATAAACAGTTCATAACAATTGGATTTGATGAAAAATGGATTAAAACTTTTGATTGGCCTTTTGAATTCAATCTCATGAACAGTAACCTCGAAATTTTTTTGGAATTTCATTTTATTTTGTACTTTTTAATCTAAGCAACAATAAATGGATCAATCAATAGGGTGAAAACAAATTTCGATCCATTGAGACAAAATGATCAAATAATCAAAAATACAACGAACAAATTCAATGAAATTAAGAGAGATCATAGAGAGACTCACCAAAAATGTTCCAATTGTGAAACATTTTGCCAAACCGAGAATCGTTCTTCAAAAAATCACGTTGATCATTGAAGACCCTCTCTGATACCAATTGATGTGATTATATAACATGATTTGGCATGCAGAATTAAAGATTGCACAATGAACATGGTGATTTCGGTGTTTAAGATATGTATTGAATATGTATGGTGTTACAAAAAAGGACATAGATCTACATCTACATAAATAACACACACTCACACACTCAACTTTTACACCTCTCAAGCACACCTCTACAAGTAGACTAAACCCACCTTATATGGAGGTGTTTACATGTCTCTCTCTCACTCTCTATCTCATGAGTCAAAAGGCTAATATACCACATGCAAGTGGGTTTTACAAAAGTCAACACATTACAAAGTCAAACATGGATAACTAATTTATTACATATAAAAATAAACAAATGAAATATATATATTTATCTATTACAACATCATATGAATAAATAAATAACAACTACAAATGTCCTAATGGCTTGTTTATATACAACAAACATAACAAACATATGAACAAACAACTCTTTTTTTCTAAGACAACTTTTATATAACCAAAATGCATGGATAAATAGTTATATAAAAAATAAACACTTTTTTATATAACCAACTGTTCAACAACCGTCAAATTCAAGTCAAAGTCAAAATCAACAAGTCAAAGTCAAGTCAACAAGTCAAACCGGTCAATCTTGTATAATACTTGTATGATTAAAAATTATTCTATGAAAACGTACATTTGTATTTCAAGAATTCGAGTGTCTCGGTAAATCTATGTGTTTATCAATGTGAAACCCTAAGAAGGGAGTTAAACACATCAAAACACGACTATGAACCCTTTTGGGAACTTAAAATAATCATAAACGAAGTATAACGGGGTCCACAAACCTCGTATTGTGAGGTGATACAATAATAATGGCTAAAATGAAATCACTCCCAAATCTCTCCAAGTATGTGAAATCTCTCCCAAATCTCTCCAAGTATGTGAAATCTCTCCCAAATCTCTCCAAGTATGTGAAATCTCTCACAAATCTCTCCAAGTATGTGAAATCTCTCCCAAATCTCTCCAAGCATGTGAAATCTCTCCTAAATCTCTCCAAGTATGTGAAATCTCTCTGAAACATTTTATAGTCATCCGAGTCATCCCGACCCTTAACTCGGTCAAAAATCACGCAAAACGGAAAGATGTCTTGAAAAACAGCTAATTAGAAATGAAACCCCTCTTAGGAACCGAACCTCTTAGGAGCTGAAACCCTCCTGTCAGAGCCAAACATGTCAGAAGCGAACCCTCCTTAGGACCGAACTTGCAAGAAGCTAACATGCATCTCGGACCGAAGCTCAGCAGACCGAGACCTTGGACCTTCGGTCCTTACTCCTCCTCTCGGTTCCTTCTTTCCCTTCTTTTGGTTCGCACTTCCTTAGAGTCGAACCTCGCAGGTTTGGTTCATAATGCTCGGTTTTCGCCTACTTTCGCCTCCTAAGCCTGTTTTGACGGGATTTTTTCACCAAATTCATATTTTTAGCATTTTTAACCCCCAGAACTCATATTTTATTTATTTCTCAAGGATTTATTAATTAAAAATCATTATTTTAAATTAAGAGGATATTACCCCACAAGTGGGTCAAGTGTGCCCACTTGTCTTCCATGTGTCATCCTCTCATTAGCCCAACCTTATCCACGTCACACAAACCAAGGTAAACATCATTTCAACCTTGCCACTTATATAAAGGAATCCCTGGAGGATTTCTTTGTTCACTTTGATCAAATCAAATACTTATACACTTCTCAAACCTTCAAAAGAGCCTCTTTTTCTCTCTACTTCCAGCCACTTTTTGGAAGTGTTCTTGAGCTATTACTTCACTTTTTGGTAAGTATTTCCTCTAAACACAAGTGTTATTCCATGTTTTCATAACATCCTTGAATCATCTACACCCATTTTAACACCAAAAATCGTTCTTAGGATCAACCAAACTTTCACGTGTTCATCAAGTGTTCTTGACTTGATACTCCTCGTCTTCGACCTTCCAATCTTCCAAGAATCACTCAAGGTGAGGTCATACCCCTAAATTTTCCAGTTTTCTTTAGTTTTCGGGGGGGGGGGGGGGATACAAGTTAAAACACCAAAACATATTTGAAACTTAACTTGCCAGCTTACAACAGAAAAGTTATGACCTGTTCACGAACTATTTTACACAACTTAAACTTAATATTTTTCAAAACTGTTTAATATGAAAATAGTTCAGGTTTATACCTTTAAAATGACTACTTACACATCTCCATACGAATTTTCTACAATTTATAGTGAGTTTTACAAAACTGTCTGTCACTGCAGCAACGTATTCGGACCTGTCTGTGAAAATGAACATTTTCCCACTGGTTTGAGAGCATCAAAAATTATAAGAATTTTTATGAACATATTAGACTCTCTTTCCAAACTCTCAGAGTTTACGGACTCAGTTTTTGACTTACGATGATTTTTCTATAAATATTCTAAAATATGGATGATAGAGAGTAAAATTTACCAAAAACAAGTTTAAGAGTTATTCACACTTTGTAACATGTCGAGCAAATTACGTAATACTAGGGTTAAGTATACTTAGTATTTTATTTCCATTTTATTTCACTAAGGAATAAAAATCATAACTATAATTGTTTTACATCATAACAAAACATTCATGTTAAACTATAATAGGTATAGTTTATTAGTCACATTCACCTACACAAAACGGAAAACACATACTTTTACAAACAAAAAGGGATTTTGGTTGCTTAATACGTAAAATTTTAATGAATAAATTTGTGAGGTATTCTCCTTCGGGGTACTCCTAAGTACCACAGAAGAGTCTTGTAGTTATAATCAGAATCTCTTGTAGGGAGAGCGTGATAGTTGTGTATAGATCTATATTGGGTCTGACAAACCCGCACCTAAGCTGCTTGCAACAGCTAGACCGGAAGGTCTGTGGTGACAAGTGTCATAACAATTCCGACGCCTGAAGAACGTCGAGTATGAGGTCTTCGAGTTTTAGCATGGTTATAACAACTCACATGGCGTATTAACAAAACATAAAGTTACAGAGACTTAAGAACCACACACACACACACACACATACGCACACATCAAAAGGAGTTTTATGCACATTTAAAACCATGTATACTATTTTAAGTACGGGATTTTACTTAAAAAAGTGGAGTCTTAATACATTAAAGACTGCAAACTATCCTTTTGAAAATACAGAATCTACCAGGTTAAGCGTCATCACTGGCAAAGTGAGGACATCTTCAAACTAGTTTTCTTAATAGCAAAACTACACAGTTGTAAACTAAGTATGGTGCTTATACATACATATTTCGGCTTTGGTTCAATAAAGGCTATAACACACTTTATGGAAAATATAGGATTTTATGGAAACATTAGAGACTTAAGAACCACACAAAAAGGGGTTTTATGCACGTTCAAAACTACATATACTATTTTAAGTATGGAGATTTACTTACGAAAATAGTGTCTTAGTAAACACGTAGTGGATCCGTTCGATCTAAAAACTTTACTAACAGGTACACACCTAGAAATCGCACCAGGAGCGTATTTTGCTTACTAGTCTTTCAAATTTTGAAACGTTCTTTAATAACATGAGAAACACAAATATAACTTGGTCTTAAGACTCTAAGGCAACAATTCATTTTTCCAAAGAATAAAAGGACATATCTCTTTTACAACAAAAATACTTCTACACTCACCAGCTTTAATGCTGATACTCTTTCAAACTACTTGTATTCTCAGGAAATTAGTAAGTCAAGTATGCATACAGGTTTCAAGAAGACAGAGCATCATAGTGCAAGTCTTACTTTTGTTGATGCTTTTGAAAGTTAAACTTATGTAAAACAATTACAATGTAAACTATATGTTATCAATGAAATGGTTGTTGTTTCTTTGATTACTATTGTACAATTGTTCTGATACTGGGCATGATGTCCTCCGCCCCCGAACATTTCCGCCGTTCCGGTTTGGGGGTGTGACAGTTTAGAGTGAAATTTTTTATTATTGGCTTCCAATATTTAATCAGATTCATATTGGCGTCAACCATAACTCCAAGGTAGTTGAATGGAAGAACACCTGCATCATACCCTAATAGGTTTGCCCAATTCACAATTTCTTGCGAGGTGGTACCAATACCGAATACCCTTGATTTATGAAAATTATCTTTGAGACCCGATGATATATGAAAGCACCTTAGTATGTACACAAGGTTCTTGAGGTTAGCTCGAGACCATTCACCAATGAACAATGCTTCGTCTGCGTAGAATAGGTGAGATAGTGTTGGTCCATTGCCTGGGATTTGGACCCCTTTAAAAATCCCATTATTACAAGCAGATTTGAAAGCTACACTTAAGCCCTCCATAGCAATAATGAATAAGTATGTAGAGAGAGGATCCCTTTGCCGGACCCCCTTAGATGTAGAGAATTCTTTCGTTGGAGAGCCATTGATGATAATCGATGCCCTACATGAATTTAGGCAACCCCGAATCCACATCCGCCGTTTGTTCCTAAAACCCAACTGTTCAAGAACTGAGACTAGAAAGTTGTTATAACCATGCTAAAACTCGAAGACCTCATACTTAAAATCCCGTACTTAAAATAGTATACATGGTTTTAAATGTGCATAAAACTCCTTTTGATGTGTGCGTATGTGTGTGTGTGTGTGTGTGGTTCTTAAGTCTCTGTAACTTTATGTTTTGTTAATACGCCATGTGAGTTGTTATAACCATGCTAAAACTCGAAGACCTCATACTCGGAGTTGTTATGTTTGTTGTATATAAACAAGCCATTAGGACATTTGTAGTTGTTATTTATTTATTCATATGATGTTGTAATAGATAAATATATATATTTCATTTGTTTATTTTTATATGTAATAAATTAGTTATCCATGTTTGACTTTGTAATGTGTTGACTTTTGTAAAACCCACTTGCATGTGGTATATTAGCCTTTTGACTCATGAGATAGAGAGTGAGAGAGAGACATGTAAACACCTCCATATAAGGTGGGTTTAGTCCACTTGTAGAGGTGTGCTTGAGAGGTGTAAAAGTTGAGTGTGTGAGTGTGTGTTATTTATGTAGATGTAGATCTATGTCCTTTTTTGTAACACCATACATATTCAATACATATCTTAAACACCGAAATCACCATGTTCATTGTGCAATCTTTAATTCTGCATGCCAAATCATGTTATATAATCACATCAATTGGTATCAGAGAGGGTCTTCAATGATCAACGTGATTTTTTGAAGAACGATTCTCGGTTTGGCAAAATGTTTCACAATTGGAACATTTTTGGTGAGTCTCTCTATGATCTCTCTTAATTTCATTGAATTTGTTCGTTGTATTTTTGATTATTTGATCATTTTGTCTCAATGGATCGAACTTTGTTTTCACCCTATTGATTGATCCATTTTTGTTTTCACCCTAATGGCTTGTTTATATACAACAAACATAACAAACATATGAACAAACAACTCTTTTTTTCTAAGACAACTTTTATATAACCAAAATGCATGGATAAATAGTTATATAAAAAATAAACACTTTTAACAAGTTGCTAAAGAAAACAAATATGGGCATTTCTTTAACTGAAAATAAATCCATGCTTGTTTTCCAAAAACAAGGATACTTTTTAAGAGGTTAGAATGATATTAAAACAACTATAGGGTGTTTAGAAATAACAACCTTTGATGCCTTTGTACCCTCTTTGGATTTGGGGTGTTAAATTAGATGGCAAGAACAAGAAGCTTGATCTTCTTTACAAGTAATCAACCAACAAGAACAAGGTACCAAAATTGATAGATTTCTTCTTGTATGAATTTGTTATTTAAGCCTTAAGTGCTTAAAAAATTAAGCACTAAAAGGAAGACACAAAGTAAACACCAAAAGCCAAGTAACTGCTTCAAAAGTGGAGAGAGCTTCTAGCTTGGATGCTTACAACTTTTAGAGAGAATGAGGAGAAGTTGAAGACCAAAAAACTAGCAACTTGTTCATGTATAAGAGCCTCTTTATATATCCCATGCAAATTAAAGCCTTTTGAATATAATACTCTAAAGTATTGGCTATTACGAGGGGCATGGGGGATAAGAGGATGAAGGTTGACAAGCAACCTCCATCCCTCTATAAAGTATCGGCCATCTGGCCTAAAAAGGACAAAAAATGTTTACTAGATTTTAAACCATGGTAGAGTAAATCTTTGATTTAATCATGGTTAGCCAAAGTGTCCAAAACTTTGTACATGACTTATTTTATGATATCATATCATATAATGACTAGTTTTCTACTTCTTATAATATTGTTTTCATAGAGCAATAATTTTTCTCTAATTAAATACAAGAGTTAAATTTATTTATTAATAACAAATTACTTAATAAATATTCAATGGGTACCAACATGATTAAGGTGTGACCTTATAGGATCATATGACATTAGCAATGTCACTTAATAATGATTCTTGAGCATATAGGTCCAACAAGGAATATCTCTCCAAATGGATGGAGGAAAAAGCCACATTAATAATGATTCCAGTGTTGTTGGATAATTGGTAAAGGATAATATTCTTTTGTATATTTAGGGTGTGTAAAGCCTTCTTAAGTGATTAGAGATTAGAATTTTGCAACTAAATGACAATGGTTGTTTTTAAGAAATATGGTGTCATGCATGAGATGTCAACCATATATCATCCCCAATGGGCAAGGTGAGATTTCAAATAAGTACTTGAGAAGATGGTCAAACCAAGATATAATTATTGGTGCCTTCTTTTGAATGATGTTTTATAAGCATATTGGGCCACTTATAAAATGCCTATTGTAACACCATTTTCCAGGAATTTCCCTTTTCAACCTTTAGTATTTTAAATTATTGCGTTTAGCCCCTTACGCTGGGTGTACGTTAGGCGTAAGTCAACATGAAAGTTGTGGCGGAGGACGAGTATGTTGGGCGTACATGTGGGTACATCGGGCATACTCGTGCAATCCTTAAACCCTAAATTTGTAGGGTTGTGTGTAGCATCACGAGGCACGGGTATAAATTTCAATAATTTTTATACATCATTTAAGACTTACTCGACGAGTTGGAGGCCCCAACTCGTCGTGTAGAAACTGATCATACCGCATGGTTTATGGAACATACTCGACGAGTTGGAGGACCCCAACTTGACGAGTTGAGGTTGTGCATGAAAACCCTAATTTTTAGGGTTTACACCCTATTTAAAGGACATTAAGTCCCCTCTCCAGCCTCCCTTACCACCCTATCGTCCAGAGAAAACCCTAAACAAGATAACCTTCCATTTTGAGTGTGTACAAGGATAAAGAGTGTGTGTTTGGTGCATTTCTTGGAGAAACTTGAAGGTTTAGGAGCTTGGAATGAGAAGGAGCTTTTAGATCCGACATCTACTCAGTTGTAGCAAGCATTTGAAGGTAAAAAGCTGTTACCTTGATCATTCACTTGTTAGATCTCTCCTTTGGAGAGTTTAGGGTCTTTTTAGCCCACTTTGGATCCATTTTCAGAAGTTGGGAATGAATTGAAGTACTTCAGATTTGGACTCCTCTAGGCACCCATAGTCATAAAGTTATTGACTTTATCAAGCTTTGGCCCTTCTCCATGCACTAAACCTATTATCAAACTTAGTTTTACCATTTTAAGTTCGTGAAGCCTTGCATGCACGTAAAGTTGGCAACTTTACGTGGTAACTACACCCTACGAGGCTAGATCTACAGTTTGGAGCCTTGGTTTCGCCTAAAAGCGTCTGATTGAGAAAAAGGATGAATGAACTCGACGAGTTGCATAGCCAACTCAACGATTTGGATAGGGTTTACCCGCCTTTTGGATTCTGAGTGAACTCGACGAGTGGGTGAGATGACTCGGTGAGTTGATTAGGGTTTTCCCGGTCTTCTGGACACTGCATGGACTCGACAAGTTGTTTGGCAACTCGGCGAGTTGACTCGAGTTTATGCGATTTTCTGAGTTCTGAAGGAACTCAACGAGTCGATAAGGTGTACTTGACGAGTTGGGTTAACATGGACTGTTGACCTTGACCGCTGACCTTGACTTTGACCATGGTTGACCAAGTTTGACTTATGGGGGTATTTTGGTAATTTTGGATTTTAATGGAATCAGTTATATGGTGGTTACAAGCAGTTGAGTTTGGAGCTGTGTGTTGGGATTCGACTTTATCTGTTCAGCACTACTTGTAAGGTGAGTTGTCCTCACTATACTAACAGGGTCGAAGGCACCAATGCCGACCCTTTTTGGATTGTTATCCTTGTGTATCTCATGATGATATGCTTAGTGACCTGTTAGGTTGGTATCCTGGTATATATGATGATGCTATGTTAGTGACCTATTAGGTGAATATCCTGGTATATAGGATGATGCTATGTTAGTGACCTATTAGGTTGGAATCCTGACATATAGAATGATGCTATGATTAGTGATCTATTAGATCAGTTTGACTGTTTATGAATGCTAGCTAGTGTATAATATTTATGTGTTGATTGTAGGATTGCGAGTAGGTTGAGGCGGTCATGCTTTGTGCTCTAGGCTAACAGAACCAGGGCAATCCAGATAGACCACAGACCCATCGGGGCGTATCAGTTAGGCTGAAGGCCCGGAGAACGGTCCAGACAGGCTGAAGGCCCGAGAGGGCGGACCAAACATGCTGAAGGTTTTGAGAGTGGACCAGATAGATTAAAGGCCCAGTGAGGGCAGTCTAGTCATACTGAAGACTCTATATGCATGTTGTTTGTTATGACATTGTTCTGTTTGTATGGCGTTGGTATTTTGGGGAAACTCGCTAAGTTTCGGGCTTACAGTTTTGGATTTTGTTTCAAGTACTTCGGATGATCGCGGGAAGGCGAAGGCTTGATCGTGCACCTCCTCGCATTTTATGATTTTGATTTCTGGGATACTATGATATGAAACTATTTTGAAAATAATTTGTAATTAAATGGTGTTTTTAGATGTTTGAAAAAGTTTTAAATTTTCATGAATTTTGTGGATGTTACATTGTGTCCTATATTTAAACATCTTAATCCCCTTAGACCTCCTTATGACCATCTTCCATTATTATAAACCCTAAAATCAAAACCCTAGCCCTTGTGAGTGAGATTTGAAGCTTGAGAGAGATCCTTGAATGTTCTTGGTAGTGAAGGAAGATCATTCAAGAAGTGTGGTGCATTCAAGCCTTTGGATCCAGAATCTACATCTCTTTGTTAGTCTTTTGAAGGTATAAAGTTAATACCTTGTAGCTTATTTTGCTAGATCTTGTTTAGGCTTGGATTTATGTTCTTTTTGTCCTAAAACCTTGATCTTTGTGAGTATGGAATACTCCAGAGCATATGATTTGTCCTTTTAGATGTTTTAGGGTGCTTAGAATCATAAAAATGTTAGCTTAGTCCTTTCTTTTCTTCCTTGCATATGTTATGGATTTTTTGGTAATGTTAGAAGTTAGGGTTTTGGAATTAAGCTCTTTAGCCAAGCAAAGGCATAAAGTCAAAAACTTTATGGATTAGGATGTCTTTTTAGGGTCAGATATGAGGTTCATGTAAGTGTCTAAATAATTAAGACCTTATCAGCCGTATACACCGAGCGTAATCCTGGCTACGCCAAAAGTAGCCAGTTATGAGCCCAATCCTATCCAGCTAAGTGCTTACAGCCAACATAAAGTTGAGTACATCGTGCGTACTGCCACACGTTGACTTTCGTTGACTTTTGACCATTTGTGCCTTAGGTGGACTTGTGAGGGATTTGAAGGGGAAAAACGGTCTTTTGCCCTAAATGTGAATTAGAATTGTCTTGGGATTAGTGGAGTATGGAAAATTACCTTAATTATTAATTAGGGTTAGTTGGTGTAATTATTAGGCGGATTCTATTTCTAGCAGTTTGGGTGTGAGTATTATCAGTCATCTGTGCGAGGTGAGTCTCCGCACTATTCTTACTTGTGTGGTAAAATATATTTATAATTGTGATGACCAGCTGGGTCTATGTGATATTACTATGATACGAGTTACTGTGTGTGTGCTAAGACTTCAAGTAGTCTCTAGGGTTGTTAATAACCCACTGGGCGTGCTGTTTACCCACTAATACTTTGGGTAGTCTGTAGGGTTGTTGATAACCCATAACTATTTATTTTGTGCTATGTTGTATGTGGTATTTTGGGAAACTCATTAAGCTTCGTGCTTACAATTTTTGATTAAATGTGTTTCAGGTACTTTTAAGGATGGTGGGAAAGCGAAGACTTGATTGTACACATTCACCTGCAGTTTATGATTCCAGACTTTTTAGGACACTCTGATATTTTGATGATGATATGTATTTGACATTTGTGATTTCTTGAGATGGTTTTTGTGAATAATATTTTTATATGAATTTAAAAATGAAAATTTTGGTTTGGAAATTTAGATGTTACACCTATAAGTATGTTCCTATACCAACTTGTCTTTAGAAAATCTTATCATCTTCTGGTCGAATTATAACATAATGTCAATTGGAACATTAAACAATTCAACCAAAACATTGATGAAGTAGGAGTTCATCCTAAGCTACAAATCCAAGAATTAGAGAAAATAAGGAATGATAGTTATAATAATTCTAAAATTTACAAGGAAAAGATTAAACCTTTCCACGTTAAAATCACTAATAAATTTTTTGAAAAGGAGAAAAAATATTATTTATCAATTACGCCTTAAGTTTTTTTTTTTGGTAAATTCCAATCGATTGGATGGGCACATTTGTTGTTAATAATATATTTGATCATGACATGGTGGAAATAGCAAGTGGAAAAATGTGTAAGACTTTTACGGTTAACGAATACTAGTTTAAATCATTCTATGACAAATTTAAAGTGGAGAAGAAAGAAGTGGATGAGATGAAACACCCGACTTATGTCAATGATGAACTCATAAACGTGACATTGAGCCAACAACTTTAAAATATAACCTTAAATTGGAGGTAATTTGGGTCATTTTTGTAGCTTTAAGTTTAATTAAATTCACAAACTTTAAATGTTTTCCTATATTTCAAGTAAATTTTTGTGACAACCCGATATTTCGAATCAATGTAATAACATAAAAAGTCAAGAATTGTAATCTCTGTTGATATAATGAAATTAGTGTCAAAAAGAAAATGTTCAAAAGTCTCTATTGGGTTGCCTAAAATGATAGTTATCGTGTCAAGGTTTTCAGAAATATAAAGAACACAAAAATATGAGTTATAACGAAGAAGATATGACCAATCGAAAACTCGTGTCAAAACCGGTAAAACATTGCAAACGTAAAAAGTGAAATTTCAATAAAATACTTTTTAGCCTTAGGTATTTAAACGAAAGTCCTAGATTATACTAAACCGTGAGCGTGCATCAAAAGAACGTCAAAATTCGACTTCGTATGAGGAAGTTATGATTTTTCTAAGTTTCGAGATAGCGGTAGACAGCTAAAAACTCGAAATAGAGATCGAGGGATTTTTGGATGAAACAAACTAAATGAGAATCGAAGATCTCAACAATAGTAGCACAACGGTAAAAAGTCTGACGAAAACGAACACCGGATGAAGAAGTTATGGATTTTTAACGGACTTTTCCTGTCCCGACCTGTTAAAAATATAATATTAAAAATAAATTTAAAATTAGCCAACGGAGTCTAAATGAGAGTTGTAGAGCATAATCTCGCCTACACGTGGATATAAAGAACGTCGAAAATAGAGCTCGTACGCAGAAGTTACGGATTTTACAAGTTTGGGACACAAAACTCGAGGCTGTCAGGCAGATCACGACGTGAGCCACCCATACTCACAACGTGAACCTGTGACTGATGGGTTCCAGAGCCTATCAACGAGTTGTCAAGTCTACAAGAGGAGGCAGGTCGAGCTCACGACGTGAGCCCTCATATTTCACCCCTATAAATAGAAACTAATGGTTTAGGGTTTAGGTGCTCAATTCTCTTCTCTCTCGTGGCAAAGCTTTGCGTTTTAACCCCCGAAGCCATCCCGAAGCCCCGGTCTTGACATCCAAGTCCCGAAGGAAGGTTTTACACACCCGAGAATCCCGAGAAATCTGTTTTCTTTTGTCGAAGTTCTGCTCGGTTTTCCTCTCACCCTCTTCAATCTATCAAATGAGTTCATACCCCTATAACTACGTTTTCAAATGCTTGTAAATGCTTTTATACACTTTTAAGGGGGGGGGGGGATACAAGTAAACACATGATTATCCTCGTGTGAATAACATAAATCTTTTGTTATACATTTGTTATAATCAATCATATGTGATTTATAACTATCATACAAAAACGTTCTCATGCAACATATCACGATAAAACTTTGTCCATTTTGATATCAAACATGTTGTTATATAAATATCAAACACTTTATTTATATTTTGAGTATAAATGTTCAATAATGTTAATACAAATGTTATAATTTACGTACAAAGTCGACACTACACTAGGGTTGACCATTCAAACGAAATAAACTTTTGGAAAAACTATAATAGGTATAGTTTACAAGGAAATCATGAGATTTTACATACTATAAGTACTATACCAAGGAAATACTTTCATATACAAGAACAAATGGATTTTCATACGTAAATCTATTTGATACTAAGTTTTGTGAGACATTCCACTTCACGTACTACCAAGTATGCCATTAAAGTCCTGTATTATATACCATAATCTCTTGTAGGGAGAGTGTGATACTTGTGTATAGATCTATACGGGATTGACAATCCCGCACCTAAAATGTTAGCTACAGTTAGACTGGCAGGTCTGGGTGACAAATGTCATAACATTCCAACGCCTGAAGAACGTTATCACAGACAACCTAGGTCAATAGCATGGTTATAAAACTCACATGAAGTATTAAAAACACAATGATTTATGGGGTTATCAAATGTCTTAGTGATTTTATACATACATAAATCTATTATTCTAGGCATGACAACTACTAATGCATTACAGTTTTGGAACTTTTGAACTACCACACACTCATGGAAAAATGTTGGATTTTTCAGAAGTAAACTCAGTGATTTATATCAAACTTACAAATTTTGTACATAAACGCTTATGAACTCACCAACTTAATTGTTGACACTCTTTCAAAACTACTTGTATTTCTCATGGATTCAGTAATACAGGTAGACTTCAGCTTTTGGAGAAGTGACGCTAAGTCGTCAGTTTAAAACTCATTTGGTCATCATATTGTAATTTTTTTTGAACAAGTATCATTCAACAATGTAACTTTTAAATTATATATATGATGGTTGCTTTATTTTCTTTGCTATGTATTCAATTGTTACGATACTACATGAAGTCATCCGCCCTCGAACGATTCCGCCGTTCTGGTTTGGGGGTGTGACCGATTGGTATCAGAGCATTGTTTATAGTGAACTAAGTATATCGAACCACATAAGATATACAAACTATAAATGCATTGGGACTAAAACTCTCTGACAAAATGTTTTTACACCTAAATTGCGTTTCATTTAGCTTAAATTATTTGGGTTGTAAAAGCACAAATACATGCATACAATGACTCATTTTATTAGTTAGAACTATACAAGAAGTATTAAGACAAGTTGGACACTACAACTAGTCCTCGGAATATGTACTTGGATTTGTGACGATTATAGCCTGATCAACTATATTTATCCGAGATCGGACTAATGTATGTCGGGGAATGGTCGTAGTGAGCAACAAGTCAAAACTTACCAAAATGACACTAGTATCAAACATACAAATTTAAATACTATAGGAGTATTTGGTAAATGAAATAGTTTAACCTACGTACTTAGACTTACATGTTTCAAAATTTTACAATTCTTATAACCCTATTCTCTTATAGTCGAAATGGTTGGATTCCATCCACCTGGAGATCAATACTACCCGAACCAGGGCAATGGAGGATGGGTAGAGGAGGACGCCGAAGAAGATGAGGAAACCATGGAGGAGGAGGAAGGAGAAGACTCTGGGACAGACTCAGAGCCAGAAATAATCAACCCACCATTCGCCCAACCTCCTGCATTTAGGGGAAACTTTCAAGGACCAACTCCTGTCTAGGGAAGTCACATTCACCATTGGAGCCGGCAGCAAGGATTACGTCCTCCTAATGGTATGTGTCAGGATTTTTACGAGGTCAGTGGAGGAAGTTCAGCCGACCGAGCACTCCCAGTCATGGTGGGCAAACTAGCCAACCATTCCTACCAATCCGGAGTTCAAGCGAACCGGATTCACGAAGTCAACGTGGAGGTTCAAGGTAGCATTGCTGACATCCGTCGCCTCGCAGATGTTGCAGGAAAATGCTCATCTCCACACCAACACCCTCCAGGAGCAGTTGACTGCAGCTCTCTCTGAGATAAGAGAGATAAGGGAGCAGCAAGCCGCCTTTGACAGGCGCCTTATGGGAGCAAAGCAATCGAAAGCGGAGTCAAGCTCCAAGCGTAACCCGCATCGCAAGTAGTACTTGCCGAACTCCCAAATTTTGATATAGAATAGGTTATCGGCTAAAAGTCTTACTTTTCTTTAACTTTCTTGTAATCGGAGACCTTTAGAAAGGTCAATTTTTCCTAACTTCGAATGCAATCCAAGCATATGTTTAATATATAATGAAATATTCCTTTGGGTATTAATCCTTTGCATATCACCCCAATTCATGAGTTTATCTACTTTTATGAAGACTCTAAATATGAATCAAACTCGAACCCTTGTATTAGTCAGCCTAAATCATGAAAAACTGAAAATAGCTAACCCTTTTACATTCGGATTTAGATCATCAAAAACTCATGGTCTCTCATTGTTATTTCTTTAGCAGCAAAATGCCGCCTCGTAGATCTACACGTCATGGCAACAACGTAACACCTCCACCACCACCACATCCATCAATGGATAATGCCGCCTTGATAGTTGTTGTAACAGCTACAGTGACAGTAGCAATGGCACAAATGAGTAATAATGGGTCCGGAGGAGGAGTAAATAGCTCTACGATTGGACAACACCAGGGTCATTCAGGGGATTGCACCTTCAAGGACATCACCAATATCAAGCCCATATATTTTAATGGATCCAGAGGGATAATGGCTCTATCACAATGGATAGAGAAAACAGTAGCGGTTTTCGAGATCTGTGCATGTCTGGAAGGGAGCAAGGTAAATTTTGCTGCTTGTACATTCACTGAGAGAGCTTTGACGTGGTGGAATGGCCATGTCAAGTCACTAACTCTGGTAGTGGCAAATTCTATGGGTTGGGAGAATCTAAAGCAAATGTTAATGCGAGAGTACTGTCCAAGGGGCGAAGTACAAAAGCTGGAGTAGGAACTTTGGGGCCTTACTATGGTAGGCTCGGACATCACAACCTATACCAATAGGTTTAGTGATTTAGCAATCCCTTGCCCAGGAATGGTTGCTCTAGAGAGAAAGAAGATCGAGAGGTACATCTGGGGACTGTCACCCCAGATTCGAGGAAGTGTACTAGCGTCCAAACCAGTCACTTTTGATAGTGCCAAACAGTTGGCACAAGCTTTCGTTGACCATGGAGTCTATTAAGGCTTCGCAACTGCTGCCCTAGAGCAAACCCTAGGAAGCAACAACAACAACAACAACAGTACCAACAACAACAACAACAAGAAATTTTGGAATAAGAGGAAGAGTCAGTTTTCACAAGAACCTCCCAAGAAACAACAAGTAGTGGCAGTCCATGCCGCTACTACCCCCACTGTTGCTCCTGTTACCGCTACACCAGGAAGGCAATATGCTGGGAACCTACCGAAATTCAGCAAATGCAATCTCCATCACAACGGAAATTGTCGAGAGATGCACTGCAACAAATGCAATAGGAAAGGGCACACTGCCCGTTTTTGTAGGGCACCGGCACGGCCAATCACCCAAGTCCCTGGAGTCGGCGTGGGCCAGGCGTGTTATGGGTGCGGTGAGCCTGGACACTACAAGAGGGACTGCCCTAAGGCAAGGAATGCTGGCGGCATAGGAAGGGTGCTGACAATTGGGCAGAACGAAGCAATAGCTGATCCCACGGTGGTTACGGGTACATTTCTCCTCAATAACGCTTATGCATGCATACTCTATGATTGTGGTGAGGAGAGGAGTTTCGTGAGTCATAACTTCAAGCACGTACTAAAACAGAACCCTCAATCACTCAATAAGATATTCACAGTAGAAATGGCAAACGGTAGAACAGAAAGCACAAACAATATGTACATAGGCTGCACGCTAACTCTAAACGAACATTCATTTCAAATCGATCTAATGTCTATCACCATAAAGAGCTTTGATGTCATCATCAGTATGGATTGGTTAAGCCTACACCATGCTGATATACTTTGACACGAAAGGATCGTTCGCCTAAATTTGCCAAATGGCAAAACTCTTGTCGTTTATGGTGACAAACCCGGTACCAATTTACAAATCATCTCTTGCATCAAAGCCCAGAAATACCTACGTAAGGAGTACCATACCTTCTTAGCCCACGTGGTAGATAAAGAAAAAGAAACAAAAGACATCAAAGACATTCCAGAAGTCTGTGATTTTCTCGTTGTCTTCCCTGGAGATCTTCCAGGAGTCCCACCAGAACGACAAGTCGAGTTCAGAATCGATTTAATTCCCAAAGCTACCCCAGTAGCTAAGTCGCCGTATCGTCTAGCGCCAACTGAGATGCAAGAATTATCCAGGCAATTAAACGAACTACTCAACAAAGGATTCATCAGACCCAACTTCTCACCTTGGGGAGCACCAGTCCTGTTCGTAAAGAAGAAGGATGGATCTTTCCGCATGTGCATCGATTACCAGGAACTCAACAAGCTCACTATCAAGAACCGATATCCCATACCACGCATTGATGACTTGTTCGACCAACTCCAAGGAGCAAGTTATTTTTCAAAGATCGATTTGAGATCCGGGTATCATCAGTTGCGAGTCTTGGAAGGAGATGTTCCCAAAACAGCCTTTCGAACTCGTTATGGTCACTACAAGTTTGTAGTAATGCCCTTTGGATTAGAAAATGCACCGGTGGTGTTCATGGATTTAATAAACCGAGTGTGTCGTTCATTCCAAGATAAATTTGTGATCGTGTTCATAGATGATATATTCATATATTCGAAGAGTAAAGAGGAACATAGTCAACACCTCCGAAAAATCTTGGAAACACTAAGAAAAGAGAAGTTATACGCAAAGTTCTCAAAGTGCGAATTTTGGATTCGTAAAGTAGATTTTATAGGTCACGTGGTTAGCAAAGACAAGATACACGTGGACCCTTCCAAAATCAAGGGAATCGAGAACTGGTCAGCTCCAAGAACCCCAACGGAAATCCGACAATTCTTGGGCCTTGCTGGCTATTACCGAAGATTTATACAAAACTTCTCGAAGATTGCTAAACCGCTTACAACCTTGACCCAGAAGGGTGTAACTTTCAATTGGGAGGAAAAACAAGACGTTGCAGTCTAAACACTGAAGCAAGCACTATGCAGCGCACCTATATTATCCTTGCCGGAAGGAACAGAAGATTTCGTGGTCTACTTTGATGCATAAAATCAAGGTCTTGGATGTGTGCTAATGCAAAGAGGAGAGTTCATCGCTTAAACCTCGAGACAACTCAAGACGCACGAGGTCAACTACACTACACACGATCTTGAACTAGGAGCAGTCGTTTTCGCACCAAAGATCTGGAGACACTATCTCTATGGCACGAAATGCACAATCTTCACCGATCATAAGAGCCTTCTACACATTCTCAATCAAAAAGAAATCGACATGGGACAGAGACGATGGGTTGAACTATTAAATGACTACGAATGCGAAATTCGTTATCATCCAAGAAAAGCGAATGTGGTAGCTGATGCTCTTAGCCGAAAGGAATACTCGGGCCGCCGGGTGAAATCCTTAACCATAAGGATCCATTCACACCTGTCCACACAACTCAAGGAAGCTCAGAAGGAAGCCTTGAAAACAGAGAATGTGGCGAGTGAAGCCTTAAGAGGAATGGACAAAGATCTTGAAGTCAAGAGCGACGGATCTCGTTACTTCATGGATCGAATCTGGACACCGAAGTTTGGTGGATTCAGAGACGTTGTCATGAACGAAGCTCATAAAACTCGATACTCAGTGCATCCAGGTTCGAGCAAGATGTATCTGGACCTTAAGAAACTGTATTGGTGGCCGAACATGAAAGCAGAGATCGCTACCTATGTAGGTAAGTATCTGACTTGCGCCAAAGTCAAGGTAGAGTACCAAAAGCACTCGGGATTACTACAACAGCCTGAAATACCCGAGTGGGAGTGGGAGTGGATAACCATGGATTTCATAACCAAATTACCCAAGACAACGGGTGGGCTTGACACGATCTAGGTGATCGTCGATAGATTGATAAAATCCGCACACTTTCTACCAATAAAGGAAACCGACAAGATGGAGAAGCTAGCTCGAACATACATCCAAGAGATTGTACGACTACATGGAGTACCAATATCCATTATCTCCGACAGAGATAGTAGATTCACCTCGTGATTCTGGCAGTCACTATAAATATCTCTAGGAACGAGACTAGACATGAGTACCACTTACCATCCACAAACCGACGGTCAAAGTGAGAGGACTATACAAACCTTGGAAGATATGCTAAGAGCTTGTGTAATCGATTTTGGTAAAGCATGGGATACCTATTTACCACTAGTCGAATTCTTGTATAACAATAGCTATCACTCCATCATTAAGGTTGCTCCATTCAAAGCCCTCTATGGCCGCAAGTGCAGATCACCACTGTGTTGGGCTGAAGTGGGTGACACGCAACTAGCCAAGGGACAAGTACCCGACAGCTCTCTCACAGGCCCGGAAATTATAAAAGAAACAACTGAGAAGATTGTACAAATTCAAGAACGACTAAAAACTTCAAGAGACAGACAAAAGAGTTATGCGGATAAAAGACGGAAGCCCTTGGAGTTTCAGGTCGGGGACCGAGTGCTATTGAAGGTCTCGCCCTGGAAAGGGTTAATACGTTTCCGAAAATGTGGGAAACTAAACCCAAGGTATATCGGACCATTCGAGATCCTTTCAAGGATCAGCCCGGTAGCTTACAAACTCCGACTACCGCAGGAACTCAATAACGTACATCCTACCTTTCATGTGTCAAACTTGAAGAAATGTTTGTCTCATGAGACCCTCGTCGTCCCTCTAGAAGAAATCGAAATCAACGAGAGTCTCCACTTTATATAGGAACCAATTGAGGTCATGGATAGGGAAATTAAAAGAACAAAACAAAGTCGCATACCCATTGTGAAGGTCCGCTGGAATGCAAAACGGGGACCTGAATACACTTAGGAGAGCAAAGATCAGATGAAGCAAAAGTATCTGCATCTCTTTCCCTAATCCACAAAAATTTTCCTTACATTAAATTTCAGGACGAAATTCCCTCTAACGGGGGGATGATGTGACAACCCGATATTTCGAATCAATGTAATGACCTAAAAATTCAAGAATTGTAATCTCCTTTGATATAATGAAATTAGTGTCAAAAATAAAATGTTCAAAAGTCTCTATTGGGTTGCCTAAAATGATAGTTATCGTGTCAAGGTTTTCATAAATATAAAGAATACAAAAATCTGAGTTATAACGAAGAACATATGACCAATCGAAAATTCGTGTCAAAACCGGTAAAACACTGGCAAACGTAAAAAGTGAAATTTCAATAAAATACTTTTTAGCCTTAGGTATCCAAACAAAAGTCGTAGATTATACTAAACCGTGAGCGTGCATAAAAAGAACGTCAAAATCCGACTTCATATGAGGAAGTTATTATTTTTCTAAGTTTCGGGATAGCGGTAGACAGCTAAAAACTCGAAATAGAGATCAAGGGATTTTTGGCTGAAACAACCTAAATTAGAATCAAAGATCTCAACAATAGTAGCGCAACGGCAAAAAGTCTGACGAAAACGAACACCGGATGAAGAAGTTATGGATTTTTAACGGACTTTTCCTGTCCCGGCCTGTTAAAAATATAATATTAAAAATAAATTCAAAATTAGCCGACGGAGTCTAAACGAGAGTTGTAGAGCATAATCTCGCCTATGCGTGGATATAAAGAACGTCAAAAATGAAGCTCGTACGCGGAAGTTACAGATTTTACAAGTTCGGGACACAAAACTCGAGGCTGTCAGACAGCTCACGATGTGAACCTGTGACTGATGGGTTCCAGAGCCTATTAACGAGTTGTCAAGTCTACAAGAGGAGGCCGGTCGAGCTCACGACGTGAGCCACCCAAACTCACGATGTGAACCCTTAGATTTCACCCCTATAAATAGAAACCGATGGTTTAGGGTTTAGGTGCTCAATTCTCTTCTCTCTCGTGCCAAAGCTCTGCGTTTTAACCCTCGAAGCCATCCCGAAGCCCCGGTCTTCACATCTTAGTCCCGAAGGAAAGTTTTACACACGTCGTGACAATTTTCAAGCTTTATAGTATGCATTAGGAAGTAAGTAGAAAGTATTCAGGTCAACCAACATTCAAACAAGGAAAATGTTTTGAAAAACAAAAAAATGGGAAAGCAAGAGTATACTCGGTCAAGTGGAGGTTTCACTGGGTCTGACTAGGTCGAGTCTAGGAAAAAAATCTGATTTTCTTTTAAATTGAGTTGACTTAGTCGAGTCAGTTTTGTGCACTCGTTTGACTCAGTCAAGCCCCCAAAAGATTTTTTTTTGAATAAGATGTTACTAGGATGAGTTATAAAACCGGAAAACCGGACCGGAACCGAAACCGAAACCAGTATAAACGGAAAATGCTTAAACGGTCCGTGTATTGTGTTCCAAAATTACTCTTATCCGGGATTCGAGTATTTTGGGTACGGGTCTAACGGGTCCGGTTAATCCAGGTTTATGAACCCGCTTTGTTTAAAAAATTGGAACCGGGTTTAATGGACCGGGTTCAGGTTTTAGTGGGCCAAGGAATCGGTTTAGGTTTAGTGTCCAAGGAACCGATATAGAGTCAAGGCTCCGTAATCCGACAAGTCTCGCTTTTCTCTTTCTCGTTGAGTGCTGTCGGTTTTCTGTTTGACGTCGACAATAATAAAAAAACGTTCAACGACTCTTTTTTTTGCTCTTCTCTATGATCAACGATCGACGAAAAACTCATGTTTTTGGCCATTGTCTGTCATCGATGACAACAACAGGAGACTCAAAACAAAATTTTTATTCTCCTCTCTTTGATCGACAACACTCTTCTCCTTTTAATTTTTCTTTCATTCATTCCCAGTTGAATTTCAAATCAATCTCCTACACTCAATTAAAGGGCAATGGTGGACAATTGGGTAGATTTAAAGCATGTAAAAAATGAAGTATCAAAGACATAAAACTAATAGATTCAAAACGGAACCTAATTGAAGTATAAAGATGTAAATTAGTCGATTACTTTAAATGCATATTTGCATAAAATTAAAAAGAAACATACTTGAATTGGGTGCTTAGCTTCCATGAATGCTCTTGATAAAAAAAAACAACAACTAAGCCTTTAACTTAGAGAATAATAAGTTAAGTGAAAATGTAGAGGTGGAAGAACCTATTTATAATGAGAATTTATGAGGTGTTGACTAAACATGAAAATTAAAAGATTGCTCATAAACCTTACTTTGAGCCAAGAACTTTAAAATATAACCTTAAATGAGAGGTAATTTGGGTCATTTTTGTAGCTTTAAGTTTAATTAAATTCACAAACTTTAAATGTTTTCCTATATTTCAATTAAATTTTCAAGATTTATAGTATGCATTAGGAAGTAAGGAGAAAGTATTCAGGTCAACCAACATTCAAACAAGGAAAATGTTTTGAAAAACAACAAAATGGGAAAGCAAGAGTATACCCGGTCAAGTGGAGGTTTCATTGGGTCTGGGTCGAGTCTAGGAAAAAATCCGATTTTCTTTTAAATTGAGTTGACTTAGTTGAGTCATTTTTGTGAACTCGTTTGACTCAGTCAAGCCCCCAAAAGATTTTTTTTGAATAAGATGTTACTAGGATGAGTTATAAAACCGGAAAACCGAACCGAAACCGAAACCGAAACCAGTATAAACGGAAAATGCTTAAACGGTCCGGGTATTGTGTTCCCAAAATTACTCTTATCCGGGTTTCGAGTATTTTGGGTATGGGTCCAACGGGTCCGGTTAATCCGGGTTTTTGAACTGGCTTTGTTTAAAAAATTGGAACCGAGTTTAATGGACTGGGTCCGGGTTTTAGTGGGCCAAGGAATCGGTTTAGGTTTAGTGTCCAAGGAACCGATATAGAGTCAAGGCTCCGAAATTCGACAAGTCTCGCTTTTTCTCTTTCTCGTTGAGTGTTGTCGGTTTTCTGCTTGTCGTCGACAATAATAAAAAATGTTCAACGACTTTTTTTTTTGCTCTTCTCTATGATCAACGATCGATGAAAAATAAGTTTTTTTGGCCATTCTCTGTCATCGATGACAACAACAGGAGACTCAAAACAAAATTTTTATTCTCCTCTCTTTGATCGACAACACTCTTCTCCTTTTAATTTTTCTTTCATTCATTCCCAGTTGAATTTCAAATCAATCCCCTACACTCAATTAAAGAGCAATGGTGGACAATTGGGTAGATTTAAAGCATGTAAAAAAATGAAGTATCAAAGACATAAAACTAATAGATTCAAAACGGAACCTAATTGAAGTATAAAGACGTAAATTAGTCGATTACTTTAAATGCATATTTGCATAAAATTAAAAAGAAACATACTTGAATTGGGCGGTTAGCTTCCATGAATGTTCTTGATAAAGAAGAAAAAAAACAACTTCAAGCCTTCAACTTAGAGAATAATAAGTTAAGTAAAAATGTAAAGATGGAAGAACCTATTTATAATGAAAATTTATGAGGTGGTGACAAAACATGAAAATTAAAAGATTGTTAATGTCAAAAAATTTGTCTTCCACCTTTTATGTTTATGTTTTCAATATTGAAGCCTTGAAGGTAAGATACAAAAAGACAATGTGCTTGTCCTAATAAATAAATAAATAAATAAATAACAATTTAGAATTTACACAAATGAAAACACACAACCTAAAATAAATTAAATCGAATGTCCAATGGTCCAATATATTATTTCTTTATTAAAAAAGAAAAAAAAAAAAAAAAAAAGAATTAACGTTGGGTATGAACGTACAACTGTACAAGAGTTACATTACTTCTCAATTCTCATTAGTTCTTCTTTAGTGAAGTCTTCCACAATAATATTATATAAATTACCAACCATTAATGGGTAATTACATTTTTTTTAACGGCAAATCTATTCTATTCTAATCCTACAATTCTCCTAAATCTTCACCAATATCTCTTACGGGACTTAAACTCTCGACCTCAAGGAGGGAGAGCAACACCGAATACCACTGGGTTAGAAGCCCTTTGGTAATGGATCATTACATTACTTCTTTTAAAAAAAATCAAATTCGTCATTTATCTAACCTTAATGCCAAATTAGATTAATTTTTAATTCTTGTTATAATTTTTTGTTTATTAATTTTTTTATAACGGTTGAAGATTATGTGATTGTAATTGTAAAAAAATTCTGGTTTTAAACCCATTTTACCAGGTTCCATTTTACCCACTTTGATATTTTCGGGTTTTTCGGTTCTAGATCCACTTTACCCGGTACCGTATAAACCAGTTCCTACATACTGGTCCGGTTTTCTGTTCTACAAAATCTCATTAACAGGTTCCGGGTTTTCCGGGTCCGGATCCATCCGGTTGCAAGCCACGAGGGTCATCAAAACACATGATTTCATCCCTAAATCCAGTATTCCGTACACTTTTTTTTTGAAGATTAGATTATACATATTAAAGAGAAAATGACAAAAATAGCCATTTACACTAATTGCATTACAAAAATAGCCAAAAAAAATCGAAATTACAAAAATGGCCACCCATTTCACAGATGAGAAGGTCCCATCCGCGAAATGGGCTTCTCATCTGCGAAAGTACAAGTACCTAAAGCACAACTGTGCTTTAGGTACTTGTACTTTCGCAGATGAGAATTTTTTTTTTTTTTTTAATATTTTTTCTGTATAAATAGGGTTAATTTCGCAGATGGAATAGGTCCATCTGCGAAATCCTCTCAGTCTATCTGCAAAATGGTGTATTTTTTTGTATTTTTTTTTTAAGTTTGACTATGAAATGAATTGGTTTAACTACGAAATCACGTTGCTATATAAAAACTTTTGTAGAAAAAATATCATTTTGGTTGTTATTTGTTTAGAAACTCTCTCTACAATTTGCTCAAAAAATGATTGAATATTTGGTTTGTCTTGTAACCGGTGGGAGATGGCAAGTTAATGGAACTAATCTGGAATACATATGTCCACAGGGAGGTATTTCTGAACTCGCTTTCAAACCAATTCATTTCATAGTCAAACTTAAAAAAAAAAAAAAAAAAAAAAAAAAAAAAAAAAAAAACACCATTTCGCAGATAGACTGAGAGGATTTCGCAGATGGACCTATTCCATCTGCGAAATTAGCCCTATTTATACAGAAAAAATATTAAAAAAAAAAAATTCTCATCTGCGAAAGTACAAGTACCTAAAGCACAACTGTGCTTTAGGTACTTGTACTTTCGCAGATGAGAAGCCCATTTCGCAGATGGGACCTTCTCATCTGCGAAATGGGTGGCAATTTTTGTAATTTCAATTTTTTTTGGCTATTTTTGTAATACAATTAGTGTAAATGGCTATTTTTGTCATTTTCTCCATATTAAAATCGTTTGATTTAGGCTTGTTCATGCTATAAAATGATAGTGTCATCAACACTACAATCTTATAGCATGAACAAGCCTAAATTAATACAATCCTCATGAAATTTTATTTGTATAGTGCAATTTTTCTGTTCCATTTCACGCTCTTAAACGTGTGCCCTTTTTGTTTCACATACAAACAACATTTTTTTTAAACATTAAATCCAAAAGCTTAATGTTTACAGAATATAGTAATTTTTATGCTCATGCTTCACTACTGAATTATATCAAAAGGTATACGATGAGACAATGAATTTTGTTTTGTATTCCTTTGAATGGAGATACTTGAGGAAGTGATGATTGTAATATCACCAATGATGGAAAAATGAATATAATCAGCCATGTTATAGGCGGATCCAAGGGGATCTCGGGGTAGCCCGGAATACCCTTCAAAATTTTTTCGGTAATGTAATTTTTGTTCAGGAATTCTTCAATTTTTTTTCGGTATAATGTATATATATGTATCCCTTCAATTAT
Source organism: Lactuca serriola (assembly GCF_051521515.1). Lineage (NCBI taxonomy): Eukaryota > Viridiplantae > Streptophyta > Magnoliopsida > Asterales > Asteraceae > Lactuca > Lactuca serriola. The sequence continues at coordinate 200,642,989 of NC_136410.1, forward strand.
ATGTACCCCTTTACTTTGATCTTGATTCTGCCACTGAGCCACGTAACAAAGCTTGCATAATATCGCAAGGAGTGAAGCGAAGGGAGATAACATGTAGCCGGTGCCCCAAAAAAGGCCTACTCGTGTAAGTTGTCTCTCTCTCCATTATCATCTTAAATGCCAATTCATGTATCATTATGTAACGCTTCAAGTCGTAGCCAAACATTATGTTATTGTCCTATGTGTTACTTAAATAAATAAAATGATGTTTGCAGTAATGATTTGTAGTTTGACTTCGACATAAATAAAGTTATGTTTACCATAAATACACCAAACAAACAAACATGTTAAATAGTGCCACCTAGATCATTAATATTATAAAATTACATTTTAACCACTCACAAGTGTTATATATCGATTGAGAAGTGTTTGTTAACCTTTTTTTAATAACTTGTGCGTTGGTCACCTTGAAAATGATTTAATCGATTAAGTATGAGTTGATGCTTTCAACAACATTGCTTCCTCTCATCACCAAGGATGGTACTTCTGATGGTGAGATGGAGATGAAGTAGCCATTCTTGTGATTGGCAAAAAAAAAAAAAATCTATCATTTACGTATGATTATTAAATTTGCGAATTTGGTTTAAAACAAAACACAATACAAACAATGGTTATTTGCGTGTTATATATAAATACAAAAAGAATAATTTATGATCGAATGCCACTTACTGGCCGTGGTGCCATGTCTTTTCATAAACTCCGAAAATCCTAAATTGTGGTGTGTTTATCTTTCCGTTGAAAGAGAATACAAAAGTTTGCTATTAAATTTTAATGGAGTGTTATAGGAAACGAAATTGTAAATGTATGGTAAATATTTCACGATTTTTTAGATCATTTGTTGTAACTTTAAGATATAAGGCTATAAAATATGACAAATCGATTCCTATATTACCAATGAATTAATTATTATTTTAAGAGAAGTTAAATATCCTTTATTATTATTTCAAGAGAAGTTAACTATCCTTTATTATTTTAAGAGAAGTTAAATATTCTTCTATATTTTGTTCCTGCAAATCCTTTTATTAAATTAAATACCAACCTGTGTAACATTTAATACCCATTAAATAAAATTTAATGATATTTTAGTATACTAATATGATATGTATAATCATTTAATTGGGTAGAAGGATTTTTAGAAAAAAAAATAAAAAAATATTTAATTTCTCTTATTTTAATTATATGTAAATGACCAATTTTCACTCAAGTTGATTAAAATTGGGAAATGTACTCATAATAACGAAAAATTGAACGGTATGATTGAAAACGAGTCTATTTTTGTGTAGCAACAAATTTATTAATTCTATATTAGTTGTGTTTCACATACGGTCTAATCTACCCTAATAAATGAAAATTACTTTGCCACATGTCCTCTTCTTATTCATTTGGACACAAGACATTTTCTAGAAATTTTAAAATTTTCTATTTTTCACTTGTCATTTTATTGTATTTTTGATTTTATTAAATTAAAATCCACATTTAATATATAAGGTAATATATATGTAAGGTATTTATTAAAAAATAGTTTATATATGTAATGTATCTAATGCATTAAAGTCTCATTAATTTTAATAATTTAAAAAATTTCTTATTTTTCTTATAAATTTAAAGTTTTCAGATTGATAAAATTTTATATTTAATTTTTTTTAAATAAACTCATGTAATACATGGGTCTCACACCTAGTTTACAATGTGTAAGTTTGCTATCAGACGACGACCATTTTTGTAATTTTCTAAAACAAAGGGACGATTTCTATTATATCGCTATTAGGTAAAGACTATTTTTTAAATTTTATGAAACAAAAGGCCAGTTTATGTAATTTTGCTATTAGTCATGGACCATTTTGTAGTTTTATCAAAGGCATAGACCCTTTCAACGCTAATAATGTTTTTGTCACTTGTCTTCTTCTTATTTAATATGTTTTCTCTTATTTTTTCTATTTTTTTTTCACATCACATTTTGTGGTTTTTTTGCATTTTAAAAACATTTACTACACATATAAATAAGGAAAATCGGACAATAAATCATGAATTCATATCAACATTAACATTAATTAGGCAATAAATCAAGAAATATTATCTACATTAGTTAAAGTCTTTTTCTACTTTCTCTCCCTTAAAAGGGAAATCCTATGGACTAATTACCCTTTTTTAGCATTAAAAACACATAACTCATCTTGGAAGCTTTTACGAGATTAATGATTTTGAAAATTGTAATGAGATTATTAATATGTAAAACTTATGTTAAAACTAAAATATTTAATTAAAAAATAAAAGGAAAATATCTAACCATATGATATTCAATTAATGTCTTTATATTAAAGTTATTATGATAATTAATATTTTTTTTAATCTGTATGTTTTTTTGTATGTAGACAATAATTTCAGGATAAAGGGAGTAATATAATTTATTTTTTGTTCTTTTGTTTTGGAAACATATTTTTACTTATATGTACTATTACACTGTTGTTTGCTCAAAATTTTAAATTATTTTATTTTTATTAAAATGTCCGTCTTTTAAAAAAAACCGTGTAATACTTTAATTTATATAATCGACATTCATTTATTTCGAAATAATATAGAAAATCATACTTTTATTCCAAGAATATCTTAGACGCCTTCATATAAAATGATTACTGTTATATTTCAAATAAAATAGTCCATTAATAATATGTTTTGCATTGAAAATAAACAAGAGTCAATGACAGGCTCCATAAAAAGTGGATTTGTTTTTTAGAAAGTTGTTATTCAAAATAATTCTTTAAAATATGTCAATTATTTTTTTTATTAGTATTGATCGGAAGTACTTACTTATTTATCATTGTAATCGTATTTATTTCAAAATTTTATTTTAAAAATGTTAAATATTTTACATCTTTGTATTTAATTTTTTTAATCAACTTGTGTAATACATGGGTCTCACACCTAGTATGAAATAAACTAAGATAGGGACAATTGTCATAAATTTTCAAGTAGGGGGATTTTGACGGGTTTAATACTTATATATTTTCGATATCATTTTTAAATTCACTATTAGGTAGGGGATCATTTTTGTAATTTTATGAAACATATGGATCATTTCTATCGTTTTGCTTAAGCAGGGACTTTTCATATAATTTTATGAAACACGGACCCTTTTTGGTTTTATAATCATTTTTTGATTATAAAAAATGTTTGGATGTTTTATCTGAAAAATATGAAACCATTGGTTTTATAATAATTTTATGAAACACGGACCTTTTCTATAACAAAGTCGAAAGTTCATTTCTATTGTTTTGCTTTCTCATTCCCTTTTTAATTTTATAATCATTTTTCGATTATATAAAGGGAGAGAGGTTTAGATATGGAAACTTGAAAGTTGAATTTTTGTAAAACCAAAATCAGATTGGAAATTTAAATGTTTTATTTGGAAAATACCAAACCATTGGTTTTTTATTTCGGTTTTAGTTTTTCGTTTTTTTAAATATATTTTTCGGCGTTTTTTTTTTATTTCATAAATTTCTTCATCAAAAAATATTGCTATAATTTAACAAAAATAAATAATTTGCTCAAACATTATACAAGAGGAAGTTTCTTAACATTTAGTCATTCAACTTTTTTAGAGGGAAACGAACTTTCGATTTTGTTCACATTCAGTCACTAAACTTTTTTTCATTATCAATTTGTCACTCAACTATTGAAACTGTTCACATTTTACCCTTATGACCGGTACAACCGGTTATAAGGGTAAAATGTGAACAGTTTCAATAGTTCAGTGACAAATAGATAAAAAAAAAAAAAATTTAGTGACTAAATGTGAACAAAGTTGAAAGTTCGTTACCCTTTCAAGTCATTATCCCTTTTTGTAATGTTTTTTATAAGCAGGGGCTATATCATCGTGTTTGTGGAAAAGGATTGACCATTTCTATAGTTTTGATTAAAACTAGATTATTTATGTAATTTTATAAAACTAAATAATCTTTTTTATAAAATCTCAATTGGATATGGATCATTTTTGTAACATTATAAGACATAGACCATTTTGGGTAAAGTTTTTTTTGTAACCCGAGATCATTTTGCATACTTATGGAAAAGGGCCACGTTTTCCTAAATGTGGCCCGAAATTGTTAGTATTGAAAAATGCCAATTTGAATCCGATTTAAAGTCACAACTTAAATTATCATCAAACGTTCAAAGCTTTACATATATAATAAATTAATAATAAAACTGGATCAAACATTCAAACTCGATTCTTTATTAAACATAGGATAAATTTAAAAAAAAATGTAACAAACTGTTTCCTGATTCCCGCACTACAAACGATTCTTTTCCACTGTAAAGTTGACTAACGACTTAAAATTTCAACAACTTCTACGTGAAAAGGGGTGAATTACGGCCGAAAGTTGCCAACAATTTTGTTAGTCAATTTTTAACAAACAAACAAGAACTTACAATTAAGTATTGAACACCATAAATATTCTCACTAAAAACAAATAAAAATGATATAACAATTCTTTTAATCCAGAAATAAAATTGAAAGTTGGATCCAGGAAAGATAAACATATGACAGATGTATGAGTGTATCCAACACACGTAAACTTGTATTGCTATGAATTACCGAGACTACATAACATGTAAAGGCACATCATCTTTTTACAACTCATACAACTCTATCATTTTTTTCTATAATAAAGTTCAATGGAATGTTACAAAATATATTTATAGTAAATATTTAAGAATTAAAAACTTTCATTTTTCCCATTGAAGAGTTCAATGGCTATTGAACTTCAAATTCAATGAATGTCAAGATGACATCTCACAATTATATACTTTCATCCATTGAACGACACATAGACTTGTCACATCTTTCAACCATTTCATTATGGGTCTTCTAAATACTAAATACTTCAATTTCCTATTTTGTAGTGATAAAAGGTAGAAATAAACTTTCATTTCATCTCAAACTTCCAAATTCATATAACATAAGAAAAAACCATCAACGAGTGGCTAATAAAAGAAAATAATCAAGTAAATCACCCTTAAAACAACAAACGATGAGGTTTCTTCGGGTTGATATTAATGCCTAAGCATACATATGTATGTCAAGGACTACAAGAAACAAAATAAGAAGCAAACCATAAAGAACTGTGTGTAGAAACATGGAGATTATGCTAGTCTTCATGTTCATAAAACCAACCGATGATTCTTTTCCTGGCATTTGAACAATGAGTCCCGGAGCTAAAAGAGCAAACAACGCTGCAGATATGATCGGAGCAGCCCAATCATGCATCTTGAATCAAAAAACAAGGAAAAGAATTGAAAGAAGAAGATTAAAATTTATGTGCACAAGTATAGAGAGTTTGGATACAATTCAAGTTGGCCCAAGTGTCTTGTTGCTATAACGATAAGGAACAAGGTGTCATGGGTAATAAATTATTGGATTAAATTGTTAAGTATTTATAACTATATATGCATGGTCACGAAAATGATAGTAGTGTTGTCATTTTCTACAATTTCGTGATTAAAAACATATGTTAAAAGAATTAGCATTGAATAAATAAAAATCATAAAGTAAAGATTAAAGAATTCTCAATTTCTAATTAATATAATTAATTTATAAATTTAGTACCTTTTCAGACTTTCCTAGTATTTTATTGATTGTATTGTTGAAGAAGTGAAAGAGAATAATCAAAAATATATAATTGCTTAGAATGGAACAGATGACACATCAATACTTATGCACATGGGTGAGAAAGCGTGTCCCATGAACATTACTTAAGTTCTTTATCATTCTATTTAGTATTTTGTTTTCTTTTGGTGATTAATAATACTACGTTATTACTCTATTTCATCTCAGTATATATTCTATATTAGGTGTAAGACCCGTATAATATACAGGTTGATTTAAAAAAAATTACACATTAAAGTGTAATATAAAATATTTTTTAATATACAAATTTAAAATAAGAAATGAAGAAATGTATTTATTACAATTTAATATCATATATATGATATTCAATACTTTGCATATAGAAATATATGATTTTAATTTTAAAAATTGAAAAAACCAAAAATTGACAAGCAGATAATATTTATTTCAAAAATACCATAAAATGACAAGTGTCAAAACTCATGAGAGATTGACATGTGGCAAAAAAACTTTCATTTATTAAGGAGGATACTACTCGAACACCTGTATGGCTGCATGTCGTATAGAAAGAAAATTATATTCCAAAAAATATAGACATATATGTTGCTAAACATAACTAATATGGTAAAAGAGATGTTTATTTGAAAATTTGACATTTAAGACTTATAATATACTACATATATTCAATAGTATAATTTTGATTATCTTTATCGGTAGGTTGCATATAAATAAGAATATAGTAGAAATTTTTCTTTAATATTATCTTTAAGTATTTTTAAACTCAAATAATTTAAGAATTACTCATTTGTTTATTTATTTAATCTATTCAAACTATATATAAACTATATTCATATGAAAACCCCACAACATTTCATTTTATGCTATTTAATGGATTCGTTAATTAAAATACTTTTACTACATAACTCTTACAAATTTTCAACTTATGTTAATTAATCTAATTCATTAGTTAATAAAAATATATGAATTTTGATTGACCATATTGTCTCTTTTTGTAACAACCTGAATTTCCAGGTATCTATTATTCATATATTTTTGGTGTTTTGTGAGGGGACTCGGCGAGTTGGAGCTCAAACTCGCCGAGTAGGATCGCGGTTCTGGATGCGGGTTCGCGCTTGGACTCGGCGAGTCCGCGCTGTTTAATGAAACCCTAATTTCCCGGTCCTAAGCCCTATTTAAAGGACCTTATGGCCCTTCATTGCGGCTACCTTGACCTTGAGAGCACCAAACCAGCTGAGGGTTCTTGTGAGTGAGATAAGAGGCCATTATTCACCAATTTTGTGTGTATTTTCAAGAAAGGAAGGGGAAAGTCAAGTTAGAAGAGTTGGGGAGCTTGGATCTACTTCCATTTTGTCAGGGGAAGCTTCTTGAGGTATCATTCAGAGCTTATTTCCGTGTTTTTGTTGTTATGGTCAAATCTAGGGTTTCTTCATGCCTTGTTTGCTTTGTAATTGAAGTGTGAGAGGTCCCATGGGGATATGGTACCTAGATCTGGACCTTAGCAGGTCCAGAGAGTCCCAAATGCCATGCTTTATGTCCTTCCTTTTGGGTTGGAGACTAGGGTTGCCATCTTAAAGGTCATTTCTTCAAAAAGAGCCTTGTAGGTGTTGCATGGTAGCCAAGACTGTGACTTTACGTGATGAATAAGCTTAGGAGGGCCAGATCTATGAGTTGATGGAGCGGATCTGACCTCAGAAGTGAGATATTTGAGTTGATGCATGGCATGGACTCGCCGAGTCCGAAGAACAGACTCGGCGAGTAGCATGAAGATTGTCCTTAACCACTCAGCGAGTGGTCCTGCCGAGTTATGGGTTGACTCAGTGAGTCAGGGAGAGTTAGAGAGGGTTGACAGGTGGACTGAGTCGAGCTGGAACTCGCCGAGTTGTTCTTGAGACTCAGCGAGTTGAGTCGTGGTGGCCCCGCGATTCATGCCAGGTGGAACTCGTCGAGTCAGGGGAGTACTCGACGTGTCAAAAGAGAATCCTAGAGAGTTGGTGAACGCGTATAGACTCGCCGAGTCGCCCTAGTGCACTCGCCGAGTCCGGTCAAAGTTGACCGTTGACTCTTGACCAGAGTTGACCAGTGTTGACTTGATAGGGGTAGTCAACCTTAGTGGTAAAAGTATTAATTAGAGATATATGATGTTATAGGAGGACTATAGCTCGGAGGATCGAGCACGAGTGATTTCCAGGATTCGCGAGTTATCGAGATATACGAGGTGAGTCTTCTCACTATACTTTACCTTGAGTAGGTAATCAGAGTTATGTGACAGAGTATGTGTATGTTATATGTATGTTATGTGTTGTACTGCATTATGTCTATGTGATTTATGTTGTGCATGTTTATAGAGTTGGAACTGGAAGGTTCCTAGAGTTAGAACCAGTGGGTTCGTAGAGCAGGGTCTAAGGACCCACAGAGTTATAGCCTCGAGTGGCTAATATGTGTTATGTGTGGTATTTTGGGGAACTCACTAAGCTTTGTGCTTACAGTGTTAGTGTTGTTGTTTCAGGTACTAGCGATGACCGTGGGAAGGCGTCGGCTTGATCTGTACACACGCAGGGGATTTTTATGATATGTGATCTTGGGATTTTGTATGATGTGAATTGGAGTTTTAAACTTGATGTTTTATGAAAATTAAATGAAAAACGTTTTTATATTTTGCGAAAAATTATTTTGTAAATTCACGGTGTTACACTTTTATTATTACATATAAACATTATTTAGTAAAGTATGTCATGATCTAGCGAAATATAATCGACAAAAAAACTAGATGTTAGAAAAATGAGTGTAACATAATTTGTCAATTGATATGATTATCATAATCTAAAAAAAAGTCAAGATGTTAATGGAGTTCTAAATCTACACAAAAATTATGAATATATTTAGAAAATTATGACAAATATAGGAAATGATATATACAACATAAACATACCATAATTCTACATCAAAAAATTGTAACAAGAAATTAAAATTATATCATCATTTTCTTTTGACTTAAGTACAATCATAAAAATATTTCTGAAACTCAAAGAAGGTAAGGGAAAATGAAGTGAAAATAATAATTAAAAATACAATATTATATATGGATATTAGTAGTGGAAGATTATACCAAATAAAATACACACTTACATATACAATATGTTAAATCACATGTATTCATCTTTTACTTTGTAATTCTCTATATTTATATTCTTTTGGACTCTTGACAATAAAAACAAAAAGAAAAAAAAAAAGCAAATGTAAATAATCTAACATGAAAACAATATTCTCATATAGGACAAATATTTTGATTAATCATTGAATTAATTAACATAAGTTGAAAAATTGTGAATGTATCAAATAAATATGGTTCAAGATAGATGTTCTATTTTGAATCATATTGATTTGAATGACCTTATTTATAAAACTAATATATATATATATATATATATATATATATATATATATATATATATAAATGAGAACACCTAAAAGGTTGAGAAGTAAGAACAGATCTGAACCATTTAAAAAACTAAATCTAAGGTTATTATGGAATGAGCCATTTATGTAAATTCTTAAAATTACAGGAATTAAAGTGAAACTTTAAAATTGTCATAAGAGTATAATAGTAATTGAAACTTAAGCTAACTCCTAAAATTTCTCAACTCCCGTTTATATCCTGTCATATTCCCGTCTCTTTCTTTCTCCTTTGGATACCTAGGACTTCATCAACAGATCTGCCTCCATCATCCATACACCACCCGAATATGTTCACCATCACATCTCACGTTGCAGCCACTATCGAGCCTCCTCTTTAGTCTAAACGTTGTTATTTACACAATTGGTTCTTTCTTTGGAACTTCACGATTTCAACAATAATGGGGTTCATTTTCTCTTAAATGGGCAAACATAGGGGAGAGCACGAGGGGGATTCAGAGTGAGATCGAGAAGGGCGAGGGGATAGCAACGATGTTAGAGTTGAAGCCCCTAACAATCAACAGTGCTAGAAGACACTGATAGTAATCATTTATAATTATAACTATCGGTAATATAAATGATTAGAAAATCGATTATAATCATATCATTTATGATTATAACACCACATGCTTTTGCTACTAATCATTCATTTTAATATTTTGTTGATCTTTTTATTGTATTTACATGTTATTGGCATTTTGTAAGTATTTATCAAAGAAAAAGGAATGCAATCACTTTTTAGGTATGACTGGTGCTTGTTACACAAGCAACCATTTTTATCCAAATAGAAGAAGGAGGTTGCAACCAATTCAAGAAAATGGCCGATATATGGATGAATTTTTCAACATTTTTTTCCGCTTTGGAGTGGTTTAATCATTGTTGAATATAATCATGTATAAATGTATCACACTAGTATTTGCATATTAATTTATGAATATAATCCTTTGGAGTGGGTTAATCATTGTTGAATATAATCATATATAAATGTATAAAACTAGTATTGGCGTATTCGTTTATGAATATAAGTAAATAAATGTATAAACTCAGTATTTAGAAATTTTATTTATAAATATAACAAAGTTTAATAATAAATAGAGTTTATTTTTTTACTTTTTTATAAATAAAAAAATTTATCTTTAAATTGTGTTTTATTCATTTACGATTACAACTTTATAGTTTTATAATTACAAACGTGTTTTACTCATTTATAATTAATATTATCTGATGAATGATAAATTATAAAAAATGACTTTTTTTTAACAAAAATGAATAAAAAATATTTTTATAATATATTAATAAAAAAAATAAAATAAAAATCGGTTAATCTATTATTTTAAGTAACTGTAATTAATATTGCTAAAATTTAGGATATTAAGATTTGTTATAATTTAAACTAAATACGCAATTACTAATATATCATTGTAAAATGGTTGGTCCAGAACTTTTCTTGTGTTCTCAACACTTTAGATGTTCTCATTTCATCATATATATATATATATATATATATATATATATATATATATATATATATATATATATATATATATATATATATATATATATAGGGCTAGGTTATAGTGTGGATGGTATATATTGGTCAATAGTTTTAGTTATTTTAAGAAGTTGATTTACTGATTTAATTACATTAAATAAAAAAGAAAAAAAATACATAAATTAAATGATACTGGTTCTCAAGGGAAATAATGTACATTTCCATCAACTATAAAAAAAGCAAAAGTTGATATTTTGTTAACTGATCACATCATCCTCATTGTTTGCGCACACAATTGCTAGAAAAACCCTTTACTCGGAGCATGAAATTGTAATTTATTTTCCAGAATCAAGATTGACCACGAAGCATTGATAAACCTAGTGATATATATACAAAAATCTTCTACCTTTTATTATACAAACAAATCCTTCATTATAGATAATTCAGAGTTGCATTCTTATAGAATTGTTGTTATCGATTGGTAGGTGTTTGTATTTGATAACTTAAATTTACATTTTGTAGTTGATTTTTTTGAAAATTCGAAGTGGAATGTAGTCATTCTGATAGAATTGTTCTTAGTCTGTCAAAAGCATTCTTATGGAATCTTAGTTGTTTGTTAAATATTCTTAGAGAATTAATGTTCTTAATCAAAAGTAGGGTGTGTGTGTTGGGGGAAATAATCTGAATAAATTTTTGTGTGAGTATAAATTGTTCATGTGAATTCCCCATATATTTAGATGAGCAGTATATACTGAAAAACATTTTATAAATTTGTGATAAGATTATGCTAGAATATGAATGTATATATTAGAATCGATTAAAATTATAAAAGAATTGTTCGGCTATAATTTAATTTTATAACTTCGAATACATACATATTCTAAAAAAATTATTCTTTAGCATAAGTTGTGTGAATATATTTTCAAAAAATATGAACATACTAGTCAGTACGGGGGACTAAAGGAGGCTAAAGTGAGAAAGAGTTTGGAATGCGGTCGATTGTTTTGAAAGCTGCCAAGAGTTCTCTTACTTGAAATTGCTTGAGAAGAGAACAAAAAGCATTAACCCTTAAGTTCACATGCAACCTAGTTTGGATCTATGTTTTATCTATTGATAGAAATAATCTATAATTATCAAGAACCTCTACTTTAATTGAAATTACGAGAAGGATTAGAGTCACATACCTTTTGATTAATATAAAAATTAATAAACAAAATCTTCCTTTGAGTTCCTTGGAAAACATGCACCAAAAGCTTAGATGCCTGTAATGGCTTGTACCCAAAATCCTAGCAACTATAAGACTTGAGGAGAGGGGAGGCTTAGAGAAATTTTTTGGCTCTTGAGAATTAGAAAGAGTGGATGAGGAAACCTTAGATAACCCTAATTTGAATATAATAATAATATTTTAAATTAGGTAATTATCCAACTCTGTAGTTATCCAATAAGATTAACTAGAAACGCTAAAACACTTAGCCAAAACCATCCATGCATAGAAGGTTCTAGAAAACCTATCTTGCTCAACTATTTAACAATTACAACTTAGTCTCTACACTTCCCATTAATTCTAATTAACCTCAAATTAATTCCACATAATGTTTTATTAATTCTTAATTTATTTTTACTATTTCTAATTAATATATTAATCATATAATATATTAAAAAATCATTTGTTACAATTTATTAATTGTATAATAAATTAACAAATCAGTCTCTCTCTCCAAATGTCATTTTATTCAGTTATTGGTTATGAGAGCAACCTAAAAAGGAGTTTGCTTCTAATTCATGCATATATCAATTTAGTTATTGGCTTAGACACCTTATTCCAACAGTCTTCCATTTGGATAAGTCTGTAACTACAATTGCAAGTATAGACATAGAAGTAAACAACAAAGAGTGCTTTACAAAGCCATTGCCAAAATCTGATTCAAATCAGCCGTTGTCCCTAAAATAAGTGATCAGCTATTCAAGTGTTTTTCATGATATTGTATGGACGCCATACATGGATCAGCAATCTCATTGTCTAAGATTATGTTTCTTGATTTTCCGCTTTATAAAGACTTTATTGGACTTAAATTGAACACATCAATTAGTCCTGGTTGGGTCCAACACATATAATGTCAACATCAAATCATCGAGGGGCCCAATGATATCGCTTTTCCTGTTAGGGAAAAAGAATGAATAAACTTTGACTAAATAACTGTAATCTTTATTTGACAAATCATATATGATACTATGTTTTATAACATCGAGTTACTGATGCGTTTACGTAGCACCAATATACAACCGATTAGTAAATTACAAATTATATATCTCTATTTGAAGAATAGTATATATTATCGTCTTAGAATTACCTGTGACAAGATCCATGAAGTAATCTCTAAGTGTGGGTTTATCCAATACATAAAATTCCTATTTTCAAAGTACTCAAGAATATTGTAGCAATTCCAATTTGTCACACCCCCAAACCAGAATGGCGGAAACGTCTGGGGGCGGATGGAGTGACTTCATGTACAATATCATAACAGTTGAATATGAATGAAACATAGCAAAGACAAACATTCATACATTAAGACTACCAGTATTACATCGTTTACAAAACCCTATTTGTTTTAAAGTTGAATACGAATAACTAAAAAGTAGAAAACATGAAACAGCGACGCCGACCCTCAAGTAGGTTTGAACACCTGTCTACTTGTTTCTTGAGAATACAAGTGATTTTGAAAAGTGTCAACAATTAAGTTGGTGAGTTCATAAGCATTTTTGTACGAGAAGGATTTGTAACATTTTCAAAAAATGATTTTTGTATACTTCTAGAAAATCCGATATTTTCTTTAATATGAACGATAAATGTATGTATTTTCTTTGTATATTTTTCTTGTAAAATGATAATGTATGTTTCCAGAAAATCCAATATTTTCTTAAGTATGAACTCAATATGTATGTATTTCGTTTGTATATTTTCCTTGTATAATGATAATTTATGTATCCAGAAAATCCAATATTTTCTTAAATATGAACTGAAGATGTATCTATTTCTTTTGTATATTTTGCTTGTAAAATGATAATGTATGTTTCTAGAAAATCCAATGTTTTATTAAATGAGAACTGTAGTCTTAAACCCTAAGACCAAAATGTATAAGTATTGGTGTACGGAAAAATAGTATGTAGTTATATCTTTATATAAAACTAATGAAGTGTAAGCCACCCCATAAACCAAGTAGTGTCCACGATCCCTATGTGAGTTATTCTAACCATGCTAATACGACGTGTAGCCTGCACGGTGTTCTTCAGGCGTCGGAGCGGGAAGACATTTATCGCTCAAGACTTGCCAGTCTAATTGTAGCGAACAACTGAGGTGCGAGATTGTCAATCTCATATAGATCTATACACAACGGTCTTGCTCTCCCTCAAGGAGACTCTGGTTATAATGCAAGACTTAAGGTGTACGCTAGGTAGTTACGGTGAAGGAGCGTAGCATCAACAGATTCACGGGAACTATGACTCCTTTTTCTTGTAAAATGAAATAATTATACCTTTGAATAATTATATGGTTCTTCTGAAATAAAAGTGTAGCTTGTGACTTCCAAACTATACCAATTATAGTTTATCTCGTGTATTTGTTGAGACTATAATACTCTATTATATAAATATAAAATTGTTATTTTGTCTAGTTTCAAAATATGAAATCAACATAATATTTTTGGGTTGAAACCCACAAAATTAGTAAATGACTATAATGTAACCGTTTTTACTAGAAAGGCTATATTTTAGTATAAGTTTCCAAAACCTTTTAGTTTTCCAAATCTTATTTTTTTCCTTATGATGTTTGTAGCATATAATGAGTTATGTTTTTATTAGCTTTGAATATCAAACTAATATATCACAAATATTGTATAAAATTAGTGACAGTAATACATTATGCAAATAATATCTTATTTTTAACATAAAAATGAAAACATGAAAGTATTTATGTTATAAACAAAGTTTTACTTGTATCTCCCCCACCTAAAGACATGAAAAAGCTTGAAAATGTGGCGGGTATGAACTCACCTTGAGTGGATTTGTGGGTTGCTTGAAGTGATGAAGTGAAGATTTCAAGTCTAAACTCTTGAAGGGAGTTGATGAACTTTCCTTGAGAATAATGTTATCCTAAAGGTTTTAACACATTTTAATGTGTGTAAATAGAGTGAAAACCACATAAAAATGTATGGAGGAGTGGAGGACTTTGGGTGCTTCCTGTGGATTTTTAAGAGGGAAAACTGATAGGACTCATGCCTAGTTATTTGTTGGATAATATGTTTATTCCCTGGATGTTTACTTGGGATACTGTCGAATTGTGCATGAGAAAATGAATTAGGCATCAAATCAATAAGTCAACACTTCATATCACCTTTATTTGGCTGAAAACTCCATGGAAACTCCTTATCATGGCCCAAATCACATGTGATTTCAGCCTAGGGGAGGAGATTTCGGCCTAGGCTTTTGGGTGGTGTTGTTTTCGGTCCAAATGGTGCTTCAAGATACTCTTTTCGGCCTTAGTGGGTTCTAGGTTGTTGATTTCGGTTTAGGGGTGTTCTAGGGTGGGTGGGGGTACTAGGCTAAATAGTAAATACTATAAAACATTGTTCTAAATTCATGATTTCTATTCCAGCTATTTGACTAGTCTTGTTTTGTTAAAACTTGTTTACTTTCAAGAGGTTCTCATAAATATGATTTCCAAAGTATATATATATATATATATATATATATATATATATATACTTATGCCCTGTTGTCTTTCAAGGTTTTATTGCAACAAGGTTACAATTTAGACCTTGCTTGATCCAAATGTTAAGGGTTGTCACACAATTTCAGTGTCTTAACCTCAATCAACAATCTACAATCAATTCATGACCGTCTTAATTCAGTATTTACTTCCAAAAGTATGAACCACTATGGAGATTCGAATAATTCAAATTACTCAAGAAGTATAAACATGCAAAAATGAAACACAAGAATAAATAATTGAATAAGGCGGTACATTACTCATAAATAATTCTCTACTATTCTTTAACTAAATCAATTACATTTTTTGTTAAAAGTTTCTAAATATCATCTAACTACGAAAACTAATGTCGTCTCTTAAACCGATGCTCCTAGCATGATGGTAGTGTTTGACTCTTCTCAAAGCCTTTGTAAAAAGATTTGCAGCATTATCTTCCGATGATACTCTGTTCACCAGAAGGTGCTCTTCTTCTACCCGATGTTGAATATAATGGTACTTTTTGTCGATATGCTTGGATCTACCATGATAATTTGGTTCTTTAATCAAATCAATTGCGCCTTTATTATCAAAGAAGAGTTCCATGGGTTCTTGGATATTTGGAATTACTACAATATCTCCAATAAATTTCTTCATCCAATCCACTTCCTTTGATACTTCACTCGCTGCAATATACTCCGAATCACAGGTGGAATCAACCACCATGTCTTGTTGGAACTTTTCCAAGTAACCGCTCCCCCATTCAATAAGAATAACCAACTAGACTGCGAGAAAAAGTTGTTACAGTTTGTTTGAAAGTTGGAGTTATTGTAACCACTCAGTCTTAACATATCATTGCTGCCAAGAACTAGGAGCGTTTCTTTTGTTCTTCGTAGATACTTGAGAATATTCTTCACCGCAATCCAATGGGCTCTACTAAGATTTTCCTGAAATCGACTAACCAAGATCAAAGCATAGGACACATCAGAGGGAGTACATGTGAGTGCATACATGATCGATCCTACAGCCGAAGCGTATAGGAATCGACTTATGTCAGCTATCTTTTCATCAATACTGAGACTTTGAGTCTTACTCAACTTGATAGTACTATGAATGGAAAATTCTACTTTCTTTGAATTCCCCTTATAGAAGCGCTTTAGTATTTTATCCAAATATGTACTCTGGATAAGACCAATAAGACGATCCTTTATATCCAGATGAATCCTTATTCCTAAAATATAGTCCGCTTCCCCTAGATCCTTCATAAAGAAACACTTTCCAAGCGAAGACATAATTTCTTGCCAAGTTGGAATGTTGTTTCCTATAAGGAGTATGTCATCAATATATAAGACTAGGAAGATCACTATACTCTCACTAGATTTGACATATAAGTAGTCATACTCTTACTTCTAGAGAATCCAAACTCTCTGAGTTTCTCATGGAATCAAATATTCCAACTGCTAGATGCCTACTTCAATCCGTAGATGTATTTTTCAAGATTACACTCTATCAGTATACTTGGCGTGTATAAAAACCTATGTATAACTCATGTAGAATTCCTAAGATAACTTCCTATTAAGGAAAGCAGTTTTAACATCCATTTGCCATATTTCATAATCATGAAATGTAGCTATAGCAAGCATGATCCTGACAGACTTTATCTTAGATACTGTTGAAAAGGCCTCATCACAGTGAATCCCTTGGGTTAGAGTAAATCCCTTTGCAACCACCCTAGCTTTGAAAGTGTGCACTTTCCCATCCATGTCGATCTTTTTCTTGAAGATCCATTTGCATCCACTGTCTTTTGACCAGGTACATGATCAACCAAGTTACACACTTAATTATAATACATGGACTGAATCTCATTCTCCATTTCTTCCTTCCATTTAGCAGCCTCATGGCCTATCATCACTTCCTTATAGTTAGCTAATTCATTGAAAATTTCCAGAATACGATCACTGACAAACGTATCACCCTTTGTAGTTATATGGAAACCATAGAACTTAGGTGGCATGCTATGTTGGATTAATGTCTAAGTCCATAACTATAATTGGTAAGACGTGACCCGACCCGGCATGGTCCATTTGGGTTGCATGGCATCATGCATTTGGATAGACTAAAATGAGAGAAATAACACTTAAGGTTTGTTAATATATTATTAGTTCTAATATATTAATAAGGTTATTTAATTAGTATTGATCAAGAATTAATTTGGAATTAATTAAATGATCAAAAGGAGACTAATTAAATATATGGGTTGATTGTGTAAATCATTCATTCTTATATATGTGGGCTTGTGATCCAAGATTCCTTATGTTGGACTAAGTCCATGGGGTGATCCATGGATACTCCATGGATGTTAAAGTCCATGGAGCATAAGGAATGGGTAAAGTCATGAGTTACATGGTGTAACCCTAATAGCCACCATATAAAAGAATCCCATGGCTCAAGAAATCGTGCACTATGTATGAGTGTAAGGGCTAGACGATTTCAAGGAGTGTTCAAGTTTCTCTCAAGTTATTCCAAGTGTATTTGGTGTTGTGTGAACCATTTGAGGTGTCACACTTGGGGCACTAGGCACTCAAGCTTCATGAAGACTTTCTACATGAAAGAGGTATGTATTCTATCTTGTTATATTCATTGTTTTGTATGCTAGATTAGGATAATACCTTGGATGTTCATATTTGCATGTATAATAGAGAAAACATAGATCCAAGGTATTTAGGGTTGCATGTACACTTAGGAGTGTTAGAATGCTCAAAACCCAACATGCTAACCCTACCGGATCAATGAAGGGTTAATCAGTTGTCAACTAGCTCAACTAGAATTTCTTCCTCGTGTTTAGTGCTAGTGTTGTTTGAGGTTCCTTATTTGGATGAATCTTAATTTTTTTTCAAGATCAATAGCACTCAAACTGACCTCTTTGAATATGAGCTCTCTCTCTCTCTCTCTCTCTCTCTCTCTCTCTTTCTCTCTCTCCTTCTATCTCTCTTGAAAGACTCCTCTTCGAGTTATAAAGACCACTTTATCACTAGGTTTATAGAATAAGTATCCAAAGGAATTTTGTGAGTAGCCAATGAAATAACACTTCTCGGCTCTAGTTTCAAGTTTGTAATGAGTCTCTCATCTTACGAGTGCTTCACAACCCCATACATTGATATGTGAGAGGATGGTAGCTTTCCTTTTCCACATCTCATGAGGTGATTTGGCAACCTTTTTTGTTGGAACAAGATTCATGATATGTGCGGCTGTCTCCAAGTCATAACCCCATAAATAAATAGGAAGAGAAGCTCGAATCATCATGGATAGAACCATATCTAGTAAGGTTCGTTTACGCCTCTCATCCATACCATTGAGTTATGGTGTTATGGGAGGAGTCAATTATGAAACAATTCTACATTCTTTAAGATGGTCATGGAACTCGAAACTATGATACTTCTCACCTTTGTCAGATTTAAGAATCTTTATCTTCCTACCCAATTGATTATTGACTTCGTGCTTAAACTCTTTGAACTTTTTGAAGGTTTACAATTTATGTTTGATTAAGTAGATATAACCATGTCTACTATAATCATTTATAAATGTCATGTAATATCAACATGCATCTCTTGTGGTGAATCTAAATTGGTCACACACATCTCTATGGATTAGGTCTAACAATCCTTCACCTCTTTTAAATGTTCTAGTTAAAGGTGATTTTGTCATCTTGCTTAAGAGACAAGATTCACATTCATCATCTATCTTAAGATCAAACGGTTCTAACATTCCATCCTTTTGGAGTTGGGCGATGAGTTTCCTATTTATTTCCTAAGACGACAATGCCACAATCATGCCTTGTTTACACATTGGTGATGTTATTTGTAATCGAGTTTGAATCAAATTCAAGTATGAATTAAGGAAGAGTAATAACGATGAATATGAGAGTAAATAGAATATTTGTTCAGCTCGTATTATGCTTTTGAGTTTACAGATTACAATGAAAACTGTAAAGACTGAGTGAAAAGCGATCTCTAATCACTTAGTACAGACCCCTATTTATAGGAGAACAAAAGCATAACAATACTAAGGACTAGACATTAAGACTAATCTTTATAGTGCCTTAGTACAAATAAACATTACATCCAAAGACACCTTCTTACGAAGACAAAATATACTTCGTAACAATCTAACTGACTCTTCGACTATTACAACATTTAAGCCCTAACAATCCATTATGCCTAAGTTATCAACATAAGTCACAATTTCATACAATCCATTAGAAGGTAAAGCTTCAAATTAATGTCCAATAAACCCCACATGCTCTATCAATAATGATAATTTTTGATTTGTCCATCACTCAACTTTATAGTCCCAAATTAGTGTGATGGTTAGCCATGCACGCTCTACTACCGACATATAAACAGTGATGTGCATTTTTATGGATTAGCATACATTTCACATTTTACCCTAAAGTAAATTGAGTTGGGATTTATATAAAAGGTTCTAGTACTTTAAATGTTGATAGTGAGAATTGAAACCCATTGAACGGTCATTTTATAGGCCGTTTCATTAGACCCCCTAGTATGGCTTCATCTAGGGTTTGAAATGTAGATAGTTAGAAGTCGAAACTCTTTACGTCTGTTAGGATGCTATTCTCTTGGTGTCGAAAAAACAGGATATTTTTGCTTACAGTTCAAAATAAGTGGTGGTTCTTATCCGGTTGGGAACAACAAAAGATCCGATAGGACATGATGGTTCAGGATCTTCATGGGATTTGAGGAAAACGTGATGATCACTTTTATGGCGTGGTGATTTTTACGGTGACTAGTTTTATAACCAATGCAAAACGTGGAAGTGTCTTATTGGTTACCAGTTCAAATTCAAATATTATGTCGATTATAAAAGGAAATTGGTGATATTATTTTCAAACTTTATGCTCTCAGAACAAATTTCCCAATGTCATCAGTGTTTCATCGTCTTCATAAATCCTTGCAATCACAACAATGGTGGCTCCTAACACCAATGTTGATCCCACAAATAACACCAATGAAGAAGAAATTTCACAACATGTGATGAATATTGAAAACACGAATCTTTGTTTGCTGCCAATAGTTGATCAATATCCAGAACAATTATAAATGTTGATTTCAGCCCTAAATCACTCTATTCTTTTCACGATATTATCATTTTCGTTTGCAGCTTTGATGACTTGGCTATCGCTTGCTGGTTCTAACACAATATTCAACAAAACCACAAAGGTGGTTATGTTTCAACTGATGAAAAACAAGATGAGAAAGCTTACAAAGAAGCAGTTTGCCTAAATCATGAAGTTGCCTATTTTAGGTACTTTTTATGAAGTCACTAATGAACAAGTTCTTCACATGTTCAACAAGATGGGGCATCAGCCAGTGCTGACTGGAATAAGTCTGTTTAGAAAATTGAATCTTCCGTGTGTCTGGAGTTTTCTTTTTGGGATCGTATTGTGATGCTTGACTGCTCGCAGTTCAGGGTTAGACAAAGCAAAATTAGAAGTTTATGGAATTCTTGCTAGCATATACTATGATTTGAATGTTGGTTATTCCACACAACTATGGTGGGAATTTGGGTCAGAAATTACTCACACCAATATGACAAATAGTGTTTCCTATGCTCGATACTGGAGTTTGATTCTCAAGGAGGTGTATGAACAAGAAGGGATTTTGGTTCCTTTAGATGTCGAAACTGTTGAGTTTTCGAGATTTCCTGCTCCAATACTTATTGTTAATGATCCAATTATTTTCCTAAATGTTGCTCGAATCCCATATGCAATGTCGAGGCGTACTGATCCGAAAAAAACCTATCTTTTTCTATACTTAGTATCCGTTGATGCTAATGTTTCGGTTGGTGTTATTCTACCAAAAGGAGCTAAGGATTCTTCTAAATCTGCAAATGTACTAAAGAAGAAGAAACAGATTGAGAAACCAGAAACAGAGAAACCACAACCTGTGGTGTAGGAAGTTGCTAAAGAAGTTATTCCATCAAAGACTGGTATTCTCAAGCGAACTAAGAAACCAACCAAGAGGCCTTGTGATTCTCTAGTAAGGCCATCAGTTAAAGAACCTGAAATAGAGGCAACTAAGCAAACACAAGTTAGTTCTTTGTAAACTCGTCCATATCAGAAGGTATAAAGAAGATTTGCAGGTTGTGGTTCAGGAAGTCGCTAAAGAAGTTATTCCATCAAAGACTGGTATTCTCAAGCGAACTAAGAAACCAACCAAGAGGCCTTGTGATTCTCTAGTCAGGCCATCAGTTAAAGAACCTGAAATAGAGGCAACTAAGCAAACACAAGTTAGTTCTTTGTATACTCGTCCATATCAGAAGGTATAAAGAAGATTTTCAAACCTCAATTCAATAGAAGATGTGTGTTATTTAGAGACATTCATGTTCCTGCTTCTCCCGAATCAAAGAAATGACAGGCATTTGATATGGCCCATAAATTACAACAAAAGAAGAAAAAAGCCTCAAGATCCACGTGTTCAAGTCACCGTAGAAACAGATAAAAAACACTGAAAGTGGGGATAATCGTTATGAAGAATTTGGGCTTGGGTCACCTCATAGGGATTCTCCTATCAATTTAATTTTCGAGGAGACATGAAATCCTAGTGTCAATGTAAACCTCTCTAATATGGATACAAAAAAAAAACAGTTCGAGTGATCACACATCTACATCCATCCCTAAGCAAACTACTGTTATACCACACATGGTTTCGCATACTGAGTCCTATACGGAGGAGGTTCGAACTCCAAACATCCCTGTGAACTTATCTGATAAGGACATAAGTTTTAACATAGGTGAAGGGGTGAAGAAAAAAAAGCCATTATTACTTCAACTCTTGAAACATAAATCATTCCTACTTCTACCATAATTTCATCCACCATCGAAACCTCAACTTTCAAAATAATCACTTTGCTACCAAAACTTTAATCATCCATTCCAACTTCACTTCCAGTATCAACCAATTCAACAACTTACTCCATGATCATACATGAACCCATTACTACTCTTTTCTCTTCTCAATCCACTGAAGCTGAGAGAATAGTTCAAGAAGACGAACCAAATGATGATGAAATCATGGTTCTTTTGCTGAGTTGCAATTCAGCCCAGTGGAGGATAATGTACCTAATAACATGATTATGTCAGGTAAACAATTCAAAATCCTCAACAAATAAATTAATTCTCTTTTACAAATTCAAGCAGATACTAGGGAAGGCATTACGTTACTAGGGTAGAGATGGAGTACTTGTTAAAGTCTCAGAAGAATCGTCTTCGCAGTCTGGTTGAAAGTCTTGAAAAATCACAAGTCAAAAGGTTGAATGTTCAGTATAAAAGCTTTGAATACAAAATTCAAAAGCTTTATGATGTTTCCAAGGAGTGTCATGATCTTTTTGTTGAGCAAGTAACAAATATAAAGGAGTATGTGGATCAAAAAAAGGCATAACTTAAATCAGAAATGGCCAAAGAGGAGGAAAAGATGGAGAAAAATTATACTATCTTGCCCAGTAAAGTTGATGTTATTGTAGATGCTATCACGAAGTTGGTTGAATTCAATAGTGACCATTCAACCAATCGTGAAGTAAACCAGAGAAGGATTCTCAGGTGTTCGCAAAGCTGGAAGAATTCTTAACAAGTATTAAAGACTCAATTTTGCAAGTTGCTATTTCGAATCAATCCTCTGTTTCTCAAGAATCAATTTCTAAATTATTTTGTCTATCCAAACAAATATCAAAGCAGAACTTGCTTCCATCGTTGAGTTGGTTCTTCGATTACCAACAAATGCTCCACCTGCTAAGCAAGTGTCACAATGAGAGATCAATGATGTGGAGGTGTTGGGTCTTTAAAAGATTCCAAAAAAGGTGCAGTTGTTGGAAAAGTGATTTCGACTCAGGTACCGACTTCACTTCCTGTTTCACTAAACATAACTTCAACAAAAATAACAACAAGACCAATCACTAAAGGGATCATTATAAACGAAAGAGATAGAGGATCAAGTTCAATTTCTTTGCCAACACCCTCGAAAAACAATCAAGGTGATAAAAGGAAAACTATTACAGTAGTTCTTTCTAAAGAAGAAAATAAGAAACAAAAGCCTTAGAGATAGAGAAACAAAGGAAAATCAATATCATAATGTCCCACCTGGCTTGAATAAGGATGATCCCAACAAGCAGTGGTGTTATGAAATCATTGAAGAAATCGTTTCGATTGGGATGAATGATTATTTTTGCAAAGTGCCCAAGAAGATTTACGATGTTGAAAACTCTAATTTAATTTAGCTTGAATTCCTGATGAATCACATGTTATTCATTTCTTCCCAATTCAAAATTTGTTGAAAATTATTTTTGTATGTGACCATCACTGAAATAAGACGAACTGTTTTTATTTTATCTGACAAATATTATCAGTTATTTCAGGTTGCATAGATTCATGATCAAATGGAAAATCAAAATACGCAAAAGACGGAATATGCAAAGACGGAAAAATAGCCGCATATTTAATCGTTTGAAGACAAATCAAATCAAGGGATAAATATGTCAAGACTTTAAACCTCAAGGGACTTTATTGGAAATTCATTTATTTTAAATGAATTTATGAGATTTCTCATGAGAAGTAAAAACACACGCTCCATACTCCATATTGAAAAGTCAAAGAAAGAAGCATACCACTTGCAAACCTAGCCTACAACCTGTGCTCATTTCCTTTCATGATTAAACTCAACTACATTTAGATATTTAATGTCTTGTATCTATGTATGTGATCGTGTGTATGTATACAAGAGTCATAGCCATAGTTTATGTGTGTTCTTTTTCTTTGTAATACCTCCAGCTACATCTCCATACACAAAAAAACTCTCCCAACAAAGAACACCACCTCCCTCTTCAAGAACAACTTTTGCAACTTCAACCTTCAAGAAAAACTAAAACAACCTCCAAATACCTTCCAAACAACCTCCAAATACTCTCCAAACACCCTCCAAAAACCCTCCTTAAACCTCCTCCAAAAACCCTTTCAAATAACCACAACCTCCAAATACCTTCCAAAAAACCTCCAAATACTCTCCAAAAACCCTCCTTAAACCTCCTCCAAAAACCCTTTCAAATAACCACAACCATCACCACCTTGCTGTTTTTCGACATTAGAATCTTCAAGTCAGAAACGAAGAAAATTGGGCTCAGTACAAGCACAAAAAGACTAGGGAGATTTTCTCCATCAATTCTTCAGGACCTTACCTACATCTAGAAATTTTTGTGGACGATTTTGACTAGGGGAAACCCCAAAGAGACGCGAGAGAGAATTGGCTATCCAGAGAGATTTCTGTTTTAAAGTTCAGAATCTTCATGTTAGAAAACAAAAAACCGAGCACAACACAGCCAAAATACTACTAGGAAGAGTTTCACCATCAATTCTTCAGAACGTTACCTACATCTAGAAATTTTCGGGGACGATTTTGACCATGGGAAACCCCAAAGAGACGCGAGAGAGAATTGGCTATCCAGAGAGATTTACTACGAAAATCTACGTTCATCACCACCCAAAGCTCTTTCAACATCACCATCTTTGCTACCTTACACCACCAAAACTACAACATTATTACACTTCCTACCACCCTCAAATACCCACTCCAACCTCATCAAATCTCCTCAAAACACCCAATACCCGTATACAAATACACGACCCGTGTACTTTGCACTGTTTTGTAAACAACCCATTTTACATGAAAATGAATTTTGCATTACATATCAAATACCCGATTGATCTTTGAACAAATATCGACCAGTCGTTCCAAGAGTCCTAATATCGACCAACCGTTCCAAGAGTCCAAATATCGTCCAGTCGTTCCAAGAGTCATAATATCGACCAGTCGTTCCAAGAGTCCAAATATCGACCAGTCATTCCATCAGTCCACTTCAGTCAATTTATTGACGAACCTACTTGATATATATATATTTATATACTTATATACTTTATTATAGCTTTATGTCATTTAAATATAGTCATTTATATTATTTATAGCTTTACGTCATTTAAATACAGTCCTTTATATTATTTATAGATTTACGTCATTTAAATACAATCATTTATATTATTATAGTTTTCAGTCATTTATAGCTTTCATATATATACTTATTCCGCAATTATTATTATTTATATATATCTACATCTTATATCTTAAACTTATATATCTATCACACAGTAACTGGTAATCGAGCCTTTTGTTGTAGTGATCAGATTTTTATATTTTCAATAATCGGTATCTGAGCTGATATAAAAGAATATTTTCCAACAATTGGTATCAGAGTTTGTGTGATTTACCTTGAAATTTTTGTCAAAAAACTTTTGGTTATAGCGTTTATAAACCTTCCATAAGCTTTTCTTTAAAAATTTCATTTTAATATCACTCGTTCAAAATCCTTTCAAAAAAAATTTTAAAAAAATGTCTTTGACAAATTACTCCAACATGAACTCTGTCTCCATTGCAAATAGCTTAGGATCTGGTTCACGGGCACCCATACTTATTCCTAAAGAGTATAATTCGTGGGTTGGCCGTATGAATCTTCATCTTAATGCTAAAATGAAGATGTCTGGAAGTGTGTAGAAGGAACATATGTTACTCCAGAAAATATGGCTACTCTTGCTACAAATCAAGCCACTCAAGCTGAAATCACAAAAAAGTTGGAACTCCAAGCCAAAAAGGAACTTGTGTCTGGAATACCTCACAGTATTTTAAGTCAAATGGATGACATTATGTTGTTAACCGCAAATCAAATTTGGGAAAATTTGAAAAAACGTTTTTTGTGGAAATAAAAGAATTATCGGAAACAAAAGAACATCTGTTTTGAATGAATTCGATAATTTCAAAATGCTTTCATCAGAAACCATCCATGATGCTCACGATAGGTTCAATCTTATTATGATCAAAATAAACAATTTGGGTATCAAAAAGACACAACACGAGATAAATCTCAAGTTTTTAAACAATCTTTTCGAAAGCTGGAAAATGATTAAACTCATTATTCAGGGAAATCCAGCTATTCATACAGAAACTTTGTACAATTTGTATGGAGAACTTCAATCGTATGAATCCTCGACTGACCCACCAACCACTACAGCTTTTGGAGGACCACTTGCTCTTGTGTCTACAACTTCACAAAACCAAACACCTTTAAATGATCAAAACTTTAATCATTTTAATCAGGCTAGATCTTTTCAAAACCAAACCTTCCAGTCTGATTCGAATGATGAAGCAGATTATCAACAACTGTGTGTGTTGGTTGCAAACACAAATCTCCAGAGATTTCTCCCAAATCATGGTCAATCAAAATTTAGACCAAATTTGCAACCAAGACCATCTTTTGGACAAAATAACTCAGGTTTTCAACCAAGGCCATCTTTTGGACAAAACAACTCAGGTTTTCAACCTAGACCTTACTTTGGACAAAATTCTCAAAGACCTTCTTTCCAAAATAACTCAAACCAAGGTTTTCAAAACCAGGGATTTCAAAACGATCCCAACTCAGGTCATAATCACAATCCAAACAACAGTTTTCAAAATCAAAAAGGAGGTTTCCAAAATCAAGGTTACAACAATCAAAACAATGGTTTTCAAAAAAACCAAAATTTTGGATTCCAACAAAACCATTCTCAACCTTCCCAACAAACCCAAAGTCAAGCACCTGAAAGACTTCCGATTAAAAGTCAAAAGGATGACAGTGATGAAGAAGTGATCATTTGTCACAACTGCAAAGGAACAAATCACTATGCTAGAGAATGCCGAGCCAAAAACAAAACCAAAATCAAAGACTCAGCATACTATGCTCAAAGAGCTGATGAATTGAAGAAATTGGAAAACCAAGAAAAGCAAAAAGCATTGATGGCAATCCATGAACCAAGTGTGGAATACTGGCCAACATCTCATGACGAAGCTGACAATTAACAAGCACAATCAAACTTCTGCTTCGTAGCTGGTGTTGAAATACCTTCAAGAGCTCCCAACGTCATAGAACAGATATGGTCCATGATCTCTGAACTTGGTTTTTCCAAAACAATTTTTGAGTCCCACATAACCAAAATTGAGATAGTCTAGAAGCTGATCTCAAAAGATATCATGACACAATGGTCAGTTATGATATTTGCAAATCTGAGTTACAAACCTTGCAACTCAAATTTGGAGAATCAACAAGAATGAAAAGCAAATTGGAAAGAGACATTGAAAGAAAATCATAAGATTATAATCACGTCTTGGAACAATTAAATCAGACCCTAATTCAGAAAAGGGATTTGGAACTAAAAATTCAGTCAGTCATTTCTTCTGAAATAAAAGATGTTTTAGAAATGGAAATCCTTCAGTTGAAACAAGACTTTCAAGAATCAACTGACAAATACAATGTTTTAAATGAAAAATTGACTGATTCTTTAAAACAAATCAATTCTCTTGAAACCGAGAATAAAAGACTGATATGGAATATGGATTCTATCAAAGTTGCCAGAAAACTAAGTGATGATATTTTCACCAAGGCAAACACCTTAGGAACTGGCAAAATTGATACGAATTATAGACAGGAATTGGAAGAGAATCCTTTGAAATTGAACAAGCAAAACAGGAAAACATGACGAATTGTGAAAACTATGAATCTACTCTACCTGATCTTTTCACATCTGTTAATGAGGAAGATTTGTGACATCCCCAAAATCGCGGCCAGAAAAGACCGATTTTCATTTATGCTTTTAAAATAATTTCAGAGTAAATCCTTTTGATTTGAAAGAGTTGCGAAATTTGTTCCCAAAAACAAAACATGATAAAACAATGTTTACCAAAGCATTTCATAAAAGAAATGTATTTTCATTATATAATCAAAATTCGGGGTGTCATGTTCCGATACAGACCAATAAGCATAAACGATAACATTACAAGTCATTCAACAAATATATACATATACAGACTTGTAAACAAAACAACTTGATGGTTCATCCATCTTATGCCCTCGCGCCACTTCCTGTAATACAAATAAAACTGAGTGGGTCAGGCTTGGGAGCCTGGTGAGCATGTAGGGTTTTCAACCCACAATAAATAATCATATTTAATTTTCACCAACCAACAATAACCCAATTACTCATTCCCGTTATTCTCACTTTATGTCCCTAAGACAACTAACATAAGGGACCTAGTCTAAGAATATTTCATCGGGGCGACAACACATGCTTCGGGGGTTCCTCGGCAATATAAGTCAAATAAGGCAACCATGAGGGGGATGGAGTACAATGAATGAACACCCAAGTTCATTAACACCTACAGGTGGCGAACCTGCTAATGTTCTACAAGACTGTTTAGAAAAGTCCGTGGTCGTCATCTAAACTCCGATAGATGACTGAATCAAAACAACAACGAGGCCTCTCATCTGTTTATTACACACCAACTATCTACCCATGTTCTACCCAACATATTAGTAGATAAAAATATACATTTTTATACATGAATAAAAACCTGTATAGCATGCTTTGATCAATACATATTCCACATAACAGATGAGGCACACATACATAACACGTATTTCATAGAAAACAAATCAGATCCATGAGATAGAAGAGAGTGAATATACATTCACACATATAACACAAAATATACACATAACACGTATTTCGTATAAAATACTTCATAATTATGCGTTAGAAGAAAGTAACCGCACACTCACACCTATAAACAACAATATACTTAATACACTCGAACCATACTTGTATTATTATCGTGTTTATGAAAGGTAGTATACACTCACTTGATCAGAAGATGATCGGACAGCACTACGACTTGCAGAAGTAGTAATCCTCAGCAGATCTGGAAGATCTTCACAAAAATCAAACTTCTCGCGGGCAGAGCTTCGGCTCGGGAACCGCACTTCTCGGGATCTTCGAGATCTCGGGACTTGCTTTGGGGATCGAGAATAATACCGGGGCTTCGGGGTATTTCTGGCACGCAAATCAATGCAAAACGTGAGAGGGAAGAGAGAAAAATAGCAATTGAGTCGGCTGCCTTCGGATCCTATTTATAGGAGGCTGGAGCCTCAGAGTACGCGGGGCGTACTGGTCCGAAATCGTCACTGCTTACGTATCCGAAGTGCTCGAGTGCGAGTGTCGACATTCCTCGATGTACGCGGGGCATACACGAGTACGCGGGGCATACTTCGGATGAGTCCGATGACTCCTCTTCGGATAATGCCGGATTTTCCAATTAAATTTAAATACAAATTATTTAATAAACTTCGGAAATTCATATCTTCTTCATACGAACTCCGTTTTCGACGTTCTTTCTATCCACGCGAAGGTGAGACTACGCTCTACAACTTTCGTTTAGACTCCGTCGGCTAATTTTAACTTTATTTTTATTATTTATTTTTAATAGGCCGGGACAGAAAAACTTTGTTATAAATTCATAACTTCTTCGTTTGACGTCCGTTCTCGCCTAACTTTTTATCGCTTCGATACCAACAACGAGACCTTTGATCCTCGTTTAGATAGTTTCGGCTAAAAACCGTTCGATCTCAAATCTAGTATTTCAGGCTGCATACCGCTAAGCCGAAACTTCGATAAATCATAACTTCCTCCTACGAAGTCAGATTTGGGCGTTCTATATATATATATTCGGAAACCTCGTTTCAACTACTACAACATTATTCAAAGATATCAAGTTTATTTTACACTTAAATTTTGACGTTTATTTTTATTTCTTAATTAATCAAACAACATAATTAAGCAATTAAGCACAAAACACATAATACTCAAATAATACAATCTTATTATTTCAAAACGGGTTACAAAGGTTAACCTAGACCATTACATTACTAAAAATGGCAAGCCCGGAAACACAGGCGTTACAATTCTCTCCACCTTAGAATGATTCCGTCCCCGGAATCACACATCAACAAACAAATGCGGATAGCGACTCAACATGTCACTCTCCGTCTCCCAGGTGAGATTCGACCCATTCGTGTGTTTCCATCGGACAAGCACTAACCCAACCATTTTGCGTCGGAACTTCTTAGTCTTTCGGTCAACAATTGCCTCTGGTTCTTCAATCAACCTTTTGTTCTCATCAATTCTCAATTCAGAAATTAGAATTATATCGGGAACTTCTCCTGTGAACTTCCTCAAATAACACACATGAAAAGTGTTGTGAATTCCATTCAGTTCTTCGGGTAATTCGAGCTTGTAAGCTTGGTTCCCAACCCTCTGAAGAACTTTAAACGGTCCAATAAACCTTGGACTCAACTTTCCCCTTTTACCAAATCTTATAAGTCCCTTCCACAGCGAGACTTTAAGCAAAACCGAATCTCCAACCTCAAAAGTCATCGGTCTTCGTTTTTTGTCAGCATAGCTCTTTTGACGATCCTGAGCTGCTAACATTCCTTCCCTAATTATTTTCAACTTTTCAGCAGTTTAATGAACCATCTCTGGTCCCATAAACTGCTTTTCCCCAGCCTCAAGCCAACAAGACGGCGTATGACACTTCTGTCCATACAAAGCTTGATAACGTGCCATCTTAATGCTCGAGTGAAAACTATTATTATAGGAAAATTCTACCAAAGGTAAATGTTCATCCCAATTACCTAGGAATTCCAAGGTACATGCTCTCAGCATATCTTCAAGTGTTTGTATCGTTCTTTCACTCTGACCATCAGTCTGCGGATGGTAAGTTGTGCTTAAAAATAACTTGGTACCCATTTCCTCTTGTAGACTTTTCCAAAACCTTGAGGTGAAACGGCTATCACGATCCGATACAATCGTTAACGGAACACCGTGAAGCCTCACAATTTCCTTCATGTAAGAATTCGCAAGCTTTTCCATAGACCATTTCTCCTTGGCTGCTATGAATTGCGCACTCTTAGTGAATCGATCAACGACCACCCAAATCATGTCGTGACCATTCTTTGTTCTGGGCAGTTTAGTGACAAAATCTATAGCAATGTCTTCCCACTTACCCATAGGCACATGCAATGGTTCTAAACTCCCGTACGGTTTCTGATGTTGTGTCTTGACTCTCGCACAAGTCACACACTCGGCCACATACTTTGCAACATCAAGCTTCATCGTCGGCCACCAGTAGTAGGGTTTTAGGTCCCTATACATTTTAGTGCTACCAGGATGAATTGAGTTCATGGTTTTGTGAGCTTCTTCCATCAGAAGATCTCTGATTCCTCCTATCTTAGGTATCCAAATCCGATCTTGGAACACCTTCAGTCCATGACTGTTTATACCGAACACCAACGTTTTGCCCAAACGTTCCTCCTTTCGGTCATTCTTTTCAGAAGCTTCCTCTTGAGCTTTCTTTATACTTTCCACAATGATCGAGACAACTTCAATTCTCAACGCTCTTGGCCTTTTCCTTTCAAGATTGACTTTCCGACTGAGAGCATCAGCAACAACATTAGCTTTACCGGGATGGTAAAGTATCTCGCAGTCGTAGTCTTTAAGTAATTCTAGCCAGCGTGGTTGCCTCATATTCAATTCCTTCTGATTAAAGAAATATTGGAGACTCTTATGATCAGTAAAAAGTTTGCACTTCGTGCCATAGAGGTAATGCCTCCATATTTTCAGAGCGAAAACTACCGCTGCCAACTCCAAATCATGAGTTGGGTAATTCTTTTCATGCTCTTTCAGCTATCGAGAGGCATATGCTATCACCTTTTCTCTTTGGGTCAAAACACAACCCAATCCAACCCCAGACGCATCGCTATAAACAGCGAAGTCTTCAACTCCATCGGGTAGAGAAAGTATCGGTGCCTCGCATAGCTTCTTCTTTAGCTTCTCGAATGCTTCTTTATGCTTATCACTCCAAGCATAAGTAGCTCCTTTGTGGGTCAAAGTTGTTAATGGAGTAGCAATCGAAGAAAATCCTTGGATAAACCTTCGGTAATATCCGGCTAATCCTAAAAAGCTTCGAATCTCCGTGGGACTTTTCGGTTGTTCCCACTTCATTACAGCTTCAATCTTTGCTGGATCAACCATTATCCCTTCTTGGTTGACCACGTGACCCAAGAATTGGACTTCAGGAATCCAAAAATCACATTTGGAGAACTTCGCATACAGCTTCTCCTTCTTCAAAACTTCCAACACTTCTCGCAAGTGTCTGCCATGCTCCTCCTGGCTTTTTGAGTAAATCAGAATGTCGTCTATGAATACTATCATGGATTTATCAAGGGAAGGATTACAAACCCTATTCATCAAATCCATGAATGCTGCCGGAGCATTGGTTAGTCCAAACGACATAACCAAGAACTCGTAGTGTCCATATCTAGTTCTGAATGCAGTCTTCTCGATATCTTGCTCTCTTACTTTTAGCTGATGATATCTTGACCTTCGATTGATCTTCAAGAAATAGCTCGAACCTTGCAATTGATCAAACAGATCATCAATCCTCGGCAACAGATATCTATTCTTTATTGTTGCCTTGTTCAGCTCTCTGTAATCGATGCACATTCTCATACTTCCATCCTTCTTCTTCACAAATAACACCGGAGCTCCCCAGGGCGATGAACTAGGTCTAATGAAACCTTTTTCCAATAACTCCTGAAGTTGTATCATCAGCTCCTTCATCTCCGTCGGTGCTAATCGATAAGGTGCTTTTGCTATTGGCGTGGTTCCTGGTAACAAGTCAATTCTGAACTCCACTTGTCTATCAGGTGGTAATCCAGGAAGATCTTCGGGAAATACTTCCGGATACTCACACACCACTGGAACACTCTGCATCACCTTCTTTTCTTTCTTAGCATCAATCACGAATGCTAAATATGATGTATATCCCTTGGTCAAACACTTTCTGGCTTTCATTAGGGAAATGATTCCAGAATTCACTCACCGTTTGTCCCCGTACACCATAAATGAATCTTTCCCAGGCGGGTTTACTTTAACTATCTTCTTCTTGCATAAAATTTCGGCATCATTGGCGCTAAGCCAATCCATTCCCAACACGATGTCGAAACCATTTAGTTCGATAGGCAATAATTCCCCGTGAAACTTATTCCCATTAAGGTCGATTAAGATGTTCTTCATACGATGGCTAACAGGTACAAACTTGCCACTAGCTACTTCGACTAATAAAGCATTATCTAGTCTATCAACAGGCAAAGCTAGCTTTCTACCAAACTCATGCGAAATAAAGGAGTAGTTGGCTCCATAATCAAACAAAATTTGAGCAGGTAATTCGTTTACGAGAAAGGTACCTGAAGCGATATCAGCTTTATCTTTCGCGGCCTCAAGTGTCATCCGGAAGGCTCTCGCCTTCGGCTTTGGTGGAATGTTGGGCCTAGCTGCCTCCTTCTTCTTCGGACAGTCCTTCAAAATATGCCCCTCTTCATTACAACCAAAACACATCCTTTTGTTGTTCAGACACTCATTGGCAAAATGTCCAACCTTTCCACACTTGTAGCAGGTTACATCCTCGCTACATTTCCCAAAGTGCTTTTTCTTACACTTATCACACCACTTCGCTTCGCCTCCCTTTCCTCCAAACTTTTTCGAATCAGATTTCGAAAATTTGTCTTTCTTACCGAAACCAGATGTTCCCTCAAACTTTCTTTTCTCACCAACCTCAACCTTGACAGTGGTTCTCCCCTTAATCATGTTCTCAACAGACTTGGCAGCCCAGATAGCTGCCTCTAGAGTATGTGCCTGACGTACTGGCACCTCATACTCCCATGGGAGTCCCTTCGCATACCGATCCACCTTTGTCAGCTCGTCTGGGACGATACGCAAGGAAAACTCCATCTTATCGGTGAAGTTATTGGTGTATTCATCAACTGACATGCTGCCTTTCGTCAATGCCAAAAACTTGTTTTTTAATTCCAACAGATTTTGGGCCGAGCAGAACTTGCGCTTGAACTGCACCAAGAACTTTGCCCATGACAATTGCAGTGGCTCATTAGGGCTCAAAGTCTTCCCTAGAGTGTTCCACCAACGAACGGTTCCACCTCGGAACTGACGCACTGCATAGATAGTTTGCAACTTGCCTCTGCAGCCACAAGTCATAAAGGCTAACTCCATTTCGGAGATCCAATCCATAACTCCAATCGGATCCTCCTTTCCATTGAAGGTCGATGGTTTGCAAGTTAGAAAGTCCTTGTACTTGCATCCCATTCCATCATTCCTTCCATCATGGTTATCTTGCCTAACTATCGGTGGGTTGGCTTGACCAACAGACCCACTGAAGTTTCCACCTTCCGAGTGCCCTTCATTTAATTCAGGCTCTTCCACACGAATTGACAGTTCTTCACGATTCTGTTGAAGCAACCGTCTAGTTTCATCCATCTGACGATCCAACATCGTCTGAATCATCATTTGCACACCAGCCATGGTTATGAGCTCAGGTGCTGCTGCTATGACAGGTATTTGTTCAATCACTGGTGGTTGATTCCTGTTTTCATCAGCATTTCCAACTCCACTTCTTGTTGTCACCATTTTGATCTACACACCGAATAAGGTGAAATTAGATCCTCATTCACGATAGATAATCAAATCATCCTTATCACTCCGAAACGTTTACATGCTAGTTATAATATCGTAGACGTACGCTTAGAATCCTACACACATAAAGTTTCTAGATCCGGTTGGCAACAGACCATAGATCCGAACAAATAATATCATATATGGCAACATATAACATTTAACACATAAAGCATTTCAGGCAACTTTCCTAAAATAAACTAGTGCTCGTGTCTAAAACATAATAGACACACATCTCAAAACTTCACTTAGCATTTTAAGTTTAAGTCTAGAAATCCTACAAATTCCTAGTTCGCTTAAAGTAATGCTCTGATATCAACTGTTACATCCCCAAAATCGCGGCCAGAAAAGACCGATTTTCATTTATGCTTTTAAAATAATTTCAGAGTAAATCCTTTTGATTTGAAAGAGTTGCGAAATTTGTTCCCAAAAACAAAACATGATAAAACAATGTTTACCAAAGCATTTCATAAAAGAAATGTATTTTCATTATATAATCAAAACTCGGGGTGTCATGTTCCGATACAGACCAATAAGCATAAACGATAACATTACAAGTCATTCAACAAATATATACATATACAGACTTGTAAACAAAACAACTTGATGGTTCATCCATCTTATGCCCTCGCGCCACTTCCTGTAATACAAATAAAACTGAGTGGGTCAGGCTTGGGTGCCTGGTGAGCATATAGGGTTTTCAACCCACAATAAATAATCATATTTAATTTTCACCAACCAACAATAACCCAATTACCCATTCCCGTTATTCTCACTTTATGTCCCTAAGACAACTAACATAAGGGACCTAGTCTAAGAATATTTCATCGGGGCGACAACACATGCTTCGGGGGTTCCTCAGCAATATAAGTCAAATAAGGCAACCATGAGGGGGATGGAGTACAGCAAATGAACACCCAAGTTCATTAACACCTACAGGTGGCGAACCTGCTAATGTTCTACAAGACTGTATAGAAAAGTCTGTGGTCGTCATCTAAACTCCGATAGATGACTGAATCGAAACAACAACGAGGCCTCTCATCTGTTTATTACACACCAACTATCTACCCATGTTCTACCCAACATATTAGTAGATAAAAATATACATTTTTATACATGAATAAAAACCTGTATAGCATGCTTTGATCAATACATATTCCACATAACAGATGAGGCACACACACATAACACGTATTTCATAGAAAACAAATCAGATCCATGAAATAGAAGAGAGTGAATATACATTCACACATATAACACAAAATATACACATAACACATATTTAGTATAAAATACTTCATAATTATGCGTTAGAAGAAAGTAACCGCACACTCACACATATAAACAACAATATACTTAATACACTCGAACCATACTTGTATTATTATCGTGTTTATGAAAGGTAGTATACACTCACTTGATCAGAAGATGATCGGACAGCACTACGACTTGCAGAAGTAGTAATCCTCAGCAGATCTGGAAGATCTTCATAAAAATCGAACTTCTCGCGGGCAGAGCTTCGGCTCGGGAACCGCACTTCTCGGGATCTTCGGGATCTCGGGACTTGCTTCGGGGCTCGAGAATAATATCAGGGCTTTGGGGTATTTCTGGCACGCAAATCGATGCAAAACGGGAGAGAGAAGAGAGAAAAATAGCAATTGAGTCGGCTGCCTTCGGATCCTATTTATAGGAGGCTGGAGCCTCGGAGTACGCGGGGCGTACTGCAGTACGCGGGGCATACTACTCCGAAATCGTCACTGATTACGTATCCGAAGTGCTCGAGTGCGAGTGTCGACTTTCCTCGGTGTACGCGGGGCGTACTTCGGATGAGTCCGATGATTCCTCTTCGGATAATGCCGGATTTTCCAATTAAATTTAAATACAAATTATTTAATAAACTTCGGAAATTCATATCTTCTTCATACGAACTCCGTTTTGGACGTTCTTTGTATCCACGCGAAGGTGAGACTACGCTCTACAACTTTCGTTTAGACTCCGTCGGCTAATTTTAACTTTATTTTTATTGTTTATTTTTAATAGGTCGGGACAGAAAAACTTTGTTATAAATTCATAACTTCTTCGTTTGACGTCCGTTCTCGCCTAACTTTTTATCGCTTCGATACCAACAACGAGACCTTCGATCCTCGTTTAGATTGTTTCGGCTAAAAACCGCTCGATCTCAAATCGAGTATTTCAGGTTGCATACCGCTAAGCCGAAACTTCGATAAATCATAACTTCCTCCTACGAAGTCAGATTTGGGCGTTCTATATATATTCGGAAACCTCGTTTCAACTACTACAACATTATTCAAAGATATCAAGTTTATTTTACACTTAAATTTTGACGCTTATTTTTATTTCTTAATTAATCAAACCACATAATTAAGAAATTAAGCACAAAACACATAATACTCAAATAATACAATCTTATTATTTCAAAACGGGTTACAAAGGTTAACCTAGACCATTACATTGCTAAAAATGGCAAGCCCGGAAACACAGGCGTTACAAGATTTAGATGACAGAACAGTTATCAACTGTAGTCCAGATGATACTGCTTTCAGTGTTTCCAAAAAGTCTTTCAAAAGAGTTGTAAATTCTGAAACAAACTCTGCAAGTTCTTTAACTCACCAAATCAAACATACCGATGGAACCACTAAACTCAAAATCTTTTTGAATGGAGAAAATTCCTCTTATGAGGATGGTAGTACTTCTATACCAACTGCTTTTCCTACAATGACTTCATCAATTGTTGGAAAAACTAGTCTGGGACAAAAATACTCCAAGAAAAAAAAAACAAGCAAAAAATCCATTCAAGTCACCAAAACCCCACATATCAAGCCAAACATTTTTGAAAACCAACCAAAGAAACCAGTTAAACCCTACGTCATACCTCATAAACAGGTTTCCAAACAAAAACCAATACCTTTTCAAAAACCTTTTGAAAACCGCTTTCAAGATATCACTTTTAATCATTCAAGGAAGTTTCAAAAACCATCACATCAGAAAGTTTCAAACCATCATCATCAAAAAGCTTTTCAAAATCACCCATCACATCCTAGATATGAAGAAAACTTTTCAAACAAACCTTCACATCTAGGATATCTTTCACCAAATCACAGATCTTATCAACCCACAGGTTTTCAAAAACAAATCACATTTTGGGTAAAATTGATAGATCAAATCAAACCTCAACCATTCCATCGTCATAAACCAAACCATTACAATAATGTGAAGTCAAATGATAAAAGAAATTCATCAAGCAAAGCAGCCAAAATAACAACTGACAAACCAGGACCCATTCAGATTTGGGTACCTAAACTTTCTGTTTGATTGCAGGTACTTAATGCTGGAGAACCCAATGATGATACATGGTATATTGATAGTGGTTGCTCCAAGCATATGACAGGAAACCGGAACTACTTACGTGACTTCAAACCTATACAAACCAATCAAGATGTTACCTTCGGCAACAACATGAAAGAAAAATTCAAAGGTTATGGAAACATAACAAACGGTAATTTTACCATAAAGAAAGTTGCCTTCGTCGATGACCTGAAACACAACCTCATCAGTGTTTCTCAACTGTGTGATAACAATCTTGAAGTTCTTTTCACCGAACAACAAAGCTTGATCATGGACGCCAAAACCAAAGATGTTATAGTTGATTTTGACCGTGCCAGAAATTTGTATCCACTTGACATGGATGTTATCTATGGTAAAGCCGATATATGTCTTCTATCTAAAGCCCCAACAGATATTAGTTGGTTATGGCACCGCCGCCTTTCCCATCTAAACTTTGGGTACATCAAAAAATTAATCGGCGATGATCTTGTTTGAGGGCTACCACTTCTGAAGCTTGATAACGAAACTCTTTGTGCCACATGTGAAAAAGGAAAACTTTACAAATCCACTCACAAAAGCATCTCAGAATCTAGCGTATTCGAACCACTAGAATTGTTGCACATAGACCTTTGTGGCCCTGCCAAAACCCAAACCATACAAGGGAAGAAGTACATTCTTGTTGTCGTTGATGGTTTCTCGTGGTTTACTTGGGTCTTTTTCTTAAGACTAAAATCAGAAGCACCTGAAGAGATGATCAACTTCATCAAACAAATCGAGCTGAAGCTGAACCGACCTGTTCGAAGAATCCGAAGTGATAATGGTTTAGAGTTCAAAAACAATACTCTAGATTCATTTCTCAAAGACAAAGGAATTAAACATAACTTCTCAGCCCCATACACTCCACAACAGAACGGTGTTGTCGAAAGAAGGAACCGAACTCTATGTGAAGCTGCAAGATCAATGCTTATCTTCGCTGATCTGCCACAATACTTCTGGGCAGAAGCAATAGCCACAGCTTGCTACACTCAAAATCGTTCCTTAATACATAAACATCTTCATAAAACACCATATAAAGTCATTAACAACCGAAAACCAAACATCAAATTTTTCCATATTTTCGGTTGTCGATGCTTCGTAAAGAATAATAAAGATCACCTTTAAAAATTTGAATCAAGGTCGGACGAAGGAATTTTCCTTGGTTACTCATTTTCTTCAGCTGCTTATCAAGTACTGAACAAACCTACTAGAGTAATTGAAGAAAGTACCGATGTTCATTTCGATGAATTTTATGTCAGGAAATTGGATCATGAACATTTTGGTTCAAAAATGATTGATAATATTTTTCAAAATCCAATTCAACAAACACCTTCACCTGACATAGACATTGAAATCGATCTTGATTTACTTTTTGAACAACCAAAAAATGCTTACAATTCTGAACTTCTAACTACTTCAATTGACCCTACAGGAACACCCAGTGAAGTTATTCCACAAACAAACCAAAATGATGCAGCTCAATTCGAGGGGGAACCACCAACACA
Organism: Lactuca serriola; assembly: GCF_051521515.1. Taxonomy (NCBI): domain Eukaryota; kingdom Viridiplantae; phylum Streptophyta; class Magnoliopsida; order Asterales; family Asteraceae; genus Lactuca; species Lactuca serriola. Next base: position 200,682,751 of record NC_136410.1, read on the forward strand.
TACTTCCTCTTTGGAACAAACACCAAATCCCCCTTTGAACACCCCATCCACAAATATCCAGAACAATCCCGATGCATCATTTATGGGGGAACCTTCGAACCTATTCCAAGATGAAACACCCGGAGAAGAACAATGGGATACTGAAACTCCAATTATTATAGCGGAAGGGAATCGCTTAATAAAGTGGACCAGAAATCATCCTACAGACCAAATCATTAGAGATCCCAACTCAGGCATTCAGACTAGAGCCGCATCCACAAATAAATGTTTATTTGGAGCCTTTTATCCATGACTGAACCCAAAACCATACATTCCGCTATAAAAGATCCAGATTGGGTAAAAGCTATGCAAGAAGAGCTAGCAGAATTTCAAAGAAACGACGTATGGAATCTTGTTCCTACTCCACCCGATGTTACTGTTATAGGTTCAACATGGGTATACAAAAACAAGACTGGCGATCAAGGAATCATTTGTCGAAACAAGGCACGTCTTGTAGTCAAAGGATATTCACAACAAGAGGGAATCGACTACGATGAAACGTATGCTCCAGTTGCCCGAATTGAAGCAATTCGCATCTTTCTTGCATATGCTGCACATAAGAATTTCAAAGTATTCCAAATGGATGTTAAATGTGCATTCTTACACGGAGAGATAGATCGAGAAGTATACATCCAACAACCACCAAGTTTCGAAGATCACAAACTTCCAGATGACAGCTTTAAATTGCAGAAAGCTGTTTATGGCTTGAAACAAGCACCCCGAGCTTGGTATGCCACGTTGTCAAACTTTCTTGAAGAATTAGTTTTTAAAAGAGGTTCAATCGATCAAACCCTCTTTCGTAAAATATTTAATAAACATCTGTTAATCGTACAAATATATGTTGATGACATTATTTTCGGTTCTACTGATGAATCTTTAAGTGTTAAGTTTGCAGATCTAATGAAGAGAAAATTTGAAATGAGCATGATTGGGGAGATGACTACTTTTCTCGGACTTCAAATCAAACAGTCAACTGATGGCATTTTCATCAACCAAGAGAATTATGTCAAAAACCTACTCACTCGCTTTTCAATGGACAAATCCAATACCGCAAAAACCCCTATGGCTTTTGGATACAAAATCGATGCAGACTTAAATGGCAAACCCGTTAACCAGAAAAGATATCGTGGAATGAGCGGATCACTCTTGTACCTCATTGCCAGCAGACTTAACATCATGTTTTCTACATGTGTCTGTGCCAGGTACCAAGCAAATCCTATGGAATCCCATGTAGTTGTTGTGAAACGCATCTTCAAATACCTTAAAGGCACTCCCAAACTCGGCCTTTGGTATCCAGATAAATCCGATTTTCAGTTGAACGCTTTCACCGACTTAGACTACGGAGGATGCAAGCTAGATAGGAAGAGTACATCTGGTAGCTGTCAATTCCTAGGAGGTAGATTAGTGAGTTGGACTTCAAAGAAACAGACTTGTGTGTCCACATCAACATCAGAAGCTGAATACGTCGTTGTCGCCAGCTATTGTTCACAAGTCATATGGATGCAAACTCAACTGCGTGACTATGGCTTCAAAATCTCACAAATTCCCATATTTTGTGACTCAACCAGTGCAATTGCTATTTCACACAATCCCGTTCACCATTCCATGACAAAGCAGATCGATATTCGATATCACTTTATCAAAGACAACATTCAAAAGGGTCATATCGAACTACACTTCATCAACTCCGAAGATCAAATTGCCGATGTCTTCACTAAGGCTCTCGATGAAACAAAGTTTCAATACTTCCTAGGCCGTGTAGGAATGTTAAATCCAGATAACATCCATCCTTAAACTTTTACTTTTTGTTTGTACAAAAGTGTGTTTACTTTCATTCAAAAAGAAAATTCAAAAACATTTGAAAATTGCTTTCTTTTTCAAAAATACCAAAAAAAATTCAAATAACCAATATTTCCAAAAACACTCAGAAAAAACAAATCTTCAAAAACCTAATAAAAGACTTGCCATAATAAGCTTTTATAGAACCTTGTGATTAATCGTCTATTGACTTAATTTTCAGATGCTTATGCTCGATGAAGATTTTAAGTCATATTGATTCTCAATTGGAGTGAAGGTTCAAATCTCCTACTTTTCATAATGTATATAACTTTATTTCCTTCGATTTTATTTCATTATTGACGATTTTAAACAATCAAGGGACATAAGGTTAGGAGGTTCAGATGAAAACAAAAACCCATGTGAGAATTTGTGCCTCGTCAAATCTGAATCATTGTGGAATTCATTTCTTGTGAGCTTAGGTGTGTCATTATTGCTTATAAGGTTGTAACATCCCAAAAATACGAGCCAAAAATTTCATTTTTAAAACATATACTTAGTAAAACATTAGAAATAAAACGTTCACCGATCATAACGTTTCATAAAAGATATCGCATGTCTGGAAAACATTTTCATAAAATATAATAAATGTCAGAGTACAAATCCCCAAGAAGATATCATAGTGCGGAATACGAGGCATGTGTGTGATGGGCCGCTACCGCGCCAGCTCCTTCCCCTTCGAAGAAGAGGTACCTGAAACCAAAACTGAAAACTGTAAGCACGAAGCTTAGTGAGTTCCCTCATAATACCTCATACCATACAAACATACAATGAACAGCTAGGAGATACGGGCCTCGCCCACACTCATGAAGATATGGGCCTTGCCCACACTCCTCTATCAGGGAGATACGGGCCTCGCCCACACTCCACTCTCAGAGAGATACGGGCCTCGCCCACACTCAGCTGCTAACCTATGATATACAAGTATCACACAGACAACGAGTATAGACAATTCTATCATACTGGCATATATCATAATCAACTCAACCAAGAGATACGGGCTCGTCCCACACTCTAATACTAACATCTCATCTATACGGTCCGACCTTGGTGCCTTAGACCCGTTACTACTGGAAGGAAACTCACCTCGAAGAGTAGTTACCGAAGGTCTGACCGCTAGACGTCTGGCTGCTGCACCGGTAATCCTCCGGCTACAAACCCATAAACATAGATTAGCCACTCATAAATACCCTTAGGTCAATTGACTGACCCATCCCTGGTCCAAGGTCAACTCTTGGTCAAAGTCAACTTCCAGTTGACTGGACTCACCGAGTTGAGGCACAGACTCGCCGAGTCCTTCTCCTACTAACCCGGTCATACTCGCCAAGTCCCTCTTTCCACTCACTGAGTCACCCTTGACTCACTACTCGGGACTATGGAACCAACTCGTGGTCCGACTCACCGAGTCCGAGAGCAACTCGCCGAGTTCCACGAGCAGGTCCCCCACTCGCTCCCAATCCTCACCAGAACATCCGCAAGAGGATTTGGGGTTTTGGGACTACGTTACCCTGTTGACCCCTTGTGCAGATACGAAGGGTTGGACCTTCAACACTTAAATCCCTTCTTACTCAATGAAAGTTCATATGACTCGCCGAGTTTGAAGAACAACTCGGCGAGTTCTAGGCAATCTTCATAGGACTTGCCGAGTTGTTCTACCAACTCGCCGAGTCTAAGACCATCTTCATAGAACTCGCCGAGTTCCACTTTGGGACTCGCCGAGTCCCTACGACCCACTTCCCATACAGACCAAAACTGAGACATGCAACGCTTCTAACCCATAGATCTAAGCTCCTAGTGCATGCTTATCACGTAAAGTTGCAAACTTTACGTGCATGCATGGCCCTATGAGCTCAAGAAGGCAATTCCAAGCTTCTTAAGGGGTCATACACTCAATAGGGACCTCAATAACCCCAACCACAGAGACTTTATACTTCTAGGATGTCCATAAGGTCCCAATCTGAAGTCCTTTCAGAACTTAACGCATAAATACATGGAATTTAAAGTTTTAGGGCTTGAAACCACTAATTTGGGACAAAAAGGGGATCTAATGAACTAATGATCAAGGTAAGAACTTTTCTACCCGTATGGAAGCTTCTCACAGTGTAGATCCCGGATCAACCTCCCCTCCTTGCACACTTCAACCTCTTCTTCCTTTCTCTAAGCTCCAATCCTTCTCCACAAGGCCAAAATCACTCTTAAGAACAATATGGGGGCTAGGGTTTCTCTCTACAGCTCTTTGGAAGTGTTAGGGACTGAAGAGGCCAAGTTAGAGCGTTTCAATAGGGTGCAAACGCCCGTATTAGGGTTTTTGTCCAAACAGGGTCTACTCGCCAACTCCGGGGACCGACTCGCCGAGTACAAAGTTCAAACCCCACGCCTTATCCCGCTCCTACTCGGCGATTTGGTCCTTCAACTCGCCGAGTCCAAGGCAAAAATGCATAAAATTAAAATATTAGCCACAAGAAATACGTACCAAGAACCAGGTGCTGCAAATCTCCCTCGCTTATTTCAGACTTCGTCCTCGAAGTTTGCTGCTCGATCCTGAAACAGCTCGGGGTAATGCTCCATCATCTCCTCCACCGGCTCCCAATTCCACTCCGATCCCATTCGGTGCTGCCATTGCACCTTCCCGAGTTCCACCCTCTTGTTCCTTAGATCCTTCGACTTCCTGTCAAGGATCGCCACAGGCCGCTCGATGTAATTCAGGCTGTCATCGACCTAAATATCTTCCAAAGGCACCACTGCCGAGTCATCTACCAAACACTTCCGCAATTGAGAGACGTGGAAAGTGCTGTGGAATTGGCTGATTTCGGCTGGCAGATCCAACCTATACGCCACCTTGCCCACCCGGGCTACAACCCTGAATGGCCCGATGAACCTTGGGCCCAACTTGCCTCGCTTCTTGAATCGGATGATGCCTTTCCACGGCGACACCTTCAGGAGAACCATATCCCCGACTTGGAACTCCAAGTCTGAATGGCGCTTGTCGGCATAACTTTTTTGCCAACTCTGGGCAGTCTGGAGCCTACTCCAGACCTGCTGGATCTTCTCTATCGTCTGGAGCACCACTTCGGTGCTTCCCATGACTCTCTGGCCAACCTCTCCCCAACATATCGGGGTCTTGCACCTCCTTCCATACAACATCTCGAAGGGAGGACGATCGATGCTTGCATGATAGCTATTATTATATGAGAACTCCGCCAACGGGAGGTAGGTATCCCAACTACCTCCGAAATCCAGAACACATGCTTGCAACATATCCTCCAACGTTTGGATGGTCCGCTCGCTCTGACCATCCGTCTGCGGGTGAAAAGCTGTGCTGAAATGCAGACGAGTACCCAACTCGTCATGGAATTTCTTCCAAAACCTGGAAGTAAATCACACATCTCTATCTGAAATCACTGATACGGGCACCCCGTGTCGCGCCACTACCTCCCTGATATAAATGTCGGCCAACTTCTTGGCCGAGATGCTCTCCTGAATTGGGATAAAATGGGCGCTCTTGGTCAACCGGTCCACGATGACCCATATAGAATCCACTCCCCGCGCGGTCTTGGGTAGCTTTGTGATAAAGTCCATCGTAATATCTTCACATTTCCACAACGAGATATCCAACGGCTGCATCTTGCCGTGCGGTCTCTGATGCTCGGCCTTGATCTTCCTGCAGGTCAAGCACCGCTCGACGTACCAAGTCACATCCCACTTCATGCAGGGCCACCAATAGTCCAGACGAAGATCCCTATACATCTTCGTCGCCCCGGGATGAATGGAGAAGCGAGATTTGTGCGCCTCCTCCATCAAGACCTGGCGTACGCCTCTGAGGTACGGCATCCACACCCTACGGTGTAATGAAAATAATCCCCTACTATCATAATCGAAGGAGGAAACCTGACCCACTATGCGCTCACTCTTCCGATGTTCCTCCTTCATGGCCTCCTGCTGGGCCTCCCGGACCCGATCCAAAAACGGGGTCACCACTGTCATCCGCAGGCAAATATCCCTGATCGGTGCCGCCTTGCGGCTAAGCGCATCGGGCACCACATTGGGCTTCCCCAGGTGGTAAAGGATCTCACAATCATAATCCTTCACCACATCGAGCCACCGACGCTGCCTCATGTTCAGATTCGGTTGATCCATGAGGTACCTCAAACTCTTGTGGTCCGTGTAAAAGGTCCACCGAACCCCATAGAGGTAATGTCGCCAAATCTTGAGGGCGAAGACCACCGCCCCCAACTCTAAATCGTGCATCGGGTTGTTCGCCTCGTGAGGCTTCAGTTGCCTCGAAGCGTAGGCAATGACATGACCTCTCTGCATCAGCACCGTGCCCAACCCCGGAATGGACGCGTCACAATATACCGCAAAATCCTCTACGCCCTCTGGCAGGGCTAAGATTGGTGCCTCGCACAATCTCTGTCTCAGAACCTTGAATGTTTCCTGCTGCTCAGGCCACCATCGAAAGACCACGGCTTTCTTAGTCAGCCGCGTCAGGGGTACGGCTATCTTGGAGAAGTCCTGAATGAATCTCCGATAGTAGCCCGCTAATCCCATGAAACTCCGAATCTCGGATGGAGACTTCGGAACCTCCCATCTGATCACGGCCTCCACCTTGGCCGGGTCTACTGAAATCCCGTTCTGGTTGACGAGGTGCCCAAGAAACTGCACCTCGCGCAACCAAAACTCACATTTGGAGAACTTGGCGTACAAGCTCTCCCTCCTCAAGGTCTCCAAAACCTCTCTCAGATGCTCATCATGCTCCTCTTGCGTCTTGGAATAAACCAAGATATCATCAATGAAAACTATCACAGACCGATCCAACATCGGTCTACATACGCGGTTCATGAGGTCCATGAACGCGGCAGGAGCATTGGTGAGCCCGAACGGCATCACCACGAACTCATAGTGGCCGTAACGCGTCCGAAACGCGGTCTTCTGTACATCCTCCTCTCTGACCCTCATCTAATGATAACCTGAACGCAAATCGATCTTGGAGAACCAACCCTGCAATTGATCAAAGAGGTCATCAATCCTCGGGAGTGGGTAACGGTTCTTCACTGTTACCTTATTCAGCTCCCGATAATCAATACACATCCGATGCGACTCGTCCTTCTTCACAAACAGGATCGGGGCTCCTTAGGGTGAACTGCTCGGTCGAATAAATCCCTTGTGTAGCAGCTCCTGCAGCTGCGTAGACAACTCCTGCATCTCGGGAGGAGCCAACCGATAGGGCGCCTTGGCTATCGGAGCCGCACCAGGAACTAGGTCGATCCTGAACTATACCTGACGCTCTAGAGGTATTCCAGGAAGCTCCTCCGGGAACACATCAGCGTAGTCTCGCACCACTGGAACCTCTCTTACCATCGCCTTACCCGCCTCCCGGGTATCCATAACGTACGCGACATATCCCGCGCAACCCTGCTGAAGGTAGCGCCTAGCCCCTGCTGCTGAACATACTGTGGGTCCACGCTGTGGCCTCTCACCATGGATCACCAACTCTCCCCCACTCGGGGTCCTGAGCCGCACCAGCTGCTGTGCGCAATCTATCACCGCCCTATTATGGCTCAACCAATCCATGCCTATAATCACCTTGTTCCTACGCAACAGAATGGGAACCAAATCCACCAAGTAGCGCTCCTCAAACAACCTTAGAACACAATCCCTGAACACTGCTAACGCTCGTACTGATCGATCATCGGTAATCTCCACCTCTAAAGGGCAATCCAACATGCCCGAAGACTCAGTAAACCTCTTTCTAAGCGCAAGGGAAACAAATGACCGGGTAGCACCCGAGTCAAACAATACCTGGACAGGAATACCGTTCACATGGAACGATCCTAATGCATATATATAGAGCACATATCAATATCATAACATCATAAAAAAAAGATAAAGGGAAAGAATCATACCCGTCACCACATCGGGTGCGGCGCGTGCCTCCTCTGTCGTCAGCTGGAACGCTCGACTCCTCACCACTGGTGCCTCTGCCTTGCCCTTCCGGCCATCTGTAATCCGCAGGGTAGCTGGAGTCGGCGCCTTAACCAGCGCTGAGGCTGTCAACTGGGGGCAATTTGCCCTCTTGTGACCCCTCTGGTTGCAGTGGAAACAGCAACTCCGATATATGAACAACCGAGATAGGAGCAGTACAATCCCTGTTAAAGTGCCCCGTCTTGCCACACTTGTAGCAACCTGATGATCCCAACCTACATGCACCCTCATGCGACCTGCCGCATTTCCCGCAGCGGCCCGGCCCTCGTTGGCCTTTCGGCCTCCCATCTAATCCTTTGGGCTTCTTCCCCGAAGCCCCAACCACCTGCCCCGCCTCTGCCTTTCTCTTTCGAATATGCTCTAAATCAATCTCCCTTTCCCTCGCCCTGGCAATCATGGACTTCAGGGTAGGGCAAGCTGAAAAGCTAACATGCTCCCAGATGTCAGCCCGTAGCATGTCATGATAGCGGGCCCTCCTCATATCCTCATCTCCCGCATACTGGGGCACCAGCAATGCCCTCTCCCGGAACTTGGCGGTGATCTCCGCCACAGTCTCCTTCGTCTATCGCATATCTAAGAACTCCCTGGCCAGCTGCTGAAGCTCGACAGCCGGCGCGAACTCTGCCCTAAACCTGGTTGCGAAGTCCGACCAGGTCATAGCCTCGACAGCCGAGGCTCCCAACGAGTCACCCACGGACTCCCACCAATCCCTAGCTCGATCTCGTAAACACCCTGCTGCAAACCTCACCTTCGACCCCTCATGGCAGAAGCTAATCATCTGTGCAGACTCAATGTCTGCAATCTATTGTCTGGCAACTATGGGGTCCTTCGCCCCGTGAAAATCCGGCGCACCACTACCCTGGAAGTCCTTGAAGGACAGTGTGCGAGATCCCGACTGGCCGGATGCCATGTCGCTCCTGAATGCCCGGAGGCGATCCTCCATCAACTCCAATATCCCTTCCTTGATCGACCCGAAAATAATGGGGGTCGACTCAAGGATGCCTCTGGTGATCTCTGACGCGATGAACTCGCCTAGCCCCTCATCTACTAGCTCGGATCCTGATCCCGAACCCGATCCCTCTCCTGTACTGCCAACTGCTGGCCTCGAACGTAGTACCACCATTCGGCAATACATAAATAATAACCGTTAGCGATATTGATAACTCTGGAGGGATCACTCCTACTACAAGTTTCCTGGTCTTATCTTGGCCCTCCTCGGTTCGGGTACGGATCCTCTGCTTTCAGTAGTACGGGCCCATACTACCTTCCACATCTATTCGTACCTTCTCCAAGGACTGCCTTGACTCCACCAGGTCCCTTTCACTACCGTTTATCACTGCTATACTCATCCTAGGCTTGCCCTAGGAAAATCTCTAACTCCACTCTACATGGTCCTCAGCTGCTGAAGGCCTCCTTGTAATGCCAGTTAGCCATTACCTGAATACCATCACACGTGGTGAGGCTCAGATAATCATTCGAGTAACAGACTCGACTCTACAACGGTTAGACTCAGACAAGAGCTGCGCAATAGAGCCAAGTCCAGCACTCTAAGATTATTCAACCCTGAGCACATGTGACGCGACGTATTCACCTAATGTCTAACTCCCATCACTCAGAGTCCCACGAAGCACAAAGAATGCCGCATTCAGACCACAAGAAACAATCTCAAGCAAATCCGTCCTCATAAAGAGAAACCGACTAGCATACAATGCTAAACTCGTACTATCAGGTATAACCTAAACAGGCTATCCTACTACTGTCTACTCAATTCTAGCATGCAGTTTTCATTCAATGAAGCACATAAAGCAGGCACATAAGGCATCACTCCTAGATCCTTAGTCCTACTCAAGCATGGTGTTCTACTGAAACTGATAAACATAACATAAGCTTGTATAGGTACTTTGGGGAATACTTACTTGAGCTCGGCCGGTCGCGCACATCACACACTTTGTTCCTTCTTAAAACTCTTTACTTAGCTTTTAGAAAAGATTTTCTTCTTTAAAATCTTTTAATCCCTCGATTTGAGTTCAGTCACCCCCGAAGGTGTGTCCGAATCCCTCAAACGGGGGCTCTGATACCAACTTGTAACGTCCCAAAAATACGAGCCAAAAATTTCATTTTAAAAACATATACTTAGTAAAACATTAGAAATAAAACGTTCACCGATCATAACGTTTCATAAAAGATATCGCATGTCTGGAAAACATTTTCATAAAATATAATAAATGTCAGAGTACAAATCCCCAAGAAGATCTCATATTGCGGAATACGAGGCATGTGTGTGATGGGCCGCTACCGCGCCAGCTCCTTCCCCTTCGAAGAAGAGGTACCTGAAACCAAAATTGAAAACTGTAAGCACGAAGCTTAGTGAGTTCCCCTATAATACCTCATACCATACAAACATACAATGAACGGCTAGGAGATACGGGCCTCGCTCACACTCATGAAGATACGGGCCTCGCCCACACTCCTCTATCTTGGAGATACAGGCCTCGCCCACACTCCACTCTCAGAGAGATACGGGCCTCGCCCACACTCAGCTGCTAACCCATGATATACAAGTATCACACAGACAACGAGTATAGACAATTCTATCATACTGGCATATATCATAATCAACTCAACCAAGAGATACGGGCTCGTCCCACACTCTAATACTAACATCTCGTCTATACGGGCCGGCCTTGGTGCCTTAGACCCGTTACTACTGGAAGGAAACTCACCTCGAAGAGTAGTTACCGAAGGTCTGACCGCTAGACGTCTGGCTGCTGCACCGGTAATCCTCTAGCTACAAACCCATAAATATAGATTAGCCACTCATAAATACCCTTAGGTCAATTGACTGACCCATCCCTAGTCCAAGATCAACTCTTGGTCAAAGTCAACTTCCAGTTGACTGGACTCGCCGAGTCGAGGCATAGACTCGCCGAGTCCTTCTCCTACTAACACGGTCATACTCGCCAAGTCCCTCTTTCCACTCACTGAGTCACCCTTGACTCACTACTCGGGACTATGGAACCGTCTCGTGGTCCGACTCGCCGAGTCCGAGAGCAACTCGTCGAGTTCCACGAGCAGGTCCCCCACTCGCTCCCAATCCTCACTAGAACATCCGCAAGAGGATTTGGGGTTTTGGGACTACGTTACCCTGTTGACCCCTGGTGCAGATACGAAGGGTTGGACCTTCAACACTTAAATCCCTTCTTACTCAATGAAAGTTCATATGACTCGCCGAGTTTGAAGAACAACTCGGCGAGTTCCAAGCAATCTTCATAGGACTCGCCGAGTTGTTCTACCTACTCGCCGAGTCTAAGACCATCTTCATAGAACTCGCCGAGTTCCACTTTGGGACTCGCCGAGTCCCTACGACCCACTTCCCATACAGACCAAAACTGAGACATGCAACGCTTCTAACCCATAGATCTAAGCTCCTAGTGCATGCTTATCACGTAAAGTTGCAAACTTTACGTGCATGCATGGCCCTATGAGCTCAAGAAGGCAATTCCAAGCTTCTTAAGGGGTCATACACTCAATAGGGACCTCAATAACCCCAACCACAAAGACTTTATACTTCTAGGATGTCCATAAGGTCCCAATCTGAAGTCCTTTCAGAACTTAACGCATAAATACATGGAATTTAAAGTTTTAGGGCTTGAAACCACTAATTTGGGACAAAAAGGGGATCTAATGAACTAATGATCAAGGTAAGAACTTTTCTACCCGTATGGAAGCTTCTCACAGTGTAGATCCCGGATCAACCTCCCCTCCTTGCACACTTCAACCTCTTCTTCCTTTCTCTAAGCTCCAATCCTTCTCCACAAGTCCAAAATCACTCTTAAGAACAATATGGGGGCTAAGGTTTCTCTCTACAACTCTCTGGAAGTGTTAGGGACTGAAGAGGCCAAGTTAGAGCGTTTAAATAGGGTGCAAACGCCTGGATTAGGGTTTTTGTCCAAACAGGGTCTACTCGCCGAGTCCGGGGACCGACTCGCCGAGTACAAAGTTCAAACCCCGCACCTTATCCCGCTCCTACTTGGCGAGTTGGTCCTTCAACTCGCCGAGTCCAAGGCAAAAATGCATAAAATTAAAATATTAGCCACAAGAAATACGTACCAGGAACCAGGTGCTACAAAGGTATATCCGATTATACCTTGTCACGTTATCATTTTTGCTTAGATATCAAAATGACCAGGGACGATACATTTATTTGTTACATACTAGACAAACTGTCTTTTATGCCACCAATTCCTACCTAAATATTAGCCAACCAAAAATGAAGTCTTGAGATCCCGTGATCCATCATAAAAAAAAGACGAAACGAAAAGGATTTCAGCAATCACTTATCAAAGAAAACCAAAGATCTATCCAAATCTAATCATCAAAGACGAAACAAGATAAAGACGAATCAACAAGAAAGCCAAATCATTCACCGAAGAAATACCAAATAAAACAAAAATACTCTACATTTGGTATTTTCAAACAAACTTTCAACCAAATGGTTATTTTAAAATAAACATCATAAGATCCCATGATCTATTTTTAACCATTTTTCACAAAAGAAGATATCTTAATCCCGCGAGACAGATACTCTCAAAACCCCAATTTTCTCAAATATAGCAAATTCTCGATGCTAAAACAAAATATCTTTTTACAAAAATCGATAATGATCAACAAACAGAATACCATCGAAGAAGAAGCTACAACAACAATGGATTTCTCGGGATACTGTAGCCTTCATCACTGAAAGTTCTTAGTTGCAAACTGCACTATGAAAATTGCTAAACCCCTCTACATGTATTTCCCGACGGAGAGGGAGTGAAAGTTAATGGCATAAATGAAGAAACCCGTTGAGTAATGTCGAAACCAGTCTTATGTGATTAATTATCTAATAATGAGACTAAGTGACCTTTTAGGAAAAGCATAGTTGAACACCTCCAATATGAGTGTGAGTCGTCAGAGAGAGATATCACTCATTTTTAGTGATCATTTACTTGTTCTGCCGCCAGAACAACCAAACACCCAAGTGAAGTGTGAGCTATACCTATGAGTGTTCATCTGAATCGACCTGTTAGACCACTCGTCGTCATTAATAATGCTATAAAATCTTAGGAAATTTCTTTAGATACATATATGGCTACCCTTTGATAACCGAACCCGAGACTTCGATTCGGAAACAAATTTCTGAAAATCTTTTACATAAGATATGTTAAACAAAGTCACAAACTTTCAAAACAATCACTATGATTTATATATCTTATCTATTGACAAATCTTTTATCTCGAATCTTCAACAGTTCAAAACTGTCAATATGACTATATCATACCTATCCTTATTTCAGCAATGATCACATAGGGGAAGTTGTTGAAAATTATTTTTGTATGTGACCATCACTGAAATAAGACGAACTGTTTTTATTTTATCTGAAAAATATTATCAGTTATTTCAGGTTGCATGGATTCATGATCAAATGGAAAATACAAAATACGCGAAAGACGGAATATGAAAAGACGGAAAAATAGCCGCATATTTAATCGTTTGAAGACAAATCAAATCAAGGGATAAATATGTCAAGACTTTAAACCTCAAGGGACTTTATTGGAAATTCATTTATTTTAAATGAATTTATGAGATTTCTCATATTGTGCTGTGGAAATGAGAAGTAAAACCACACGCTCCATACTCCATATTGAAAAGTCAAAGAAAGAAGCATACCACTTGCAAACCTAGCCTACAACCTGTGTTCATTTTCTTTCATGATTAAACTCAACTACATTTAGATATTTAATGTCTTGTATCTATGTATGTGATCGTGTGTATGTATACAAGAGTCATAGCCATAGTTTATGTGTGTTCTTTTTCTTTGTAATACCTCCAGCTACATCTCCATACACAAAAAAAAACTCTCCCAACAAAGCACACCACCTCCCTCTTCAAGAACAACTTTTGCAACTTCAACCTTCAAGAACAACTAAAACAACCTCCAAATACCTTCCAAACAACCTCAAAGTACTCTCCAAACACCCTCCTTAAACCTCCTCCAAAAACCCTTTCAAATAACCACAACCATCACCACCTTGCTGTTTTTCGACATCAGAATCTTCAAGTCAGAAACGAAGAAAACTGGGCTCAGTAAAAGCACAAAAATACTAGGGAGATTTTCACCATCAATTCTTCAGGACCTTACCTACATCTAGAAATTTTCTTTGACGATTTTGACCATGGGAAACCCCAAAGAGACGCGAGAGAGAATTGGCTATCCATAGAGATTTCTGTTTTCAAGTTCAGAATCTTCATGTTAGAAAACAAAAAACCGAGCACAACACAGCCAAAATAATACTAAGGTGATTTTCATCATCAATTCTTCAGAACCTTACCTACATCTAGAAATTTTCGTGGACGATTTTGACCCAGGGAAACCCCAAAGAGACACGAGAAAGAATTGGCTATCCAGAGAGATTTACTACGAAAATCTACGTTCATCACCACCCAAAGCTCTTTCAACATCACCATCTTTGCTACCTTACACCACCAAAACTACAACATTATTACACTTCCTACCACCCTCCAAATACCCACTCCAACCTCATCAAATCTCCTCAAAACACCCAATACCCGTATACAAATACATGACCTATGTACTTTGCACTGTTTTGTAAACAACCCATTTTACATGAAAATGAATTTTGTATTACTTATCAAATACCGGATTGATCTTTGAACAAATATCGACCAGTCGTTCCAAGAGTCCTAATATCGACCAGTCGTTCCAAGAGTCCAAATATCGACCAGTCGTTCCATCAGTCCAGTTCAGTCAATTTATTGACGAACCTACTTGATATATATTTATATACTTATATACTTTATTATAGCTTTATGAAATTTAAATATAGTCATTTATATTATTTATAGCTTTACATCATTTAAATACAGTCCTTTATATTATTTATAGCTTTACGTCATTTAAATACAGTCATTTATATTATTATAGCTTTAGTCATTTATAGCTTTCATATATATATATATATATATATATATATATATATATATACATATATATATACTTATTCCGCAATTATTATTCTTTATATATATCTACATCTTATATCTTAAACTTATATATCTATCACACAGTAACTGGTAACCGAGCCTTTTGTTGTAGTGATCAGATTTTTATATTTCCAACAATCGGTATCTGAGCTGATATAAAAGAATATTTTCCAACAAAATTATTGAAAAATTTGAAGATAAAGAAGAATTCAAAAGATTGGAGATAAGATTTCATGCAGTCTTGGGAAAGAATGAAGAAGAAGTCCAGTCATCAATGAAGATTGTAAAAATGTTTTCAATCACTCGAGAAAACTTGCTTGAAGCCATTCTTCAAAACTTTCACTATGTGGTTGTTAGAGAAAGTAATGTGATTTGTGAGTTTTCGATTGTTGATTTCCCATTGATGAACTTGAATGGCTTGGTCACTATGACAAGGATTTTAAGCAATGTGGATGTTTCGAAGCTGACAAAAACCAACATGGATGACTTTCTAATTGGCTTTGCTCATATCAAGGTTTTCATCAACAACTATTATGATTGCCTTGCAATTACTGATATTGAGTTGGATATGGTTGTTAACATGACTTTGAAAGTTCCTCAGTCTTTGATGAAGGGGAAGATCTATATTGATAAGTATGAAGATAGGAAGATTATTCATCAACTTATGGGAGTTGTATTTCAAGGGAAGAACAAGAATGGGCGAATGACAAATTTCTTGTTTCAAGTATGTGATTTGGAGAGGTATACGAATGCTTAATATACAAATCTTCTTATTCGAGTCAACAATTGCAAAAAGAATAAAGTTGATTACAAGCCAAAGCTTTGAAAGATGATTATGTGGTATATGGTGGTTTGCAATGTACTTCAATAGAATTTAAAGCTTATGGCGTAATTTTGACTTTTCTCACTAAGGGGGAGATTGTAGGGTTCGAAATATAGATAGTGAGATGTTGAAACTCTTTAAGTCTGTTAGGGTGCAAAATCTGAATGATTTTGATATTGTATGTATTTACAAGGCACATGTCGAATTCGAACTAGAACGTTTAAGTCCTTATATATTTTTTTTGTTGTCTGTATCACCTTGTAAATAGGGTAAGTATTAGGGTAGAGAGTATCTTTTACACTGTTTATTACTGTAAACTCTCTCAAATACTTGGACTCTTTACATACATAAATGAGACAATAAGATCCTATTTACTTATGTGTGTAAAACCAACTAGTTTTAATCCTATTTTTTAAATATAAATTTAACACACAAAGGCAGTGAACCTATCGATTGTGGTGTAGCTAAATAAGTAGGGTATCGAACTCAGGGAACGGCAAATTAAATTAATTACTAGAATCAACTAAAAAACAAATAATAAAAGAAGGGGTTTTCTCTAGTTTTACATGACTAGAAACTTAAATAAACTAACTAACACGTAATTTAACTAACTAACAGCTAAAGCAAGTAAATACCACTAAATTCAATAGTCAAGAGGACTTATGTTTAGGTTCGAATCATTTGTTCCCATGGATGATTTTATGGTAAATGTATCGGATTAATTCTTCATTGTTTACCGATTAAAGTGATTAGATTCACATTCGCTATAGCTAATCCTTACAAAATAGATTAATTCAAGCAATGGCCAGTTGTCTAAATTAATGAATTTTCTAGTTTGTTGATTCGGGTTAAGTAAGACTTGTAATTCGCTAATCAAATTGGTGATTCAATTAACCTCTTGTTGATGGTGTATCACACACGCTCACACATTAACTTACCTATCTTCTAGTTAATTCTAGTTTCACATTCATTATTCCTAGACATATAACTATGTGGTCACATAAATCATATGAAATTAATAACTAAGAGATGTACGTACAACTTAATTACTGATTTATTGACAGAGAATAGTTGTTATTAACATATGAGGTTCTTTAACAAGCTTAACAAAACAATATCACCAATTAAAATTAACCCTAACCATAAAATCAAGCCATGTTTACAAATTCATCTACCCTAAACAGAAGTTATGAGTTTTTAGCTCATTATTACAGTAAAAGCAGATGCAAAAACGAATTTAAATAGTTCCAACATGATTCAAGCAAAAGGTTTAAAAAGAATAAACTAGAATTTGCCTTAATTCTCTTCGAAATTGAACTTAGGGTTGATTCCTCAGCTTCTCCCGGTCTAGCAGCACCTTCAATCACAATTTCAGCCTCCTAGGGTTCCAGAGAAGTCCTCATCTCGATCTCAAAGTCCCTATTTATAATTTTCTAGAAACAGAGGTGACTCGTCGAGTCAAGGTCCCAACTCGCCGAGTCCATCATTAAAATCCGTGTACGGCAAGGACTTCTAGAGCTTTGCGAATCTTTGATCCGACTCGTCGAGTCAGCGATTGACTCGTCGAGTCCTTCTTGTTTTTGGCATTGTTTCTTCTTTGTTTCAACTCCCAAACTTCCAACTGCTTCTCATGCTTCCCTTTGCTTCCGAGCTTCTCTTTTGGACTAAAAATACAATTGAAACACTATTAAGTACCTTTTGTCCATAATATGTAAATATTAAGTTAATAAATAAGAAAAATCTACACTAAATATATAGCTAAATATGCACATATCAAAATACCCCACACTTGACCTTTTCTTGCCCCCAAGCAAAACTAAATTTTAGCACACTACTATTACATAAGACAATCCCAATCAAACCCAACCATTATGCCAAGACCGTAACGCATGAATTTGTGTCTAAAAATTTTCCTAAGGACCCCCTAATTCTAAATACTCACAATCCTTATAAACACTTGCCCACTTCTTTCAAACAATGCTCATTTTATGCATCCCTCCGAATCCATCCACATAAGACTTTCTTAACCTCAAGGTATTTTTGGTCAAGCAACCCAAGCATACATAATCTAGAAAATTACAAATTTTCGATAGCACTATAGAACTATTTTAGAATTATTCACTTCTTTGATATTCGACTTTGATTTCTTTGAATTCACCAACCTTTTGTTTTTGGTATCTTCGACTTTGAACTTCTTCGGAATTTTGATCTTTTAATCTTCATACTTTGATTGCTCCAAAACTCTTCAAACGTTTCTTGTAATTTTGTCTCTCTATTTTTTTTAACATCTAACTCACTTTTTTCACTGAAAACCCTACATGCTTAAGTAGGGGCGCTCAACTTCAATCTTCGTTGGTTAAAGTATTAGTCTTCCTGGATACATTTCTGGTACACGATGTTAAACATGTTTCATCCCTCAAACTAATCAAGGTTATGTTTTTGTCTCATGATTTCACTAGAATAAAGGGGGCCACAAATGCACTAGAACGTATATAGGCTCAAGAAAACATTTGGGTCTTCAAAGAATCATCAAACACAATACTAGCATGAACCCTAATTGCTTTTTACCAAATCTTCTAAATTAAGTCCTAGCAATTTTATGCAAAAATTTTAAAATTTAACTAGTGTAACCAACCCCCTACCCCACACTTAAATTATGCAATGTCCCCATTGCATGTTATGCATGATAATGAAAAGTAAATAGGAATTGGAAAAAACTCCCCTGGGGTAGTAGTGGCGAGGTCGATATTTCTTATGAAAAGCTTCATCTTCAATTGACTCTAGGCATGGGAACAGCTCATCCATGCCTTGGGTGTCAAGATGTTGTGTGGTTAGCTCAAATATGCAGGAAAATCCCTTGGAAAATTTCAGGAATTGATCTTTAGAAGTGCAGCCAATTGTCATGCAAAATAATCATCGAATCATAAGCTTGAGAGGTTAAATACGTATCAACTCATCGAGTATGGTAGGTGACTCGCCGAGCTGTAGCGCGAAAAGGCAGAATTTTTGAAATTACGTTGGGACTCGTCGATTCAGTAAGTGCACTCGTCGAGTCCATCGCTGGGTGATAAAAATTATATTCGCTCCAGAGTTAATTCTGATGCGTTGGGAAACTAATCATTTGAAACTCTCCTATTTTTTCCTTTCAATAATTAGACAGTTTCCAACTCTTCTCTTAGTCGGACTCTAAACTCAGACCCCATTCTCTCTCGCCTAGACTCGACACTTCTATCACTCTCGAGATCCTTTGCATGCAAACCTTTTGTTCAAATTCTGAAAATACTAAAACAAACATGTAATGAAAAGGAAAAACACACCATAACCAAATCCTAAAATACTTGTCCAAACCAAACAAAATCAAACAAACACAAACAAAATCAAACAATAAAAATTGTTTTAACACAACCAAAATAAAAAGGATAAAACTTCAATCTTCTTCTTCTTCCTCCTCATCCTCCTCATCATCATCACGTGCTCCGCTCCCACTTGCTCCGCTTCTTCTTGTTTTCATCCTCTCCTCCCACGTCGGCACATAAGGAAATTGGCCCCCGTCCACGTGTTGAATGTTGAAGTGATCAAACATTTGGATAAAGGACCGGTTAGCAAAATTCAAGCCCCTTCCCAAATCATCTTGATATCTTCTTCCCTCCTCATTTAATCACTCCGGGGGTATATCATCTTCGACCGGGATCACTGGTGGATCGTGATCTGCTTGCTCGCGTCTCAGCCTTAACCTCAAATATATATTCACAATTATGCACAATCAACAGAAAACTAAGGCTCTAATACTAATGATGGGTTTCCTAGGTTATAAAAAATTCATGTGACATAAAAAACATTTAACCCTTAAGTTCACATGCAACCTAGTTAGGATCTATGTTTTCTCTATTGATAGCAATAATCTATAAATACAAAGAAACCCTACTCAAATTGAAATTATAAGATGTATTAGAGTTACATTTTGATTAATGTAGCAATTAATCAACAAAATCTTCCTTTGAGTTCCTTGGAAAGCAAGCACCGAAAGCTTGGATACCTCTAATGGCTTGTACCCAAAACCCTAGCAACTAGAAGACTTGAGGAGAGGGGAAGCTTACAAAAAGTTTTTGGCTCTTGAGGATTGGAAGGAGTGGATGGAAATATGAGACTCTAGGGTCCTATTTATAGCTGATAAGGAAGCCTTAGATAACCCTAATTTGAATCTAGTAATAATATCTTAAATTAGATAATTATCCAACTCCTTTATTAACCAATAATATTATTCTAGAAACCGTAAAACACATAGACAAAACCTAGCATTCATAGAATCTTCTAGAAAACCTGTATTGCTCAACTATTAAACACTTACAGTTTAGTCCTTGCACTTCTAATTAATTCTAATTAACCCGAAATTAATTCCAATTAATATTTGATTAATTCTTAATTAATTATTACTATTTCTAATTACTATAAATCATTTCTTACACTTTATTAATCATATAAGAAATTAACAAATCAACCCCTCTCTCTAAATGTCATTTTATTCAGTTATTGGTTATGAGGGCAACCCAAAAAGGACTTCGCTTCTAATTCAAGAATATACCAATTTAGTTATTAGATTAGACACCTCAATCCAACACACACACACACACACACACACATATATATATATATATATATATATATATATATACATATTCATATACATGTATACACGTACACGCACACACACACACAAAATTTTAACAAAATTAATTAGTATTTTAAATATTTAATATTTAATAATTAATACCCTTTTAGTTTCCAAAAAAATTATTTATCAAAGTCTAGGATCCAAGTTGCAACACAAATAAATGTTTTGGTGTCCTTTATCACATTTATTTTAATCCAACCATGTAGATATCAATTATCAGTTATAGTCTACAATATAATTCCTAGATTCATGTGATCGCTAATAACAAATTTAGTTCGACATGTTTTATCTCATCTATGCCATAGAACTCTCTTGCTTAGGTATCATTTATCACAAAAGATTTATGATCAAATCATCCAATTTTAAAACTTGTGTAATTGGCCCATAAATTAGTTATAAAAATCGTGAAAGCACCCCAACCATCAAAAGATAACACTAAGCGGTTAGGTATCATTTATCCCACTAGTGCATAAAAGAAATGTGCGGGTGTTCTTCAAAATGAATTGCATATATTTGAGGTTTCTAATAGGTCTTTGCTGTTTTTATAATTCAACTTTATATATATATATATATATATATATATATATATATATATATATATATATGGGTTATTGTCACTATAGCTCAACAAACTTTAGTAAATTGATTTAAATGGTCCCTCGTGACTATTTTTTGCATTTGAAGGGCACGAACTTGTGTTTTACCGTTTTAAGAGGTCATTATTAAAAATATGAAGGGGTCACCCGGTGAACCCCTTCTTAATCATTAATTTTGATATGTCACGTGACATTTGGTCATCTGAAATGGTCCAAACTACCCCTGATGTTACTGCAATTCATCTCGTGAGATTGAGTTTGAAGACATTCGTTCTTGCAATTGACCTCTGTCAAATCAAAATCAAAACAAAGAAAGATCTCTGTCAAATCAAAATTAAAACAAACAATCAAAACATATTACATATTGATGAAGAAAACAGACAGAAGTGAGAGTCATACAGGTTACCTCTGAGTCGAAAATTTTGAGGAAGAATCGTGATTTGGGAACAAAAAGCTTGGAGCTAAGAATATCAGCAACTGCAACACTTAGTTTCTTGTTTTAATTGGGATTTAGATCTCCGATGGACACCAACTCACCATACGACGCTAACTGCTCGCTACCTCTAAAGCCATCGGCATAGATCCCTTGTGTAACTATGACTCTAGAATCACTACAATCGGTTTCAGATCTACCCCAAGGAAATTGAAATTCACTCATGAACACTGAAACATTAACAATTGTAAAAGCAAGTCATTGAATGATTAGAAAGGGGGGTTTCTTTTCCTTGGATAATTTTTGAAGCTATTATAACATCGAGTCATCAAGTCATCGATGACAATATTATCGAACAAAAGAAGATGATTCATGGAAACGATTCAACATCAGAAACTCCAAACAAATCACAAAGTTCATCACCTGTATTGTATGTGATGACAAAATCGAGAATATCCAAAATATCCAGAAAATCGAGAGGATCGACAACGACTCAATCAAAAGAATTTTGACGTCGTGAAAATCAATAAATTGGGGATAACGACGACAACCCAATCAATGAGATTAAGAAGAATTTCGATTGATTAAGAGGTAGATCATTCCATTTAACTACCTTTGCCATTAAAACTTGCTGAAACTCCTGTGTCTTCATCGCCGGTCACCACCGATTGACAAACATTGACCGAGAGAAAAGTAGCCTCGGTTGATAAGAAACCACCGTTTCCGTCAAATCCACTCAAGTGTCTTCATCTCCAATCACCATCGATCACCACCGATTCAAAAACATTGACTAGTAGTGGTCGTGGTTCTATGGAAATTTTATGCGGCCATTGTCAATGGATCTTTGGATATTGCTATCTTCGGAGACTAGATGATGGTTTTCGGAGAGTGTGTCGGGATAGTAAGCATTTACTGTCATAGTACTAGTCACCGAAAAGTAGCCAGAGGGGGAATACGATGAAGAAGCACAATGAAGCGACCACTATGAAGATAAACATCACTTTATTGGTGACCATTCTTCATTTAGGTAGTGAGAAGTCAACATAAGTATAACAAAGAAAAATGTGGGCCCACAAGGTTTTAAAAAGAAAAATAAAAAGCCAAGTAAGCTTATTATAACCGGTAAAACCTGCTTAAAATGTGGTCTATCCCTTTATTAACAGGTAAAACACAAGTTTGTGTCATTCAAATGCAAAAAATAGTCACGAGGGACCATTTAAACCAATATACTAAAGTTTGTTGGGCTATAGTGACAATAACCCTATATATATATATATATATATATATATATATATATATATATATATATATATATATATAAAACAGCAAAGACCTATAGAATTATAATTCTACTTTATATATATATATATATATATATATATATATATATATATATATATATATATATATATATATTATATCACGGTTATTGCATGAATCCAATATGCCATAGTATACTTTTAAAAATCTTATTTAATGTAAAATCACATTTTAATCATGTTATTTTATAAAATCTAATTTTATAAAATTGACACGATCAAATTTTAAATTAGTAGCTAGTATTAAGTTTGACGTTTGAGCGCTTTAGAACATCTGTAAACCTTTTAATAGAACTTACTTTTATAAAGTAAGGTTTCGAGTTTGATAAGTTCACAAATCTCTATTTTGAACTTATATAATTTTAATCTTGAAATTTTACTGGTTTCTAGTTTTAATATATAAAGCTTATTTCATTTTAAAACTATTTTTACCACCTTATGTTAAAAGTTAAATTTCATTAAAACCAAACTTCTTTGTGATGTTTATTTATATTCAAATATTATTTTGCATTTGAAAAACTAATTTATCAACCATAACATAATAATAACAACATAAATAATAAACAACACAAACATGTTAAAAATGTATTTGCATAAACTAATCATCTAGTGACATTTTGTAAGCTATCACAAAATACAAAGTCCATTACTAAAGGGACATTAAAGGGACCAAAATCTTCTAGTAATGTTTTTGTAGAATCTCCCACTTGAGAAAACACTAATTACTTGAAAAAAAAAAGTTGAAAGGCTTCTTGAAGGTTAATATTTTAGCAACATGCAACACCTTTCACAAAATGTTGCAGTAAATGTTGCATTAGGACCAACAGCTCCAAAGGAATCTGCCAACAACAACACTTTTAGCAATAGTTCGTAGAAAAAGTTGTAGCAACCCCTACACACTTTAAAGTTGCGTAAATCACCATTTGTGTCTTCAAAAATTGCTCCATGTTCATTTCTTGTTACATTTTTGTAAAGAATAAATTATTTCTAAAACTAATGTATTTTTTATAAAAATAAACAAAGAAAACTACACTATTTAATTATTACATACGATATAAATAAATATATATTACAACCATTTTTCAACAAATCAACACATGCAACAACACAATGGCCATTGGTTACTTTATTCACATCATACACATATATACTAAAAATTATATAAAGAAACTCTTCATTTTACTAAAACAACTTTTGTGACAAAAAATACATCTAAACTTTTGTCACCGTAAAATAACAATTATAAAGTTGTTAAAGAAAATCTGTATGGATTTTTTTTTTTGCAAAGAGAAAACCCTCCATGTTTTCCAAAAACAAAGATTTCATCAACTTAACAAAAATCTAACTAAGATTGCAAAAATGGCTCTGATACTAATTGTTGGGTTTTTATTAAAAAATGTTTCATAAACATAAAGATAGAAATCGAAGACTTTAATATGGAACAAAATAAAACTAGTGTTACTCCTACCAAAAGATCATTTTCCAAGACTTAGAAAGATTAAAACAAACAGAGAAGAACAAAGTAAAACAAACTTTTAAGACTTTAATCTTCATGGGATGTTGGAAGTTGATGAAGGTGGGATGAAACTCTAAAACAATATAAGTATCTACCAAGCAAGTGTGGAACCACCATAACATGCTAGTATTTTACTTGTAAATTAGTTGTTCATAAGCGTAAGAAACATATTAAAAAATATGTATTCAATGGTTAAACTAATTAATTGTTGGATTAGGTGTCTAAGCCAATAACAAATTTGGTATATACTTGAATTATTAACAAAGTCCTTTTGAGTTTCCCTCAGACCTGGTAATTGAATAGGATAACTTTTAGAGAGAGAGAGAGAGAGAGAGAGAAAGACTGATTTATTGATTTATTATATGATTAATAAATAGCAATAAGTGATTTATTAATATATTATGAGAGTGATATATTAATTAGAAATAACATTATTTAATTAAGGATTAACCAGAAATTAATTAGAATTAATTTTGGGATTAATTGGATTAATTAATAGTGCAAAGACCTAAGTTGTAATTGTTCAATAGTTGAACAAAAGAGGTTCCAAAAACCTTCCACTTGAGGGTGGATGGTTTTGGGATGTTTCTAGGGTTCTATACTATCTCTTGGAGATAATTAGGAAAGATATATGGTCTTCTATGAATTTTGAAATTATCTAGGGTTATAGGGTTATTGTTATTCAATAGAATGTTACTTAAGTAGTGTTATAACTAGATCTAACATGTTGCATGTACCTTTAAGTGTAGAAGGATTTATCCACGTTATTTGTAGCACCCATAAAAGCAAGCCAATTTAAAACTTTTTCAAGCATTCAAAACCATTAAGTTATTACAAAGTGTTTTCAAAATAGTTTAGACATCAGAGTATCCCATAAATCCAGATCATAAAAATATGAGGAGGTGAACGATCACGCCTTCGCCTTCCCGCGATCATCTGAAGTACCTAAATCAAAATCCAAAACTGTAATCCCGAAGCTTAGTGAGTTTCCCCCAAAATACCCGCACAACAAGTAACACATATATAATAACAACATACTATGGGCCCAATCAACCATCGGGTTGGAATGTCTCAGGCCCTCAACCATCAGGTTGGAATGCCAACATACTATAGGTCCAGTCATCCTCTGGATGGTATACCCTCGGCCTACAACCATCAGGTTGGAATGCCCACATATTACGAGTCTAATCATCCTCGGGATGGAATACTCACGGCCCACAACCATCGGGTTGGAATGTCTTGGTCTGTTCGCTCTTGTGCAAAGCAGATAAGCCTCAACCACCAATCAAACATGTACACATATATCAGATAATCACATAATAGTCTATAGACAGACAGACCGATCTAACATATCATAATAGCATAATAACATCCTATCTACCAGGATACCGATCTAACATATCATAATAGCATAATATTATCCTATCTACCAGGATACTTGTCTAACAAATCATAACAACATAATAACATCCTATCTACTAGGATACTGATCTAACAGATCATACGATGCTCGAGCATATAACATATCAGGATAATAATCCAAAAGGGCCAGCCTTGGTGCCTTAGACCCTTTAATATAGTGAGGAAAACTCACCTAACATGTAGCTTGGGATGATAATGTCAACTCTCCAAATACAGCTCCACACTCAGTCTCCTACATCCACCAGTGATCCACTTCCATAAATTTCCAATTTACTAAAATACCCCCAAAAGTCAAACTGGTCAACCTTGGTCAAAGTCAAAGTAAATGGTTAATGTCAATAGTCCATGTTGACCCAACTTGTCGAGTATATTCCCTAACTCGTCGAGTTCTTCCAGAACTCGAGGAATCGTGAAACCCCTAGTTGACTCGCCGAGTTTCTAGACAACTTGTCGACTCCATGCAGTGTCCAAATGTCAGGAAAACCCTAACTAACCCATTGAGTCATCTCATTGACTCCCCAAGTCCATGCAGAAACAAAAACGGCCAATCTTCACCTGACTCATCGAGTTGACCATGCAACTCATCGAGACCATTCAGTCTATTTCTCATTTAGACGTTTTTAAGCTACCCCAAAGCTCCAAATTGTAGATCTAGCTTCCTAAGGCAAAGTTATCACTTAAATTTGCAAACTCTATGTACATGCAAGGTATTGAAGGCCAAAACCAAGCTCAAGAAGAATGTTTAGGTAAGGAGAAGGCCATAACTTGTTAAAGACTAGAACTTTATGACTATAGGGGGCTAGATGAGTCCAGATCTAAAGTTACAACTTTAGATCATGCCAATACAAGAAGTAACTTCATAACAAACTAGAAATAGCCCTAAACCTTTGCATGAAGAGATCTAGCTCGAGAGAAGTCAAGGTAACGTCTTGTTAGCTTCAAGATGATTCTAAGATGAAGGTAGCAACTTATTAGCTTCAAGATGATGTTAAGATGAAGTAGAAATCATTTCCATAAGCTTCTTCTTGCTCCAAGCTCCTTAGACTTCAAGCTCTCTTCACAAAATCCACCTTCCAAGGTTCTTAACACACAAAAATGGAGAGTAGATGCGATTAGGGTTTTCTGAGCTCAAGGGGGACGGTAAGGAATGAAGAGGGAGGCTAATGACCCTTTAAATAGGGTGTAAAATCCTGAAAATTAGGGTTTCATTCACAACCCCTACTCATCGAGTTGGGGTCCTCCAACTCATCGAGTAGAAGTCATAAATCATGCGAGATGACCAGGTTCAAAACGACGAGTTGGGGTCTCTAAATCGTCGAGTTCCCTCAATAAATTGAATACAAAGCTTTGAAAATTATACCTGGGAGTTGAGATTTTAAAATTATCCCAGACTTGAACTAGAGTTCATCCTCGAAGTCTGCTGCAGTAAACAACTCCGGATAGTGCTGCTGCATCTTTGCCTCCGGCTCCAAAGTCCACTCAGATCCCCTCCGATGCTCCCATTACACCTTTACTAAAGGTACTTCCTTATTCTGTAGAACCTTCACTTTCATCTCCAAAATGACCATTAGCCTCTCCACTTAATTCTGACACTCGTTAACCTGTATATCGTCCAATGATACCACCGCCTCCTCATCTAATATGCACTCCGCAACTGTGAAACATGGAAAGTGTTATGGATCTGACTAAGCTCCTTCAGGAGATCTAGTCTATACGCCACTTTGCCAACCCTGGAAATGATCCTGAATGGCCCAATGTATCAGGGACCCAACTTTCCCCTCTACTTGAAGCGGATCATACCCTTCCAAGGTGAGACCTTCAGCAATACCATGTCGCCGACTCTGGGCAGTCTGCAACCGCTGCCTAATCTACTGAATCTTCTCGGTAGTCTGTAGAACTACCTTGATCTGACTTATCACTTTGTGGCCGACCTCGCCCCAACAGACTGGGGTACGACATCGTCGACCGTACAATTGCTCGAAAGGTGGAGCACCAATGTTGGAGTGATAGTTGTTGTTGTAGGAAAACTCTGCAAGGGGTAGGTGGGAATCCCAGCTCCTACCAAATTCCATGACGCAGGCCCACAACATGTCCTCGAGGGTCTGTATGGTACGCTCACTCTGGCCATCGGTTTGCGGATGATAAGTTGTACTAAAATGCGGCTGCGTGCCCAGCTCTTCTAGGAACTTCTGCCAGATGTGGGAGGCGAACCTACCATCACGGTCGTAAACAATAGAGATCGAAACTCCATAGTGAGCAATGATCTCGCAGACATACACGTCGGCCAGCTTCTCGGCCGATGAGCTCTCCCGTATGGCCAGAAAATTGGCACTCTTGGTCAATCGATCCACGATGACCCATATAGAATCAAATCCCTTTGCCTTCCTCAGCAACTTGGTAATGAATTCCATCGTGATCTGTTC
The DNA here is from genome assembly GCF_051521515.1 of Lactuca serriola. Lineage (NCBI taxonomy): Eukaryota > Viridiplantae > Streptophyta > Magnoliopsida > Asterales > Asteraceae > Lactuca > Lactuca serriola. The sequence continues at coordinate 200,710,856 of NC_136410.1, forward strand.
CTTTTTTCTCATGGGAATCTCTAGAGATTGCAGCTTGCCATGCGGCCTCTGATGCTCGGCCTTGACCATCCTGCAGGTCAAGCAACTCTCGACATACCAAGTAATTTCTCCCTTCATGCGCGGCCACTAGTAGCTCAAACTAAAATCCTGATACATCTTAGGGGCCCCCGGGTGAATAGAGAAGTGGGACTTATGAGCCTCCTCCAAAACCATCTGTCTGACCCCACCAGATATCAGAACCCATACCCGACCGCATCGGGTCAATAATCCCCGTCTATCCTACACAAATCGGGTGTTCTCGCCCTTGATCCTCTCTAGTTTCCAATTCTCTGGTCGTATACCCTCATCCTAGGCCTCTCTAATTAATACCACAAGTGTAGAGTCCACTGATATCTTCATACATGTCGCTGGAGTGGAGGATCCAACTGAATTTCGGCTCAGAGCATCTGCAACCACGTTTGATTTACCTTGGTGGTAAAGGATCTCATAGTCGTAGTCCTTGACTACATCCAGCCACCTGCGTTGTCTCATGTTCAAGTTCGGCTGATCCATGATGTGTCTCAAACTCTTGTGGTCCGTGTATATGGTACAACGGACCCCACATAGATAGTGTCTCCAAGTCTTAAGAGCAAATACCACCGCTCCCAACTCCATATCATGCGTGGGATATCTCGTCTCATGCGTCTTCAGCTGCCGCGAAGCATACGCTATCACCAGCCCCCTCTGCATGAGTACCACTCCCATTTAAGTGATAGATGCATCACAGATTACCACGAAATCCTCAACCCCCTCCAGGAGAGTCAAGAGGAGACTCGCAAAGTCGCTATCTGAGGGTCTCAAATGCCTTATGTTGCTCAGGGCCCCACCGGAAATCCACCCCCTTCGTTGTTAGATGAGTGAGGGGTACTGAAATCTTGGATAAATCGTGTATGAATCTCCGGTAGTACCCTGCCAATCCCAAGAAGCTCTTGATATCCAAGTGAGATTTCGGAACCTCCCACTGCATAACCGCCTCGATCTTGGCCGGATCGACCAAACTCCCATCCTGGTTAACGAGATGTCCAAGGAACTGAACCTCTCGCAACCAAAACTCACACTTTGAGAACTTGGCATAAAACCGCTCTCGTCTCAAAACTGCCAGCAACTCTCGGAGATGCTCCTCGTGATGCACTCTAGTCTTGGAGTACACCAAGATATCATCTATGAACATGAGGACCGATCGATCGAGCATCGGTCTGCAGAACTGATTCATCAGGTCTATAAACATTACCGGCACGTTGGTGAGCCCAAACGGCATCACCATGAACTCATAATGTCCATAACAAGTCCGAAACACGATCTTCTCCATATTCTCCGCCCTAACCCTGACCTGACAGTACCCGGACCTCAGGTCTATCTTGGAGAACCAAGATGCTCCCTGCAATTGATCAAAAATATCATCTATCCTTGGGAGTGGATATCAGTTCTTCACCGTGAACTTGTTCAACTCCTGGTAGTCAATGCACATCAGGTGTGAATCGTTCTTCTTTCTGACGAATAGAATCAGGGCTCCCCACGGAAAGCTACTTGGACAAATGAACTGCTTGCCCAACAGTTCCTATAGCTGTGATGGCAGCTCCTGCATCTCTGGTGGTGCCAATCGGTATGACGCCTTGGCGATAGGGGTCACGCCTGGCACTAGGTCGATCCTAAACTCGACCTGCCTCTCCGGAGGCACCCCGTGTAACTCCTGTGGAAACATGTCAGCAGACTCCCTGACTATTGGAACCTCTGAAACCGTGGTCTGGTCCCCGACCTACATATCCACCACATACGCTAAATATCCCGCACACCCATGTCGAGCCCTGTTAGCTGAGCAAAACCCTGATCCCAATCTGGTGTCTTCATTGTAGATGATCAGTTCTCCCCCACTTGGGGTTCTAACTACCACCCGCTGACCCTCACAATCGATCATGGCACCAAAGTGACTAAGCCAATCCATACCCATAATCACACATACCTCCCCCATGGGGATTAGAATCAAGTCTATAGGGAAAGACACCCCAAAGATCTCCAACACGCAACCCCGATAGACTGAAGAAGCAGAAATCTTGTGTTTGTTGGCGATAGAGACTCGCAACGGACACTCTAGCTCTCCTAATGGCCCCCGAGTCAAATAATACCAAAGCAGGTAAGGAGTTCACTAAGAACATACCTAATCATAGGTACAACATATAAGCATAAAACATATATACTCAATAAGATAAAGGGTAGAAACATACCAGCAACCACATCCGGTGCTGTCCTGGCCTCCTCGGCTGTAAGCTGGAAGGCGCATCCCCGAGCCTTCAGAGGCTCTAATCTACCCTAACCCCTGTCAGTAATCCTCAGTGTAGCCGGCATGGGAGCCTGCGCCGACTTGGCGGCTAATATGGGACACTCGGCCTTCATATGGCCCACCTGCTCACAATTGTAACAAAGTCTGACCCTGGAAGTTGGAATCTGCTATCTGCAGTCCCTGGTAAGGTGGCTCTGCTTTCCATATTTGTGGCACCCGTTCCCCAATCAACAAGCCCCCGAATGAACCTTCCTGCACTTCCTACAAGCATGGCCCGGATGACCTCCAGACCTGGAATCAGCGGTCTTGGACCGCTTTGGCGTCGGCTGTGACTGCGTCGGGGCCTGCCTCTGCTCCTGTACCGTAACTCTGATAATCATTATACAACCCAATCATCAACCTCCACCAGTCCTTTGCCCTGGACCTCAACAAGTTCAGGGCACATCTGACCTTCTGGTCAGCAGGACATGAGCATGTGAAGAAACATCCCTCTACATCAGACAGCCACCTCATGGCTATGATCAGATCCTGGGTCCCATCGAAGGCTAGGGGCTTCCTGTTATCGAAGTCCCGTATTAGGTGCATTTCATGCACCCATTTTGTAGTTTTATTTCGTAAAAGTGCAATGCATATAGTCTTACACTCATGTATTTTGCATGTTTTTTGGGATTTTTCATGAGGCTATTTCATTCACACACTTTTGTGATATTTTAGGGACTTTTGGGGGGAGGATCTTGCTTGAGGAGTTAAATAAGAGATGTGGACAAAATTTCGGGATTTGCGGAGCACCATGGATGAAGATATTGAAGAATTGAAGATTTTGGCAATTCGGTGATTTACACGGCCATGTAAACATAAGGCATGAGTTTACGCGGCCGCAGATTTGAATCTACAAAGGTAGTTTGAGAGTTCTACTTTTTGCGTTTACACGGGCTGCATAAATGACAATGTTAATTTACGCAGGCTGTGTAAACGTAAATGTGGGTTTTAAAACAGTTTGGGCTATCGATTTTTGGAGTAGAGAAAACAATTTTCTTGAGGATTTTGGGGTTGATTAACACTTGGGAACATTTGATTTCACTTTGTAAGAACTTTAATTTCATTTTCTAGATTTGTGATCTTGTTCTAGTCATGAGTGGCTAGAACCCTAGATTCTCCAACTTTATGTCTTGACTTCTTAGTTGTGATTTCGATCATGTGACTTGATGTTTGCTTTCCATTTCTATCTAGTGAATTTGATTTTGTTTCAATTGAATGTTTGATTCTAATTGTGATCCTTATTGGCCATTTAAATTAGGGTTAGGTCATTCAACTTATCCAATTGCAAAATCTGTAATTGTTTTGTAAATTGGACTAGGTAACAAGAACTAAATTGATTTCTATTAAATGAATTTTACGTAAATCTTATTCACAAATTCTTACGCTCCCAAGCTTGTGAGGAGTATTGAATGTTGTTGGGAACATTCACATAAAGTTTAATGCAATCTTTCAACCTAACTCTGAGAGCTTGTTTAGATTAGATTGGTAAGGTTAGGATTAATCAAAGAGTTTATTTTGTTAGTTAATATGGTGAGTGGGAAGTGCTAGAGCTTTTTAACATTTCCAAGTTCCAACTTAGATAGAATTGAACAAATATCATTTTATCAATGGAATCTCATTGCTAATTTGTCTTGCATAGAGTTGGAGTACTTACAAATCTTGAATTTATTTTAATTAATCAATCATTTACTTACTATTTTAATCTTTTATTTAAATCAGTCATATAAACCCCCCACGTTTATGAGTATTATTGTACCTTCTGCAATAAGGTATAAAAATTTGTTCTGTGTCTCTGTGGATCGACCCTGCTTACCTTGTATTACATTTTTAGTGCAAAGTAGTAGTGTTTTTGGAGTCTTATTGTACCCCTTTATTTGTTGGGTTTGACACGCCTAACAAATTAGCGCCATTGTCGAGGACACGGTGATACTAATTGTTTATGTCAAATTTTTGTGAGCAGGTACATCTCTCTTAAAAAAAATGTGGCTCGGAAATGAACACTCCTTACATTAAAGACCAACTTTCTGAGCTAGCCCAATTAGTTATGATGATTGGAAATGACCTAAGTGTGTAGGCCCCATCTATTCCTTACGATTTTTGCACTAAAATGGACCTCATACCAACAGGTGTCCATATTTACAAGGAGAACAAATCACGATGGAATTCATTACCAAGTAACTTCCCATGGAACAGATCACGGTCGCCATGAGACCAGAAAACCACAAGAGGGAGTAGATGATCGGGCATATTTCGGATTTTAAGACGGATAGTAGGGGGTTATGACTTTCCATGGGTGGATTTGGGTGCTGTATGCAGGTGGGGCCCGACAGATTTTGATGGAGGATGCCCATATGTTGAGGTTTTCTATCCATTTGGGGGCCACGATGATGTATCTGGATTTGAAACACAATTATTGGTGGCCTTGTATGAAGAGAGATGTGGCATGGGTTGTAGAGAGATATTTGATCTGCCGCAAGGTCAAGGCAGAGCACCAGCGCCCTCATGACAAGTTACAACCTGTGGAGGTTCCTCTTTGTAAATGGGAACATACTTCTATGGATTTTATTACCAAATTACCAAGGTCTGTGAGGGGTCTGGACACCATTTGGGTGATAGTGTACTGATTGACAAAGAGTGCTCACTTATTGGCTATAGGTGAGAACTCTTCTGCGGAGACCTGGCCGAGATCTATTTTTGAGAGGTGGTGGCTCAGCACAGAGTGCCAACATCGATAGTGTTTGATCGTGATGTACGTTTTACTTCCAGATTCTGGAAGAAATTTCATGAGGAGTTGGGTACCCGGATTCATTTTAACACCACTTACCATCCGCAGACAGATAGGCAGAGTGAACGGACGATTCTGACACTCAAGGATATGCTACGTGCTTGTGTTATGGATTTTGGTGGGAGTTGGGATTCCTGTCTTCCCTTGGCTGAGTTTTCTTACAACAACAGTCATCACTCCAGTATTAGGATGCCTCCCTTTGAGCTTTTATATGGGTGGAGATGTCAAGCTCCTATCTGTTGGGGGGAGGTCGAACAGAGAGTTATTGGGAGCACGGAGATAGTGCTCAAGACGACAGAACATATCCAACAGGTCAGACAGAGATTGCTGAAGACCCAGAGTCGCCAGAAGAGTTATGCAAATCAAAGGCGTTCTGAGCTAGAGTTCTAAGTCGGTGACTTTGTTCTCCTAAAGGTATCCCCATGGAAAAGGGTGATCCGATTCAGGAAGCAGGGTAAGTTGGGCCCTAAATTTATTGGTCCTCTCAGGGTGATTGCTCGAGTGGGTAAGGTAGCTTATCGGTTAGAGCTGCCTGAGGAGCTGAGTAAGATTCATGACACCTTCCATGTATCCCAGTTGGGGAAGTGTGTAGCTAATGAGACGGCAGTGGTTCCTTTAGAGGACATTCAGGTTGATGATCACCTGAATTGTAAGAAATTAAAGACCTTGAGGAACAAGGATAAGTATAGTGAGGAACAAGGAAGTGCACTGGGTAAGAAATTAAAGACCTTGAGGAACAAGGAAGTGCACTGGGTTAAAGTCTAGAGGCAACATCATAGAGGCTCAGAGTGGACTTAGGATCCAGAGTCCGAGATGCGCGAGCAGTACCCAGAGCTGTTTCCGTAGGATGACTTCGAGGGTGAAGTCTAATCCTAGTGGGGGAGAATTGTAACATCCCGAAATAAGGTATACATCGATGACCTTAATCTTTTATCCAGTTGTTAAGACTAGTCCTTATTTGAGAAAAGGTGGAAATTGAGTACACACGGTGTACACATTTTTACGCTCAGTGTACCCATGTGTTTCGCATGAACGCAGAAGCCACCTAGTACGCTGGGCATACGAGGCTCGGAATGTAAACCCTAATGCTTTGTGTGCCTCTATTTGAGGAACATGATAGCCTCATTTCCAGCCACCATTTCCAACCTCCAACTTTCCTCAAACCCTAAAACTCGTTTCCATAGCTTGTGTGAGTGCTTGTGGCTTATTGATTGTTCTTGTGAAGCTCTTTGCGAAGAAGGAGCCTTGAAGGAAGAATAGATGGTGCTTTCAGCTCTTAGATCTGAGTTCTTCTATTATTGGTACATCATTCAAAGGTATCAAGTTTGAAACTTGCTCAATGTTTTGATTAGTTCATGTTTTGGGTCCATTTTTAGGGTTTTATGTCCTAGGTTTGGAGCTTTGTGAGTTCGGTGAACTCCATAGCATATCCTCTGTCCTTTTGAGTGTATTTGGTTGTCTAGATTCACAAAAATGGGGACTTGATCGCCTAGACCTCCCCATGCATGAGATATGTGGGCTTTGGTGTTGAAAAGATTAGAGATTGCAAGTTTGGGACTTGTTTACCCATGCTAAGGCTCAAAGTCCACAACTTTATGGAGTAATAGGCCTTAGACAACTTGGATCTATAGTTGTGGCATTTGTCTTAACGAATTAAGACTAAATGAGTGAGGAATGATATCTGAGACGTACGTGGTACGTACTTCTAGCTACACCCAGCGTAGCGTTAAGTTTTACCCATGCATGCATTGAGAGTACTATGCCCATCGTAGAGGGTTGTACGCCCAACGTACTCGCTGTGTATTGACCTTTGTTGACTTTTGGAGCTTTTGGCCATTTGGTGGACTTTTGGTCAAGGAGGTGCAAAATGGTCTTTTCTCCCTCCTGAGACTTCGTAAGGAGACTTAGTATAGCATATTGGGATTTCTAGTAATATTTATTAATTAGAGTTAAATGTGCTATATCAGGCGGAGTCTAGACCAGCAGTTCGGGTACCAGGTTGATTACTTTTCCAGCGAGACGTGAGTCTTCTCACTATACTTATCCGTGTGATAACTTTTGGCATGACTGGAGGGTTGTATGCATGTTATGGATCGGAGGGTCTTAATTGTATGACTGACCAGAGGGTCTTATCTGTTTATGTATCATTTTGCATCTGTCTTTGTGACATATGTTATTGTATTATTCTGTGTATCTATTGAGTTGTGACTGGAGGGTCCATACTGATACGTGAGACCAAAGGGTCTTCACTAAGACACATGACCGGAGGGTCCTTATCAGGATTAGCCATGAATGGCTAATTATTTGTATATATATGGTATTTTGAGGGACTCACTAAGTTTTGTGCTTACAATGTTGATTAAATGTGTCTTAGGTACATCACAGGACCGCGGGAAGGCACCGACATGATTATACACACTAGCTTGATGTTTAGGGTTTATGTCGATTTTGGGATACTTGACTTTGTTTTATGATATTCTATGTTGACAATTATATTTTTTGGCATGGAGTGATGCTACGAACTATGTTTTTGTGATATTTTAAAAATAAAAAATTTGTTGAAAATTTTGGCCGTTACAATCTAGCTTGTTTTTATGTTGAAAGGTCTCCACAGACGGGACGTTAAAATGTGCATTCCTACAGAAGTATACAAGCTTACAGATAATATATATGATTAGAACATGTATTATATTAAATAAATAATTATAATAAATAAATTGAAAATTACAGGTTTGCATGGGCTACATATTTCTGGACCTATACTTTGGGGTTGATGTGTGGAATGTTTGAGAAAATAGAAAATTTTAAACTATTTAAGCAGGCCGATCCCGAATCGACGAAAATACACAAGTATACTGTTTCCGGTTTTATGCTTCTGTTTAAGGTTAGTTTCTAAGGTAAATTTAAATAGTTATCATACTTTTGTTTTTTATATCATAATAGCATTGTACTTCTGTTTGTACTATATAATACCGTTGTACTTTCATTTTTATACTATAATAGCATCATGCTTCCCTTTTTTCATAGATATGGATTTTGGAGACTTCTTAGAGGCAACACAATATTATATTCACATGCCGACAGAATTGCCACGAATGAGGTCATGGAGAAGAAAAACATCATTATCTTGGGTTCAATATTGTCGAATAATCAACATGTTTGTGGTATGTTTTTTATATTATAATTATATATAGTTACAAATTCCAATGTTTTTCATGTTAAACTAACAATCTTATTTTTGCAGCCCAACAACCAGCCTGTTGTTGTCACGGAAAACGAGACGGAGATCATGGAGCCATTTTATATTCGCTATGTGAATTGGACTCTTAACCAAGTAGAATCTTCCCCATGGCAGCAAATTCCACCACCTATTGTTGCCTCTTCTCCTCGAAGAAATAAGTACAAGTCAGAAATATCTTCGACTGAAACGACCACAAGTGTGTATACCTCACAACAACCTCAAGTAGAAAGAAGTCATATGTCAAGCGACACATCAACAAGGTCGGTAAAGAAGAAGAAGACGAGCTTAAAGACATTTATGAAGCATCTAATAGGCATTGTGGCTGAATGAACTTCTAAAGTAGGTTGTGTATTACAAAAAAACCCACATACAGGGTTTAGTGGTGGGGAGGACATGGTAAATGAAGAGGAGGAAGAAACATATTACCATGGTACGGGGATGAATTATGATGATACATTTATCCATGGTTTGGAGGGAGAATTTGGGCTTACAACTACGGAGAAATATGTTGAGCCATCACCGGAGGTGGTTCGACATCACAAAAAAATAGTCACTCCTATTGTTAGGCCGCAACGAACAAGGGATATTTCACAATATCAACACACGTCGTACGCAGTGGTATTAATCTATTCTAAATTTGGTGTATTTATAAAATATTACGTTGTTGATAATTAATTAACATTTTAATTTCTACATTGAATCCAAACCAAAATTGAAGAAATCACCAAACCAAGGAAAAAACAAAGCGGTGGAGTGTCCCGAAAAAACATTGGTGATGTTTTAAATCATCGACTGTTAGGCAGTCTTCATGCTGCTAGTACGTTGGGTTTTTAGAAAGAATGGAATACGATCTCTTACAACTTTAATACTACACACATGCTGCATATAATCCCACTAGATGTGGAGTTTTGGTCAAAGTTACTTGCAGTTACTGACTCTGGGTGGTTAATTTCTTCGGTAACATTTGTTAAATTTTAACTACTTTTTTAGATGATAATTTATATAATTAATTATAACATTTATATCTTAAAATGTACAACATATTTCAATATGTAGTGCCTTGCTCATGGAAAGACGGTCGACGTCTGCAAGGTGGACGATATACCCTCGAAAAATCAATTTGCAACCTGAAAAATCACATTTTTTAGGAATATAGCAAATGGTGTTGGAGGCTATCCTAAATGGAAGGATGTGGATATGATTACTTTAACATTTATTTATATATACAATATTACCATTTAAATTTGTTATGTATTTAATTAATCATTTTTTTTGCAGTTTTCATTCCCTATAAATGTTATTGGTGTCAATTTGTTTTTGGCAATGCTAGATTTACAAATGTCGATAGTAACCATTTACGATTCAGCACAATCTATGAATTTCTTTAGTAAGTACAAAGTTGGTGAGTATTCAAAATTTTTGGGGATAGTCTTATCTCAGAGAGCTAGACGTGATTGAGTATTGGAATTATTTCCCCGTTGGACACAGAGGCATTGCAATTATGAACTTTGTTGAAGGTATAGACGTGCCACAGTAGGAACACATCAAATATTGAGGTGATTGTGGAGTTTTCATATACATGTTTATGGAAACGATTATTTCGGTGGTACCGGTGAAGATTTGAAAGCCATATAAAGATGTGGGATTTATATATAGAAATAGGATGACAAATATTATTTGGGACACTATATAATTTGATTTTAGGAACTTTGTTTATATTAATATGAAATACTTGTATTTAGTAGTTTCATTTAATATATATGTGTTTTTATTTTTTATTATATTCATTTCACGGACTGCCAATTCAGTTATGCGGACACACAAGTCAGTTAGGCGGACTGCCAAATTACTTTTACGGATTGCCAAGTCAATTATACGGATTGATAAGTCGTAAATTACATTTCACTATAAATGACTTGAAACTCTGTATCATGTCATCTAATCTATATCATTATATCTACTTTGTATCTCTCACAATTAGTTCAAAACCATGGACCGCAGATGAGTATTTGTTTCTAACTCGTGCATATATTAATGTCTATGAGAACACCAGGTTGAATGATACAATGTTTTGGCCCCGTTAACCGATGCCTTCAACACTAACTCTCAAACCAACTTAGAGAACCATCGTAACACCCTTAAAATCAACGTAACACCCTTGATATAGTAGCAAAATGGTATGAATTGATAACAGAAGTTCTGTTATTCAACGATCTTTATTAGAACATTGAAAACGCACGTGTGAATGATATTGAGGAAGACATCTTGGAGGCAGCTAAAGAGAAATACAAATCCATTAGCAATGAAGAGATTTTCAACTATAAAGCACCTTGGAATCTTTTGAAAGATCTCCCGTATTTTTAACTTGTACTGCGTTTGTATTACGTTATTTATATGTACTATGTTTGATTCAGCGATTATTTATATTTACTGCGTTTGTATTATATTATTTATCCTTTATTTTTTCGAAACAGAATGCACAAACAAAAATTACAATACATTCAAATAACAAACATTACAAATAACATAAAAAGATTACAAAAAAACATAAACATAAACATTACATTCAAATAAAAAAACATTACAAATAACAAGCAGAAACATAAACATTAAGAATAAGATATAGGATTCACAAACATTACATAAAACATTACAAATAAAAGAGTCGTCTACATGAAAAAAGGTTTATTTTTAACGAGATTCCAAACATCCTTGTACTCGAACTCATTTCCATCAAACTCAAAAATGTAATATTCGTTCACTTCTTCAAAAAGTTCTTCATCGTTTGCATGAGAGTGTTTCATTTTAGCATAATTGTAGCATTGATTGAACCATGTGACTTTTACTTTAAATCCATTCATTTACTAAGAATTTCAGGTTTTATCTGTTCTTGTCCTTCTCCCACCACATGGTTGAACAAAGCTATTAGGTGGGACCATTCATCACCTACAAGGCAATGAGGGGGATCCATTGTTGCTACACCCACGTAAACAGTAATCCAATATCGTGTTAGGACCAACACCTTTGTTGTCGTCCATGGACATGTACCATTGGATGGAGCTGTTGCATTTGACATATTTGCTGCATTCGAAGAAGTTGGTATACTGGACGCCATTTTGTGAATAAAGATGTCAGTTTCATATAGACACGAGCTTTATTATACAAAAAGATAGGTTACACGGACTGCCAAGTTACTTTCGCAGGCTGCCAAGTCAGTTATACAGACTGACAAGTCGGTTACGCAGACTGCTAGCGAACTGCCAAGTTTGCTCCTGCAACGAAGTTCATTGTTAATACTGTGATCCAATCGACCATTTTGTTATAGCCTCTACGGAAGGGCCATATATGTCTTATGAAACCATGAAAGAATTGCAATTACTGAAGAACAACAAAAACAAGATAAACAGTCATCATGGGATCTTACTGAACATATTGAATACATTGCGTTAGAATGAAAAAAGGCCGAACAATGGATTGATATCAAGAAAAAGAAAATCAAAGAGCATGAATAATGGGTTAAAAAGAGTAAGAAGAGTATCAAAATGAATGAAAAATAGGTTGCTGAGAAGGATGCAAATATGTTAGATCTTAGTCTGAAAAATGATCGTTTTGAAGATAAAATGAGAATTTGGGATGACTACATAAAGTATCCAAAGCAGTTCCCGAAAGTTAATAAATGGTAAAAAAATGTTTTACACTTCTTATGTTTTTAGGTTATCTATATGTATTTTTATTGTGTTTTCCTTGTTTGAGTAATGTATTTTCTATGTAATCCTTAGTTGTGTTACGTTCATAACAAAAGCTAATTTACTTGATAGGGTAATCAAAGTACACAATCAATGTCTTCCGAAACATAAAATACTTAATCAAACATCAAACAATAATCTTCTCTTTGCGTCTCGTGCGTCTCTTGCATCTCGTGCGTCCCGTGCATCCCTTTCCCATTTTTTATACTACTTGACGTCGTGCTACTTTTTAGGCTTCTTTTTCTTAACTGGGACCAAAGAAAGACAAGTCCCTCCATTATGTGTTGTACTATCACATCTACTACACCTTTTTACTATAGGTTCCTTACCTTGTGATGGGATACGGTTTTTGTTTTTCGGTCTACCAGCTTGACGTGTATCCATTATCGGGGGTTTAACAACCATCATCTCATCAAGAAGCTCCCAATCACATGATTCTGGAAGGGGGTAAACCGCCTCCTCATATGTACTTTGGTACGTTTCCATTTGGTAAGCGTCTATAGCCAAATGTCCAAAGTCAGTTTATTTCAAGTGCCTTAAGACCATTATGACATGACCACAAAACAAACTAGTTCCTTCCCAATATTTTCATGTAAAAGTATCTTGCCTCAGATCAACCATGCCACCGTGTTTAAAATCAAGCACTTGATATATTGCATCTCAAACGCTTGAAACGGACCAATATTGTCGTACGCTCTTCATTTTTTCTAACTACTTTTTCACCCCACTCTGTTAGCACACTTTAACGTTTCCTTGTAATGAACACACACACACACATATATATATATATATATATATATATATATATATATATATATAATTATTATTATTCGACCTAATTAAAGTCATACCTCCATCGATGCGACACTTGTTACACCATTCCTGTGAAAGATAGTGGAAGAACTCAAGGAGGGGTATTATAGGCATCTTCCTTGAATCTATAAATAAAGCATTCATTGTAACGCCCCGATTCTCAGGTATTGCTTAAATAAGATTTATTGGGTTAAGCTCTACTCGACGAGTTGGTTGACCTACTCGTCGAGTAGCAGCTGGATGAGATCGCGTATTAAGTGACCTACTCGATGAGTCCATATTGGGACTCGGTGAGTAGGAGCTGGCAGAGGAAACCCTAAATCCCGGGGTTTGCACCCCTATTTAAAGGGACCTCAGCCTCCCTTGGGTTTCTTTACAGATCTAGAGAGTCCTGAGAGTCCTTATACGTGTGTGAGTGCCTTTATGTGGTGTTTGAAGCATAGAAAGAGAATCTTGGAGCAAGAAAGCTAGGAGTGCAAAGCAATTGAAGCAAGGAAGGCGTGGGAAACAGGATTTACCTCAGCTAGCATCCTTTGGAGGTATCAAAGTGCCATCCTTACTTCCCATTTTCCTTTTTGTTGAGTTTCTAGGGCTTTTTATGGATTTTCAAGTTAGTATGATGAGCTATGGGCTAGATCTGAAGTTGTAACTTCAGATCTGGACCCTCCTTGGATTTTAGAAGCATAAAGTCACAGTTTTGGTTGTGATTGAGGTCCCTCTTGGGCATGAAGCCCCATTAAGAACTTAAAATAGGCATTTAGAGCCTTTATAGCCATGCATGCACGTAAAGTTTGCAACTTTACGTGATAAGCATGCCCTAGAAGCTTGGATCTGTGATTTGGAGCCGCTGAATGGCTCAAAACAAGTTTGTATGGAAAGAGGACTAAATGGACTCGGCGAGTCACATGAAGATGGTCGTGAACTCGACGAGTTGGATGAACAACTCGGCGAGTCCGATGAAGATTGCCATAAACTCGACGAGTTGAAGAACAACTCAGCGAGTCGGATGAGTTTTCTCCAGGATATGTATGCATGTGTATCCGTCGAGTTGCAAGGAGGAAAACTCGACGGGTGGCCTTAAAGTTTGAACGAGAATCAAAGGAACTTGACGAGTCACCCCGATGACTCGGCGAGATAGATTGTACTTCAAGGAACTCGGCGAGTAGCCAAGGGTACTCGGCGAGTTGGGGTCAACATGGACTGTTGACCTTGACTGAGGGCTTTGACTTTGATCAGGGGTTGACTAGTGGGTTATGGAGTACCTTATAAGATTAAGGACTTACGAGTATATTGTACTATGATAATAGGTGGTGGAGCCTGTGTCAAGTGATCCGAGAGTTGGAGTTTAAATTTCGAGTCGACATTTGTGAGGTGAGTTATCCTCACTATATCGATAGGGTCTACGGCACCAAGGCCGGCCCTTTAGTTGTTATTATTATGGTATGGTACATGTAGTTATGATCTGTTAGATCGGAATCGGGGAAGACAGTATGTTATGCTCTTATGATCCGTAGCGATTGGTATGTTAGTGACCTGCTAGGCCGGTACTCTAGTTAAAGGAGAATTCTATGATTGATGATCAGTGAGATAGATATGTTTGATGTTTGTATATGCCAGTATATGATTCTATGCGCAGATGGTTATTTGCTTGTGGTTGGGTTGAGGCGGTCCTGCTTTGTGCTGAAGGCCAATATACCCTATGAGCGGTCCGGGGAGACTGTAGACTTACATGGCGAACCAGTCATGCCGAAGGCTCGGGATAGATTCAGACATACTGTAGGCCCGGTAGGGCGGTCCAGTCAAGCTGATGGCCCAGTATGCATGTTGATTGATTGATTATTACTGATATGGTATTGTTAGTGTGATATTGGTATTTTGGGGGTAGCTCACTAAGCCCTCGGGCTTACAGTTTTCAGTTTATTGTTTCAGGTACTTCAGGAGATCATGGAAAGGGGAAGGCGTGACCGTACCGCTCCTCATCCTTATGTTATGATTTTTGGGACACTCTGATGGAAAATGATTTGAAAACATTTTGTAAACAATGCTATTTGGTTTTTATTTACGATTGAAAAAGTTTAAATTTGGCGTAAAATTTATGGATGTTACAATTTGGTATCAGAGCCTTGGTTTGAGCGAATTGGAGGAACACTCGTGTGAATCCAGTCTCAAATCAAGGAGATTTTCGGAAAGTAAGTTTTTAAAATGGTTTTCAAAATAAAGGATGGAGGATGTAGAGGGTACGATCAGCCGGAGCCTATAAATAAACCCCAAAATACCATACAGTTATTTGATATTCTGATATGTTAGAACAACATGCTAGTGCTAGGCTAGGGATCTTCAGGAATCACATGATAGATTTGCCTGATTATATGATGCCTATTAGCCTAGGGTTTCTTGTATGTGGAATTGACATCATAATTGTAGATGTTTAGTGTATGCATCACGGTTGTGCATAATAAAGACCTTATAGCCTGAGAATGTTGATTCGGCCTTCGGGTAGGATTGAATATTCGAAAGTCTATTGGGTCCAGCGTTATGTGAAGCTAACATGCACTAGCGTTGCAGGGGATGATGGAAGTTTCATGGATGTATGAGTCATGAGGAGTGGTGAGACTAGATGCGAGATAGCTGATATTCCTCTAGAAATGAGGGTTGAGCGCATTTCCTATGTTGATGATATTTTTAGGGCGTTGTGGTGATACTTGAGACAAATATGGGTAGGTGTGGAAGGTAGTATAGTCCTGTACTACTGAAAGCACAGGACCCATACTCATAGCAAGGAAATCACAACCCCTAGGATTTTTGGGTTTTGGTCTCCCGACATTATGATATTTATCTGATGACTTGTATATATATATTTTAGTATGGTGGTGACGAGACGTGTTGCTTCGGGATCAGGATCAGGATCGAGGTCAGGAGACGGAGGGTTGGAGGTGCCGGTAACACCTGAGCCCGTGGTTCAGATAGGGACCGAGGAGTTGCATGCCAGGATCCGGGAGATCATGCACAATGAGATTGTTGTTTCATTCCGAGCGCAGCTGCCAGAGATGTTTGGGTCGATTAAGACCGCGATGGTTGAGTACTTTGATGAGCGACATGCAGCTCTAGCAGAGACAGCTGCGGCTGCAGCCACTTCGGTTGTAACTGCGGTAGGGGTTGGAGGAGGAGCTGGCAGGGCTTTCCAGTACCGGGACTTCGATGATACGAAGCCCCCCGATGTTTGAAGGTACACAGGATGCGATTAGGGCTATGAGGTGGTTATCTGACGTGGAGGGTTGTTTCTTCACGTGCTCATGTCCTGCTGACCACAAGGTCAGGTGTGCCCTGAACCTGCTGAGGCTTGGGGCAAAGGACTGGTGGAGGCTGACGACTAGTTCGTATACTGATGATCAGCGGGCTGCTATTACTTGGGAGCAGTTCATAGATATGTTCCGCACCCGCTACATTCCACGCATTGAGCGGGAGCGGCTTGCGCATGAGTTTTTGAAATTGAGACAGGATGGGGTGTGTGTGATGGAGATTACCCGTATGTTCACATAGAGGGCTATGTTTTGCCCAGAGTTTGCTTCAGATCAGTCTTAGATGACTCGTTATATGAGTATGCTCAAGACTGATATTCGACAGTTTGTGTCTACATAGCGATGTGATACCCTTCTGGCTCTTCAAGAAGCCGCGAGGCGACGTGTGTTGGAGATAGAGTTGTAGCTGAAGGAGCAGCACCAGGAACATGCACAGTCTCAGCCGGCGCCTAAGCGGTCTAAGACCGTTGATACATGGCCTGGGGGTCATCAGAGCCGCACTTGTGGAAAATCTGGCAGGGTTCATTCGGGGGTTTGTCGAGCAGGAGGTGGGTGCCACATATGTGGCAAGGAGGGGCACTATGCCAGGGACTGCCGTCTGTCTGCCCCTCCGACAGATATGAGGATTTGTTACCATTGTCATTGGGTTGGTCATGTGAAGACCAACTGTCCGCAGCTCGCCGCCAAGCTGGCGCAGGGTTCCGCGCCAACTACTGTGAGGATTGGAGATAGGAGGCCAATCAAGGTGGAGCCTCTAAAGGCTCAGGGTCACGCCTTCCAGCTCACGGCCGAGGAGGCCAAGTCAGCATTGGATGTGGTTGCTGGTACGTTTCTATTCTCTGTCTCAGTTATGGTATTTGTGTTATGCTTATGAATTGTACATGTAATTAGGTACATTTTTAGTAAATTCTTTGCCCGCTTTGGTATTATTTGACTCGGGGGCGAGTCGATCGTTTGTATCCCAGACCTTCTCTAGAGGGTTCAGTGTGCCGATGGATGATCTTGAGTGCCTGTTGCGAGTTTCGATCACCAACGAGCACGGGGTTTCTGCTTCTTCGGTCTACTAGGGATGCGAGTTGGAGATTTTCGGGGTGTCCTTCCCGATAGATTTGATCCCTATCCCCATGGGGGATGTACTGTGATTGTGGGGATGGATTGGCTTAGCCATTTTGGCGCCATGATCGACTGTGAAGGACAGCAGGTGGTGGTTCGAACCCCAAGCGGGGGAGAATGTCACACCCCAAAACCAAGAACGGCAGAAACGTTCTGGGGCGGAGGACGTCATGTAGAGTATCACAACACAGTATAATAGTAAATAAGGAAACAACATCATCCATTGCATTAAATATATAATTTTAATACAAGTGTGTTCCGTACAGTTATAGACACCAAAAAGTAAATCAAAATAATAAGATGAGATTTGGATGCGCTCCATCTTCTCAAAAGCTGGCCTCGGTACCTGTCTACTGTTGACCTGAGAATACAAGTTATTTTGAAAGAGTTTATCAGCATTAAATTGGTGACTTCATAAGTATTTTAGTGTCGGTGTTTGTATCAAAATGTTTGAACGTGGTTTTAAGTATGAGTTTGTAAACATTGGTGATAAAAGTATGTGAATCTTTGTAAGTGTTTGTAAAAGTTTGAATCTGTCAGAAAAACCTATATTTTCTATTAAAAGTAGCCTTCTACCAAGGCGACTGTTTGGTATGTTTGTTTATTGTAAGAGTGTATAATTTTCCCAAGTGTAACTATCATTAACAAAATATAGTTTGTACATTAATGTTTAAGTGAAATGATCACTAAATGTATGAAAAGGGTAAATTATTGTAGTACTGTAGTGTTGTATTATAGGAACTACTGCTGTACTAACTACCTAAAACCGGATTTATATTAAGGTATCATGTGATTAATTGTACCATACTATCGACTAGGTAACACGACAATGTAGGTCGTAAAAAGGTATGACGTTTGGCACCCGCAGACCTGCAGGTCCGGCTGTAGCTAGCAGCAAGGTGTAGGATAGTCAATCCAGTATAGATCTATACGCAAACTCACGCTCTCCCTCCAAGAGACTCTGGCTACAACTCGGGCCATGACATTGAAGGCATGCTCCGATACAGTGGATCACAATTGTTAACGTATTCATGTATATGTAATGTATTGTTACTCGTTCTAGTATTGTTTGTATATGTTCTCTTCCTAGTATAATCGTATATGTTCTCTTCCTAGTATAATCGTATATGTTCTTCTTCTAGTATAGTTGTATATATTCTCATAGTAATGTAATGTATATGTTCTCGTAGTAATAAGTACTAACTCATGAAGGAACTGACTCATTGATATAGCAATAGCATAAGTATTAACCTGTGCGACCCCGATGGTAACTTACTAATGATGTAACTAGTACGCATGAATATGGAAGGAATTTTATGACTATATATGTACACATGATATATAATTAATATTGAAACGACCTTCGGACGGCTACCCGATATCCCACCAGACCACATCTCAAGCGGGAAAAGGAAATAGGGCGTGCGGCCTTCCTAAGCCTTTTAAACATTTCTTATATAACTATACATATGCATGCATGCAATTTATAATAAGTATAAATAAGTTTAAGTAAAAGTAATTGATAAGTAAAAGAGTTTGTAAAGCAGTTTGAAGTAAAACAGTTTGATAAACAGTTTGAACAGTAATAAAATCATTGGTTTTGTAGTTATTAATCACATGTGATTGATGTGATAACTATAAGTATTCAACTTGTATCCCGCCCCCCATTAAAGCATTTAACACATTTAAAAGTATTTCAAAGGTTAGTTAAAGGGGTATGAACTCACTTGTAGTGAGTGGATTGGATTGAAGTGTCGGATACGGTGCTAGGTGGCAAATGGAGACTTGTACACACGCACGAGCCTAGTTATCATATAATGAACATATATATATATATATATATATATATATATATATATATATATATATATATAAATAATTAGCCAAATTATAACTAATAAATTAAGTTGGGACACTCTAGAACATGAAAACACTTTGTATAAGTGTTATAAGTCATAAGGGTTGCATCTAAGTTGTTGTGGGACAAAGCTAATGGGCTTAGGGTTCCAAAGGACCCTATACATGGGTTTACTCTTCAATATACCTCACACAAGGATTTTACAGTCGTAAACCCTTGAGTTTACGGCCGTAAGCTCCTAAGCTTAAAGACATTTTGTGTTTTGAAGTGTTACATGATTCCTAGAAGCAATTCTAATTGGTGGTTTAATCCTTGGAAGAGTTTAGGGCATTAAGACACTCCTTTTAGGAGTTTACGGCCCCAAGGCCATTTCCTTTTGAGTTTACTGCCGTAAACTCATATGGAAAGGGTATTTTTATGTTTTCAAGTCCCATGCCCATCTAGGATAGGTTCTAGACAATTATCTAAGGCTAATGAAGGCCTTAGGCACACTTTGGTACCCTTCTTTGATGTTCACGGCCCAAGAACCATAACCATTAGATATTAGGGCCGTAATCTCTCTTTGGGAGGGGTTTTTTGATGATTTAAAGTCCCTAAATTAACTAGGAATAACTCGAGGCTATTGTCCAAGGCTTTAGGAGTGATTAAGGCACTATTTTGCCTTTGATTTTGGAGTTCACGGTCCAAGAACTTCTTGGGCCGTGAACACCTAAATCTTGGTGTTCATGGATGATTTCTAGTCTTAAATACACCTACAAGCCTAAGGTAGTTACTTATCAAGGGGAAGGGACTAGGCATCATTTAACCCTTATAAAAGAGTTTACTCCCCAAGGTGTTCTTGGGTGGTAAACTCTCGAATCTTGCAGTTTTGCTATGAAATCTATGTTATTAAACACATTATAAGCCATATAATACAACTAGAGAGAGGTACTCACAATTTGGGATGAAAACCCGAAGATCCGTGAGAGAGAAAATGGCTTTTCTCTAGTTGGAAATGTAACTAATGAAATAATTTGGTTAAGAATCATATATATAGTCCTGGGATTTTTGGCAGAAAATATTCTTATTCAAGAAATGAACTTTAATATCATAAAGTTTTGAAAAAACCGAGTTGCACAAACCTATGTGCATCCACTCTCCTGATATCTGAAATACTCAAACTTATTCGGAAAAGTCTGAAAATTTACTGTAACTGATCTAACTTCCATTGACTTGATAATGTTCATACATAATGGAAATTTCGGGTTGTCACATAGAACTTGTAGTATATGGTGAGGGCACCAGGTTGGGAGCAGGGTTTTGTTCGGCAGCCAGGGCTCGACAGTATATTCAGCACGAGTGTGCCGGTTATTTGGCATATGTGGTAGATACGCGGGTTAGTGAGCAACTCTCAGTTTCTGAGGTTCCGGTGGTGAGGGAGTTTGCTGATGTGTTTCCGGAGGAGTTACCCGGAGTGCCTCCGGAGAGGCAGGTTGAGTTCAGGATTGACCTAGTGCCAGGTGCGGCCCCTATCGCCAAGGCGCCGTACCGATTGACACCTCCTGAGATGCAGGAGCTATCATCTCAGTTGCAGGAGCTGCTGGGTAAGCAGTTTATTCGAGTAGTTCACCCTAGGGAGCACCGATCCTTTTCTTCAGGAAGAAGGACGGTTCACACAGGATGTGCATTGACTATAGGGAGCTGAACAAGGTGTCGGTGAAGAACCGTTACCCGCTCCCAAGGATAGATGATCTTTTCGATCACCTGCAGGGTGCATCTTGGTTTTCCAAGATTGATTTGAGATCATGATATCACCAGGTCAGGGTGAGGGAGGAGGACGTGGAGAAGACCGTGTTTCGGACTTGTTATGGTCATTACGAGTTCGTGGTGATGTCGTTTGGGCTCACCAATGTGCCAGCGGTGTTCATGGATCAGATGAACCGAGTCTGCAGACCAATGCTCGATTGCTCGTTCATTGTGTTCATAGATGATATCTTGGTGTATTCCAAGACTCGAGAGCAGCATGAGGAGCATCTTAGGGAGCTGTTGGAGGTTCTGAGGCGAGAACGGTTGAATGCCAAGTTCTCGAAATGCGAGTTTTGGTTACAAGAGGTGCAGTTCCTCGAACATCTCGTTAACCAGGAGGGGATTTTGGTCGATCCGGCTAAGGTAAAGGCGGTTATGCAGTGAGAGACTCCAAAATCTCCCTTAGACATTAGGAGTTTCTTGGGTTTATTATCGGAGATTCATTCGTCATTTCTCCAAGATTGTCGTACCCCTCACTCGTATAACAAGGAAGTGGGTAGATTTCCGATGGGGCCCTGAGCAGCAGAGGGCATTTGAGACCCTGCGGCGATGTTTATGCGACGCGTCGGTGTTGACACTCCCCGAGGGAGTTGAGGATTTTATGGCGTTTTGTGATGCGTCCATCGCAGGTTTGGGGGCAGTCCTCATGCAGAGAGGAGGAGTGATAGCCTACGCATCGCGATAGTTGAAGCCGCATAAGACGAGATACCCTACACACGGTCTTGAGTTAGGAGCGGTGGTTTTCGCTCTCTAGATTTGGAGGCACTATCTGTACGGGGTCCGTTGTACTATATACACGGATCACAAGAGTTTGAGACATATCATGGATCAGCCGAACCTGAACATGAGGCAGCGCAGGTGGCTGGATGTGGTCAAGGACTATGATTGTGAGATCCTTTAACATCCTGGTAAAGCGAACGTGGTTGCGGATGCTCTGAGCCGTAAGTCAGCTAGGTCCTCGACCCCAGCCAGGTGTATGACGATAGCGGTGGATTCCTCGCTGGTAGGTTTGGTCAGGGATGCTCAAATTGAGGGTATGAGACCAGAGAACTGGAAGTTAGAGAGGATAAAGGGCGAAAGCACCTGGTTTGATCCGGATAGCCGCGGGTTGTTGACCCGTTACGGTCGGGTTTGGGTTCCAATGTCCGGAGGGGTCCGACAGACAGTGATGGAAGAGGCTTATATGTCTCGTTTTTCGATTCACCCCGAGAGCCACCAAGATGTACCGTGATTTGAGTTCGAGTTATTGGTGGCCTGGAATGAAGCGAGATATCACTTAGTTTGTCGAGAGGTGCTTGACCTGTAGGATGGTCAAGGTCGAGCACCAGAGGCCGCATGGTAAGCTGCAGCCTCTGGAGATTCACATGTGGAAATGGGAACGGATCGCGATGGATTTCATCACAAAGTTGTTGAAGACGACAAGGGGGTTCGATGCTATATGGGTCATCGTGGATCGATTGACCAAGAGTGCCCATTTCCTAGCCATACGGGAGAGTTCGTCGGCAAAGAAGTTGGTCGACCTGTATGTCAGAGAGATTGTCTCTCGCCATGGGATTCCAGTTTCTATCGTTTCCGATCAAGATGTCAGGTTTACTTCCCGTTTTTGGCAGAAGTTCCACGAGGAACTGGGTATGAGACTGCATTTTAGCACAACATTCCATCCGCGAACTGATGGGCAGAGTGAGCGGACCATTCAGACCCTCGAGGATATGTTGAGAGCGTGTGTCATTGATTTTGGTGGGAGTTGGGATTCCCACCTACCGCTTGCAGAATTCGCCTACAACAACAACTATCATTCCAGTATTGGTACCCCGCCTTTCGAGCTGTTGTATGGGCGGAAGTGCAGGACCCCAGTCTGCTGGGGTGAGGTCGGGCACAGGGTGATAGGTCGGACAGAGGTAGTTCTGCAAACTACCGGGATGATACAGAAGATTAGACAGCGACTGCAGACCGCTCAGAGTCGGAAAAAAAGTTATGCCGACCGACGCCGATATGAGCTGGAATTTCAAGTGGGTGACATGGTTCTCCTGAAGGTCTCACCCTGGAAGTGTGTGATCCGCTTCAGGAAGAGGGGAAAATTAGATCCCCATTATATTGGGCCATTCAGGATTGTCGCCAGGGTTGGCAGGGTGGCTTATAGGCTAGAGCTCCCTGAAGAGCTCAGCCGGATCCACAACACGTTTCATGTTTCGCAATTGCGAAAATGCATTATGGACCAGGAGGCAGTGGTATTGTTGGATGACATCATGGTCGATGAGCACCTAAACTATGTGGAGAGGCCTGTGGCTATTTAGGAAAGGAAGAAGAAGATTCTGCGGAACAAGGAAATACGTTTAGTAAAGGTACATTGGGAACATCGGAAGGGATCCGAGTGGACATGGGAGCCGGAGGTGGAGATGCGCGAGCATTACCCGACATTGTTTATTCCAACGGACTTCGAGGACGAAGTCTAGTTCAAGTGGGGGAGAGTTGTAGCGCTCCGATTCTCAGGTATTGCTTAAATAAGATTTATTGGGTTAAGCTCTACTCGACGAGTTGGTTGACCTACTCGTTGAGTAGCAGCTGGATGAGATCGCGTATTAAGTGACCTACTCGACGAGTCCATATTGGGACTCGGCGAGTAGGAGCTGGCAGAGGAAACCCTAAATCCCGGGGTTTGCAACCCTATTTAAAGGGACCTCAGCCTCCCTTGGGTCTCTTTACAGATCTAGAGAGTCCTGAGAGTCCTTATACGTGTGTGAGTGCCTTTATGTGGTGTTTGAAGCTTAGAACTAGGAGCAAGAAAGCTAGGAGTGCAAAGGAATTGAAGCAAGGAAGGCGTGGGAAGCAGGATTTTCCTCAGCTAGCATCCTTTGGAGGTATCAAAGTGCCATCCTTACTTCCCTTTTTCCTTTTTGTTGAGTTTCTAGGGCTTTTTATGGATTTTTAAGTTGGTATAATGAGCTATGGGCTAGATCTGAAGTTGTAACTTCAGATCTGGACCCTCCTTGGATTTTAGAAGCATAAAGTCACAGTTTTGGTTGTGATTGAGGTCCCTCTTGGGCATGAAGCCCCATTAAGAACTTAAAATAGGCATTTAGAGCCTTTGTAGCCATGTATGCACGTAAAGTTTGCAACTTTACATGATAAGCATACCCTAGAAGCTTGGATCTATGATTTGGAGCCGCTGCATGGCTCAAAACAAGTATGTATGGAAAGTGGACTGAGTGGACTCGGCGAGTCACATGAAGATGGCCGTGAACTCGATGAGTTGGATGAACAACTCGGCGAGTCCGATGAAGATTGCCATAAACTCGACGAATTGAAGAACAACTCGGCGATTCGGATGAGTTTTCTCCAGGATATATATGCATGTGTATCCGTCGAGTTGCAAGGAGGAAAACTCGACGGGTGGCCTTAAAGTTTGAACGAGAATCAAAGGAACTCAACGAGTCACCCCGATGACTCGGCGAGTTAGATTGTACTTCAAGGAACTCGGCGAGTAGCCAAGGGTACTCGGCGAGTTGGGGTCAACATGGACTGTTGACCTTGACTGAGGGCTTTGACTCTGATCAGGGGTTGACTAGTGGGTTATGGAGTACGTTATAAGGTTAAGGACTTACGAGTATATTGTACTATGATAATAGGTGGTGGAGCCTGTGTCAAATGATCCGAGAGTTGGAGTTTACCTTTCGAGTCGACATCTGTGAGGTGAGTTATCCTCACTATATTGATAGGGTCTACGGCACCACGGCCGACCCTTTAGTTGTTATTGTTATGGTATGGTACATGTAGTTATGATCTGTTAGATCGGAATCGGGGTAGACAGTATGTTATGCTCTTATGATCCGTAGGGATTGGTATGTTAGTGACCTGCTAGGACGGTACTCTAGTTAAAGGAGAATTCTATGATTGATGATCAGTGAGATAGATATGTTTAATGTTTGTATATTCCATTATATGATAGTATGTATAGATGGTTATTTGCTTGTGGTTGGGTTGAGGCGGTCCTGCTTTGTGCTGAAGGCCAATATACCCTATGAGCGGTCCGGGGAGACTGTAGGCTTACATGGCGAAACAGTCATGCCGAAGGCTCGGGATAGATTCAGACAGACTGTAGGCCCGGTAGGGCGGTCCAGTCAGGCCGACGGCCCAGTATGCATGTTGATTGATTGATTATTACTGATATGGTATTGTTAGTGTGGTATTGGTATTTTGGGGGTAGCTCACTAAGCCCTCAGGCTTACAGTTTTCAGTTTATTGTTTCAGGTACTTCAGGAGATCATGGAAAGGCGAAGGCGTGACCATACCATTCCTCATCCTTATGTTATGATTTTTGGGACACTCTGATGGAAAATGATTTGAAAACATTTTGTAAACAATGCTATTTGGTTTTTATTTATGATTGAGAAAGTTTAAATTTGGCGTAAAATTTATGGATGTTACATTCACAGACTCTGCATTGTTGGAGGTCATGTAATCATTCCGTTTCAACGGGGCATATGCTCTAGTCTATTTAACACGCTGAATTTCACTTAGGTACGCCACTACTTGCGGCCTAGTAGAACTAAATCTATACCATAAATTTTCAAATACATTTGTTTTGTAAGCTCTCACAAGCCTCCAAAACAAGAGTTTTGTTTTATCATTTTTCCCAAACCGGTGCACTATGTTTCCTAGTAGATGAAAATTACACACGCCATGATAAGCGTTTGGGAAAACATTTTCAATACTAACCTGAATTGCATCAACCCTGTTAGTTACAAAGGTCAAATCTTGACAAACACTAATGCATTCATACATTTTTTCAAGAAACCATGTCCAAGTAAGGCCATTCTTTTTTTTTTTTTTTTTGCATATTCCTTGTGCAACGAGCACTATTTGGTTGTTCTCGTCAATAGCTACTGCATGCAATATGGTTCCCTTAAAATCCCACATCAAATGGGCACCATCCATAATTATGACTTTACGACAAAAACGTTTGAACGCTTATATCTGCAATATATTTGTATGGAACACGTAACAACTCTACATTTTTTATAAACTAGTATATATTAAATAAGAACAAATTTATTGTATTTACCATGCTCCCAATGGCATAAAAACAACACTTGAAGCAATCTTCATATTTTTTTTTTGTATATAGGCCACTGTACCAAGATTATGATTATTCAAGTTGTGAAAATAAATAGAAAGTTTAGAAAAACATTCTTCAGAGGACCCCAACAACAGTTTCATAACATATTGTTTGCACGCCAAGCTTGTTTGTAACTTACATTGATTTCTAGCAAAGCTTTCAAATCCCTTGATATTTCATATGGCCTCCATACCTTCAAACGATTTTTCCCATAATCTCATGCAATATAATACCCATGGCTTTTTTTTATTTGCGTGCTTATGATTTAGGCGTATCTGTAATGACGAACATGTGTGTACATTGTTGAAAGTCCTGATTCAAATTCGTCAGTCGGATCAAGACGTTTTGCATATAAACGCCAACTACATTTCTCGATTTCACAATATACCTCGTAATAATTTTTGTTAGAATGTTTGGTCTTAAACTGAAACCTTTCTCTGGTTGCTTTAAGACTCAAAACAAATATTAGTTGTTTGTTATAATACGTTTGACGAACAAACATATCATAATTTGGACCTAAACTGTGAAATGGTCCAGGTTCAAGAATCACATTAGGACAATCAAGTATGGGAGACACATCGTAAAAGATGTATAACGGTTTATTTCCGTGTGTGAACTCATGTTATGGCCATCCTTCATTTGATTCTTCATCGTCTGACAAAGTTTTGTTATATAGTCTTCCAAACTTATATAGATTTTCTTCTTCCACTGTATTTACTGCCACAATTTCTTCTCGTGAACACTTTTCAACATTATCTAATGCAATGTTGTCAACATTGTATACAATGTTGCCTACATTGTATGATACAATCTTGTCAATCGCATCTGTCTGTTCGACCCATCCCTCAAACACCTCCAAATATAACTGCACAATCTCCTTCGTTTCAGACATTACATATTCGAATTGATGAACATTTGCTTCGTCTACAATATTCATAACATACCCATGAACCGGATGTTAAAATGACAATGATATATTACTATTGAACGTATTAGCCTTAGTTTTAACCAAATCAAACGATATTTGACGGTCAAAATTAGGCTGAAGTAGTAAACCTAAGTTGTTAAACTTTGGTCTAATGTAGGTGTTAATTTTATTACTCAACTGCCAAAACCACCCCATATATAAAATAACAAAACTCATATTTTCTATGAAAAAAAATTCACCCTAAAGCTGATCGGTTTTTTCAAATAGAACAAAAATTTTCTTTTAATTGACCAAAATTTCTTTTGAATTACAAAAAAAACATCACTAAAGACCAAACACATTCCGCGGAGGCCATGTCAATATGCTACGCGGAGGATTTAATAATATGCTGAGTCAAACACTCCGCGGAGGGTATAATGTGTCTGCGGAGATAACTCTGCGAAGCCCTATGCGGTCCGTACAAAATATTTGAAAATCATACAAAATCAATCATTCTGCGGTGATTTTATGATTCCGTGGAGTCCGTAAAACACCCCTCCACGGAACGTATGTTTATACATGGAATTTTGCTTTTTATGAATAAATTTTGAAATCCCAAAAAAAATTGTCTATAACCACAGAATTTTCCAAATAATTCCTATTCTAATAAATGAATAGTTTTAATCTCCTTTTGCCAAGTGTCACTCTAATACAATTCCTCATTAATATTATTATTAATGTCATGTGTCACGTAGATATATTAGGCAACTCATTTAAAAACTTAAATTTACATTTTCTAATTATATGTTAAATTTGAAGTTATAATAATTTTAAAATTTATATATATCTCTTAATTAATAATTTATTTAAAATAATTGATTAATAATTATAAAATTTTATTATAAAAATATAATTAATTTTATAATGGTGACCTCATATTTATAAACTAATAAATCTATAAAATAATAACTTAATATCTTGGAAACTAAAAAACACCTTTATGTGCACAAACATCTTTTATACGTGTTAAAGCGAGCTTAGGTCCCATCCCGCCCCTAGCACTTCTCCTTCGATTCGAATCTCTCTTTCCAACGCTTCTCCACAAGCACCAATTTCAGTTCTGCAATAGAACACAAGAACAAAAATGGCGGACTGGGGACCCGTATTGATTGGTGTAGTACTCTTCATTCTATTGCAGCCGGGACTCCTTTTTCAGTTACCCGGAAACGGTAAGCAGGTAGAATTTGGGAGCATGAAGACCAACGGCAAAGCAATCGCTGTTCACACTCTCATCTTCTTCACCATCTATTCCATCCTTATCCTCGCCGTTCATGTCCATATCTACACCGGCTAAACACCGCCGCACCTCCTCCGCATAAATCAGGTTTTAAATCTAGAGATCTGTACTGTAATAGCTTTATTCTACTTGTAGTTTTATCAATAATCTG
Organism: Lactuca serriola; assembly: GCF_051521515.1. NCBI lineage: Eukaryota > Viridiplantae > Streptophyta > Magnoliopsida > Asterales > Asteraceae > Lactuca > Lactuca serriola. Next base: position 200,739,323 of record NC_136410.1, read on the forward strand.
TTTCTTTTCGATGGATGTTTCGATTTGGTTATTGATTTATTAGCTCCGTTTAGATCTGGGTTTTCTTTTGCTGGTTATTGTGTTTTTGATTCGAGTGTTAGTGAAGTTGAAATGTATAATGCGTGTGGTACAACTTGTTGTTGCTATGACATCAAGAACACTGTAGAACCCCTTAACTTAGTTAAATAGCAAAATCTTTTCTATTTTGGGTATTTTCCAACAGGACAGCACCGACGCATAAATATATCGCTTGACGGTGGTAGGTGGTGGGCAGTCGGAAAAACAAATAGGTTTTAGCTTTCCATTGCATTTGATTGATTAATTAAGTTGATTTTTCTTTTCAAGTGTCACTCCATATATTGATATCTTCAAAGTTGTGTTGGGCGAATGGGAATTCGTTTGGAAATTGATTGATTCCGGTAAGACTTCTCGGAGTGGTGCGGTAGGAGACCGCACCTTGGTGCCACATCAGCAGGGAACACCGCCCCCAGGGTGCGGTTTCCTGCCATTGAGACCGCAGTGCGGCCCTTGAAGACCGTGGTATTTGATTGGTTGGTCATATTCTTGACCGTTGAACGCAATTTCCCCTTTTTTTTTTTTTCTTTTTTTTTGTTTTTTTTTTCTTTCCTTCCTATATATATACACATATCAAACTCAATTTTTTTCACAATACAATCTTCTCTCTCAATTTTTTTTTTTTTTTTTTTAAATCACCACTCTCCAAAAAATGTCATCTTCTTCATCTTCTGAAGAATTTCAAACTATTTTTGATACCGCTATTGCGTGTGTTCAAATGGCGGAACAAACATACAACGTTGTATGTAACAACGCAGCTGCAAGTTCTCAACAGAGAACACGAAGATACATTTACAGAAATCGTGAAAAAGCCAACCAACGTTTGGTGCAAGACTATTTTGCAGAGAATGCCACTTACCAAGGGTATTATTTTCGTAGGCGCTTCAGAATGCTCAAAGGTTTATTCGAACGTATAGTTGAAGATGTAACGAGGGAGTGCAGTTTTTTCCAACAACGCTACGATGCTAGAGGTACACCCGGTTTCACTTCGTTACAAAAATGTACGGCCGCACTTCGTCAGTTAGCATATGGCATTCCGCCTGATGCGTTAGACGAAAGTTTTAGGATGTCTGCTAGGACAGCACGAGACAGTCTCCATTTTTTCTGCAAAACTGTCATTCAGTTTTATGGTCCAAAAGCCTACACGTAATGACATCTTGCAATTGCAAGCTCATCATGCTAGTGTGCATGGGTTTCCTGGAATGCTAGGAAGCTTAGATTGTCTCCATTGGGCATGGGAAAATTGCCCTACAGCATATCATGGGCAATTTACACAAGGTGATCATGGTCACCCAACGGTGGTACTTGAAGCAGTTGCATCACAAGATATGTGGATTTGGCATGCTTTTTTTGGTTCTCCTGGTTCGATTAACGACATCAACGTTCTTAACTGTTCACCAATATTTAACAATATATACGATGGATCCGTACCAGATTCTTCTTTTCAAGTGCATGGAACGCCATATAAGTATGGTTATTATCTGGTCGATGGAATCTATCCTGAGTATGCTGTGTTTGTTAAGTCGTTTTCAGCTCCACATGGTTCTAGACGAAAGAAATTCAAGAGAGCTCAAGAAAGAGCTATGAAGGATGTTGAGCGTGCTTTTGGAGCTCTGAAGAAACGATGGTTCATACTGAAAAAACCAGCAGCTTATTTGGGCGAGGAAAAACTTCAAGAAATCATGTATACGTGTATTATATTGCATAACATGATTATTGAAGACGAAGGAAGAGCGATATGTGTGTTTGACGAGGAAGAAATAATACCAGAGACACAGCCAATAAAAATTGGTGGCGAAGAGTATATAAACAGAAGAGCAGAGATACGTTGCAATGAAACATTTCATAATCTTCGCAATGACTTGGTGGAACACATTTACGGGGTTCAAAACATTAACCTTAATTTGGATCCACCGGATGACCCCGAAGACGAGTTCTCGGAGAACGACTTTATGTAGTTTCCTTTAGTTATTTTATTTATGTTTTTTAAGTTTATAGGGTTATTTAAATGTCATGTGTGTGGTTTTTTTTTAGTAACGCAATGTACTGTTTTTTATTTTATTTTCAAGTAATGAAGAATTATGTTTTTTTTTTTATTAAAATAGAAGGTATATTAAATTAAATTAGTTAAAAAAAAAAGAAGTTTTATTAAATTAAAATACTTAAAAAAAAAACAAAAAAATAAAGGAAATGCAAAGTGTGGCACCACACCCTTGGTGTGGCAAGAAACCACACTTAAGTGGTAAAATGTGATGTGGCGCTTACGTGGCGAGGGAGGGAGTGCGGTTTCGGTGGCACCACTCCCTCCAGCCTAACAACGCATGGAATGATGGAAAGTTATTTGGCTTAACGGTATGGGTGCGGTCCGGGACCGCACTTCGTGCCACATGGACCTGGAACACCGCCCCCAGACCGCGGTCTCGGCCGCAGTGCGTCTAGGGAGTACCGTGCATTGTGATTGGTCCTTGATGTTTGACTGCCTTTTGACCGTTGAATGTTTTTTTTTATTATTATTATTCTTTTTTATTTTTTTTTTATTTTTTTGTTTTTTTTTTTATTTTAAACTTTACTATATTACCAATCTACACAATATTTTTACACAACATTTTTACACAATTTTTTTATCATATCTCTACTCTTTTTTTTATATTTTTATTTGAAAAATGTCATCTTCCAAACGAACTAGCAAAGAAAAAACACCAGTCAGAAATACCAACACCCTAGTACCTTCGTTTGATCAACCGATTTTCTCACCTCCGTATTACCACTACGGTGGTATGTTTCCGTATTTTCCACAACGACCAGGACAACCACAAACATCACCACTACCACAATCCAACTCGGATTTTAATCCATTTGATTTTTTGTCCCAACCCGAGTTTGTTCAACAAACACAAACACAACCAGAAACGGTCGTTTCTGATTCTGAACCGGAATTCGTTACAGAAACCCAACCCACTCGAGCAGCGACTAAAAGAAAAGAGAAGGCGGAGGCTAGATGTTGGAAACCTTTGGAAACGTTAGTGTTGGCACAATCTTGGATCGATATTTCAGAAGATGCGGCGGTTGGAAAAGACCAAAAGCATGACGCTTTTGGATTCGCGTTTTACACAGGTTCCATAAATGAATGAACCGTGGAGAATACCGTTCAAAACATCAAGTGTACTCCAAATGGGGGAAGATGAACAAAAAAGTCATGTTGTTTAATGACTTGTGGAACAACATGAAACGTTAATGGAAAAGTGGAGAAAGCGATGAAGTGATTTTGAAGAAAGCGTTGAAAGTGTATCAAAAAGAAAATCTGAAACCTTTCAAGTTTCTTGAAGTTTGGAATTTTTTGAAAGATAATAGGAAATGACTGAGTAGCAAAACATCTGACCAACATATCGATAGTGGGTCAAAACGCAGCAGAACATCTGAGTCCGACCACACTACATCAGATGCTCGTGTTCAATTTGATCTGAACGAAGATGAGCCTATTTCAGTTTCACCACCTTCCCGACCATTGGGAAGAGACAAATCAAAAAGTAAAGACAAAGGCAAAACGTCGGACTCAGATGATTTGAAAGAAATGGGATCCGACATGAGGGGTATAAAAGACAGAATGGACAAGATTTTGAAAATTGCTTCTGAAAGAGAGCTTCGGAAACAAAGTGAGAGCGACATGCGAATACTAGCGATGGACACGTCGAATATGACCGGGGCCGAGCTTGAAGTGGTTTTGGCGATGAAGGAGGAAGTAAAAAACCGTTACATCAATCGTGGCTAATTTCTAGTTTTTTTTTCAAGTTTTTAATGGTTTTGTGTGTGTTTTTTTTAAGTTGTAGGTTTTATGTTTCTACTTTGTTTTTTAAAAATTTTTAGGGTTTTTTTTTTTTTTTTTTTTTTTTTTTTTTTTTTTTTTTTTTTTTTTAAATTAAGTAATGTATGGTATTTGTATTTTTAATTAATGAAATATTATGTTTTTTAAAATTATGTTTTTTTATTAAAAAAATAAGTTTTACTAAATTAAAATAATTAACAAAAAAAAAAAAAACAAACAAAAAAAAAACTAAAACTAAAACTGTGGCACCACACCCTTAGTGTGGCAAGAAACCACATTTGAGTGGTAAAAAGTGACATGACGCTTATGTGGCGGGGGAGGGAGTGTGGTTTCGGTGGCACCACTCCCTCCAGCCTTAAGACAAAATTTTGTCTCACTAGTGCGGTAAACGAACCAACCCACCAAGACAGAACAAGGTCATATTCATGTTCATTTGTTTAAGTTAGTCGAACTAATTAACGAATAAATGAACGAGTTTTTTTTTGTTTATGTTGGTTTGTTTAACGAATTACATTGTTTATATTCGTGAACATGCTAAACGAACGAAGATAAATAAATATAATTGAACATATATAAACATAAACGAACATATAATATGGTAATGTAATCAAACGCAGTTGAACATATAAGAACATAAAAGGAAATAAAAGGAACTTAAATAAACAAACATAATTTTTGAACGAACAAGACTTTTTCCTAAATGAAAATTTGTGTTTATGTTCGTTCATTTATTAAATAAGCGAACATAAACAAAAGTACTGTTGAACGGTTTACGAACAATTCGATAAACCTTTGGTTTGTTTGCAACTCTGTCTCACACAACACAATAATGTTTTATGTACCACAATACAACATGGCATGATGTCATTATTTTTTTTACTAATACGAAAACCATTCAATTAAAACACGACATGGAACGAGAAAAATAGCATAACATAACTATTATTGGAATTAATCAGTACTTAATCATATATAACACAAAAGACACGAGAAACATGTCATACCCCAAAACCATGAATGGCGGAAACATTCTGGGGCGGAGGACGTCATGTACAGTATCATAACAATGAATAACAGTAAACAAGCAACAACATCATCCATTGCATTAATAATATAATTTCATACATGTATGTTCTGTCAAGTTATATAGACACTAAAAATATACATATCAAAATAAAAGATGAGTCTTGAATGAACTTCATCTTCTCAAAAGCCTGGCACCTGTACCTGTCTAGTGGTGACCTGAGAATACAAGTTATTTTGAAAGCGAGTATCAGCTTTAAAGATGGTGAGATCATAAGTATATTAGTGTCTTAGTTTGTATGAAAGCTGGTAAGATGTTTGTAAGATGTAATGTATAAGTTTTGTAAAGTTTGTGTTTGTTTGAACTATCCTAGAAAACCCTATGTTTCCTACTAAGAGTAGCCTTCTACCAAGGCATCTAGTAACTGTATGTGTGTCTCTTGTAAGAGTATGTATTTTCCCAAATCCGACTATCATTAACCAAAAATATAGTTTTTACATTACCGTGCATCGTGTGAATGTTCACGAAGTGAATGTAATGGGATAAATATTATAGTACTGTAGTGTTGTATTAAGTAACTACTGTTGTACTAACTACCTTAAACCAATTGTTATTTAAAGTACAATGTGATCGGCCTGTACCCTGCTACCGACTCAATAGTAAAACGATGATGTAAGACGCCGTAAGAAATGACATTTGGCACCCGAAGACTTGCAAGTCCCACTGTAGCGAGCAGCAAGGTGTAGGATAGTCAATCCAGTATAGATCTATATGCAAACTCATACGCTCCCCAATTAAGGAGATTCTGGATACAAAAACTGTCATGGCAGGTAGTGCCATGACCCGTTTAATGGCTCATATAACTGAATGTAATGTATGTGCTAGTTGTATTGTGTGTTCTTCCTCTGTTTAGCCTGTATGTTTGTTTCTCATCACTACGTATTATGTTTGTTTCTCATCACTACGTATTATGTTTGTTTCTCATCACTATGTATTATGTTTGTTTCTCATCACTAAGTATTATGACTCATGTATGCACTGACTCTTTGTGTGATTCATTGTTCTTGTATTAGTATTAGTAAAACCCTAAACTACGCCTATTGTAGTTTACTAGTAATATAACTTGTACGTATGAACATTGAAATATACCCTTGCTACCCAAGGGTATTGATTTTACTGGAAATACCCTTTTATGACTATATATGTACACATGATATATAACTAATATTTAAACGAACTTTGAACGGACACCCGATACCCCACCAGACCACATCTCAATGGCGAAAAGGAAATAAGGCGGGCGGCCTTCCTAAGCCTTTTAGACATTGCTTATATAACTATACATACATGGACATGCAATTGATAATAAGTATAACAGAGTTTAAGTAAAAGTATTTGATAAGTAAAAGAGTTTGTAAAACAGTTTGAAGCAAAGCAGTTTGATAAACAGTTTAAACAGTAAGAAAAATCACTGGTTTTGTAGTTATTAATCACATGTGATTGAAGTAATAACTATAAGTATTCAACTTGTATTCCCCCCATAAAAGCATTTAAAACAATTAAACCATTGATTAGGGGTATGAACTCACTTGCAGTGAGTTAATTGGATTGAAATGTCGGATACGATGCTAGGTGACAAATGGAGACTTGTACACATGCACGAGCCTAGTTATCATATAATGAACATATATATAACTAATTAGCCAATTTATAACTAATAAATTAAGTTGGGACACTCTAGAACATGAAAACACTTTGTTCCGAGTGTTAAAGATCACAAGGGTTGCATCCAAGTGTTTGTAGGGCAAAGCTAGAGTGTTTGGAGTTCAAGGGTAAACTCCTTTGGAGTTTACGGTTTTAATGACCATTACCCAAGGAGTTTACGGCAGTAAACTCAAGGGTTTACGGTCGTAAACTCTACACTTTATGACCATATGTTGTTTTGAGGTTTTACAAGTCCTTTGAAACATTTCTACTTGGTGGTTAGGCCTTTGGAAGGGATTAGGGCAATAAAACACTCCTTTGAGGAGTTTACGGACTCATGGTCATTTCCCTTTGGGTTTACTACCGTAAACCCATATGGAAAATGGTATTGCCATGTTTTCAAGTCCTTAACTCATCAAGGTAATTGTCTAGGTTAGTTTTTAGGCCTAAGGAAGGAATATGGCCCAAATAAACTTACTTTAGGGTGTTTACGGTTTTGGGAGATCCCCAAACCGTAAACACATAGAAATGGTGGACTTTGGTGTTTTTCAAGGCTTAAACACATCAAGGGAAGGTTTAGACATCAAACTAAGGCTAGGTAAAGGACTTAGGCACACTTTGGTGCCTTACTTGGTGTTTACAACCCAAGAACATTCTTGGACCGTGAACACCTTAATCCTTGTGTTCTTGGCACATTTTCTTGATGCTAACATGTAATACAAGCTTAATAAGACTCAAGGATGGAAGTACTTACTATAAGGAAGCTTGAAATGAGCTAAAAGTCCAAGAACACTTAGTGTGTGTTCTTGGTGTTTTTGGAAATCTAATCAAAACACAAAAATGGATGGATGAAAAGATGCACAATCACTAGATTAAGTGTTATACCAACTTGAAATGGCTAGAACACTTACAAGTTTGAAGATCTTGAATTAAATCTTGGATGATACTTGAGAGGGTTTTTGAGTTTACTCTTTTAAAATGAAAAGTGATGTTCTTTGGGGAGTAAACATAAAATGACTAGTTTGGGGAGTAAACTCATGCTTAATGCATGAGTTCACGGTTTTGGAAGATTTTTCGGCCCAAACATAAAAGTTTGGCCGTGAACTTCTAAGACACGAGGTGTTTGCGGTTTTGAAATTTCAAGACCCGAGACGACACTTCCTTTCACCCGTTCGTTTAAAGAATAATATTAAAATAATCAAACGAACTTTAAATTTGCTAAAAATAAGTAATAAAGTAATTGACTTATAAATTGAAGTGATTGACTTTTAGGGTTTGATCGAATGCAAAATTCCGGGTTGTCACAAAACACATGCTAATATATATTTTTAAATTTCATATTAAATATTTTTAAATTTCAATTTAGTTTCAATTTGGTTTTGTATCATACATAATGGTGTATAAAATGATTTCTAGAATAAACCATTAACTTCTAATAGAAGCAACATAAAAAATACTATGATTGAATTATAGTTTACTTCTTGATTAATAACAACCAAAATTAACATGCAAGAAGGTTTAAGGATAACCTTTATTTTATAAGAAGTTACAGGATCCAAAGTAAAAATTTTCTAATGGCATTACACCCTTTATACTTCAACTCTAACAAAATCTTTCTTTGTTGGACCTTAACAAAATCGACCAAACCCTACGGTTTGTCTTCTTGGAATCGTCGGCTAGGAGGAGGGAGAGAGTGGTGGAAATCTTAGGTGACATTTGGTTCATTGGAATCCTTGGAAATTAAAATCAAATTCCACCATATTCCCATGTTTGTTTTTGCTAAAGAATTAGATTCCTAAATGAGATGAACTTTCCATCAAATGAGGGAAAGTCCATTCCATTGAATTACTTTCATCCTTTTTAGTAGGGAAAGTTCAAGATTACTATAACATCCTGCTTCTGATTGTCCGTGATTAGGGTTCATGGGCTACAAATAGGGCATGAGGGATTCTCGGGGTTGTGACGAGTTGTTAGGAGCTTAGGGCATCTCGTCACCTATCCGAGGATATGAGGTTGGTGGGAATCGGGGTTATGTCGAGGAAGCGATGAAAGTTTGATGATTTGGCAAGCTAAGTCCTTATTTTGAGATGTGTCGCGGTCGAGTACGCGGGGCGTAATTATGTGTACGCTCGGCGTACTTATATGCGTGGAAGAGACGCGAAGGCCACCTAGTACGCCTAGCGTACCAGAGGGTACGCCCAGCGTACTAGGTCCTGGAAGAAAACCCTAATGTCTTGAAGTATCCCTATTTAAGGAACAATATGCCATCATATTCAACCACCATTTCCAGCATGTTACTTCCCTCAAAACCCTAAATCTCGTTTCTTTGCTTATGTGAGCATTGGAGGCTTATGAAGCGATCTTGGGGGATTCTTTTGAGAAGAAGGAACTTTGAAGGAAGAAGAGTTGTCATTCAAGCTCTTGGATCTGAGTTTCCTTGAGGATTGAGCATCATTCAGAGGTATAAAGCTCAAAACTTGGCTCTTCTTTTGCATGGTTCATCTAATGGTCCATTTTAGGGTTTATGTCCCCAAAGCTTGAAGGTTTATGAGTTGGTCAACCCAAGAACAGTGTACTTGTCCCCTTTGATGTCTTTAGATGGTATAAGTTCATAAAAATGGAGTCTTGGTGGTCAAGATCTCCCAAACTATGAGATATGTGGATTTTATGGTGGAAAAAGTGAGAGTTTATGAGATCTTGACTTGTTCAGCCTTGATAGAGCTTAAAGTCACCAACTTTATGTTATAAGAGACTTCATTTGACCGAGATCTGAGATGGTAGCCTTTGTCTTAACGGGTTAAGACCACTTGAGTGGGATAAGCAAGTCTGGGACGTACGTCGAGTGTACTCCCAGCTACGCGCAACGTTGTACTGAGTCACCCACGTTGCATGCATGGCTAAGCGTACACCCAACGTTGAGAGACGTACGCCCAGCGTAGAGAGACGTACGCCCAGCGTAGAGAGACGTACGCCCAACGTAGAGAGACGTACGCCCAGCGTACGTGGCAAGTGTTGACTTTCTGTTGACTTTTTAGTGTTTTGAGCAAATGTGAATATTGAGGGGCAAAATGGTCTTTTTACCCTCCTTGGATTTAGCAAAGGATTATTGGGCTTGAGGGTTAGGTCTATTTAAGGATGGGCCTAATTGGGAAGATTGGGCCATTAGTGGGCCCTTATGTTGGGCTTGCCTTCTTGACTTGAGTTAAGGGTTGGGCCTTGGATGGGCCCAATTAGTATTGGGCCTCGTTGGGCCCAATGGATTTGGGTTATTTGTGGACTGAGTTGGTGGGTCATCTTTAGACCTGATGAGTGAAGGTATGGTCTTAGATCCTAATTGAGTTAACTGTGGGTTTGGCACAGTGTTAGGGGCCGGTGTGCAGTGTCAACAATTATAGGAGCCATTCTTCATCCGAGGTGGGTCTGCTTACTATACGTTACCTAGAGTGGTACTTATGTTTGACCGGAGGGTCTTATGTGTTTACATTGAGTATTACATTATCCCGCTTTATGTTGCATGCTATGCATTATGTCTTTGTGATTTATGCTATGCGGAGCTTTACAGACCGGACCAGAGGGTCCAACGAACCGTGGGACTGGAGGGTCCCACTAAGACACATTGACCGGAGGGTCTTACAGTGATATAGCCTCGAGTGGCTGATGAGCTGTGTGTGTTGTATTTTGGGGAACTCACTAAGCTTTGTGCTTACCGTGTTATGTGTTATGTGTTTCAGGTTTTCTTGGAATCACGGGAAGGCACTGACTCGATAGTACACACCAGAGAAGGAGTTATGATTTGAGGATCCTGGATTATTATTATTAAAAAAATATAGAGTTGTGTTTTGTAAATAAATTCAATGGTGTTTTTGTGAAACGTGATTTGGGAATTATGTGATTTTAAAAGAAAATTTGTTTGAAAATTTACGCTATTACAATTACCATAATATTTTTTTCACCACCATCAACCACCATACCACCACCGCAACTGCCACCTCCACCATCACTATTGCTGCCACCTTTACCACTACTTGTTACAACCAACACCCACCACCTACCTTTGCAACCACCACCCGCCCCACCTCTACTACCAAGACCACCATTGCCGCCGCCACAACCACAATCATTAGCACCCAACAGTACTGGCACTGCCACCATTTATTGTTTTTATAATTTATATACTCCCTCCGTCCCATATTAATAGTCCATGTTTCCTTTTTGGTTTGTCCCAAAATAATTGTCTACTTCTAAAAATAAATATGTCTTTTACCATAATACCCCTCATTATTAGTTAAATTACCATAAAATTAAATGCAACTACCATGGAATTAAATGCAACAGAAGGGTAAGACTGTCATTTCATTTAATAAAGTTAACGGTAATTAATGTTTTCTTAAACTGTGTGTTTTTTGTCTGTGAACTATTATTTTGGGACGGAGGGAGTAATATATTTTTACATATAAATTATAAAACAAAGTAAAATTAAGCAAAAAAACAAGAAGAACAATTATGTCATTTTACATTATTCCATTTACATTTCCTATCAACCAAACCAAACAGAATATGAAATTGAATTACAATTCCTAACAAATTACAAATCATTTAAAAACATTTTGTAAACCAAACGTCAGGTAAGTTATATATAGGTGGTGCAAATTCAATTATGTTTCTCCTTAGCCTCTAAGGTTTATTTGAATTATAATTATCTATTAGTCAAATATGATAATAAGTCATAATTTAAACCTTTAATAATATTCCATTATTACCCCCTCTAATTAGTTTATAGTTATTTACTTGGTAAATCAGTAAATAACAAATTAATCTCTCTCAAATAAATACTCTTGTTTTAAGATTGATCCAAGTGTGTAATCTATATATGATCATATAACTAATTCTGTCACTAACACGTTGTTTCCAGTAAACATATTTCGAACAGACAATATTTGTATATTCGAACTTGTAAATTATACAGGGTATGTCTTCATGATAAGTACTTAGATCTATGAACCTTTAGATTCAGCCTACTCCAAAGTTTGTGATCAAACATTCTTTTGTTATGGATATTTGTATAAACGTGAAACATAGAAATGTTGTCTAACTATGACGTTCATGATTCTGTTTCTTAGTATGGAGTCATGGTGACCTAAAAGATAAACTGTATAATTGAACGACTATCCATCCACTCTAAGTATAGCTATACTTCACTATCAACACCGAATCATTAACGGACCCTATGATATCACTTTTATCGAAGAGGAACAGAAGGAACAAGTCAACTTCAACTACACCGACTTGTACACCTTTTCCATCTCACACGCGAGCGTACTATGTATTTTTTTCAATTACAGACAACGTTGGAGGACATTAAGGCAAAAAAGTAAGTCATATGTATCTTAGTTTCGAGGAAAAAAGATATTACGATCTTCCTTGCGACAATATTCCATGACGTAATTATGTGAGTGTGGTTTACTTCGGTACATGTGTGTAGTAGTCGGTCGTATCTCTATGCTATATCCATCTTTATGAATAATCTACTATCACCCTACATTGGTCTTAATTAATTACTTTCATCCTATAAAGTATGATCAATTGTAGAGATTCTAAATTGATATTCTCAATAAGGTGTAAAACATGTAAATAAAAGGGAAACTCCATCAAAATCTTAATACTTTGGCCTCATAGTCGAGTTAATTATTATATATATTTTTTTATCCAAAGAAGTCCCAAAAATCAAAAATTGTATTCATTTTGACTCCTTGACCCAGTCAACATGTAATATTACTTTCACAATTTACACTTTTGGCCCAGATTTTAAATTTATTACAAATTTGGTAAAAAATTTACACTTTTTGCATAGATTTCAATTTTGTTATGAATTCATCCTAAATTTAGTTTTTAAAAATCTTGTTTCAAATAGTTTTTTCTACTGTATAAAATTATATTTATAGAAAAGAACATATTTTCATATAAAAAGCCTTCTTTTTTCTACCTAAAAACATTTTTTATAAAAAACATTTTTGTATGCTAAATTCCTATATATATATTTTTTAAAAAGAACATTTTTGTATGCAAAATTCCTATTTATAATTTTATTTTATTTTATATAGCTATTTATAAAAACATAGGTATGTATCTAGACAATTGAAGACGCATGAAGTAAATTACACCACCCATGATCTTGAGCTGGGAGCTGTGGTCTTCGCCCTAAAGATTTGGAGGCACTACCTCTACGGTACGAAGTGCACCATCTTCATGGATCACAAAAGCCTCCAACACATTCTGAACCAAAAGGAGATGAACATGAGGCAGAGAAGGTGGGTCGAGCTGCTAAACGATTACGAATGCGAAATCAAGTACCACCCAGGCAAGGCTAACGTGGTAGCCGATGCCCTGAACAGGAAAGAATACTTAGGTCGCCAGGTGAAGACATTATCGATAACCATCCACTCCCACCTAACTTCACAGATCAAGGGAGCCCAATCAAATGCATTGAAGCCGGAGAATGCCACAAATGAAACACTGCGTGGAATGGATAAAAACCTTGAAGCCAAGGAGGAACAAAACTTACTACTTCATGAATAGAATCTGGGTCCCTAAACTTGGGAGATTTAGAGAGATATTCATGAACGAGGCTCATAGAACGCGATATTCCGTCCATCCAGGTTTAGATAAGATGTACCTAGACATTAAGCAACATTATTGGTGGCCAAATATGAAGGCAGAGATCGCCACTTACGTGAGCAAGTGTCTCACTTGCGCCAAAGTGAAAGTGGAGTATCAGAAGCCCTCAGGGTTACTGCAACAGCCAGTAATACCCGAGTGGAAGTGGGAAAGGGTTATTATGGACTTCATAACCAAATTACCTAAGACAGCAGATAGATTGGATGCTATCTGGGTGATTGTTGATAGATTAACCATATCCGCCCATTTCCTGCCAATAAAAGAATCGTACAAGATGGAAAGATTAACACAAATCTATATAAAAGAGATCGTGAGACTCCATGGAGTGCCATTATTTATTATCTCGGACCGTGATAGTAGATTTACTTCATGATTTTGGTAGTCACTGCACAAAGCTATAGGAACACAACTAGACATGAGCACTGCTTACCACCCTCAAACCGATGGCCAGAGCGAACGAACCATTCAAACACTTGAAGACATGCTTTGAGCCTGTGTGATCGATTTCGGCTAATCATGGGATACCCACTTTCCTTTGATTGAGTTCTCGTACAACAACAGTTATCATACAAGCATAAAGGTTGCACCTTTTGAGGCTTTATATGGTCGCAAATGTCGATCGCCTCTCTGTTGGTATGAGGTCGGTGACACTCATCTGGAAAAAGGGCAATCACTGAGCAGCACACTTACAAGACCATAAATCATTCGAGAAACGACAGAGAAGATAATCTAAATCAAAGCCCGACTCCAATCATCGCGTGACCGACAAAAGAGTTACGCTGACAAACGACAAACACCTCTGGAATTCCAAGTCGAAGATCGGGTACTATTAAAGGTCTCTCCATGGAAAGAGATGATCCGTTTTAGGAAACGTGGAAAACTAAATCTGTGATACATCGGGCCGTTCGATATTCTAGCCCGAGTTGGCTTGGTGGCATACAAGCTGCAGCTGCCTGCGGAGCTCAGCAGCGTACACCCTGTGTTCTACGTCTCAAATCTGAAAAAGTGCTTATCAGATGAAACTCATATCATTCCTCTGGAAGAGATCGAAATAAACGAGAATCTCCTGTTCATCGAGGAACCGGTCGAGATTATGGACAGGTAAGTGAAGCGTACGAAGCAGAGTCGTATTCTAATTATGAAGGTTCGGTGGAACGCTAAACATGGACCGAAATTCACATGGGAACGCGAGGACCAGATGAAGCAGAAGTACGCTCACTTATTCTCTCGTTCATGATCCTACCTTCCAAAAGAATTTCGGGCGAAATTCCCTCTAACGGGGGGATGATGTCACAACTAGCATTTTTAGCTAGGAAATTCTGTTTTCATGTAAACATCAACTCTTGTAAGACTTGTAATCTAAGTGGATATCATATTCTCTACTCAATCAAAAACATCCATTTGAATCAAAACTCCTGAGTGAAGTCCAAAATCTAAATTAAGACATCTCATATACTCAACTATGGGTTTGAAACCCTAATAACCTGGTTTAAACTTCGTATGGGCCAGTAAACCTTTCATTAGACGATTTGGGGCTAAAGAACCCCATTTGTGCTCTAATTGGACCCACATTCGTCAAACCATGGCATTTGGGCCTTATTGGGCCTAAAATGTCTCACCATGTTAACATGGGCCATGATGGGCCGTGAATCACTCTATCGAACCACGATGGGCTGTAAACCCATATTTCCATTGCGATTGGGCCGTAAACCCCATCCTTTCACCACCTTTAGGCCGTGAACCCATAAGAAGGGCCCAATGGGCCGAGAATCTTCATGATTGGGCCTATGATCTCGAAAATGTTCAATGAGGGCCCAACCTTCTCCTTCTCTTTTTCTTTCCTCGTCATTCATGACCCACACATATAAAAAAACAAATTAGCATGAATAATTACTTAACACCTCATGTTTACATGGTGAATATCCATGCAATACACAACATACAGCAAGAAAATCCCATACATCCATGCAATGTCTTTTCACACTTCTCTCTTCTCTCTTCTTCTTAATCACGGTCAAGGAGCAAAAACTCCCACCACCTTCATTTTTTTTCTCTCAAATTCAACCAAAGACTTCTCTTTAGAAATCTCAAGAAACCTCTCATTTCCTCCTAGAAAAATCATGTGTATGCTTGAGAATACATCATTAAAGTTCATCATCTTGCTAAGATATCTTATATTCTAGTGTTTAACTTCATCATATGACAAATCCTCCATCTATTAACACCTCATTCGTGATCTATGCTCTAGATCCATCTTAGATTCGAAAAGCTCCACATAAGAAGCTTCTAGGGCCGAGATCCTCATCATTCTTTATCAAAAACCGAAACCTTCAAAGCAATGTCAGTTCATACCCCCTATTTTCAGTTTTTACTATCTTTTGGGGGAGAATACAAGTTGTTTTATGTAGATCTATGTGTGTATGCATGATATTGTGTGTTTTTCAAGATATATGTGTGATTATGTGTTATAAACTCCATGAACTTGAAGATCTACTAAAATGTGATGATATTTGTAGAACATAATACTCATTTCAACTAATTATGCAAAGAAAAGGTTTTAAAATACATCAAAGTTACTTAAAACTATGAGATTTTGATGAAAGGGGCCAAAAGTGACAAAATAACCAAAAATGGGGTACTATATGTAACTCACCGTTTTTTAGGAACCAAAAGGAATGTATTTTCATAAATATGAATCTTTTTGATATTTGTGACCTTAAAAGGGCTTACCTGTTTAAAAATTCATAAATGGGCTTCTTTTAGGCTTTTTCGAGTTTTTGATAAGAGGAACAAAAAAAATGTAAATTTATTAAAACTTGGGCAAAAAAGATATATTCATTTATAAATGGGCCGAAAATGTACATTTTCATAAAAATCAAGCCAAAAATGATATTTTTGACAAAAGTGAGTTAAAAATGTTATTTATACTTAAATCTAGTCTCAAATAGAAATTTTGTCCTTAAAGGACCTAAATTGTCACTTTTACCAAACATGTGCTACAATTGTAAATTTGTGGTTTTAGGACCAAAAATGTCTTTTTACAAAAAAAGTGGGCTTTTCAGGTCAATTTGGTAACCAACGAAGCTTATACAATTAACGTAACAAACAACAGATAGACTACGTCATTCTTACCTTTATTGGGTCTGGAATTAATTTTCATGCTTAGTGGGCCTTAGTAGTTCACTTACATGTTTATTGGGCCTGGGATACTCCTTATATGCTTATTGGGCCTGGAAATGATATACATGTTAAATGGGCCTTAGTTGTCCTTTTACATATATATTGGGCCCTGGATATATATTCTCATTCCTTTTGAGCATGGAAATAATTCACATGCTTAGTGGGCCTTAGTTGTCCACTTACATGTTCATTGGGCTAGGAATATACCTTATATGTTTCTTTTCGCGTAAATTCGATTAAGGATCTTGTGAGTCATGTTGGTTGACACCCATTGAGTGTACAATCGTAGCTTGTTGTTATAACCAGAGTCTCCTGGAGGGAGAGCATCAGTTTGTGTATAGATCTAGATCTATACGAAGTTGACACCCCACACCTGAGCTGTTCGCTACAGTTAGACTAGACCAGTCTAGGGTACCAAAAACCTTACCTTGTTCAGTCGGCATCCGAAAAACGCCAAGACAGACGAAATTTTCATTTATGGTTGTAACGACTCACTTAGAGGAATTAACGTTATAAATTTTACGGGAAACCATTCTCTTTTCTTTTTGGATAACACAGTAATATACTCGTATTGTTACTTAACTTCAGGGGTTGAGATATCAGCATTCTCTTTTGCAGACAACATCGGGTTATCTGAGGTCATTCTCTTTGTATTCCCTTTGTATTCTATTTATATTCTTTTTGTCATTCTCTCCATACTCTCTTTGCATTCTAGCAAACATTAACACACATGCATTAATAAAAGACCGGACACAAACATATCAAACTGTTTTTCAGAAAATATTGGATTTCTGGTGTTTACAAAGTAATACAAATCATTTTCTCAAACATGCTTATGAACTCACCAATATTTTTATGTTGACCTTTCAAATTAACTTGTATTCTCAGGAAACCGTAGAGCAGATTGGGCAGAAAGAATTCATGGATATTTTTTATATTTTGTGTCATCATACTTTGACTATTTTGGCATGTAATATTTAAATACAGTATTTGATGTAAACCAATGCTAGTTGTAATATTACTTGTGTGATGATGATGTTGTTATTTTTCAATTATATACTCTGCGATGATACTACAAGAATGAAGTCACCCAAGCCCGTGCATGTTTCCGACGTCTGGTTCGGGGGTGTGACACATCTATTTTATAATAAATGCATATATATATATATATATATATATATATATATATATATATATATATATATATATATATATATATATATATATATATAATAGGTTTTCGTATACAAGAACATTGTTATAAAAACAATGTATACAAACAATTATATTACAAAAAATGCATACAAATATGTTTTTATGGGAAAAAAAGGTTTTCATAAAAACCACTATAGTTGTTTTTTTTTTCGGTTTAACCATCGAAAGATTTTTTTTATGTTAATAACTGAGAGTTCTCTTTTATTTAAAAAAATTACTGCATACAACTTTGTATCCTATAAAACCATGAGAGTTTGAATATTGTTTGATTTAACCACTAGAATAAATTTTTATTTTCGACTTAACCATCGATAATTTGAATTTTTTTAACAAAACATTCATTGATCGAAAGAAATAATTTTCCTTCAGTTGTTTGCTGTAACACCGTACATTTCAAAATAATTTTTCACAATTTATAAAAACATTTCTCATTAACTTTTCATAAAAACATCAAGTTTAAATCTCAATTAACATTATACAAAATCCCAAGATCAATGTATATCGAAAATCCCATGCGTGTGTACAGATCAAGCCGGCGCCTTCCCACGGTCATCGCTAGTACCTGAAATAACAACACTAACACTGTAAGCACAAAGCTTAGTGAGTTCCCCAAAATACCACATGAATACATATATATATTAGCCACTCGAGGCTATAACTCTGTGGGTCCGTGCACCCAAGCTCTGTGAACCCTCAGGTTCTAACTCTGGGAACCTTCCGGTTCCAACCCTATAAACAGGCACAACATAAATCACATAGACATCATGCAGTACAACACATAGCATACACACAACATACACACAACATACACATAACTCTGATTACCTACTCAAGGTAAAGTATAATGAGAAGACTCACCTCGTGAATATCGATAGCTAACAAATCCCGAAATCACACGTGCTCGATCCTCCGAGCTACAATCTCCCTATAACATCATATATCTCTAATTAACACTTTTTAACACTAAGGTTGACTACCCCTAAGAAGTCAACACTGGTCAACTCTTGGTCAACGGTCAACGGTCAACTTTGACCGGACTCGGCGAGTGCACTATGGCGACTCGGCGAGTCTAAACGTTTTCACCAATCTCTAGAATTCCCTTTTTACATGTCGAGTACTCCCCCTGACTCGACGAGTTCCACCTGGAAGAATCGCAGGGCCACCCCGACTCAACTCGCCGAGTCTCAAGAACAACTCAGCGAGTCCCAGTTCAACTCAGACCACCTGCCAACCCTCTCAGACTCGCCCTGACTCACTGAGTCAACCTATGACTCGACTGGACCACTCACTGGGCGATCTGAGGGCAATCTGCAAGCTACTCGCCGAGTTTGCCCATCGGACTCGGCGAGTCCATGCCATGCAATCACTCAAACTTGCTTCTAAGGTCAGATCTGCTCCAACAATTCATAGATCTGGCCTTCCTAGACTGATTCAACACGTAAAGTCCTTATCTTGGTGTTCATAACACACCCCATGGCTCATAAATGGCATTTTGACCTAAGGCATAAGGATTCCAATCCAAAACCTCCATTGATTCACAAAAAGCTTGGGCAAAGGGACACTCTGGACCTCCAAAGGTCCAGATCTACAACTTACTCACTCAAGGGACCAAGGAAGCACTAGATCTTATCATAAAAGGGTTCAATAAGCCCTAAATCAACATAAATTTCGACATAGCAGAAATAGCTCGAAGAATATACCTCAAATGTGATGCTTTGGACCCCAAACTCTCAGAAAGTGGCTCCTCTTGCCTTTCCTTAGCTGATCCTCCCTTTTCCTTGCAAGATGACACTTCCAAGATCAACAATGGCCTCCTTCTATGCTCAAAACGCTCACACTCGATAAGGGTTTCACTCAAGGGACTGGTGAGCACAAATGACGGCCATAAGGCCCTTTAAATAGGTCCCAAACCCGAGAAATTAGGGTTTCATTAAACAGCGCAGACTCGCCAAGTCCATACTTTGGACTCGTCGAGTCCAAGCGCGAACCCGCGTCCAGACCCGCGATCCTACTCGGCGAGTCTGAGCTCCAACTCGCCGGGTCCCTTCTCAAAACACCAAAATATAAACATAAAAGATACTTGGAAATCCGGGCTGTTACAACTCTCCCCCACTAGAACTAGATTTCGCCCTCAAAGTCTCGCTCTGAAAATAGCTCCGGATGCTGCTCACGCATCTCACGCTCCAGCTCCCAGGTCATCTCTGATCGCCTCCGATGTTGCCACTGAACCAACACTAGAGGTACCTCCTTGTTCCTCAGAACCTTGATCTTCCGATCTCTGATGGCCACTGGCCTCTCGGCATAATTCAGGCTCGCATCCACCTGAATATCCTCTAATGGAACCACTGCCAACTCGTCGGCTATACACTTCCTCAACTGCGACACGTGAAAGGTGTTGTGAATCTGCCCCAACTCTGCTGGAAACTCCAAACGATAAGCTACCCGGCCTACCCTCGCGACCACACGAAATGGACCAATATACCGGGGCCCCAACTTGCCCCTCTTCCTGAATCGAATCACTCCTTTCCAAGGAGAGACCTTCAGGAGAACGAAGTCGCCGACCTGAAACTCAAGCTCGGACCGACGTCTATCTGCATAACTCTTCTGTCGGCTCTGAGCGGTCAACAACCTCTGTCTGACCTGCTGAATCTGCTCTGTCGTCTGAAGCATGATCTCTGTACTGCTCATTAATCGCTGACCAACCTCTCCCCAACAAATGGGGGTCCGACACCTCCTCCCATACAACAACTCAAAGGGTGGCATACCAATGCTCGAATGATGACTGTTGTTGTAGGAAAACTCTGCCAAGGGTAAATACGCATCCCAGCTACCCCCAAAATCCAACACACATGCTCGGAGCATGTCCTCAAGCGTCTGAATCGTCTGCTCACTCTGACCGTCTGTCTGGGGATGATATGCGGTACTAAAATGCAGTCTAGTACCCAACTCTTCATGAAATTTCTTCCAGAACCTGGAAGTGAAACGCACATCACGGTCCGAAACAATCGAGATCGGCACCCCATGCCGAGATACCACTTCCCTCACATACACCTCCACCAATTTCTCTGCTGAAGAACTCTCAGTAATGGCAAGGAAGTGAGCGCTCTTCGTCAATCTATCCACAATCACCCAAATTGCATCAACTCCTCTGGCAGTCCTCGGCAATTTGGTGATGAAATCCATAGTGATCTGTTCCCACTTCCACTCGGGAACCTCTAATGGCTGCAACTTGCCATGCGGCCTCTGGTGCTCGGCCTTAACCCTACGGCAGGTCAAGCACCTCTCAACAAACCATGCGACGTCCCTCTTCATACAGGGACACCAATACTCCTTTCTCAAATCCAAATACATCTTAGTGGCCCCCGGATGGATCGAAAATTTTGACCGATGAGCCTCCTCCATCAAAGTGGTACGCGTTCCTCCCACAAACGGTACCCAAATACGCCCCTGGAATGTCACAAGACCCCGACCATCGGTCACGAACTCTGAAACCAAACCAACAACCCATTCCCTTTTCTGCATCTCAGGTTGCACAGCCTCGGCCTGTGCCCCGCGAATGGCGTCCAATACCGGAGCTATCACGGTCAATCTCAAACACACATCCCGCAGTGGAGTGCTCTCCGCCCTGTGGCTCAACGCATCGGCTACCACATTAGCCTTGCCTGGGTGGTACAGGATCTCACAATCATAATCCTTGACCACATCCAACCACCTTCTCTGACGCATATTTAGGTTGGGCTGATCCATCAAATACTTCAGACTCTTATGGTCCGTGTATATCGTACACCGAACCCCATACAAGTAGTGATGCCAAATCTTGAGGGTGAACACCACTGCCCCCAACTCTAGATCATGGGTGGGATATCTCGTCTCATGAGGCTTCAGCTGCCTCGATGCATATGCTATCACATGCCCTCTCTGCATCAGCACCGCTCCCAATCCCAAAATCGATGCATCACAGAATACCACAAAGTCCTCCATCCCTTCCGGGAGGGCTAACACCGGGGCTTCGCACAACCTCTGGCGAAGTGTCTCAAAGGAGGCCTGCTGCTCGGGGCCCCATGAAAAAGCAACACCCTTCCGGGTCAATCTGGTGAGTGGCACTGCGATCTTGGAGAAATCCTTGATAAACCTCCGATAATACCCTGCCAACCCTAGGAAACTCCTGATCTCGGAATGTGACTTCGGCGCCTCCCAACTCATCACTGCCTCCACCTTGGCTGGATCGACCAAAATCCCTTCGTGGTTAACGAGATGTCCTAATAACTGAACCTCCCACAACCAGAAATCACACTTGGAGAATTTGACATAGAGCCTCTCCGATCTCAGAACTCCAAGAACCTCCCGCAGGTGCTCCTCATGCTGCTCTCTAGATCTCGAATATACCAGAATGTCGTCGATAAACACAATCACCGACCGATCCAGTATCGGCCTACACACTCGGTTCATGAGATCCATGAACACTGTCGGGGCATTGGTGAGTCCAAAAGGCATCACCACAAACTCATAATGCCCATAACGCGTCCTGAACGCTGTCTTCTGGACGTCCTCATCCCGCACTCTCACTTGATGATATCCCGATCTCAAATCGATCTTGGAGAACCAAGATGCTCCCTGCAACTGATCGAACAAATCGTCGATCCTCGGCAATGGGTAACGGTTCTTGACCGTCAGCTTGTTCAACTCCCAGTAATCAATGCACATCCGGTGTGAACCATCCTTCTTCTTGACGAACAGGATAGGTGCTCCCCACGGCGAGCTGCTCGGCCGGATAAACCCCTTCCCCAACAGCTCCTAAAGCTGTGAGGATAACTCATGCATCTCTGGAGGTGCAAGGCGATAAGGCACCTTAGCGATAGGCGTAGCCCCCGGAACCAAATCGATACTAAACTCCACTTGCCTCACAGGAGGCACACCCGGCAACTCCTCGGGAAATACATCCGGGAACTCACGCACTACTGGAACCTCCTCCACTGAACTCGGCCTCTCGGAACTCACCCGCGTATCCACCACATACGCCACAAAACCCTTACAGCCCTGCTGTAAACACTGCCTCGCCCTAGCGGCCGAACAAAACGCTGATCCTGAACGTGTACCCTCACCGTATACTGAAAGAACTCCCCCACTAGGGTCTCGTATGGTCACCAGCTGTCGCTCGCAGTCGATGACCGCACCGAATCTGCTCAACCAATCCATGCCCACAATGACACATACATCACCCATAGCAATAGGAATCAGATCAATCGGGAACTCAACACCGAATATCTCAACTACGTAATCTCGGAGAACCTCCATGGCATATATCACCCTCTCATCAGCTATGGAAACTCTCAGAGGCCGGCTCAACGCCTCACGACTAACATTGATATGCTGACTAAAAGCCGAAGATACAAAAGACCGACTCGCACCCGAGTCAAATAACACCAAGGCAGGTACAGAGTTCACAAGAAAAGTACCTACGCATAACATAACATAAGCATACTATCTCAACATCAAAATAAATATATGAAAAAATACATACCAGCCACGACATCGGGCGCTGCGCGGACCTCCTCCGCGGTCAGTTGAAAGGCTCTCCCTCGTGCCCTCGGCGCCTCGTCCTTCACTGGCCGACTCT
Organism: Lactuca serriola; assembly: GCF_051521515.1. Lineage (NCBI taxonomy): Eukaryota > Viridiplantae > Streptophyta > Magnoliopsida > Asterales > Asteraceae > Lactuca > Lactuca serriola. The sequence goes on from NC_136410.1 coordinate 200,762,636, forward strand.
CTGTAGCTCTGATGGCGGTAGGGGCAGATCCCTGAGGTGCTCCCTGAGATGACCCTCGCAGCTGCGGACACTCTGCCTTTCGGTGTCCAGTCTGATTGCAGTGGAAGCACACTGCAAACCCCTTGGGGCAATCCTTGGCCATATGCCCCTCCTTGCCACATTTGTAGCAAGATCCCGCTCGGCAGACTCCATCATGACCCTTGCCACACTTCCCACAAGTGCGGCCCTTCTGGCTCCCTGGTTTGGGATTAGCGGGCTTGGCCCGCTTGGCTGCCGGCTGAGACTGTGCTGGTCGCCGATCCCTCCCCTGAGACTCCGAATCCTCCCTAGCCCGAGTCTCTAGCTCAATCTCCCTCTTCCGGGCATTTGCCTGAAGCTCAATAAATGTCCGGTACGAGGAGTTCGCCACGAACTCTCGAATATCCCGCCTCAAAACGCTCAGATAACGGCTCATACGTGCCTGCTCAGTGGACACGTGCTCAGGGCAGAACATCGCCCTCACATGAAACATCCTCGTGATCGCTGTAACCGACTCAGTACCCTGCTTGAGGGTCAGAAACTCCTGTGCCAAACGTTCCCTCTCCACCTGGGGAACGTACTCATCTCGGAACATGACAGTGAACCTCTCCCAGGTCACTGCCGCAAGCTCAGCAGGCGTATAATGCGTCGTTACAAACTTCCACCAGTCCTTCGCTCCCAAGCGAAGCTGGTTCAACGCGAACCGAACCTTCAAATGCTCAGGAGATGAGCAAGTGAAGAAGCACCCCTTAATATCAGATATCCACCTCATCGCTGCCACCGGATCCTGGGTCCCATCAAACTCTGGTGGTTTTGTGTTGCTGAACTCCCGGAACAGCAACGCATCACCACCTTGCGGCCTCGCAGCAGCAATCGCTGTGGTATCCGCTGCAACAGCAGCCTCAGAAAGAGCGGCATAACGCTCGTCAAAAGTCTCGATCAGCATGGTCTTTATAGACCCAAACATCTCCGGTATCTCTGCCCTGATGGCCGCAGCCACCTTCTCATGGATGATCCGGCGGATCTCCTCATCACTGGTACCACTGCTCTCGGGCATCAAGTGTGTCCTCACCATGATCTACCTCTGAAATACAACATACGATAAATTAGAACCCTTACGAGCATACACACACTCGTCAACTCTCTCCTCCTTGATTCTTGGTATTCCAAAGATTCTTACTTGGGCTGTACACCGCTCCGGTGCTTCCAGTAGTATGGGCCCAATACTACTGTCCACACTGTATCAGAATACACCCCAAGTCCTCCTCTTCGGATCCCAAATTCCAAGTACTCTATCATGCATAGACCTCCCTCTAATAGATCTCTCATAAGCCCCTCGCTGCTACCTACTCACTCTCAAACATCTCATAGCAGCTCACCCCTTCCTAGGCTAAGGCATCACAATCCGGCCATTCTAGTCCTAATAGGAATACCTAGCATACTCTAGCATGCGAAAATATCATATCAAAATCAATAGCACATAACATGAGGGTATTTTGGGAAATCACCGTTCGGGCGCGGACTGATCGTACAGACAACTCTGCTCTGCGTTTCTTTTCAAAATCTTTTACTCTTTTGAAAATAGTTCTCAAATCCTCAGTTTGAGTTCAAATACGCCCGAAGGTGTACTTGAATCCCTCAAACCAAGGCTCTGATACCAACTTGTAACACCGTAAATTTCAAAATAATTTTTCACAATTTATAAAAACATTTCTCATTAACTTTTCATAAAAACATCAAGTTTAAATCTCAATTCACATTATACAAAATCCCAAGATCAATGTATATCAAAAATCCCATGCGTGTGTACAGATCAAGCCGGCGCCTTCCCACGGTTATCGCTAGTACCTGAAATAACAACACTAACACTGTAAGCACAAAGCTTAGTGAGTTCCCCAAAATACCACATAAACACATATATATATACTAGCCACTCGAGGCTATAACTCTGTGGGTCTGTGCACCGAAGCTCTGTGAACCCTCAGGTTCTAACTCTGGGAACCTTCCGGTTCCAACCCTATAAACAGGCACAGCATAAATCACATAGACATCATGCAATACAACACATAGCATACACACAACATACACATAACTCTGATTACCTACTCAAGGTAAAGTATAATGAGAAGACTCACCTCGTGAATATCGATAGCTAACAAATCCCGAAATCACACGCGCTCGATCCTCCGAGCTACAATCTCCCTATAACATCATATATCTCTAATTAACACTTTTTAACACTAAGGTTGACTACCCCTAAGAAGTCAACACTGGTCAACTCTTGGTCAACGGTCAACGGTCAACTTTGACCGGACTCGGCGAGTGCACTATGGCGACTCGGCGAGTCTAAACGTTTTCACCAATCTCTGGAATTCCCTTTTTACACGTCGAGTACTCCCCCTGACTCGACGAGTTCCACCTGGAAGAATCGCGGGGCCACCCCGACTCAACTCGCCGAGTCTCAAGAACAACTCGGCGAGTCCCAGTTCAACTCAGACCACCTGCCAACCCTCTCAGACTCGCCCTGACTCACTGAGTCAGCCTATGACTCGACTGGACCACTCACTGGGCGATCTGAGGGCAATCTTCAAGCTACTCGCCGAGTTTGCCCATCGGACTCGGCGAGTCCATGCCATGCAATCACTCAAACTTGCTTCTAAGGTCAGATCTGCTCCAACAATTCATAGATCTGGCCTTCCTAGACTGATTCAACACGTAAAGTCCTTATCTTGGTGTTCATAACACACCCCATGGCTCATAAATGGCATTTTGACCTAAGGCATAAGGATTCCAATCCAAAACCTCCATTGATTCACAAAAATCTTGGGCAAAGGGACACTCTGGACCTCCAAAGGTCCAGATCTACAACTTACTCACTCAAGGGACCAAGGAAGCATTAGATCTTATCATAAAAGGGTTCAATAAGCCCTAAATCAACATAAATTTCGACATAGCAGAAATAGCTCGAAGAATATACCTCAAATGTGATGCTCTGGACCCCAAACTCTCAGAAAGTGGCTCCTCTTGCCTTTCCTTAGCTGATCCTCCCTTTTCCTTGCATGATGACACTTCCAAGATCAACAAATGCCTCCTTCTATGCTCAAAACGCTTACACTCGATAAGGGTTTCACTCAAGGGACTGGTGAGCACAAATGACGGCCATAAGGCCCTTTAAATAGGTCCCAAACCCGAGAAATTAGGGTTTCATTAAACAGCGCAGACTCGCCGAGTCCAAGCGCGAACCCGCGTCCAGACCCGCGATCCTACTCAGCGAGTCTGAGCTCCAACTCGCCGAGTCCCTTCTCAAAACACCAAAACATAAACATAAAAGATACTTGGAAATCCGGGCTGTTACATTTGCAACTGACTAATGGAAAAAAACCCATAGTGGTTTTTTTTTTTTTGAAAAAACAACTTTCAATGGTTAAACTAGAAAAAAGTTCTTTCTATGGTTAAAGAAAAAAAGAATTGAAACTATAATGGTTTTTATAGTATTCGGCCTGTAATATATATATATATATATATATATATATATATATATATATATATATATATATATATATATAACACCAATTTCATAGTAACGTAGTTGTATATAGTTATGTATACAAATACGTTTTTATAAAAACATGATTTTATACAAACACATTTTTATAAAAAAAATGTCTACAAACATGTTTTTATAAAAAAAAATGTATACAAACACATATTTTATAAAATATATACAATCAGGTTTCTAATCATAAATGTATATAAATTTGTGTTTATATATATATATATATATATATATATATATATATATATATATATATATATATATTGTAACACCCAATTCAGATAATCATTGCATTAAGTTAAATTTGGAAGTCTCACCTGGCTCACGACGTGATATAAGCTTGCTACGTCGTGAGGGGTATGTTTGAAAACACACATCAACTTTGGGCTCACAACGTGAGCATATTTTGCTCACGAAGTAAGGCCGATATGAGTGGAAAACCCTAATTTTGAGGCTTGTGTTCATATTTAAAGGGAAGTGGGGGGTTAGGGTTAGCCTACCCTTAACCTCCATCACCTCTCAACACTTTCCTTTGATCCCTAGTACTCTATAGTTGATTTTGAGCTCATTTGTGGTCATTTCTACCAAAAGAGAAGAAAAAGAAGAGCATCTAGCCATCACCTCAGTACTTAAGCCTCTCCATCATTTATTTTCACTCCTTCTGGACCTTTGTGAGTTTTCAAGGTCATACCTTTATGGGTTTATAAGCTTATATATAGGTTTTGATGCACTTTCCTTCATGGATTTGATGATATATGGTTGGAATCCATAAAGTTGCCAACTTTATGGATCTCCAACATCCCTTTGTTCAAATAGTTGCTAGATCTGAAGTATGGATGAGCCTTGTGACTCTTTCATGAGATTTGGTGTCATTTCTTCCTTTTGTGCCCTAATTTGTGTTAGGACATGTATTGGACATGCATGTCCAAAAAGCTACGATTTTTATGATGTTCTGGAGTAGATAACACACCATAGAAGTTTTGGTTTCTTAGCTAAAATGATTAAGAACGTTATTAAGTTGTTCTGTCCAGAGCGTCCTCACGACGTGAGTACCTGTGTGTGACGACGTGAGGCTGAGATTCCTCGACTATTTTGTCTTATTAGGTCACAACGTGACCAGTAGAGGGTGACGATGTAACAAGCGGCTATAGGACTTTTGAGTGAGGGTTGACTTTGACCAAGGGTTTGACCAAGTTTGCTTAATGTATTTTGGGTAATTTGTGTAGTAATTGAGTTTTGGTCACTGCTTATTGAATAGGTGAGCGGTAGAGTCAAGAGTCAGAGCAGTGATCGGTTCAGCTACATTTCAAACTGTGAGGTGAGTTTTCCTCACTGTACTTGCAAGATGAAGGAACCCATAATGTCCATTGGGTTATGTGCCTGGTTTTGAGGATGTTGCTATGCTGTATTCATTTGTTAGTATTGAGTCCTGGTATATAGGATGTTGTTATGTGATAGTGATATGTGGTTCTGCCTGTTAGTCTAATTGACTGGATATATGTTTATATGTTACTGTTTTATGTTATCTTTTATGTGTATGTAGACATAGTATGGTTAGGTAGAGGCGTTACTACTTTGTGCGGAAGCCAATAAACGTGGGAGCAAGTTAGCCATAAGTTATAGTCCCGAGGGGCAAGCGAGACTTATGTTGTGGCTTCGGGAGTAAGCCAGGCATAAGATGTGGGCTTGAAGGAAATTCATACTCATGTTGTGGACTCCAGGGTAATCTAGTTTGTTAGTTATGGAGCCAATATGCATGATGTTATATGCTGTGTGGTGGTACCTTGGGGGAACTCACTAAGCTTTGGCTTATAGTTTCAGTTTATGTTTTAGGTACTTCAGATGACCGTGAGAAAGCGAAGGCGTGATCGTGTACATCCTCTTGGTGTTGATGATTTTGATTTGGGACACTTTGATATATGATTACTAGGTTTGAGAACAATTTTTTGTAAACGTTTGGTTGATTTGGGATTTTATTTGAAAATAATGATTTCACTTGATTTAAAAATAAAAATTTTTACCAAGTGTTTTGGGATGTTACAAGTTGGTATCAGAGCCATTGTTTGGGTGAATTGTATGAACATTCGTTCGAATCCAGACTCAAACTATGGATCTGTAAAAGTTTACAAAATGGTTTTCAAAATTGTTTTCAATAGTAACCAAGGAAGGATGAGATATGTACGATCAGATACCTACACTGTTGTTGTTATTGATGATTATTATAGAACTTCATGCTAGTGGTAGGCTAGGGATCTTCAGGAATTGCATGATAGGATTGGTTGATGTATGATGCCTGATAGCCTAGGAGGTATTCTTTTATAAAATTGACATCATTACTGTAGTTTCTTAGTGTATGCATCATAGTTGTACATAACAAATATTTTATAGCCTAAGAATGTTTGTTTTAGCCTTATTTCTTGTTCCTTGTTTGGTTGTGGGCTTAGGATAGATTTAAATATTCGACTGTTTATCAGATCCAATGTTATGTATCATTAGCATGCATGAGTGGCCGCAGGGTTGGTAGAAGTTTCATGGATGAGTATGTGTGTGAGGAACTGGACAGATAAGGAATGATTAGCCACTCTTGATAGTGTGAGGATAGGATGTATGCATATCCTAGTTGTATATATGTATCGGATTTTTGTGACGATCCTTAAGACAAACACGGGTAGGTTCGGAAGGTAGTATGGGCCTGTGATACTGGAAACATAGGACCTATACACGTATCAAGAAAGTTACAAAACCTGAAGGTTTAGTCTGTCTGGGGTGGTTATGATGTTATGAATTATGAAAATTCTAATATATTCTGGCTTATTTTTAGTATGGTAATCACGCGGGGATCAGGTTCTGGATCTGGAGTGAGCGGCCAGGATAGGTCAGGGTTAACTGGTGATCAAATAAGAGAGATGATTGCCACCGAGGTGGCTACTGCTGTCCAGGGATCTATTCCAGAGTTGTTTGGGTGATTGAGCTATTCGATGATCGTTACACTACAATCTTTGAGGTTGTTGTTTTTGTAGCTACCACGGTTGTTGTTGCTACGGGGGTTTGAGGGGAGAGAGATTTTCAGTATCGAGACTTCGATAATATGAGTACCTTGGAGTTTGATGGAATCAAGTGTGCCCTGAAGCTTCTCAGGTTAGGGGCGAAGGATTATCAGAGACTGGTGAATGGTACTCACACTCATGAGTAGAGGGCTGCTGTTACTTGGGAGCAGTTCATGGAGATGTTCCGTACGAGATACTTTCTCTTGGTGGAGAGGGAGAGGTTGGCTCGAGAATACTTGGACCTAAGACAGAAGATCGATTCGGTGATGGAGATCACCAAGATGTTTACTAGGAGGGCTCTTTTCTACCCTGAGTTTGCTGCTTCGGAGCAGGCTCAGGTGAATCAGTACATGAACATGCTAACGGCAAATATTTGCCAGTTCGTGTCCACCCATTGTTATGCTACCCTCACTGAGCTTCAGGCTACCGCAAGGAGGTAGGAGATTGAGTTAGAGATTCAGACAATAGAGTTTATGTAGGCTCATGTCTAGTCACAGCCTGCAGTGAAGCAGTTCAAGCCCATTGATTCGATATCTGGGGGACATTAGGGTCTCACTTGTGGGAAGTATGGCAAGGTTCATGATGGTGCTTGACGATCAACATTTGGATGCCACAAATATGGCAAGGAGGGCATTCCGCCAAGGATTTTCATCAGCAGGCCCCGCCTGTGGGTCCCAAGAATCTTTACCACTATGAGCATGTTGGCCATATGAAGCCAACTATCCCTTGCTCGCTGCAATGCTGGCTCATGCTCCATCACCAGCTACTTTGAGGATTACAGATGGAAGCCGGGGTAGGGTGGAGCCCCCAAGGGCTCGAGGTCGTACATTCCATCTCACTGCAAAGGATTCCAGGGCGGCGCCCAACATTGTTTTTGGTATGTTTCCCTTTATTATCTTGTCATTCATTTTATAGTATGCTTATGTTTATGATTCTTTTAGGTACCTTCTTAGTGAACTCTTTGCCTGCTCTTGTGCTTTTTGACTCAGGTGTGTTAAGCTACACTCGCTGAGCTTTAGGCTGCCGCGAGGAAGCAGGAGATTGAGTTAGAGATTAAGATGAGGGATTTTATGCAGGCTCATGTTCAATCACAACCTGCAATGAAGCGGTTTAAGCCAACTGATTCGAGATCCAGGGGACAAAGGGGCCACACTTGTGAGAAGTGCGGAAAGGTTCATGATGGTGCTTGCCGATCATCATCCGGATGCCACAAATATGGCAAGGAGGGCATTATGCCAAGGGTTTTCATTAGCAGGCCCTGCCTGTAGGTCCCAAGATTTGTTACCACTGTGAGCAGGTTGGCCATGTGAATCCAACTGTTCCTTGCTCATTGGAATGTTGGCTCATGCTCCATAACCAGCTACTTTGAGGATTACAGATGGACAATAGGGTAGGGCGGAGCCCCCAAGGGCTCAAGATCGTGCATTCTAGCTAATTGCAAAGGATGTCAGGGCATCACCGGATGTCATTATTGGTATATTTCCCTTTATTATTCTATCAATTATTTTATGTTATGCTTATGTTTATGATTTTGATTGGTACTTTCTTAGTGAACTCTTTTCCTACTCTTGTGATTTTTGACTCGGGTGCGAGTCGGTCCTTTGTATCTCGGTCCTTCAGTAGGAGTTTTGATATGACTCTTGGAGAGTAGGAGTATCCGTTATGTCCTATTACATGCACTTGTCCAGATCCTTACGAAACTATTACAGGGACTTGTCCTGATCCTTACCAAACTATGAATGCATTCATATCTTAACAACACAAGAACTCCGACATACAACCACACTTTTCAAGCCCAAAAAATGTGACCATATCCCTATGGTCACACTTTTTTCATTGAAAGTGTAACCGAATGTCATGACACCTTAGGCATCTTATGATCACATTAAAATTTAGAATTTAAAAGTGTGACCGTAGCATAAATAAGTGCGGCTATTTTGTATGGATTTAATCAATGATTGTATCGAATATGTGGTCGTACATACTTTTTAGACACAAATTTTCATTAATTAAGTGGCGTTAGGTGCCTCTATGGAGACAAAAATGTGTTATTAGTGTGGCTTTTGTTATTATTTTGTGACACATAAAATTGTTGAATATGACTATAACGTACCTTTTAGTCACATATAAAGTAAGACAAATTTATTTTTAACCATGATTAGTTTATATTTGTTGTGACTAGTGCTTACCCTTTAGTTACATTAATGTATATTAAAGCATAACATATTGTATCATTTCTCACATAAAAAATAAACTCATAAAGAAAAAAATGTGACCGTTTTTTTTGTATTAGTGATGCATAATATTTAAAACCATCGTTGAATATTATTTATAACAACACATTTTTTTTAAATGATGTGGCTATTTGTTACCCTATAGTGATATTTATTTATGGTAAATCATGACATAAACATGTAACATCCCGGTCAGGTACATCAAAATTCATACCTATAATTCTATTTTATGTCAAATTGGTCCCTAAGTCCAAGCATTATGCTTTGAAGCCCTAGTGGCAATTTAGTAATTTGGGTAGGAGAAGTACGCCAAGCGTACATGTGTGTACGCTGAGCGTACACTTATGTACGTAGGGAGTACTAATGTTCGGAGGAACCCCTAATTTTTAGGGTTTGAAGGGTATTTAAGCAAACTCGGCATGTTTGCGGGTAGTGGGGTAAAGGTGAAAACAATTTTTGCCCTTTTAGGGTTAGAGAACCTTTTTGATTGAGTTAAAAAAATGATCTATTTCGGTAACTGATAAAGCAACACGTCGTGTTGGGGTAATCAACACGCCATTTTGAAATGGGAATCTTCGAAAAATCGTGAATTTTTGCCCAAACACGGCATGGGAACAACTCTTCCACACCGTGTTGGATGTTCTCAACACAAAATTTTAAATTTGCTCACTAAAGGTTTTACCACACCCCACACTTAAGCCTTGCTTGCTCTCAAGAAACATTTTAATTATCAAAAGACAAAGATGAAAATCGTTAACAAAACTTAACAAAATAAAGGAGAGAAAACAAAAAATTAAAGAAAGATAAAGGGAAAAGAAATGCAAACTCAATTGATTGGTTGCCTCCCGCAAGCGCTTCTTTTTTAGGAGTCTTGAGCTAGACTCCTTACCGCCCTACATTATGGCGTCCTCCTCCAAGTTCATTCCTTCTTCCATTCTATCTTCGCTTGACATCCCTTCTTGATAATGTTTGACTCTATGCCCATTTACCTTAAAGGTTGAACCATGTCACACCCTCGAACCAGAATGGCAGAAACGTTCGGGGGCGAATGACTTCATCTTGTAATATCATAACAAGTATATATAGATGAAACATAGACAATCATCATCACCATACATAAAATATAACAACGTACATGGTTTGCATCATTGTATCCATTCATAAATTAAATCCCAAAAATTTACAAGTATATGGTGAAAACAAAACACAACAAATTCCCAAAAGTCCCAAGCTACCAACCTGCTTAATGAGTTCCTGAGAATACAATTTATTTTGAAAAGCGTTAATGATATTGCCATATTTATACATGTTTTTAGGCAATATTTATTTACATTTTTATTGATAATTTGATTATTTGCATTGACTAATGATACTTATAAGCTTAAATTATACTTTGCAGCCAAATAGAAGCATTTTTGGAGAAAAGGACTAAAATTGACAAGACATGGAACTTTGGAGGCTTTAAGAAAAGAAGAATAAAAATCCAGCAAAAAGGCATACTCACGACGTGAGAATTGAAGGCTCATGACGTGAGTTGGAGTATTCGAGAAGATAGGCATCGGGAGGAAGAATCCTTGTCAAACACGGATAACTACTTGCTCACGACGTGAGTCTTTATTGCTCACGACGTGAGTCTTTATTGCTCACGACGTGAGCGTGGAAAAATTAGAAACTATATATATGCTTGATCATTACGACTTGGGGGACTTTTGGCTGATGGAGAAGTGAAGTTCATAATTGGATTCTAGTTTTGGTACACTTTAATTATGTTTTTGAGTATGAGTTGTTTATGTTTGTTTGCTAGTATGTCTAGCTAAATCTAGCTGCTTCTGTTAGCTAGATGAAGTTGGAACTAATGGTTTTAATATTCTAGCTTTGATTTATTTGTTGGTTAAGACTTATGTTGATTGATTTTACCTAGCATGTTTGATTTGATATTTGATTGCTTTGATTTCTTATTCTATATAGTTAATGACCATTAATCTACATGAATTAGAATACCTTGTAATTTAGTGAACACTAGTTTATTAGAGCTAAGATCAAACCAATCTTAGATAAACAATTGAATTATTAAATTTAGGCTGTGCTAGAGAACTCATATTATGACCAAAAGTGTGTTTATGAAATCAATCTTACATAGCTCCAATTCTATTTAATAATTGATTTTGTGTTAGCAATTGTGTGACGAAACATATATTTACATAATTAATTAATGTTAGTAGATTTAGAAGTAAATTGCTAATACTATCTTAATTGGTAACCAACAATAATTGTCATAGCTAATTTATAAACCATTGAGGGAAAGTGGATTCGAACTAACAGAAGTATTTGTTAATTGATTGAATTTCGTGTTAAGAGTTAACTTCATCTAAACTTGCAAAATTAGATAAAAACCCACCTTGCTAGAAAATTAGCTTAATTTAGTTGTAGATAGATTAATTAGTTAAAACCGTTCCCTGTGATCGACACCCGACTTACCCAAACTATTGTATAATTCGACTAGGTACATTGCCTAGGTGCATTTTAGTTCGTTTAGTAGTTAGGTTATAAATATAAAATTAAGTGTAGCTATTTGCACGCATCAAGTTTTTGGCGCCGTTGCCGGGGAACGGCTTATTTAATTGTTGATTTATTTGCTTTAGGGTAATCGATCCTTTTTGTGGGGTAAAACCTGCAAACAGTTACTTTTTCAGCTTAAATTTTTGTTTTAGTACCCAACTCACGACGTGAGCATTAGGATCACGACGTGAGTGCAGAAGTTTTTAGTTTTTCTTCGTTTTTCTTTTTTGTTAAATTTACTGCGACAACACAAGGTGGTGATCTTTACCACGTCGTGGTGACCAGTCAGTAGGCTATTTTTAGTTAATTTTTAGTTTAGTTTTACGTTTTTATTTTTGTTTATTTTGCAGAAGTTCATGACTAGAGGATCCAAGACACCTTTGGTGCCACCAATTGAAGATCCAGAGTCGGACCTTCACAAGAAGACGGATAAGAACACAGGAGTGAACCAAACACCAAAGAAGTCACCTTTTAAAGATCTAAAGTCAGTTTTTGGAAAAAAGTCATGAGAGAAAGTAAGAGAAACTAGTACATCATCAAAAGTTGAAAGCTTTGATCAAACATCTAACCTACAAGAATCCGAGTACGAATCCAACCCAAAATTCGAACTACATAGAAGTGAATCCGAAGATGAGCCAGAAACCAAGATGGCAGACATTACGAATATGTCTATGGGAGCTTACAAGAAGCGGATTAGAGATGATGATGGTCTGGGGTTAGTTCAACCTACAATTCTTGCCACTGTCAGATTCGAGCTAAAAGGACACATCCTTACTGCACTTAAGGATATTCCATTTTATAGGAAGGATCATGATGTAACACCGTAAATTTCAAAATAAATTTTCACAATTTATAAAAACATTTCTCATTAACTTTTCATAAAAACATCAAGTTTAAATCTCAATTCACATTATACAAAATCCCAAGATCAATGTATATCGAAAATCCCATGCGTGTGTACAGATCAAGCCGGCGCCTTCCCACGGTCATCGCTAGTACCTGAAATAACAACACTAACACTGTAAGCACAAAGCTTAGTGAGTTCCCCAAAATACCACATAAACACACACACACACACACACATATATATATATATATATATATATATATATATTAGCCACTCGAGGCTATAACTCTGTGGGTCCGTGCACCCAAGCTCTGTGAACCCTCAGGTTCTAACTCTGGGAACCTTCCGGTTCCAACCCTATAAACAGGCACAGCATAAATCACATAGAAATCATGCAGTACAACACATAGCATACACACAACATACACATAACTCTGATTACCTACTCAAGGTAAAGTATAATGAGAAGACTCACCTCGTGAATATCGATAGCTAACAAATCCCGAAATCACACGTGCTCGATCCTCCGAGCTACAATCTCCCTATAACATCATATATCTCTAATTAACACTTTTTAACACTAAGGTTGACTACCCCTAAGAAGTCAACATTGGTCAACTCTTGGGCAATGGTCAACGGTCAACTTTGACCGGATTCGGCGAGTGCACTATGGCGACTCGGCGAGTCTAAACGTTTTCACCAATCTCTGGAATTCCCTTTTTACACGTCGAGTACTCCCCCTGACTCGACGAGTTCCACCTGGAAGAATCGCGGGGCCACCCCGACTCAACTCGCCGAGTCTCAAGAACAACTCGGCGAGTCCCAGTTCAACTCAGACCACCTGCCAACCCTCTCACACTCGCCCTGACTCACTGAGTCAACCTATGACTCGACTGGACCACTCACTGGGCGATCTGAGGGCAATCTTCAAGCTACTCGCCGAGTTTGCCCATCGGACTCGGCGAGTCCATGCCATGCAATCACTCAAACTTGCTTCTAAGGTCAGATCTGCTCCAAAAATTCATAGATCTGGCCTTCCTAGACTGATTGAACACGTAAAGTCCTTATCTTGGTGTTCATAACACACCCCATGGCTCATAAATGGCATTTTGACCTAAGGCATAAGGATTCCAATCCAAAACCTCCATTGATTCACAAAAAGCTTGGGCAAAGGGACACTCTGGACCTCCAAAGGTCCAGATCTACAACTTACTCACTCAAGGGACCAAGGAAGCACTAGATCTTATCATAAAAGGGTTCAATAAGCCCTAAACCAACATAAATTTCGACATAGCAGAAATAGCTCGAAGAATATACCTCAAATGTGATGCTCTGGACCCCAAACTCTTAGAAAGTGGCTCCTCTTGCCTTTCCTTAGCTAATCCTCCCTTTTCCTTGCAAGATGACACTTCCAAGATCAACAATGGCCTCCTTCTATGCTCAAAACGCTTACACTCGATAAGGGTTTCACTCAAGGGACTGATGAGCACAAATGACGGCCATAAGGCCCTTTAAATAGGTCCCAAACCCGAGAAATTAGGGTTTCATTAAACAGCGCAGACTCGCCGAGTCCATACTTTGGACTCGCCGAGTCCAAGCGCGAACCCACGTCCAGACCCGCGATCCTACTCGACGAGTCTGAGCTCCAACTCACCAAGTCCCTTCTCAAAACACCAAAACATAAACATAAAAGATACCTGGAAATCCGGGCTGTTACACATGAGGACGCTTTTAAGCATCTAGATGAGGTCAATGACATTACCGATTACTTCAATGCTCCTAATGTTCCTAGAGAGACAACTTTACTAAGGATGCTGCCAGTCACTTTTAAAGGACCTCCAAAAGACTGGCTGAAGGCACTACCACCTGGTGCAATCACTACTTGGGATCAGATGCGTGAGCAGTTTCTAGATTAATTCTGCCTACCTTCCAAGATAGCTAAACTCAAGAAGGCGATAGCTAATTTTGACCAAAATCCGGGTGAGTCACTCTACGAGGCATGGGAATGCTACAAAGGTTTGTTAAGGAATTGTCCTCAACATGACCTTAACATTCAACAAGAAGTATCCATTTTCTATGACGGGGTTAATGTAATGACAAGACAAATCCTTGATTCTCAAGGATGGCTTATAAAGAAAAATCTGGGGGAAGTCAAGGAGTTAGTTGAAGAATTTTCAAATCATTCTCGTGAGTACCACAATCCAAGGCATGAAGGAATTAAAGGAATTGGGGGAGGAAGTTCAGAAGACATGGTTTCTGTGCTAGAAATGCTCAACACTATGGATAATAGGATGACCAAGATAGACCAGTCAATACATCCTATAAGAGTTGGTTGTGAAAGGTGCAATGGTCCACACTTGACTAAGGATTGCTACATGGATGAATATGGGAATAAAATAGCTCAAGTTTTCTTATCGGGTGGGGATAAATATGATGAAGACTGGCAGAAAAGAAAGAAGGAGTGATTGCCATATGATGAATACAAGAAGCAAAAGGAAGAAAGATATAGGCAGACAGGTCGAGGCTTTTACCAAAAAGGGCAACCACCAGCTAAGAAGAAGGTTGACTTGGAAACCATGCTACTTCATTTCATGGAAGCTTCAGAGAAAAGACATGATGATACTGATACAACACTGAAGGATCGAAGAATAATGATGAAGGATCAATAATCTATGATGAAAGAACATCAGGCAATGATGATTGACCAGCAAGCATCATTAAGAAATCATCAAGCCTCTTGTAACGCCCGTTAATTCGGGCTAGTCAATTTAGAGACAATAAGCATCAAAATTGAGTTTTTGATGGAAGATTATTTAGAAGGATTAATCTTAATCAAGTTGTAGTATGTGTTATAAGGGTTCCGTACACATAAAGAACGCCGAAATCCGAGTTATAACGAAGAAGTTATGGCTCGTCGAAGTTTTACGGCAAAATCGGCACCGGGAGACGTAAATAGTGAATTTAAGATAGAGGAATTTTTAGCCTTAGTGATCTAAAAAGAAATTGTAGTATACATTAAACCGAGAACATACAAAAAAAGAACACCCAAATCTGACTTCGTATGAGGAAGTTATGAATTTTCTAAGATTTGGCATAGTAGTGCACGACATGAAACTCGAATTTTAGCTCGAGCGGTTTGTGGCCTACGAGACCTAAATGAGAGTTGAAGATCTCATTAATAGGAACTCAATGATAAAAAGACAGACAAAAACGGAGTCCGTATGTAGAAGTTATGAATTTTACGCGGACATTTAACAATATAATCTCCTCCTACTGTTAAATTTAAGATCGGTCGAGAATTTGCCGATGGAGTCTAAATAAAAGTTGTAGATCTTGTTTTTACCTACGCGTGGAAAAAACATAGAAAATGGAGCTCGTATGCGAGGGTTATGATTTTTCTAAGTCGGGAGGGTGTTGTGCGAGTTTGGGTGACGTGGCGTGATCACAGCCGTTGTTTTCTCTCCAAGGAAAGCCATCAGATGATAACACATGGTACTGACTCGGCGAGTCAGTGGACCAAATCGGCGAGTTCATCAGGAATTCAGCCTATAAATAAGAGTCCCGGGTTCCCTCATTTCCTCACCCCTCAACCCTCTTCTTTCTCTCTCTATACTCTCTCTCTAAGCTCCCTAACCCCCCCTAAAATCTAGGTAAACCCCTAGCACCCGAAGGAATCCCCGAGGCTCATGAAGCCCCGAGAAAAGAGCCTTTCAGCTCGGGAACACTGCTCCAGCGAAGCCCAGTTTTGCGAAAAACCCGCTGTAAGTGACCTACGCCTACTCTATCGTTAGTATATCTTATGTTTTATGTAACACCGTGAATTTCAAAATAATTTTTCGCATAATATAAAAACATTTTCATTTAATTTTCATAAAACATCAAGTTTAAAACTCCAATCCATATCATACAAAATCCCAAGATCACATATCATAAAAATCCCATGCGTGTGTACAGATCAAGCCGGCGCCTTCCCACGGTCATCACTAGTACCTGAAACAAACAACACTAACACTGTAAGCACAAAGCTTAGTGAGTTCCCCAAAATACCACACATAAGACATATTAGCCACTCGAGGCTATAACTCTGTGGGTCCGTAGACCCTGCTCTGTGAACCCACTGGTTCTAACTTTGGGAACCTTCCGGTTCCAACTCTATAAACATGCACAACATAAATCACATAGAAATAATGCAGTACAACACATAACAAGAATATAGCATACAAATACTCTATCACATAACTCTGATTACCTACTCAAGGTAAAGTATAGTGAGAAGACTCACCTCGTATATCTCGATAACTCGTGAATCCCGGAAATCACTCGTGCTCGATCCTCCGAGCTATAATCCTCCTATAACATCATATATCTATAATTAACACTTTTACCACTAAGGTTGACTACCCCTATCAAGTCAACACTGGTCAACTCTGGTCAACAGTCAACGGCCAACTTTGACCGGACTCGGCGAGTGCACTAGGGCGACTCGACGAGTCTATACGTGTTCACTGACTCCCTAGGATCCTCTCCTGACACGTTGAGTACACCCCCAACTCGACGAGTCCCACCTAGCATGAATCACGGGGCCACCACGACTCAACTCGCCGAGTCTCAAGAACAACGCGGCGAGTTCCAGCTCGACTCAGTCCACCTGTCAACCCTCTCTGACTCTCCCTGACTCACTGAGTCAACCCATAACTCGGTAAGACCACTCGTTGAGTGGTTAAAGGCAATCTTCAAGCTACTCGCCGAGTCTGTTCTTCGGACTCGGTGAGTCCATGCCATGCATCAACTCAATCTCGCTTCTGAGGTTAGATCCGCTCCATCAACTCATAGATCTGGCCCTCCCAAGCTCATTCATCACGTAAAGTCATAGTCTTGGCTACCATGCAACACCTACAAGGCTCCTTTTGAAGAAATGACCTCTAAGATGGCAACCTAAGTCTCCAACCCAAAAGGAAGGACATAAAGAATGGTACTTGGGACTCTCTGGACCTACTAAGGTCCAGATCTAGGTACCATATCCCCATGGGACCTCTCACACTCCAAATACAAGGCAAACATAGCATGAAGAAACCCTAGATTTGACCATATCAACAAAAATACGAGAATAAGCTCTGAATGATACCTCAAGAAGCTTCCTATGACGAAATGGAAGTAGATCCAAGCTCCCCCAACTCCTCTAGCTTGACTTTCCCCTTCCTTTCTTGCAAACACACACAAAATTGGTGAATAATGGCCTCTTATCTCACTCACAAGAATCCCTCAGCTGTTTAGGTGCTCTCAAGGACAAGGTAGCCGCAATGAAGGGCCATAAGGTCCTTCAAATAGGGATTAGGACCGGGAAATTAGGGTTTCATTAAACAACTTGGACTCGCCGAGTCCATTCCTTGGACTCGCCGAGTCCAGGTGCGAACCCGCATACAGAACCTCGATCCTACTCGGCGAGTCTAAGCTCCAACTCGCCGAGTCCCCTCACAAAATACCAAAAATATATGAATAAAAGATACCTGGAAATCCGGGTTGATATGAAGTCACATTACACTTAGTTTATTTTCATCACAGGTGTTGATATGAAGTCACATTACACTGAGAGATTAAGGAGATATAAATCACTAGTGATAATGAATGTAAGTTCTGTTTATGCTTATGTTTCTGTATTGACGATGACATCCCAAATGTTTTAAAATGAATAAAAATACTTTTCTTCGAAAATTCCTTGATAACATATTTATCTTGTTTTACTGGGAACAAATTCCGCAACATTTTTATTAAAAGAGGTACTCTGACTTTTATAAAGCATAAACAAAATCGGTCTTTTCTGGACGTGAAAATGGGGATGTCACACCTTTATCCACAATCTCGAAGCTCAACTTGGTCAACTAACAACTTTGTTGGACTAGAAACTATCTCCACATTTTCCCAAAAATAAGACTCAATCCTATGTTATAATGATCGAGACTAAAGAAGAGGCTATCTCTAAGTTCCTAGAAGCATTAGAAGTGGAGCCAAGGCAACCCGAACTAGAATGAAGAAGTTAAAGATCGAAAATCCAAATTCAGCTGAAATACTGAACTCACGACGTGAGCCATCCATGCTCACGACGTGGGCCCAATTTGAAAAGAAGACTTCAGAATCCATTCCGGCTTATCGTCCGCCTTTACTGTTTCCTTCCTAAGCTAATCTTAGTCAACTGGAAAAGGAGCATCTGGGGTTTATTTAGCAAATAAAGGGTATTCCAATTAATACTCCTTTTTTCGAGTCATTATCCAAAATTCCCAAATATGCAAAGTTTTTACAAGACTTGATAAACACTCGTTAGCAGTTAAAGAAGAATTCTAAGGTGATTCTAAGTGAGAAAAGCTCAAAAGTTGTATTGGGAGAGATACCTAAGAAGATGGGAGATCCTGGATGCCTCACTCTTCCATGTGAGTTTGGAAATAATCTGAAGACTTACGCTTTAGCTGATTCTAGGGCTAGCATAAATTTGATGCCTTATTCATTTTTATCACAAGCTAAATATTCAGAAGATGAAGGCTACAAAAGTGACTCATCCTAGGGGGATTG
Source organism: Lactuca serriola (assembly GCF_051521515.1). Taxonomy (NCBI): domain Eukaryota; kingdom Viridiplantae; phylum Streptophyta; class Magnoliopsida; order Asterales; family Asteraceae; genus Lactuca; species Lactuca serriola. The sequence goes on from NC_136410.1 coordinate 200,781,461, forward strand.
TAGAGGACATCCTGGTGAAAATTGGGAAATTCGTTTTCCCAGTTGATTTTGTGGTTATGGACATGAAATAAGATGTTAATGTCCCAATCATTCTTGGTCGCCCTTTACTTAATACGGCTAAAGCTTTGGTTGATGTTCGTGAATCCAAGCTTACTTTGAGGGTTGGAGATGAAGAAGAAACTTTTGGAGTTCAAGATGGTTTCCAAGGGAGTGATGTTCATGATGAGGTCTTCAACATTAATGAAGAGAATGAACTTGAAGAATTAGAGAAGCTTATGGAAGAAGAGATTCAACAAGTCAAATGCTCCAAACCAATAGCTTCCGTTCCAATTTTTTTTCGAAGTGCTTGCTTATAAAACTCCCATATCTTTGGTAAGAAAAGAAAGCGACGGTTTATCAAGTGATGAAGATGAGGTTACTTCAAAGGAGATGAGTCCAGTGGTGAAAGAAGAAAAGATTCCTATGGAGCCTAAAAAGACTGAAGAAAAACTGGAGACTAAAGGGATCAAAAGAAAACTTGATGTAGTCGAGGTGAAAGCAAAAAAGGAGAACTCGAAGATGGTGTATATTAGACATGTCCAAGCTTACAAGAGGCGATGGAAGGAGCATAAGATTCAGGTGGTGTTGGACAGCTCAACGTAAGGAGGCACAGAGTCCAGCTCACGACTCCAACAAAAAGAAGTGCTTCTCGGGAGGCAACCCGAGCTCGGTTTGCATTTTCTTTTCTTTTCATTTGAGTTTTTAAATTTTTAGTTTTTAGGAATATCAATTGTCTCATCATCTAATAATCCTCTGAATGGTAAAAGTCGAGTGTGGGGGTTCTTAAAATTAAATGGTTTAAAAAAAATTAAAGGTTTTTAGTAATAATGAAATTTATTTTTCAAACTAGAAGCGAGCTCACGACGTGAGTCTAGACTGATATACGTACTGAAATACTTTGATGATTAACCCACCATTTTCTCTCAACCCATTTAGAATAATCCAATAAGTGTATTAGCCTATTTCCGCTTGATTAAACAATCCAATTGTTTTAGCCACATATTACTCACGACGTGAGGTCTTTATTCTCACGATGTGAGCAAGAATGAATCAGGACTACTTGAATAAAGAAATCAGATTTCGTTTGACCTACCATTTACTTATCCCTCAAACACCGACAACTTCTTGGTCCCCCCCACGCACTCGATTTTGACCAATTTCACTACGTTGTACTCTTGTGCTCACGTTAACATCAATCTAAGGCACACCAATCTTACTTTTAGTGTTTAGCTTTGACTTATTTGGTTGATTTAGGGGTTAGGGTTTGTAGTCTATTTGAATCTCAAAATTGATGCCCTAAATATGAGAAATCTTTATTGCGTGTATGATTAATATACTTAGAATCAAGTTAGAATAAAATCCCAACAAAGTATTTGGCCCGATTTGTAAACTGTCATGACCAATTCTCGTTGTAGGCAACGTATTCACGACGTGAGCCTTAGTGCTCACGACGTGAGCCTTAGTGCTCACGACGTGAGACCTGGGATATGGTCTTTTGTTTGCTGCTAATATGTTTAACATGTGGAGCATTTTGTTTTGTCTTTCTAGTTTATTTGTTTTTTTGCAGAAAAATGGCTTCAAGAGGTGCAACACAACGTGTTTAAAGACCCAACACGTCGTGTTCTTCATTAAAAACGTGTGTACGACAAGGCACTTTTCCAACCGGATTTTCTATCTCAACACACCGTGTTTAGAGATGACACGTCGTGCCATTCTTTAATTTCTTCTTTTTCTTCAAAATACAAGATCCAAGCTTCCAATTCCCAATTCCGATTCCTTTTCCTTCCGAGCATGTCTTTGTTGCTGCAAAAGAAATTTTCTACTAATTAAGTACCTTTTGTTCAGTATTTGAAACAAATACAACACAAAATATTAAGATAATACATGAATTATATGATTAAATATGCCAATATCAGATGCTTGGTGTTTAGGGAGACACTTCTGCAAGCCTAGCTTCTATCAAACTAGTTTTCACTTAGATGATTTGTTGTTGAATACACATTTGACATTGTATTATCAACAAAATTTTGTCATTAAAAATTGATTTTTTTTCATGATAGAACTAGGATCTCCTTCTATAACAACCTTTTCTTTCGAGCCATGATTTACAATTTGTTTCTTAGAAGAAATATCCACATTATTCAACACATAAATCTTCAATTTTGTAGCATTACTCCCATCTTCACCATTCACTACACAATTATTCATCTTTGAACTATATGTTCATATTAGAACAATAACGTACATTATCATTTCCATCTTCTCCACAATTCACCAAGCCTTCATGCAAAAGTGCATCATGTTTTTCTTCCACTTCCCTTCCTACTTCTTTAATCCCACAGCACTGCTCATTTTGCAGATCTCTCAAAACAAAGTTAACAATAAAAGATGCTCAATCTGTATACTCATCTGTACCAATATCAACTCTCTTGCAACTAATATCAACTTCATTGGCAAATCTGGTTGATGTAATTTTTACACGAATTGCAAAACATTCTTTAATTCTTGTGAATTTTGTTTGTGAAAACAGTGTTTCACAAGTATCCAACCATCTTGTAATTAGTGTATTATCCAGTGAAGTCAACATTGCAGGTACTAAGGCGTTTTTCATTAACAACCTTTATTCTTCAACCAGTTTTAAGACATTCACCATATTATTTTATACTCCTACACAATATAAATAGTTTTTTCACATATAATAACAAAAAAAAAAGATTTGAACAAATAATTAAACCATGTAATTATTGTATATAAAAAAAATATAATGATTATTATTCCAATACTTCATTGGAACTAAATGCCTTTATATCAATCTTTTCTTTTCTTAGTTGCAACGATCCAAAAACTCCATTATTCAATTCGTATTCTTCTAGAACTCTGAGGTGCTCTGAATCCAATTCACGGATGAATGGTTGTTATCTTCTCAATTTCACATCCTTACAAACCACCCTATCTGCATACACAAACTTAAAAAAATTTTAATTACATAGCGATATGGTGTAATAATTAAACTGTAATATAAATGAATATCTTAAAGCATACCATTAACAACTTCAAAGGGTTTGTATAATAATAGTTTTTTCAAATGATCTCCATTTTAGTTTGCAGTCTCCAAACAACTTATCATATAGCCACACCAATCTATATTCTTCCAATAAACAACTTTTATTAGTTTTCTAATAAAAGAAGTGTTGGATGATCCATTCATCTCCGTATCCACAAATTTGTTTATGAAAAGATTTATTAAATTCGACCTGAAGTTGTTGTTTGCTTTATTGGTTGCCCTTATCCTTTTGAGGTAGTTGTTGTTATTGAACTTTTGTCCCTTTTATTGTTCTTTCCATTCCTTATATTTGTATCACCCTAATAATCAAGGTATAAATTTTCATTTTTGAGATCAATCCTAAACCCTGAGAGTTCACAAATCATAGTTTCCAAAAATCATAAACATGAATCAGAGTATCCCAAAATCATAATCTCATAAAAATCCAAGTTGATGTGCACGATCAAGCCTTCGCCTTTCCCCAATAATCTGAATTACTTGAAACATAAAACTGAAACTAAAAGCCAAAGCTTAGTGAGTTCCCCCAAAGTACCACCACACCACATATAACATATACAATCATGCATGTTGGGTCCAATAAGTCATCGAACTAGAATACACTCGGATCCACAACTATCGGGCTGGATTACCTCCGACCCAATCATTCATCATACAGGAATACTCTCGGCTCCACAGTCATCGGGTTGGATTATCGTCGACCCAATCAACCATCGAACTGGAATGCCTCGGCCAAATCAGTCATCGAACTGAATGCCAATATGCAACGAGTCCAAATAGTCATTATATTGGTATACCCTCGGGTCCCCATCCATCGGCTGTGACATCCCCAAAATCTCGGCCAGAAAAGACCGATTTTCATTTATGCTTTTAAATAATTTCAGAGTAAATCCTTTTGATTTGAAAGAGTTGCGGAATTTGTTCCCAAAACAAAACATGATAAAATAATATTTATCAAAGCATTTCATCAAGAGATGCATTTTCATTTATATAATCAAAACTCGGGATGTCATGTTCCGATACAGACCATAAAGCATAAACGATAACATTACAAGTCATTCAACAAATATATACACATACAGACTTGTAAACAAAACAACTTGATGATTCAACCATCTTATGCCCTCGCACCACTACCTGTAATACAAATAAAACTGAGTGGGTCAGGCTTGGGAGCCTGGTGAGCATATAGGGTTTTCAACCCACAATGAATAAGTTATATTTAATTTCACCAACCAATCACTATCCCGATTACCCATTCCCGTTGTCCTCACTTTACGTCCCTAAAATAACATCTATCTCAAGGGACCTAATCTAGGATTTTCATCGGCACGGACATCACTGCGAAGGGGTTTCCTCAACAATAGATATCCTAAAGGCAACCATGAGGGGGATAGAGTACACCGGTGAACACATCGTTCACAACACCTACAGGTTATGAACCTGCTAGCGTTCCACTGGACTGTCTAGAAAGAGTCCGTGGTCGTTATCCATACTCCGCTGAATAACTAGATCAACAACAACAACAACATCGAGGCCTCTCATCTGTTTATTACACACCAACTATCTACCCATGTTCTACCCAACATATTAGTAGATAAAATATATATTTTCATACATAGTTTAAAACCTGTATATCATTTTCATTCAATATATATTCCACTTAACAGATGAGGCATACCCACGTAACACGTATTTCATAGAAAGCAATTCAGATCCATGAGATGGAATAAAGTGAATATCCATTCACGCATACAATCACAAAATATACACATAACAAGTATATCGCATAAAATACTTCATAGTTACTTGTTAGAAGAAAGTAACTGCACCCTCACACATATAAACCACAATTTACTTAATACACTCAAACCACACTTGTATTATTATCGTGTTTATGAAAGGTAGTATACACTCACTTGATCAGAAGACGATCGGACAGCACTACGACTTGCAGAAGTAGTAATCCTCAGCAGATCTAGAAGATCTTCACAAAAATCGAACTTCTCGCGGGCAGAGCTTCGACTCGGGAACCGCACTTCTCAGGATCTTCGGGATCTCGGGACTTGCCTCGGGGCTCGAGAATAATATCGGGGCTTCGGGGTATTTCTGGCACGCAAAACGATGCAAAACGGGAGAGAGAAGAGAAGAAATTGGCAAAATAGCCGGCTGCCCTCGCATCCTATTTATAGAGGCTGGAGCCTCGGAGTACGCGGGGCGTACTGGCCTCCGAAATCGTCACTGCATGCGTCATCCGAAGTGTCGACACTCTTCGAAGTACGCGGGGCGTATGTTGGATCGGACCGCTGACTCGTCTTCGGATAAGGCCAGAATTTAAGATTAAAAATAAATACAAAATAATTAATAAACTTCGGAAATTCATATCTTCTTCATACGAACTCCGTTTTCGACGTTCTTTATATCCATGCGAAGGTGAGACTACGCTCTACAACTTTCATTTAGACTCCGTCGGCTAATTTCGACTTTATTTTTATTATTTATTTTTAATAGGCCGCGACAGAAACTTTCGTTATAAATTCATAACTTCTTCGTTTGACGTCCGTTCTCGCCTAACTTTTTATCGCTTCGATACCAACAATGAGACCTTCGATCCTCGTTTAGAATGCTTCGGCTAAAAACCGCTCGATCTCAAATCGAGTATTTCAGGCTGCATACCGCTAAGTCGAAACTTCGATAAATCATAACTTCTTCATACGAAGTCAGATTTGGGCGTTCTATATATATTCGGAAACCTCGTTTCAACTACTACAACATTAACCAAAGATATTAAGTTTATTTTACACTTAAATTTTGACGCTTATTTTTATTCTTAATTAATCAGACTACATAATTAAGCAATTAACCACAAAACACATAATACTCAAATAATACATTCTTATTATTTCAAAACGGGTTATAAAGGTTAACCTAGACTATTACATTGCTAAAAATGGCAAGCCCGGAAGCACAGGCGTTACATCGGCTCAATTACGCCTGGTTTGTTGGCTCACGCACATACCAATAAAGCCTCAACCCAAAATTCATACTATGTCGACATATACAACAGATAAACGTATAACCAGTCGACAGACAAATAGGCAGATCTACAAATCACTATCGTATAGCAATATCATATATATCGGGATACATATCTAATATATCACTACAAAATAACATCCTATATACCAACATACAGATCTAACAGATTACTACAACATAACAACATCCTATATACCATGATTCAGATCTAATAGATCACTAAATCATCACTACATCCTATATACCAGGATACATAATCTAGTGGGCGGTATTGGAACATTCGACCCACAAGTACAATGAGAATAACTCACCTCTCAGTCTGAAAAAATGGTTGAACAAAATGTTGCTCCGGATACCAACTCTATAGGTCACCTATACAACATATAGTGACCAAATCTCAAACCATAGCTTAAAATACCTTAAATTCCCTTAAGTTAAACTTGTTCAACCCTTGGTCAAAGTCAATGTCAAAAATTCAAAGATTTCCTTTTGGGCTGCATACACCCAACATACTCCCCTCTACGCCTAGCGTAAAGGGTGCCTTGCAAGATTACGAGCTTGAACCCTTGTATGCGTAGCGTATGTCCAAGTATGCCTAATAGCTGAACCTAAAATTTTCCATTAAGCTCTTGTTCCATTAAGCCAAGACACCAAACTTCATATCTTAGTAAAATGGGACTTCTTAATGGATAAAGTCCCTAACTTTATCCATTTGCATGCATTTAAGAGGGTGAAAATTTAAATCCTTGGTCCAAAAGTCACCAAAAACTCCCAAACTCTTGCATTGCTCAATGAGAGTGTCCAAGATCTCATTTTGATGAATCTAGAAGCTCAAAACTCTAGGAAACTACATTTTAAGGCCGTGGAGTAGCTTATACTCCATTAGACTATCTTATGGACCAAAAATGCATACAACTTCTAGGATAACAAGATCTAAGCAATTTATACATCAATGTTCAAGATTTATACTTCCAAATGAAGCTTGAGGGCAAGATATTACTGGATCCAAAGTGCCTTAAGCTTCCAAGATGATTTCCTTTCTGTTGCCTTCCTTCAAGAACACCACAAAGCACACTTTCAAGCTTAAAATGCAGGCACAAGGGAATTAGGGTTTGTTTGGGACGAAAATGGGGATGGATTATGATGAATGAAGGGGCCTCAAAGAGATAATGATGTTTAAATAGGTTCCAAACCCTAAAAATTAGCGTTTAGATCTTCACCATGCTCTTCATTTACATGCCAATTGGGACCAATTTGTAAACGTATTACATAATAAGGGTCAAGACTGTAAAAATACCAAGGCCTCCATTTGATCTATTAATTGTCCATAATCTTGAAATAAGAATTTCTCGAAACAGGATGTTACAATATTCTTCATCATCAATAGCACATTCAGAAAGTCTATTGAATTCTACATTGCCTAATGGTATTCCAAGCATTGCATAGACTCTTTCCCTGTCTATGAAAAACTTCCTACTTTCTAGTGTGATAGTAAATGTTTCCTCATGGAATTTGTCAACAACGTAGTATACAAGGTGTGATTGTAATGTTGTCATTTGAATATTCAACAAACCACCAAATCCATTATCTATTAACAATATCATTTGTTCATTAGATAATTATTTGACTGCTAGGTATAAAGAATTTGGTGACATTCTTGTGCTAATGTTGTGAAAATGATTAAAATCCAGTTTCTTTGATTGATTTAATGGTTTACTTACCTTACTTTTTTTTAATCCCATTCAATTTGTCGCTTACCGGGTCTTTGAACTGCGTCATCAACATCATGAGTACATTCATGTATTTTCTTCCTTTATTTCTTCTTTAACAATCAGCACTAAAAATAATATATTTTCTTCCATAAAATTTCAAGAACGTATTCATAATAGAAACAATACGTATTAAAAATTTATAATCATCATTTTCTAAAGATGAAATAATAAAATAAAGTAATGTTCATAAACAGTGGTTCTTTCAAAGACATAACAACAAAAATACGTACTTTGATTTCTGAACGGATTTACAAAATCGTCGTCCTAAAATGCATATCGGTGATGTATTCTTATTAAAAATTTGCTTTTGAACATGTTCTTCAAACTTGAATTGAATATTCTGCTTTGCATTTTTCTCACCAAAATGCAATGATACTTCTTATAATCGATAAAGTTTGATAACCAATTTAAAATGTTTTTGAAAAATAACTGGCTATTCACAAATCAAAACTTCAAAATAATATATCTCACACAAAAATTTTCAAATGTAGTTTGTAAGATTTTTGGTATAATAACGGTTTAATGATACGGTTTTCATTAATAAGAATGTGCTTTTACTATAATACACTTCCATGAATATTACAGTTTTAATTTCAATCTTCTTTCGTTGATTAATTCTATAATTATATGATTCATTGATTAGTCAAATTTGACGGTCTAAACTAGTTCCTTTGTATCTATAAAAAACTATTTTTGAATCGAACTTTATATATATATATATATATATATATATATATATATATATATATATATATATATATATATATATATATATATATATATATATATATATATATATATATGTAGGTTCATGTGAGGCGGCCAAATTTTGTGAGACCGTGAGACGCATTTTTTATTTTATTTATTTAATTTTATTTTTTTAGTTAATTCAAGTTCCAAAAATAATATTTAAAAAAAAAAGAATTTTTGGATTTTTCCATTTATTTTTGCATTTTAAAATTATTTTTTAGAATATGTACACTATAATATTCTATTAGAATATTTCACGTATTTTTCAAAAAAAATGGAATTTTTTTTATTTTTTATTTTTTTAGTTAACTCAAGTTCCGAAAATAATATTTAAAAAAAGAATTTTTAGATTTTTCCATTTATTTTTCATTTTAAAATTATTTTTTAAAATATGCCAGTGTAATATTCTATTAGAATATTTCACGTATTTTTAAAAAAAAATGGGATTGATTTTTATTTACTTTTATTTATTTTTATTTTTTTTAGTTAATGGGATTTATTTTTCCATTTTAAAATTAATTTTAGATTTGGTCTCACGGTTTCACAAAATTAGAATGGTCTCAAATGAACTTAAACATATATATATATATATATATATATATATATATATATATATATATATATATATATATATATATATATATATATATATATATATATATATTTACATGTCTTATTTGTATTTTAAAACAAGAGTTATTTCATTATATACACATTTTAAATATGTATATAGTCTAAAACTTAAAAATACATTTTTAAAAGCAGAGATATGTTTGTTAGAAGTATAAATATGTTTTTAAAAGTATAAATACATACTTTTATATATATATATATATATATATATATATATATATATATATATATATATTATAAAAAATATACTTACATGTCGTGTTTGTGTTTTAAAACAAGAGTTATTTCGTTGTGTACACATTTTAAATATGTATATAGTCTAAAACTTAAAAATACATTTTTAAAAGTAGAGATATGTTTGTTAGAAGTATAAATACGTTTTTAAAAGTATAAATACATACTTTTAAATTCTTAAGGCAAAAATATGTTTTTTTTTAATTTTTTTATAATGATTTCTAGAAATTTAAATACTTATGTATACTTCTAAAATGTATTTAACGTTTTATAACTTATAAATTGGCAAATAACTTGTATAAAATTATAACATTTAAAAAATATACATGATGTTTTATTAAATATATTTTCATTTATAAATCGTTTTTTCTGCGTTAATAAATTCATATATATATATATATATATATATATATATATATATATATATATATATATATATATATATATATATATATATATATATATATATATATATATATATGTAAAGGAATTGCAAAGTGAAATGTTCTTGCGAATTTTATTTGATGATAATTCGGCAATTGTAATAAGTGGTAACAAGTATAAAAAAATAAAAGAGAAAATTGCAAAAATGGTTCCTATGGTTGACAAATTTATGTGTTTTTTGATGGGTTTTATACAAACAATCATATGTGTGCATGCAACCCTAATTGGATCTATGTTTTCACTATTTGACATACAACTTTATGAATACAAAAAGAAACCTAGCATGCTTCTATAATTTTTGAAATTCACATACAAGAATAGAACGCATACCTTTTGTTGTTATGTAGTAATAACAACTTGTTTCTTGAATCTCCTTGGCTTTTGAAAGCAAGTACCACAAGTGTAGTACCTCTAATGGCTCACAAACACACTTGAGTGAGAGGATGAATATGAGAGAGAGGATGGAGGGTAACAAGCTCACAAAATCAGATCTACTATGGTTTCTCTAAGGGGTGCCGATTTTGAGTGACTTAGGGTGCTATTTATAGTTGATGTCAACTAGGGTTTTGTCACACTCCAAAACCGAGAACGGCGGAAACGTTCTTGGGCAGAGGACGTCATGAAATGTATCACAATAATGTAAAGTAGTAAACAAGCAACAACATCATCCATTGCATGAATAGTATAAATTTAATTACAAGTGTGTTCTTTCATAGTATAAAACAACATAATGAATAATCAAAATAAAGACGAGTCTTGACTGCTCCGTCTTCACAAAACCTGGTCATTGTACCTGTCTATTTGTGACCTGAGAATACAAGTTATTTTGAAAGCGAGTATCAGCAATAAAGCTGGTATATTCATAAGTGTTAATGTGTCTTTGATTTTAAAAACTGTAAAGTAAAGACTTGTAAACATTTGGAGAAAAGTTTGAAAATGTTTATAAGTAATTGTAAACGTTTGAAAACCCAAGAAAATCCTATATTTCCTACTAGTATAAAAGTAGTCTTCTACCAAGACTCGACTGTTTTGAAAGTGGTCTTCTACCAAGAGCCGACTGTTTTGTAAGAAAGCATCACTGTAAATGTGACGGTTTTTCCTGTTTAACTATTATTATAAAAGTTATAGTCTACCTCGTCGATTATGTATATGAGTCACAATATAAAAGTAATAAGGAAAAATAGTTTATCTATATCAAATATATCCTACCACGTCGTTCATGTGAATGTGTCACAAAGTAAAGGAAGGAGAATAATATAATAACTAAAGATGTATCCTTTTGCATTAGGATATTCACGGCGTGGAAACTTGCCGAACAGTACAACCGTGGACACCCGTTGATGCTCCTTTTCCCTACTGTAGCTAACAACTTTGGGTGTGGAATGGTAAGTCCCGAAACATTTGTAACAGATCCTATGTAATAGTATCTATTAAAGATAATAATGTAGACGTGTTCATCTAAGCGTATCTCTGTAAACGTATCAATGTAAACGTATCTCTGTAAGCATATCTATGTAAACGTATTCATGTAAGCGTATCTATGTAAACGTACTCATGTAAGCGTATCTATGTAAATGTATTCATGTAATCATATATATGTAAACGTATTCATGTAACATTTAATGTATTAGTATAGACTCATGAATGAACTGACTCTTGTGTTATTCCTTGTACTTGGAATTGTAAGTAGTATCTCCTAACTATACCTATTATAGTTACTAGTAATGTATGAGTATATCCGGAAGTATACCTTTGCTACTCAAAGGTACTGAACTGACTAATGAAACCTTTATACCTATATATGTATACATGATATATAATTAATATTTAGACGACATTCGGACGAGCAACCGATTCCCTAAGGCCACATCCCAACGAGGAAAAGGAAATAAAGCGAGCTTACCGTCCGAAGTCCTTTAAACATTATTTATATAACTATACATATCTAGGCATGCATTTGACAATATAAAAGTGTAAAAGAAATTTTGTAAAACCTTTGAAAAGTTTAATACTAAGAAACGATGACCTGATGTCAGTTTATAAAATGATTGAAAGTATTTTGTTTGATAAGACAATTTAAGTACAAGGAAAACCTTTGTTTGAAAACACATTTGTAACAGAGTTTGAAAGGAAACTTACAGTGTGTAAGACAGTTTGATAAAGAGTTTTAAACATGTAAAAACGTTTAAGAAAGTCACTTGAAGAAATCTGTTTGGTAAAACAGTTAACGCATAGTAAATCCATTTGCATGCTAGTTATTAATCACATGTGATTGATATAATAACTAAACATGATTCAACTTGTATTCCCCCCATAAAGCATTTATAAACATTTAAAAACATTTAAAAGGTTAATTAAGGGGTATGAACTCACTTGATTGATTGAAGAAAGTGAGACGAAAATCGAGCAGAACTTCAACTTCGAAAAGTTGATTTTCTCGGGAATCTCGGGAATCTCGTGGATGCAAAGCCTTCCTTCGGAATTTGAATGTGAAAACCAGGGCTTCGGGAGCTTAAACGCAGAGCTTCAGCACGAGAAAGAAGAGAATTGAGCAATGAAACCCAGAACCCTTGAGTCCTATTTATAGCCTTCATTTTTAGGTGCCACGTCGTGGCAAGGGATGGCCATGTCGTGGGGAACAATCCTATCCTATTCCATTGACAAGATGCCACCAATCATGTTGCCACATCGCGGCCAACTGTGCCACGTCGCGGCCAACCTGACAGCCTCGGATTTCAGGTCTCGAACTGTAAAATCCGTAACATTCGCGTATGGGCTCCGTTTTTGATGTTGTTTATATGCTCTCGTAGTTGAGAGTATTCTCTACAACTCTTGTTTAGACTTCGTCGGCAAATTTTGACTTTATTTTTAATATTATATTTTTAACAGGCCGGGACTGGAAAAGTCCGTTAAAAATCCATAACTCCTTCATCTGACGTCCGTTTTCGTCAGAATTTTCACCGTTGCACTACTATTGTTGATGTCTTTGATTCTTATTTAGGTTGTATCGGCTAAAAATCTCTCGATCTCTATTTCGAGTTTTTAGCTGTCTACTACTATATCCGGATCTTGGAAAAATCATAACTTCCTCATACGAAGTCAGATTTGGACGTTCTTTTTTACGTACGTTTATGGTTTAATGATATCTACAACTTTCATTTAGATACTTAAAGCTAAATACTATTGTATCGAAACGTCGTGTTTTTATGTCTATCAGTATTGTCGGTTTTGTCGAGAATCTTAGAATGGTTATAACTTCTTCGTTATAACTCAGATTTTAGTATTCTTTATATGTATGAAAACCTTGTTACGATTCCTACCACTTTATTTAACCCAAATAAGATTTTAGGAAAGTTGAATTTTGACCTAAATTTAACTGGTGTTACATTACATTGTCTAGAAATATCGGGTTGTCACATCATCCCCCCGTTAGAGAGAATTTCGTCCCGAAATTAGAGTTTAAGCAGAATTGACAACTATGTTACAGATAGAAGTTTCATTTGATCCTCGCGTTCCCAAGTGAACTCGGGTCCTCGCTTGGAATTCCAGCGAACCTTTCACTATCGGGATATGACTTTGCTTCTTTCGTTTGACTTCACTGGTATGATAACTCTTCTTGGTCAAATGTATGTTGAGTGTTTTTGTGGTCTGTGAAAATATTACACGTTGTACACTACAAGTAGTGTCTCCAGATCTTCAGAGCAATTACCACCGCTCCTGACTCATGATCATGTGTTGTATAGTTAACTTCCTGCGTCTTAAGCTGCCTTCAGGTATAGGCAGTGACCTTTCCTTTTGCATAAGAACACAACCAAGCCCTTGGTTGGATGCATCACGTTACACCACGAAATCTTATATCCCTTTTGGGAGGGATAATATCGGTGCGGTGCACCAGGATTACTTTAGCGGTTGGAACGCTCTTTCTTGTTTACAGACAAGTCCGGTGCTCCCCGAGGTGAGAAGCTTGGCCTAAAGAATCCCTTTCTGAGGAGTTCGTTAAGCTAACTAGGAAATTCCTGCATCTCATTTGGAGCTAGACGATAAGGTGATTTGGCTATTAGGGTAGCCCCTGAAACTAAGTCAATTCTGAACTCGACTGGACGCTGTGGGGGTCATCCCGGTAGTTCTTCTGGAAATATGTCTTGAAAGTCGCGAACTCTGGGATGTTCTTAATGTCTTGCTCTTCTTGGCTCGCTTCGACGGTGTGTGCAAGGAATGCTTGATATTCCTTTCGTAAGCGCTTTTGAGCTTGAATACACGAAATGATGTGAAGGTTAGTACTTGATTTGTCTCCGTAAATAACAAGAGGTTCTTTGATAGGGAGGTTAAGATGAACTGCTTTCTCAAAGCGCTTGATATCGGCTTGATGTAGACTCAACCAATTCATACTGATTATGACGTCAAAACCTTATGGTTGATTAGATGTCATGAAGATCTAAAAGAAACTATGATTACTCATGAATTAAGGGAAAAAGGATAGGTACATCTAAGTTTCTTCGCATGGCAGGACGATCACTCGTAGTCTTAGGCAGTCTCCATCCTGAAGTTCATATTAGAACTCATACCAGGTTCATCAATCATAGTTTCGCGTATACGAGTCATATATAAATAAGATTGAAAAGGTAGTCGAATAAATGATTCTTCTTTAAGCCCACATCCCAACGAGGAAAAGAAGTTAAAGTGGAATCATCAATTCTAAACCTGTAGAACCTTGATTATATACCACCCCTATGTATACATTCTTCAACGATAGATCAACCGTATGGGTGTTTGGATTGAACTTGACGTACTGTACGAGTGGTACTTCGGGGAGTTTTGCTGAGTTTTTCTTCGGAAAGCATAAGAAACATGAGGTACTCTATGCATGAGTACTTCGGTGTTTTGGAATGACGGCTTCGCTATAAAGACGTTTTCGGAGAAGGAGATGTATGCACGAAACTATTATTATGCGGATCGAATTGACTCAAGTTGTATGATAATGTCGGACTTACTTAGAAGTAAAAGACATTAGATTTGAACATAAAGGCATTACAGACAAAACACAACGGTGCAACTTTTAACAGAGTTACAGTACTTTAGAGTAACTACAGGAATACTGCTGCGAACAAAGTATACTACAAAAGGCAAGTATGCACAACACGAGGGTCCCTTAACTGACAGGATCTCGCAAAAGATAAGACTCGAGTTGCACTAGTTTTAAACATGTTTTAAAAACATACATAATACTGACGATTGGAAGTGAACCTATACTATAGTAGGGTCCTTCGTTGCCTCTTTCCATTCTGAGGTCAAACTCCTCCGGATTCGCCGTCGTTCTTCTCTGTTGGACAGTCCCTCTTGAAGTGTCCAATTACGCCACATAGATGGCATATTCGAGAGATTTGGACATTGGTGGTTGAAGTAATGTGTTGGATCCGAGTCCTGCAGCAATTGGTAGTATGTCCGTTCTTGTTGCATTTAAAGCAGTGTAACGGACGACAACTACCCAGATGATGGAAGCTACACTTATTGCATTTCGGTAGGTTTCCGGCATACTGCCTAGCTGGTGTAGGGACAATTGGGATACCAGAAGGGATGGTAGTAGGAGGTACAGATGTCGTGGCTGCGAAGGTTACCGCAGGTTGTTTGTCTTTTGCTTGCCCCTTGGGGTGATTTGCCTTTAGCCTTAGCCTAGAATTTTCATTTGTTATTCTTGGGCTTGAGATTCGGGGTGTCATGGTAGTTTGTTGCTCGTTGAGGTACTTGATTGTTACTTGGATTGGAATTATTGTTAACAATCCCGCTAACATTCGCGTTGTTAGCGTTAAGATGAGTCAGAACAGCTATCACGACAGCCGAGACTGCAGCTTGAAAGGTAGCTACATCAATCTAAAGAGTTGGTGTTTGGTTGATGGGTTGATCGTTTTTCTTCGGCTACATGATTCTGTTACACGGAAAGAGAATGAATTCGTGAGCGAGTACGGTTGAACCTAGATGTAGTTTGATCGTTCATGTAAATAATAGAAGTATGTTCTCGAAGGTTTGATCTACATCCCTATGATGCAGCCCCGGTACGGAATAGGAGTATGTTCACGAAGGTGTGACCTACATCCCTATGATGCAGTCCTAGTACGGAGTAGAAGTATGTTCATAGAATGGTCTCAAGAAGTTTGTCGTTCAAGCCGAGGTGTTATAGGTTGGTGGATAATATGATCCAACCTTTGAAAGAGGCTTAAAAATGATTCCGGAGTTAAATTACTATAGTCCAATGACTTGACTAAAGCAAATTTCAGATAGACTCCAATGAAGGTATGATGAAAGTATTTGAACAAAGAGTGACACGGTAGTTAGCCGACTGTCAATAACATCGATGTTTAAGATGTAATAAGTTTGGGAAAATTGACCTTGTAGTAGGTCTTACATCACATCTGGAGTAGAAAAGTCTTTGACAACATAAAGACCTAACTAAAGTACTTACATTACAAGGTAGTCACATAGATAAGTGCTACATAGAACATAGACAGGAACACGGTTCGCTAAAACAAAGAAGGAAGTAAAGTATCTCCTACTGGCGACGGTCACCCCTATGGTGAACCCGTAGTTCAGCTAGTTGAAGTTCCATATCTAGCAGGTATCTTTCGTACACCCTCTGTTGTACACGGAGCTCTATGACTTCGGCTTGAGTTTCAGCTAGTGCTTGCAGCAGGGTCTCATGGTTTCTCTCAGATCTCTCACTTGTGTGTTCAAGGCGATTGGTGCGAATGGTATGCATTCTTGCATTGGCATTAACCTCTTCGATACGTTGGAGAGCCGTCCTGCCTTGAATTTCGTTTCGGGCAACTCTACAGATCAGGATTGGTAGAACTCTGTCTGTTGAGCTCCCTTCGTTTACGTTGTAGAAGCTTCGGTCTCCATTAAACGGCATAGGTTGATCTTGCTCTTGCTCCATGTTTCCAAGCATTCTACCCAAGGAGGCGTCGGGCCATGAAAAGCCGGACGAGGGTTAGGATTTGGAATGGGAGCTACCGGAGGTAGATTATCAACCTCGGGTTTGGAGTTATCATCTTCCGAAAGGTCTTCAGCATGGTGATCATTTAAAGGGATTGGATGATCATTCTCGGGTTCTTCTCCAAACCATCCAGCATTGCCTTCATTCGGAAGGTACGAGTTGCCGTGGGGATGGAGTCCATCCATGTTATCTACGCGAGAACTATTAGACAAAATATCTAGATAATTATTAGAAAATCTTCATTAGTTACATCACTATTTGTAAAGTGCATACTAGTTATATGTAATCAAAACAGGATAGGCCTTCGAATAAGTGACCTTATGTAACACCCCCGAACCAAACGACGAAAATGTCCGAGGTCTCGCGTGACTTTAATTGAGTATCATCACAATGAATATACATGAATCATAACATAAGCGTCACCATGCATCAATATATTACAACTGGAATTGTTCACATCAATTACATTGTTTTAACACTACAAATTCATAACCTAAATAGTCTGAGTACATTTAATAACATGCCATCTAACATTAGTTTTTATAACTTTTCCGCTTACCTGTTACCTGAGAATACAAGTTATTTTGGAAAAACGTCAACATATGAAATGTTGGTGAGTTCTTGCGATAAAATGATTTGTGTATTTTGTAAAACCCAGAAAATCCGATATTTTCTTAAAAGACTTTTGTTTATTAAGTGTGAAGATTCATAAGTGATGCATGAAATGATTTTAAAAACATATATATATATATATATATATATATATATATATATATATATATATATATATATATATATATATATATATATATATATATATGAAGGGTATTTTGTAATATAGTTATAAAGTTTCGAACGAGTAGTATTGAATTCCCCGGAAAACCCGATGTTTTCCGATGTTGAAATGTATTCGTGATTACTGATTTTTGTATTGTCTTAACAAACGAATATTGATTAATCCATATTATATATTGTCCTAATTTTTGTCTAATTTGATTTCTCGTAAGCCTTAACAAACGAAATGAAGGGGAGTATTATGTCCCACTACTATCGTAAGTACCTTAGGCTGTCGCGGATGCGAAAGACACGATGGTCCAACTTGCATTTGATTACTGTGACCTTACTAGCTTTTCTAACGGGACACTTTGGCCCACTAGCACATAAAAGCTATTGAAAGTCCTTTTATAAAATATTGGGTCATTGAAGGCCCAATAACATATAAACGTTATCCCTTTGGGCCCAAAGATCATGTTGGTGGGCTTGCAAGGCCCGAAAAGCATGATTTGAAACTCATAAGCCCAAAGTTTGTAGATTTACTCATTGTAGTCATCACGTATCTATTGAAGTGTTTTTAATTTGATGCTTGTTGTGTTGTACTGATTTGAGACCGAATCAATTCGTTTATAACGATATTTGGTATTGAAGGTGTATTCGTTTTCCGTTTTATCGCTAGTCAGATATCTTGTATTTTTTCTTAATGAATTAGTTTGTTTAAAAGTATGATTTTTATTTTTTCACTACCTTTCTTTTATAAAAATAACACTTTTAGTCTTTTATATAAAAGAATTTCATTTTTAGTCCTTAAAACATTTTTCATGACACTTTTGTATCATAAACTTGTTGAAAATACATTTTAACCCAAAATTTATTTTGAAGACAGCTTTAGCCCTTCTAAAACGATGTTTTCTCGGTTAGAACCCCAAATTTCGCAATTTTTACAGTTTTGGCCCAAAATATAAAAAGTTTACATTTTTTTATCCTTTTTGAATTTGAAAAGCATTTTTGACCTTTGAAATAGTTTTATTTCACTTCAAATCCCCTGTTCTACAGAATGTTACAATTCAGCCCCTTAAAACTCCAAATTTCGCAATTTTGGGCTTATTGGGCCGAAAAGCCCATATTTAGCCCAATAACCTAAATTTTTGCATTTTAAGTCCTTTGAAAATTCTAATATTCAGAAAAATGATTATAAAAACTATTTTGACTCTTTTGACCCTCAAGAAACCGTGACTTGGCAGTTTTTAACCCAAGTTTTGTATTTTTGACAATTTAAGTCCTAAAATGAGTTTTATGCTAAAAATATGTTCCTCATAACCTTATAAGCTATTTTTCATGACTAGATTAGTGTAAAATAAATTAGATTATGTTTGTTTCCTTTCTCATGTCATAGATCTCGAGTTAATACCCCTTTTGGTTGCATTTTCATCACCAAAAACACATAAAATCACACATATACATGCATAAAATCACACATAGCATACATATACACATAGATCTACACATTTTCTTGTATTCTCCCCCCATAAAACATATGAAAACCGAAAAAATAGGGGTATGAAGCTCACCTTGAGTTGTAGTTTCGGTTTTGAAGAAGACTAGAAGAAGAATTTTCGATCCTAGCAAGTCTTCTTGGAGGATCTCGAACTTAAATGCTTCTAAGGTGTAAGATCACAAGATTGAATGGATTTAGAAGAGATTTTTGGATGAAATGAAGTAGCTAGATCATGGATTTAACATCAACTTACCTTAGATGATGTGTTTGTGGGAAAAATCTCCTTGAAAGCTTCCTAGATCTCGAAAATTTGGAGAGGAGTGGAGAGAGTTTCTTTTGAGAGAGTTTGAGTGAAGTGTGTGTGTGTGTGTGTGTGTTTGGGTTCGGCTGAGAGAAGAAGAGAGGAGAGAAGAGAGAAGGTTGATGAGATAGGTGCATGGAAGTATGAGAGTATGCATGGAAGTCCACTAGATAAAAATGAGTTGGCACACACAAACTCAACTCTTTCTTTCTTTGTGGGCTTGGGCCGAGATTAGAGAGGGAAAAGAGAAAATTTGGGCTTTTGAGTGTTTAGCCCATATTATGACTCACTTAGATGATGTTTGGGTCCAAATAAATCAAAGTGTAATTTTTTTATGACCTAATAAGGCTAAATTAATTTGGTTGTGACCCATTAAGGCCCAAAATATTATGTTTCATGTATGTGGGTCCATTTAGGGCCCATTAGAGAGTTCTAGATTCAAGATGGATAATTTGGAAGTTTATTAGTCCATTAGGCCCAATAAGGAAATCCTAGTCCAAAGTGAACTCAAATTGGAATTTCAAAGGTTTCCAATTCTTTGTTGATCATTTGTAGGGCTAGAAGGAAGTATTCGATGAAGTTTTGTTGTTATAGAATAAGCATCATGCATGCTTCATGTTATTGATTCATAGTTGTTATAAGTGTTGTAGTTACAAGGCACCAAAATTTCTAGTTATGACACCTTAACTCCAAATTTACAAGGAACCGGGGTAAAGCAAAAGTTTCATAGATTCTAAGTCTATGACATCCTAGTTACATATAACGTTAGTGTATCCACTTAGCAATTATCAACTTAGTAATGAAGATCCTTTTTAGTTCTCAAGTAAGTAATTATACTAACACAAAATACTCCTATAGTATTTTAGACTTAGGTTCTGTTATAATGTTCTCATTGTGGTAGTGTTGGTAAGCTTTTAGACTTGTTGACATATCACAACCACTCTTGGGCATGTGTTAATCACTCCTCGGACCAGCATAGTTGATCAGGCTATGCCACTCCCAAGACTGACCATACATCCCCAAGCTTATCTGTGATATTCAACAATCCTAATACTTCTGTTCTTGTCATTGAGACACGGATTTTAGTATGAATGCATGCACGTATACTTAGTTAAATATTTTATTATTTAAAAGTATAAACTCTTGGTCAGAGTATTTTAATCCCATTGTGTTTATAGTTCGTATATCTTTTATGGGTTGATACACTCCATTCACTATAAACAATGCTCTGATACCAATCTGTCACACCCCAAAACCGAGAATGGCGGAAATGTTCTGGGGCGGAGGACGTCATGAAATGTATCACAACAATGTAAAGTAGTAAACAAGCAACAACATCATCCATTGCATTAATAGTATAATTTTAATTACAGGTGTGTCCTTTCATAGCATAAAACAACATAATGAATAATCAAAATAAAGATGAGTCTTGACTGCTCCGTCTTCACAAAACCTAGTCGTCGTACCTGTCTATTTGTGACCTAAGAATACAAGTTATTTTGAAAGCAAGTATCAGCAATAAAGCTGGTAACTTCATAAGTGTTAATGTGTCTTTGATTTTTAAAAACTATAAAGTAAAGACTTGTAAACATCTGGAGAAAAGTTTGAAAATGTTTATAAGTAATTGTAAACGTTTGAAAACCCAAGAAAATCCTATATTTCCTACTAGTATAAAAGTAGTCTTCTACCAAGACTCGACTGTTTTGAAAGTGGTCTTCTACCGAAAGCCGACTGTTTTGTAAGAAAGCATCACTTTAAATGTGACGGTTTTTCCTATTTAACTATTATTATAAAAGTTATAGTCTACCTCGTCGATTATGTGGATGAGTCACAATATAAAGGTAATAAGGAAAAATAGTTTATCTATATCAAATATATCCTACCTCGTCGTTCATGTGAATGTGCCACAAAGTAAAGGCAGGAGAATGATATAAGAACTAAAGATGTATCCTTTTGCATTAGGATATTCACGACGTGGAAACTCGCCGAACAGTACAACCGTGGACACCCGTCGATGCTCCTTTTCCCTACTGTAGCTAACAACTTTGGGTGTGGAATGGTAAGTCCCGAAACATTTGTAACAAATCCTTTGTAGTAGTATCTATTAAACGTATTAATGAAGACGTGTTCATCTAAGCATATCTCTGTAAACATATCTCTGTAAGCGTATCTATGTAAATGTATTCATGTAAGCGTATCTATGTAAACGTACTCATGTAAGCGTATCTATGTAAATGTATTCATGTAAGTGTATATATGTAAACGTATTCATATAACATGTAATGTATTAGTATAGACTCATGAATGAACCGACTCTTGTGTGGTTCCTTGTACTTGGAATTGTAAGTAGTATCTCCTAACTATACCTATTATAGTTACTAGTAATGTACGAGTATATCCAGAAGTATACCTTTGCTACCCAAAGGTACTGAACTAACTAATGAAACCTTTATACCTATATATGTATACATGATATATAATTAATATTTAGATGACATTTGGACGAGCAACCGATGCCCTAAGGCCACATCCCAACGAGGAAAAGGATATAAAGCGAGCTAACCGTCCTAAGTCCTTTAAACATTATTTATATAACTATACATATCTAGGCATGCATTTGACAATATAAAAGCGTAAAAGAAATTTTGTAAAACCTTTGAAAAGTTTAATACTAAGACAAGATGACCTAATGTCAGTTTATAAAACGATTAAAAGTATTTTGTTTGATAAGTCAGTTTACGTACAAGGAAAACATTTGTTTGAAAACACATTTGTAACAGAGTTTGAAAGGAAACTTACAGTGTGTAAGACCGTTTGATAAAGAGTTTTAAACATGTAAAAACGTTTAAGAAAGTCATTTGAAGAAATCTGTTTAGTAAAACAGTTAACGCATAGTAAATCCATTTGCATGCTAGTTATTAATCACATGTGATTGATATAATAACTAAACATGATTCAACTTGTATTCCCACCATAAAGCATTTATAAACATTTAAAAACATTTAAAAGGTTAATTAAGGGGTATGAACTCACTTGATTGATTGAAGAAACTGAGACGAAAATCGAGCAGAACTTCAACTTCGAAAAGTTGATTTTCTCGGGAATCTCGGGAATCTCGTGGATGCAAAGCCTTCCTTTGGAATTTGAATGTGCAAACCAGGGGTTCGGGAGCTCAAACGCAGAGCTTTGGCGCGAGAAAGAAGAGAACTAAGCAATGAAACCCGAAACCCTTGAGTCCTATTTATAGCCTTCATTTTTGGGTGCCACGTCGTGGAAAGGGATGGACATGTTGTGGGGAGCAATCCTATCCTCTTCCAATGACAAGACACCATCAGTCATGTTGCCACGTCGCGGCCAACTGTGCCACGTCGCGGCCAACTGTGCCACGTCGCGGCCAACCTGACAGCCTCGGATTTCGGGTCTCAAACTTGTAAAATCTGTAACTTTCGCGTACGAGCTCCGTTTTTGACGTTCTTTATATGCTCGATTAGGGGAAAATATACTCTACAACTCTTGTTTAGAATTTGTCGGCTAAATTTGACTTTATTTTTAATATTATATTTTTTATCGGCCGGGACTGGAAAAGTCCGTTAAAAATCCATAACTCCTTCATCTGACGTCCGTTTTCGTCAGAGTTTTCACTGTTGCACTACTATTGTTGATGTCTTTGATTCTTATTTAGGTTGTATCGGCCAAGAATATCTTGATCTCTATTTTGAGTTTTTAGATGTCTACTGCTATATCCGGATCTTGGAAAAATCATAACTTCCTCATACGAAGTCAGATTTGGACGTTCTTTTTTACATACGTTTATGGTTTAATGATATCTACAACTTTCATTTAGATACTTAAAGCTAAAAACTATTGTATTGAAACTTTGTGTTTTTACGTCTATCCGTATTGTCGGTTTTGTCGGGAATCTTAGAATGGTTATAACTTCTTCGTTATAACTCAAATTTTAGTGTTCTTTATATGTATGAAAACCTTGTTACGATTCCTAACACTTTATTTAACACAAACAAGATTTTAGGAAAGTTAAATTTTGACCTAAATTTGACTGGTATTACATTACATTGTCTCGAAATATCGGGTTGTCACAGGTTTCAAGGTGGAAACCCTAATCCTTTAGCTTAGGGCCTAAGCAAACCCATGGACTCCTTTCCTTAAGCTCTTGGACAAAAAATCGTTGATCCTTTTAGGATTTTCGGCGAAGCTTTAATTAAGGTAATCCAATGGCCCAAAGTCTCAACTATCAAATAATTACAAAATAGCCCCTGTACTTTTAACTAATTCCTTTTAATCCCAAAATTAATTCCTAATTAATTTCTGAATAAATAATAATTAATAATATGATTCCAAATTAATATATTATTCATATAATATATTAACAAATCATATTTATACCCCAATTTATTATTCTTAACAATAAATCAGTCTCTCTCCTCAACAGTCATCATGTCTAGTCACCAGTGTGAAGGCAACCCAAAAGGACCATGCTATAACTGGGTCAAGTGCATACCAAAAGTAATTATGGACTTAGATACTAATCCAACAGTCTCCCACTTGGATAAGTCTAATAACTACAAATGTAAGTAAGACTTCAGGATCCGATTAGCAATCATAGCTTTCATAAGCCGCTGTGGAACTCTGATCTTATCAGTAACTTGTCCTTTAGATAAGGGATCATATAGTCCTTCGTTCTAGATATCGTGCGGATAATTATATGAAACATAGTCATACTTATTGTCCAACAGTTTGTTTCTCGATCTCAGATTCATCTGACATAGAACTTAATTGAGCACATCAATTCAGTCTTAACCGGGCCCGACACATAAGTCAAACTAAATCATCGAGGGGCCTATATATCGCTTTTACCCTCTTAGGATAAAAGGAACAAATAAACTTCAACTTATATGCATTTACCATTCACTCATCAAATCATGCACAACAATGTGTTTTATAACATCAAGTTACTGATGCGTTTACGCATTATCAATGCACAACCAACTTGCAAACAATAAACCATATATTTAGGTTTAAAGACTATATGATATTATCGTCTTGCGATCACTCATGATAAATTCCATGAAGTGATACTAGCAAGCGTGGGTTTAATCCAATGCTCAATTCTTATTCATAAGCACTCATGAATGTCGCAACAAACTCTTGCCATGTCTAATACACTTTAGACAATCTACAAACCAATACATGACAATCTTCATTCTTACCTACTTCCAAAGTATGAGCGACTGTGGATCGTTCGGATAATCTTATTATTCAGGAAGTCAAAACATGAAAAGTGAAACAATAGGTAAATAATTAACATAAGATAGTAACTTTACTCATAAATAATACCCCTTTATTTAATCATCAAATGTCAATTACAATTTATCTATTACATGTTTCGAAACTATCTAATCTAACTAATATTGCCCTTCAGCCCAATGCTCCTAGCATGCTTCAAGTGCTTAACACTACACATTCCCTTCGTAAGGGGATCTGCTGGGTTATCCTCTGACGATACACTCTTTACTACGATGAGTCCCTCTTCCACCTGATGTCTGATAAAGTGATATTTCTTGTTGATATGTCGGGATTTGTCATGATCCCTCAGCTCCTTGGTCAAGGTAATTGTTCCTTCATTATCGTAGAATATCTCCATAGGCTCCTTTATGGCTAGCACAACTCCAAGGTCTCCGATGAAGTTTTTCAACCATATCGACTCCTTCGATGCTTCGCGCGCCGCTATATACGCTGATTTGCACGTTGAATCAGCTACGGTCTCTTGCTTGGAACTTTTCCAAGTCACTGCTCCTCCATTTAGGGTAAAGACCGAGCCAGACTGAGAACAGTAGTTGTCCAAGTGGGTCTAAAAATTGGCTTCACTATACCCTCACATCCTTAAGTCGTCACTCCCACCGAGGACTAGAAATCATTCCTTGGTCCTCCAAAGGTACTTAAGAATATTCTTGACTACGGTCCAATGTGATCTGCCAGGGTTCCCTTGATATCCACTGACCATGCTCAAAGCGAAGGCCACATCAGGGCGAGTGCAAGTCATAGCATACATGATCGAGCCAACTGCGGAAGCGTAAGGTACTCGGAACATCTCTGCTATCTCGACTTCGGTACTCGGGCTTTGAGTTTTACTCAACTTGGCATTGCTTTGGATCGGTAACCCCCCTTTCTTGGAATTCTCCATACTAAAACATTTTAGTATCTTGTCCAAGTAAGTATTCTAACTAAGTCCTATTAGTCTTTTACTCCTGTTTCTCACTATCCTTATTCCCAGAATATAGGCAGCTTCTCCAAGATGCGTCATAGCAAAACACTTCCCATGCCAGGACTTGACTTCCTGCAGGGTCAGGATGTCGTTTCCTATGAGCAGTATGTCATCGACCTACAGTACAAGGAAGCTAACTATACTCCCACTGAATTTGACATATACACATGATTCATCCTCGCTATGCAGGAAACCAAACTCTTTGACTTTCTTGTCGAAAAAAAGATTCCATCTGCGAGGTGCTTGTTTCAATCCATAAATGGATTTCTCAAGCTTATACACTCTATTAGGATGCTTTGTATCGACAAAACCCTCTGGCTGACTCATGTAAATATCCTCAACCAACTTCCCATTAAGGAAAGCAGGTTTGACATCCATCTGCCATATTTCATAGTCATGAAATGTAGCAATGGCTAGCATCACCCTAATAGACTTTATCTTCGCAACCGGTGAGAAGGTCTCATCAGATTCAACTTTGGGAGTTTGAGTAAAGCCCTTCGCAACCAATTTGCGCCTTATAAGTGTGTACCTTACCATCCATGTCGGTCTTCTTCTTGAAGATCCATTTACACCCGACCGTCTTACGACCTGGAACATTGTCAACCAAATTCCAAACTTAGTTGTCATACATGGACTGAATCTCGTTGTCCATAGCCTCTTTCCAGTTTGCAGACTCTGGGCCTGTCATAGCTTCCTTGTAGGTGTTAGGTTCGTCCAAATTTTTTAGTGTAATGACACTAATAACGTATCACCTTCACTTGTTATATGAAAACCATACAACACAGGTGGAACACTTACTCTACTTGAACATCTAAGAGGTAAGGACTCGTCAATTGGTTCAATGGGAGTTTCCTTCTCAGGTTGAGCGCCAGCGTTAGAGGTTCCTTCATCGCTCGACTCTTGATGCTCTTCAAGATCGATTTGTTTCCCATTGTCCCTTTGGCTTATAAGTTCTTGCTCTCGGAAAACCCTTCTCCTCTTAACGAAGACAAAATTGTCACTCGGTCTATAGAAGAGATATCCAAAGGACTTCTGCGGGTAGCCGATGAAAATACACCACTCACTATGAGGTTCGAGTTTGTCGCGAGTCTCTTGTCTTACCAAAGCCTCGCAACCCCGAACCTTGATATGTGCCAATGAGGGAGCTTTCCCTGTCCACATCTCGTGAGGTGTTTTGGCAACCTTCTTTGTAGGGACTAAGTTAAGGATATGGGCGGCAGTCTCTAAGGCATACCCCCAGAATGAGATAGGTAGCGAAGCACGACTCATCATGGAACGAACCATGTCTAGCAAGGTTCGATTACGCCTTTCAGCCACACCATTCAACTGCGGTGTCCTAGGTGGCGTCAATTGTGAAACTATTCTGCATTCCTTGAGGTAGTCGTGGAATTCAAGACTAAGGTACTCTCCACCTCGATCGTATAGAAGCACCTTGATTTTCCTACCCATCTAATTCTCCACTTCATGCTTAAACTCTTTGAACTTTTCAAAGGTTTCTGACTTGTGCTTGATGAAGTAGATATACCCATATCTGCTATAATCATTGGTGAAAGTCACATAGAAGCGGCTTGCATCCCTTGAGGTGGATCTAAAGGTCCCACACACATCGGTGTGTATGAGATCCAATAAACCCTCAACCCTTTCACAAGTACCAGTGAAGGGTGACTTGGTCATCTTTCCAAGTAAAAAAGACTCGCATATGTTATTGTCCCTAAGGTCAAATGACTCCAACACTCCATCCTTTTGGAGTTGGGCTATGCGTTTCTTGTTGATATGTCCAAGACAACAATGCCACAAGCATGCTTTGTCTAAACTATTGGAAGAATCGATATGCAACACATCATTTCCTAAATTGTCTACAACCATCATAGTTTCCTATATTCCATTACAAGGCAATACTTTAAAATAGAAAACGTTTTCATTATCAAATGAATATCTAAACCCTTGTCTATACAAACCATGAAAAGAAATGATGGTTCTTTGCATTTCTGGTGAATAGCAATAATTATTCAAATATAGTCCTAATCCATTGCTAAGCACTAAAGAGTAAACTCTAATCTTTGTGATAGGCGGCGATCTTCTGTTCACCATAATCAAGTTAATCTTTCCATGCTCCACATCCCTATTTCTTCTTAGGCCCTGCAAATTAGAACACATGTGAAAACCACATCTTGTATCAAGTACCCAATAAATAGCATGCGATGAATCATTAGATTGAATAGTGTAAATACCTGCGAAGGATGGCTTGATCTTCCCATACTAGATATCTTGCAGATATTTCAGGCAGGTTCGTTTCCAATTCCCTATGTCGTGGCAGTGATAGCACTCTATATCCTTTGGGCTTGAGGTGGGTGCAGCGGGACCAGCTTTGGTTCCACTAGAAGAGGTGCCATCATGGGACTTTCCCTTATGGTGGCTCTTTGAAGGAGCCTTCCTCTTTTTACCCTTTCCTTGCCCAATAGCCAAAACTGGGGCAGCAGTAGGAGTAGGAGTTTGTGCAATGGACTTGTCCTTGAGATTGCTCTCAGCAGTCCTCAACAGACCTTGAAGCTTGCTCAACGTGACCTCTTCTTTGTTCATGTGGTAGGTCATGCGAAACTGGTTGTAACAGGGTAACAGTGAATGAAGGATGATGTCAATCGCTAGCTCTTCATCGAAGTTAACATTTAACTTTAGTAGGCGATCAACATATCTTTGCATCTTCTGTAGATGAGCAGTGACAAAATCTCCGTCTCTCGTCTTTGTCGTGATCATCGAAGTGACGATCTCGTACCTCTCCCGCCCTGCACTTTGGTGGGTACCTTTCAAGCAAGTCCTGATGCATTTCGTAGGGATAGAAGTCCTCGTAGGACTTTTGGAGTTCAGCAGTCATGGTCACTAGCATGATGCAATGGAGTTTCGTGGCATCACGCTCATGGGCCTCAAAGGCAATGATCTCCTCGGGAGTAGCAGTGTTCACATCCACCTCTTTCAGCTCCTTGTCAAGGACATATTCCTTGTCCTCGTAGCGGGTGACCATTCTTATGTTGCGGATCCAATTGTTAAAATTATTTCCGTCGAAGATCACCCTCCCAAAAAAATTCACGAGTGAGAATGAGCCATAGGTGTTTGAGCTTGAAGCTTTGTGGTTTGAGTTCGACATCTGAAAAGGAAAAGAGACAAAGTTTGATTAGATAAGAATCCCCAATTAAACACCCAAACGAGAAATTAGGGCTTGGATCCAACAACATTATTTGCAATTTAGAAGAGGGATGTCGTAATCTAAACAACAAATAATTTGAAGGTAAGTGAATGATGATTCAGTAATTTCCACCATGAAAAACAAAAGTAATTAAGTTTTAAATGTATTGAAACTCCTAGATCCTTGAGATTCATTGAACTTTTCAACGGCATGTTTAAATCTCGATATGCCCCTCAAGTTTGTGACTAGGATATCGACGATCACAAACAGGGTGTGAATAACCATTCAAATGTACATGGTGCCCTTAATGTTATAGCCACCTAATGAATGTGTCGGTTAGCCACACACACTCCATTGATCTATGACAAGCATTGAGTCACCCTTTTCCTGCTAAGACCCAAATTAGTGTGTCGGTTAACCACACACACTCCACTAACATCTCGACAAGGTTGCAAAGTGTAATTTCATGGAATAGCATCAAATTCACATTTTTCCTAAAGAAACTAAGATTGGGAATTTATAAAAACATTTAGTTACTTTATAAATCATTATACTTTTAATGAGAAATTAGTTGCCCTATCCTATCCGTTCGGCTAATGACCCTCCATCAATCAAGGAAGCGGTGGGCAAGAGTCGACACCTATTCAACGGCCATTTTGTAGGCCATAACCTTATATCCCCCTTATAGATCGGCTTCGTGAATGAGGCTTACCAACGGTAAGAGTAGCTTAATCTTATACATACATACATACATGCATATATATATATATATATATATATATATATATATATATATATTCATTTTATAATATTATAATACTATAAGGGTGTATTTTAAACATTTCAAAATACTAGGGTTTTAATCAAATTTAAAATTTCCGAAAATTAAAACCTTTAATTTTAAAATTTTAAATATTATAACTTTGATTTAATAATTACCCCAAAATTAAACAATTAATTAGAATTATTAAATCTTGGAGGATTATCTATTAAATTAAACACTTAATTTAACCCAATCCCTTAATCCCCTAAAATTTGAAATTTTGGGATGGGATAATTTATGAAATCTTTAATTACCATTTTAAAAAATTAAAGGGATAATTACAAGATATGACATTATCCAAATGCCTCAAATTTAGGAATCTACTCTTGGGGAGGAGGCAATTTCGAAAACCCTAGGGTTAGACAACCTTAAATTCGAAATCTTGGGGCTTAAGGAAAGGGTTTGGGAAACCCTAACAAAATTTCGAAAACTAGGGTTTATGAACCCTTATTTCAAAATCAAACCCTTAGGGTTTATTTGCCATAAAACCTAATTTTTCATATTCTTACTCTTGTATCAAATCTAATTGAAAACAAAACCAAAAAGCTTTGATACCACTGATGGGTTTTATACAAACAATCCTATGTGTGCATGCAACCTTAATTGGATTTATGTTTTCACTATTTGACATACAACTTTATGAGCACAAAAAGAATCCTTGCGTGCTTCTATAAATTTCGAAATTCACATAAAAGAATAGAATACATACGTTTTTTTTGTTATGTAGTGATAACTGATGGGTTTTGGTCCTAAGAACATCCTATGTGCTCATACAAACCCTAATGCTTGGATCTAGGTTTCTCTATTGTACATGCAAGTTATCCAAGACTATAAACCCTAATTCTAGCATTCAAATAATCATATTAACATGAGAATAGGTTTAAGATGTTACCTTGATTGTTATGTAGTAATAACAATCCCAAATCTCCTTGTATAGACTTTAGAAAGCTTAGAGTCACAAATGTCACTCCTCTAATGGTTCACAAACACCACAAGCAAGAGGATGAAGAGGAGAGAGGATGGAGGCTACCAAAAATACATGTGAAACCCTAGAAGGAGTCATATCCACGTTTTGGTCCTTAAGGGATCTATATATAGTGAGGCTATTAGGGTTATCTAACAAGGAAACATTAATTTGGATGCTTAAGCCCTAAGCAACCCATGGACTCCTTTAATTAGGGCCTTGGACGATTTCCTTATGGGTTTCCCCATAGAATTCGTCCACTCCTTAATTTAAGACAATCCATAACCCAAATTGCAATTATCTTATAATTACAATTGCAGTCCCTTAAGTTTAATTAATCTCTTTTAGTCACAAAACTAATTACCAATTAATTTTTGACTAATATTAATTAAATAATATGATTTCTCCTTTAATATATTATTCTCATAATATATTAATAAATCATATGTAATCCTTTCCCTCCATAATTCATCCTATCAAGTTGCTTTGGTGAAGGCAACCCAAAAGGACCATGCACCATCGGGTCAAGTACATACCAAAATAGTTATGGAATTAGACACTAATCCAACAGTCTCCCACTTGGATAAGTCTAATAACTATTATGCGTATGACTTCAGATCCTGATATGCAATCGTAGCTTTCCAAAGCCGCTGTCAACTCTGATCCTATCAGATACGCGTGTCCTTTAGATAAGGGATCATATATTCCTCCATTCTAGATATCGTATGTGACATGATTTCAAATCATTCTCTTTGTACTATATCTCGATTCCCGATTTATGACGGCTGACTAACTGAACAAATCAAATTAGCTCTAGCCCGGCCGAGCATTTATGTTTGTCATCACTAAATCATCGAGGGGCCCAAAGATATCTCTTTTATCCTACTTTGGATAAAAGGAACGGATAAACTTTGATACAATGCTTGCTTGCACTCACTCACCGAATCACACACAACAATATGTTTTATAACACCAAGTTACTAGTGCGTTTACATATTATCAATGTGCAACCGATTTGCAAGATACAAATCACACATCTCGGTTTCAAGAATATAAGATGTTATCGTCTCACCAATCACTCGTGATACAATTCATGGAGTGATCAAAGTGAGCGTGGGTCTAATCCAATGCTCAAATCATATTCATAAGCACTCATGAACGTTGCAGCAAACATTTGCTTATGTCTAATACTCTTTTAGACAATCCACACACCAATTCACGACAGTCTTCTTTCATATCTACTTCCAACATATGAAAGACTGTGGCCCGTTTGAATAATTTGACTGTTCTTAACCAATTAAATTATTCTGGAAGTCAAAACATGCAAAGTGAAACACAATAATACTAATCCTATATGGCCTCAAACCTTTGAGCATAAATAAAACACCTTTTATTTATCATCATATCGATTACTCATTATTTGTCATTTCGGGTAATCAACTTCTTACTTGAATTATTACACTTGTCCCATGCTCTCAGCATGCACACAATGTTTACCTATGGTTCTTACTTTGTGAAATTTGAACACATTTCCAATCATTCTCATTTCACAACTCCAAATCCTTTTCCATAAGTTTTAGAATATCAAATTCTTCCTACTTATAGAATATGCTAGATTCTAACATTTTATGCAACGATCCATTTGTAATATCACTGCACCAAAGTCACAAAGACTATTGCCAATGAGATTACAAAGTCCTCTATCGGAGATTGTTACAATACAATTCCTTAGATATGATGTCTCTCACTCAAAGTACATTCCTTTGAACATCCTTTTGCATAAAAGTTTCTAATCTAGTCATAGATTTTCAATATTCAATTCCCAATATGGACACGTTTCCATATTTTCCATATGACAACTCATTCTTAATAAAATCTTATCTATTCATAATGATGTCGATATGGTCCATCCAATATGGAAACATTTCCATATTTTCCATATAACAGCTCATTATTAATAGAATCTTTTCTATTCACAATAATGTCGATATGGTCCATTCAATACCATGCTTCCAACTACTCACAAGCGACCAATCCTCGTCGAACTTTGGATTGTCCTTTGATAGTTGTTTAATTATTTTAGTCAAAACCGATTCTAGTCCCTTTTCCCTCTAAATGTGCTATACATTTGGAAAATTTTAGAATGGTCAAACATTAAAGCATTTGCAATCGATCTTATACCCGAAGCGTATGGGACACAACGCACAATGTTTTATTTGCTATGTTCTCAAAATTCGAATTGTGAAGAGGAATGCCGTAATCATAATCGAAATTTTAAGAACACACTATGTACCTTTAGCTAAATTTATTAACATTTCTCAACCTAATCCTTTAGATTTGAAATGAAGCATAATATTCTCTCCCTTAATTATAGCAAAACAACTTTACAACTCTTACGACTTTGTAAGGTATAACTCTTGTTTTCTATAATTAATATTGCCAACTTGAAATACATGCCTTAATAATCATACAATCATAACATTTATGCTCCCACTATCATGATGATTATTATCAAACATAACACTTATGCTCCCACTAGCTTCGACATGTATTTAGAAACAGCCTAACTTTCAGAAAAACAATACCTATTGAATTTCTTAAGTCCATGTTTCTAATATTTAGTGCTTTGATAAGCTTTTATCAAGGCTTCTTGAACTTATACACCTTTGCCTTAGATAGGTCATATGTGTGTCTAAACAATTAATACTAATTGCCAAACCTCACAATTCAAATCATGGAAAGGGATACCGTAACCATAATCGAATTCGAGAATGCAATTTTACAATCACTACCTTCTTAAAATCTTTCTTAGTGAAAGCATTTCCTCACAATCATTTTCATGAAGGAGGAAATCTTATGACACTTAGATTTAAACGGTGTATGTGTTCCTATCCATGTGAAATTGTTAAAACCAAAGTTTACGACAAATTCAAACTCATATGGATCGAACTTTCTTAATCTCGATTTCTTGCCTTATGGTAGAACAGCTGCCCACCATGTCTTCCAAGTAGTTAAGCAGCTCACCTTTTCTTATCAATGTACTTTCCATTGATCAAGGTCCTTGCCTTTTATGCATTCAAATGAGAACTCATAGGACTCACATGCATAATTAACTCGATTGGATTGGCACAGAAACAAAATAATGTCAACACGATAGGTTGTAAACCTCAACTCGTGTGCTAGTGATGATCGATAAGGTTTATTTGATTTGTTTTTGAAACCTTTCAAGTCCATTAAGACTCCCACTGACTCCTTGACATATAAGATTCTCTTGTCAAATATTCAAGAGTTAGTGTAGTTTTTATCAAAACACTTCATAAATTGGTCCTAGTTGGTCTTTGTCTTATCCAAGACATCACAATTTTTTCCATATTTGATGAATGCTATAAACCTTCTTAATACTTATCACTCAATGTCACAATCTTAACTCTAAGACTTGTTTTGGAACGAAGTATGATTGACTTTCTGATTTAACCATTTCTTCAATTCTTGATTTCTCTTCTTAGACATACAATTGCACTAAGACTCACTTAGAGGATCAATTGAGATATGGTTCTTAATCATTAAGACTTATCATAAAGCATAAAAGGTACTCTCCCTTCTTCTTAGAATAGAGAAACTTTTATCTTTCTGCCTACTTGATTCTTCTTATTCGTTCTGCTATTGATCTAAACCCTTTAATCAATTTAGAATTACACTTAATCTTGTAAGTATAATCACATTTACTAAACCTTTAGTAAATCATGACGAATATCTTTATTATTCTTGTGGTGGACTTGATCAGCACACAACTTTGTGTACTCGATCTCCTAGTCCTTCACTCGACACTTTGTCAATGAATTAGTCTAATTTCCAAATATCAAATTTCTCATTCATCGTGCAACCAAGTTGCATGATTCCAAGTTTCTGTCCAATTGAAACTTGGGCGATGAGAAACTCTCCCTATTTGGTAAACTCTCGACTTTCCATAAATAACATAATAAGAACCAAATCCATTATTGCTAATAATAGAAACATTCAAACATCAATTTTTCATATACGCAATTGCAAGGATAAATAAATAATATAAAATCAAAATTTATTTTATTGCGGAAAAATTTGTCCTTACAATGCAACTCATTGAAAAACTTATGCTAATACATCTTTCTTAGCAATCTAATTCTAACTCTAAGTAGTAGCTCAAGAATCTAATCTTCAAGTAATGCGATCGAAATCCATTTCTTCACGGTTAGATTCTGCTCACTTCTTCCCTTAAGCTTCCTTTCTTTTCTTCGATCCTACAAAACATCAATTGTAATCTTATCACATTATGTATTAAGAATCTAGAATAGGAGCTTAAAAGAGTTAGTCAATGGATTTTACCTAAAGCAGAGCCATACGTTTTGACTCTCCCATCTCTTAGATATCTTAGGTAAATAGGGCAACTTCGTCTCCAATGCCCATTCTCTTGGCAATAAAAGCAAATTGACTCTTTTGGAACATGACATGGAACTACTTCAGACATTGCCTTTCTCTTATGATCAAACTTTTTGATCATAGCATGTCTTTCGTCGCCATTGTCTATATCCACAGAGGTCTTAAAGGCAGATTCACCAATCAACTTTGCTTTTCTATTGCGCCAAACCATTGATGATTCAGCAACAATAAGCATATAGGTGAGATCTATAAGGGTCACGTCGCGGTTCATCATATAGTACTCTCTTACGAACTCACTATATGAGTTAGGAAGTGACTGAAGAACCCAATCAACAGCTATTTCCTCACAGACAACGGATCCCAACATTCTTAACCTATCAATGTGTGACTTCATCCCTAGGACGTGTGCACACACCGACTTTCCTTCTTTATGTTTACTTGCCAAAAGGGCTTGAGTGATCTTGAACTTTTCAAGCCTTCGAACTTGTGGGTTAGGGAGAATAATTGGAGGGGGAGGAGGAAGTGAAGTATGATCTCTTGTTCCTCGATCGAATCGTGGAATATCATCTTTATGAGGAATGCTTGTTCCACGGGATTTGAGAAGACCATAGTTGTCAAACTTTGACATCTACAAAACGGGAGAAAACGAATTCAAGTTAGTTGATTGATTGAGTCCTTAGTAAATCACCCAAATGAGATACTAAGGCTAGGACCCAACACAATATTCTACAACTCGGGAGAGGGATGCCGTAACCCAAATTGCAGAACATTTGAAGGTAAGTGAATGACGATTCACTAATTTCCACCATGAAAAACGAAAAAGAAATTTTATTTTTTAAATCTATGAAAACTCATAGATCCTTTGAGATTCATTGAACATTTCAATGACATGTTTAAATCTCGATATGCCCCTCTAGTTTGTGACTGGGATGCCGAGGATCACAAAGCGGGTGTGAATAACTATGCAAACTTACATGGTGTCCTCACATGTTACAATCACCTATTCGATGTGCCGGTAAACCACACACGCTCCACTGAACTATGACAAACATTGAGTCACCCTTTGCTACCTTTGCTTAGAGCCATTTAGTGTGCCGGTAAACCACACACGCTCCACTAACGTATTCGCAAGGGCACAAAGTGTAATTTCATGGAATTGCATCAATTCACTTTTGCCTAAGTAACTAAGATTAGGAATTTGTAAAACATTTAGTTACTTTTGTACTTCATTATACTTATAATGGAAGGTTCTGTCCTATCCTACCCGTTCGGCTAACGACCCTCCACTAGTCAAGAGTGCGGTGGGTAAGAGTGGATACCCATTCAATCGCCATTTTATAGGCAATTTCCTTAAACACCCCTTATAGACCAGCTTTGTGAATGAGGCCTACTAACGGTAAGACTGACTTTTACTCATACATATATATAATGTTAGACTTTTAATGTTATATATAGTATAGGGTGTATTTTACACTTTTAAAATACTAGAAGGTCAATTTTAACAATTATACTTTTAATTCAATTAAATTGTAAACCTAAACTTTTATGGATTTATTAAATCTCCTTTAATTATACACCTTAATTAATTAATAAAACCATAAGGGTGTGATTTGAACTTTTCAAAACAATACTAGGGTTTTAGAATTTAACATTCCTAAATTAAACCTTTTAATCAACTTTTAAATTCCAAAACTTGAGGGCAAGTTTTGAAACATTTCAAAACATTAGGTTTAGAATTTAAATATACATCAAAATTAAACATTTAATCAAAATTTAAATTCCAAAACATGAGGACAAGTTTTGAAACCTTTTCAAAACATTAGGGTTTCAACTATTTAAATTTCAAAACTAAATTTTTTTTAGTTTAAATTGAAACTATAAAACCTAAAGGGGAAAAATTCAAACTTTTCATAACACAAGGATCAAATAACAAATAATATAAATTAAACAATTAATTTTGTCATTATCTATATTTGACCTAATTTCAATTTCTTGCAAAATAAGTTACCCAATTAATACAAATAATTAACTTTAATCATATAAGGAAGTAAATATTTTATTAATTGATAAATATCTTTAATTAGATCAAGAATATACTCATATATATATATATATATATATATATATATATATATATCATAAAATCGGATTTATATTGATCTAATATGATAAAGGCAAGTATCTCAAAGATAAATAGTAAGAAATCCCGAAAATCCCCTCTTTCTGACGCTCGAACTCGCCGAGTACCCATATGGACTCGACGAGTAGGGGCCTACTCGCCGAGTCCACAATGAGACTCGCCGAGTTCATCAGGCAGTTTCACAAAAATCGAATTTTTCAACTTGAACAAACAAACAAGACATCAATATAATAGAAACCAATCAAGGCTCTGATACCACTGATGGGTTTTGGTCCTAAGAACATCCTATGTGCTCATACAAACCCTAATGCTTGGATCTAGGTTTCTCTATTGTACATGCAAGTTATCCAAGACTATAAACCCTAATTCTAGCATTCAAATAATCATATTAACATGAGAATAGGTTTAAGATGTTACCTTGATTGTTATGTAGTAATAACAATCCCAAATCTCCTTGTATTGACTTTAGAAAGCTTAGAGTCACAAATGTCACTCCTCTAATGGTTCACAAACACCACAAGCAAGAGGATGAAGAGGAGAGAGGATGGAGGCTACCAAAAAAACGTGTGAAACCCTAGAAGGAGTCATATCCATGTTTTGGTCCTTAAGGGATCTAAATATAGTGAGGCTATTAGGGTTATCTAACAAGGAAACCCTAATTTGGATGCTTAGGCCCTAAGCAACCCATGGACTCCTTTAATTAGGGCCTTGGACGATTTCCTTATGGGTTTCCCCATAGAATTCGTCCACTCCTTAATTTAAGACAATCCATAGCCCAAATTGCAATTATCTTATAATTACAATTCCAGTCCCTTAAGTTTAATTAATCTCTTTTAGTCACAAAACTAATTACCAATTAATTTTTGACTAATATTAATTAAATAATATGATTTCTCCTTTAATATATTATTCTGATAATATATTAATAAATCATATTTAATCCTTTCTCTCCATAATTTATCCTATCTAGTTGCTTTGGTGAAGGCAACCCAAAAGGACCATACACCATCGGGTCAAGTACATACCAAAATAGTTATGGACTTAGACACTAATCCAACAATAACAACTCGTTTCTTGAATTTCCTTGGCTTTTGAAAGTAAGTACCACAATTGTAGTACCTCTAATGGCTCACAAACACACTTGAGTGAGAAGATGAATATGAGAGTGGGGATGGAGGGCAACAAGCTCACAAAATCGGATCTACCATGGTTCCTCCAAGGGGTGCCGATTTTGAGTGCCTTAGGGTGCTATTTATAGTTGAATTCAACTCGGGTTTCAAGGTGGAAACCTTAATCCTTTAGCTTAGGGCCTAAGCAAACCCATGGACTCCTTTTCTTAAGCCCTTGGACGAAAACTTGTATATCCTTTTAGGATTTTTGGCCAAGCCTTAATAAAGGTAATCCAATGGCCCAAAGTCTCAACTATCAAATAATTACAAAACAGCCCCTGCACTTTTAATTAATTCCTTTTAATCCCAAAATTAATTCCTAATTAATTTTTGATTAAATACTAAATAATAATATGATTTCAAATTAATATATTATTCATATAATATATTAACAAATCATATTTATACCCCAATTTATTATTCTTAACAATAAATCAACCTCTCTCCTCAACAGTCATCCTGTCTAGTCACCGGTGTGAAGGCAACCCAACACTTTTAGTCCAAAACGAAAGGTTGATACACCATTGGTCCAAAATTGGATCTTTCTATTTTTTTGGTCCGTCAAACTAACTTTCGTCCATATGTGTCGTTACGTGCAATAAAGACGAGGGTATTTCCGTCTTTCGACCTCTATGTCCTCCATATTGAAGTATATACACAGTTAGAATTAACGATCCTTCACTCTCTACTCACTAAATCCACTTTCTTGATCAAAAAATCATAATCGTTCCTTAAACTCTTGCATCTGATCATCAAATTTTATCGAAAGTTCGAATCCACCAGCATGCTCCAAATGTAGGAAATCATGCCGAGAAATAAGGGTTTTGATGTAATCCGGAATTACGGTAACGTACTCTATTTCTTATATATTTGTTTGAAACAATAAAAGTTTTTACAATCATTATAAAGTAATGTTTTTATGTTTGGTTCATGATTTTTCACAAAAGGATATCCCACCATGTTCAATATTGAGCTCCGTCATGGAGGGAGGTTCACAAAATTCCCAGGGATAAGCTACATTGAAGGAAAATTAGACCACGTGGACCTGGTAGAAATGTATGAGTTTTCTGTTCATGAGTTGGATGAGGTGATGCTAAAGCTTGGTTACAAGGTATCAGCAGTCATTTACTACCACTATCAACTGCCAAATGGAGATTTGGAGTTTGGTCTTTGAGCTCTAGGGAATGATGATGATGTACTTAGTCTTCCACAATACATTGAACATAATAAGATCATCAAGGTATATATTGAAGGAAATACCAGATGATGTGACCATACGAAAATTGAATTCACCAGTGGTTGATTTGCATCCAGTAAATCAAACCAGGAAGAGGTCCCAAATCTTGAATTGAGTTTGGTAAGGTGTGAGACACCGGAATACAATAAGAATAAGAGATTGTAGTTATAAAGGGGATCAAGCATGTAGTAAGAAATTGTGTTTTAACTTGCAACATATTAAAAATATTGGTGATCAAGATACACATGTTGAAATTGGTAATCAAGGTGCAACTATTGGTGATCAAGGTACAAAAGTTCATGATCAAGGTGCAACTATTGGTGATCAAGATATAGAAGTTCATGATCAAGGTGCAACTCTTGGTGATCTAGAAACAAATATAGAAGTGTATGATACCTTTTATGACCATTCATTTGAATTTGAAGACTTTGATCCTTTCTTTAGGAAATATACTTTTAATGAACCTAATGATCACAATATGGGAGTTGGTGCAGGACTTGGTGAAAGTCAAATTGAAAGTGAGGGAGTTGATGAAGGACTTAGTGAAGGAGGTGTGATGTGATGGTTTTTGAGCATTACAACATCCTATGTGATCATGAAACCCTAATTGTTTTGGAACTAAGTTTTTCTCTATTGAATATGCAAATACAAACTACAAAGCAATAACCCTATGAACTAGCATAGATTTTTTGAAATTCACACACGAAATTAGGTTTATGAAGTTACCTTGATTGTTATATAGTAATAACAAGTATAATCCTTGCTTGATCTTGACTTTGAAAGCCTAGTGCCCCAAGTGTTGCACCTCTAATGGAGTCACAAACACTCAATACAACAAGGATGAGTTGGAGAGGTATGAAAATCAGCCAGGGTATGTATAACATGCATAGAACTAATTTTCCTATGTACAGGTCCTTTAAATAGTTGTGGCTGCTAGGGTTTTTAGGTGTAAACCCTAATACCTTACTTAGGCACCAAGCAACCCATGAACTCCCTCCTTAGAGCCCTTGGATGAAATCTATAGGGCTTCCCCATAGGATTTCGTCCACCCCACTCTATGAAGTCTATCAGCCCAATTATGCAACTATCAATGATTTGCACAACAGTCCCTCAATTATTAATCAGTTCCTTTAATCCCAATTAAT
Source organism: Lactuca serriola (assembly GCF_051521515.1). Lineage (NCBI taxonomy): Eukaryota > Viridiplantae > Streptophyta > Magnoliopsida > Asterales > Asteraceae > Lactuca > Lactuca serriola. Next base: position 200,822,352 of record NC_136410.1, read on the forward strand.
ATCAAATTAATTTCTGATTAATTAGTAATCAATAATATGATTTCCAAATAATATATTAATCTTATAATATGTTAATAAAATCATTCTGAGTACCAATTAACTATTCATATAATAAATCCTACTCTTCTTCCTCTCTCTTTCTCTCACTCTCTCTCTCTCTCTCTCCACTAGTCATCCTATCAAGTTGCATGAGTGAAGGCTGAAGTGTTTTAGTATAGTACAACATCCTATGGTGCACATACAACCCTAAATGCTTTTGATCTATGTCTTCTCTAATTATACATTCAATATTGTTTCCAAAGCATCAAGCCTACAACTGGCATGTAATTGACAAAACCAACATAAAATACTAGTTAGGTGTAACGACCCAATTTTCACGCCAAAAGATTTCATTTAAAATAAGTGGTTTGCAAAATATTTATAGTAAAACATCATCCGATCATATCATCTCATAAAACATATTTCGTATCCGAAACCAAAACATAAAAACAATCATAATGTCAGAGTACAAATCCTAAAATATCTCGTAGTGCGGAAAACAAGGAGCGTGTGTGTGATATGCCGCTACCGCGCCATCTCCTTCCCCTTCACTAAAGAGGCACCTGAAACAACAACTGAAAACCGTAAGCACGAAGCTTAGTGAGTTCCCCCACCGTACCACATACCAAATAACCACATAACATACATATATTGTCAGGCATATCTGGGTGCCCGACCTACCCCTTCGGTCCTCTCGACCGGATACTGACTAGCATACCTAGGTGCTGGTCTCCTCTTGGTGCTCTCGACCGGATACTGACTAGCATACCTGGGTGCTGGTCTCCCCTTCGGTCCTCTCGACCGGATACCGGGGACTATTTCACCCCTACCACTACCACATAACATGTATCACATAATCTATCTAGCTTGGTTGGGCATATCTGCCCCTTCGGTCCTATCGACCGGTAATCTGGGGACCATCTCCCCTACTGTCACTTGCACATAGCATCATGTCATACTAGCACATAAACATAGCACAGGTAGTAGCAGCCCTAGATGAATATCACAGAGACAATCATCTAATCATACAACTCCTACTAGTGGGCCGGCATTATGGCCTTAGACCCACTGCTATTGGAAGGTAACTCACCTCGAAAGTAGCTGCTGAAAGGCTGCTTGCAAAGCGCCTGACTGCTGAATCGGTAATTCTCCGACTATAAATCATAAACATAGATTAGCCACTCATAGATACCCTTAGGTCAGATGACTGACCCACCCCAGGTCCAAGGTCAACTCCTTGGTAAAAGTCAACTTCCAATTGACTGGAATCGCCGAGTCATGGCACCGACTCACCGAGTCCTTCTTCCACTACCCGGTCCCACTCTACAAGTTCCTTTTCCCACTCCCTGAGTCACCCTTAACTCACTACTTGGGACGATATAACCGAATCACGATCCGACAAGCCGAGTCCAAGAACAACTCGTCGAGTCCATATGATCCGATTTCCTACTCGCTTCCAAATCCTCACCAGAGCATCCTTTATGAGGATTTGGGTTTCTAGGACTATTGCTATACGTAGATTACTAATTCCGCGTGCAGATATGAAGGGTTTGACCTTCAACACCTAAATCCCTCTTACTCAGTAACTGTTCATCTTACTCGCCGAGTTTGAAGAACAACTCGTCGAGTACCAGGCAATCTTTATAGGACTCCCCGAGTTGTTCATCCAACTCGCTGAGTCTAAGGCCATCTTCAAAGAACTCGCCGAGTTCCACTTTGGTACTCGTCGAGTCCTTTGACCCATTTCCCATATCGACTAAATCTAAGACATACAACGCTTCAAAACCATAGATCTATGCTCCTAGGGCATGCTTATCATGTAAAGTTGTAAACTTTACGTGCATGTATGGCCCTACAAGCTCAAAAATGTAAATCCAAGATCTTTATGAGGTCATACACCCAATGGGGACCTCAATGACTTCAACCACAAAAACTTTAGGCTTCTAATATGTCCACAAGGTCTAGGTCTGAAGTCCTTTCGGATCATTAAGCACAAACACATGGAGTTTGGTGTTTTAGGGCTTGAAAACCACCAATTTGGGACAAAATGGTATCTAATGACCTAGTGATCAAGGTAGGAACTTTTCTACCTGAATGGAAGCTTCTCATAGTGTAGATTTCGGATCTGCTCCCCTCCTTGCACTGTTCAACCTCCTCCTTCTTCTTCTAAGCTCCAAACTTCCTTCACCAAGCAAAATCACTCACAAGAACAATATGGGGGCTAGGGTCACTACAGCTCTCTGGAAGTGTTAGGGACAAGGGAGGCCGAGTTAGTGTGCTTAAATAGGGTGCCAACACTCGGGTTAGGATTTTTCCCAAATAGGGCCTACTCGCCGAGTCGGGGAACTGACTCGCCGAGTCCAAGGCTCAAACCTCGCGTCTCATCCCGCTCCTACTCGGCGAGTCAGTCCTTGAACTCGCCGAGTCCAAGGCAAAAAAGCATGAATTTATAATTATTAATTACAAGAAATACGTACCAGGAACCAGGTGCTACAAATCTCCCCCACTTATTTTAGACTTCATCCTCGAAGCCTGCTGCTCGATCCTGAAACAACTCGGGGTAGTGCTCCATCATCTCTTCCACCGTCTCCCAAGTCCACTCCGATCCTTTCCGGTGCTGCCATTACACCTTTACGAGTTCTACCCTCTTGTTCCTTAGATCCTTCGACTTCCTGTCGAGGATTACCACAGGCCGCTCGATGTAATTAAGGCTGTCATCGACCTGAATATCCTCCCCAACACACCACTGCCGAGTTGTCCACCAAACACTTACAAACTGAGAGACGTGGAAAGTGTTGTGGATCTGGCTGAGTTCGGCTGGCAAATCCAACCTATACGCCACCTTGCCCACCCGGGCTACAACCCTGAATGACCCGATGTACCTTGGGCCCAACTTGCCTTGTTTTCTGAATCGGATGATACCTTTCCATGGTGACACCTTCAGAAGAACCATATCCCCGACATGGAATTCCAAGTCTGAACGGTGCTTGTCGGTATAACTTTTCTGCCGTCTGAAGCCTTCTCTGAACTTGTTGAATCCTCTCGGTCTTCTTGAGCACCACTTCGATGCTCCCCATGACCCTCTGGCCAACCTCACCCCAACATATCGGGGTCCGACACCTCCTCTCGTACAACATTTCGAACGGAGGTCGATCGATACGTGTGTGGTAGCTGTTGTTGTATGAGAACTCAGCTAGAGGAAGATATGTATCCCAGCTACCACCGAAGTCTAGCACGCATGCCCACAACATATCCTCTAGAGTCTTGATGGTCTGCTCAATCTGACCATCTATCTGCGGGTGAAAGGCGATGCTAAAATGAAGACGAGTGCCCAACTCGTCATGTAACACCCGTGTTTCTGGGCTTGCCATTTTTAGTAATGTAATAGTCTAGTTTAACCTTTGTAACCCAAATTTGAAATAATAAGAACGTATTATTTGAGTATTATGTGTTTCGTGCTTAATTGCTTAATTATGTGATATGATGAATTAAGAATAAAATGAGCGTCAAAATTTAAGTGTAAAATAAACTTGATATCATTGGATAATGTTGTAGTAGTTGAAACGAGGTTTGCGAATAAATATAGAACGCCCAAATCTGACTTCGTATGAGGAAGTTATGATTTTCTGAAGTTTCGACTGGGCAGTATGCAACCCGAATACTCGATTTGAGATCGAACGGTTTTTTAGCCAAAACAATCTAAACGAGAATCGAAGATCTCGTTGTTAGTAGCGAAACGATGAAAATTTAGGCGAGAACGGACGTCAGACGAAGAAGTTATGAATTTATAACGAAGTTTTTCTGTCTCGGTCTGCTAAAAATAAATAATAAAAATAATTCAAAATTAGCCGACGGAGTCTAAACGAAAGTTGTAGAGCGTAGTCTCACCTACGCGTGGATATAAAGAACGTCGAAAACGGAGTTCGTATGAGGGAGATATGAATTTTCAAATTTTATTAAATATTTAATAATTAAATTTAATTCCAAATCTTGGTATTATCCGAAGAGGAGTCACCGGACTTATCCGATGTACGCCCAGCGTACCACTCGAGTGTTCTGAGTTCGTATGCGATGACGTAGAGGAGCCGATGACGGCAACCGAGGCATTACGCCCCGCGTACCCCGAAGTTACGCCCAGCGTAACCCCGAAGCTCAGCCCTATAAAAGGGGATGCGAAGGCAACTTCTTCCCTTTTACAACTTCTTCCTTTTCTCTCTAGATTTTGCCTCATTTAGCATGCCATTTATACCCCGAAGCCCCGGTAATATTCCCGAGCCCCGAAGCAAGATCCGAAGCCCCGAGGATCGCGAAAAGCGTTATTCCCGAGCCGAAGCTCTGCCCGCGAGGAGCCCGGTTTTTGTGAAGATCTTCCAGATCTACGGAGAAACACTACTTCTGCAAGCCATAGTGCTTCCCGATCATCTTCTTATCAAGTGAGTGTGTAGTCATTTTCTTCCAACGCAATATTATGAAGTATTTTATATAAAATACGTGCTACGTGTATATATTTTGTTGTTATATGTGTAAATGTATATTCACTTTCTTCTATCTCATAGATTGATTTATTCTCTATGAAATACGTGTTATGTGTGTGTGCCTCATCTGTTATGTGGAATATGTATTGATTAAAGCATGCTATACAGGTTTTTTAAACTATGTATAAAAATGTATATTTTTGTCTACTAATATGTTGGGTAGAAAATGGGTAGATAGTTGGTGTGTAATAAACAGATGAGAGGCCTCAGTATTGTTGGTGTTATTCTAGTCATTTAGCAGAGTATGGATGACGACCACAGACTATTCTAGACTGTCCTGTGGAACACTAGCAGGCTCATAACCTGTAGGTGTTGTGAACGACGTGTTCACCGGTGTACTCTATCCGCCTCATGGTTGCCTTTAGGATATCTATTGCTAAGGAAGCCGCTTTGCAGTAATGTCCATCCCGATGAAAAATCCTAGATTAGGTCCCTTATAATAGATGTTGTTTTAGGGACGTAAAGTGAGGATAACGGGAATGGGTAATCGGGTTTATTGTTGATTGTTAAATTAAATATTTATTGTGGGTTGAAAACCCTATATGCTCACCTGGCTCCCAAGCCTGACCCACTCAGCTTATTTGTATTACAGGAAGTGGCGCTAGAGCTTAAGATGGACGAATCATCAAGTTGTTTTGTTTACAAGTCTGTATATGTATATATTGTTGAATGACTTGTAATGTTATCGTTTATGCTTTATGATCTGTATCGGAACATGACATCCCGACTTTTGATTATGAAATGAAATCATATTTCTTTGTGAAATGTTTTGATAAATATCTATTTTATCATGTTTTGTTTTTGGGAGCAAATTCCGCATCTCTTTTAAAATTAAAAGGATTTACTCTGAAAATGTTTAAAAAGCATAAATGAAATCGTTATTTTCTGGCCGGGATTTTGGGGATGTCATACTTCAGCTGCCTCGACACGTAGGCGATGACATGTCCTCTCTGCATCAATACCGCGCCCAAACCTGAGATGGATGCATCGCAATATACAAAAAAATCCTCTATGCCCTTAAGCAGGGCTAAGATTGGCGCCTCGCACAATCTATGTCTCAGTGACTCGAACGTTGCCTGCTGCTCAGGCCCCCAACGAAAGACCACGGCCTTCCTTGTTATCCTGGTCAATGGTACGACTATCTTGGAGAAGTCCTGGATGAATCTCCGATAATAGCCCGTTAAACCCAGGAAACTATGAAACTCGGATGGAGACTTTGGAACCTATCTCATCATGGCCTCTACCTTTGCCGAGTCTACTGAAATCCCGTCCTGGTTGGCAAGGTGTCCAAGAAACAACACCTCGCGCAACCAGAACTCACACTTAGAGAACTTAGCATATAAGCTCTCTCTCCTTAGGGTCTCCAACACCTCTCGGAGATGCCCCTCGTGCTCCTCCTGCGTCTTGGAATAAACCAAGATGTCATCAATAAAAACTATCACAGACCGATCCAGCATCGGTCTGCACACGTGGTTCATGAGGTCCATGAACGCGGCAGGAGCATTGGTGAGCCCAAACGGCATCACCACAAACTCATAATGGCCATAGCGCATCTGAAACGCGGTCTTCTGCACATCCTCCTCTCTGACCCTCATTTGATGATAACCTGAACGCAAATCAATCTTGGAGAACCAAGATGCTCCGTACAACTGATCAAAGAGATCATTAATCCTCGAGAGTGGGTAACGGTTCTACACGTCCGATGCGACTCGTCCTTCTTCTTCACTAACAGAATTGGGGCTCCCCAGGGTGAGCTGCTTGGCCTGATAAATCCCTTGTCTAACAGCTCCTACAGATGCATAGACAACTCAGGCATCTCGGGAGGAGCCAACCGATAGGGTGCCTTGGCTATGGGAGCCGCACCCGGGACTAGGTCGATCTTGAACTCCACCTGGCGCTCCAGAGGTATCCCAGGAAGCTCTTTGGGGAATACGTCCGCGAAATCTCGTACTACGGGCACCTCGTCCACCGTCGCTTTACCCGCCTCCCGGGTATCCATAACATACGCGACATAACCTGAGCAACCCTGCTGGAGATAGCGCCTTGCCCTCGCCGCCGAACATAAGGCTGGCCCTCGTTGTGGCCTCTCACCCTGAATCACCAACTCTCCCCCACTTGGGGTTCTGACTTGCACTAGCTGTTGCGCGCAGTCTATCACTGCCCCATTGGGGCTTAACCAATCCATACCGATAATAACCTTGTTCCCCCGCAAAGGTATGGGAACCAGATCCACCACATAACGCTCCCCAAACAATCTCAATACACAACCCCGGAAAACCTCTAATGCTCGCACCGATCGATCGTCGACAATCTCCACCTCTAAAGGGCAATCCAACCTGCCCGAAGACTCAGGAAACATCTTGCTAAGAGCAAGAGAAACAAATGATCGGGTAGCCCCCGAATCGAACAACACCTGAACTAGGATACCGTTCACATGGAACGATCCTAAGCAGACCACATACATATAACATATCAACATTACAGCAGCATAACTGAAAAGCATAAATAAAGAATCATACCAATCACCACGTCGGGTGCGGCGCGTGCCACCTCGGTAGTCAAATGGAATTCCCGACTCCTCACTACTGAAGCCTCTGCCTTGCCCTGCCGGCCATCAGTGATCCGTAGGGTCGCTGGAGCTGGCGCCTTCACTGGCACTGAAGCTGCTGCCAACTCGGGGCAATTGGCCTTTTTGTGGCCCCTCTGGTTGCAATGGAAGCACAACAACTTAGACGTCGAGAAGATAGGTGTAGGCGCAGTACAATCCCTACTAAAATGCCCTAACTGGCCGCACTTATAGCAACCTGATGATCCCAACTTGCACGCTCCCTCGTGCGTCTTGCCGTATTTCCTGGAGCGGCCTCGCCCCTGTTGGCCTTTTGGCCTAGCATCTGATCCCTTGGGCTTCTTCCCCGAAGCCCCTGTAACTTGTCCCTCCTCTGCCTTCCTCTTCCGGATATGCTCCAGATCAATCTCCCTTTCCCTAGCCCTAGCAATCATGGAATCCAGGGTAGGGCAAGCTGAGAAACTAACATGCTCCCGGATGTCCGCTCGTAGCATGTCATCGTAGCGGGTCCTCCTCATATCCTCATCACCTGCATACCGGGGCTCTAACAATGCCCTCTCCTGGAACTTAATGGTGATCTCCGCCACGGTCTCCGTCGTCTGCTTTATATCTAAAAACTCCCTGGCCAGCTGCTGAAGCTCGATAGCCGGTGAAAACTCTTCCCTGAACCTAGTCACAAAGTCCAACCAAGTCATAGCCTCGACAGCCAAGGCTCCCAATGAGTCACCAACAGACTCCCACCAGTCTCTAGCTCTGTTTCTCAAACACCCTGCTGCGTATCTCACCTTCGACCCCTCGTGGCAGAAGCTAGTCAACTGTTCAGACTTGATGTCTGCAATCCACCGCCTGGTAGCTATGGGGTCCTTCTCCCCGTGAAAATCCGGCACACCACTGCCCCTGAAGTCCTTAAAGGACAGCGTGCAAGATCTCGACTGGCCAGATGCCATGTCGCTCCTGAATGCCCTGAGGCGATCCTCCATCAAATCAACTATCCCTTCCATTGATCGACCCGAAGATAATGGGAGTCAACTCAAGGATGCCCCTGGTGATCTCTGACGCGATGAACTCACGTAGCCTCTCATCCCCTAGCTTGGAACCTGATCCCTCTCCTAAACTACCAACTGCTGGCCTCAATCGTAGTACCACCATTCTACAATATATAAACAACGACTGTTAGCGATACTAATACCTCTTGAGGAACCACATCCACTACAAGTTCCCTGGTCTTATCTCGGCCTTCCTCGGTTCGGGTACGGATCCTCTGCTTTTAGTAGTACGGGCCCATACTACCTTCCACATCTATTCGTACCTTCTTCAAGGACTGCCTTGACTCCACCAGATCCCTTTTTACCACTACTGATCACTGCTATCTTTATCCTAGGCTTACCCTAGGAAAATCTTTGACTCTACTTAAACCAATCCTCAGCTGCTGAAGGCCTCTAGTAAAAGACTCGTCCCTACAACGGTTGGACTCAAACAAGAGTTGCGCAGCCGGGCCAAATCCAACACTCCTAGGATTATCCAACCCTGATCACATGTGATGTGACATATTCACCTAATGGCTAACTCCCATCACCTGGAGTCCCACAAAGCACAAAGCAAGCAACATTCGGATACAGGAACTACTCAAGGAAATCTATTCTCATAACGAGAAATTGCACTAGCATTCAATGCTGAACTCATACTATCAGTCATAACCTAAACAGGGTATCCTACTGTTGTCTACTCAATTTCTAGCATGCAATTCACATAAGGTTGGAGCACAAAAAGCAGGAACGTAAGGCATTTTCCTAGATCTTTAGTCCTATTCTAGCATGATGTTCTACTGAAACTGATAAACATAGTATAACATTGTATGGGTACTTTGGGGAATACTTACTTGAGCTCGGTCGGTCGCACACATCACACACTTCGTTCTTTATTAAAACTCTTAACTTAATCTTTTAGAAAAAATTTTCTTTTTCGAAATCCTTTAACCCCTCGGTTTGAGTTCAGACACTCCCGAAGGGGTGCACGAATCCCTCGAACCAGGGCTCTGATACCAACTTGTAACGACACAATTTTCACGCCCAAAAATTTCATTTAAAATAAGTGGTTTGCGAAATATTTATAGTAAAACATGATCCGATCATATCATATCATAAAACATATTTCGTATCCGAAACCAAAACATAAAAACAATCATAATGTCAGAGTACAAATCCCAGAATATCTCGTAGTGTGGAAAACAAGGAGTATGTGTGTGATATGCCGCTACCATGCCAACTCCTTCCCCTTCGCCAAAAAGGCATCTGAAACAACAACTAAAAACCGTAAGCACGAAGCTTAGTGAGTTCCCCCACCCTACCATATACCAAATAACCACATAACATACATATATTGTCAGGCATATCTGGGTGCCCGACCTACCCCTTCGGCCCTCTCGACCGGATACTGACTAGCATACCTGGGTGCTGGTCTCTCCTTCGGTCCTCTCGACCGGATACTGACTAGCATACCTGGGTGCTGGTCTCCCCTTCGGTCCTCTTGACCGGATACTGGGGACTATTTCACCCCTACCACTACCACGTAACATGTATCACATAATCTATCTAGCATGGCTGGGCATATCTGCCCCTTCGGTCCTATCAACCGGTAATCTAGGGACTATCTCCCCTACTATCAGTAGCACATAGCATCATGTCATACTAGCACATAAATATAGCACAGGCAGTAGCAGCCCTAGATGAATATCACAGAGACAATCATCTAATCATACAACTCCTACTAGTGGGCCGACATTGTGGCCTTAGACCCACTGCTACTGGAAGGTAACTCACCTTGAAAGTAGCTGCGGAAAGCCTGCTTGCTAAGCGCCTGACTGCTGAATTGGTAATCCTCCGGCTATAAATAATAAACATAGATTCGCCACTCATAGATACCCTTAGGTCAGATGACTGACCCACCCTAGGTCCAAGGTCAACTCCTTGGTCAAAGTCAACTTCCAGTTGACTGGACTCGCCGAGTCATGGCACCGAATCGCCGAGTCCTTCTTCCACTAACCCGGTCCCACTCTACATGTCCCTTTTCCCACTCCCTTAGTCACCCTTAACTCACTACTTGGGACAATAGAACCGACTCGCCGAGTCCATACGAGCAGATCTCCTACTCGCTTCCAAATCCTCACCAGAGCATCCTTTATGAGGATTTGGGTTTCTGGGACTATTGCTACACGTAGATTGCTAATTCCGCGTGCAGATACGAAGGGTTTGACCTTCAACACCTAAATCCCTCTTACTCAGTAACTGTTCATCTGACTCACCGAGTTTGAAGAACAACTCGTCGAGTACCAGGCAATCTTCATAGGACTCGCCGAGTTGTTCATCCAACTCGCCGAGTCTAAGGCCATCTTCAAAGAACTCGCCGAGTTCCACTTTGGTACTCGTCGAGTCCTTTGACCCATTTCCCATATCGACTAAATCTGAGACATGCAACGCTTCAAAACCATATATCTATGCTCCTAGGGCATGCTTATCACGTAAAGTTGCAAACTTTACGTGCATGCATGACCCTACAAGCTCAAAAATGCAAATCCAAGCTCTTTATGAGGTCCTACACCCAATGGGGACATCAATCACTTCAACCACATAAACTTTAGGCTTCTGATACGTCCACAAAGTCTAGGTCTGAAGTCCTTTCGGATCATTAAGCACAAACACATGGAGTTTGGTCTTTTAGGGCTTGAAAACCACCAATTTGGGACAAAAATTGTATCTAATGACGTAGTGATCAAGGTAGGAACTTTTCTACCTGAATGGAAGCTTCTCACAGTGTAGATTTCAGATCTACTCCCCTCCTTGCACTCTTCAATCTCCTCCTCCTTCTTCTAAGCTCCAAACTTCCTTAACCAAGCAAAATCACTCACAAGAACAATATGGGGGCTAGGGTCTCTCACTACAGCTCTCTGGTAGTGTTAGGGACAAGGGAGGCCGAGTTAGTGTGCTTAAATAGGGTGCCAACACTCAGGTTAGGGTTTCGCCCAAACATGGCCTACTCACCGAGTCGGGGAACCGACTCGCCGAGTCCAAGGCTCAGACCTCGCATCTCATCCCGCTCCTACTCGACGAGTCGATCCTTCAACTCGCCGAGTCCAAGGCAAAAAAGCATGATTTAGAATTATTAATTACAAGAAATACGTACCGGGAACCAGGTGCTACATTAGGAGTTTACCTCTTTATGTAGCTTGTAAAACTTGGTCCCAAGTGTGATACCTCAAATGGTTCACAACACACCTTATACAAAGGATGACTTTTGAGAGAGTTTATGCGCACTAAAAATCGTTTATGGTCTTCCAAAGATCACTAGGTGCCAATTTTTTTAGTAGCCTAGGGTCTTCTTACATCCATGTAAACCCTAATGTTAATGACTTTTCATCTTACTCAGGATCCATGGGTAAAAACCTCCATGGACTACCATATTGGTTTAGCCCATCCTAAATAACCATAAGCCCACACCATAATGATTGATTTAGCAAATCAATCCCCTTACATTTAATTAGTCTCTTTTGATCATTAAATCAATTCTTGATCAATACTAATTAAATAATATGATTTCATATTAATATGTTAGAACTTATAATATATTAATAAATCATAAATAAATCTTCTCAAAAGTCCATCCTATCAAACTGTCGTGGTGTTATGCAACCCAAATGGATCATGCTACTCTCGGGTCAAATACATACCAGTTATACTTATGGGCTTAGACACTTAATCCAATAGTCTCCTACTTGGATAAGTCTAATAACTATCATTGCAAGTACGACTCCAAAATCCTGACTAGCAATCATAGCTCTTAAAAGCCACTATCGAACTTTGACCTAGTCATTGATGCGTCCATTAGATAAGGGATCATATATTCCTCCATTCTAGATATGGAAAAAGACATGGATTATAATCAATCTCTCTATCCATCTGTTGTTTCCCGATTTCTGATTTATGAGGACCGACTAATTGAACAAATCAAATCAGTATAGGCTTGGCCAAGCACTTAGGGGTGTGATCACTAAATCATCAAGGGGCCAACAGATATTGCTTTTAACCACATGGGATAAAAGGAACGGATAAACTTTGACTCAATTGCTTGCTTGTACTTACACATCAAATCACACACAACAATATGTTTTATAACACCAAGTTACTGGTGCGTTTACATATGCCAATGTGAAACCGACTTGTAAATTACAACTCACATGTCTTGGTTTAAAAAATATAAGATATAATCGTCTCAGAATCACTCGTGATAAAATCCATGAAGTGATTTAGATGATCATGGGTTGAATCCAATACTTGAATCTTATTCCAGTAGTACTCATGAACTCTACAACAAACTTGTGCTATGTCTAAAACACCTAGACAAACTACAAACCCATTCATGACAGTCTTGCCTCAATACGTACTTCCAAAGTAAGATCGGCTGTGGATCGTTTGAATAACCTAGTTATTCGCGAAGTCAAAACATGAAAAGTGAAACATAAGAATAATACTAATCTTATATGGCCCCAAAAAGTTTGAGTGCCATATTAATTACTCGTTATTCATTGTATAATGTTTCGTATAATCAACTTAATACTTGAATTAGAACAATAGTTATCCCATGCTCCAAGCATGCACACTATGTTTGCCTATTGTCCTTTCTTTGTGAAATAGATCAATTGAACACACCTTCAATGATGCTCATTTCATAATTCCAAATCCTTACCGTAAATGTAAGAATATCAAATTCTTGCCATTTACTGTAATTTGTTAGATTCTAAACTTATATGCAATGATCCTCTTGTAATGACTATGCACAAAAGTCATAGAGACTTGGCAACAAACATTACAAATATTCCAATGGAGAGCAATTCCATGGAAACGAAGTCTCAAATTCAAAGTACATTCCTTTGAACATCCTTCTTGCATTAAGTTTCCTAATCTTACACAGATTTAAAGAATAACTTCCACTTATGGAAACATTTCCATGTTCCCATTTTGACTATCACTTCTGAACAAGAGTTACCTCTTCTCAAAGTGTGTCAATATGGTCCATCCATTTTTATACTTCCAACTACAAGTGACCAATCCTTGGCAAACGTTAGATTGTCCTTAACAGTTGTTAACCACTTTAGTAATATCCGGTTCTGGTCCTTTTTCCCTCTTAATGCCCTAGGCATTTGGAAAATTTAGAACGGATGAATATTGTAGAACATGTAATCGATCCTATACCTGAAGCATATTGGACATAGAGACATGATACTTGACCAGTCTTTTGCTACAATATTTCTATTTGCCATGTTCTCATAATTCGAATTATGAAGAGGGATGCCGTAATTATAATCAAATTTTGAGAAAGTAATTAACATTTTCATATATAGAATTTTCTTATGTTGAACCATTCCAACATAACATTCATATATATATTTGACTAAATTTAATTAACAACTCAATCTAAGCTTTTAGATTTTGAAATGAAGTATAATTTCCTCTCCCTTAATTATAGCAAAACAACTTTTCAAACCCTGCAACTTGACGATTTGAAAGCTTTTGTTTTTCTTTAATTAACATTGCTAACTTGCAACACTATCCATAATAATTATGCTTCCACTAGCATAATAATTATTATCTTACTAGTATAATACTTATGCTCCCACTAGCTTTGACATGTATTCAGATATCAGCTGGACTCCTTGAAATCAATACTTATTGACTTCTTTTCCAAAGTTCAGATTTCTGATACTAGATGCTTCGATAAGAATTTATCTAGGCTTCTCAAACTAATACACCTTTCCTTAGATAGCTCACATGTGTGTCTAAACAATTTTAGAACTTACAACAATAAGTCTCAAATGTTTAGACCTTTGCCATTTCTCACAATTCAAACTATGAAGAGGGATGTTGTAATCATAATAGAATTTGAGAATGCAAATATCATAATTGCTATCTCCTTAAAATCTACTTAGCGAAAGCGTTTCCTCACAATCATTTTCATGAGTTGGACATAAACGTTATGACACTTAGATTTATGGTCTATGTGTTCCTATCCATGTGAATTTGTCATAACCATAATCACAAGACAAGGTTGGTGACAAATCCAAACCCATATGGACTGAACCTGTTTAATCTTAATTTCTTGCCACTTGGCAGCACAAGGGCCTACCATTGCTTCCAGGTTGTTATGCAAACAATTGAGAACTCATAGAACTCACATGCATAGTCAACTTTAACTGGATTGGCCACAGAAACAAGAATATGTCAGCACGATAGGTTACAACCTCAAGTCGTGTGCTAGTGATTAACATATAGGTTTATTCTTGATTAGTTCTTGAAACTTGTCAAAATCTTTAAGACTCCCACTGACCTCTTGACATGTAAGATTCTCTTGTCATGAACCATTCCCTGACAAACAAATATTCAAGAGTTAGTGCGGAGTCTTATCAAGATAAACACTTCACACAATTGGTCTTAGTTGGTCTTTATCCTTACCAAGACATGACAACTTACCAATTTCAAATGTACAAGAGTAAGAAATATTTTACTCTACACTTGACAAGTGTTATAAACCTTTCTTAAGATTATGTCACTCAAGTTACAATCTTGGAGTATGACTCTAAGACTTGTTCTTGGAACGAAGTATGATTCACCTTTTAATTTAACCATTTCAACAATTCACGATTCCTCTTCTTAGCCATACAAGTGCACTAACATGTCCTTAGAGGATCAATTGTGATATGGTCTTTCATAATCATTAAGATGATCATAAAACACAATACTAAAGTACTTTATCATCCTTTCAGATTGGAGAAACTTTTATCTTTCTACCTAAGTTGGTTCTTTTCATTCGTTCTGCCATACATTGAAAATTTTTCAATGTTCAGAATTATACTTAAACTTGTAAGCATATCCATATATACTAAAATTTAGTAAATCATGACGAATAGTGTTATCGATCTTTGTGGTGGACCCGACCAGCACACAAGCAAGTATACCCAATCTCCTACTCCTTCACTTGACTCACATATACATGTGAACAAGGAATTAGTCTTAATTTCTCTAAGACAAAAATTCTCATTCATCATACAATACCAGTTGCATGATTCCAAATTTCTATCCAACTGAAACTTAAGTGATGGGAATCTTTCCTTATTTGGTAAATTTTGACACTACCACAAGCGAAAGAATCAAATTCATATTTCTAACAATAGAAACATACAAACATCATTTTTCACAAATGCCATTGTAAGGATATATATTAAAAAAATCAACCAAATTTTATTTATTTATAAAATGCAGAAAAACTTTTCCTTACAATGCAATTAGAAATGAAAACTATGTTATTACAAATTTCTAAGCAATCTATCGTAACTCTTAAGCAGCAGCTAAAAAATCCGATCATCGAACCATGTGATTGAAATCCATCTTCGCGACTAGATTCAACTTACTCTTCCTTTAAGCTTCCTTCCATTTGCATGATCCTATGAAACATCAAAATGCAACCTTGTCACATCATGTATTAAGAATCAACAATTAGAAACTTAATAGAGTCAGACAGCAGACTTACCTGAAGCAGAGTCAAAAAAATTTATTCTACCTTCTCTCAAATCTTTCAGGTAGTCAGGACAGCTTCGCTTCCAGTGTCCCTTCAAATTGCAGTAGAAACAAATGGCTTCTTTTGCATTGGCACATGAGACAATCGCAGACTTAGCCTTTCTCTCTACTATTTGGTCAACCAGGTTGACTATGGTTGAACCCTTTCCATTAGGAAGAGAATCTTTTCTAGACTTCCAATGTCATCATTGTGAATGCCCATGGAATTTTGAGAAGTAGATCTTCCAATCAAATTTTTTTTTTCCAGTGTGCCAAATCATTGCTGATTTAGCAGTAACAAGCAAATAGATAAGATCAATAAGGGTCATGTCGTGGTCTGTCACATAATAGTCCTTAATGAACTCACTATATGACTCGGGAAGTGATTGAAGAACCTAGTCAACAACCAACTTCCTTGAGACAACAACACCTAATACTCTTAGACTGTCAATATGTGACTTCAGCTCCAAGACATGAGTACACACAGGTCTTCCATCTTGATGTTTCATTGCAAGTAGGGATTGAGTGACCTTGAACTAAGTCATTAAACTTGTGGGTCAGGGAGAATTATTGTAGGGGGTGGAAGAAGTGAAGTATGATTTCACTTTCCACTAATGCACGACAAAGGGATTAATCTTTCACTTTGATCGCCACGTGTGATATCGTCTTCAAGAGGAAAGCTTGTCCCAAAAGATTTGGGAAGACCATAGTTGTCTGAACTAGACATCTACAATGGGAGAAATTCAAGTTAGTTGATTTAAGTCCTTAATATAACACCCAAATTAAACATTAAGGGTAGGACCCAACACAATATTTTATAATTCTGAAGAGGGATGCTGTAATCTAATTGCAAAATATTTGAAGGTAGATAAATGACGATTTACCAAATTCCCCCATGAAAAAACGAAATTGATTATTAAGTTTTAAATGGATTGAAATTCCTAGATCCTTTGAGATTCATTGAATTTTTCAATGACATATTTAAATCTCGATTGTGCCCTTCAAGTTTGTGACTGGGATGCTGAAGATCACAAACAAGGTATGAATAACCATGCAAATTAGCTTGATACAACCAATGTTACAAACCACCTAATCAATGTGCCAGTTAACCAAATACGCTCCATTGATCGATGATTAACATCAAACTACCGTTTTCCATGCACTGTCAGTCCCAAATTTATGTGTTGGTTAACCACACACGCTCCACTAACGACTTAATAAGGTGTAAAGTGCAATTTCATGGAATAGCACCATTTTCACATTTTTACTTATGTAACTAAGATTGAGAATTTAATAAAAGCTTAGTTACTTTATAATTATCATTATACTTATAATGAGAATTAATATCCTATCCTACCAGTTCGGCAAACGACCCTCGACCAGTCAAGGAAGCGGTGGGTGAGAGTGGACACCCATTAAACTGTCACTTTATAGGAAGTAACCTTATACCCCCTTATAGACCGACTTCGTGAATGAGGCCTACTAACAGTAAGACTGACTTATGTTATACATATATATAATTATAAACTTATAATAATATAATAGTATAAGGGTTGAATTTTAACTTTTAAAATTCTAGGGTTTAATTTGGAATTAAAGTATTCATACGTGAAACTTTACAAACGGTCACCACCTCGTGGTGATTAGGTAGACTCCAAAAAGACGATTTTTCTTTCTTTAAAAAACAATAAGCATCAAGTATAATAGAAAACAACCCTAGGCTCTAATACCACTGAAGGGTTTTAGTATACTACAACATCCTATGGTGCACATACAACCCTAAATACTTTGGATCTATGTTTTCTGTAATTATACATGCAATATTGTTTCCAATGCATCAAGCCTACAACTTGCATGCAATTGACAAAAACAACATAAAATACTAGTTAGGAGTTTACCTCTTTATGTACCTTGTAGAACTTGTTGTATTTGGCCTTTAAGGACTTAGGGCCCCAAGTGTGACACCGCAAATGGTTCACAACACACCTTAGACAAAGGATAACTTTTGAGAGAGTTTATGCACACTAAAAATCAGTTATGGTCTTCAAAAGATCATTGGGTTCCGATTTTAGTAGCCTAGGGTCTTCTTATATAGCGTGGCTAGGATTAGGGTTACATCCATGTAAACCATAATGTGAATGACTTTTCATCTTACTTAGGATCCATGGGTTAAAACCTCCATGGACTATACATGGACTATCATATTGGTTTAGCCCATCCTAAATAACCATAAGCCCACACCATAAGAATGATTGATTTACTAAATCAATCCCCTTACATTTAATTAGTCTCTTTTGATCACTAAATTAATTCCAAATTAATTCTGGATCAATACTAATTAAATAATATGATTTCATATTAATATATTAGAACTTATAATATATTGATAAATCATAAATAACCTCTTCTCAAAAGTCCATCATATCAAATTTTCGTGGTGTTATGCAACCCAAATGGACCATGCTACTCTCGGGTCAAGTACATACCAATTATAGTTATGAGCTTAGTCACCTAATCCAACAAAGGCAACCCAAAAGGACCATGCTCATAATCAAATTAAATACATACCAAATACAGCTATGGGCTTAGACACCTAATCCAACATGATGGGGGTAATGAAGGGGGTAGTAAGGGGTAGTGAAGGGAGTCAGGAAGATAATGACTTTCATGAAGATGAAGAAAATTATGTAAGTGATTTTGAGGTGGACACGATTGATTTCTATATGAATTTTGATCTAGATGTTGAGTATGTTGACAGAGGAAAGAGTGTTGAGGGTATTAAAGAAAATGTTGGTATTGAAAATATTGAAGATGTTGATGTAATTGACAATGATGAGTGGGACTCCTTAGGTGAAGATACCGATGATGAGAGGAGGAAAGAAATATTAAAACAGTAGGGAAAGGAGAAGAAATTCTCTCTTGGTGAAGTTCAAGTAGTTACTTTTCAAGTAGGTCAAAAGTATAAAAGGAAAAAGGAAATTAAGGACAAAGTCAACAAACTTGCCATTGAAACTAGAAGGAATCTTATTGTCAAGAAAAACAACAAAATGAGGCTTAGGGTTGTGTGTAAAGGTAATGTGCCTGATGTAAATGCAAGTGTGGTAGGTAAGGGTAATAAAGTGAATTGCTCTTGGTCAATGTAGACTTCAACGTCAAAAGATAGTGATTATTGGTACGTGAAAACTTTACTGGACAAAGATACTTGTGTTCAAACTAGAAAACTTAGGGCTTGAACTACAAAGTATATATCCATGGAAACCTTAGACTTGGTCGAGTCTAACCCTACAGTACCCCTTCGAAGCATTCAAAACCAAGTTTAAAAGAGGCCTCAAGTTGGCGTGTCCATACACAAAGTGAAGAGGGAAAAAGAAACAACTACAACGTAGGTGACTGGCGACTACACAAAGCAATACGAGGTGTTAAGAGATTATCTTCTATCACTACAAGCAAATAATGTGGATACAACTGTCAAGCTTGATGTTGTTAATGAGCCTAATAGTGCTAGAGAAACAAGGCAGTTTAAAAGGGTGTATGTTTGCTTAGGGGAATTAAAGAAAGGGTTTAAAGCAGGGTTAAAAGATATTCTCGGACTAGATGGTGCTTTTATGAAAGGACCATTTCCAGGACAAGTACTCCCTATAGGTGGATTAGATTCAAATAATGGCATATACCCAGTGGCATATGTCATTGTTGAGACTGAAAATTTGAGTAGCTGGAAATGGTTTCTAGAATGCTTAGGATATAACTTAGAGTTGTATTTAAATTCTAACTTTAGTTTCATGAGTGATAGAAAAAGGTACTATTTTCTTCTTTTTCTATAACTAGTTATTCATTTGTTAACCATTTGTAGGACCAATTATGTGGGATAATCTTTTACCGGGACTCTTACCAGTTATTGCACAACTGTACCCATAAGCTGAGTATCGCTTCTGTCTAAGGCATATTTATACAAAATATGAGGAAAAAAAATGGAAAACAATAGAGTCTAAAGATCACTTATGGCAGTGTGCAACAACAACAACAACAGTACTAGTATTTGAACGCCGCATCAATGAACTTAGTCGGTTTGATAAGGATGATTTTGAATGGTTGAATAGAATCCCCCCTCACAATTGTTCCATAAGCCAATTTTCAGGTTATATTCCCTACCTTAGGTTTTGCTTTAATAGTTCGCATTGTATTTGACTGTTTTGATATAGTGTATTTGTCTAATATAGGTAGAGCAGGATCATATAAATTGCTCAATAAATTGTGCAAGGTAATCAACTGTAAGCTTATTCATGGAAGGGATAAGCCCATTATAAGTTTTCTTGAGTTCATCAGGAAATACCTTATGAAGAGGATCTATAATGTTATGAAAGTGAGGTCCAAAGCTCCAAGTCCACTCACTCCAACAACATCAAAGTTACTTGAGAGAAACAGGGAAGCTTCAGTCCAATATTGGGCTAGATGGAATGAGACTGCAAAGTATGAAGTTTATGGTCCTTAGCATGACCAGCATATGGTTGACATGAAAAATATGGAATATACATGCAGAAGGTGGGAGTTGAATGGGATTCCATGCAGACATGTCATAGCTACAATACATGAAATGGCTGATAGTGGAGACAAAGTTGGGGAGCTTTACACTTATGTCAACAAAGTGTATTGGCTTCAAACTTGGAAGGATGTTTACTATTACCAGTGGACCCTATAAATGGTAGAGTCATGTGGCAAAAAAGTACATGCCCAATGGAATTAACACCACCACCACATCACACTTAACCTGGGAGACCAAAGACCAAGAGAAAGAGAAGTACATATGAAAAGTATGATGGTCAGAAGCATAAGCATAGGGCAAGTGAGCCTAAAAACCTACCAGAAGTTTTGTTAGTGTTAGGTGTGGGAAATACAACAATAAGGGTCATAACTCCAGGACTTGCAAGGGTGAAGGAGAGAATGCAAGAAGCAATCAAGGAGGGAATGGAGGTGGCAGTCAATGCAAAAGTTAGTGTATTTTGTTAAAAAAAAAACATATCTTTTAGATGTAATGGTTTAGAACCACTTTTGTGCATTTGGATGTAATGGTTTAGAATCACTTTTATGCATTTTCATGTAATGGTTTAGAACTACTTTGTTGTCATGGTTTTATTTTGGTCCTTTAGCCCTTTTGGTTATGAATTTAATGTCAACCTTCTGTGATTGTTAAAGAATGATGTTTATTGTGTATTTCTAATGGTTTACCACATTTAGAGTCTTTGATAACTTTGTTCTTAAACAACAAATAAACATTAACATTAGGTGATAACTAAATTACATTGTCATTACAACCATCAAAAGGGTACACATTTCTAAAGTTGTCCAAAATAACCCTAAATCGATATTACAATATCAAATAGCAAGAAACTACCACATTCACCTGTTACAATATCATAATCCAAAAACACCCAAAATTCCATGCAACAACAAGGATCCCTAATTCCTAAATCCTAAATGAAAAACACCCAAACCACCACAAATAGTAACTAACATGCAAACAAGCACATCTTCAGTTTTGCCAGTTGATAGTTTGCATTTTTGATATTTTTCAATAATTCGGGTATTATTAACATAGAGCTTGTATACATTGGATGATCAATCCATCCTAAGAATCTGCATCTGGAAGCCTTCAAGATTTAAAAAAAGAGATAAACATGAGGGTGATTTTCTAAAATGAGGGTAAAATTCCAAAGTGGAACACTTACCTATTGAGGGCAGGAAACAAAACCTCCAATCAGGGTTTGTTGATGTCCAATGTGTACAAGAAGTTGCGAACACATAGTATGAATAGGGAAAAATATGAAGCTCGTGAAGGTTGAAGATGGAAAAGTGAGGTAACTAGCTCCTACTTTGATTTTGAATAATGTTGCAAAAACGGTCCCTATAGATGGAAAGACGAAAATACCATCGTCTTTATTGCAGGTAACGGCACATATGGACGGAAGTTAGTGTGAGGGACCAAAAAAATAAAATGATCCAATTTTGGACCAGTAGCACAAAAATTGCCAAAAGCACAAAAATTACCAACATTTCGTTTTAGACCAAAAGCACAAAAATTGCCATCGCACCAACATTTCGTTTTAGACCAAAAACACAAAAATTGCCAACAACAATGACCATTTTTGCAATTTTGTCAAAATAAAAATAATAAATAAAATAAAAACATATTGAATTTAAGTTTTACGGGCTCAAAAATGTTTACTTCTTTTTTTTTTTTTTTTTGAAAAGCTTAAGGTTTTTTCTATAGTTTTTTTAACTTTAATGGTTATATATGTATAAATAATATAGTTTATTAGTATTTTTATACTAAACAAAGTCGAATGATATTTTTGTATAATTTTCAGAAAAATAAATTGTAATTTGTTTGTGTGTGTGTTTTTTTTTGTACAGTTTTGAAACTTTACATCCTCCTTAAGTCGTTTTGTACAAGTCATTTTGTTAAACCCGCCGAAATATGATAATTTTTTGATTTTCTAACTTTTTGTTTACAAATACTAATTTAGTGATTTTAAGACTTCCCAGAAGATTCCGATTAGCATGTTAAAAAAGTCACTTATCTTGAATACCCCACCACCCAGACCGAAGTCGTCATCTCTCCACCCATTGTCACTATCAGCACTTACCACCACCGTTATTCACCACCTCATCTTCATGTACACCACCACAATCAAGATGAAATTAGGTACCAAAATTAAATTGATCAAATATGGAATGTTGAAACTAAGAAAGGAAATGAAATCGAGATTTACAGAAACCAAAATAGTTGTTGGACAGTTGGAGGCTCATCGATTTTGAAGCGGTAAAGTTGACTAGTTATGTTTCTACCAAATATAGCAAAAAAACATTCGTATATTAATTTTATGACTTTATCAATTTAACCAACTAAGTATTTCTGTAATGATTAAACTCTTAAACCGTTTTAAATTTTATTTTTCCCAGTCAAAATACATATAATTTAATCTATTTCCACAATTTTGTTGATTTAGCTAGCTACTAAATTGTTTTTTGGTTGTTATACTAATGGGTGTGTGCCCAAATTGGTAGAAAACGATAGGTTTAGAAATTAAATCGATAAATTTAGTGTGTACGACTTTGTCCTACTAAACCGGAGGAATAATTTTAAGATGATAAGAACATACAGAGGTATAATCACTGCCATAATATAATTGAACAAATATATTGATGAAATGTGATAGTTCAAGAGTTTTATTATCCTTATATCACTATTTGTTATAAATTATTGATGCATATACATGACCCAATGTTCATAGACACCACACACGAATACAACATATGCTATGGCCCCGTTTGTTAATTACACATGATGGAAAATGTTGTGGAACAAAGTGGACAAAGGACTCACATTAATCTCTTTGTTAGCAAGATGTAAATTTCCTCTTCATCTTCATCATTGAAAATAGCACTACAAAGTACAAAGTTTGTCTCTCCCATACAATCTAGTAGGGTAAATTATAGCTTCATCCAATCTCAACTACTCCTATATTGTATAAGAAAAGCAACCCAAACAAAACGACTTGATTCCGTCTTGCACATAGTAATGCTTTCCTGAAAACAATTCTATTCATTCCAAAAGGAAAAATGCAAAACTCTTGTAAAACTTCCATGCAAAGATGATTAGCGATCTTCAATCATTCACACTTATAACCAAGAGAAAACTTGTATTCCTTCAAACTATATAAGACGTTAAAACGAAGTATGTATATGAATACCGATAGTGACAACCAAAATGGTATAAATACAAAAATACAAGATAGCATGAATCAGAATGGCTATGGCACTTGTGTACATGTTGCCAAACTCTATCACCCTTGTTCTTGCTGGCATCTGAAATAGCAACCCTGGTGACAATAGGATAAACATAGCGACTGCTACAACTGCTGGACCTAAATCAATATGCATCGTATCTAAAGTATGTAAGTAAGCAGAGGGGAGTGATTTACTTAGTGAGTAAGGGAGATGAAGCTATGTTTTATGGGTGGGGGTGGGGTACTTTTTTGGTCATCAGATTACAATAACTCATGTCACTTTTTTGTAATGCTTTTAAAAATTCAAAGTAATAAAGGAGCTCTCAAGTGCTCTATATCCTTGTATATTTATAGTTATACGTTAGATGTTTTTACGTTGTCATTTGTTTAGGACAACGCTCCACAGCTATATCATGTTCATATGTATTGGACCTAGACACGTAACAATAAAATAAAGTTGCAGTTTTTTATCCCATAAAATGCGAAAGAAGGCATGAGAGTGCATGACTGAATATTGATCTCTGTGAGGAAGACGTGAACATGTATTGTCATAAAGGTTGTATAATCTATTTTTTTAACAACCCGAGTCATATCTGATGGAACAAATGTAGGAAAAAAAAGTTCAGCTAACAAATAAGGAATCAAACTTGAGAATTCACGTCGTATTATTATAGATTCGTACCAGATTTATAGTTAAACCAACTAGCATGTGTTAAGATATACGGGAATATGTTTTCCTACCAAAATCCATTTCCAACCATAGGTATTTATTCGAAATTTATGTATCCTTTTTGTTCCTTTATTTGGAAATGTCCCTTTTTCATCTATTTATATATTTGAAATCATAATCATTGGATTCTTTAGCTTTTTTAATTAGACACCCAAATAATTATCCAATTATATAAACCGACGATAAGAAGAAATTAAAGATTTTTTTTTTCAAATTTAATCAGTAACAGGTGTTCATTTGAAATTCTAAAAAAATAAAGATCTTAAAATTCAACATCAATCAGATATTTTTCTTTCATTTGCAGCTCCTACTTTCCAGTATATCGGTAGCAAAGTGTATGCAAAATCATAATTTATTATATGACAGAAATATATAATCATATATGATAATATATATATATATATATATATATATATATATATATATATATATATATATATATATAATCATAAATCATTATAGGTATATGTATTTTTACAAAGTGAATAATCATATATAATTATGATGGTTGGTGGCAAAAGGTGGTGGTGGCAAAGATTGAATATATATATATATATATATATATATATATATATATATATATATATATAAAAGCGCATTAAATCGAAATATTTTTTATTGCTAGAACATTTGAGAACAAATTTGAACTATACAATTATTTTAAATTAAAATCATCAACTAATATTAATATAAATAAAAAATAAGTAATAAATTAAACAACCCGCTAACCAACACCACTCACCACCTCTCTAGACTATTATCGGTCTCTCGCCTCCCCCTCCTGCCTCTTCTTTGCCCATATCAGACGCTGAATCCCGCTCTCTGCTATTACCGTCCTCGCTTCAGCTTCCAATACCGGTGCACCTCACCGTCACCGCTCCACCAAAATTATACGTCGTTGCCGCTTCCAACATCGGTCCACCTCGACACCACCGATAGACGTATTCTTTGTTTCGCTTGAAACCACCCTCACACTACCACCTCACCGCTGCCACCACCGATTGAAAGAAGACGTATCTCAATGTGTGTTTTTGGTTTTTGCGTGATACGGAGAGGAGTTCGAGAGGACAGGCAAGCCCAAATGATAAATTGAAATATTCAATAAATTAGGATTTGATTACATGGGTATGTTTTATATTTTGAAGGCTTCTTTGTGTATTTTACTACTTTTTTACAAAAGTCTATAGTAGTCTGAACATTATAGCTTCACTATCTTCTCACCATTGATTTTGCAAGAGTAATAAGAGTTTCTTGGAGTGTTAAACCCTTCCTTGATGAACACTGTGATGAGACAGTGACATATCAATGCTTAATTCACTACATGTCACATCCCAAAACCGAGAACGGCAGAATACGTTCTGGGGTGGAGGACGTCATGTACAGTATCATAACAATTGCATAATAGTAAAAACAAGCGACAACAACCATTTCATTAATATAGTGATTATAATTACATACGTGTTCTGCACAGTTAATAGACACCAAAAGTATAAACAAAATAAAAGATGAATCTTGTATACACTCCATCTTCTCAAAAGCTGCACCAGTACCTGTCTATATTTGACCTGAGGATACAAGTTATTTTGAAAACGTGTATCAGCATAAAGCTGGTGAGTTCATAAGAATTTAGTGTCTTTGTTTATATAAAAGTGTTTACAATCATGTAGTGTAAAAGCTGTAATTACTGTTTGAGAATAGAAGAAATCCCTAGAAAATCCCATATTTTCCAAAATTGAGCATTTGTAAGTTAAATCCTTCGTGTGTGTAAAAGTATATCCATTGAAACCTTCAGTTATAAAAATAAAGAAATGAATTTCCTTCAAGTAGCGTAAATGAGGAAAAGTATGGATGATTGGCTGTAGTAGTGTTGCAAACTTCAATTAGTAATATATATTTATTTACTTCGGGAAGTTAGTTTAGACTTTAAGTCTTAGTGTGTTAATTTAGATATGGATGTGATTTCTCATGTAACCAAACTGAATGATAATAGAGGGTCTGATGACCTTCCCGGTCATACGTAGTGTAGTGATGTAGTGCCACCCCTGGGCCTAGTCGGCTCGGACTATAGGTAACTGTTGGGATGTAATAGCGTCCGTCCTGTATAGATCTATACATGTAGTGTTGCTTTCCTTCTGGGAAGCTCTGGTTACATGGTATTTGCGCAATTAGAGTGTCGTATATAGGGATAGTTTGTTATACTCTGGATTAGAGTATTCCCTTGTGTTATAGTATAGTAAACTTTTTAGTATAGTACATAGAGTGTTCTCTTTAACGTGCGTTAACTTGTAATAGTAGTAATCATAGTGAGTATAGTAGTAATAGAGGTAACGAGTAGTAGTCTTAACTATACCTATTATAGTTAAATAGAGTGTGGGATTGCATGCCTTTGATTTACAACAGTATTGAATAAGATGAAGATTTTCATATCTAACACAAATATATATGATATATAACTAGGAAATCAACGACAGTCGGACGGATAACAATATACCCTAAGACCACAATCAAATAAGAACACGAAATAAGGCGAGCTATCGGTCCTAAGTAGTTTAAACACGGTTTGAAAATAGTTTAACAACAATCTAATCTTGAAAATGCATTTGATAATTATTTAAAACAGTTTTATTGATAAATAGCTAAAAGTATAGAAAATCCTTTTTAGTTGTAGGTTATAAATCACATATGATTTGATACTAACACTTGTTGCATTTAAGTTGTATCCACCCCCCCCCCCCCTAAAACATTTGAAAAGGATCATTAAGGGGTATGAACTCACCTGTAGCGAGTTTAGTGGGTGAAGTTGCAAGGTAGAATGCTAGACGCCAAATGTGAATATGAACACTCACACGGATCCTATGAAACATGTAGTGACACATAATGGTGTTTAATTAGTTATTTAATCACTAAATAAGTAAGTAATTACACCCTAATGCATGAAAACACTTTGTTCTAAGTGCTAGGAGGCTATTGGGTTGCAAGGAATTAGTGTAAGGCTTCACTATGGAGTTTATTCCTCAAATACTCACCTTAGGTGAGTTTACGGTTGAGGGACCAATTTCCCCCATGAGTTTACGGCCGTAAACTCATGGGAGGAGTATATCTGTGTGCCTTAAGGTTTCTTGTATCACTAGGAAGGGTTCTAGGGTCAAATCCAAGGCTTTAGGGGTGTTTAGGGTTCAAATGGGCCAGTCCCTTGGAGTTTGCGGTCCTTGGACCACTCCTTGGGAGTTTACGGTCGTAAACACTAGGGTTTATGGCCATAAACCCTTTAGCACATCATTCACTTCGTTTTTGTGGTCCTAATCTCAATTATACAAGTTTCTAGCCCAATAATCATGTTAAGGAAGGAGTGAGGGGCACCAAAACACCATTTATGGTGTTTACGGTTTTTGTGTTTACGGTTCATGAATATTCATGGACCGTAAACTTATGTTTACCCTCCTAAAGGCCCGACTTTTGGTTTCTAATTCCATGCATGTATGTTTCTAAGTCAAGGACGAGTATTAGAAGAGTTTTGGAGGGATTTTGGGCTTCAAAAACCCCCTTAAGGGTGTTTACGGTTTTGGGAGGTATTCCCGAACCGTAAACTCGAGTTTTTAAGGTTTTTGAGTGATTAAATCTCGAGTTTGTATGAATGCAAAGCTAGACAACAAGTTATGGAGTATTACTTACGATTTGGAGCTTGAATAAAGTGATTCTTGAACAAACCCACTTGTAGAGAGAGAAAGTAGAGAGGGAAAGCTTTTAGAGTGTGAAAAGCTCATGGGAAAGAGCCACTCTTCCCTTATATAGGGCTAGAGTTGTTGGCCAGGTGGGGATCCACCCCATACCAACGTTAAACGGAGTTTAAAATTTTACCCGTTTAAATGGTTGTAATTAAAAAAAACTTTTTCCAAATAAATTGGGGGGTATTTTACGTGTTCATATTTATTTTATTATGACACTAATAAAATGAAATAATACATTTATTGATTTGTCTAACCCAAATGTTAATGGAATCTTAACAAAAATAGAATATTCTATTAACGGAAACGGGTTATAACGATGGAATAAATTTTGGGTTGTCACATCATCCCCCCGTTAGAGGAAATTTCGTCCGGAAATTTAGAATTCAAGCAGCCTGGTTATTACCGTACTACTAATCAAAGAGATGGGGATACTTGAGTTTCATTTGATCCTCGCGCTCCCAAGTGAACTTCGGTCCTCGTTTAGCATTCCAGCGAACCTTCACAATTGGGATGCGGCTTTGTTTCGTTCGTTTGACCTCTCGGTCCATAATCTCGGCAGGCTCTTCCACGAATTTGAGGCTCTCGTTGACCTCGATCTCGTCGAATGGGATTACGAGAGTCTCGTCGGATAGGTACTTCTTTAGGTTTGAGACATGGAAGGTAGGATGCATGTTACTGAGCTCGCGGGGTAGGTTGAGTTTGTAAGCTACGGGACCGATTCTGGCGAGAATCTCGAAAGGCCCTATGTACCTTGGGTTCAGCTTTCCACTCTTTCCAAAGCGTATTGTGCCCTTCCAGGGTCAAACTTTCAAAAGGACGCGGTCTCCCACCTGGAATTCCAAAGGTTTTCTTCGTTTGTCTGCGTAGCTTTTCTGTCGAACGGAGCTGCCTTGATGCTCGTGTGATAACTGTTATTGTAAGAACACTCTAAAAGGGGTATGTGGGTATCCCATGCCTTACCAAATTCGATCACACAGGCTCGCAACATATCTTCCAGGGTTTGAATAGTTCCCTCACTTTGCCCGTCGGTCTGCGGATGATAGGTTGTACTCATGTCCAACCTTGTCCCTAAGGCGCTTTGTAGCGATTGCCAAAATCTCGAAGTGAACCTACTATCTCTATCGGAGATTATAGATATAGGGACACCATGCAGTCGTACGATTTCCTTAATGTATGTTCTTGTGAGTTTCTCCATCTTACCTGTCTCTTTGATGGGTAGGAAGTGCGCGGACTTGGTCAATCTGTCTATGATGACCCATATGGTATCCAGCCCACCTGTTGTCTTGGGTAGGTTAGTTATGAAATCCATAGTGATCCGCTCCCACTCCACTCCGGTATCTCTGGTTGTTGGAGAAGACCTGATGGCTTCTGGTATTCGACCTTGACCTTCGCACAAGTAAGGCATTTACTTACGAAGGTAGCAATC
Organism: Lactuca serriola; assembly: GCF_051521515.1. Classification (NCBI taxonomy): domain Eukaryota; kingdom Viridiplantae; phylum Streptophyta; class Magnoliopsida; order Asterales; family Asteraceae; genus Lactuca; species Lactuca serriola. The sequence goes on from NC_136410.1 coordinate 200,851,763, forward strand.
TCTGCTTTCATGTTAGGCCACTAGTATAACTTTTTGAGATCTAGATACATCTTATATGAACCTGGGTGAATGGAATATCGAGTGTTGTGTGCTTCCTTCATGACCAAGTCTCTGAAACCACTGTGACACGGCGTCCAGATTCGGTCCATGAGATATAAGGCTCTGTCACCCTTGACCTCCAAGTTCTTATCCATTCCACGTAAGGATTCTCCCGCCACATTCTCAGGCTTCAAAGCTTTGAGCTGAGCCTCCTTAATCTGTGCGGATAGATGTGAATTGATAGTCATTGTTAACGACTTGACTCTTCGACCAGAATGCTCTTTTCTACTTAGGGCATCTGCTACTACATTGGCTTTTCCCGGGTGATAACGAATCTCGCAGTCGCAATCATTGAGTAGCTCGACCCACCATCGTTGTCTCATATTGAGCTCCTTCTGGTTCAGTATGTGTTGGAGGCTTTTGTGGTCAGTGTATATTGCGCTCTTCGTACCATACAGGTAATGTCTCCAGATCTTTAGAGCGAATACGACCGCTCCTAACTCGAGGTCGTGTGTGGTGTAGTTAACCTCGTGTGTCTTCAGCTGCCTTGAGGCATAGGCGATGACCTTACCTCGTTGCATCAGGACACAACCGAGCCCCTGGTTAGACGCATCGCAGTATACTACAAAATCTTCTGTCCCCTCGGGGAGGGTCAGTATTGGTGCGGTGCATAAGGCTCGTTTCAAGGTCTGGAATGCTTTCTCCTGTTTCTCTCCCCAGTCAAAGGTCATGCCCTTCTGGGTCAATGTGGTAAGGGGTTTCGCGATCCTAGAGAAGTTCTGAATGAATCTGCGATAGTAGCCAGCGAGGCCTAGAAATTGACGAATTTTTGTAGGCGTCTTTGGTGCTGAACCATTCTTGATAGCTTTAATCTTGGATGGGTCCACGTGGATTCCTTCCTCACTAACCACGTGTCCTAAGAATTCCACCCTTCGGATCCAAAATTCGCACTTAGAGAACTTCGCATATAACTTTTCTGACTGTAGGGTTTCTACGACTTGTCGTAGGTGATCGCTATGCTCTTCCTTGCTTCGAGAGTAGATGAGTATGTCATCAATGAAGACGATGACGAACTGATCCAAGTAAGGACGGCACACCCTATTCATTAAATCCATGAATACTACGGGCGCGTTGGTCAGTCCGAACGGCATTACTACGAACTCGTAGTGCCCGTAACGAGTTCGGAAGGCTGTTTTAGGAACATCCTCCTCAAGAACTCGTAACTGGTGATACCCGGACCTAAGATCAATCTTGGAAAAGTAACTTGCCCCTTGCAGTTGGTCGAATAGGTCGTCTATACGGGGAAGAGGGTAGCGATTTTTGTCACACCCCAAAACCAAGAACGGCGGAAACGTTCTGGGGCGGAGGACGTCATGTAAAGTATCACAACACAGTTAAAGTAAACAAGCAAACAACATCATCCATTGCATTAAATATATAATTTTAATACAAGTGTGTTCGTTACAGTTATAGACACCAAAAATAATGTAAATCAAAATAATAAGATGAGTCTTGGACGCGCTCCATCTTTTCAAAAGCTGGCATCGGTACCTGTCTACTGATGACCTGAGAATACAAGTTATTTTGAAAGAGTGTATCAGCATTAAGCTGGTGAGTTCATAAGTATTTTAGTGTCGGTGTTTGTATCAAAACATTTGAACATAGTTTTAAACAATAGTTTGTAAACATTGGTGATAAAAGTATGTGAATGTTTGTACGTGTTTGTAAAAGTTTGAATCTCTCACAAAAACCAATATTTTCTATTAAAAGTATCCTTCTACCAAGGCGTAACTGTTTTGTATGTTCGTTTGTTATAAAAGTGTGTAACTTCCCAAGTGTAACTATCATTAACAAAATATAGTTTGTACGTTAATGTTCAAGTGAAATAATCACTAAATATATGTAAGGGTAAATTATTGTAGTACTGTAGTGTTGTATTATAGGAACTACTGCTGTACTAACTACCTTAAACCGGATTTATATTAAGGTAACATGTGATTAATTGTACCATACTATCGACTGGATAAACAACGACAAATGTAGGTCGTAAAAAGAAATGACGTTTGGCACCCGCAGACCTGCAGGTCCGGCTGTAGCTAGCAGCAAGGTGTAGGATAGTCAATCCAGTATAGATCTATACGCAAACTCACGCTCTCCCTTCAAGAGACTCTGGCTACAACTCGGGCCATGACATTTAAGGCATGCTCCGATATAGTGGATCACAATTCTGTCAATGTATATATGTATATGTAATGTATTGTTACTCGTTCTAGTATCGTTGTATATGTTCTCCTTCTAGTATAGTTGTATATGTTCTCCTTCTACTATAGTTGTATATGTTCTCTTTCTAGTATAGTTGTATATGTTCTCTTCTAGTATAGTTGTATATGTTATCTTTCTAGTATAGTTGTATGTGTTCTTATAGTAATGTAATGTATATGTTCTCATAGTAATGTAATGTATATGATCTCATAGTACTAAGTATTGACTCATGAATGAACAGACTCATTGATCTAGCAATAGTATAAGTGTAATCATGTGTTACCCCGATGGTAACTTACTACTGATGTAACTGATACGCATGAATATGGAAGTACTTTTATGTCTATATATGTATATATGATATATAATTAATATTGAAACGACCCTCGGACGGCTACCCGACATCCCACCAGACCACATCCAAATCGAGGAAAAGGAAATAGGGCAGATGGCCTTCCTAAGCCTTTTAAACATTGCTTATATATCTATACATATATGGGCATGCAATTTATAAGAAGTATAATAAAGTTTAAATGAAAGTATTTGATAAGTAAAAGAGTTTTGTAAAGCAGTTTGAAGTAAAACAGTTTGATAAAGAGTTTGAATAGTAATAAAATCATTGGTTTTATAGTTATTAATCACATGTGATTGATGTAATAACTATAAGTATTCAACTTGTATTCCCCCCCCCCATAAAAGCATTTAAAGCATTTGAAAGTATTTCAAAGGTTAATTAAAGGGGTATGAAATCACTTGAGGTGAGTGGATTTGATTGAAGTGTCGGTTACGGTGCTAGGTGACAAATGAAGAGTTGTACACACGCACGAGCCTAGTTATCATATAATGAACATATATATAACTAATTAGCCAATTTATAACTAATAAATTAAGTTTGGGACACCCTAGAACATGAAAACACTTTGTTTCAAGTGTTAAAGATCACAAGGATTGCATCCGAGTGTTGGTAGTGTAAAGCTAGGGTGTTTGGGATCCAAGGGTAAACTCCCTTGGAGTTTACGGTTTTGATGGATAAGACCTAGGGATTTTATGGCAGTAAACCCTAGAGTTTATGGTCGTAAACTCTGGTCTTAAGGTCCAAGTGTTGTTTTGAGGTTTAGCAAGCCATGGAAGCATTTCTACTGAGTGGTTTGACCTTTGGAATGGACTAGGGCCACAAAACACCCTCCTTGAGGTGTTTACGGTCTAAGGGTATTTTCCCTTGGGTTTACTACTGTAAACCCTTATGGGAAGGGATATTGCCTTTGTTTCAAGTCCTTATCACAACTAGGCAAACATCTAAGTTAGTTTTTAGGGCTAGGAAAGGAAAATGGCTCATTTAAAAACCTTTTCGGGTGTTTACGGTTTTGGGATATCCTTAGACCGTAAACACCTATGAATGGTGGCGTTTGGTGTTTTTCAAAACTTAAACACATCCATGGGAAGTTTATCTAAGTTAAGGTAAGTCTTAGACTTCAAACTAGGGCTAAACATAGGACTTAAGTAAATTTTGGGGGACTTTATGGTGTTTACGGCCCAAGCATCATCTTGGACCGTGAACACCTCAAGCATGGTGTTCTTGACCGATTTTCTTGGTGATTATTTGATATACTAGGTTACAAGCACTCAAGGATGGAAGTACTTACTATAATGGTGCTTGATTTGAGCTAAAAGGCCAAGAACACTTAGTGTGTGTTCTTGGTGTTCTTGGTGTTTTGGAAAATCTAAACAAAATACATAAATGAATGGATGAATAGCTGCACAAACACTAGATTAAGTGTTTTACTAACTTGAAATGGTTAGAACACTTACAAGATTGGAGTTTTGGAATTAAATGTTGGATGATAGTTAGAGTTTTTGGAGTTTACTCTTTTGACTATTTGGGGAGTAAACACAATGACTAGTTTCTTGGGGAGTAAACTCATACATAGGTATGAGTTTACGGTTTTTAGGTGCTTTTTCAACCCAAAATATAAAAGTTTTGTCGGTTGTTTCTATTACTCGAAGTGTTTGCGGTTTTCAAAAATAAAAACCCGGGACAACACTTTCTTTCACCCGTTCGTTTAAAAATAATATTAAAATAATCAAATGAACTTTATATTTCTTAAAAATAAGAAATAATGATATTAAATCACGATACGAAGGGGTTGACTTTTAAGGTTTGACCGAATGAAAGTTTCGGGTTGTCACAATTTTTGACCGTCAGTTTATTGAGTTCTCTGTAGTCGATGCACATACGCAATGATCCGTCCTTCTTCTTTACGAATAAGACCGGTGCTCCCCAGGGTGAGAAGCTTGGTCTTATAAAGCCCTTGTTGAGCAGTTCATTAAGTTGACCAGACAGTTCTTGCATCTCAGCAGGCGCTAGACGATAGGGCGCTTTAGCTACGGGGGTAGCCCCTGGAATTAGGTCGATTCTGAACTCAACCTGACGTTTGGGAGGTAAACCTAGGAGCTCCTCTGGAAAGACGTCGGGGAAGTCGCATACGACAGGGAAGTCTTTTAGATCTTTCGTTTTCTGGCTCGTGTCAACGACGTGTGCAAGGAACGTGCGATATTCCTTACGTAAGTACTTCTAGGCTTGAATACTTGAGATGATATGAAGGCTCGTACCGGGTTTGTCTCCGTAGATCAACAAGGTTTCGCTATTTGGCAGATTTAGGCGGATGGCTTTGTCGAAGCATAGGATATCAGTGCGATGGAGACTCAGCCAGTCCATGCCCATAATGACATCGAAACTCTTGATCGAAACTGGTATGAGGTCGATTGGGAATGAATGATCATCTAGCGTGAGGGTGCATCCTATGTAGATTTCGTTAGAGCTTTCTGTCCTTCCGTTAGCCATTTCTACGATGGATGTTTCGTTTAGTGGTTAAGGGGATTGCTTAAGTAAGTGTTTAAAGTTTTGGTTTATGAAGCTTCTTTCTGCACACTATCAAATAAAACACAAACATAAGAGTTGTTGAGAAGGAACGTACCCGTGACTACTGTGGGGTCCGCTACTGCTTCATTATGGCCAATAGAGAGTAGTCTTCTTGTTCCTCTTGTATTCCCCGCCTTCGGACAGTTTTTCTTGAAATGACCTACCTTTCCACAGCCATAGCAGGCCTGGCTCACTCCCGAGCTGGGGACTTGAGAGATAGGTTTGGGTTGGGATCTGCAAAACCGGACGGTATGGCCCTTCCGGTCGCAGTTGGTGCAGTGTAATTCATGGCAGGGGCCGTTGTGATGGAAGGGGCACTTGGGACACTTCGGTAGGTTTCCAACATAGGTTTTTGCTGATACTGGGGTAGCAGGAGTGGTGGCAGCATGGACAGCCACCATCTGTTGGTTTTTGGAAGAGGATTGAGCTTTCTTGTCCCTCTTTTTGTCCCACCGCTTCCTCTTGTTGTCGGATGTCTTGGGCGGTGAAGTGGCAGTTGTTGTTGCTGTTGACGGAGTGGAAGGAGTTTCATGATCAATCAACCTGTGGGCCAACTCCTTGGCGCTGTCAAAGGTTGCAGGATTTGAAGACAGAACATTCCTCGATACGGGGGCACTAAACCCCAGATGTATCGTTCGATTTTCTTTCTTTCAGAAGGGATCATGTTAGGGCACATAGCTACCAGGTCGCAAAACCTAGCTGTATAAGCCACTATGCCCGTCCCCTTCATCTTGAGGTTCTAGAGTTCCTCCTCAAGCTTCTGAACCTCACCTCTAGGGCAGTACTCCCTTCTCAGTAGGTCCTTTAGTGTGTCCCAGCCCATGGCATTGGCTGTTACTAGAGAGAGAGAACTGACATGGCCATTCCACCATGTCAGGGCCCTTTCATTGAAGGTGGCTGCAACGAACTTTATTTTGCTTTCTTCGGGGCATGAGCACATTTCGAAAACGGCTTCGGCTCTTTCGATCCATTGGGACAGAGCAAGGATTCCTCGGGTGCCATTGAAAAATGTTGGTTTACAGTTCATGAAATCCTTATAAGTACACCCCTGTGTACATGAGGGAATTTCACCATGTCTGGAGTTGGTGCCCATTCCGGCTCCACTAGCATCGCCAGAATTCATTTGGGCCATGGCTGCCATCACAGCTGCGGTCACAGCTGTTTGAAATAGCACTGGATCGAACTGCGGAGGGGGAGGTGGGGTTTGAGTCGCAGGTCTGCCTCTGTTCGGGCGCTTGCGAGGAGGCATCTTTTACTGAAATTTCATAAAGATGATGACAATAGTAAGAGTCTATTGCAAGTATGATAAGAGTGTTTCATGGACTAAATCAACATAGCCCGAAAATCAGAGAGAGTCATAGCAACAGAGTAGTTAACTGCCAATTTTACTGGTATTAATGATGTAATATGAGTTCGGGAAAAGTGACCTAACAGTAGGTCTTACATCAAACCATAAGGAAAATTGTTGGCAGTCTAGAGGCGTAATTAGAGTACTTTCAAAGTTAGGAATGTTTACAGATAAGTGCTCTACCGAGCATAGAAAAGAAAAGGCTAGTCCTTAAATAAAAGAGTGAGATGTTTTGACATCTTCTACTAGCGACGGGTACCCATTGGGCGAACCCTCAGATCAGCTAGTTGGCGCATAACTTCCTGAAGATGTCGTTCATGAGCCCTCTGACGTGCACGGAGTTCCCTAACTTCGGCTCGGGATGCAACTAGTTGTTGCTGCAGAGCCTCATTGGTCCTCTTCGTCCTATCTATAGCTTCTTCCAGTTGGCGGTTGCGAATAGTGTTGAGATTAGAGTTGGCATCCACTTCCACAACTCGGCCAATAGCTGCTTGACCTTGCTCGACGTTCCTGGCAATCCTTCGGACCATGGTGGACAAGACTCGGTCCGCTGAACTTCCCTCGCTTATGTTGTAGAAGCTTCGGTCTCCATTAAAAGGTAAGGGCTGGCCCTGCTCATCGCTCCATCGGTTCAAGGTTATTGCCCACATGGGAGTGGGACCTTGAAATGTCGGGCGGGGGTTGGGGTTTGGAGCTACACGGGGTAGGTTATTAACCTCTGGCTCGGAGCTGGAGCTATCCGAAAAGCCTTCTGCATGGTGATCATCCAACGGGATCGGGTGATCATCTTCTGGCTCCTCATCGAGCCATCCTCCATTGCCTTGGTTTAGATAATACGGATCCCCGGGATGGTGGAAGCCAGCCATGCTATCTATGTGAGAATGGGGAAAGAAAGGTTAATAGACGTACTATTCTAAGATACTTATAAGATGATTGTTATTAGTCGACCCAATGCTTGCATAGTGCATACCGATTACATGTAACCGAAGCAAGATAGTCCTTCGAATAAGCGACCCTAACTCCAGATCCCCAATCAAACAAGAACAGAAAATGAAGCAAAGGTCACAGATTCTAAGTCTATAGCGCCCTAGTCACATGTAACTGTGGCGTATCCACTTAGCAACTATTGCCCTACTAGTAACGACCCTTTTTAGTTATCACATATGTAGTGAGTAGAATACAGAATACTCCTATAGCATTCTTGTTCTAATGTTATGGTGGTAGTGTTGGTAAGCTTTTAGACTTGTTGCAACACCACAATCACTCTTAGGCACATGCTAGTCACTCCTGGAAAAATGTAGTTGATCAGGCTACATCCATCTAGATGTGACTGTATGTCTCTAAGCCCAATCGTGATGTTCAACAATCTTAATACTTTTGTTCTATTCTAGTAAGATACTGACCCTTGTATTGATGAATGTATTTTTATACTTAATTAAATACTTAGCATTTAAAAGTATATATACTTGGTCAGAGTGTTTTAGTCCCGAAGTGTTTATAGTTTGTATATCTTTTATAGGTTGATATACTTGATTCACTATAAACAATGCTCTAATACCAATCTGTCACACCCCAATACCGAGAACGGCGGAATACGTTCTGGGGTGGAGGACGTCATGTACAGTATCATAACAATTGCATAATAGTAAAAACAAGCGACAACAACCATTTCATTAATATAGTGATTATAATTACATACGTGTTCTGCACAGTTAATAGACACCAAAAGTATAAACAAAATAAAAGATGAATCTTGTATACACTCCATCTTCTCAAAAGCTGCACCAGTACCTGTCTATATTTGACCTGAGGATACAAGTTATTTTGAAAACGTGTATCAGCATAAAGCTGGTGAGTTCATAAGAATTTAGTGTCGTTGTTTATATAAAAGTGTTTACAATCATGTAGTGTCAAAGTTGTAATTACTGTTTGAGAATAGAAGAAATCCCTATAAAATCCCATATTTTCCAAAATTGAGCATTTGTAAGTTAAATCCTTCGTGTGTGTAAAATTATTTCCATTGAAACCTTCAGTTATAAAAAATAAGGAAATGAATTTCCTTCAAGTAGCGTAAATGAGGAAAAGTATGGCCGATTGGCTGTAGTAGTGTTGCAAACTTCAATTAGTAATATATATTTATTTACTTCGGGAAGTTAGCTTAGACTTTAAGTCTTAGTGTGTTAATTTAGATATGGATGTGATTTATCATGTAACCAAACTGAATGATAATAGATGGTCCGATAACCTTCCCGATCATACGTAGTGTAGTGATGTAGTGCCACCCCTGGGCCTAGTCGGCTCGGACTATAGGTAACTGTCGGGATGTAATAGCGTCTGTCTTGTATAGATCTATACATGTAGTGTTGCTTTCCTTCTGGGAAGCTCTGGTTACATGGTATTTGCGCAGTAGAGTATCGTATAGAGGGATAGTGTGTTATACTCTGGATTAGTGTATTCCCTTGTGTTATAGTATAGTAAGCCTTTCAGTATAGTACATAGAGTGTTCTCTTTAACGTGCGTTAACTTCTAATAGTAGTAATCATAGTGAGTATAGTAGTAATAGAGGTAACGAGTAGTAGTCTTAACTATACCTATTATAGTTAAATAGAGTGTGGGATTGCATGCCTTTGATTTACAACGGCATTGAATAAGATGAAGATTTTCATATCTAACACAGATATATATGATATATAACTAAGAAATGAACAACAGTCGGACGGATAAAATATACCCTAAGACCACAATCAAACAAGAACAGGAAATAAGGCGAGTTATCGGTCCTAAGTAGTTTAAACACAGTTTGAAAATAGTTTAATGACAATCTAATCTTGAAAATGCATTTTATAATTATTTAAAACAGTTTTATTTATAAATAGCTAAAAGTATAGAAAATCCTTTTTAGTTGTAGGTTATAAATCACATATGATTTGATACTAACACTTGTTGCATTTAACTTGTATCCCCCCCCCCTAAAACATGTAAAAACATTTGAAAAGGTTCATTAAGGGGTATGAACTCACCTACAACGAGTTTAGTGGGTGAAGTTGCCGGGTAGAATGCTAGACGTCAAATGAGAATATGAACACTCACACGGATCCTATGAAACATGTAGTGACACATAATGGTGTCTAATTAGTTATCTAATAACTAAATAAGTAAGTAATTACACCCTAATGAATGAAAACACTTTGTTCTAAGTGCTAGGAGACTATTGGGTTGCAAGGAATTAGTGTAAGGCTTCACTATGGAATTTATTCCTCAAATACTCACCTTAGGTGAGTTTACGGTTGAGGGACCAATTTCCCTCATGAGTTTACGGCCGTAAACTCATGGGAGGAGTATATATGTGTGCCTTAAGGTTTCTTGTATCACTAGGAAGGGTTCTAGGGTCAAATCCAAGGCTTTAGGGGTGTTTAGGGTTCAAATGGGGCACTCCCTTGGAGTTTGCGGTCCTTGGACCACTCCTTGGGAGTTTACGGTCGTAAACACTAGGGTTTACGGCTGTAAAACCTTTAGCACATCATTCACTTCATGTTTTGTGGTCCTAATCTCAATCATACAAGTTTCTAGCCCAATAATCATGTTAAGGAAGGAGTTAGGGGCACCAAAACACCATTTATGGTGTTTACGGTTTTTGTATTTACGGTTCATGAATATTCATGGACCGTAAACTCATGTTTACCCTCCTAAAGGCCCGATTTTTGGTTTCTAATTCCATACATGTATGTTTCTAAGTCAAGGACGAGTATTAGAAAAGTTTTGGAGGGATTTTGGGCTTCAAAAACCCCCCTTAAGGGTGTTTACGGTTTTGGGAGGTATTCCCAAACCGTAAACTCGAGTTATTATGGTTTTTGAGTGATTAAATCTCGAGTTTGTATGAATGCAAAGCTAGACAACAAGTTAGGGAGTATTACTTACGATTTGGAGCTTGAATGAGGTGATTCTTGAACAAACCCACTTGTAGAGAGAGTAAGTAGAGAGAGAAAGCTTTTAGAGTGAGAAAAGTTCATGGGAAAGAGCCACTCTTCCCTTATATAGGGCTAGAGTTGTTGGCCAGGTGGGGATCCACCCCATACCGACGTTAAACGGAGTTTAAAATTTTACTCGTTTAAATGGTCGTAATTAAAAAAACTTTTTCCAAATAAATTGAGGGGTATTTTACGTGTTCTTATTTATTTTATTATGACACTAATAAAATGAAATAATACATTTATTGATTTGTCTAACCCAAATGTTAATGGAATCTTAACAAAAATAGAATATTCTATTAACGGAAACGGGTTATAACGATGGAATAAATTTTGGGTTGTCACACTACATGTAAGATCAAACTCATTTTTTTCGTTTACTAATCAGTTTGACATAAATGATACATACCTTGGACTTCTTTGCATCATTTGAATACGGTGGATTGATTTACTACTTTCGTAGAAAAGTTCATTGATTTTTTCGGGTTGCAGGTTTAAGGAGAGTTGGTTATGGTTTTTTGGAAGATTAAAATGGGGTTTGGGAAGCTGCTGGAGAGCATATCAGAGCAGGTAATCTAATTTGATTAATATATTAAGATTTTCATTTTTCAACTCAAGAGATTACGACTACAAATATCTGTTTTCTCATAACGAATTTAGTGATCAACATTGTTATTTGCTTCGATTTTTGTTGGTGAACATTTTATCTCTAATTTTTAGTTGATATGTTCATTACTTCTAATATTGACCGTGTGTGTTTTAACTTTTCTTAATCTTTACTTGTAGTTGGATAAACAAAAGAATGGACAACGGAAGAACCAATGGTGGTTTAATGTAAATAGTTATGCATAAGACAAGTTATTAAAAGCATTAACACAACCTCTAATGTGTAAAATGATGAGAATGTCCTTGGTGTTAGTATTAGATGTGGTGGAGAAATCAATAGAAGTTATTGCCATTGAGAAATTGGCTAAAGATCTTGAAAGTTCATCTCCACTTGAAATCGTGTTAATAATTTTTCTTTTATGTAGGTAAACCAGAAGATGATGAAAACAACTCTAATGAAAGAACCCTACGGTGAAATTAAAAGAGTGAAAGCCAGCAAAATAATTTCATTGTTTAATAATTCTTTAAATATTTAAAATGGAATTTATTGTGATAGATAACATATAATGTCTTTTTTCTTAAATTCTTTTATTTACAAAAGTTTTTGATTCACGTAAGAAAAATGGTGTTTATTTTTGGCAAAAAAAAAATAACAGGATAACAAAGAGGAAATGGAAGGAGAGATATTGTTTTTTTTGCTATTAAACGTATTTACAGTGTATTTTAATCTAAAAAGATCTTTTGATTTTTTAGTCAACAAAACTATGTTATTAATATGATAAAATTATTGGATAAATGCAAAATAAAATTAAAAAGAAAGGGTCACATTTAACAAAATATATTTGTTTATCTTATCAAAAATTGAACTACCAGTTTTTTATTTATTTTCTTATTATGGATTTCAGAAACACTTTCTGAAAATAACTATCTCCCAAACAAAATCTTTAAAAGAATATATATATATATATATATATATATATATATATATATATATATATATATATATATATATATATATATGGATTTAAATGTATTTTTCAATTTATTATGGAGAAATTTATAAATTTAGTCAACTTTCTTTATGAATTTTTTTAACATCATAAATAATTAGCATTTTTCTGAAATTAGACACTCAAATTACAAGTGATTAGCCAAATAAACATTTGCGATTTTATACCTTCTAACTACAATTTGTAGCATCTGGTCTGAAATTTTGAACATCAAAAAAATCAAGAGGAAATCAATGGTGGCCCTTAGTCATATGGAATTTCAAAAAAATAGATGTTAAAAAAAATAACTTTTATAGCTACTCATTTTTTTGGCCAAATGCGGAAAATTAGGCGAAATCACAACCTAAGTAATTGAAATCACAGCCAGCGGGTACTGAATAGCAGGTGAGCCTAGCCATATGTAATTTCAGTAACTATTTATGAAAAAAACTGATTTTTTGATTATTTTTTAAAAGGTCGTTAACATATTTTGCTAGATTTGTAATTTTCTCTTTATTATGTATACGTTGGATTTTTTAATACATGAGTCATTTTTGTATCAATTTGTTTTTTTGTCTTAAACCCTTATATAAATTTTAATGTGTGAGTAATTAATTCTGCAGCAAATTATCTATTATTCATTGTAGATACATAATTTTTTTTACATCTCATGAGATGCAAGCTTTAATGGTAACATTATTGTAATGTCAATTATGAGAGTTTGTTTAAAGTTAATATAATGGTTGAGATCAATATAAATTCACCTAACTATACCTAGCTTTATGATGCAGGAGGAACATGATATGTACCTTGCTTTATATGTAAAGAGCAAGGATATTTGAGTAAGGATTGTCCTAAAAACACTCATGGAATAGATCTGAAGAGTCTACTATTGTTTTTTTCATTAATTTTACTTCAGGACTGTCTAATACCAAATGGCCCGTACTTACTTACCATGGAAGTAGGGATAAAGAATGATGTAGCTATTTTTTGCATTATTTCAACCAAATGAGGCTGAATACTTTTCTACAGCAGGTATATGTATCAAAAATAATTTTATTGGCTTTATTGTTATTATGATTTGTACCCAGCCACATTGTGATGACTAAATGCAAATTCCAAGGTAAATAGCATTTCCTATTTGCTCCAACTATAAAAAAAAATATTCGTTTTAATTACAAGAAATAACAACCTACTTTTTTTATGATTAATGACATTGAAGATTTGGTTAAAAAAACATTAAGTTTTTGTTTTTTGCAACCTGCTTTCTCTCTCCAGTACAAATGGTGATGTTCTTCTTTTGTGGAAGATTCTAGCATGTTGAACACCTAGGTTTTATTTGAGTAACAGACGTTTTGATTTCCATCGTAAAATTTAATTTTCAATTTTAATTTAAAAGTAAGCAGCTTTGACATTTTCTTGAATGCCTTGTAGGTCATATGCATGTTTATAGGTCATATGCATGGTTGAGCGATGCCTCTCACGATCAGGTTTTTCAATTAACAGTTGACATAACAAGTTAAGTTTTCATTCACATAGTCATATCTAATTGTTTTTAACCAATTGTAAACCTGAGATTAGAATGTAATTATGTTATTTCATAGATCATAATTCCTTTTATTCACATTGCAGGCTATGAGGTTTGGCGATCTTCGAAGTCATCAAAGTTAAAGCCATCAATTTCATCAAAATAAGCTCTAATATAGCATGTTCCCTTCATTTCTATTTTGTTAAACTTTTTAAGTTTACTTTATTTTTTTCTTATTGAAACATATAACATTTTACTTTAATTCTAATGTTAGGTGCCAGATTTGATCATTCAAGGAAATGAAATCAAAGAAGACGGGTGAGGGATGGGGTAACTAAGAAGATGTTCTTTCTGTATTTGTTATAGATTGCATTGTACTTTCATTTAAAACTACCCGGATATAAGATTGTATTTTCAATGTTTTTGAAAATTTATTCTAATATAGCATTGTACTTCTTTTACTAGCATGATTTATGGTTACATTTCCACTCATCCGATTGACTAAAAATTACATAGAACAACAACGTACTTTAATACGGATACCAATTTATGCAATGTACTTCGTTATTTGTCTCACAAAATGAACATATTCCGCCCCGCACAACGTGCGGGAAACCCTCTAGTTTATAATTATAACTAGTAGGTGATCCTAGACTTTGCGTAAGATGTTTTTTTTAACATAAAAATCATTGCATTTAAAACAACAAAAACCAAATAAAAAATATCATAAGTGGGTGATTTCTCAATAAGCCACTAAAATACAGGAATCATTTGTGTAATTATAACAAAAATGCAAGATAACATAGGATGCATAATAACAAAACCTATATAAGGATCAAAATTGCCAAACTGAACAAAATCCACAACTCATTTATGTAAGGAATAAAAAAATGGCAAGGTGTAAAAAGTTATAGTGTTCATTTTCAAGGATCAAAATTAACAAACTGATAAAGGTTTGCGGTAGAATTTTGAGTCACTATTCCTATGTGTGCTCTAGAGACCCAAATTTACAATGTCGAAAAGTTTTGTAACAACATTCTTAAGTGGTAAAGTTTTGTGGCAAAATTCTTAAGAGGCAAAAAATTATGTGGCAACATTCTTAAGCGGTAAAGTTTTGTGGTAAAATTCTTAACAGGCAAAAGGCACTGTTCCTAACTGCTTTATGATTTAAAGTAGTATACTAATATGTCATAATAATTTTTTTTCTTTCTACCTTTGACAACATGTTTTAATGTAAAAAAACGATTATTAAAACGACACATATACCATAACATTTTAGTCTTTGTTTCACTATTAACTAATTAATGATAAAATTGCAAAAATGGTCCCTATGGTATGCAAGTTTTTGGGGTTTTAGTCCAAACATCGAATTTCTTAGTTTCGTGGTCTTTTTGAGCTAGTTTTGTTGTGTTTTTAGTCCCTCTGAATAGTGAAACGACTGTAATACCCTTGGGGTATTTGTTTTTCATTTTTCTTTCATTTTCTTCTTAAATCTATTACTAATTTATTTATTTTAGTAATTAAAAAAAATAAGAAGGATCCACCTTCTCTCTCTCTCTCTCTCTCTCTCTCTCGTCTTCTTCCTAAAAAAAACACACACAGTTGAAATTGGTTTTGTAATTCAAGAACTCAAGAGCAAAAGCGGCAGATGCACACCTATATTCGCTTTTGAAATCGATTTTGTATTTCATTTATGAAACCGATTTTGTATTTCATTTCGGGAACTTGATTTCAAAAATTAAAACACACACACACAAACAAATTAGTTTTGGGGGATGAACTCGTATGCACAAATCGATTTCCAGAATCGTTTTTTTTGTTTCAGAAATGATTTGAAGAACAAATGATTCATATTCTATATTTTTCCACCTGTTACTTGTGATTTCATCGCCCTTGACCCAATCACCACCGCCAGCTGCACTCTGTGATCCCCCCACCCACCGTTGCTGGCAATCTGTAGCCACCACTGAACTCATTCGTTCTCCATTTCCACTGGCATGTAACAGATCTGCAGCATCAGGAGGAGCAACTGTAGCCAATCACTGTTACCGGTGTTTACATCTCTTAAGCCACTATCGCTCCGATAAGGGTGAACGGAACCCTTGCCGATGTCGATCGGAGATCCAAAACTACGAAATTCACAGTGGAGATTCTTAAGGAGGAGCTTCGAGTCGTGGAGGTGAGTGGTAGGGGAGATATTGAGAGAAGAGAACACACTATATACATCCTCATCCACATCGATTGAAGGAGGAATAGAGCTTGCTATCTAATCCTGATCGTACCTCGACAAAACACCGAAATCGGTGAGAACCCCCGACGAAAATGGATGAAAAGTACCTTCGTTCTTGAGGAAGAAGACGGAGAGGAAGAGTTACTCCTTATTTCTTGTTTTTTCTTAAACAACACACACTCCAGATTTTCAGATTTGCTCTTGAGGAAGAAGACGTTCAGAGAGAGAGAGAGGGAGAGAGAGAGAGAGGGTGGGGCCCAATGTTTATTAATAATAAAACATTAAATTAAATAGAAAAAATATATATAAGAGGGGCATTTTAGTGTTTTCAGTTTTTTGAGGGACCAAAACCACAATCAAACTAGGCCAAAAGGACTACCAATCCAAAAAAGTCGTGGTTTGGACTAAAACTCCAAAAAAATGCATACCACAGGGACCATTTTTGCAATTTTATCCAAAATATATTATAGATTTTAGTTATTATTTTATTGTTTCTGGGACTATTATTTACACTTAATAGTTACTGTACTAAAACTCAGAAATACTTTATATTATCATAAAGTAACTTTTTATTGTTTTGAAGCCTTAAAAATATACGAGATATAACAATTACAATCTTATTTTTATTAACAAGAGAGAAATAGAGAAATAAATATATTGAAATGGGAGCTAATAAAGCTCGAAGCATGCAGTATGATTTTTCTGCTCCCTAATATGATTCATGATAGTTTTCTCCATGAATTGAAGCTTTATTAGAAAACAAACACTCATGCTTCTGTTTAATTGTCCATGTTCCTGGTTAAACTCTCAATCTTTACTATCAATCGGTCTATGACAATTACTACAATCATCCACCATTTTTATCAGGTTATCTTCATTCACAACTCAAAAGAACACTTTCGAGCGCCACTCTGTAACATAAATAGAAGCTTAATTGTGTTGGTGATTTGTTATCATCAATGTTATTTAAGTGTAATAGGATTACTTTGTTGTCTAAAAATGATCTTGATAAATATTAAACAAGTAAGGAAGGTGTGGAGTACACACTTGTTTAAGTTTGATCAAGTATTAAAGTATACTGTCATTTAGGGGCGAAGCCCCTGAATGAAGGGGGGTCCGGGGGCAGCGCCCCTAGGAGCGGGGTCTAAGGGGCAGAGCCCCTGGCTAGGGTCGAAAATCCAAATTTTGAATATTTGAGCCGGTTTTGACTTTGCATTAATCCTTATACAAAACCCGGGTTTATAATAGTTTTGATTGTTGAGAAAAACTGTTATATGACAGTTTTGACAGTTTTTCAGACAATGAAGTTTTATAACCAATTTTAGTCAGTTTTCTGGTACTCACGAAATTACACCATCTCATTCTCTCTTTCTTTCTCTCTGATTTCCTCTGAATCTTATCCAATTGAGGATTTAGGAGTACCACCCAAATACTTCGATTTGAAAATGATTATCACGATTCTCAGATTCCAAGTGCCACTAAACCATATTTCTAACAGAAGTCGAAGTAATATGTGATCACGACAAGTGGTTATTCTGTGAAGGAAATGACAAGTAAGTTTGAAAAAATAAACAAGTTTGAAGGGCAGGATTTTCGTAGATGGCAGAAGAAGATGAAGTTTCTCCTTACCACTCTGAAAGTGGTCTATGTTCTGAGTACATCCATGCCAGTCTTACCAGAATCTGTTGAAGATGAACCTTTGGAGGCAACAAGAAGAAGATCAAAGTAGGAAAATGATGATTATATATGTTGTGGTCATATTCTCAATGGTATGTCTGACTCTCTTTTTTATATCTATCAAAATTTCGAATCTGCAAAAGAACTGTGGGATCCTCTTGAATCCAAGTACATGGTTGAAGATGCTTCTAGTACGAAATTTCTTATTAGTAACTTTATGGGTTACAAGATGATTGACTCCAGGCCTGTTATGGAACAATTCCATGAAATGTTAAGGATTTTCGGACAGTTTGCTCATCACAATCTGAAAATTGAGGAAGCCATTTCTGTGGCTGTGATAATTGACAAACTGCCCCCTTCCTGGAAGGATTTTAAACACAATCTGAAACATAACAAAGAGGAATTGACTTTGACTCAACTTGGAAGCCATTTAAGGATTGATGAGTCCATAAGGACTCAAGAACTTGATAACAATCCTAAAGGCAAGAACCAAGTTGGTTCCTCTTTTGTAAACATGGTAGAAGGAGAAAGTTCAAAGAATCCCAAGAAGTCTAATGGAAAAAGGAAGTTTAAAGGAAAGGATGACAAGTCTTCCAACAAGAAGGCTAAGTTGGTTTGTTGGAATTGTAACAAATGGGATCACTTTAAGAAATATTGTCATCTTCGCAAAGTGAATAAGGATGGTGTTGGATCAAGTGGATCCAAGGATCCAGAAAAGCAATAAGGTCAGATTTCTATTTCATTGCAGAATTCTAAACATATTCAGAATTATATTTCTTTGATTTCTGAAGCATTTTATGTGCAGGATGATAAAGTTGCATGGTGGGTTGATTCGGGAGCAACAAGTCATGTTTGCAAAGATCTATATTGGTTCAAGGACTTTTAACCAATTGAAGATGGATCTGTTGTGAGGATGGGAAATGTTGCAACTGAACCAATCAAGGGCATAGGATCTGTTTTACTTACTTTTATTTCTGGGAAATGTTTGTGTTTGAACAATGTTTTATATGTTCCAGGGATTCGTAAGAATCTCGTGTCTAAAATTGTATTAAATAATTGTGGTTACAAACAAGTGTTAGAAAGTGACAAGTATATCTTGTCAAGACATGGTTCTTTTATAGGATTTGGCAATATATGTAATTGAATGATTAGGCTTAATATTAATTATCCTTCTAGTGATAATTTTGTTTTCATGGCTTCCAGTAGTACTAGCAATAATTTTCATAAATCTGAATTATGGCATGCTAGACTAGGACACATTCATTACAAGAGATTAAAAGACATGTCTAAAATGAGTTTAATTCCTGCTTTTGATATGCAAAATAATGAAAAATGTAAAACATGCATGCTAACTAAAATCACTAGACAACCTTTCAAAGATGTTAGGGAAAGCAAGGTATTGGATCTTATACATAGTGATTTATGTGATTTCCATGCAACACCTTCCCTTGGAAACAAGAAGTATGTTATTAATTTTATTGAAGATGCATCTAGATATTGTTATATCTATTTGCTACATTCTAAGGATGAAGCACTTGATAAATTTAAAATTTATAAACAACAAGTTGAGCTTCATAAAAATAAATTAATAAAAATATTGCATACTGATAGAGGTGGTGAGTATTATGATCCAGCTTATCATGAATCAACTGGAATAATACATCAAACCACAACTACATATACACCACAACAAAATGGTGTAGCTGAAAGGAAGAATAGGACTTTGAAAGAAATGGTTAATTTCATGTTGTTATATTCTGGTTTAAGTGAAGGGTTTTAGGGTGAGGCAATGTTAACTGCATGTTACATCTTGAATAGAACTCCAAATAAAAGGAGTAAGACTACACCTTATGAACTTTGGTGTAAAAATGTACAAAATTTGAGTTATGTCAAAGTTTGGGGTTGTAGAGCAGTTGTAAGGCTCACTGAACCCAAAAGGAAAACATTGGGTGAGATAGGTATAGATTGTATCTTCATTGGATATGATGAGCATTCCAAAGCATATAAACTCTGTGTCTGTAAACATAGTGATAGATTCAAGAGATCCTATCTTTGATGATGAAAGATTTACATCTATACCTAGACCAAGGTACATGATTCATCAATCTTCCAGCAAGAGTACTACTCAAGCTGAAGATGTTTCTTCTGGTGCAAGTTCTGTACCTGAACCTAGGAAAAGCACAAGAGATAGAAAAGCTAAGTCTTTTGGATCTGATTTTCAACTATATTTAGTTGAAGGAACAAGGAATGAGACTATTTCTCAAAATCAATACTATTTTAATATTGAAGAGGATCCAAAGACTTTCAGTGAAGCTATGGCTTCTAGGGATGTTCATTTTTGGAAAGAGGCAATTCATGATGAGATTGATTCTATCATGCATAAAAATACTTGGGTATTGGCTGATTTACCTCCTGGTTGCAAGGAATTAGGATGTAAATGGATCCTCAAAAGAAAAATGAAGGTGGATGGCACAATTGATAAGTATAAAGCCAGATTGGTTATCCAAGGCTTTAGACAAAAGGAAGCCATTGATTTCTTTGATACTTATGCTCCTATTGCCAGAATTTCTACTATTAGATTATTATTAGCTCTTGCAGCTATACATAATCTTGTGATTCACCAAATGGATGTGAAAACTGCATTCTTGAATGGGGACTTGGATGAGGAAATATACATGAAACAACCTGAAGGGTTTGTGATGCCTGGAAATGAACACAAAGTGTGCAAGTTGAAGAAATTATTATATGGTTTGAAACAAGCACCAAAACAATGGCATCAAAAGTTTGATGATGTTGTCTTGTCTAATGGTTTTGCATTAAACCAAGCTGACAAGTGTGTATATAGCAAATTTGATACTTTTGGTAAAGGAGTCATGATTTGCTTATATGTAGATGATATGTTGACTTTTGGTACTAATTTAGAAGAAGTTGATAAAACCAAGAAATTCTTATCATCTAGTTTTGATATGAAAGACATAGGGGAGGCTGGGGTAATTCTTGGTATAAGAATTAGAAAAGGAAACAATGGGATTTCAATTTCTCAATCTCATTATATTGAGAAGATATTGAAAAAGTTTAACTTTAAGAATTGTTCTCCTGTTATCACTCCTATAGATCCTAGTCTTAAGCTTCTACCTAATAAAGGATCTCCAGTGTCTCAACTAGAATACTCAAGGGCTATTGGTTGTCTAATGTATGCCATGACTAGTACTAGGCTTGATATAGCATATGTTGTGGGAAGGCTTAGTAGATATACTAGTAATCCTAGTTCACATCATTGGCAAGCTGAGAGTAGAGTATTCAAGTACTTAAAAGGGACCATGAATTATGGTTTAACTTATAGTGGATATCCTTCTGTTTTAGAAGGTTATTCAGATGCCAGCTGGATTAACAACTTAGAGGATCACTCCTTTACTAGTGGTTGGGTGTTTCTTCTTGGCGGAGGTGCCATTTCTTGGGCATCTAACAATCAGAATTGTATTACTAACTCAAACATGGAGTGTGGGTTTGTTGCTTTGTCTGCTGCTGGTAAAGAAGCTGAGTGGCTAAGGAATTTTATTTATGAAATTCCATTATGGCCCAAACCGATATCTACCATTTCTATCAGATGTGATAGTACTGCAACCTTAGCTAAGGCTTATAGTCAAGTGTACATTGGAAAGTCTAGACATTTAGGTGTTAGACATAGCATGATTCGTGAGCTCATCATGACTGGTGTGATATCTGTGGAGTTTGTAAGAACTCAGTTGAATTTAGCTGATCATCTAACAAAAGGGTTAGCAAGAAATCTTGTGTACAAGGCGGCTGTAGGGATGGGTTTAAAGTCCACTTAAATCTTTTATATTAAGATACCTAATTACCATCTAATGCAATATTAGATGCTGAATTCAATGTGGAAATCTTGATATTTGAAGATTGGAACACATTTTATTATCATCCGAAGGTGTGTGTTCAGTACTGCAAGTTAAGGAGGTTGAAATTTTATTTCTTAATAGTTCTTTGAAAAATTGCATTTGCAGGTGTAAGAACAAAAGAACTACCTATATAAGCATGAAGTTTAGCTGCTTCAAGAAGTTGGGACTTAACTTTGATATGCTTATTGAAGGATGGGACACAAGCTAGTAAAATATAGTGTCAAGTTAGAACTATGAGAATGTAAACTGTTGTGTATATTATCTTCATGTATTCACTTAGAATAGAAAGGGTTCAATCCTTAGTGACACCCTAATATTCGAATATTTGGAATGAATAATATAATAATGTGAAATTCAATCGTCGTGATATTTCATTTATGCATCAGTTTTGTTGGTGTTATGTTTCATTTTCAGTTAATCAAGATTACACTTAAATGGGGGAGGTTTGTTGGTGATTTGTTATCATCAATGTTATTTAAGTGTAATGGGATTATTTTGTTGACTAAAAATGATCTTGATAAATATTAAACAAGTAAGGAAGGTGTGGAGTACACACTTGTTTATGTTTGATCAAGTATTAAAGTATACTGTCATTTAGGGGCGAAGCCCTTGAACGAACGGGGGTCCGGGGGCAGCGCCCCCTAGGAGCGAGGTCTAAGGGGCAGCAGCCCCTGGCGAGGTCCACGGGGCAGAGCCCCTGGCTGGGGTCAAAAATCCAAATTTTGAATATTTGACCCGGTTTTGACTTTGCATTAATCCTTATACAAAACCCGAATTTATAACAGTTTTGACTGTTGAGAAAAACTGTTATATGACAGTTTTGATAGTTTTTCAGACAAGGAAGGTTTATAACCAATTTTAGTCAGTTTTCTGGTACTCACGAAATTACACCATCTCATTCTCTCTTTCTTTCTCTCTGATTTTCTCTGAGTCTTATCCAATTGAGTATTTGGGAGTACCACCCAAATACTTCGATTTGAAAGTGATTATCACTATTCTCAAATTTCCAAGTGCCACTAAGTCATATTTCTAACAAATTGTACTTAGCCTCCCCAAATCCCTCATAGAAAAAGCAACAAATTTGAATGGGTTTTGGTTGTGTAGAAGACGAGGATGAATACGATTTGAAAGCTTCAATAAGAGCTTCAAGGTCAACTCTAATCGATTTCAAATCATATCTAGGAAAATCAATTCCTGATTTAATAACTTCACGCACACCTCTCTCTAAGCAAATTTAGCGCTAGTAATTTGATCCTTCACACTCAACGTATTTCTTCTTCGCATCTTTCGGCTTAAGATATTTAACAATTCTTCCAATCTTTAAACCACAAGGCAACGACTGAAAATTAGAAAAGAAGGACCTCGGAAAATGTAACGCCCGTGTTTCCGGGCTTGTCATTAAAGGCAATGTAATAGTCTAGGTTAACCCTTGTAACCCATTTCGAAATAATAGAAGTGTATTATTTGAGTATTATGTGTTTTGTGCTTAATTGTGTGTCTTAATTGAATTAAGAATAAAAATAAGCGACAAAATGAAATATTAGATAAAGCCGATATCTATGGATAATGTTGTAGTAGTTGAGATGACGTTTCCGAAAATATAAAGAATGCTGAAATCCGAGTTATAACGAAGAAGTTATGACCTGTCGAAGTTTCGCGACAAAACCGGTGTGGCACAACGTGACGTAAATAGTGAATTTACGAAGGAGTGATATTTGGCCTTAGTGATCAACACGAAAGACGTAGAGTTTGTTAAACTGAGAGCGTGCATAAAAAGATCGTCCAAATCTGACTTCGTATGAGGAAGGTATGATTTTCTGACGTTTCGACATAGCAGCATGCAGCTCGAATACTCGATTCGAGATCGAGTGATTGTTGGTCGAAATAACCTAAAAGAGAATCGAAGATCTCGTTGATAATGGTGCATTTATGAAAAGACAGACGAAAACAGACGTCAGATGAAGAAGTTATGATTTTATAATGAAGTTTTCCTGTCCCGGCCTACTAAAAATAAATAATAAAAAATAAATTCAAAATTAGTCAACGGAGTCTAAATGAAAGTTGTAGAGTATGGTCTGACCTACGCGTGGATATAAAGAACGTCGAAAATGTAGCTCGTATGTGAATGTTACGCAATTTAGAAGTTTGACGAGTCAAATTACACCGAGCATAATTTGAGTACGCCCAGCATACTCAGATGAGTGCAATTTGCCTGACCAATACTCGAGCGCCACTAAGTGACGCATGCAGTGACGTCGAGTACACACAGCGTTAGGCTTGGTACGCCCAACGTACTTGGAGTTACGCCCAACGTAATCCCAGACCCAACACCCTATAAATAGAAACCGAGATCAGCCATTTTCCTTGCCATTTTTCTTTCTTTCTATCTAGTTTTCGCCTTGGTTTGCGTGCCAATTATATCCCGAAGCCCCGGTATCGTTCCCGAGCCCCGAAGTAAGTCCCAAAGCCCCGAAGATCCCGAGAAGTGAAATTCCCGAGCCGAAGCTCTGCCCACGAGGAGCCCGGTTTTTGTGAAGATCTTCCTGATCTACGGAAGAATACTACTTCTACAAGTCGTAGTGTTGTCCGATCATCTTCTGATCAAGTGAGTGTGTAGTCACTTTCTTCTAACACATAATTACGAAGTATTTTATACAAAATACTTGTTATGTGTATATTTTGTTGTTATATGTGGGAATATATATTCACTTTCTTCTATCTCATAGATATGATTTAGTCTCTATGAAATACATGTTATGTGTATGTGTCTCATCTGTTGTTTGGAATATGTATTGAAAGAGAATCCTATACAGGTTTTAAACTATGTATAAAAATATATATTTATATCTACTAATATTTTGGGTAGAACATGGGTAGATAGTTAATGTGTGATAAACAGATGAGAGGCCTCGATGTTGTTGTTGTTGTTGTTGTTGATCTAGTTATTCAGCGGAGTATGGATAACGACCACAGACTCTTTCTAGACAGTTATGTGGAACGCCAGCAGGCTCATAACCTGTAGGTGTTGTGAACGATGTGTTCACCGGTGTACTCTATCCCCCTCATGGTTGCCTTTAGGACGTCTACTGTTGAGGAAACCCTTTTTACAGTAATGTCTGTCCCAATGAAAATCCTATATTAGGTCCCTTGAGATAGATGTTGTTTTAGGGACGTAAAGTGAGGATAATGGGAATGGGTAATCAGGTTATTGTTGGTTGGTGAAATTAAATATAATTATTTATTGCGGGTTGAAAACCCTATATGCTCACCAGGCTCCCAAGCCTGACCCACTCAGTTTATTTGTAAAGTGAGGATAATGGGAATGGGTAATCAGGTTATTGTCGGATCTATTGTTTGTTGCCGACCGGATCTGGAAACCTTATGTGTGTAGGATTCTAAGCGTATGGTTATGATATTAGAACTAACATGTAAACGTTTCGGAGTGATAATGATGATTTGAATATCTATCGTGAATGAGGATCTAATTTCACCTTATTCGGTGTGTAGATCAAAAATGGTGAGAACGAGGAGTGGAGTGGGAAATGCTAATGAAAACAGGAATCAACCACTAGTGATTGAGCAAATACCTATTGTAGCTGTTGCACCTGAGCCGATAACAATGGCTGGTGTACAAATGATGATTGAAACGATGTTGGATCGTCAGATGGAAGAAACAAGACGTCTTCTTAGGCGGAATCGTGAAGAACCGCCAATTCAAGTGGAAGAACACGAGGAGAATGGAGGGCAGTCTGAAAGAGGAAACTTTAGTGGGATCGTTGGTCAAGAGGACCCACCGGTGGTTAGACACATCAACCAGTATGGAGGAAATGATGGGAGTGAGTGTAAGTACAAGGATTTCATGGCATCCAAACCACCATGTCTATCCGGAAGCCCGACGCCGGTGCAAGTTACGAACTGGATCTCCGAAATGGAGACAATGTTTGAAAGTTGCAAATGCAGCAACAGGCAGAAGACCGCTCTTGCGATCCCTCTGCTAAAATATGGTGTGTTGAGTTGGTGGCAGCTGTTAGCTGACTCTATGCCCAAGGGAAAAGCGAGCAAAATGTCTTGGGAAGACTTTGTGGAACAACTGAAACTGCAATACTACTCCGAGCAGGACCTTCTGGAAATCAATAATGAGTTTCAAAATTTGAAGAAGGGAAATTGAGCGTTACTGAATACGCTGCTAGTTTCACAGAAAAGATGAAGCTTATCCCATATCTAGTACCAACATAACTCTCTAAGGTCAACACGTTTGCCCTCGGACTACCAGCGGACTACGGTCCAACGGTTAAGCAAGCAACCACATTGAAAGCCGCCATCTGGGCTGCTAGAAATGTTGAGACCCAGATCAGGGAGAAAGGTCTGGAGAGGTCAGAGTTTGGTGAAAATAGGAAAATCGATGGACCCTCGGGGTCCAACAAAAAGGGTAAATTCTCGAAGTCCAGTTCGAGAGGAGGTGGAGGAGGCGAAGCGAAATGGTGCGACAAATGCAAGAAGAAGCATCATGGGAAATGTGGCGGGGAAGCCACATGCTTCAAATATGGAAAGCCAGGGCATTATGCCAACGAATGCAACCATACCAAGAAAGTATGCTATGGGTGTGGTGAGGAGGGGCACATCTCAAGAGATTGTCCGAAAAAGAAGGAGGTAGCAAAACCTAACATTCCGCCAAAGCCGAAGGCGAGAGCATTCAAGATGACACTGGAAGCTACTAAAGATGAAGCTGATGTCACTTCAGGTTCCTTTCTCATAAACAAATTGCCCGCCCAAATTTTATTTGATTCTGGAGCCAACTACTCATTTATTTCGCATGAATTTGGTAGGAAACTAGCTTTGCCTGTTGATAGACTAGATAATGCTTTATTAGTCGAAGTTGCTAGTGGCAAGTTTGTACCTATTAGCCATCATATGAAAAACATCTTAATTGAATTGAATGGGAATAAGTTTCACGAAGAATTATTGCCTATCGAACTGAATGGTTTTGACAAGGTTTTTGGAATGGATTGGCTTAGCGCCAATTACGCCGAGATATTGTGCATAAAGAAGATAGTCAAAGTAAAACCACCAGGGAAAGAGTCATTTATGGTGTATGGGGACAAACACAGAGTAAGTTCTGGGATCATTTCTCTAATGAAAGCCAAAAAGTGTTTGGCCAAAGGATGTACATCATATCTAGCATTTGTTATCAATGCTAAGAAGGAGAAAAAGGAGATGCGGAACGTTCCTGTCGTGTGTGATTATCTGGAAGTATTTCCCGAAGATCTTCCCGGATTACCACCTGATAGACAAGTGGAGTTTTGAATAGACTTGTTACCAGGGACGACGCCTATAGCAAAAACACCTTATCGATTAGCACCAACGGAGATGAAGGTGCTGATGATGCAACTTCAGGAGTTATTGGACAAAGGTTTCATTAGACCTAGTTCATCACCCTAGGGAGTTCTGATGTTATTCGTGAAGAAGAAAGACGGGAGTATGAGAATGTGTATTGATTACAGAGAGCTGAACAAGGAAACAATAAAGAATAGATATCCGTTGTCGAGGATTGATGACCTATTCGATCAACTGCAAGGTTCAAGTTATTTATCGAAGATCGATCTTAGGTCAGGATATCATCAGCTGAAAGTAAGAGAGCAGGATATAAAGAAGACTGCATTCAGAACACGATATGGACACTACGAGTTTTTGGTTATGTTGTTTGGACTAACCAATGCTCCAGCAACATTCATGGATTTAATGAACAGGGTTTGTAATCTGTTCCTAGATAAATCTGTGATAGTGTTCATAGATGACATTCTGATTTATTCGAAAAGTCAAGAGGAGCATGGCAGACACTTGCAAGAAGTGTTGGAAGTCTTGAAGAAGGACAAGTTGTATGTTAAGTTCTCCAAATGTGATTTTTAGATTCGAGAAGTCCAATTCTTGGGTCACGTGGTCAACCAAGAAGGGATAATGGTTGATCCAACAAAGATTGAAGTAGTAATGAAATGGGAACAACCGAAAAGTCCCACGGAGCTCCGAAGCTTTTTAGGATTAGCCGGTTATTACTGAAGGTTTATCCAAGGCTTTTCTTCAATCACTAGTCCATTAACAGCTTTGACCCACAAGGGAGCTACATATGCTTGGAGTGATAAGCATAAAGAAGCATTCAAGAAGCTAAAGAAGAAGCTATGCGAGGCACCGATTTTATCTCTACCTGATGGAGTTGAAGACTTCGCTGTTTACAACGATGCATCTGGTGTTGGATTGGGTTGTGTTTTGACCCAAAGAGAAAAGGTGATAGCATATGCATCTCGACAGCTGAAAGAGCATGAAAAGAACTACCCGACTCATGATTTGGAGTTGGCAGCGGTAGTTTTCGCTCTGAAAATATGGAGGCATTACCTCTATGGCACGAAGTGCAAACTTTTCACTGATCATAAGAGTCTCCAATATCTCTTTAGTCAGAAGGAATTGAATATGAGGCAACGACGCTGGCTAGAATTACTTAAAGACTACGACTGTGAAATACTTTACCACCACGGTAAAGCAAACATCGTTGCTGATGCTCTCAGTCGGAAAGTCAATCTTGAAAGAAAAAGGCCAAGAGCGTTGAGAATAGAAGTTGTCTCGACCATTGTGGAAAGTATAAAGAAAGCTCAAGAGGAAGTTTCTGAAAAGAATGACCGAAAAGAGGAACGTTTGGGCAAGACGTTGGTGTTCGGTATAAACAGTCATGGGTTGATGGTGTTCCAAGATCGGATTTGGATACCTAAGACAGGAGGAGTCAGAGATCTTCTGATGGAAGAAGCTCACAAGACCATGTACTCGATTCATCCTGGTAGCACTAAAATGTATAGGGACCTGAAACCCTACTACTGGTGGTCGACGATGAAGCTTGATGTTGCAAAGTATGTGGCCGAGTGTGTGACTTGTGCTAGAGTCAAGACACAACATCAGAAACCATACGGGAGTTTAGAACCTTTGCATGTAGCTATGGGTAAATGGGAAGACATTGCTATGGATTTTGTCACTAAACTGCCCAGAACAAAAAGTGGTCACGACATGACTTGGGTAGTCGTTGATCGATTCACTAAGAGTGTGCATTTCATAGTAGCCAATGAGAAATGGACTATGGAAAAGCTTGTGAATTCTTACGTGAAGGAAATAGTGAGGCTTCACGGTGTTCCGTTAACGATTGTGTCAGATCGTGACAACCATTTCACCTCGTGATTTTGGAGAAGTCTACAAGAGGAACTGGGTACCAAGTTGTGTTTGAGTACAACTTACCATCCACAGACTGATGGTCAGATCGAAAGAACGATACAAACACTTGAAGATATGATGAGAGCATGTACCCTGGAATTCCAAGGTAATTGGGATGAACATTTACCTTTGGTAGAATTTTCCTACAATAATAGTTTCCACTCGAGCATTAAGATGACACCTTATCAAGCTTTGTACGGACATAAGTGTCGTACGCCGTCTTGTTGGCTTGAGGCTGGGGAAAAACAATTTATGGGACCAGAGATAGTCCATCAAACTGCTGAAAAGTTGAAAATAATTAGGGAGACAATGCTAGCAGCTCAAGATCATCAAAAGAGCTATGCTGACAACAAGCGAAGACCGATGACTTTTGAAGTTGGAGATTCGGTTTTGCTTAAAGTCTCACCTTGGAAGGGACTTATAAGATTTGGTAAAAGGGGAAAATTAAGTCCAAGGTTTATTAGACCGTTTAAAGTTCTTCACAAGATTGGGAACCAAGCTTACAAGCTCGAATTAACCGAAGAACTGAATGGAATTCATAACACTTTCCATGTGTGTTATTTGAGAAAGTTCACAGGAGAAGTTCCCGATATGATTCCACTTTCGGAGTTGAGAATCGATGAGAACAAAAGGTTGATTGAAGAACCAGAATCAATCGTTGTCCGAAATACTAAAAAGTTGCGACGCAAGATGGTCGAGTTAGTGCTTGTCCGATGGAAGCACAAGAATGGGCCAAATCTCACCTGGGAGACAGAGAGTGAGATGATGAGTCGCTACCTGCATTTGTTTGTTGATGTGTGATTCCGGGGGCGGAATCATTCTAAGGTGGAGAGAATTATAATGCCCGTGTTTCCGGGCTTGTCATTAAAGGCAATGTAATAGTCTAGGTTAACCCTTGTAACCCATTTCGAAATAATAGAAGTGTATTATTCGAGTATTATGTGTTTTGTGCTTAGTTGTGTGTCTTAATTGAATTAAGAATAAAAATAAGTGTCAAAATGAAATATTAGATGAAGTCGATATCTATGGATAATGTTGTAGTAGTTGAGACGAGGTTTCTGAAAATATAAAGAATGCTGAAATCCGAGTTATAACGAAGAAGTTATGACATGTCGAAGTTTCGCGACAAAACCGGTGTGGCACAGCATGACGTAAATAGTGAATTTATGAAGGAGTGATATTTGGCCTTAGTGATCAACACGAAAGACGAAGAGTTCGTTAAACTGAGAGCGTGCATAAAAAGATCGTCCAAATCTGACTTCGTATGAGGAAGTTATGATTTTCTGAAGTTTCGACTTAGTAGTATGCAGCTCGAATACTCGATTCGATATCGAGTGATTGTTGGTCAAAATAACCTAAACGAGAATCGAAGATCTTGTTGATAGTAGTGCATTGGTGAAAAGACGGACGAAAACGGACGTCAGATGAAGAAGTTATGATTTTATAACGAAGTTTTCCTGTCCCGCCTACTAAAAATAAATAATAAAAAATAAAGTCAAAATTAGCCGTCGGAGTCTAAATGAAAGTTATAGAGTATGGTCTGACCTACGTGTGGATATAAAGAATGTCGAAAATGGAGTTAGTATGAAAAAATTACGCAATTTAGAAGTTTGACGAGTCAAATTACGTCGAGCGTAATTTGAGTACGCCCAACGTACTCAGATGAGTGCAAGTTGCATGACCAATACTCGAGTGCCACTAAGTGACGCATGCAGTGACGTTGAGTACACCCAACGTAAGGCTTGGTACGCCCAGCGTACTTGGAGTTACGCCCAACGTAATCCCAGACCCAGCACCTTATAAATAGAAATTGAGATCATCCATTTTCCTTGCCATTTTTCTTTCTTTCTCTCTAGTTTTTGCCTTGGTTTGCGTGCCAATTATTTCCCGAAGCCCTGGTATCGTTCCCGAGCCCCGAAGCAAGTCCCGGATCCCCGAAGATCCCGAGATGTGAAATTCCTGAGCCGAAGCTCTGCCCGCGAGGAGCCCGGTTTTTGTGAAGATCTTCATGATCTACCGAAGAATACTACTTCTACAAGTCGTAGTGTTGTCCAATCATCTTCTGATCAAGTGAGTGTGTAGTCACCTTCTTCTAACGCATAATTATGAAGTATTTTATACAAAATACTTGTTATGTGTATATTTTGCTGTTATATGTGTAAATGTATATTCACTTTCTTTTATCTCATAGATATGAGTTATTCTCTATGAAATACATGTTATGTGTATGTGTCTCATCTGTTGTTTGGAATATGTATTGAAAGAGAATCCTATACAGGTTTTAAACTATGTATAAAAATATATATTTATATCTACTAATATTTTGGGTAGAACATGGGTAGATAGTTAATGTGTGATAAACAGATGAGAGGCCTCGATGTTGTTGTTGTTGTTGTTGATCTAGTTATTCAGCGGAGTATGGATAACGACCACAGACTCTTTCTAGACAGTTATGTGGAACGCCAGCAGGCTCATAACCTGTAGGTGTTGTGAACGATGTGTTCACCGGTGTACTCTATCCCCCTCATGGTTGCCTTTAGGACGTCTACTGTTGAGGAAACCCTTTTTACAGTAATGTCTGTCCCAATGAAAATCCTAGATTAGGTCCCTTGAGATAGATGTTGTTTTAGGGACATAAAGTGAGGATAATGGGAATGGGTAATCAGGTTATTGTTGGTTGGTGAAATTAAATATAATTATTTATTGCGGGTTGAAAACCCTATATGCTCACCAGGCTCCCAAGCCTAACCCACTCAGTTTATTTGTATTACAGGAAGTGGCGCAAGGGCATAAGATGGACGAACCATTAAGTTGTTTTGTTTACAAGTCTGTATATGTATATATTTGTTGAATGACTTGTAATGTTATCTTTTATGCTTTATGGTCTATATCGGAACATGACATCCCGATTTTTGATTATGAAATGAAATTATATTTCTTTATGAAATGTTTTGATAAAAATCTGTTGTATCATGTTTTGTTTTTGGGAACATATTCCGCAACTCTTTTAAATCAAAAGAATTTACTCTGAAAATGTTTAAAAAACATAAATGAAACCGGTCTTTTCTGGCCGAGATTTTGGGGATGTCACAGAAAAAATTATGATGACCCCTAGATATGAGAAATAATTCATGAAAATAGGAACGAACGAGAGAGAGAGAGAGAGAGAGAGAGAGTCCAAAGCTGGAGAGAGAGAGTTAGTAGAGAGAGAAAATTTCGTCAGTTTTTCCGATCTTATGGTTTCCGTCTGTTAGCTTGTTGCTTTTAACGTTTTGTTCAACACTACATGAAGTAGCATTTGGATTTGGAGCGTTTTCATTAAACTAAACGCTAGAAGCTTGTAGTATCAAACGAGACTTTTTGTTCTCAGTTCTTAAACTAATAGTTGTTCTCATTTGAACATACTTTTATTTTCTTTTTCTTTTTATAAAAAAATTAATTTTCTTGATTTCTTTTACTATTTTTTTATATTTTTGACGTTTTTAATATGCCTTTGAAATTTTTTGTGTTTATTTCATTTATTTTTTTGAAATAAATAACGGTTCGAGTTTTTGTTGCTTAGCAATTATACATACTTCGAATCATAACGATATTAAGGAACATTCTATTTTTGGATCACAAAAATTTGAATCATATATATATATATATATATATATATATATATATATATATATATATATATATATATATATATATATAACTTTGGTTCATAAATTTTTGGATCCTATAATTTTGAATCATAGTATTTTAGATAATATCAGTTTGAATAATAATATTTTTGAGCATATCATTTTTTATCGTATGATTTTGAATCATTATATATTGAATTGAATAAAGTTTTTGTTCAATACAACATTTGGATCAATATATTTTTCGAATTATTTAATTTTAGAACATAAAATATATAATAATTAAGGATCATAAAATATTTGAATCAATTTTTTTTTAGATTATAACAAATTAAAGATCAAGATACGGAGTCATAACATTTTTGAATCATAAATATCTTAACCATCCCATTTTAGATCATATTATGTTTAACAATCTTTTTAAAACTTGTAATATTTTAAAATAAATTTTGGAATCTAAACAAATTTATATTTTAATTTTTTTTTACAAAGTTACTAGTATATGGAGTAGAAGTATTCCATAAATTTCTATAATTTTTGAAGAAATTTTTTTTGGGTTTTGATTATAAAAAAATACAATTAAAAAAATACTTTTTTTTTTCAAATTTTCATGGTTGTAATCATTTTGTAGATAATTAAATTTTAAGAAATTTGTTTTTTTTAAGATTTATTTTTTTTTTAAAAAAAAAGAAAGATTTACGGCCATAACAGATTAGGTAGAAATATAAAAAAAACAGCAAACTATCAACGTGACACATGTCATGGATAGGAGACGGTTGCGCGTCAAGCGGTTTTGGGAGAATTGTTATGCGTAGAGTTTCTAGGAAATGACCATGCAACCCTTCACACTCTATTCAATCCTCCTCTATCCGTCAAATATTTACCAAATGTTTTCTCAACTATTAAGAATTAATCAGTTTTTAATATTTAATCTTAACCATCAAATTTAACTAATCAACGGTTTAGATTTTTCATCACGATTCGTACCAGTTTTTTAGTTCATATATATATATATATATATATATATATATATATATATATATATATATATATATATTTACTAACTTATAAAAGAAATCTTACTATTTCTATAAATAGATCTAATAAAATAATAATAATTTTTTAAGACGTTCAACTCTCTAAACGTAATGTACAACAAAACATCAATATAATAATATTAAATTTTAACACACGTTTTTAAATCCTTATAATTTCAACGAATTCTCAACAAATCTGATTTTCTTTCCACAATTTAGGTTCATTGAAAATTTAAAATCTTTTTAGCTTCAACAGAATATCCTTAAATTTCGAAATGTTGATTCAAATATCCCCTCCCTTCTTCTCTGCGACCCCTAATCCCTAATTTCAATATTTTTTTGGCTTTTAAGGAAGTGATTGTTCTAATGATGGTGCAGATCGGAGATGACCCTTCATTCTCTTGATTCCAACATTAATAACTACTTTGTGTTTCTTAAGAGAATAACCCGGCAAGTTTGCAGGAATGCACGTTTGTAGAGCTACTAACCGGTTAATGTTTGTGAATGGCGTATGTAAAGCTCTAGTTTTTTGTTTCATGTTGGTATCTTCAACTGAGTATACCACTGAGAGACTTATTCAAATTAGAAAACTCATTCAATTAGTTTTTCTTTTCTCTATATGTTTCGTGTCCGATGTCTCTCCATAAAAATCCCTAATCATATTTCTAGCCCAACATCCTCTAATTAACAAAAGGTATGCTCCTTCCTTCCTGATCCTCCATTGTCTGTCATCGTTTTCTATAAAAGCTAACTGAAAACGATCATCTCTCATCATTCTCGGCTATATCTCTCCTTATCTCTCCACCAAACAAGCCCTTCCATCTATGTCAGCCAATCTCTCCTTATCCCACATTTGAAGAGATAAAAAGACCCATGTTTCTTAAGAATCCCTTTACGAACCATCTTTCTCTGTATACACACACAGTCAAACCCCAATCGTCTTAGGGCATGAACCGTGGCCCGAAAGTTGTTCAGAGCTAGAAGAAGGGCTGACACAATTAATGGTGTAGTCGTGATGCTGTCTAATCTCCTTTGTATGTATGATTCTGAATTCGCAGATCTGATCCTCTCCTTCAAAACAATCACATTGTTCGCAAGTTTTGACATCTCTAAAGGTAATGTTTAGTTTACCTAACAATGCATGTTTACTCTAAAAACTTGACCTTCTATTCTCAAGTATGTGGTCTATTCCGTATCCTATTCTCCCTGGATTTAATAAATTATACATGTTTTGTGAAAATGGGGTATTTGATTGGAAAAAAAAGTTACCGGTCAAGAGAAAGGAGACAATTTTTTTTTGTCAAAATGCAAATTTGTTTGCCAAATTGATTTTGTGGGGAACAACTTCTCTGATCGTTTGGTCATCCTTTGCTGGAATAAACGTGTGCCGAATTGGATTCCTCTTTGAAGATAATGTATAGCTATAAAGTTATGATAATCATATTAAAACGTCCCTCAACGTTAAGTTACTCATTAATTTTTTTTTATGATTTTACCTCTCATAATTTATATCCAATCAACAGTGGTTTTATGAGTATAACATGTTTTGATTCGTGATTTTGGCATCAGTTCTTCGATCAATCTTATAGCTTTATTGATTTTAGACTACTTCCATGATTGCGTGTATTCATCAATTCTTCCCAATTAGATTTATACTAATTTCACGTGACAAATTAAGGTGTTTTCGATTACATCTTCTTCAATTTGTTCTTAGTGTGCATTAGATAAAATTAAATTAGATATTTACTAATTTCGTTATATTGAGTTGTATGAACAAAACCAGGTTCATTCTATGGTAATTTCTATGCATTTTTCTTTACAAATATATTGTTTCTGGTAATGTGCACCAGGTGTTTGATTAAATGTCTTAGTGAAATTTTGTCTCAATATGGGTTAAAAGGCATTGGATTTTATTGACAATGGGTGTTACTCATAATTTTTTGGATTTAATTCAAAAAGGTTGTATGATTAAGAACTTGTTACCCCTTGTTTGTACAATGGTTGTTTTTCATAATTTTTTCGGTTTCTCTTGGGTCTTCTGGAGCTGCTGGTTTGTTTTCCTCCATTTTCCCTTGTTTTATGGGTGCTCCTGGTTGTTGTTCTCTTCCTAGATTGCTTGTGGATCGCTAGTTAGTTTTGGCTTGCCCAGTTCTAAATATGGTTTCAATTTTAGCATAAATATTGTTGAAGCTATGAAGACAAGTTCTATTACTATGGTTTCAATTGTTTCTGTTAGGAAAGTTAAGTTTGTAATTCTAGCCATAGGTTTCTTCACTGATTAATTGTTTATTTATCATGTATGACCAATTAGGAAAGTCAATTTCACAATTTGTTACACGATAATGGCTTGGAAGGGTATGAAAGATAAGTATGTCCACATAGAAGCAATGTTATTCTACTTGGGTTTTGATTCTTTTTTCTGTTATAGCATATTTTGGATTAAATTGAAAGAGCAATATCGTTTCATGTATTTACAAATATGCCAACTCTCAGACTACTAATGGTATTGCAAGTGATGTTGTTCCTTTACGTGAGCTTTTATATTTCTTTTAAAATACCAATGGTGTTTAAATTAATAAACCTTGTAAAAATAGAAACGATGATGTTGTATCTTCCTGAATTCGATTTAAATTATTAAATGATTATTTTTTTTGTTCACCAAATGCAGTTTATCAAGCACTAAGGTTGAATTTTTTTTTGGGACAGGGGCAACGTCGTCCAGCAAGTGGATAAAGCATCAAACTTGTGTGTTGATAAACTCAAAAGTAACCAGAACATTAAAGATTGCAGTTTAACATGTTTTAGCACATCATCTCGTTACAACATCTTGAATTAGGTTTTTTCTATTGGATTAGTGTCTAAGTTAGTAACCATATTTGGTATATACTTGACCCGAGTGTGCATGGTCCTTTTGGGTTGCCTTCACCAAAGCAACTTGACAAGGTAATTTGATATGAGAGAGGAGATATTATGATTTATTTATATATTATAAGAATAATATATTAAAGGAGAAATCATATTTATTTAATTAGTATTAGTCATAAATTAATTAGGAATTAATTTGGTGACTAAAAGAGATTAATTAAATAAAGGGGTATAAACTGTCAAATGTGTGATAGTTGAGTTTTGGGCTAGGAAACCTAATGGACTAAGGGGGGGACGAAATTATGATGAAGGATCATCATATTTTCGTCCAAGGCCTTATTCCGTAAGGTTCCTTGGGCTGCTTGGTGGCTAAGCTGTCCATTAGGGTTTAGACTAAAACCCTAGCACCCTATAGTATAAATACATGCCCTATGCTTCAATTTCAGGCCACTTGATTCCAAGGGAACCCTAGGGCCGAAATTAGCATCATTCCCTCTTCTCTCTTAGTTTCCTTCTTGCTTCAAGGTGTTTGTGAGCCATTAGAGGCACTACAATTGTGGTGCTTGCTTTCAAGAGTTCAAGAGAGTTCAAGAGATCAAGGAAACTAGTTGTTATTACTATATAACAACAAAGGTATGTCTACTACACTTCTATGTAATTTTCGAAAATCATAGAAGCATGCTAGGGTTTATTTTGTGTTCATAAAGTTGTATGTCTTATAGTGAAAACATAGATCCAACTAGGGTTGCATGCACACATAGGATTGTTTGTATTAAACCTATCAGTGGTATCAGAGCTATTGGTTTTTTGTTTTCAATTGGATTTGATTCATATTATGAATTTGACAAATTAGGGTTTATGGCAAGTAAACCCTAAGGCATGGTGATTTTCACAAATTAGGGTTGCAAAACCCTAGTTGGCGATTTTTGATAGGGTTCTTAAAACTTTTTTGCCTAGCCTCCAAATTTCGAAATTAGGGTTAAGAAACCCTAGGGATTTCAAAAATCCCTTGCCCCCCAAGATAAGATCCCAAGATTTTAGGGATTTGGATATTGCTATCTTTGTGATTATCAATTTAATTGTTTAAACTAGATAATTGAAGATCTTGTATTATCCTTTCCATATATTTAAAAAAAAATACAAAAATCTAGGGGATAATATTAGTTTTGATTTTATGATAAACCTTAAAGATTTAATAATTCAAATTAATTGTTTTATTTTGATAATTATTAAATCAAAGTTTTTGGTGTTTAAAATTTTAAATTAAATAGCCTTAATTTTCGAAAATTTTAAATACACATTAAGATATTAGTATTTTGAAATGCTTTAAAATACACCCTTATACAATTATGATATTATAAGATTAATTATTATATATGTATAAGAATAAGCTAGTCTTATCGCTAGTAGGCCTCATTCACGAAGCCAGTCTATAAGGTGGGTATAAGGTTGCTGCCTATAAAATGGCGCTTAATGGATGTACACTCACATCTACCGCTTGCTTGACTGGTGGAGGGTCGTTAGCCGAACGGATAGGATAGGGCACTTAATTCCTCATTAAAAGTATAATGGAAATATTAAAGTAACTACATTGTTTTACAAATTCCCACTCTTAGTTACTTTAGGGTAAAATGTGAAAATGATGCTAATCCATGGAATTACACTTCGTACCCTTGTCAAACATTGATGGAGCGCGTGTGGTTAACCGGCACATCAATTTGGGGATGACATTGGTAGCGAAGGGTGACTTGATGTTTGTCATAGATCAATGGAGCGTGTGTGGTTCACCGGCACATTGATTAGGTGATAAAGACATTGAGTGCACCACGTTGATTCGCATGGTTATTCACAAATTTGTTTGCGATCCTCGGCATCCCAGTCGCAAATTTGAAATGCATATCGAGATTTAAACATGCCATTGAAAAGTTCAATGAATCTCAAAGATCTAGGAGTTTTCAATACATTTAAAACCTAAATTGCTTTTTCATTTTTCATGGTGAGAATTAGTGAATCGTCATTCACTTACCTTCAAATTATTTACTTTTAGAATACGGCATCCTTTTCTAAGTTGTAAATAATGTTGTTGGATCCTAGCCCTAATTACTCATTTGGGTGTTTAATTAGGGATTCATTTCTAATCAAACCTTGTTCCTTTCCTTTTCAGATGTCTGCAAACAACAACAACAACGCTTCTGGGTCATTCTCGTTGATGAACTTGTGTCAGAAAGTGACATTTGATGGTTCAAACTTCAACGAGTGGATGAGGTATATCCGCATGATCACACGCTACGAGGACGAAGAATATGTCCTCGATGAAAAGCTTGAGAAGATCATCCCAGATGTTGCTACTCCTGAGGAACTGGCCGCCTTTGAGGCCCACGAGCGTGATGCCACAAAAGTTCACTGCTTCATGCTGGCCACCATGAACCTCGAACTCCAAAAGTCCTATGAGGACATGTATCCATATGAAATGCATCAGGATTTGCTGGACAGGTATCACCAGAGCGCGAGGCAAGAGCGCT
This sequence comes from Lactuca serriola, assembly GCF_051521515.1. Lineage (NCBI taxonomy): Eukaryota > Viridiplantae > Streptophyta > Magnoliopsida > Asterales > Asteraceae > Lactuca > Lactuca serriola. Next base: position 200,890,545 of record NC_136410.1, read on the forward strand.
ATGAGATCATTACTAGCATGATCACCGCTAAGATGGGGAGTGGAGAATCCCTAACCTCTCATTTGCAGAAAATGCAGAGGTATGTTGATCGTCTTCTCAAACTTAATGTTAAGTTTGATGAGGATTTGGCTATCGACATAATCCTCCACTCATTGCCCTCCTGCTACAATCAGTTTAGGATGACCTACCATATGAACAAAGAGGAGGTCTCCTTGAGCAAGCTCCAAGGACTCTTGAGGACTGCTGAGAGCAACCTCAAAGACAAATCCGTTGCACCGTCACCTGCTGTGGCCGCTCCTGTGATGGCAATAGGTCAGGGAAAGGGTAAAAAGAGGAAGGCTCCATGTAAGAGCCACCATAAGGGGAAACCCCGTGATGGTTCGTCATCAAGTGGGACCAAAGCAGGCCCCGTTAAACCCTCTTCCGATCCTAAAGAAGCAGAGTGCTTCTATTGCCACCAAAAGGGCCACTGGAAGCGAAGCTGCCCACAATATCTGCAAGACATAGGAGATGGGAAGATCAAGCCCACATTTGCAGGTATGTATTCTATTAAATCTAATAACTCATCATTTGCTACTTCATGGGTTCTTGATACAGGATGTGGTTACCACATTTGTTCTGATTTGTAGGGCCTAAAAAGAAGTAGGGAGATGGAGCATGGGAAGATGAACCTGATTATGGGAAACAGAAGATCGTCGCCTGTGACCAAAGTCGGTGTTTATTCTTTAGTGTTAAGTAATGGGTTAGGAATAGATTTAGAGAATTGCTGTTATTCGCCAGATATGGCAAGAAACATTATTTCTTTTCATGGGTTGTTTAGACAAGGTTTCAGATATTCTTTTGATAATAGTAATGGTTCTATTAATGTTTATTTGAATGGTGTCTTTTATTTCAATGCATTACCTAGTAATGGGATTTATGAATCAGTGATGATTGTTGATAATTTTGGAAATAATGTTTTGAATATTGATTCGTCTACTAGTCTAGACAAAGCATGCTTGTGGCATTGTCGCCTTGGCCATGTCAACAAGAAACGCATAGCCCAGCTCCAAAAGGATGGAGTGTTGGAGTCATTCAACCTTAGGGACGATGACACGTGTGAGTCTTGTTTACTTGGGAAGATGACCAAGTCACCCTTTACTGGCACTTGTGAAAGGGGTGAGGGTTTATTGGATCTCATACACACCGATGTGTGTGGGCCCTTTAGATCCACCACAAGGGATGCTTGCCGCTTCTACATGACTTTTACAGATGATTATAGCAGATATGGATATATCTACTTGATCAAGCAAAAGTCGGAAACCTTTGAAAAGTTCAAAGAGTTTAAGAATGAAGTGGAGAATCAGCTGGGCAGGAAAATCAAGATGCTTCGGTCAGACCGAGGAGGAGAGTACCTAAGTCTTGAGTTTCACGACTATCTAAAAGAATGTGGAATCGTTTCGCAATTGACGCCTCCGAGAACGCCACAATTGAATGGTGTGGCTGAGAGACGCAATCGGACCTTGTTGGACATGGTTCGTTCTATGATGAGTCGGACTCCGTTACCAATAGCTTTCTGGGGGTATGCCTTAGATACTGCCGCCCATATACTTAACTTAGTTCCCACTAAGAAGGTTTCCAAGACTCCTCACGAGATGTGGACAGGGAAGGCTCCCTCGTTGGCACATATCAAGGTTTGGGGTTGCGAGGCTTTCGTAAGACGAAAGACTCACGACAAACTAGAACCTCGCAGTGAGAAGTGTTATTTCATCGGCTATCCATAGAAGTCTTTTGGCTACCTTTTCTATAGACCGAGTGACAATGTTGTCTTCGTTGCTAGAAGAGGAGTTTTCCGAGAAAAGGAATTGATAGGCCAAGAAGACAGTGGGAGGCAAATTGAACTTGAAGAAATTCAAGATCAAAGCGATGAAGGAACCTCTGACACTGGCACTCAACTTGAGGAGGAAACTCCTGTTGAACCTGTTGACGTGTCCTTACCTCTTCGACGTTCCACTAGGGCTAGTGTTCCACCTCAGTTTTATGGTTTTCATATTACTACTGAAGGTGATACATTTATTAGTGATAGTACACTAGTAAATTTGGATGAACCTAGCAGCTATAAGGAAGCCATGGCAGGCCCGGAGTCTGCAAAATGGAAAGAGGCTATGGACAGCGAGATTAAATCCATATACGACAACCAAGTTTGGAATTTGGTTGATAATGTACCGGGTCGTAAGACAGTCGGGTGCAAGTGGATCTTCAAGAAGAAGACGGACATGGATGGGAAAGTGCATACTTATAAAGCGCGATTGGTTGCGAAGGGCTTTACTCAAACTCCCGGAGTGGACTATGATGAGACCTTCTCACCAGTTGCGAAGATAAAGTCTATTAGGGTAATCCTTGCCATAGTTGCGTTTCATGATTATGAAATATGGCAGATGGACGTGAAAACCGCTTTCCTTAATGGAAAGTTGGCTGAGGATGTCTACATGAATCAGCCAGAGAGTTTTGTCGATGTGAAGCATCCGAATAGAGTATGCAAGCTTGAGAAATCTATTTATGGATTGAGACAAGCATCTCGCAGATGGAATCTTTGTTTTGATGAGAAGGATAAAGAGTTTGGCTTTCTACGAAGCGAAGATGAATCTTGTGTGTATGTCAAAGCCAGTGGGAGTATAGTAAGCTTCCTCGTATTGTATGTCGACGATATACTACTCATAGGAAACGATGTCCCAACCTTGCAGGAGGTCAAGTCCTGGCTTGGGAAATGTTTCGCTATGAAAGACCTCGGAGAAGCCGCTTATATTCTGGGAATAAGAATAGTAAGAAACAAGGAAAAGAGACTGATAGGACTCAGTCAGGATACATATTTGGAAAAGGTACTAAAGCGTTTTAGTATGGAAAATTCCAAGAAAGGGCAGTTGCCAATCCAAAGCAATACCAAGCTGAGTAAGACTCAGAGCCCGAGTACAGAGACAGAGATAGCTAATATGAGCCGAGTACCTTACGCTTCCGCAGTAGGCTCTATCATGTACGCTATGACTTGTACTCGCCCTGATGTGGCCTTCGCTTTGAGCATGGTCAGCATATATCAAGGGAATCCTGGTAGAGCACATTGGATTGCAGTTAAGAATATTCTTAAGTACCTTTGGAGGACCAAGGAATGGTTTCTAGTCCTCGGTGGGAGTGATAACTTAAGGGTACGAGGGTACAGTGATGCTAGTTTTCAGACGGATCGGGATAACTTCCGATCGCAGTCGGGCTGGGTCTTTACCCTAAATGGAGGAGCAGTGACTTGGAAAAGTTCCAAGCAAGAGACCGTAGCTGATTCAACGTGCGAATCAGAGTATATTGCGGCGAGCGAAGCGTCAAAGGAGACTATATGGTTGAAGAACTTCATTGGAGACCTTGGAGTTGTGCCATCCATAAAGGAGCCCGTGGAAATTTTCTGTGATAATTAAGGAGCGGTTGCCTTAACCAAGGAACCAAGGGATCATGGCAGATCTCGACATATCGACAGGAAATACCACTTTATTAGACATCGGGTAGAAGAGGGACTCCTTGTTGTGAAGAGGGTATCGTCAGAAGATAACCCAGCAGATCCCCTTACGAAGGGACTGAGTAGGGTCAAGCATTTGCAGCACGCTAGGAGCGTAGGGCTGAAGGACGATATTAGTTTAGATTAGATAGGTAGGAGACTTGTAATAGATAATGTCATATTCAACAAATGATGATTAAATAAAGGTGTGTTATTTATAAGAAAGTTTCTATCTTGTGTTGATTATTTATCTATTGTGTCGATTTTGCATGTTTTGACTTCCTGAATAATAAGATTATTCGAACAGTTCACAATCGCTCATATGTTGGAAGTAGATATGAAGGAAGATTGTCATAAATTTGTTTGTAGATTGTCTGAAAAGTTTTAGACATAGCAAAGGTTTGCTGCAAAGTTTATGAGTGCTTATGAAATTTGTATTGAGCATTGAAATAGACCCATACTTGCTGGTATTACTTCATGAATGTTATCACAAGTGATCGCAAGATGATAACGTCATATAATCTTTAAACCTAGAGATATGGTTATTGTTTGCTAGTTGATTATACATTGATAATGCGAAAACGCATCAATAACTTGATGTTATAAAACGTATTATTGTGTGTGGTTTAACTAGTAAATGATAAAGGCATATTAGTCGACGTGTTTCTGTTCCTTTTATTCTATGAGGATAAAAGCGATATCTTGGCCACTTGATGATTTGGTTTGACTTATGTGCCGGGCCCGGTCAGGATAAAGTTGATGTGTTCAACTGAGTTCTATGTCGAACAAATCAGAGATCAAGAAATAAAGTGCAAAACAATAAGTATTGTTAGCATGATATCTAGAACAGAGGATTATGTGATCCCTTATCTAAAGGACAGATTATTGGTCAGGGTTGACAGCGGCTATTGAAAGCTACGATTGCTATCGGGTACGGAAGTCATACGTGAGATATAGTTACTAGACTTATCCAAGTGGGAGACTGTTGGATTAGTGTCTAAGTTAGTAACCATATTTGGTATATACTTGACCCGAGTGTGCATGGTCCTTTTGGGTTGCCTTCACCAAAGCAACTTGACAAGGTAATTTGATATGAGAGAGGAGATATTATGATTTATTTATATATTATAAGAATAATATAATAAAGGAGAAATCATATTTATTTAATTAGTATTAGTCATAAATTAATTAGGAATTAATTTGGTGACTAAAAGAGATTAATTAAATAAAGGGGTATAAACTGTCAAATGTGTGATAGTTGAGTTTTGGGCTAGGAAACCTAATGGACTAAGGGGGGGACGAAATTATGATGAAGGATCATCATATTTTCGTCCAAGGCCTTATTCCGTAAGGTTCCTTGGGCTGCTTGGTGGCTAAGCTGTCCATTAGGGTTTAGACTAAAACCCTAGCACCCTATAGTATAAATACATGCCCTATGCTTCAATTTCAGGCCACTTGATTCCAAGGGAACCCTAGGGCCGAAATTAGCATCGTTCCCTCTTCTCTCTTAGTTGCCTTCTTGCTTCAAGGTGTTTGTGAGCCATTAGAGGCACTATAATTGTGGTGCTTGCTTTCAAGAGTTCAAGAGAGTTCAAGAGATCAAGGAAACTAGTTGTTATTGCTATATAACAACAAAGGTATGTCTACTACACTTCTATGTAATTTTCGAAAATCATAGAAGCATGCTAGGGTTTATTTTGTGTTCATAAAGTTGTATGTCTTATAGTGAAAACATAGATCCAACTAGGGTTGCATGCACACATAGGATTGTTTGTATTAAACCTATCATTTTCTACTCGAGATTTGGTGGGAATACTTGAAGAATTGAAAGACTAATAAAAACTGTAGAAAATGTTGGGTTGTTGTATAGTAACTAAACAATGTATATGTTGACAAAAAAGTGTATAAACCATGTATTGTTTTTGTGGATTGAGCTTAAATAGCAACTCATTATTCATATTTATCCGAAATAGCAATGTAATTATCATTTCAGAATAAAAATTACCAATGCACTTATACTTTTAACAATTTTACGACCTTACTTGTCATTTGCAGCATAACCAACGAGTTACATTTATGAGTAAAAATAGCAACCCTCTTTTCATTTTATATCCTAAATAGCATCATAATTTCGTTTTTTTGCACAAATTAGCATCATACTTTCGTTTTTAACAGCCTACTTTCATTTTTAACCCATAATTGCAGCAAATTTTCATTTTTAATCCAAAATAACAGCCTACTTTCATTTTCAACCCACAATTGCAACAAATTTTTAATTTCAACCCTAAATTACAGCCTACTTTCATTTTTAACCAACAATTACAACAAAAAAAAAAACAAAGTATGATACTATTTTGTGAAAAACGAAAGTATGCTGCTATTTTGTGAAAACAACGAAAGTATGATGCTATTTTCGGGAATAAACGAAAGCATAATGCTATTTTGTGAAAAAAATGAAAGTGTGCTACTATTATTAGTTAATAAAGAAATTTAGATGATGTTATGTGTTTAAATGAAAGTAAGATGATATCATTGGGAAAGAGCCCCATCATTCTCACAAGGTTATTTAACAAACATATCATACAACCAACTCAGAAATCTAGAAATTTAATCATTCACATTTCATTAAAAATTCTAGAAATTTGGAAAGTTAGTTTTACACTCAAAATTCATTAAAACAATAAAACCTATATCAAAATACAATGATGTTTGTACAACATTGCGAAATTATAATCCAGCATTATGGAGCTTTACATATTTGCTTTGCTCCATGCTAACATTTCTACATTCGTGCATTGAAGTGTCCATGATTTGTTTTTTGGTGAAAAAATCCCAACAATTTGTGTTAGCAATGACTGATAGTGGGAATCCATGGAAAGGGCAATATGAAGACAAGTCAGCTACATCTTTCAACATGTGAATGTTTTAGGATGTGTGAGGGCAAATCAATCTTTTTAGATTCGAGGGAGCAATCAAGAAGAACATGTATTCTGGAAGCAACTCCAAAGTTTATGTAACCCTGTTGAATATCTTGTTAGAAACAGAAATTGGTGTCGAAATAATTAATGAGTGAGATTTAAAAAACTAACATAGTGAATAAAAATTGATTAGTTATAATAAAAAAACAAATGAAGACAAACAATAATGAATCAAGGTCTCCATTCAAAATTGATTAGTCACAATAAAAAACAAATGAAAACAAACATCTGTCTCTAATAAACGAAGCAGCAGAAAGCCAATTGTTTGCCAAAAGTTTTAGATTAATTTTTTTTAATAGAAGCAACACATAAAGGCCTAAATGGAAATTTCCTATTGTATAAATATTTGATAAAAGGCCACCATGTGAAACATCTGTTCTTGCCTCATGACGAACATGTGTTCTTGCCTTTTGATCTTTCAGAAGGATGATATGCTTGTTCTGTATGGTAAGTCATTGCACACTTTTGAGCATAACTAAAAAATAACAAAATAGTGACTAATAAAATTTTCACCTACTGACAAAATTTTACAACTAGAAAAAATGAGAGTAACAGGCGAAATCAAAACAATTTAAGCAATACCACCGTCGTTGGATTGAGATGGCATTTTGTCAAACACTTGGTAGACTTCTTTTAGTATAGTTGCAAATAAAAAAGGCCTGCTAGTAGTAATGTTTAGTCCAAAGTGTCCGTAGTAATGTTCATTCAAAGCTACGAAGTCAATACCATGTGAGATTCACAAATCACAATTTAACATAAAAAATCGAATTCACATACTCAATCAGAATCATAAATCAATTTGGACTCCAAGTGAATAAATCTTGATTCTTCAAAGATCAAACTTCGAACGAATCAGAAAATAAGGTATAAGAAATCAATTAACTTGAATAAGAAATATAGGAAATATAACTAACCACTGGGCGTCTTAAGAAATAGGATTTGTTTGAATTATTTTATGCTGGTGGAGGTCAAGAAGGAGAAATGACAAAATCCAATTTTGATAGAGAAACAGGGGACTACGCATGAAGATCAGAGAGTCAAAGGGGAAAAGCTTGGGAAGTATTTGATATTAAAACGACGTAGTTTAATATTTGGGTATCTAATGTTATATACCTCTAAGGTATATATATATATATATATATATATATATATATATATATATATATATATATATATATATATATATATATATATATATATAGATTTAATAAAAATGTATTTTAAGCATATGTGCATATGCACCTACATTATATATGTTTGAAAAAAAATATTTTATTTATATACATATGCATATAATATATGTGCATATGTACATACAATATATGCATATGAATTTTTTTTTTCAAATGCATATGCATATACCAGCTATGTGTATGCTTATAGAAATACGTTATATTCATATGAAAAGAAAATATTTTTTTTCATATGCATATACAAGTATATATGCCTATGCACAAAAAAAATTGATTATTTTTGCATCTGTATAAGGATATTTTTTTAATACGTATTAAAAATATAAATATGCATCAAAAATGTATTTTAGAAAAATTCTTTATTTAAATACTAATTTCGAAATATAGACAAAAATTTCATTGAATTACAAAATTAAAAAAAACATTTTTTTTTTTATTTCAACGAAAATTTTGGCTGTATTTCAAAATTAATATTTAACTAGTAAAAAGTTCCTGTAGCAGTGTTCGTTTGGATGGATCGGTTTGATCCGATCCAATTAAGTAATCCAAATTGATTTCGGTTTCAAAATAGGGATCCGAATTATCCAAACTAGATCAAATCCAATCCGATTGAATCCAATTACAATTCGGTTGGATCGGTTTTTGTACTTCGGTTTTCAAAAGTCGGAAAATTTAAAACAACATATAATTATAATATTATCCTATTTTTAATGAAGAAGTAAAAATAAATTATTTAGTTGTGATTTAAAATTTATAAACAACTAGTAAGAAGGTATATTATAATATAGTATTAAATATATAAAAAAAACTTTTGAGAGAAAATGCATATTAAATTGTTTACTATGTGAAACTTTTTGAACTTTTTTGAAAAAAAATTAATTATAAAATTAATAAATAATTATAGATATATTAAAAATAAATAAATAATAAACTATTATTCGGTTTTTTTGGACTATTCGGTTCTTATTTCATAAACCAAAACCAATCCGAAATCCAAAATAATAATTCGGTTTTGGTGAAATCCAATCCAAAAATCTGAATATCCGAACCAAATAGTCCAATCCAAATTGTCCAATTGGACAATTCGGTTTTATGCAAATAGTGAACAACCCTAAGTTCCTGTGCTTCGCAACGGGGCAGACTTTTTTGGTGGCATTTTTTAATAAGTTAATATCAATTTAATTCATCATACGTTATTTACAAATAACATGGTAAACATAGTAAATAACAATGTACTTTGAAAAACAGAAGATATCATGTATAATGATCCACCTTTTTGTACATAAATGCTAAATCGGCTACTGGTCGCTACTTAATTGGTGCATCGAATTTTGTAAAACTTAATAGCAAAGCAAGAACATACCCATTTGTATAATAATTAGAAGAAATTTAATCTTAAAGAAAAACTCATTAACACCATGTAGTTTACAAAATCTGCTCACTTAGTGACTTCAGTAGATATATCTATTTTTGAATTACAATGTTCTAATACTCAGAAATAAACGTAGGATGTTACAAAAACAAATCGATGAAGGTATATTAGTATTTATTGTATTTAATCCAAGAGTAAATAACAATTTACTAGCCACTGGAAGCTTCCATCCATATTACAGGCTTGGAAGGTTTATTAGGAGTAAAAGTGTCATAATAGAATCCGTTTAAATAAATGGAAAAGTATGTGTGGCCAATTAAAACAATTTTTGTGTATTTTAACTAATTCTTCATTCATATTGTGATTCCATAAAAACCTTTGAGGATCAGATTCTAACTCCAAGTAATCAAAACCTCTCATGCTGCAAAGCTTTGGATCCAGTGCTTTTCTGATTCTTTCCCACTTCATGTAAGCACTACAAGAGATTTTACATTTACAAAGTTTATAAATGTATAATAAAACAAAGAGTAATGAAGTGTTTATATCGTTCTAATGCTATAAAATACCAAATCCACATACCTCCACAGATCTAACACCTCCTTCATTTTTGGTGGTTTTCTTAGATAAACTTCATTTTTAGTGTTATTCTATTAAAAATGGTGTTAATTAATCACGAATAGAAAACAAAGTATCACATTAGTTCTTCAAGTAATTGCAAAAGGTTTCCTTTTCAGTTTATGTGTGTCCTATTGCGATAATGTGCTTCTATGTTTACATGTGTGGCGTTTGGTCATTGCTTTGTGTTATGGAGGATTTGGGAGAGAGATTGAACAATTTGCATATTGCAGACATACATATTTTTTTATAATATTTAATCTGGTGAGACATGCACTCATGAACCCAAAAGTTTATCATAATAGATAGTAGACTGCAACAAACAACAATGTAATTTATGAAAATTTATTTAATCGAAATGCAAGTTGGTTGCTATTATGTTTAAAAAACATTAATGTGCATCTTTTTTTTTCTAGAAATAGAAACGTACAATGCTAATTTGCACAAATTGTTTTTCATTTTTGTAAAGTGTTAAAAAAGCGACAGCTTAGGTATTTTCGTGACTATTTGTCAAAATTGGGCTATTTATTTTAAAACATCACTCTCAAGTCAGTAGGTTAGTATAGTATTTTAGTCTTAACATCCAAGTTGACTTGAAAAAAAAAGACTCAACATATCTAGAGGAAAGGATAGTCTAGTTTACTTATGAGATTGGCGATAATGTTGTCATTTGCGATAACGTCAAGCTTTGCACCAGGTAATATAAGTTGTAAAAATCAAACAACAATTAACAAAACTAATAGTAAATTTCAATAAACTACAACCTTGAATCAAAAGTAAGAGTGTAAGACACAATTAGATTTTTAAATAACGAAGAAGTTGTTGAGAGTATTTAAATTGAATTACTCAAAAGTTTACCTGGTCCAAGCCATCTTTATGTAGGCTTGATGTAAACGAAATTGGATTCGAGATCCTTACATCTTTAAGTTGCCATTTTGTTTCTACAAAAGAAATCTCATATGAGTTCATGACGACTTCCATGGAAGCTAACAATTCAATTTTACTAAGATATAAATAAAAAAAGTGGCGTGTAAATCTCAAAAAATAAACAATTTGTCCAATTTACATAATTTAGGTTGAATAAAAAATCATAAGTTGAGAAGGAGCATATACTCCAGCATAACCATACCCCGCATTCCTAATCTCATTATGCTACATATTTCCAGGATTATTAAATATCATACCCAATTGGGATGTGGAGTGAAGACAATATCTAAAAAAACAAAAGAAAATATTCACTATATCGATGATATTGATCAATACATGTGCACATAGCTTGCCAATTTCATTTGAGGGAAAAAAAGGAATGTTGGGCATGTAATTTTTCTACAATCATCTTCAAACTTTTACAAGCTTCCTATTTCATGTTTAGGGATCATCTAAACACATACTCAACTGTAAGATCAGTTGCTAAACACACAAATCTGCGGTCAAATTCTTATATTCCTCGAAATCTATAGATTATAAGAGCAAACAACATAAATCGTGATGTGTGTGACAAATTCAATATGCAAAAGTGGGGGCAAGAAAATAGGGCGTGAGTATCGAAGTCCAGGCCATTATATTTCAATACCACGTATAACTTGTGAAATTTGAGTATGGTATTTAAGTTTTTGAATAACAAAACATAAACATATGAACCATAAATTCCTTTAATCCCCAATAAAAAAAACCTAAAAACTGCAAATACAACAATCTGTCTCCATTCGAGTTAGCATAACAAAGCTCTCATTCTACCAAAGATTTTCCCTCCAATCAAGTGTGCGAGAGAAGAGGCTAAGGCCTCATATCGAGTGTTGCATGCATCTTTAAGCCAAATAATTAAAACCAGAAATAGAAAAAAGTTGGAAGAAATTGAAATAGAGAGAATGAGTAGTTGGCGCCGACCTAAAACGCCGGTCGATTGGAAGCCAATTGTATCAGCCCAAATTTCCAAGAAAAGTTTTCATTTTGAATAACAAAATCATTTTCATAAAATATAGCATTCTAGTCACATTTGTTTTCAAAAATCCATGACATCACATAAATAATTCAAAACACCAGAGTGTCCAAACTAAAATGTCGGAGAGTGCACGCCGCGCCATCATGTCGGACCCTTGCCCTTTGATCCTGAAGTACCTAAAACAACCAACAAACTATAAGTTAATGCTTAGTGAGTTCCACATAACATATCCTACATAAACCACATAATCACATAACCATATAATCACATATATATATATATACTACATAAGCGATGCATACAAACATATAAGGATGTCGTGGACTCCCTCCAGAGTCTTACTCCAGGATGTCGTGGGCTCCCCCCATGGTCTTACATGTCACACCCCCAAACTAGAACGGCGGAAACATTTAGGGGTGGAGGACGTCAGGTATAGTATCATAACAATTGCATAATAGTAAAACAAGCAACAACATCTATTGTAATCCGCTCCCACTTCCACTCAGGTATTTTTGGTTGTTGAAGCAAACTTGAGGGCTTTTGATATTCTACCTTTACCTTGGCATAAGTCAGACACTTTCCCACGAAGGTAGCAATCTCTACTTTCATGTTTAGCCACCAATATAACTTCTTAAGGTCCATATACATCATGTCTGCACCTGGATGAACGGAATATCGTGTCTTGTGAGCTTCGTTTATGACAACGTCTCTGAATCCACCAAACTTCGGTGTCCAGATCTGGTTCATGAGATATCGAACTCCGTTACCTTTGACTTCTAAGTTCTTGTTCATTCCTCTTAAGGCTTCACCTGTCACATTCTCGGGTTTCAAGGCTTCCTGATGAGCCTCTTTAATTTGTGTAGGCAGATATGAATGGATGGTCATGGTCAGTGCTTTAACTTTATGACCGGAGTACTCCTTTCGACTAAAGGCATCAGCTACTATGTTGGCCTTGCCAGGATGATAACGAATTTCGCATTCGTAGTCATTTAGTAGTTCTACCCATCGTCGTTGTCTCATGTTCAGCTCCTTCTGATCGAATATGTGGTGAAGGCTTTTGTGGTCTGTAAAAATGGTGCTCTTTGTACCATACAGGTAGTGTCCCCAGATCTTTAAAGCAAAAACTACCGCTCCAATATCAAGATCTTGAGTAGTGTAGTTGACTTCGTGTGTGGCGATGACCTTTCCATGTTGCATAAGAACACAACCTAGCCCTTGATTGGATGCATCGCAGTATACTACAAAATCTTCTATCCCTTCTGGAAGGGATAATATCTGTGCGCCGCATAGGGCTTGCTTTAGCGTTTGGAACGCGTTTTCTTGTTTCTCTTCCCAATCGAACGTTACACCCTTCTGGGTCAAGGTGGTGAGTGGCTTTGCAATGTTTGAGAAATTATGTATGAACCTGCGATAGTAGCCATCGAGGCCTAAGAATTGACGGATCTCTGTAGGCGTTCTTGGTACTCTTAATTGCTCTAATTTTGGAAGGGTCCACGTGAATTCCTTCTTCGCTGACCACGTGACCTAGAAATTTGACTCTCCGAATCCAAAATTCACACTTTGAGAACTTCGCATAAAGTTTTTCCGTTCATAATGTTTCCAAGATCTGTCGTAAGTGCTGACTATGTTCCTCCTTACTGCGCGAGTAGATAAGTATGTCATCTATGAACACTATCACGAACTTATCTACGTAAGGACGGCACACCCTGTTCATTAAGTCCATAAACACTGCGGATGCATTGGTTAATCCACAAGGCATCACTACAAACTCGTAGTGACCATAACAAGTTCAGAAGGCTGTTTTGGGAACATCTTCCTTTAAAACTCGTAACTGGTCATACCCGGATCTTAAATCAATCTTTGAAAAGTAGATTGCTCCTTGAAGCTGGTTGAACAATTCGTCTATCTGCGGTAGAGGATATCAGTTCTTAATGGTTCGTTTGTTTAGCTCGTGGTAGTCGATGCACATACATAACGATCCATATTTCTTTTTCACGAACAAGACCGGTGCTCCTGAGGGTGACAAGCTCGGTCTAATGAATCGTTTGCTGAGCAGTTAGTTTAGTTGACTGGATAGTTCATGCATCTCTGCTGGTGCTAGATGAAAAGGCGATTCGGCTACAGGGACAGATCCAGGGATTAAGTCGATTCTAAACTAGACTTGGCGTTATGGTGGTACTCTGGGAAGATCTTCGGGAAAGATGTCGGGAAAATCACGTACCTCAGGAATGCTCTTTATGTCTTTCACTTCCTGAGTCTTGTCAACTATGTGAGCTAAGAATGCATGGTATTACTTTCATAAGTACTTCTGGGCTTGGATGCACGAGATGATTCGAAGGTTCATGCCTGGTTTATCGCCATAGATGACTATGGTTTCACTACTCGGCAGGCTAAGGTGAATGGCTTTGTCATAACATAGGATGTCTCCACGATGAGAACTCAACCAATCCATACCGATGATAACGTCAAAACTTTTTATTGAGACCATCATAAGGTCGATTTGGAAAGAATAGCTATCCAGAGTGAGGGTGCGTCATATATATATATATATATATATATATATATATATATATATATATATATATATATATATATATATATATATATATTGTTAGTGCTCTCTATCTTCTCATTAGCCATTTCTATGATAAATGTTTCCTTTAATGTTCGTGGTTGTAGTTTGAGTAAGTGCTTAAATTTGTGGCTCACGAAACTCCTCTCCGCTCCACTATCAAAGAGTATGCATGTATAAGAGTTATTGAGGAGAAGCGTACCTGTCTCCACCACAGGATCTGTCATAGCTTCTTCATGACCTATTGCTAAAATTCTTCCCACTCCACCAACATTTCCTGCCTTTGGACAGTTCCTCTTGAAGTGCCCAATTTCACCGTACACATAGTAGGTCTGGCTTACTCCAATACCAAGGACCTGGGTGATTGATTTTGTCGGGGCCTTATAGAAACATGAAGTTTGCCCCTTCCTGTTGCAGTTAATGCAGTGCATTTCCTGGCAGGATCCGTGATGATGGAAATTGCACTTGCTGCAATTCGGTACATTTCCAACATACTGCTTTGCTGGCGTAGGCATAGCAGGGGTTGTTGCAGCATAAATAGCCACAATATGTTGTTTCTTGGTGGAGTTCTGTGCTGGTTGTTTCTTCTTTTTGTCCCAAAACTTCTATGACAACCCAGAATTTCTCTCTTGTACACGTAGTAAAATCAATCCATATTCAACTTGTTTTGCTGATTTCTTATACTTTTTAAGGGTTCATTTAAGTGTTCTAGGCTCAAGTATGACCAAGGATGAGGTTAGGAATAAGTTAGTGTGTCGTATAGTGAGAAAACCGGGCCATACACACCTCTAGGAGGAGTGTACGATTGTACACAAGGGTGTGCGGCTGCACACCCACTCCTTGGCCACACAGTCACTTTTTGGCAGCACTCTCTCCCCTACATAAAGGGTAGCCCCTTTCCTTTCATTCCTTTGACACCTTGGCAGCACACAACACTTTCCCTCTTAAGTTTCTTCGACCCCAAACCCTCCAAAGCTTCAAGAACGTGAGTAATTCCTCCTCTAACTTGATATCCATGAAAGACCTCTCTATCTAAGCCTTAATTGTGCAATTATCGACATGTTCTTCGTGTTGGAAGTGAGTGTGGCCCCACACCCCCCTTAAGGTGGCCGCACACCCTTAAAACACCCTCCAAAGTGAGAGTTTAGCTTCCATATTCGAGATAGACATGCCACCAGCCTTGTTGCACCTTGGAATGGGCATTTTGGACATCATCCTATGCGGTGTACGACCGCACACAAC
This sequence comes from Lactuca serriola, assembly GCF_051521515.1. Taxonomy (NCBI): domain Eukaryota; kingdom Viridiplantae; phylum Streptophyta; class Magnoliopsida; order Asterales; family Asteraceae; genus Lactuca; species Lactuca serriola. The sequence continues at coordinate 200,905,976 of NC_136410.1, forward strand.
CAAATGTGTGCGACCACACACTCTAGTGTGTGACCACACACACATCCTAGGGCTGCAAACCCATTTCTAGGACCCTTATCTTGCACTACAACTGAGTATAGACCTAGAATACTTCATGGATGCAAGTATGGACCTTGAGAACACTCAAAGGCACCCTCTTTCATGAGTGTACGGCCGCACTCCCATTGGGCCGCACACACACTCAAGGTGGCCATACACTTCCTTTACTCAATCCTACAAGGTTCTATCACTTGGTGCAAGTATTCCCAAGTCCCTAGAGTGGTTCTCTATCGTATCTAGTAGTGAAATACATTCATTTGACTCCTATGTGTGTCATTACATGTTATTAGGGTCAAGTTCAGTTCGAGGTTTCACTTGACACTCAACATCCTATACCGGTCTTTCGTTCAAACCACTCGCTCAAGGTGAGTTCATACCCCTACATCTTTCTGTGTTTTTGCTGTTTTTAGGGGAAAAATACAAGCCAAACCATAAGTGCTTTTGTAAATTAATACAAAGAGCTTTTAACAAATATAAAACTCATGTAATTCTCATACTTTAACCCTTTTGTACTATGTTGAGCATAAGGGGAGTTTTACAACTTAACACTAAATTGCAAAGTTTTCCAGGCTCGATATTCATTACGCTATACATGCAAACTATAATCGGTATAGTTTGGGATTTTGCGAAACATAACAAGTACAGAAACTTTCACTCCTAAACATATACACTACGATAGATATATTTTACAGTTTACATCACCACATGAACATGGCATTCATAACTATAATTGACACTACATACGGATTTCACTACGGTATAACGCTACCACACTACATGTAAACTAGATTGTACGATACTGTGAGGCACTACTTCAACACTGTACCCTTAAGTGTACACAGATAAATCCTATCATAGTATAACCAGAGTCTCCTGGAGGGAGAGCATGACATTTGTGAATAGATCTATTTGGGACTGACAATCCCACACCTGAACTGCTAGCTACAGTGAGGCAGGCATGCCTGGGATGAACAAATGTCATTTAACTCAATGGCTGAAGAACGTTGGAAAGGTCTCTAGGTCGAATCAAGTATGGTTATACAACTCACAATATGTATAAATCACCTTTGGTTTACAAGTTGGCACTCTTCAACAGTTTTATTTATACTAAATATAACTAATACGCACTACAACCGGAGAATTTCCAGGGATTTCGCTACATGGTTTTATTTTCAGTAATAAAATACACTACGTATCCTAGCTATAGCCAGGGTTTTCAAATAGAACCGATTATACAATGGCTTCACGTATGAAATACTTATACATCATGATTAGCATTAGCTGGTCACATGACATAGTATTTTCGCATATCACTATAGTTTTCAGTAACGGACATCCATGGTTTTATACAGAATTGATAATGCTACATTCTCACTAAAGAAAATATCGGATTTTCTTGAAACCATACGAATGATTTTATAAATTCATCAACAAGTTTTCATTTGAAAATACCGCTTATGAACTCACTAGCTTTATGTTGATATTTCCAAACTGCTTGTATTCTTAGGAAATCGGTAGACAGGTACCTGCTAGATTTTTGAGAAGCTGGAGCAATAAGAGTCTTATGTTTATATTTTTTACATACTATTTGATGTAATTCAAACAAGTTTAAGACAAATTCCAAACTGATGTAATCATTAACATTTATGTATTCACTGTAATGGTTGTGTTGCTATGATTGCTATTATTCATTGGTTATGATGCTATACATGACGTCCTCCACCCCAAAACATTTCCACCATTCTAATTTTGGGGTGTGACATATTGGTATCAGAGCCCTTGTTTATAGCGAACTAGTATACTGAACCTTACATGGTATACAACTATAAACACTAAGGGGCCTAAGTGCTTTACACTAAAAGTATACTTTCAAAAATATAAGTATTTTTATAAAAATTATACGGAGATGCATACATAACAGAATCCGTGTCATAGGACAAAGCTAAAAGCATTTGGATGTGGAGGCACTGCGGTCAAACTTGGGCAGTTATGTAATCATGCCTAGGGTGAATATATCCTGATCAACTATATTCAGTCAAGACATGACCAACATGTGCTTGGGAATGACGGTGGTGTTACAGCAGGCCTAAAACTTACCAAAAACATTCATGATAAAATACTATAGGAGTATTTTTGCTAGAGCCAAATTCAGTATAGAGATTCCTCCAAGTGTTGCTACTACTTCCTTCTTAAGCGATAACTTACTTGCATTAGTGAGCTTTTTGTGTGCTTATCTCTTGGTAGAATGCTTTTAATTTCAGGATGAGATATATCATGTTTCATATATCTGGAGGACTTACCATCCTCTTCTTCCTGATTGTGTCTAGAACAAGATGCCTCCCTGAAGAAGACCCATCAGAAGGAACAACGACATACCACCACCACCACCTCCATAATTCGATCCTACCATGTTCCAGGCAGCAGTTACCGCAGCCGTGATTGTAGTAATGGCACAAGTGAACTCTGGTGGGGCTAGAGGTGGAACCGAACCCCAACGACAAGACAGAAGTCAGGGACATCCAAAGGAGTGTTCCTACAAGGACTTCATGACCGCAAAACCCAAGCCCTTCGACGGAAAGGGACGTGTTATCGCTCTGACTTGATGGTTCAAGAAGATCGAATCCATCTTTGAAATTTGCGCCTGTTCCGAAACAAACAAGGTAAAGTTTGCCGCCTGCACCTTCACCGACAGAGCTTTGACCTAGTGGAATGCTCAAGTCAAAACCCTAACCCTACCCACGGCTAATGCCATGGGTTGGGAAAGACTAAAGGAACTCATGCTTGCGGACTGACCGAGGGGCGAGGTGCAAAAGTTAGAGCACGAACTCTGTAATTCGAAGATGAAGGGTTCCGACATTGCTGCCTACGCCGCTAGATTCTGTGATCTAAGTCTCCTTTGTCCGGGAATGGTAACCCCGGAAAGCAAGAAAATCGAGAGGTACCTTTGGGGACTGACACAACCAACCATAGGAAATGTCCTGGCTGCTAGACCAGCTACATTTGAAAGCGCCAAGGATCTAGCGTAGACTCTGATCGATCATGGAGTCGATCTGGATGAGGCATCAGTAGTCGCCGAGCCACAAAAGGAGAGTGGTGGGAGGAAGAAGAAGTTCAGAAACAAACGCTAGGGACAGTCTCCTCAAGAGCCCTCCAAGAAACAACAAAAAGTTGCAGTCCACGCTGCTACTACTCCTAATGTTGCTCCAACTACTGCTCCAACCACCCAAGCTCCTACCGGTGCTTATGCTGGGAAGCTACCTCTGTGCAACAAGTGTAACTTTCATCATCACGGACCCTTCCATGAGTTGAATTACCACAGCTTCGGAAGGAAAGGACACACAACTCGATACTACAAGACACTAGCCTAACCAACTAGCCAAGTTCCGAGAGCGGGCACTGGTCAAGCTTGTTATGGATGTGAAGAAGCTTGAAACTTCAGGAGAGACTGCCCCAAGGAAACAGCTGGTGGCAATACAAGGTGAGTTCTGGCGATGGGCCAGGAGGAAGCGGTCGTTGATCCTATGGTTGTTATGGGTACGTTCCTCCTTGACAACTCTTATGCATGCATTCTTTTCGATTCTGATGAAGAGAGGATTTTTGTTAGTCATGCGTTCAAACATCTAATCAATCGTAGACCCCAACCTTTAACCGAGACGTTCACCGTCGAGATGGCTAACGGAAAGAAAGAGAGCGCTAATGACATATTCATAGGTTATACTCTTACCCTATACAATTACTCTTTTCCCATCGACCTTATGCCAGTTTCCATAAAAAGCTTTGATGTCATAATCGAAATGGATTGATTGAGCCCCAATCATGCAGATATTCTTTGCTACGAGAAAGCTATCCGCCTCAATCTTCCCTCTGGTGACACCCTCATGATTTACGTAGATAAGCTTAGCTCGAACCATCGTATCGTTTCATGCATCAGGGCTCAGAAGTATCTACGGAAGGAATGCCATGCATTCCTAGCTCATGTCGTTGATGAGACGTAAAAAGTTAAAGACCTCGAGATTCTCCCCGAAGTCAGCAATTTTCCTGATGTCTTCCCTAAAGACCTCCCAGGAATTCCTTCTGAGCGTCAAGTCGAGTTTCGTATCGACTTAATCCCCGGAGCTACTCCTGTAGCTAAATCCCCTTATTATTTAGCGCCGGCGGAAATGCAAGAGTTATCCAGCCAGCTCAATGAGCTAATCAGCAAAGGATCATAAGGCTGAGTTGCTCACCCTGGGGAGCTCCGATCTTATTCGTGAAGAAGAAAGATGGATCTTTTCGGATGTGCGTTGACTACCGAGAGCTGAACAAGATGACCATCAAGAACCGTTATCCCTTACCCAGAATCGACGATCTCTTTGACCAACTTCAGGGAGCCAGTTACTTTTCAAAGATAGATCTAAGATCAGGGTACCATCAGTTGCGAGTTCACGAGAATGATGTGCCCAAAACAACATTTTGAACTTGCTATGGACACTACGAGTTTGTAGTAATGCCTTTTGGTCTGACCAACGCACCGACAATATTCATGGACCTGATGAATCGAGTGTTCCGCCCTTTCCTACACAAGTTCGTGATCGTGTTCATCGACGATATACTTGTCTATTCGCGAAGTGAGAATGATCATAAACAACACTTGAGGTAGGTGCTGGAAACATTAAGGGCGGAGAAGCTATATGCCAAATTTTCAAAGTGTGAGTTCTGGATAAGGAAGGTAACTTTTCTCGGTCACGTGGTTAGTGAGGAAGGCATACACGTGGACCCTTCCAAAATCAAGGCGATTCAGAATTGGTCTACACCAAAGACACCCACAGAAATCCGGCAATTCTTGGGTCTCGCGGGCTATTATCACAGGTTCATCCAGAACTTCTCAAAAATCGCTAAGCCTTTAACTACCCTGACACAGAAAGGTGTAACCTTTAGTTGGGGAGTCAAGAAAGACACTGCATTTCAAACATTGAAGCAGGCCCTGTGCAGCGCACCTATCTTGTCCTTGCCCGAAGGGACGGAAGACTTCGTTGTCTATTGTGATGCATCCAATCAGGGCCTAGGCTATGTGCTCATGTAACAAGGAAAGGTTATCGCCTATGCCTCGACACAGTTGAAAACACACGAGGTAAATTACACAACTCACGATCTAGAGTTGGGAGCAGTGGTCTTTGCATTAATGAGGCTCACAAGACAAGATACTCCATTCACCCAGGTTTAGATAAGATGTATTTGGATCTCAAACAACTGTATTGGTGGACAAACATGAAAGCGGAAATTACAACCTTCGTGGGCTAGTGCTTGACTTGCGCCAAGGTGAAGGTGGAGTATCAAAAGCCCTAAGGTTTACTTTAGCAGCCAGAAATACCTTAGTGGAAGTGGGAAAGGATAACAATGGACTTTATCACTAAGTTACCTAGATCTCCGAGTGGGCACGACGCCATCTGGGTGATTGTCGATTGGTTGACAAAATCCGCCCACTTCTTGCCAATCAAAGAAAACTTCAAAATGGAGAGACTCACGTAGATCTACATTCGAGAGATAGATCGCCTTCATGGGGTACCTATATCCATTATCTCCGACTGAGATAGCAGGTTCACCTCGAGATTTTGGCAATCGCTACAGAAGTCTCTTGGAACTAAGTTGGATATGAGCACGGCTTATCATCCACAAACAGATGGACAAAGTGAGAGGACAATTCAGACATTGGAAGATATGTTGATAGCATGTGACATTGATTTCGGCACGTCATGGGATGCTCATCTTCCTCTAGTTGAGTTTTTTTACAACAACAGCTACCATACCAGCATCAAGGATGCGCCGTTTGAAGCCTTCTATGGCCGCAAGTGCAGATCCCCTCTGTACTGGGCTGAAGTGGGTGATACGCAGCTAGCCGGGGGTCAGGTCCCTGACAGTGCTCTCACAGGTCCTAAAATCATCCGAGAGACAACCGAAAAGATCATACAACTCCAAGAACGACTGAAAGCCTCGCGTGATAGACAAAAGAGTTATGCCGATAAGAGATGAAAACCATTGGAATTCTAGGTTGGTGACCGCGTCCTTCTGAAATTCTCACCCTGGAAAGGCATGATACATTTCAGAAAATGTGGAAAGCTGAACCCAAGGTACATTGGACCATTCGAGATCCTTGCTAGGATCGGTCCCGTGGCATACAAACTCCAGTTACCACGAGAACTCAGCAACATCCATCATGTATTCCACGTGTCGAGCCTAAAGAAGTGTCTGTCCGATGAGACACTCGGGATTCCTCTCGACGAGATTGGGTTGGGCAAAGGTCTACACTTTATGGAGGAACCTGTTGAAATCATGGACCAGGAAGTCAAGCGTACGAAGCAGAGCCACATCCCGATAGTGAAGGTTCGCTGCAATGCCAAGTGAGGTCTTGAATTCACTTGGGAGCACGAGGATTCAATAGAAGCAGAAGTACCCTCACCTCTTCCCAAGTTCATGATTTGTACTCCATTCTTGAATTTCGGGATGAAATTCTCTCTAACGGGGGGATGATGTGACAACCCGGAACTTCTCTCTTGTACACATAGTCAAATCAATCCATATTCAACTTGTTTTTTTGATTTCTTGTACTGTTTAAGCATTCATTTAAGTGTTCTAAGCTCGAGTATGACCAAGGTTGAAGATAGGAATGAGTAAGCGTGTCGTATAGTGAGAAAACTGGGCCATACACACCTCTAGGAGGAGTATACGACCGTACACATGGGTGTGCGGCCGCACACCCACTCCTTGGCCACACACTCACTTTTTGGCAGCACTTTCTCCCCAATATAAAGGGTAGCCCCTTTCTTTTCATTCCTTTGACACCTTAGTAGCACACAACACTTTTCCTCTCAAGTTTCTTCAACCCCAAACCCTCCAAAGCTTCAAGAATGTGAGTAATTCCTCCTCTAACGTGATATCCATGAAAGACCTCTCTATCTAAGCCTTAAGTGTGCAATTATCAACATGTTCTTCGTGTTGGAAGCGAGTACGGATGCACACCCCCCTTAAGGTGGCCGCACACCCTTAAAACACCCTCCAAAGTGAGAGTTTAGCTTCCATATTTGAGATAGACATGCCCCTAGCCTTGTTGCACCTTGGAATAGGAATTTTGGACATCATCTTGTGGGGTATACGACCGCACACACTGGTGTATGGCCGCACACACCCAAGTGTTTGACCACACACACATCCTGGTCTGCAAACCCACTTCTAGGACCCTTATCTTGCTCTACAACTGAGTATAGACCTAGATTACTTTATGGATGCAAGTTTGAATCTTGAGAACACATGAAAGGCACCCTCTTTCATGAGTGTACGACCGCACACCCATGGCCGCACACACACTCAAGGTGGTCATACACCCCCTTTACTCAATCCTACAAGGTTCTATCACTTGGTGCAAGTAGTCCCAAGTCCCTAGAGTGATTCTCTATTGTATCTAGTAGTGAAATACCTACATTTGACTCCTATGTGTGTCATTACATCTTATTAGGGTCAGGGGGAGAATACAAGCCAAACCATAAGTGCTTTTGTAAATTAATACAAAGAGCTTTTAACAAATATAAAACTCATGCAATTCACATACTTTAACCCTTTTGTACTATGTTGAGCATAAGTGGAGTTTTACAACTTAACACTAAATTGCAAAGTTTTCCAGACTCGATATTCACTACGCTATACATGCAAACTATAATCGGTATAGTTTGGGATTTTGTGAAACATAAAAAGTACATAAACTTTCACTACTAAACATATACTCTATGACATATATATTTTACAGTTTACATCACCACATGAACATGACATTCATAACTATAATTGACACTACATACGGATTTCACTACGGTATAACGCTACTACACTACATGTAAACTAGATTGTACGATACCGTGAGGCACTACTTCAACATTGTACCCTTAGGTGTACATGGATAAATCCTATCATAGTATAACCAGAGTCTCCTGGAGGGAGAGCGTGAGATTTGTGAATAGATCTGTTCGGGACTGACAATCCCACACCTGAACTGCTAGCTACAGGTAGGCAGGCATGCCTGGGGTGAACAAATGTTATTTAACTCAACGCCTGAAGAACGTTGGAAAGGTCTCTAGGTCGAATCAAGTATGGTTATACAACTCACAATATGTATAAATCACCTTTGGTTTACAAGTTGGCACTCTTCAACAGTTTTATTTATACTAAATAAAACTAATACGCACTACAATCGGAGAATTTCCAGGGATTTCGCTACATGGTTTTATTTTAATTAGTAAAATACACAACGTATACTGGCTATAGCCAGGGTTTTCAAACATAACTAATTATACAATGGCTTCACGTACGAAATACATATACGTCATGATTAGCATTAGCTGGTCACATGAAGTAGTATTTTCGCATATCACTACAGTTTTTAGTAACGAAAATCCATGGTTTTATACAAAATTGATAACCCTACATTCTCATTAAAGAAAATATCGGATTTTCTTGAAACCATACGAATGATTTTAACAAATCATCAACAAGTTTTCATTTGAAAATACCGCTTATGAACTCACCAGCTTTATGTTGATATTTTCAAACTGCTTGTATTCTCAGGAAATTAGTAGACATGTACCTGCTGGATTTTTGAGAAGCTGGAGCAATAAGAGTCTTACATTTATATTTTTTTTACATACTATTTGATGTAATTCAAACAAGTTTCAGACAAATTCCAAACTGATGTAATCATTTTCATTTATGTATTCATTGTAATGGTTGTGTTGTTATGATTGCTATAATTCATTGGTTGTGATGCTATACATGACGTCCTCCACCCCAGAACGTTTCCGCCATTCTGGTTTTGGGGTGTGACAACTTCCTTTTGTTGTCGTTCACTTTGGCTTGTTCAGGGATAGGGGTTGCTACTTGTGGACGGACTCCATGGTCAATTAGTCTCTGAGCCAATCACTTGGCGCTATCGAATGTAATAGGGTTTGAAGACTAAACATTTCCCTAAAGTGGAGGAGGCAGTCCCCAGATATACCTCTCTATTTTCTTGCTTTCGGTGGGAACCATCCCTGGATATAGAATAGCCAAGTCACTAAATCTATTAGTCTAGGCTACTATATCAGAGCCTGTCATGACAAGGCCCCAAAGTTCCTGCTCCAGTTTCTGTACCTCACCTCTTGGGCAGTACTCCCCCGTCATCAGTGTTTTTATGTTCTCCCAGCCTAATGAGTTAGCCACAACGAGTGTAAGTGACTTGACATGGCCATTCCCTCATCATCAGTGTTTTTAAGTTCTCAAAGATTGACTCCATTTTCTCGAACCATTGCGATAGAGCAATGATCCCTCCACTCCCATTAAAGGTCCTGGTTTTGCAGTTGCTGAAATCTTTGTATGAACACTCCCTAGGGTGTCCATGGCTATTCCCATGATGCGAGTTGGTACCGGTTCCAGACCCACTGGTGCCACTAGCGTTGATTTGGGTCAGGGATGTTGCCACAGCCGCAGGTACTATAGCTTGGAAAACTACAGGATCAAATTGTGGTGGCGGCAGCAGAGTTGGAGTTATTGGTGTAGGGTCGAATCGTCCCATAGATCTACGAGGTGGCATCTTTCAGCTATATAGTTTTAAAAGATGAAATGATGGTAAGAGTTCAATATTGGTTATAAATCAGGAGACTTTGACAATAGGATGCATGTCAATTTTATTGGTATATTAGATGTATAGAGTTCGGGAAAATTTGACCTTGACATAGGTTTACAACATACAAACTTAACGAGAAAATTTTTGATAGCATACTGAAGTATCGAAAATGAAATTTTGAGGTCTAACCATAAACATGAAAAATAACACTAGAGTTTATAAGTAGACTTAATCTATATCCAAAAGAGTGAGTAGGGTATGCCCTACTCGTGAGGAGTGTTGTTCTGCTTTGTACTAGTTTCAGCCCTGGATTTGGCCAACTACTATTTTGTTTCTAACACATGCCTTTCTAATGACGTTTGGCGCTGCCGAAGTCCTTTAACCTCAGATCGGTTGGCAGCTAGTTCCCTATGTAGAGCATCAATGTGATTTCGGGTTAACTCTTGGTCTTCGCTCAGGTGGCGGAGGCGAACTGTGTTGAATACCGTCGTAGAACCAATATCCACAACTTGGTGGATGGCTGCTCTTGCTTGCTTGTCGTTATCAGCAACTCGACGTACTAACGCAGGGAGGGCTCTATCTGCTGATCCTCCCTCATTAAGCTTGTAGAAGCTTCGGTCCCCATTATAGGGAAGTTTTTGACCTTGTTCACGACTCCACCCGTCTAAATTTACTGCCCATTGGGGTGTTGGACCTTGGAAGTTTTGTCAGGGATTGGGATTTTGGACAACTTGAGGTGGATCGTAGACTTCTGGCTCCGAGTTAGAGTCTCTTGCAATATCCTCTTCATCCTCTTCCTCAAAGTCTTCTTCTATTAGAACCACAAGGTTGTCTCTAGTTCCTCTTCGAGCCATCCTCCGTTCCCTTGATTGGGAAAGTACAGGTCTCCCAGCAGATGAAATACAACCATTATATCTACGCGAGAATAGGGGTGTAAGAAATACTAATGAATCTATAGATGGTGTTATTGTTCTATAAATACTCCTATAGTATTTAGATTTATGTTAAGTTCTAGTGCTCCTTTGTAGTGAGAGTTGGTAAGTTTTTATACATGTTACAACACCACGACCATTCCTAGGCATATGCTAATCACCTCTCGAATTGATATAGTTGATCAAGCTATATCAATTCCAGACCTGATTATATATATCCCAAGGTGTACTCGTGTTGTTCAACAATTATAATACTTTTGTTTTGTTCCAGCTATAATACTGATCTAGTATGTATGCATGTATGTTAGTATACTTTTTATAAAAATACTTAGATTTTTGAAAGTATACTTCTAGTTAGAGCTCTTCAGCCCCATAGCATTTATACTTGTATATCTTTTTATGGTTTGATATACTTAGTTCACTATAAACAATGCTCTGATACCAATCTGTCACACCCCCAAACCAGAACGGCAGAAACGTTCAGGGGCGGAGGACGTCATGTACAATATCATAACAATTGCATAATAGTAAAACAAGAAACAACATCCATTGTATTTAAAATATAGTTAATAAATGTGTGTTATTTAGAATTGATTGTATGACACAAAAAATGTATGGCAAAATAAAAGACGAGTCATGAACAAGCTCCATCTTCTCAAAAATCTGAGTGAGTGTACCAGTCTACTAGTTCCCTGAGAATACAAGTTATTTTGAAAAGAGAGTATCAACATGTAAGTTGGTGAATTCATAAACATTTAGTATTACAAATCTTTCTTTGTTTCATGATAATGTTAGTGTGTTTCTCCAGAAAATCCAATATTTTCTCAATTAAAATGAAAAGTAGTCTTAGGCCTTAAAACCAAAATGTTTGTATGATATTGTACTCTGAAATAGTGTAAGTGTATGTTTTCCATAAATGTTTGTTTTCTTGGTAGAAAATAGTATACCACACTTGTATGAACCCTATAGTGTATTAGTGATGGATAATGATGATAGATAGTCATATTACATAGAATAAAACTACTTAAGTGATGTTTGTTTTGTAAACCAAAATGTTTAGTTAATGCTTAATGTGAATGAGATTATAACCATACTGAGCTCACTAGTGGCCTACACGACGTTTTTTAGGCGTCGAAATGTTAAGACTTTTGTCATCCCTAGACCTGCCGGTCCAACTGTAGCTAACAGTAGAGGTGCGGGATTGTTAGTACCGTATAGATCTATACACAAATTCACGCTCTCCCTCCAGGAGACACTAGTTATAAAATAGGACTTAGCATGTACCTTAGGAGGTACCATGAAGTAATGGCTCACATTCTAGAATTAACTTGTTTACGTATAGTGTTCTTATGTTTTCTTGTTCTTGTAAATGAATAATGTACTTGTAATGAAAAGTAATTTTTACTTATGTATTGATTCATGTAATGTATTATTGAACAAGAAAATAGTTTGAATAGATCTCAAAACTATACCTATTATAGTTTACAAGTGTTATGTTTTTACTCAAAATGATTAACAATGTTATTGAAATAAGTTTAATACTCATATGTATATTTGGCATGTATAATTAAGGTTTAACTGACAGTCGGACATGTGATCCTATCCTAAGCCCACAACCAAACAAGGAGCATGAGTTAAGAAAAGAGCAATAGTCCTAAGTCATTAAATCCTAATTATACATACATATATATATATATATATATATATATATATATATATATATATATATATATATATATGAATATAGTTTGATAAAATCAACAATTTAAGAGGTTGAAAAATTGTTTAAAAGGGTTTGATAAGTTTATAAAAGCATTTAATATCTTAAAAATGACTTGTAACCGCATGTAAGTGTTAACACAACTATCTTGTCTTTTTCTTGTATTCTCCCCCTAAAATCATTTAAAAATGTACAACGTAGGGGTATGGACTCACCTTATGTGACTGTTCGAGTGAAGATTCGGTGTCGTAGAGCTAATTCCACAAGTTAGAACCCGTAACAAAACCGAATCCTAATAGCATTTCACGCAATATATATGTATATAATTAGTGAATATAATGGTAAACATGTTTATGGAATAGCCTAAAACATAAGAATCATGTACAAATAGGAGTATTAGAAGTGAATTGCAAAGGAGATAGGTGTTTTCGGCCACCTATAGGTTTTCAGTCACTTGATGGTTCAAGTGGTGTTCTTGGTGAAACCAAGGATATCAAGGTGTTTTCGGTTGTAGCAAAGAAGATTGGATGATGATTTCCAAAAGGTATGAAGAACACTTGAAGAATTCGCTATAATCCTATGATGATTCAAGTGGTTTTTGTATGATACTTGAGAGAGAATGAGAGGTTCTCGGTTGTGTTCTTGAAAGGGAAAAGGGAGTTTTTGGCCAACAAGTGTAAGAATGAGGTATTGATTTCGGTATACATGTGTATATGGCTAAAATCATGATGGGACACTTTCGTTAGGAATAGCAAAACACTTAGAATCTCGTGCCAATGGATAGGATTTAAGGGTTCTCAGTCAGGAACTCTACCCGAGAAGCAGTTTTCGGTCGAGAACAAGTATCATGCGAAGGTTTGCGGTCCGAGGACTGTTTGTTGTCAGAAGAGGATAAGATTTGTGAGCTAGGGTTCTTGGACGTGAACGAGTTTTCGGTTGGGAACTTTTCGGTCCGAGGGCTTACACTTATGCGAGGGTTTTCAGTCCTCGCATTTGGGTCATTATATTGCAACACTTATAAATTAAAAGGTTTAGCTATATCAAAACTTTGAATAAGCTTCTAATAAATAAATCAATCAATCAACGAGTTTGACTTTTATTTGATAAGTTTTGACTTTTATTGACTTTGGTTAACTTTTACAGACTTGAAAATAACGAGTCGTCACATTACACCTATGTGTCATGGGCTCCCCCATGGTCTTGCTTAGAATGCCATGGGCTCCCCCACATGGTCTGACATCCAAGTGTCACGGGCTCCCTCGGGGTCTTCCATAAAAGTATCACAAAGACAAATAGTATAACACATAAAACATAATCACTAGCATACCACATAACACATAATGGGCCGGCCTTGGTGCCTTCGACTGATTGGTATGGTTAGGAGACTCACCTCTGTCTGCAGAACTCGAACGCTGCTCGCCTAATAGTCCAAAACCACAAGTGTTGAACAATAATACATCTAACCCTAAATTAGGATTAAACACAATCTGATTGAAGGACCTAATTACCTAAGCCCAAGTCCTTTATAAGCCCAAGAGTCTTTCTTTTGCTAATGGGCCTATGGTCCCAAAAACACAATATTAGCCAAAACTATAAAAGGGAACCAAGCCCAATGTTGAATAAGGCCCAATACGCTTTCAAACCCAAAACAAACCCACACCTATCTGAGTGTGTATGTCTTGTGTACCACTCCGGTATGCTTAGCGTACTAGTTCTTCACGCCATACGCGCTGCGTACATGCTAGTATGCGTGACGTACAAGTCAGGCATGCACAAATGACCATTAAGCTCTTAATGCTTGGGAAATTAACGTCTAACTTCAGATCCGAGTCCATTAAGATGTATTAAGGCATAAAGTTGGCAACTTTATGCCTTTTCATGTTCCATATGCTCCCAACAACCCTTTACAACCCATTAAGACCTTTCCAAGGGTCTTAACTCATGCATGAGGTCAAAGCACCCATCAAGACTGCATTTTTATGGTATGAATGAACTAAGGGACCTTAGATCTACTCTTCCTAAGCTCTGGAGTTGCTGAAACTCCCAAGAGGTGATTCATGAACACAAAAGGGGACAATATAGTAAACGCTATCTCAATCTAATGAATAAGATGGAAAGATTAAGACTTTATACCTCTAGAATCTCCTCAAGATGAACTAGATGCAAGACCTTGAAGCTCAATGCCACACCAACCTTGCTCACTAACTTCTTCTTGTTGAATAACCTCTAAAATGGCCACAAATACCCTTTTTAAGCTCAAGAACACTCTCACAAGGAAATATGGGGTAAAAGGGAAAAATGAGGTTATGGAGGTTGATTAGGGTTTCGTCCAAGAGGCTTAAGGATGAATAAATAGGTGTCAAGTCAGAGAATTAGGGTTTTGAATATATTTGTCACGTACTCCCAGCATATGTGCTGACCCTCCGCGATTATCCATCCTTAGTACGCCAAGTGTACTTCTGAAGTACGCCCAACGTACTTAAGGGACCATTATGCTATACTTTTTCATTTCAAGGGTACAAAGGGTATTTACCTGATTTGGAGTGTTACAACTCTCCCCCACTTGGACTAGACTTCATCCTCGAAGTCCGCAGACGCATACAGATCTGGGTAATGCTCCTGCATCTCGTCCTCTGGCTCCCATGTCCATTCGGAGCCTTTTTTGTGCTGCCATTGCACCTTCACTAGCTTCACCTCCTTGTTACGAAGAACCTTAGTCTTCCTATCCAAAACCATAATTGGTTTCTCAATGTAGTTCAGGCTCTCATCTACCTGAATGTTGTCCAAAGAGATAATTGTAGCCTCTTCAGTGACACACTTATGAAGCTGGGACACATGGAAGGTGTTATGAATCTAACTCAGCTCATCCGAGAGGTACAACCGATAACCAGCCCTACAGAATCGGGCAGAAATCCTGAATGGACCAATAAATCGGGGGCCCTACTTGCCCCTCTTCCTAAACCTAACGACACCCTTCCATGGTGACACTTTCAACAAAACGAAATGTCCCACCTGAAACTCGAGATCCGATCGGCGTCGGTCAGCATAACTTTTTTGACGGTTCTATGCAACTCTCAGCCTGTCACGCACATGCTAAATCTGTTGGATTAATGTCTAAGTCCATAACTATAATTGGTAAGACTTGACCCGACCCGGCATGGTCCATTTGGGTTGCATACCATCATGCACTTGGATAGACTATAATGAGAGAAATAAGACACTTATGGTTATTAATATATTATAAGTTCTAGTATATTAATAATAAGAATAATAAGATTATTTAATTAGTATTGATCAAGAATTAATCTAGGATTAATTAAGTGATCAAAAGAAGACTAATTAAATATATGGGTTGATTGTGTAAATCATCCATACTTGTATAGTGGGCTAATGCTCCATGGATAATCAAGTTGGGCTAAAACCCATAGGATGGTCCATGGATGCTCCATGGTGTATTTGTACCCATGGATCATGGAAATGAAAGGCCATGTCAATTAGGGTTTACATGGTGTAACCCTAACTATATAAGCATCTTATTCTTGACCAAAATCGGTCACTAGAATCACACTAGTGTGTGAAAAGGAAGGACTAGCCGATTTCATGAGTTGTAAGAATTCTCTCAAGTTATTCTAAGTGTTTGATGATTGTGATTCTATTTGAGGTGTCACACTTGGGGCACTAGGCACTCAAGCTTCATGAAGACATTCTACACCAAAGAGGTATGTATTCTATCTTGCTATAGTCATTGTTTTGTATGCTAGATTAGGATAATACCTTGGAAGTTCTTATTTGCATGTATAATAGAGAAAACATAGATCCAAGGTATTTAGGGTTGCATGTACACTTAGGAGTGTTAGAATGCTCAAAACCCAACAGTGGTATCAGAGCCTAGGCTTGCTTTCTCTTATACTTGTAATTAAAAGTTGAAAAAAGTCAAAAACTTGTTGCCTGACGAATGGACTCGGCGAGTCCATGGGGGGACTCGGCGAGTTCATGTGTATCTTCAACCTACTCAGCGAGTAGGTTCATGCAACTCGGCGAGTAGGGTCGACAGAGTGCAGATTTTCGACTTTAGTTGCTGGAAATGGATTGGAAACATTACCCTAAACTGTTTTGGTACTTGAAAACTTGTTTTAGCTGGTGTAATGTTTTTTGCTAATTCATTTACAACAACTAGTTATCAAAATTACAAAGTTTAATGTGATTTTGATTCTTGAAAGTGTTCATATTCATGTTCTTGTTCATATGAAGTTTAGATGATCATAGGGATTATTTGTAACCTATATGGTAGTTTAATTCTTGATCATAATGTGTTTTAATGGAGTCCATAACTTGTCCTCAAGTTATGGAAAACCAAAAGTCACTTGGATTAAAAAAAACCATTAAAAGAACACATGAGTTAGAAAAATGAAAAGTCCTCATTTTATTACTCTATTAAACTCATAAGTTACAAGAAATGAAAAGTTTTGAATAGTTTCAAAACATGCCCTCAAGTTTTGGAATTTGAAAAGTTTTCACTTATGAATACTTTAATTCCAAGTTAGCCCTTAGAATTTTAAAAGTTAAAATTCAACCCTTATACTTTATAATATTATAAGTTAATAGTATATTTATGTATAAGAGTAAAGTCAGTCTTACCGCTAGTACGCTTCATTCACGAAGCCGGTCTATAAGGTGGGTATAAGGTTGTTGCCTATAAAATGGCAACTTAATGGGTGTCCACTCTCACCCACCGCTTGCTTGACTGGTGGAGGGTCGTTAGCCGAACGGGTTTGACAGGACTAGAATTCTCCCTTCATTAAAAGTATTAATGATAATACTAAGTAACTAAACTCATAATAATACCCAATCTTAGTTACTTAGGAAAATGTGAATAAGGTGCTAATACATGAAATTACACTTTACACTTTGTCAAAGTCGTTAGTGGAGCGTGTGTGGTTAACCGGCACACTAACTTGGACTTAACAAGGTAGGTAAAGGGTGACTTAATATTTATCATAGTATCGATGGAGCGTGTGTGTTTATCCTGCACATCGATTGAGGGGTAATTTATTAAGGGTACCAAGTGATTTGCATGGTTACTTCACACCTTGTTTTGTGATCCTCGGCATCCGAGTCACAAAACCTGAAGGGCACACTCGAGATTGAAACATGCCTTTGAACAGTTCAATGAATCTCAAAGATCTAGGAGTTTCAAATCCAATTAAAACCTAATTATACATTTCGTTTATCTTGGTGGAAATTGGTGAATCGTCATTCACCTACCTTCAAATATTTTATAGCTTGGATTACGGCATACCTCTTCTAAGTTATAAAATAGTTTGTTGGGTCCTAGCCTTAATATTTCATATTGGGTGTCATATTAAGGACTTAAAATCAACTATCTTGAATATCTCCCAAAAGATGTCTGGTTTAGACACCTATGATCTTCCCAAATCTCTTGAAACAAGGTTTCCTAATGAGGTTGATGTCCCATGGATATCATACTTCTTTCTCCTCCTCCAATCATTTGATGGGTTTTGAGCATTTTAACACTTCCTAAGTGTACATGCAACCCTAATAACCTTGGATCTATGTTTGTCTAATTATCATGCAAAGTTGAATTTCCAAGGTTATATTCCTATCTAGCATACATGGGGAACAATTTTAACTTGAATCATAGATAGAATAACTTACCTTGTTGTTGCTTGTGTTCCTTGAAACCTTGTGAGCCTAGCACCCCAAGTGTGATGCCTCAAATGCTTCACACAACACCAAATGCTCTTGGAAAGACTCTTGAGATAACACACACTTCTCAAAATCGGCCAAGCCCTCTAGTTTCTTATGTCTAGCCAATTTTGGTGCAGAATGGGATCCTTATATAGTGTTGGCACATCTAGGGTTACACCATGTAAACCCTAATGTGTCATGACTCTTCATTTCCATGACCCATGGGTTTGTAACTCCCATGGAGCATCCATGGAGCATCCTATGGGTAGAACCCAACTTGATAATCCATGGAGCCTCTTAGCCCACTATACAAGATATGAATGATTTACATAATCAACCCATATATTTAATTAGTTATCCTTTGATCACTTAATTAATTCCAAATTAATTCTTTGATCAACTAATTAAATAATATTATTAATATATTAGAACTTATAATATATTAATAATCTCCAAGTGTTATTTCTCTCATTTAGTCTATCCAATTGCATGGTGCCATGCAACCCAAATGGACCATGCCGGGTCGGGTCAAGTACAAGCCCGAAATAGTTCTGGACTTAGACACCTTATCCAACAGTCTCCCACTTGGATAAGTCTAATAACTATATCTCTAGTACTTCAGGAATCGACCGGCAATCGTAGCTCTTTCAAGGTCTCTCGGAACTGAGAAGATGATGATACGCCATTTAAGATAAGTGATCATATAATCCTCCGTTCTAGATATCAGCCGGACAAATACATGGAACATTGTCTTGCTTATTGTCCAGCATTTGTTTCCCGATTTCCGATTTGTTTGACATAGAACTTAATTGAACACATCAACTTAGTTCTGACCGGGCCCGGTACATGGGTCAAAACAAAATCATCGAGGGGCCCAGATATCAGTTTCTAATCCAAGAAGGAACATATAAACTTCGACTCATATGTTTGTTCTACCACTTATTGAATTACACACAAAAGTACGTTTTATAACATCGAGTTACCAATGCGGTTTCGTACAGTCAATGCATAACCAACTTGTAAGTAACAAATCATATCTCTAGGTTTGAAGACTTATATGATATTACCGTCTCACGATCACTCGAGATAAAATTCCATGAAGTGATTCCAGTGAGCGTGGGTTGTGTCCAATGCTCAGAACTTATGAGCACTCATGATTGTTGTAGCCTTGTCCAAGACCTCTACAACCAAACATGATAGTCTTGATTCATATCTACTTCCAACATATGACCGACTGTGGAGGTTTGAATAATATGTTATACCAAACAAAATTATTCTGGAAGTCAAAACATGCAAAAGAAATATAGTAAACGATTGACAAGAGATAGCAACACTTTACTCATAAATAAAACACTTTTTATTCATCATCAAATGTCAATTACACTTTACAAATTTCCGGGTTATCTAACTACTAAAACTTATATCATCCTTCAGCCCTATGCTCCGAGCATGCTAAAGATGCTTAACCCTACTCAGTCCCTTCGTGAGGGGATCTACTGGGTTCTCATCCGATGATACCCTCTTTGCCACGAGGAGTCCTTCTTCGATCCGATGTCTGATGAAATGGTATTTTCTGTCGATATGTCTGGATCTCCCGTGATCCCTTGGTTCCTTGGCTAAGGCAACAGCACTTTCACTATCACAGAAAATTTCCATTGGCTCTTTAATAGCTGGTACAACTCCAAGGTCTCCAATGAAGTTCTTCAGCCATATCGCCTCCTTTTCTGCTTCACTAGCTGCAATATACTCTGATTCACAAGTAGAATCTGCCACTGTCTCTTGCTTGGAACTCTTCCAAGAAATTGCTCCTCCGTTTAAGGTAAAGACCCAGCCCGACTGAGAGCGGAAATTATCCCTATCAGTCTGGAAGCTAGCATCACTATACCCAACAACTCTCAAGTCATCACTCCCACCGAGGGTAAGGACCCAGTCCTTAGTCCTTCGTAGGTACTTGAGGATATTCTTTACCGCAGTCCAGTGTGCCTTGCCAGGGTTCGCCTGATACCTGCTAACCATGCTCAAGGCAAAAGCTACATCGGGTCGAGTACACGTCATAGCATACATGATCGATCCTACAGCCGAAGCGTAAGGTGTTCGACTCATTTCTGCTATCTCAGCCTCAATGCTAGGGCTTTGTGTCTTACTCAATCTGGTGTTACTCTGGATGGGTAACTCTCCTTTCTTGGAATCCTACATGCTGAATCTCTTCAGCACCTTATCCAAGTAGGTACTCTGACTAAGTCCAATTAGTCTTTTACTCTGATCTCTCAATATTCTTATCCCTAGAATATAGGCAGCTTCACCAAGGTCCTTCATAGCGAAACACTTCCCAAGCCAGGACTTTACTTCCTGCAGGGTTGGAATGTCGTTTCCTATGAGTAGTATGTCATCCACATACAATACCAAAAAGCTAACTATACTCCCACTAGCCTTGACATACACACAAGATTCATCTTCACTCCTAGAAAAGCCAAATTCCTTGACCTTTTCATCAAAGCAAAGATTCCATCTGCGAGGTGCTTGCTTCAATCCATAAATGGATTTCTCAAGCTTACACACTCTATTAGGGTACTCGTTGCTGACAAAACCCTCTGGCTGACTCATGTAAACATCTTCAGCCAACTTTCCATTAAGGAAAGCGGTTTTGACATCCATCTGCCATATTTCATAGTCATGAAATGCAGCTATGGCTAACAGAACCCGAATAGACTTAATCTTGGCTACCGGAGAAAAGGTCTCATCATAATCCACTCCAGGAATTTGAGAGAAGCCCTTTGCGACCAGTCTAGCCTTATAAGTGTGTACTTTACCATCCATGTCGGTCTTCTTCTTGAAGACCCATTTGCACCCTACTGTCTTACGACCTGGTACATTTTCAACCAAGTTCCAAACTTGATTGTCATACATGGATTGTATCTCGCTATCCATAGCCTCTTTCCATTTAGCAGAATCGGGGCCTGCCATGGCTTCCTCGTAGCTGTTAGGGTCATCTTGACTTACTAGTGTCCCATCACTAATAAGTGTCTCACCTTCTGCAGTAATATGGAATCCATAGTAATGCTCAGGTGCACTCCTAACTCTCGTGGAACGTCTCAGAGGTACAGATTTGTCAATTGGCTCAACAGGAGTTTCCTCCTCAAGTTGAGGGCTAGAGTTTGAAGTTCCTTCACCGCTTGATTCTTGAATTTCTTCAAGATCAATTTGCCTCCCACTGTCTCCTTGGCTTATAAACTCTCTTTCTCGAAAGACACCTCTTCTTGCTACAAAGACCACATTGTCACTAGGTCTGTAGAAGAGGTAACCAAAGGATCGCTGTGGGTAACCGATGAAAATACACCTCTCGCTTCGAGGTTCGAGCTGATCATGAGTCTCGCGTCTCACGAAAGCCTCGCAACCGCAAATCTTGATGTGGTCTAGTTTAGGTACTTTACCAGTCCACATCTCGTGAGGAGTTTTGGCAACTTTCTTTGTAGGGACTAGATTAAGAATATGGGCGGCAGTCTCCAAGGCATACCCCCATAATGAGATTGGTAGCGTAGCTCGACTCATCATGGAACGAACCATATCTAGCAAGGTTCGATTACGCCTCTCAGCCACACCATTCAACTGTGGTGTCCTGGGAGGTGTCAATTGTGAGACTATCCCACATTCCCTTAGATAGTCGAGGAACTCTGAACTAAGATACTCACCACCACGATCGGATCGAAGCATCTTAATGTTCCTGCCCAATTGATTCTCGACTTCCTGTTTAAATTCCTTAAGCCTCTCGAAAGTCTCTGACTTATGCTTGATCAAGTAGACATATCCATATCTACTATAATCATCAGTAAAAGTCAAATAATAACGATTAGCATCCCTTGTGGCATGTTTGAATGGTCCACACACATCCGTGTGTATAAGGTCCAACAAACCTTCACCCCTCTCACACGAACCTGTGAAGGGTGACTTTGTCATTTTTCCAAGTAAGCATGATTCGCAACTATCATCTGACTTTAGGTCAAACGACTCCAAGACTCCATCCTTTTGGAGTTGGCCTATGCGCTTCTTGCTTATATGTCCAAGACGACAATGCCATAATGATGCTTTATCCAAGTTATTATTAGTAGAATCAATACACAAAACATTATTTCCTAAGTTATCAACAACAGATACAGCTTCATACACACCATCACAAGGTAATGCTTTAAAATAAAGAACATTATTAAAGAAAGCATCAATAGAACCAACTTCATTATTAAATGAAAAGGTAAACCCTTGTTTGTACAAAGCATGAAAGGAAATAATATTTCTTGCCATTCCTGGCGAATAACAGCACTTATTCAGATCTAAACTAAACCCACTACTTAGCGATAAAGTATAAACTCCAATCTTGGTAACAGGTATAGCTTTCCTATTCCCCATGATCAAGTTTATCCTTTCTTGCTCCACATCCTCACTTCTTCTTAGTCCCTGCAAGTCACAACAAATGTGAATACCACACCCGGTATCAAGGACCCAAGAATTAGAATGGGGTGAGTTATTAGAAATGATAGTGTAAATACCTCCATGGTTGGGTTTAACTTTCCCATCCTTCACATCTTGCTGGTATTTTGGGCAGTTCCGCTTCCAATGAGCTTTTTCATGGCAATAGAAGCATTCAGCCTCTTTTGGGTCAGAAGAAGGAGTAATGAAACCTTTCTTGGTTCCACTTGAAGAAGAGCCATCAAGGGTCCGAGCCTTGGTACCCTTAGAAGAGCTCTTTCTCTTCCTCCCTCGACTTTTCCCGATTGCCAAAACCGGAGTAGAGTTTTGAGTAGGAGTGATAGCAACCGACTTCCCCTTAAGACCTGATTCTGCGGTCTTGAGAAGTCCCTGAAGTTTGCTGAGGGTGACTTCTTCCTTGTTCATGTGATATGTCATGCGGAATTGATCATAGCACGATGGTAAGGAATGCAAAATAATATCTATTGCAAGATCCTCCGGGAAGTTCACATTAAGCTTCAGCAAACGATCCACATACCTTTGCATTTTCTGCATGTGGCTCGTGACGGATTCCCCGTTCTTCATCATGGTTGTTATCATGGAGCAGATGATTTCATACCTCTCTTGTCTTGCACTTTGATGGTATCTTTCCATCAAATCTTGGTGCATGTCATAAGGGTAGAAATCCTCATAAGACTTTTGGAGTTCCGCTGTCATCGTGGCCGTCATGATACAAGCCACTTTCGTAGCATCCCTTTCATGTGCCCGAAATTCAGCGATCTCCTGAGGAGTTGCAGTGGACTCATCAATCTCCTTAAGCTCCTTGTCAAGGACATATTCTTTGTCCTCGTAGCAGGTAATCATCCTGATGTTTCTGATCCACTCATTGAAGTTGGATCCATCAAAGGTGACTTTCCCACACAAGTTCATAAGGGTAAAGGAGCCATTAGGATTAGAGCCAGAAGCATTGTTGAAAGACATCTGAAGGAAAGAGGACAAGATTAGTTTAGATATAAGAGAGTCCTTAATAAAACACCCAAATGTAATATTAAGGCTAGGATCCAATCACAATATAATATAACTTAGAAGAGGTATGCCGTAATCTAAGCTATATCATATTTGAAAGGTAGGTGAATGACGATTCACCAATTTCCACCACGAAAACCGCAATATTTTAGTATTAGGTTTTTGAATGGTTCTTAGAAATTCCTAGATTCTTTGAGATTCAATGAACTTTTCAAAGGCATGTTTCAATCTCGAGTGTGCCCTCCAAGTTTTGTGACTGGGATACCGAGGATCACAAAACGAGGTGTGAAGTAACCATGCAAATCACTTGGTACCCTTAAAGTTTATCACTCAATCGATGTGCCGGTTAACCACACACGCTCCATCGATACTATAATAAACCCTAAGTCACCCTTTACCTACCTTGTTAAGTCCAAGTTAGTGTGCCGGTTAACCACACACGCTCCACCAACGACTTAATCAAAGTGTAAAGTGTAATTTCATGGAATAGCACCTTATTCACATTTTTCCTAAAGTAACTAAGATTGGGAATTTAATAAAACATTTAGTTACTTTATAATATTCATCATACTTTGAATGAGAATTAATAAGTCCTTGTCTTACCCGTTCGGCTAACGACCCTCCACCGATCAAGCAAGCGGTGGGTGAGAGTGGACACCCATTAAGTCACCATTTTATAGGCAACAACCTTATACCCACCTTATAGACCGGCTTCGTGAATGAGGCGTACTAGCGGTAAGACGACTTTGTTCTTATACATATATATATAATTATTAAATCATAATAATATAAGTATAAGGGTTGAATTTTAACTTTTAAAATTCTAGGGGTTGGAACTAAAGTTTTAACTTAACTTTACTTGTTCCAAAACTTGAGGGCAAGTTTTGTAAACTTTCAAAACTTTTCATTTCTTGTAACTTATGAGTTTAATAGAGTAATAAAATGAGGACTTTTCATTTTTCCTAACTCTTGTGTTCTTTTAATGGTTTTTAATCCAAGAGACTTTTGGTTTTCCATAACTTGAGGACAAGTTATGGTCTCCATTAAAACACATTATGATCATGAATTAATCTACCACATAGGTTCCAAATAATTCCTATGATCATCAAAACATCATAAGAACAAGAATATGAATATGAACACTTTCAAGAATCAAAATCACATTTAATCTTTGTAATTTTGATAACTAGTTGTTGTAAATGAGTTAGAAAAGACATTACACCTTCTAAAACAAGTTTTCAAGTACCAAAACATTTTAGGGTAATGATTCTAATCCATTTCCAGCAACTCAAGTCGAAATTCTGCACTCTGTCGACCCTACTCGCCGAGTGCATAAACCTACTCGCCGAGTAGGTTGAAGATACACATGAACTCGATGAGTCCTCCCCATGGACTCGCCGAGTCCATCAGTCAGACAACAAGATTTTCGACTTTCTTCAACTTTTAAGCACAAATAACAAACAAACAAGCCTAGGCTCTGATACCACTGATGGGTTTTGAACATTCTAACACTTCCTAAGTGTACATGCAACCCTAATAACCTTGGATCTATGTTTGTCTAATTATCATGCAAAGTTGAATTTCCAAGGTTATATTCCTATCTAGCATACATGGGGAACAATTTTAACTTGAATCATAGATAGAATAACTTACCTTGTTGTTGCTTGTGTTCCTTGAAACCTTGTGAGCCTAGCACCCCAAGTGTGATGCCTCAAATGCTTCACACAACACCAAATGCTCTTGGAAAGACTCTTGAGATAACACACACTTCTCAAAATCGGCCAAGCCCTCTAGTTTCTTATGTCTAGCCGATTTTGGTGGAGAATGGGATCCTTATATAGTGTTGGCACATCTAGGGTTACACCATGTAAACCCTAATGTGTCATGACTCTTCATTTCCATGACCCATGGGTTTATAACTCCCATGGAGCATCCATGGAGCATCCTATGGGTAGAACCCAACTTGATAATCCATGGAGCCTCTTAGCCCACTATACAAGATATGAATGATTTACATAATCAACCCATATATTTAATTAGTTATCCTTTGATCACTTAATTAATTCCAAATTAATTCTTTGATCAACTAATTAAATAATATTATTAATATATTAGAACTTATAATATATTAATAATCTCCAAGTGTTATTTCTCTCATTTAGTCTATCCAATTGCATGGTGCCATGCAACCCAAATGGACCATGCCGGTTCGGGTCAAGTACAAGCTCGAAATAGTTATGGACTTAGACACCTTATCCAACATCATTCTCCCTAACCCACAAGTTCTTGAAAAGTTTAAGGTCACTCAAAGCCCTATTGGCAAGGCAAGGTCTAGGTGTGATCACATCTTGGAGATGTAGTCACATATTGACAAGCCGGGAGAGTTGGGTGTCAAAGTCTTGAGAAAGTTGGTGGTTCAATCACTTTCTAAGTCACATAGTGAGTTCCTTTGGGACACCTATGTAACAGACTATGACAAGACCCTTAATGATCTTATCTATTTGTTAAGATCAACTTCCTTAAAACATGATGGACTTTGACAATAGTGACACAGGAAATCCAGAAAAGCTCTCTCTTCCCAATGGAAAGGGATCGGCCATAGTCAACTCGGTTGACCAAATGGTAAAGAGAAAAGCTAAGTCTGTGATAGTCTCGTGTACCATTATCAAAGGGTCCATATGTTTATATTGCCAAAGGAAGGGGCATTGGTTGCAAAGCTGCCTAATTTACCTAAGGATGTTAAAGTCAATAAGTTTGACTCTACTTCAGGTAGATTCCACTATCAAACTCTGTTAAGTTTCTATTCTGAGATTCTTGATACATGATGTGACTGGGTCACATGGTGATGTTTTAAGAATCAAAGAAAAAGGTGAAGAAACTTAAAGAAAGAATATGCTGAATCTAATCGCATAGATGGATTTCTATCGCGTAGTTTGAAGATCGGATTCTTGAGCTACTTCTCAGGAGTTATGAGATATTGCTTAGGAATAGATAACAACAAGTTTTCATATGGAGTGTAAGGATAAGTTTTTTCCGCAAAGTTTTAAAATAAAAGAAAATTTTTTGATTTTATTTATTTTAAAATATCCTTACAATGGCATTTGAGGAAAAATTGTTGCTTATATAATTCCATTAAGAGCAAGAGTGGAAATATGAAATTGATTCTTCCATTTGTGGTAATGTCTAAATTTACCAAATAAGGAAAGATTCTCATCAACCAAATTTCAATTGGACCGGAACTTGGAATCATGAAAGTTGTATAGCATGATGAATGAGAACTTTCAAGTATTGGAAAAATTAAGACTAATTACTTATTCACATGGATGTGTGAGTCAAGTAATGGACTAAGGGATCGAGTACATAGTCTTGTGCACTGGTCAAGTCCACCACAAAAGATTGATAAGACTATTCGTCATGATTTACTTAAGTTCAGTAAATATGATTATACTTACAAGCTTAATTGTAACTCTGAGACATTGGAAAAGGTTTCAATGTATGGCAGAGCGAATAAGAAGAATCAAATTAGGCAGAAGGATAAAAGGTTCTCAAATCTGAAAAGATGGGAGAGTACTTTAGTATCAGTTTTGTGATCATCTTAGTGATTAAGAAACCATATCAAAATTAGTTCTCTAAGGAAATCTTAGTGCATTCTTATGACTAAGAAGAGGAACTTGAATTGTTGAAGTGGTTAAATCAAGAAGATGAGTCATACTTCGTTCCAATACAAGTCTTAGAGTCATACTCCAAGATTGTAACTTGAGTGACATGTCTTAAAGAAGGTTTAAAACACTTGTCAAATGTAAGAGTAAAAGTTTTCTACTCTTGTACATTTGAAATTGGTAAGTTGTGATGTTTTAGATAAAACAAAGACCAACTTAGGCCAATTGTGTGAAGTGTTTGTCTTGATTAGAATCTGCACTATCTCTTGGATGTTTGACAAGGGAGTCTTATAAGTCAAGAGGACAGTGGGAGTCTTAAAGGTCTTGAAAGTCTCAAGAACTAATCAAGAATAGAACCTGAAGTTCTTCACTAGCACACGACTTGAGGTTTATAACCTATCGTGTTGACATATCTGTGCGCATTCCAGTTAAAGTTGGCTTTGAAATGAGTTCTTAGAGTTCTCAATTGGTTGCACAACTACTTGGAAGCAATGGCAGGCCCTTGAGCTGCCAGGTGGCAAGAAATTAAGATTGAGTTCAATCCATATGGTTTTGGATTTGTCATTATCTGTGTCTTGTGATTATGGTTTTGACAAATTCACATGGATAAGAACACATACACCATTAAATCTAAGTGTCATAAGGTTTCTCTCCGATTCATGAAAATGATGGTAAGGAAACACTTTCACCAAGTAGATTTTATCTAGATAGCAATTGTGATATTTGCATTCTCAAAGTCGTTAGTGGAGCGCGTGTGGTTAACCGACACACTAATATGGACTTGTGAGAAGTGGCAAAAAGGTCTAACCATTATGATTACGGCATACCTCTTCATAACTGTTTAGACACACAAGTGTGCTATCTAAGGGAAGGTGTATTATTTTTGATAAAATTTTATTAAAACAATCTAGTATCAGAAATCTGAACTTTGGTAAGAAAGTCAATGAAGTATTGATTTCTAGAAGTCCAGCTGATTTCTGAGTACATGTCAAAGCTAGTGGGAGCATAAGTGTTATGCTAATGATCATCATGTTAGTGGGAGCATGATAATTATGATAAGTATTGCAAGTTAGCAATGTTAATTATAGAAAACAAAAGGTTTCAATTGGAAAAAGAGTTGTTTTGCTATAATTAAGGGAGAGGAAATTATACTTCATCTCAAATCTATAAGCTTAGATCGTGAGGTTTTAATCATTTAGTCAAGGTTATATATATGAATTTCATGTTGGAATGGCTCAACATAAGGAAATTCTGTATATGGGTCCATTATTTGCGTTCTAAAATTCGATTATGATTACGGCATCCCTTTTCATAATCTGAATTATGAGAACTTGGCAAATTGAAATGGAAATATTATAGCAAAAGACTGGTTTAGTCTTTATGTAAGACATCATGAATCGTGTCTCATATGCTTCGGATAGAGGATCGATTACATGTGCTATAATCATCCGTTCTAAAATTTTCCAAATGTCTGGGGCATTAAGAAGGGAAAAGGTTTAGAACTGGATATGACTAAAAGGATTAAACAATTGTCGAGGACAATCTAAGGTTTACCAAAGATTGGTTGCTCAAGGACAGTTGGAAGTATAGTGATAATTCTGGAAGGACCATATTGACATAATCTGTAAGGAGGCAACTCTTGTTCAGAAGTAATTAGTCAAAATGGAATCTGGAAATGTTTCAAAGTTAGAATTTTTTCAATCTGTGTAAGATTAAGGAAACTTAGTGCAAGAAGGATGTTTCCAAGGAGTTGATCTCCTTTGGAATTCTCTGTAATGATTGTTGCCAAGTCTTTGTGAGTTTGTGCATAATCGTTACAAGAGGATCAATGCATATAAGTTTAGAATCTAACAGATTTCAGTAAATGACATGAATTTGGAATTCTTGTATTTGCGGTAAGGATTTGGGAGAGTGAAAAGAGAATCATTGAAGTTATGCTCAATGGATCTAGTTCACAAAGTAAAGATCATAGACAAACATAGTATGCATACTTGGTGTATGGCATGACTAGTGTTTAGAAAACATAGTGTACATGCTTGGAGCATGGGACAACTATTGATTTAAATTCAAGAATAAAGTTGATAGCTGAAACAGTATACAATGAATAATGTGTAATCATATGGTGATAGGTTTTGATACCATATTGGATTCTATTATTATTGTGTTTCACTTTGCATGTTTTGACTTCCCGAATAAACTGGGTTATTCTTCTGGAATGACTAAGTTATTCAAAGCATCCACAGTCGGTCATATGTTGGAAGTAGATATGAATTAAGACTGTCATGATGGGTTGTAGAGGTCTAAGGTGTTGGACAAGGCTACAACACTCATGAGTGCTCATAAGTTCTGAGTATTGGATTCAACCCGCGCTCATTGGAATCACTTCATGGATTCTATCACGAGTGATCATGAGACGATAATATCTTATATTCTTCAAACCTAGAGATATGAGTTGTTACTATGAGTTGATAGTACATTGATTGCACGAAACCGCATTTGGTAACTCTGTGCTATAAAACGTGCCTTTGTGTATGATTCAACAAGTAGTAGAACAAGCCATATGAGTCGAAGTTTATCCATTCCTTTTACCTTCGGGATAAAAGCGATATCTGTGGGCCCCTCGATGATTTGATGATGACAAATGGAAGTGCTCGGCCGGGCCAGGACTGATTTGATTTGTTCAATTAGTCAGTTGTCATAAATCGGAAATCGGGAAACAACAAATGGACAGAGAGAATGATTATAATCCATGTCTCTGTCCATATGATATCTAGAATGGAGCAATATATGATCCCTTATCTAATGGACAAGTCACTGACAAAGGTCAGAGTTCATCGATAAGGTCAGAGTTCGACAGAAGCTTTTGAGAGCTACGATTGCCAGTTGGTTCCTGAAGTCATACGCAACAATAGTTTTAGACTTATCCAAGTGGGAGACTGTTGGATTAATGTCTAAGTCCATAACTATAATTGGTAAGACTTGACCCGACCCGGCATGGTCCATTTGGGTTGCATACCATCATGCACTTGGATAGACTATAATGAGAGAAATAAGACACTTATGGTTATTAATATATTATAAGTTCTAGTATATTAATAATAAGAATAATAAGATTATTTAATTAGTATTGATCAAGAATTAATCTAGGATTAATTAAGTGATCAAAAGAAGACTAATTAAATATATGGGTTGATTGTGTAAATCATCCATACTTATATAGTGGGCTAATGCTCTATGGATAATCAAGTTGGGCTAAAACCCATAGGATGGTCCATGGATGCTCCATGGTGTATTTGTACCCATGGATCATGGAAATGAAAGGCCATGTCAATTAGGGTTTACATGGTGTAACCCTAACTATATAAGCATCTTATTCTTGACCAAAATCGGTCACTAGAATCACACTAGTGTGTGAAAAGGAAGGACTAGCTGATTTCATGAGTTGTAAGAATTCTCTCAAGTTATTCTAAGTGTTTGATGATTGTGATTCCATTTGAGGTGTCACACTTGGGGCACTAGGCACTCAAGCTTCATGAAGACATTCTACACCAAAGAGGTATGTATTCTATCTTGCTATAGTCATTGTTTTGTATGCTAGATTAGGATAATACCTTGGAAGTTCTTATTTGCATGTATAATAGAGAAAACATAGATCCAAGGTATTTAGGGTTGCATGTACACTTAGGAGTGTTAGAATGCTCAAAACCCAACAAAATCAACTCGGTAGTCTTGAGCACCATCTCGGTGCTTCCCATGACTCGATGCCCTACCTCGCCCCAACATACAGGAGTCCTGCACCTCCGACCATACAACATCTCAAATGGGGGTCGGTCAATACTAGCATAATAACTATTGTTATATGAAAACTCTGCTAGTGGGAGGTATGTATCCCAACTCCTTCTGTAGTCCAATACACAAGCTCAAAGCATATCCTCGAGCTTCTGAATCGTCCGCTCGCTCGGATCAGTCTGAGGGTGGTAAGCGGTGTTGAAATGTAACTGGGTGCCCAATTCTTCATGGAATTTCCTTCAAATCCTAAAGGTGAATCGGACGTCGCGGCCCGAGACCACGGATTCCAGCACTCCGTGCCTGACCACCACCTCTCGCACATAGATATCTGCTAACTTGTCACCAGAGATCGGAATAAAATGGGTACTGCTCATCAATCTATCAACAATGACCCAAATGGTATCCACATCCCTCGCCGTCGTCGGTAACTTTGAGATGATGTCCATGGTGATCTCTTCCCATTTCCACATGGGAATGGGTAGTGGCTGAACCTTTCCGTGAGGTAGGGGGTGGAAGTGAGACAAGCCAACTCACGAGAAACTTGAGACCGACTCGGAAAATACTCGAAATCGACTCGACCTTAATCGAGCCGAGCTCGAGCTCGAGCTACTCGAGTACCTTATCGAGCCGAGCTAGAGTACAAAAATACTCAGCTCGTAAGGCTCACGAGCTTAGTCGAGCTTAGTGTAATTTACATATATGCCATTTCTTTATAATTGTTCATTTATAAGATATATGTCATTTCTTTATAATTATTCATTTACGACATATATGGTTGATGTTATATTGATATTCGGTGATTAATAGTGGTTTTTTTGGTAGTTTGGACATTTACATGTGGAATGTTTAATATTTCTTACTCAATTTAGTGATTTTGATTTTTTTTAAAATATTAGTCGAGCCGAGCCGAGCCGAGCTCGAGACTGTCGAGTATTTCACGAGCTCGAGCTTGAGCTTAAAATCAACGCTCGAGTCGAATTCAAGCCGAGTTTCGAGCTCGAGTATTTTAGTCGAGCCGAGCTTCGAGCTTAGTAGTATTCGGCTCGACTCGGCTCGTTTACACCCTTACCGTGAGGCCTCTGATGTTCGTCCTTGACCTTTCTCCAAGTCAAGCACCACTCTAAGAACCAAGCGACCTCTCGCTTAATGCAGGGTCACCAATAACTCAACATTAGATCTCTATACATTTTTGTAGCCCCCAGATGTATAGAGAACTAGGACTTGTGTGCCTCCTCCATGATCTTCTGTCTGACTCCCGTAGATACTGGTACCCACACCCAGCTACACTGTGTCAAAAGACCCCGACCATCCCAAACTAATAAGGGAATCTGACCCCAAATCTGCTTGATCTTCCAGTTCTCTTTCTTCAAACCCTCTACCTGAGTGTCCTTGATAATATGCAATAAGTGGGAAATCACCGTCATCCTAAAACAGACATCTCCAATCAGAGTACTCGCCGCCTTGCGACTTAAGGAACTGGACACCATGTTTGCCTTTCCTGGGTGGTACAACATCTCACAATCGTAATCTTTTAATACATCCAACCACTTCCTCTGCCACATGTTGAGGTTCTGCTGATCCATCAAATACTTCAAACTTTTATGGTCAGTAAAGACGATGCACCGGACTCCGTACAAGTAATGTCTCTAGATTTTGAGGGCAAACACAACTGCCCCCAATTCTAGGTCGTGAGTGGGCTAGTTCGCCTCATGAGGCTTCAGTTACCTCGAGGCATATGCGATCACATACCCCCTCTACATCAAAACAACCCCTAACCATGTGATAGATGCATCACAATACACCACTAAATCATCCAACCCCTCGGGTAGTGCTAAAATTGAGGCCTCACATAACCTTTGTCTCAAGGTCTCGAAAGCCAACTGTTGATCTGGGCCCCACCGAAAAGTCACATTCTTCTTGGTTAAACGAGTCAAAGGTACAGTGATATTGGAGAAATCTTGTATAAATCTCTGGTAATATCCCGCTAGGCCCAAGAAGCTACGGATCTCAAATGCGTTCTACGATATTTCCCATCACATCATTGCCTCAATCTTGGCTAGATCAACCAAAATACCCTCTTGGTTGATGATATGCCCCAAAAACTACACCTCCTGCAACCAGAAATCACACTTTAAGAACTTGGCATAAAGCTTTATCATCCTTAGTGTCTCCAATGCATCCCTCAAATGTTGCTCATGTCACTCCTTGGTCTTAGAATAGACCAAGATATCATCGATGAAAACTATCACAGACCGATCCAACATCAGTCTACACTCCTTGTTCATGAGGTCCATGAACGTTATTGGGGCATTGGTGAGCCCGAATGGCATCACCATAAACTCATAGTGATCGTACCGAGTCCTGAAAGCTGTCTTTGGTATATCCTCAGCCCTAATCCTCATCTGATGGTACCCTGACTGAAGATTAATATTGGAAAACCAATATGCACCCTGAAGCTGATCCAACAAATCATCGATCCTCGGAAGCGGATAACGGTTTTTCACCTTTAGCTTGTTCAACTCCCGATAATCGATGCATATCCTGTGTGACCCGTCCTTCTTCTTTACAAACAGGATCGATGCTCCTCATGGAGAGCTGCTCAAACGAATAAACCCTCAGTCTAGCAGCTCCTGAAGCTGCGTAGACAGCTCCTGCATCTCAGGTGGAGCTAGCCAGTATGGTGCCTTGGCTATCGGAGTAGCACCTGACACCAAATCAATGCTGAACTCTATTTGCCTCTCTAGAGGCACCCCAGGCAACTCCTCGGGAAAGACATCTCGAAAATCCCATACAACCGGTACACTACCCAAATCAGTCGTGGTCTCAACCCTCGTATCCGATATGTACGTATGCCAAAAATCTCGAACAACCCTGATGGAGAAGTCTCCTAACCCTAGCAGCCGAACAGAGAGTTGGCCCCTGTGAGGCCCTTTCTCCCTGAATAACCAATTCTCCCCCACTTGGGGTTCGAACTCTCACCAACTGGCGCTCGCAGTCTATCATGGCCCCATTGGCCCCTAACTAGTCTATCTCGACGATCACCTTCAACCCTCGCAGTAGTATCAGGACCAAATCAACACAGAACCTCTCCCCAAAAATATTTAGGACACAGTCCCGATATACCCTCACAGTACTGACGGTCGCAATCTCAAACTCCAGCAGGGAATCCAAAGTCCTCGGAGCATCGCATTACTTCTTGCTAAGTGCAAGAGATACGAATGATCGGGTAGCTCATGAATCGAAAGGAACATGAGTCGACATACCATTGACCAAAATGGTCCCTATATAAGCGCACGTATATACATATAAGCATAAAAAATAATATCAAACAGGGAAAAAAATAGATTACGTACCAGCCACAACGTCTGGTGCAGCTCGAGCCTTCTCTGTGGTTAGTTGAAATGCATGACTCTTCACCGCAGGAGCTTCCGCCTTAGCA
Organism: Lactuca serriola; assembly: GCF_051521515.1. Taxonomy (NCBI): domain Eukaryota; kingdom Viridiplantae; phylum Streptophyta; class Magnoliopsida; order Asterales; family Asteraceae; genus Lactuca; species Lactuca serriola. The sequence goes on from NC_136410.1 coordinate 200,940,396, forward strand.
GGGTGTCCATCAGTGATCCTCATTGTGGTGGGTGCAGGCGTCACCACTGCTTCTCCTACTCCCTGCAACTTCGGACAATCGGCCTTTTTATGGTCGATCTGGTTATAGTGGAAACATATCAAGCCCTTCTTGGGGCAACCCCTGCTCACGTGGCCCGATTGGCCACACGCTTAACATCCCGATCCTGCCGTTCAACGACCCTATTGTGTGCCCTACTACACTTGGCGCACCGAACATGAACCTGCTGTCCCCTACTGGAAGAATCAGAGGTCTTAGGCTTTTTAGCCTGACCTACAGCCGCCTGAACCTTCTCCGACTTCTACTTTGCGCGAAGCTCTAACTCAATCTCTTGTTCCTAGGCCTTCTCCACCATCTCGTTTAGGGTCTTGCACCATGAAAAGCTCACGAACTCGTGGATATCATCCCTCAACATGGAATGATACCTCTTCCTCCTCATATCCTCATCCGCAGCATACTACGGAATCAATAGTGCTCGTTCCTGAAACTTGGCGGTAATATCCGCCACAGTCTCGGTGGTTTGCTGTAGCTCCTAAAACTCCTTCACAATCAGTTGCACCTCGATGGATGGTGCGAACTCTAACTCAAAATTCCAGACAAACTCCTCCCATGACATCTCAGCCACTCCATCTGATCCCATCTGGTGGGTCACGTCCTCCCACCAGTTCCTATCTCGGTCCCTCAACATACATGAAGCAAACCCCACTTTTGCTACCTTGGGGCAAGAGCTCGTGTGCTAGGCATTCTCCATGTCTGCCACCCAGCGTCGACTAACTATGGGGTCCCTGAACCCAAAGAACTCAGGCGCCCATACGCCTTGAACTCCCGGAACGAGGGATTTCGGGCCCTGATCTCTCCTACAGCAATCTCAACTCGAAAATACCTGAGCCGCTCCTCCATAATCTCCATCATCCCCTCCTTGATGGTCCCGAAAATTGCTGGGGTAGCGTCAAGAATGCCCCTCATAACCTCGGCTGCGATAAGCTCGTAGAGCCTCTGATGAATGGGCTCTGTACCGTAGCCCCACCCAAATCTTGATCCGGATCCTGATCCCCCTGCTCCATGACGTGTCACCACCATACTGCATTGAAATACCATAACACAAAATGATTAACATATTCAAAAAGGGGATCCTTCCACACCGGTCTCCTTAGGGCTTCAATATCTAACATTAGTTTGGGTACAGGTCATGTGCTTTTAGTAGTATGAGCCTAATACTACCTTCCACACCTACCTGTACCTTCCCAAAGGCTCTACCTGATAACTCTAATTCGTCCCAAAAAAAAACATATCTCACAAATACCGCATAGCTCAAATCCTAGGCTATCCTAAGATTTGCTCAATCCCATTAAACTAGAACTCAAATCACTCATAACAGGTTGCCTAATGCATGAAAATTATACACAAAACATAATCAAATAGACTATCGAATAAAAAACTCTACCCTAGGACCACAACCAAACAAGGAACAGGAAATAAGGCCAAATCAATTATTCTAAATCTATAAGACCCTAACCGTATAAATTTTTTAAGGCATACACATAGCAAAATCCATACGACTATCACATTCCAAATATAGCATGGCTAACATATTGGGGAAAACAATTACTTGAGCTCGGCCGATTACAGGCATTGTACTCTCTTTTTTTCTTACAAGAAATCAGTTTTTAAAAGCTTTTAACTTTGATTTTGAAAAAAAAAACAGTTTTACCATTTCCCCAGTTTGAGTTTTGACACACTCAAGAGTATGCCCGAATCCCTCAAACCAAGGCGCTGATACCAACTTGTAACAACCCAAGTTTCCAAGAATTTTTTTTATTTTTAATAGCAAAATCTTTTTCATAAAATATAGCATTTTGTTTTCAAAAATCCATGACATCAGATAAATTATTCAAAACATCAGAGTGTCCAAACAAAAATGTCGAAGACTGCACGTCGTGCCATCAAGTCGGGCCCTTGCCCTTTGATCCTGAAGTACCTGAAACAACCAGCAAACTGTAAGCTAATGCTTAGTGAGTTCCCCATAACATACCCTACATAAACCACATAATCACATTACCATATCATCACATATGTACAACATAAGCCATGCATACAAACATATAAGGATGTCGTGGACTCCCTCCAAGGTCTTACTCCAGGGTGTCGTGGGCTCCCCCAGGATCTTACACCTATATGCATGGGCTCCCCCATGGTCTTGCTTGGAATGACATGGGCTCCCCCACATGGTCTGACAGCCAAGTGCCACGGGCTCCCTCCGGGGTCTTCCATGCAAGTAGCACATAGACAACTAGCATAGCACATACCACGTAATCACTAGCATACCACATAACACATAATGGGTCGGCCTTGGTGCCTTTGACCCATTGGTATGTTGAGGAGACTCACCTCTGTCTGCTAAACTCGAACGTTGCTCGCCTAACAGTTCGAAACCGTGAGTGATGAATAATAAAACAATTAACCCTAAATTAGGATTAAACACAATCTGATTGATGGATCCAATTACCTAATCCCAACTCCTTTCTTATAGGCCCAAGAGTCTTTCTTTTGCTAATGGGCCCAAAATCCATGTCCAAATCCATTAATGGGCGACATGGCCCAATAAGGCCCAACTAAAAGAACTATGGCCCCGAAAACACAATATCAGCCCAAAACTCTAAAAGGGAACCAAACCCAATGTTGAGTAAGGCCCAATATGCTTTCAAGCCCAAAACAAGCCCAAACCGATCGAAGTGCATACACCTTGCGTACCACTCCAGTACGCTTAACGTACTAGTTCTTCATGTCGTACATGCTGCGTGCATGCTACTACGCACGGCGTGCAAGTCAGGCATGCACAAACGACCATTAAGCTCTTAATGCTTGGGAAATTAACGTCTAACTTTAGATCTGAGTCCATTAAGATGACTTAAGGCATAAAGTTGGCAACTTTATGCCTTTACATGTTCCATATGCTCGCAACAACCCTTTACAACCGATTAAGGGCTTTCAAAAGGTCTTAACTCATGCATGAGGTCAAAATACCCATCAAGACTGCATTTTATGGTATGAATGAACTAGTGGACCTCAAATCTACTCTTCCTAAGATATGGAGTTTCTCAAACTCTCAAGAGGTGATTCATAAACACAAAAGGGGACAATATAGCAAACCCTAGCTCAATCTAATGAACAAGATGGAAAGATTAAGATTTATACCTCCAGAAGCTCCTTAAGATGATCTAGATGTAGGATCTTGAAGCTCAATGCCACACCAAGCTTGCTCACTAACTTCTTCCTCTTGAATAATCTCTAAAATGGCTACAAATACACTTTTTAAGCTCAAGAACACTCTCGCAAGGAAATCTGGGGTAAAAGGGCGAAATGAGGCTATGGAGGCTAATTAGGGTTTGGTCCAAGAGGCTTAAGGATGAATAAATAGGTGTCAAGTCCGAGAATTAGGGTTTTGAATATTTATCACGTACGCCCTGGGCACCCTTAGGTAAGCCCAGCGTACATCCATCCTTAGTACGCTAAGCGTACTTTTAAAGTAAGGCCAGGGTACTTAAGGGGCCATTATTGTATACTTTTACATTTCAAGGGTTCAAAGGGTATTTACCTGATTTAGAGTGTTACACCAACGATGGCAATTGCAGCAAGGTAAACGAAGAACACAATGTTTAATTTAAGGTAAAATGTAACACTTGGAATCCTGGTATGTTCATTATTGCCCCTTGTGTATTGATAAATTGCATTTTGGTCCTTGTGTTGTACGCTTGGCGTACCACATGGTACGCTTGGCGTACAAGCTACGAAGCGAGTATGTGGGGCGTACATCATGGTACGCTTAGCGTACTCGTGTGAGGCTTGGACGGGGTTCCAGACACATATGCGAGGCGTACATTCATGTATGTGCGGTGTACGTGTGCTTTAATGAAAACCCTAATTTTGGGGTTGGACACTATATAATCATCTTTTTGGATCATTAAACCCTAATTTCTCAGCCTCGACTGTCCTTATATCCTCATGCACAAAATCCTAAGCCTATCCTTTGTGTTTTGAACTCATTATGTCCATTTTGGTGTGTTTTGGTCCATATTCAAGAAGTGGAAGCTTGGTGCAAGGTGGGGAATCAAGGAAGAGCTTGTGGATCATGATTATCTGCTTCATTTCCAGCTTTTTTGAGGTAAAAATCTATGAACTTGTTCATTAATGTCTTAGATATATATTTATGAGTTTTGGTCCCTTTTTGGCTCCATGAATGAGATCTAGAGGTTTGGTACCACTCTAGGAGCTATGAGTTGCCACTCTTAGTGTTTCTGAGGTTCAAGATTCATAAAGTTGACACCTTTAGGGTTTAGTTATCCCACATGCATGAGATCTTGTCCATTTGGTGAAAGTATAATGTTATACCTTGAATTTGGGTTTTTTTGGGTATGCAAAGTAACCAAGTCAATGACTTTATGGTTCTAGACACTTATTAGGACTCATATTTGTGGTTTGGACTTCTGGACTTAAGCATTAGGAGCTTAATGCATATTTTGGCTTAATGGGTGAGTACGCTGACCGTACAAGTCTATACACACAACATACAAGCCAAATAGCGTGTACGCTTGGTGTACAACTGAGTATGTCCCAAGCACTCAGGAATATGGGTTGTGGACTTCGGGCTTCAAGTTTGGGCTTGAGTGTGTGAGTTCTTTTTGGGGCTTCTGAGTGCAAGTGTTTAGGCTAGTAAAACTTGTTGGGCTTTAAGGTAAGGACCATGCAAGGGTTTGGGCCCAATTTTGAAAATTGAGCCATATATGGGCCTTGGTTGATTATTTGGTTTTAGGCCTTTTAGATTGTGAGTTTGGACCTTAGTCTTGGACCAAACTTGGTGAGGGGTAAAATGGTTTTTTAACCCCAAGTATGGATTGTTTGATATGTTTTGGGACCCAAATGTTAATTGGGTGTTATTTTGGTATTGATAGCTCGGGAATTCATCAGACCAGCAGCCAGGGATTTTCAGTAAAATTCAGCAGTTGATGTGAGTTTCCTCACTAGGTTTAGCGGGTCTAAGGCACCAATGTTGTCCCTTATTGTTTATGTCAGGATGCTAGGAGTCTGCGTGCCCTTACATATGTTATCTGCTGCTAAGTATACCGGACGATGCACAGTGCCAGGCGAGGCCCGATGACTGAAACGTATGCTATTGTTTATGATCATTGTATGTGTTATCATGATTATGTGATATATATTGTATGTGTATAGTGGGTGGGGATCGATATTAGGCGGGGCCTAAGAGTAATAGATCTGTATACCGAGCGGGGCTCGATGTCGGGCGAGGGCTAATGTCGGATGGGGTCCAATGTAGGGCGGGGGCCCAGTATGTGATTTATTATGTATGGTATGGGGTAGTTTGGGGAACTCACTAAGCTTTGTGCTTATGGTTTTCAGTTATGTTTCAGGTACTTCTGGTTCCAAGGGGAAGAGCTTGGGATGACTAAATCACACACACCACATGGGTTTCGCTCTTGAGATGTTACTCTGATTGGTATGATGTTTGATACACTTGTTTTCATTTGCTTTGTATGGATAATGTTTTTGGAATACGGTTTTACTTAAATTGAAAATGACATTTTTGGATCATATTTTTGGGATGTTACACGAAATTTATAGTTATTGGAAGCAAAATATACCTTGGAGGCAAAACAAATCATTCCGACATCAATTCCGACTATGATTTTGCTTCGCAGTAGTGGCTACTTGATTGACGCGATGAACTGACACCAGAGGTTTGGGAGGAGTTTAAACCCAACAAGAAATGTGGAGAAGATTAAATCTTTTCATTAACGTTGAATGGAAGAAAACAATAGTGGATGAACTGGTGGTAAATGAGAAGAATAAGTGTGTCCGGAAGATGTTGATGATAACTGCAAGCTAATGAACAGTACCTAATTCAGCCGAGTACAATTTATAATTCGTTCTCTCCTTTAATATATACAATTTTCAAAAAAAATGCATTTTCGGTATATATATTCATATCTTTTTTGTGAAAATACACATTTAAAAAAAATATTCACATGAACCATCTTAAAATGTTTTTTTTTCAAAATCGTTTTTTGGAATGCCTTCGTTCTAAGCAATTAATAATTTTTGGTATTTTTAGTTTTGAAAAATAATGTGTAGAAAAAGTTCCCATTGAAATATGTTTGTTAGCATTCTTTAAAATTATATATATATATATATATATATATATATATATATATATATATATATATATGCTTTGTATAAGACGGCCTACTTTTGTGAGACCGTAAGACCATTTTTTTCTAGTAAAATATTCTAATATTCTAGTGTTTATAAAAATTAAATATGTATAACATTCTAGTATTCTAAAAAAAATAATTTTAACATATTTTACATTGAAATATTCTAAAACATATAATGTTAGAATATATTGCATATTTTATTTTTACGAACAATAGAATATTAGAATATTTCACTAAAAATCTTTGGTCTCACGGAGTTATGTTCGTCTCAAATGAACTCTTACCTATATATATATATATATGTATATATATATATATATATATATATATATATATATATATATATATATATATATATATATATATATATATATATGGTGAGCATGAGAGTCATTAGTGGTTGACGGATCGGGGTGAGTCCGAGAGTCATTAGTGGTTAACGAATTAGGGTGAGCCTAGAAGAGTTACTAGTGGTTTACGGGTTGGAGTGAGCCCGAGATTCATTAGTGGTTAACGGACCGGGTATAACCAGGATTCGTTAGGGTTGAAGAATCGAGGTAAGCTCGAGGATATCTAGGCGTCATTAGATCGGTGGTTGTGACAACCCAAAATTTATTCCGTCATTATAACCCGTTTCCGTTAATAAAATACTCTATTTTATAAAAGTTCCGTTAATTTGGGGTAGACAAATCAAAGAAATGTTTTATTTTATTTCATTTTATGTTTTTAACGTCGTAATGAAATAAATAAAAATACGTGAATTACCTTTCCATTTAGTTGGAAAAAGTTTATTTTTAACTACGACCATTTAACCGGGTAAAACTTTAAACCTCATTAAACATAAGTGCCGGGTAGTCGTATACCGGGTACAACACTCAAGCCCTATATAAGGGTGGGTGGACACTCCTTAGGACCTTTTTACCACACTAGACACTCTTTCTCTCTCTACTCTCTCTCCTCAAGTTCGATTTCATCCCAAAACCGCAAGTTTCCACCTCCAAGACGTAAGTTCCCTTACCCTAACTTGTTCTAAACATCATTGCTTGTTGTTATAGCTCAAAAATCATGCGACAAGGCCGAAAATAAGGATTTTACGGCCTAAGAGCATCCTTAGGCCGTAAACCCCTAAAAAGGTGCCAAAAATGCCCAAATTCTCCCCTTTAGGCTTAGAAACTAGTTTTGGATTTAACCTAGAAGTGTTTGAGTCATGAATCATCGAGTTTGAGGGCTTGAAAGAGGGTTTACAGTCCAAGCATATGAATAGACCGTAAACTCCCTCTAATCATGCGAATCAAGCCCAAAACTCTTCCAAATCACTTTTGGAGTTTAGATATGACTTAGGGACTTACAATTTCGGACTTGGAACACCTATACATCATCATTTGAAGGGCAAAAAACAATTTACGGCCCAAGCATATGCTTAGACCGTAAACTCCCTTAAACCATGCCAAATGAACCTTTAAACCCCTAAATAGCCTTATACCCTCACTAGAAATGGTTAGGAATGAGCCAAGGACCTCAAAATCGAAGATTGGAGGGTGCCCAAGAGTTCACGGCCTAAGCCATGGGGCTTACGACCGTAAACTCCCAAGGAGTGGTCCTAGGACCGTAAACTCCAAGGGAGTACTCTTTTGGAATCTTGAACACCCCTATAACCTTGTATATTGCCTTGGAATCCCTTCTAGAACCACAAGAGTATTGGAAATCACTCAATTATACTCCTCCCATGAGTTTACGGCCGTAAAATCATGGGGGAGGTGGTCTCCCAGCCGTAAACTCATCAAAGGTGGGTTTGTGAAGAGTAAACTCCATAGTGAGGCCTAAAACTCCTTCCTAGCAACCCATTAGCCTTCTAGCACTCAACCGTAGAGTTTTATCCATATTAAGATGTCTATATGTGTTAATTAGAGTTTAAATCACTAATTTCTTGTAAACATATGTCTTCATATGTTACTAGGGTCATAAAGGGTGTGCAAGTCTTTACTTAACACCAAACGCTCATCCGACACTTCCACCTGATCTACTCATTGCAGGTGAATTCATACCCCTTAATGAAACTTTTCAAATGTTTTTACATGTTTTATGGGGGGGGATACAAGTATAGTGCAAAAAGTTTTATTATCAAATCATATGTGATTCATAACTTACCATCAAAAAGGGATTTTTCTACACTTTTAGCTACTTACCAATAAAACTGTTTAAAATATTTATCAAATGTGTTTTTAAGATTAAATTGTTGTTAAACTATTTTTAAACTGTTTTTAAACAGCTTTTCTTTTAAAATATATCTACACTAATATATTTATATAAGTAAGACTTGAAGGACTTAGGAGCGATAGCCCGCCTTATTTCCTGTTCTTGTTTGATGTGGTCTTAGGGTATCTGTTATCCGTCCGACTGTCGTTGATTTCTTAGTTATATATCATATATATTTGTGCTGGATATGAAAGTCTTCATCTTATTCAATACCTTTGATGATCAAAGGCAGGAATTCACACTCTCAAGTTAACTATACTAGGTATAGTTAAGACTACTGCTCGTTACCTCTATTACTACTATATTCACTATAACTGTCATTATTACAAGTTAATGCATGCATAAGAGAACACTCTATGTACTATACTAAAAGTCTACTATACTATAACACAAGAGAATACACTAATCTAGAGTATAACACACTATCCCTCTATAAGACACTCTACCGCGCTTACACCATGTGACCAGGGCTTCCCGGAAGGAAAGCAGCACTACATGTATAGATCTATACGGGACGGACACTATTACATCCCAACTGTTAACTATAGTCCGAGCCAACTAGGCCCATGGGTGGCACTACATCACTACACTACGAATGACCGGGAAGGTCATCGGGTTCTCTATTATCATTCAGTCTGGTTACATGAGGGGTTATACCCATATCCAAATTAATACACTAAGACTTAAAGTCTAAGCTAACATCCCGAAGTAAGTAAATATCTATTACTAATTGAAGTTTGCACCACTACTACTGTCAGCAGGCATAACTTTTCTTCATCTATGTTACTCAAATGAGAACTATTACTGTACTTTTATAACTGAAGGTTTCAATGATAATACTTTTACACACTCAAAGGATTTAACTAACAATTGTACATTTCTGGAAAATATAGGATTTTCTAGGGATTTTTACTACTCACAAACATAAATTTCAGTTTTTATATTACATGTTCGTAAACACTTTTACACAGACAATGACACTAAATTCTTATGAACTCACCAGCTTTATGCTGATACTCGTTTTCAAAAAAACTTGTATCTTCAGGTCAAAGATGGACAGTTACTGGTGCAGCTTTTGAGAAGATGGAGCATATACAAGACCCATCTTTTATTTTTGTTATATTTTTGGTGTCTATTAACTGTGCAGAACACGTTTGTAATTAAACTTACTATATAAATGCAATGGTTGTTATCGCTTGTTTTAACTATTATGCAATTGTTATGATACTGTACATGACGTCCTCCACCCCAGAACGTACTCCGCCGTTCTCGGTTTTGGGGTGTGATAGATTCGTATCAGAGCATTGTTTATAGTGAATCAAGTATATCAACCTATAAAAGATATACGAACTATAAACACTTCGGGACTAAAACACTCTGACCAAGAACATATACTTTTAAATACTAAAATATTTAACTAAGTATATATATACATACACCACTACAAAAGGGTCAGTATCATACTTGAACAGAACAAAAGTATTAAGATTGTTGAACAACACAATTAAGCTTAGAGACATATAGTCACATCTGGGTGGATGTAGCCTGATCAACTACATTTTTCCAGGAGTGACTAGCATGTGCCTAAGGGTGATTATGGTGTTGCAACAAGTCTTAAAACTTACCAACACAACCACAAGAACGTTAGAACAAGAATACTATAGGAGTATTCTGCATTCTACTAACTACATATGTGATAACTAAAAGGGTCGTGACTGGTAGGACAATAGTTGCTAAGTGGATACACCACGGTTACATGTGACTAGGGTGCTATAGACTCAGAATCTGTGGCCTTTGCTTCATTTCTTGTTCTTGTTTGATTGGGGATCTGAAGTTAGGGTTGCTTATTCGAAGGACTATCTTGTTTCGGTTTCATGTAATTGGTATGCACTACGCAAGTATTGGGTCGACTAATAACGATCCATCTTATAAGTATCCTAGATAAGTATGTCTATTAACCTTTCTTTCCCCATTCTCACGTAGATAACATGGCTGGCTTCCACCATCCCGGCGATCTATATTATCCAAACCAAGGCAATGGAGGATGGCTCGATGAGGAGCCTGAAGATGATCACCCGATCCCTTTGGATGATTACCATGCAGAAGGCTTCTCGGATAGCTCCAGCTCCGAGCCAGAAGTTAACAACCTACCCCCTGTAGCTCCAAACCCCAACCCTCGTCCGACATTTCAAGGTCCCACTCCCATGTGGGCAATAACCTTGAACCGATGGAGCAAGGAGCAGGGTCAGCCTTTACCTTACCATGGAGACCGAAGCTTCGACAACATAAGCGAGGGAGGATCAGCAGACCGAGTTCTGCCCATCATGGTCCGAAGGATTTCCAGGAACGTCGAGCAAGGTCAAGAAGCCATTGGCCGAGTTATAGAAGTTGATGCCAACTCAAATCTCAACACTGTTTGCATCCACCAACTTGAAGAAGCTATGGATAGGACGAGGAGGACCAATGAGGCTCTGCAGCAACAACTAGCTGCATCCCGAGCCGAAGTTAGGGAACTCCGAGCATGTCAGAGGACTCATGAACGGCATCTTCAGGAAGTTATGCGCCAACTAGCTGATCTGAGGGTTCGCCCAATGGGGACCCGTCGCCCGTAGAAGATGTCAAAACATCTCACTCTTTTGTTTAAGACTAGCCTTTTCTTTCCTATGCTCAGTAGAGCACTTGTCTGTAAACATTTCCTAACTTTGAAAGTACTCTAATTAGGCCTCTAGACTGCCAACATTTTTCCTTATGGTTTGATGTAAGACCTACTGTTAGGTCACTTTTCCCGAACTTGTATTACATCATTAATACTAGTAAATTGGCAGTTAACTACTCTATTGCTATGACTCTCTCTCTCTCTCTGATCACCGGACTATGTTGATTTGGTCCATGAAACACTCTTATCATACTTGCAATAGACTCTTACTACTGTCATCATCTCTATGAACTTTCAGTGGAAGATGCCTCCTCGCAAGCACCCAAACAGAGGCAGACCTGCAACTCAAACCCCACCTCCACCACCTTCTCCTCCGCAGTTCGATCCAGTGCTGTTTCAAATAGCTGTGACGACAGCTGTGACGGCATCCATGGCCCAAATGAATTCTGGCGATGCTAGTGGAGCCGGAATGGGCACCAACTCCAGACATGGTGAAATTCCCTCACGTACACAGGGGTGTACTTATAAAGATTTCATGAACTGTAAACCAACATTTTTCAATGGGACCGGAGGAATCCTTGCTCTATCCCAATGGATCGAAAGAGCCGAAGCCGTTTTCAAAATGTGCTCATGCCCTGAAGAAAGCAAAATCAAGTTCGCTGCTGCCACCTTCACTGAAAGGGCCCTGACATGGTGGAATAGCCATGTCAGTTCACTCTCTCTAGTAACTACCAATGCCATGGGCTAGGACACACTAAAGGACCTACTGAGAAGGGAGTACTGCCCTAGAGGTGAGGTTCAGAAGCTTGAAGAGGAACTCTGGAACCTCAAGATGAAGGGAATAGACATTGTGGCGTATACAGCCAGATTCTGCGACCTGGTTGCTATGTGCCCTAACATGATCCCTTCTGAAAGCAAGAAAATCGAACGATACATCTGGGGTTTAGTGCCCCTGTATAGAGGAAATGTTATGTCTTCAAATCCTGCAACCTTTGACAGTGCCAAGGAGCTGGCCCACAGGTTGATTGATCATGAAACTCCTTCCACTCCAGCAACAACAACACCTGACACTGCCCCGCCCAAGACATCCAAAAACAAAAGGAAGCGGTGGGACAAAAAGAAGGATAAGAAAGCTCAACCCTTTTCCAAGAACCAACAGGTAGTGGCCTTCCATGCTGCCACCACTCCTGCTACCCCTATGCCAGCAAAAACCTATGTTGGGAACCTGCCCAAGTGCCCCAAGTGCCCCTTCCATCACAACGGCCCTTTCCGTGAATTGCACTGCACCAACTGCGGCCGGAAGGGCCATACCATCCAGTTTTGAAGATCCCAACCCAAACCTATCTCTCAAGTCCCTAGTTCGGGAGTGAGCCAGACCTGCTATGACTGCGGTGAAGCTGGCCATTTCAAGAAAAATTGTCTGAAGGCTGGGAATGCGGGAGGAACAGGAAGACTACTCGCTATTGGCCACAATGAAGCATTAGCGGACCCCACAGTAGTCACGGGTACGTTCCTTCTCAACAACTCTTATGCTTGTGTCTTATTCGATAGTGGTGCATAAAGAAGCTTCATAAACCAAAACTTTAAACACTTACTTAAGTAGTCCCCTCAACCACTAAAAGAAACATTCGTCGTAGAAATGGCTAACGGAATGACAGAAAGCTCTAACGAAATTTACATAGGCTGTACCCTCACGTTAGACGGTCATTCATTCCCAATCGACCTCATACTAGTCTCGATCAAGAGTTTCAATTTCATTGTTGGCATGGACTGGTTGAGTCTTCATCGTGCAGATATTCTATGCTTCAACAAAGCCATCCGCCTAAATCCACCGATTAACGAAACTCTGTTAATCTATGGAGACAAACCCAATATGAGCCTTCGCATCATCTCGAGTATTCAAGCCCAGAAGCACTTGCGTAAGGAATATCGCGCATCCCTTGCTCACATTGTTGATACGAGCCAGAAAGCGAGAGATATAAAAGACATCTCTGTAGTATGTGATTTCCCTGATATCGTTCTAGAGGAGCTTCTAGGTTTACCTCCCAAACGTCAAGTTGAGTTCCGAATCGACCTAGTTCCAGGAGCTACCCCCGTAGATAAATCGCCCTATCGTTTAGCACCTGCAGAGATGCAAGAACTGTCCGGTCAACTTAACGAGCTGCTCAGCAAAGGCTTTATAAGACCAAGCTTCTCACCCTGGGGAGCTCCGGTCTTGTTCGTGAAGAAGAAGGACGGATCATTCTGTATGTGCATCGACTATAAGGAGCTGAAAAAACTCACGGTCAAAAATCGCTACCCTCTTCCCCGTATAGACGACCTATTCGACCAACTGCAAGGGGCGAGTTACTTTTCCAAGATTGATCTTAGGTTCGGGTATCACCAGTTACAAGTGCTTGAGGAGGATGTTCAGAAGACAGCCTTCCGAACTCGTTACGGACACTACGAGTTCGTAGTAATGCCCTTTGGACTGACTAACGCACCCTCAGTGTTTATGGACTTAATGAATAGGGTGTGTCGTCCACACATAGATCAGTTTGTCATCATCTTTATTCATGATATACTCGTCTACTCTCGGAGTGAGGAAAAACACAGGAATCATCTACGACGAGTCCTGGAAACCCTACGATCGGAGAAATTATACGCGAAGTTCTCTAAGTGCGAATTTTGGATCCGAAGAGTTGAATTCTTAGGACACATGGTTAGTGAGGAAGGAATCCATGTGGACCCTGTTGGATTAGTGTCTAAGTCCATAACTATTTTGTTATGTACTTGACCCGATGGTGCATGGTCCTTTTGGGTTGCCTTCACCAAAGCAACTTGATAGGATGAACTATGGAGAGAAAGGATTAAATATGATTTATTAATATATTATGAGAATAATATATTAAAGAAGAAATCATATTTTTTAATTAATATTAGTCAATAATTAATTGGTAATTAGTTTTGTGACTAAAAGAGATTAATTAAACTTAAGGGACTGGAATTGTAATTATAAGATAATTGCAATTGGGCCATGGATTGCCTTATATTAAGGAGTGGACGAATTCTATGGGGAAACCCATAAGAAATCGTCCAAGGCCTTAAGGAAAGGGATCCATGGGTTGCTTAGGGCTTAAGCATCCAAATTAGGGTTTCCTTGTTAGATAACCCTAATAGCCTAACTATATATACATCCCTTATGACCCAAAAACGTGGTAGAGACTTCTCTAGGGTTTGTAGACGTTTTTGGGCAGCCTCCTTCATCTCTCCTCTTCATCCTTTTGCTCTTGGTGTTTGTGAACCATTAGAGGAGTGACATTTGTGACTCTAAGCTTTCTAAAGTCAATAAAAGAAGGATTTGGGATTGTTATTGCTAAATAACAATCAAGGTATGATCTAAACCCTAATTATATGTTATATTGATTGTCATATGCTAGATCTAGGGTTTATAGTCTTGGATAACTTGCATGTACAATAGAGAAACCTAGATCCAAGCATTAGGGTTTGTATGAGCACATAGGATGTTCTTATAGCTAAAACCCATCAGACCCATCCAAGATTAAAGCTATCGAGAACTGGTCAGCACCAAAGACGCCTACAAAAATTCGTCAATTTCTAGGCCTCGCTGGCTACTACCGCAGATTCATTCAAAACTTCTCTCGGGTTGCGAAACCTCTCACCATGTTGACACAGAAAGGCGTAACATTTGACTGGGAAGAGACACAAGAGAAGGCATTCCAGACCCTGAAGCGAGCTCTATGCAACGCACCGGTATTATCCCTTCCCGCAGGGACAGAAGATTTTGTGGTATACTGTGATGCATCGAACCACGGGCTCGGTTGTGTCTTGATGCAACGAGGTAAGGTCATCGGCTATGCCTCAAGGCAGCTGAAGACACATGAGGTTAACTACACCACTCACGACCTCGAGTTAGGGGCGGTGGTATTCGCTCTAAAGATCTGGAGACATTACCTGTATGGAACGAAGAGCATAATATACACTGACCATAAAAGCCTCTAACACATACTGAACCAGAATGAGCTCAATATGAGACAACGGACGGTGGGTCGAACTACTCAATGATTACGACTGCGAAATTCGTTATCACCCGGGAAAAGCCAATGTAGTAGCAGACGCCCTAAGTAGAAAAGAGTATTATGGTCGAAGGGTCAAGTCGTTAACAATGACTATCCATTCGCATCTATCCGCACAGATTAAGGAGGCTCAACTCGAAGCCTTAAAGCCTAAGAATGTGGCGGGAGAATCCTTATGGGGAATGGATAAGAACTTGGAGGTCAAGGGTGACGGAGCCTATTATCTCATGGACCGAATCTGGATGCCGCGCCACGGTGGTTTCAGAGACTTAGTCATGAAGGAAGCACACAACACTCGATACCCCGTTCATCCAAGTTCAGATAAGATGTATCTGGATCTCAAAAAGCTATACTGGTGGCCTAACATGAAAGTAGAGATTGCTACCTTCGTGAGTAAATGCCTTACTTGCGCAAAGGTCAAGGTCGAATACCAGAAGCCATCGGGTCTTCTCCAACAACCGGAGATATCGGAGTGGAAGTGGGAACGGATCACTATGGATTTCATAACTAAGATACCTAAGGCAACGGGTGGGCTGGATACCATATGGGTCATCGTCGACAGATTGACCAAGTCCGCACACTGCCTACCCATCAAAGAAATAGACAAGATGGAGAAACTCACAAGAACATATATTAAGGAAATAGTTCGGCTGCATGGTGTCCCTATATCCATTATCTCTGACAGAGATAGTAGGTTTACTTCGAGGTTTTGGAAATCACTGCAAAACGCACTAGGGACGAGGCTGGACATGAGTACAGCCTACCATCCGCAGACTGACGGACAAAGTGAGAGGACGATCCAAACCCTAGAAGATATGATGCGAGCCTGTGTGATCGACTTTGGTAAGGCATGGGATACCCACTTACCCCTTGTAGAGTTTTCTTACAATAACAGTTATCACAAGAGCATCAAGGCAGCCCCATTCGAAGCCCTCTACGACCGGAAGTGTAGATCCCCTCTGTGCTGGGTCGAGGTGGGTGACAGTCAGTTAGCTAAAGGACGAGTTCCTGACAGCACTCTCACGGGTCCGGAGATCATTCAAGAAACGACCGAGAAGATTGTACAAATCCGCGAACGATTAAAAGCCGCTAGGGATCGACAGAAAAGCTACGCAGACAAGCGAAGAAAACCTTTGGAATTCCAGGTGGGAGACAGAGTCCTTTTGAAAGTCTCACCCTGGAAGGGCACGATACGCTTTGGAAAGCGTGGAAAGCTGAACCCAAGGTACATAGGGCCTTTCGAGATTCTCACTAGAATCGGCCCCATAGCTTACAAACTCAACCTACCCCACGAGCTAAGTAACATACATCCTACCTTCCATGTCTCAAACTTGAAGAAATGTCTGTCTGACGAGACTCTCGTAATCCTACTCGACGAGATCGAAGTCAAAGAGAGCCTCAACTTCGTGGAAGAGCCTGTGGAGATTATGGACTGGGAGGTCAAACGAACGAAACAAAGTCGCATCCCAATTTTGAAGGTTCGATGGAACGCCAAACGAGGACCGGAGTTCACTTGGGAGCGCGAGGATCAAATGAAACTCAAATATCCCCATCTATTTGCTTAGTAGTACTGTAATAACTTAGCTACTTGAATTCTAAATTTCGGGACGAAATTTCCTTAACAGGGGAATGATGTGACAACCCAAAATTTATTCCGTCATTATTACCCGTTTCCGTTAATAAAATACTCTATTTTATAAAAGTTCCGTTAATTTGGGGTAGACAAATCAATGAAATGTTTTATTTTATTTCATTTTATGTTTTTAGCGTCGTAATGAAATAAATAAAAATACGTGAATTACCTTTCCATTTAGTTGGAAAAAGTTTATTTTTAATTACGACCATTTAACCGGGTAAAACTTTAAACCTCGTTAAACATAAGTGTCGGGTAGTCGTATACCGGGTACAACAGTCAAGCCCTATATAAGGGTAGGTGGACACTCCTTAGGACCTTTTTACCACACTAGACACTCTTTCTCTCTCTACTCTCTCTCCTCAAGTCCGATTTCATCCCAAAACCGCAAGTTTCCGCCTCCAAGACGTAAGTTCCCTTACCCTAACTTGTTCTAAACATCATTGCTTGTTGTTATAGCTCAAAAATCATGCGAGAAGGCCGAAAATAAGGAGTTTACGGCCTAAGAGCATCCTTAGGCCGTAAACCCCTAAAAAGGTGCCAAAAATGCCCAAATTCTCCCCTTTAGGCTTAGAAACTAGTTTTGGATTTAACCTAGAAGTGTTTGAGTCATGAATCATCGAGTTTGAGGGCTTGAAAGAGGGTTTACAGTCCAAGCATATGCATAGACCGTAAACTCCCTCTAATCATGCAAATCAAGCCCAAAACTCTTCCAAATCACATTTGGAGTTTAGATATGACTTAGGGACTTACAATTTCGGACTTGGAACACCTAAACATCATCATTTGAAGGGCAAAAAACAATTTACGGCCCAAGCATATGCTTAGACCGTAAACTCCCTTAAACCATGCCAAATGAACCTTTAAACCCCTAAATAGCCTTATACCCTCACTAGAAATGGTTAGGAATGAGCCAAGGACCTCAAAATCGAAGATTGGAGGGTGCCCAAGAGTTCACGGCCTAAGCCATGGGGCTTACGACCGTAAACTCCCAAGGAGTGGTCCTAGGACCGTAAACTCCTAGGGAGTACTCTTTTGGAATCTTGAACACCCCTATAACCTTTTACAAAGATTTTTCTTCTTATGAGTTTGACGGCCTGGGGGGGGGGGGGGGGGGGGGGAAGGGTGCTGCTAGCCTAATAGATTGTTTGGGCTCTTTTTGTTTTTTGGGCCTTCTTTAGACCTTTAGCAAACCCTACTCTATTGTTCTCACTATTTATATTGTTTTCTCTAGCTTTTCTCTTTTGTAACACTTATTACTATCAATATGAAAAACCTAGTTCTATTTTGTTAGTTACAATCGAAAACTTATAATATGTAGTCCATACCCAACCCAACTTAACATAATTTTGTTGTTGGAGTAGTCAATAGGTACATGGAATCACCCAAAGTCAGTCACCTCCCAGCTATGAAACATATATTGAGATACATCAAGGGTAAAATACAATACAAAATATGTTACTAGAAGGGAAGGAAAAGAGACCTAATATGGTAGTGTGACAGTAGTTGTGCTGATGATAGGGATGATGGAAGCCGCACTAACAGTATGGTATTCTACATTGGAGGAGCTATAGTTGCATGGTCCACTTAGAAACAAAGAACAATTGCATAATCGTCTTGTGAGGACGAGTTAATGGCTGCAACAACTTCAACGTGTCAAGCTTTGTGGTTAAGAAGTTTGCTTGGTGAGTTGACAGGTTTGAAGCCAAACGGGGTCGTAATTCGAGTAGACATATAAATCGGCTATCTGACTTTCAAATAACTTGGTGGTGTTTCATAGGAGTAAACACATCGACAACAAATTTCATTTTATTCGTAAATGTGTTAGGAAATGGGGCATTTCAAAGTAGAGCATGTTAGTGGCAAAGAATAATGGGTAGACATCTTGATAAAAGCATTTCCACGGATAAAATTTGTAGAAATGAGAGTTACTGGGTGTTCAAGAAATGAAGTAATACACTTGCGGTCTTATTTTCCATCCACGGAAAAGTAATCTGATTTCCTAATTCTAGAATAATAGAACTTCAATGGAAATCATCAAAGGAGAGACAACATGCTTACGATTCATAAATTTGACTACAAAGTTTCATTCCCCGACAATTTAATGCGAACATCAGGACAAACTTCAGCCTTAAAGAAATATTAAACATTAGGGAAAATGGAAAGGATATGGCTTCATTAAATCACATTCACAAGCCATTGCTTGCTCTCCAAAGATTTCTCAAACATATGAAGAGATAACGAGAACAAACGGGAGACACCCTTGCTTCACTTCGCATTGTAATAATTCATCAAAGGCAGGAATTATGGTTCCATGGAAGGAGTCCTATTGTTTAACAAAGGGGCATTTAAGAAGAATTGATTGCAAAATCGCGGGTGGATTAAGCCGAGAATTAAGGCATTCTTAAGTGAGAAATCAATGGAGGCAGCAAGTTCTTGTTAATCTAAAATTAAGAGCCTTATATTTTGTTTGAGTTTTATTTATTTACGGAGTATTTATTTATTTATTATTAAATATTAAATACTATATAAATAATCGTAACCACTTGTAATTGCATGTAATAAAATAGTGCTATATTAGAAAATGGCACCTTCTCAGCGCCCACATGAGAGTTCAAACATGGAATATTAGCAATATTTCAACGTCCATGTAAGAGTTTAATCCTGAAACACTCATAATAGTTTGGAGTTGCAAACATTTGAACCTTAAACATCTTGTATGAAATTTTGTATCTCAACCATAGTCTCCCTTCCCGAGGTCATATAATGGCTATAGTGCATGGGCGGAGCTTTATTAGGGCCAGGGGCTGTGGCACCCTCTGTTCTCCGATTTTTATACATATTATATTTTCGGCCCCCAAAGAATATGTTGAAGCTCCGTCCCTGCTATAGTGTATTAGATTAGAAATAGCTTTATAAAGATATTAAAGAAATTTCAGATTTGTTCCCTTTGGTAAGGCATTGCTCCAACGATAAATATGTCATATAAAAAGGCTAAGAACAAAAAAAAAGTAAGATTTAATGGTTTAGGCGTCAAAATTGCAAGAAATAGAAATCATAAGACAAGCCATTTAACGAAAAAATAAAGATGATAGTTTTACAGTAGCACATGACACTTCATGCAATTTAATCTAAATATTATATTTTCAAAGTTTTCTGTGATGACTATTTTTATTTTTAAAAGGATCAAAATAAACACTTTTATAGGCTGCTTGTAGTCCAGAGCCCATACAAAACATATAACGTATGAACTTTTGAGTTTTAGTGTTTCGTTAGGCTCTTCGCGAGGACTGGGCCATATGGCTACTTGATTTCCATAGGCAGAATAATTATAGAATCGAAATATGGAATCGAAGATTTTAGCTTTATAAAATTTAATTTTGTATCACTATAAAAAATGTTTGCAAATCGAGTTCATTAATCAAATTTTAAACATTGTCAATATAACCTTTCAATGGAACTTTTTAGTTTTTTGGGTTTCTTATTTTTGGTTGCCGTAAAATCATGGTCGGCCCGAGATTTATAAGGCATGCAATTTGGGAAAATAGGGCCTTAAGACTTATAAAATAGAAAATATGAAACATAAATTTCTAGTTTTTCGTTTCATCTCATAATAAACTTCATGAATAAAATATCACTAAAATATAAATAAAACTCTAGTTTTTCATTTCATCATCTAATGTACATAAAATTCTTAGTTTTTTCAAGATTCCTAGTAAAGAAAAAAACACCTCATATTTTAAATTTCATTTCCTTTGTGATTTGTAATTTTCCTGTTTTTGATCAACCAAGCCAAAATCGATTAAACTGAAATGTATAAAATAAAATTACAAAAAAAGAAATATAAAAATCTGAAATCAGTAAAATATAAGTCAAAATATGAAATGTATAAAGGTATAAATCACAAATATACAAATCTAAAAGTTAAATAGGTTATTGGCATAACAACACAAGAAGGTTTTTTGTTTGGTTTTAAAATATCCTTAAACTAATGTTTGTTCCTTGTAAAGGTATAAACTCGAAAATGACCTCTTATTAGAGGGAAGTTAACCTTCTCTTGCTGGTTAATATATATATATATATATATATATATATATATATATATATATATATATATATATATATATATATATATATATATATATATATATATATATATATATATATATATATATAACCAAACCTTAAATGACTTGGCATATTTTACATCACATGGATCCCACTTCTACACCCTCCCCCAAAACTTCACACAAACGGTTGTATCTAATAAAAACCTCTAGTCATCTTCATCGCCGGTGATTTTTTCTAATAGAGGAAAAAGGAATAACGAATTTTTTTTTCTCACCAAATCAAAGCAAAACCCTCCCTAAGAAATCTGGTTACCCCCATTGTTGTTCGAAGACCACCATGCTTTCTCCTCCACCGAAAAAGAATCGAAGCTTCATCTTCTCATTCACCTTCAAACATATTGATGTTTGTGTGTTTGCTTTAGTCACAGGTGGGATGTGAGTTTGTTTTAGTTGTAGGTAGCTGTGTATTTTAGTTGCAAGTAGATGAATAGAGCTTATTCAAGTGATCAATCGTGGATTACAATGCTAACTTATTCGGGAAGTTTGATATAATTAAAGAAGTTCTTTCTTTCCACCATTTTTCATATAAAGAGCGACAAACAGGGGTAGAGAGGTATGTAGTCTGCAACTTTGATTTTGTTATGTTTAATAGCCTTTCCACAATCTTCTCTAAAAGAGGATTCATTCGATGGTGGGGAAAGGATTACATACCATGAGTGGGAGTAGTTTTTTTATGTCCAATAGGTCAATCTACATACATTTTTTTTCTGCAAATCAATTTTGGCTTAATCGTTTTTTTTCCATTTTCGTTCCATGTTTGATTTTATTCAAAAGCCATTCTCCATGTTTAATTTGGTTAAAATCACTATTCTCCGTCAATGGGTGTGGAGGGATTTTGTTCCAATTTGATCTTGGTTTCTTCCCCATCTGGGTTTCAAGGTAACAGATTAATTGGTAAACGTTGAGTGTCGATTTCTACCATTGTCGATTTACCAGTAGGTTATGTTGAATCTATATGCCCAATAACCATTATTGACTGACATTGCTAATAATATATGATCCAATAAGGTCACACCTTTATCAAGTTGGTACGTTTTGTATATTTATTATTAATGTAATTGTTTTAAAATAATATCAAATCTTGTATTTTAATTAGGAAATAATTATTGTTTTGTGAAATTAATAATTATATGAAAGTATAACTAGTTATTATTTCATATGGTATGAATTAATAAGTCATGCACAACTTTTTGGACTAGTTGAATTCTTTTGTCTTTTGCCTAAAGACAAAGTTTATATTTTATAAATTTTGAGTTTATAAAAATTAAAGAACTCTTCTCTTTTTCAAGAGGTATGGACGAAATTAATAAAGAAATGTGGAGTTTGCTTGTCAACCTCCATGCTTTGTCTCTCCATTATTCTAAAGGCTATCATTACTTAAGAGTTTTTAATGTAAAGCCCTTACCTTTGCATGGGTATATAAGATAGTGTTTTTGTAACACCATGTTTTGGGTCGTTCAATATTTCGGGGCTATGACCCAAGGATCAAGTATCATAAGGCTTCGAGCCTTAGGAAGGAGAGTTTTAGCCCATTTGGATAGTGGATAACGTGGGTTATAGGTACCGAGTGTTCAATTCGCGCTTTGAAGCCCAAGGGTATAGAAGTAAAGTGATAATTTGGTCCTTTTATGAATTTTGGATTTAAGCTCGGGAAGTTGTAAGGTAAAGGATAGTTTATTGAATTGTAGAGGTTCTCATTACCTTTCCGTGGATATAAAGAATGTCAAAATCTAACTTAGAACGGGAAATTTATGGCCTTCGGAAGATTGGTTGTTCTAGACCCTAGCCGAGTACGCTGGGTGTACGCTATGAGTACGTCGGGCGTACTTGCTTGACATCCGGATCGCAGAGACTTTAGCATATGCGGAGAGTACGTATGGTTCCGCGGGGCGTACGACCATTAAGGGAAAACCCTAAAATTTAGGGTTTATGCCCTATTTAATCATCCTATGTCACTCATGGACCTTCTTATGACCAACCTCCACCTCTCCAAACCCTATTAATGAAACCCTAATAGCCATTTGAGTGTGGTGAGCTTAGAAGTGATCTTTGGAGGTGATTTTGGTGATTTTGAAGGAAGAGGAACTCTTGGAAGTGGCGTTGTTATGGCAAGAGCTTGTAGATCCAGAAACATCACCAACATGGAAAGCTCCTGGAGGTATAAAGCTCTTAAGTTGATGGATCATCAGGTTCGATATAGGTATGGTTTGTATTTAAGCTTTTTATGGTCCTTTAAGCCATGCTTAGGAGTATAAGCTACTCTAGAAGCTAAGGATGATAGATCTTGGAATTTTTGGGGTCCCTTTTTCTAAAAAATTCTATTTTGGTGTGTTATATTGGACCATGCATGATTTTGGGTTCTTATTATGGGTTTTATTGAGTATTGGGTCCCATTAAGACATCCAAAAGAGTAAAGTTACCTACTTTAGGTGTTAATACATCATTTAGGGTTATATATGAGATTGGACGAAGTGGCTTAATCAATTAAGCACTTAATGGCAAGTTTTGGGCCACTACGTAGTATGCTGGGCGTGAGTCTGAGTACGCTGGGAGTACTCAACCACTTTGACTTTTGTGATTTGGGTCGTATTGTGGACTACTAGGGTTTTGGGCCTTGTTGGGCCATTAGTCTTTCTGAATTTGGGACATTGTTAGGCTCTGGTCCTTCATGGATTTGGGCCCATAATAGGCTTTAGGTGTCATTTGGAATTTAGGTCATATTGGGCCTTTAGAGCCATTGGGTTGGGCCATGGTTATTGGGTAAGTGAGGAATGGGTAAAATGGTCTCTTACCCTGGAAGTTGTACAAATGAATTAGATTCCTCGTAATGGATTATGGTCGATTTATTAATTAGGGTGTGTTTTGATTGATAAGCTCGAAGATTTTTCCGGATCAACAGTCTGAGCTTTTATCTGATATTCAGCAGTTCGAGGTAAGTCTTTTCACTGTACCCGTATGTCAAAGGCACCAATGCTGGCCCACCAAAAGATGATATGTTATTTGTCTTTGTGACTATTATATGTATGGTATGTATTGTATGTATACTGGGTGGGGCCCGATTCCAAGCGGAGCCTGATGATTGAGTTAGTATGTTAGCTGTCACTATATTTACGGGTCAAAGGCACTATTGCCGAACCATTGGATTATGTTATAGTATGCTAGTTGTTTTTGTTTCTCTCGCATGTTTTGTATGTATACCGGGCGAGGCATGATGGGCGTGTTGGGCAGAGCCTATCGTATGTTATTGACATATCTGTTCCAGATGGGGTCCGATGCCGGGAGGGGGTGGGGTAATGTTGGGCAGGGCCTGAAGGTTTTCGGCCAAGGCCATTGTATGATATGTAGGGTGTTAGTTGTCTCTATGATTCTTGCATGTGAGGACTACATTGTATGTAAGCCTGGAATGACTCGATGTCAGGCGGGGCCTGATGAATGTATCGGGCAGGACCCGATGTCGGGCTAGGCCCGAGGTTTGTATGTATGCATGATATGTGTGAGATGGGGTATTTTGGGGAACTCACTTATCTTTTTGCTTATGAATTTTATGTTTATGTTTTCAAGTACTCCTGGTTTGCGAGGGCAGAGCCCAACTTGATCGCAGCGTATCCACCCATGTTTCTGCACTTTATGACTTTGGGAATTGTACTCTCATAACTATTTACTCTGAATACTTTTAAATGATTGAAATGGTTAAATGGTGTTATGGTTGAACCAAAAATGAAATTTTTACCTTATAAATTTTGGGACGTTAAAAATTTGTATTAGAGCTTTGGTTTTAAGGATTCGGGCATAGTCTAGGGTGTGTCTAAACTCAAATTGAGGGTTTGGTAGATTTTCATAAAATAAATGTTTCATTAAATAATTTTCTAATAAAAGAAAAGGGTGTGGTGCGTGCAATCAGCCGAGCTCAAGTAAGTGATTACCAGAATACTCATACATGTTGTTATAATATATGTTATGAGAGTCGCATGCTATATTTGGGCTTAAGATTTGCTCAGGATTTCATGCTAGGAGAGATGCCTTTATATTCCTGATTGTTTGAGCTTTTAGAGTTTAATTCTAAAATGTATTTCAGATGATTATATGGATTGGTCTGATATGTGATGCCTTGTAGCCTAATAGTAATTGGATGTTAAATTCGATTTGAAATCTTTATTGGTAGCATGTGAGCTTGAGATGCCCTCTGTGGATTTGTGGTTTGGAGTGTACCACACGAATGCTGCTTGCTCTGTGCTTTGTGGAACTCTTAATGATGTGAATTAACTATTAAGTGAATATGTTAAGTCACATGCTGCATAGGTTAAATAATCTTAGATGACTGATTTGGCCCTATTACACAGCTCTTGTCTGAGTCTAACCGTTGTAGGGTTGAATCTTTTACTCGAAGGATTATCTAAGCTTTGTTGCATGTGATTGTATTCATGAAGTAGTTAGGTAATATTATAAGGAGTTATTCAGCAATTGATGGCAGGGTGAAGTCGGAACCTAGGAAAGCCTAGGAAGTGCTTTAGAGGGTTGGTTGCGCTGCATAGCGAGTACTGGGAGTACCATTTTGAGAAGGTGACTTAGAGGATTTTGGACGCTTCTTGAGGAAAGTATGGATATGTGTGGAAGGTAGTATTGGGTCTATATTACTGAAAGCACAGGATCCATACTCGAATCAAGGAGAGTCGCAGAGAATCTAGGAAACCTGTAGGATGAGGATTATTGAGTATGTTTTGGATCATTTGTATGATTGTTTTTCAGAATGTTGATAAGCACATGCGGAGGAGGTTCAGGTTCTAGTTCAGGCTTAGGTGCAGGTGCTGAGTCAATGGATTAGCGGATGCGGAATTCAACTCGTTGGAGATTACACACATTATTTTAGAGTTGACTCCTGTGATTTTCAGAACGGTCAATGAGGGGATTATGGAGATTTTGGATGAGTGTATGGGAAAATTCTGAATTGAGATTATGGCTATTGTGGGAGCTTTCACTCTTTCTTCCACGACTTTTGTGCTTGGGTAACTCCCGAGTTCTTTGGGGAGAAGGACCCCATTGCTAGTAGGAGGTGGTTAGCGGATAACATAAATGCTTTCCAGACGAGTTTCTTTTCGAGGGGTCAAAGGTCAGATTTGTTTCTTGTCCCCTGAGAGACAAAGCTCGAGATTGGTGGGAGGAGGTAGACTTCTCTTTGAGAGGTGAAGCCTTGGAGATGATGACTTGGAATGAGTTTGTGACCCGGTTTAGGGCGGAGTTGCACCAACTTTTGTGGTGCAACAATTGGAGAAGGAGTTTCATGATCTTCGCCAGACTACTGAGACTGTGACAGAGATCACTACCAAGTTCCGGGAGAGGACTTTGTTGTTCCACAGTATGCTGTAGAGGAGGAGATGAAGAAGATAAGGTACCATGATATGTTGCGACATGATATCAGGGAGTTTGTGGGATTTTACAGTTTGTCGACCTTTAGAGGACATGATTGCCATCGCCCGAGAATGGGAAGATTGACTTGGAGTACCTAAGGAAGAGGAAGATTGGTAAGACGCAGACAGTTGGGGGTCATATGAAGAGACCCAAGACTTCAGATCAACGATTGAGGGCTCGGTAGGGTCGGGGTCGGTACAACATGTACGAGAAGCAAAATGGTAGGGTTTCGATGATCTAGGGGTATGGGTTGCTACAAGTGTGGTAGTGTTGGTCATATCAGTTAGGGGGTGATCCCAATATCTTTTTCACTACAACCAAGTGGGCCACAAGAAGGCCGACTGTCCGAAATTGATGAGAGGAGCAGGGAGGGAACTTGCTCCAACCACTCTGAGGATTACTGATTGTTTGGACATTTTATCTTACGAATATTCGTATGCCATTTTGCATACCGAGAGCCATGTTTAAGGGATGTTGGGGTGAGTCATATTTGGATTTCGATGTGGGAGGCATTGTCTATCGTCGATAATTGCTTAAAGTGAGAAAAGATCAACAGACGATTTGATTGTTGGTAGTATCAGCAAGAATACAAGAAATTCACGAGGTGTGCATGTCGAGTTTTGAAAGTAGGTTATGTAGGGGTTCTTCGTGGTTTCGAGGCTTTAAAGAATGGATTTGATCATGGGTGTAAGATCGGTAGTTTCCAAATTCAGATGTTCGCATTATGGTCAGTTGCAGGTTCGCAAGGGAATTATTCTAAGTGCAAGTAGGTTGTGAGATCAGCTGGGTACCCGTTTCGAGAGTTGAGATGTTGTTCTTCGTCATTCCATGAGTTGCTGAGGACATGTAGTGAAGTAATCGGGAGACACTTTGGATTGTAGAGCTTGCTGAGGTTTTAGTAAGGACTCATCCGGGTTTGGAATGCCTGTGATCATGAAGACTCGCTAGTAATGGAATGCTAGTTTTTATAAGTTAAGGTGGTCTCCAGTTTGAATTGTAAGGTTGCAAGATGGATTGGAAATCCATAAAATTTTGTAGATTAGAAGGGCGCAATCAAATCCAAGTGAGGGGTAAACGTTTGGTCAAAGGGTTTCACAAGATTGGATATTCAGGCACATCAATAGTGTCGCTTGGTGATTATATATATATATATATATATATATATATATATATATATATATATATATATATATATATATATTTTGCACATATTAAAAAAAAAGTTTTTATTATATGCATAAACCATATATCTATATACATATGATTTTTTTTTTATCTACAAGTAATTTTGGCACCAAATTTCACATGGATATTGGATATGATA
Organism: Lactuca serriola; assembly: GCF_051521515.1. Lineage (NCBI taxonomy): Eukaryota > Viridiplantae > Streptophyta > Magnoliopsida > Asterales > Asteraceae > Lactuca > Lactuca serriola. The sequence continues at coordinate 200,968,125 of NC_136410.1, forward strand.
CATGGAAGAGAATTGCAAAAATAAAAAAATAAAAATCTTTTTTTTTCAAGTGTAGATGCAATTTTTTTTCAAAAAATAATGCATATGCACAAAAAAAATAAAATAAAAAAAGAATATGCATTAAATGTTTTTTTTTAAAATACTATTTTCGAAACATATATACAAAATATTTGTAGAGTTAAAAAGTATTTTTAATTTTTTTTTTGTATTCAACGAAAATATTATTTATATTTCAAAAGTATTATTTAAAAAAATTCAAAAAAATATATTTTTGATGCATATTTGTATTTTTTTGAGCTGCATGAAAAAAATTATTTTTTTCAAATATCTTTTGGAATGTCTTAGCTTTAGGTAATTATGATTTTTCGCTTGTTTTTTTTTTGAAAAATATTATATAGAAAAAAATTCTCAAGTTCTTAGAGTTTTGTACTTCTCACTATAACTTAACTCCTTATCTGTCTCACACACTATATATATATATATATATATATATATATATATATATATATATATATATATTGTTAAATGTGACTCGAGCATTTGGTGCATTTGGATAACGTTCATGAAGCATTTAGAACACTTGGAACTCAATGGAGCATGTGACAAAGGAACGAATCTTTTGAGAGAGGAATGGATCATCAGACAAAGGAACTTATCAAGTGCCAAAGGAACGTATCGTGATCAAGGGGGTTTGGAGCACTTGGAAGGAGTTTGGAGCACTTGCAAGAGGTTTGGAGCACTTGGAAGGGATATGGAGCAACAAGGGTCCTTTTTGCGCCACATGATGAAGAGATGGGTCAAGAGGGATGCTCTTGCGCCATCTTGTTCTCCTATTGAGCCATCTTGTTTTCTTGTTGAGCCATGCATGTGCCTGTTGCTCATGGTGATGATGTTGCTCCAAGATTGATGTTGTGCGCCATACTTGATGTGCTTGCGCCATTTAGATCCCTATTGTGCCAACTAGGGTTGCTATTGATGAAGAAGTTATTGCGCCATCATGGACCATCTTGGTATATGATGCACCATATTGATTCTTTTGATGTGCCATGTTGATCCAAGTATGCCTAGACGATGATAATGCTCAAGAATGTTCCAAAAGATGTTGCATGGAAGATTGTGATTCGTTGACACCCTTCATGGGCCTATGGGCCAATGGGCTTGACCCATTATGGTTTTAGGTATGATTCCTCAAGTATAAATCGGGATGCATGCTAGGTCATTTTGTATCTTGAATTCTAGAGTGATAGGCAAATCTATGTGTAATTGTAATTGTAACCTCTATGTTGAGAGCTCTGAAATAAAGAATACTCCCCTCCTGCCTATGAACGTAGGTCTCCTTGACCAAACCACGTAAATACTTTTTCTTGTGTGCTTTTGGTTTTGCTAGTTATCTGCTTTACTTCTTAACAAGTGGTATCAGAGTTGCGGTTTGTATTCCTTTAATTGAAGATGTCAAGTTACAAGTTTGATTTGAAGAAGTTCAATGACTCAAATGACTTCACTTTGTGGAAGGTGAAGATGAGGGCTCTTCGGTTTCAATAAGGATGTGCGGATGCATTGGAATGAGAGGCAAAACTGCCAAACATGGAAGCTGATAAGAAGGTGGATATTCTGATGAGGGAACATGGTGCCATTCTATTGAGCTTGACAGATGAAGTACCAAGGGAGGTTGTGGATCAAACAACTGCTTTTGGGATCTGTGATAAACTTTATGACAAGTACCAGAACAACTCGCTGACAAACAGGTTGTATCAGAAGCAAAGGTTGTACAGTCTCAGAATGTCTGAAAGTACCCAAGTGAAAGATCATATATATAACTTCAATCATATCATCTTGGATCTACAAGGTTTTGATGTGAAGATTGAAGATGAAGATCAGGCGTTCATTCTCGTATGTTCGCTTCCTAACTCATATAAGAATTTCGTTAATACCATGCTTTATGGTAGGACAACGATCACTATGAATGATATGAAAGACTCTCTGATGTACAAGGAACTGAAAAGAAACATTTCATGTGGAGAGGAGATGTCCATTTCCAGTGTGTTTGTAAGGAGAGGGAAGAAAGAAGAGATGAAAGGGGGAAACAGAGGGAGATCACGTTCAAAATCGAAGTCTAAAGGTTCATCAAACATGAAATGCTATAGCTGTAAGGAGAAGGGGCACTTCAAGAGAAATTGTCCACAACTGAGGAATGGGAAGTCCAAGAGTGAATCCGGGAGCAATAACACTGCTGCTGTGGTTCAGGAAAGTTCTAATGAAGGGGATGATGTTGATGTACCGAATGTGTGTACATCATGTTCTGGTGATGGTTGGGTCATGGATTTTGGAGCATCCTATCACATGACGTATAATCGTGACTGGTTCGAATCCTTCAAAGAGTGGGATGGCACAATCAAGATGGGTGATGAGTGGGTGAGCAGTATCAAAGGTAGTGGCACGGTGCATATCAAGATGCATGATGGCATGGTCAGGAAGTTAGATTGCTTGTACGTTCCATAACTTCGAAAGAATCTAATTTCGCTTGGCATATTGGCTAAGAATGGGATGAGGTGCGCTGGTGAAGGTGACTGGGTCAAAGTGACCAAAGGCTATCTGGTTATAATGAAAGGGAAGATGAATCGTAGAGGGATCTATATCTTAGAAGGCAGTACCGTTATGGGAATGGTGGCTATCCCCCAATCCTTGAATGAAGGTGATGATAAGACAGAGTTGTGGCATCGTAGGTTGGGGCACATTAGTGAGAAGGGCATGTCAATTCTAAGTAAACAAGGTCTGCTTGGTGTAGAGGCTACTAGAAAGATAAATTTTTGTGAAGCTTGCGTCAAGGGAAAGCATCATAAAATGAAGTTCGATACCAGTCAACACACAAGCAAGGAAATCCTAGAGTATGTTCACTCAGATCTGTGGGGTCCTGCACCAGTGAAGTCTCAAGGAGGATGCTCATACTTCGTGATGTTATTTGATGACTATTCTAGGAAGGTTTGGTTGTACTTTCTCAAGGCGAAGGATGAGGTGTTTGGGAAGTTCAATGAATGGAAGACCATGGTTGAGAAAAGGACTGGAAAATAGGTCAAGACTCCAAGGACTGACAATGGGTTGGAGTTCTGCAATGCTCCATTTGGTAATTTCTGCAAGGTAGAATGTATAGTCAGGCACCCCACTGTACGACACACAACACATCCAAATGGAGTGGCCGAACATATGAATCAAACACTTATGCAACGTGAAAGGTACATCCAGATATTTGCTAACTTATCCAAGCAAATCTGGGCGGAAGTAGTTAACACTGAATGCTATTTGGTGAACAGACCACCATCAACTGCAATAGACTTGAAGACTCCTCAAGAGGTATGGTCCGGGAAACTCTCTGACTATTCTGGTTTATGTATATTTGGATGCCCCACATATGCTCATGTGAATGATGGTAAACTTGAGCCAAGGGTAATAAAGTGCATATTTCTAGGATATGCGACAGGAGTAAAAGGTTATCAACTATGGTGTACAGAAGAAGGAAGAACTCCTAAATTTATCAAGAGCAGAGTTGTGACCTTTGATGAATCTACCATGGGTAACCAGAGGGGAGGTGAAACAAGTCAAGCAGGTAACAAAAATCAGGGTGCTAACTAGAATGTGGAGTTTGCATCTCAAACTCCAGACATAGTTATGACAAGTGACAAAGAGCAAGGCGACAGTGAACAACCTGGACAAGATGAAACCCAAGAAAAACACATGGGATCTTCGTCCAGTGGTGTTGATGCCGGGAAAGATGATGGGTGTGAATCTATAGAAAAGAAAAGTTCGAAGAGGTTTATTCGACAACCTGACAGATATGTTAGATGTGTGAATTCAGGTGAACTTGACTCCATTGCTTTTGTCTTAGCAACTAGAGAGGACATTGACATCGAGGAGCCGCAATCGTATAAAGAGGTTGTGGCAAGTAAATAAGAAAATGACTAGTTTATGGCCATGAATGAAGAAATGGAATCGTTGAAGAAGAATGAAACATGGGATCTTGTTCCATTACCAAAGGGAGCAAAGCCAGTGGGATGCAAGTGGATCTTTAAGAAGGAGGAAGGGATACCATGAGTTGAATCTTCAAGGTTGAAGGAAAGGTTGGTGGAAAAAGGGTTCTCTCAAAAAGAAGGAATTGATTATCACGAGGTGTTCTCACCGGTCGTGAAGCACAAGACAATTCAGGTTCTTTTGGCCATGGTGATTTCATTTGATCTGGAGCTTGAACAGCTTGATGTGAAAACTGCATTTCTTCATGGAAATTTAGAAGAGAAGATTTATATGTACCAGCCAGAAGGGTTCCTTGATGCTAAGAAGGACCATGTATGTTTGCTGAAGAAAAGTCTGTATGGTTGGAAGCAGTCTCCACGACAATGGTACAAGAGATTTGGTTCATTCATTATCTCAAATGGCTACACTCGGAACCAGTTTGACAATTATGTTTACTTAAAAGAATTGTAACCAGAATCCTATATATCTCTGTTGCTATAAGTTAATGATATGCTCATCGTAGCCAAAGACATGGCTGTAATAAATGACTTGAAGGCGACCCTAAAGAATGAGTTTGAGATGAAGGATTTAGGAGCGGTAAAGAAGATACTAGGGAAGGAGATACAAATCGATAGAAAAGAAGGGAGGTTGTGTATTTCTCAACAAAAGTACATTGAGAAAGTTTTGAAATCCTTCAATTGTGATCAGTCCAATCCAGTTGGAACTCCTTTGGCGTCTCACTTTAAACTTGGTCCAAGCACTATACCCATTATTAATGAAGAAAGGAAGTACATGAGCAGGGTTCCATACTCTAGTGTTGTTGTAAGTCTCATGTATGCTATGGTTTGTACCAAACATGATTTGGATCATGTACTTAGTGTGGTTAGCAGGTTTATGAGTAATCTAGGGAAGACTCATTGGGAAGTTGTAAAGTGGATCTTGCGATACTTGAAGGGAATGATGGATGTTTTTCTGGTGTATGGAGCAAATACAAAGAGTGACTTAGTGGGATATGCTGAATCTGATTATGGTGGTGACTTGTTGAAGCATAGGTCGCGGACGTGCTACATATTCACTTTATTCGGATGTGCCATCAGCTGGAAGTCAACGTTACAAGATACTGTTGCTTTGTCTACAACTGAATCCGAGTACACATCCATTACAGAAGGAATAAAGGAGGAGATATGGTTGCAAGGGCTTATTTAGAGTCTTGGTCTAAAAATGGATAAACCTGTCTTGTATTGTGACAGTTAAAGTGTTTTGATTCTTACAAAGAATCCTGTGTATCACGAGAAGACGAAGCATATTGATGTCAGGCTGAATATCAGTCGGGATATTCTGGAAGGAGACAAGTTTTTAATACTAAAGATTGATACCAAGGTCAACCCAGCAGATATGTTGACAAAGTTGTTGCCCACAGAGAAGTTCAAGATTTGCTTGGACTTGGTTGATGTTCGTATGAGATAGGTCCCTTCGGGGACGAATGGAAAGATGGGAGAGGAAGTCCTTGTTCGAGGTGGAGTTTAGAGGATGCTCAAGTCAAGGTGGAGATTATTAAACGTGACTCGAGCATTTAGTGCATTTGGATCATGTTCATGAAGTTTTTGGAGCACTTGGACCTCAATGGAGCACTTGGGGTTCATGGATCATTTGACAAAGGAACGGATCTTTTGAGAGAGGAATGGATCATCAGATAAATGAACTGATCAAGTTCCAAAGGAAAGGATTGTGTTCAAGGGATTTTGGAGCACCTGGAAGGAGTTTGGAGCACTTGGAAGAGGTTTGGAGCACTTGGAAGCGACATGGAGCAACAAGGTGTCCTTGCTGGCCACATGATGAAGAGATGGGTCAAGCGGGATGCTCTTGCGCCATCTTATTCTCCTTTTGAGCCATCTTGTTTTATTGTTGAGGCCTGCATGGCCTTGTTGAGCCATGCATGTGCCTGTTGCTCATGGTGATGTTGTTGCTCCAAGATTAATGTTGTTGAAGGCTTTTGAGCATTCAAACACTGCTAAGGTGTGCATGCAACCCTAGAAACCTTGGATCTATGTTTTCTCTATTATACATGCAAACTTTTATTTTTCCAAGGTTTCATCCTAACTAGCATACTATGGAGTATATGTAATACAAAATCTAGTAGAATGACATACCTTTTCTTGTAGCTTGATTCTTTAATCATTTAATAACTTAGTGCCCCAAGTGTTGCACCTCAAATGGAATCACACAACACCACCAACAATGGAGGAACTTAAGAGGAGGTTACTTGCACTCTTAAAATCAGCTAGCCCTCTTGTATATCACTTAATTGTCAATTTCATGAGCTAGATGGGTTCTTATATAGTGTGGCTTAATTTTGGTTACACCATGCAAACTCTAATGTGCATGACCTTCCATATTCCTCATGCTCCATGGGTTTAAACTTCCATGGATCATCCATGGGTCACCACATGGGTTTAGCCCAACATAAAGAACTATGGATCATAAGCCCACATTATAAGAATGAATGATTTACATAATCAATCCCCATATATTTAATTAGTCTATTTTGATCACAAAATTAATTCCAAATTAATTCTTGATCAATACTAATTAAATAATATGATTTCATATTAATATATTAGAACTTATAATATATTAATAAACCATAAATAACCTCTTCTCAATTATCCATCCTTCAAGTTGTTCTGGTGCCATGCAACCCAAATGGACCATGCTACTCTTGGGTCAAGTACATACCAACTATAGTTATGGACTTAGACACTAATCCAATAGTCTTCCACTAGGATAAGTCTAATAACTATTATTTCAAGTACGACTCCACAACCTGACTAGCAATTGTAGCTCCTAAAAGCCGCTGTCAAACTCTAACCTAGTCAACGATGCGTCCATTAGATAAGGGATCATATATTCCTCCATTCTAGATATCATATGGACTAAGACATGGATTATAATCATTCTCTCTGTTCATATATTGTTTCTTGATTTCCGATTTATGACTACTGACTAGTTGAACAAATCAAATCAGTCTAAGCCTAGTGTCATCACTAGATCATCGAGGGCCCCACAGATATCGCTTTTATCTACATGGGGTAAAAGGAACGGATAAACTTCGACCCAAATGCTCGCTTGTACTTAGTCATCAAATTACACACAACAATATGATTTTCTAATATCCAAGTTACTGGTGCGTTTACATATGTCAATGTGCAATCGACTTGCAACTACAACTCACATGTCCCCGTTTCAAGAATATATGATATTATTGTCTCATGATCACTCGTGATAAAATCCATGAAGTGATTCAAATGATCGTGGGTTGAATCCAATACTCGAATCTTATTCCAGGAGTACTCATGAACACTGTAGCAAACTTGTGCTATGACCAAAACACCTCTACAGACCCATTCATGACAGTCTTGCCTCAATACCTACTTCCAAAGTATGATCGACTGTGGATGGTTTGAATAACTTAGTTATCCAGGAAGTCAAAACATGCAAAGTGAAACACAAGAAAAATACTAATCCTATATGGCCCAAAACTTTTGAGTGCCATATTGATATCTTATTATTCATTGTATAATGTTTCAATTTATCAACTTAATACTTGAATTAAAACAATAGCTATGCTATGCTCCAAGCATGCACACTATGTTTTTCTATGGTCCTGACTTTGTGAAATACATCAATTGAAAACATGTCAATGATGCTCATTTCACAATTCCAAATCTTTATTGCAAGTGTAAGAATTCCAAATACTTCTCATTGCTAAACTTTCTTGCAATGCTGCCTTTGTAATGTCATGGTACCAAGAGTCATAAAGACTTGACCAACGATATTACAAAAATTTACACTATAGATTGATAACAAAGCAATTCCAAGGAAGTGAAGTCTCAAATTCAAAGTACATTCCATTGAACATCCTTTTTGCATTAAGTTTCTTAATCTTACACTTTAAAGAATAGCTTCCACTTATGGAAACATTTCCATATTCCCATTTCGACTATCACTTTTGAACAAGAGTTGCATCTTTTAAGAGTATGTCAACATGTTCCATCCATTTTATACTTCCAACTACAAGCGACCAATCCTTGGTGAACCTTAGATTGTCCTTAATAGTCGTTAACCACTTTAGTCATATCCGGTTCTATTCCTTCTTCCCTCTTAATGCCCTAAGCATTTGGAAAATTTAAAACGCAAGAATATTATATCATATGCAATCGATCCAATACTCGAAGCATATGGGATGCGATTCATAATGTCTAACATAAAGACATGATACTTGATCAACCTTTTGCTATAATATTTCTACTTTCCATGTTCTCATAATTTTGATTATGAAGAGGTATGCCATAATCATAATCAAATTTTGATAACGCAATTAACGTTTTCATATATAGAATATACTTATATATATATATATATATATATATATATATATATATATATATATATATATATATATATATAAAAGAAATTAAATAGCCTCCTACTTTTTATTCCTACTTTTCTTCCTACTTATTTAAGATGATGACAAGTGTACAAATTTAAAATCTCAATCAAATTTAAATTAAATTTAATGAAACTTGTCACCATCTAAAATAGATAGGAGGATAGTAGGAACAAAAAGTAGGAGACTATTTAATTTCTCTCTCTCTCTCTCTCTCTATATATATATATATATATATATATATATATATATCATTACGATATATAAAAACCTTACTATTGTGGGAACACGTAGAGCGCGTGAGATGGGTTTCAAGAAGAGCACATGTCGTCATGTTGACGAACAAAGGAGTTTAGGCGAACCGATGCGTTTTATCCACCATATACAGAAAATGTTGTAATGAATCAACACGACCTCTTACAAAAACCTAAAACTTGTTGATTATTTTTTGGCGCCTCCGAAATCAAATTCATACAGTTCCAACACCGGTTCGTAACCCATCCGCCGATCGATGCAATTTAGCATTACATGATTATGTCGATTCAATCCTTGTTCGCTTCACCTTCAACGCCAGCCCTTCGGCAAATCGATCCACCGATTCCCCATCTCTTACAACAAAACGGACGGCCTTATCCCCAATTGGAAATCCGACATATAATCCCCCAAAAAACCGTAATTCCTTGGTCAAATGTCCTGTTACACATTTTTTTTCCATCGCTTCAAAAAAACGATCCATCCAACAAGAGAAAAAGGGTATATAAACAATCCTTATCTTGCTTGCTGAACAAAATTGATGATCGGCTTTATTCTGTTTGATATCTTCTTCCCCGGTCAGTGCCTGGTATATCATCGCTTCTCTTTGTTGATTTACTTCTTTAAGGTTCAATAATATTCAATGTTTTTCATTTTCTTCTGTTTATGACTACGATCTCAATATTTTACATGGTGTCTTGCATGGATTTTCTGTCGAATCCGATCATCACACCCACTCACACGACTTTTTCTTCTTTCTGCTTTTGGTCTATGTCTATTATAGAAACATACAGGTTGGTCTATGTTTATTATAGAAAACATATATAAAGATGGGAAGAAGACAATATTGAATCATGTAAATAATTTCTCTTTCATCTCCAATCAACAATTCCAAAGTTTGAGTTATTTTTGCTGTAATTTTGCTTAATTAGGGTTTTCAGTTTCACCATAACTGTTGATTATTCTGAAAATCTTGATACTATTTCACTTAAATAATTGCTTATGAGTTATGATCTGCATGCCTCTTAGGAAACGTATTATGTGACCATATATTAATGAAAGAATGTTTATGAGGAGAGGGGTTGTTGATTAAAAACATAGGTGATCAGGATCTGTGTTTTGAATCATTTTAGTTGTGTGCTTCACAGTCACATATGAATGCACATATTCATTACATTTACTAATGCTAATATCATTCTCAATAATTGCAAAGTTGTTTGTTTACAGACTTCCTTGGCTTTTTGTATATGATTTTCAAATCAAATTCTTTCTTTCTTGTTTTCTTGTTTTGAAAAGAAGGTAGGAGGGGACACATGGCATATTTCATTATCAGACTTCTCCCTTTATAATTGTTGGATCTTTTGATGGTGATTGGAGGGGCAATATGCTTTTCATGTAACAACTGAATCATTCCTCACATGTGACACATTTTCTTCCACCAAACCTCTCTGAATCCCTTTGTGTTTTGGTTATGTGAGACCTCTGATGTATTAAAAAAAGTGATAGATGATGCAGAATTCATTCCACAAATGGTGAAATTTCTTGATGCTAAGTAATTTGGGTCACAAAAAAGGCAGGAGAGTATTTTCCCTCTAACTTTTATTTTTCAAAAATGTGTATATCTATATTGAAACCAGGTATCTAGAGTTCTAATGGTTTGTCTCAGGTGCTTTGAAACCCAAGACAGAAGAAATGAAGGAGAAAAAAAGAAGATGCACCTATAAGTATGTTTTGTATACTTCTTTTACCGTATTTAGTATTTCTTAAATGTAGGCCAGCCAATGATGCCACACCACTTACATTTTCGTGTTACAAATTAGTCCAATGAGGCATATTTCACATTCATTTAAGTTAATTGATCTGGTCTGAGTAGTAGTTGTTGAGCATTATGATAATGGTTTATGATTTTTTTCTTTATTGAATAATGAATCGCATGCTAACAGCTTGGCTCTTTCACCTTGTAGCATGTATGGGGTAAGTTGTTTAATTCCATCGATACTTGGAGTCTTGGAGTTATACTCATTCATCTTTCTGTAACTTGTTATTTGCAAATTTACCATTTAAGTTTTGGCTGTGTGATGTTAATAGATAATCAAGTTTATATTATTCGTATGACTATTTTTATTGTTTCACACCAATTTCTAAGACAGAATGCTTATTGACCATAAATATAACACATACAAGAGGAGGGAAAAAAACTGTGGGATATTTGTAGTTTTATTGGTTTGTTATCAGTTGTGTTCATTCACACTCCAAATTTGACACCGATGGTTACTGAAAATGATTTTCTATGAACTGCAGAAGAAAGCTTACTTACCCAACCATGTGTAATAAAGAATATTGGTTTCATCAGTCTTTTGCAGAAATGTTCTTTGGTTTTTCTTGTTTACAACAACCGACTATTTTAGATGATTTTTTTACATCAATTTTGTTGGTTCTTATGTTTTCAGATAAAATTCACAAACTTCCACAGCCTTATTTGAGCATTTGGTTTGTTAGATTGGGGTTAGTGAGAGAGAAGATATTAGAGGAAGAACACAGTCTAGGACGCTCTCAATCTGTTGTTTGCTTGGATTTGAAGCTGAGATTCTGTTAGAAAAACCAATCAGAGTGACCAGTACAAACCGACTTGCTCCTTCTGGTTCCTATGTTGAATTAATCTATACCCCCAAGAACATAATGTTCTAGTGATTTGCAAGTTTTATCAACAAAATAATTTATGACATTGTATTTTCATTTTTTCCTTATTACATACAACATTTAAAGTTTATTTTTCTAATCAAAACATTATACTTGGAAAAATCTACATGTTATAACATTTTACATTAATTTATAAAATATCCAAATTATCCTTGTGGGCCGTGCTTAGCACGGGCCTAAAACTTTTCTAGTATATATATATATATATATATATATATATATATATATATATATATATATATATATATATATATATATGACTAAATTTGATTAAAAAGTCAATCTAAGCTTTTAGATTTTGAAATGAAGTATAAATTCCTTTCCCTTAATTATAGCAAAGCAACTTTTTAAACCCACAACTTTACGAATTGAAACTTTTTTTTCCTATAATTAACATTGCTAACTTGCAACACTTACCATACTAATTATGCTCCCTCTAGCATGATAATTATTATCTTACCATCATAACACTTATGCTCCCACTACATTTAACATGTACTCAGAAATCAGCTGGACTTCTAGACATCAATACTTATTGACTTTCTTACCAAAGTTCAAATTTTTGATACGAGATGCTTTGATAAAAGTTTCGCTAGGCTTCTCAAAATCATACACCTTTCCTTAGATAGCTCACATGTGTGTCTTAACAATTTTAGAATTTACAGCAATAAGTCTCAAATGGTTAGACCCTTTGCCATTTCTAACAATTCAAATTACGAAGAGGGATGTCGTCATCATAAATGGTTTTTGAGGATGCAAATATCACAATTGATATCTCCTTAAACTCTACTAAGTGAAAGCATTTCCTCACAATCATTTTCATGAATTTGAGAGAAACCTTATGTCACTTCAATTTTATGGTGTATATGTTCCTATCCATCTGAATTTGTCAAAACCACAATCACAAGACATGGTTAGTGACAAATCCAAACTCATATCGACTGAACTTGTTCAATCTTAATTTCTTGCCACCTGGCAGCACAAGGGACTGCCATTGCTTTCAAGTTGTTATGAAGATAACTGAGAACTCATAGAACTCACATGCATGGTCAGCCAACTTGATCGGGCATAGAAACAAGAATATGTCAACACGATAGGTTGCAAACCTCAAGTCGTGTGCTAGTGTTTAACAATAGGTTTATTCTTGATTAGTTCTTGAAACTTGTCAGGATCTTTAAGACTCCCACTGACCTCTTGATAAACACTTCACAAAATTGGTCATAATTGGCCTTTGTCCTTACCAAGACATCACAACTTACCAATTTCAAATGTACAAGAGTAGAAAACATTTTACTCTACATTTGACAAGTGTTATAAACCTTTCTTAAGATTATGTTACTTAAGTTATGTAACGACATAAATTTTCAAACAAAAAAATTTCATTTTTGATTAACATAAATATCATTTAACATTCTTAAATCTCTTATTCAACAATTGTCATCAAATAAAACATTTCCCAAGATCACAAATAAAATCCTCTGTCTGTAAGATCACAAATAAAACATAAATACCATTTAACCCCCTGGTCAATGTGTCTCAGTAGGACCCTCTAGTCCCATAACTCTGTGGGCCCTCTGGCCGTAACTCTATGGAGCCTCTTGTCCTAACTCTGTAAACTATGGATAATACATAACACAAATCACATAGAAATCATACCATACATATAGCATACAAGATACTCGGTCACATAGCTCTAATTACAATCTAGGTAAAGTATAGTGAGAAGGCTCACCTCGGGTAACTCGGTAAATCTCGTACTCGGTAATACTGGTCTAGCCTCCGCCTAATCACATGGAATAATTACTCTAATCAATACAACTCTCAAAGCCTAGACCCACTCTAAGTTATCTCAGAAGGGTAAAAGACCATTTTATCCCTCTCATGGCTCAAACATCCAAACATTGACTAAACCCTAAAGTCAACAAAAGTCAACCCTAAAGTCAATTCACAGAATCGGGGAAGGCGACCCCTTACGCTGCGCGTACTGGGATTACGCCCAACATAAATCCCAGTTTCATACTCCTTTTTATTTTGGGTCTTAAATGGTTAATACATATACCCAAACTTCAGATCTGACTTCTCTAAGGTCCCTTAATCCATAAAGTCGAAACCTTTAAGCCTTTGCATGGCTTTAAAGGTCAGTAATCACTCTAACACCTTTCCTCTTTCCTCATAAAGCCTAGATCTCATGCATGGCTTAATATTCACGTCCAAGATTGGATTTTTATGAACCCACAACTCATAATACTCTGAAATATAGTAGATCCAAGCATATGGAGACTTTTTGCTCATAAAGTCTCCATCTTGCGACCAAAAACCATAAAAATTGGTCCATGAAGCATAAAACAACAATAACATGGAAAGTTCTGAGCTTTTTACCTCCAAGTGAAGCTCCTCCCTCTGTAGAACTCAGATCCAAACTTGCACTTCCCCTTCTAGCCTCCACAAGAACCTCCTCTTCTTCTTCACTAACACACAAAGGTACTTTTTAGCTCAAGAACACTCAGACACTAGCTTAGGATGATAATATTGTTATTTTAGGATTTTTCTCTGAGGAATGGTGGCTGGGAACAAGACCAACACATTCTTTTTATAGTCCACAAGCCACAATTAGGGTTTGCATCTGGGCCCGCTACGCCAAGCGTAACCCTGGGTACGCCCAACGTACCTAGGCGAGTCCGCGTCCAACTTAAGCGCATGAGTACGCCTAGCGTACTCTTCAATACGCTCATCATACTCATTTGCCACAATTTTCTTTTAAGGGTTAAACTTGTCAACTTGTAAAAGAAGAAAGGTTTAATTGATGCACCTGAATTTTGGGATGTTACAATTCTCCCCCACTAGAATTAAACTTCGCCCTCGAAGTCTCATGCCGTAAACAACTCCGAATCTTGCTGCTGCATCTCCAACTCCGAATCCCAAGTCAGCTCGGACCCTTTCCGGTATTGCCACTAGACCTGAACCAGGGGCACCTCCTTGTTCCTCAGAACCTTGATCATCCGATCCACAATTGCGACTGGCCTCTCCACATAATTTCAGGCTCACATCCACCTGAACGTTCTCCAGTGGTACGACTGCCGTCTCGTCGGCAATACACTTCCTCAGCTGAGACATGTGGAAGGTATCATGTATCTGGCTCAACTCCGCAGGTAGCTCCAAACGGTATGCTACCCTGCCTACCCTCGCAATCACCTTGAATGGACCAATGTACCGGGGGCCCAGCTTGCCCCTCTTCCTGAATCGGATCACTCCTTTCCAAGCAGATACCTTCTGGAGCACGAAATCTCCAACTTAAAACTCGAGCTTGGGTCGTCGCTTATCCGCGTAACTCTTCTGGCGACTCTGTGCTGTCAACAACCTCTATCTGACCCGCTGAATCTGCTCTGTCGTCTGAAGCACTATCTCAGTGCTGCCCATCACTCGCTGCCCTACCTTTCCCTAGCAGATGGGAGTCCGACACCTCCTCCCATACAACAACTCGAAGGGAGGCATACCAATGCTCGAATGGTGGCTGTTGTTATAGGAAAACTCAGCCAACAGCAAATATGTATCACAACTTCCTCCGAAGTCCAACATACATGCTCAGAGCATGTCCTCGAGCATCTGGATCGTCCGCTCACTCTCTTCGTCAGTCTGTGGGTGGTAAGCGGTACAAAAATGCAGCCTCATGCCCAACTCCTCATGGAACTTCTTCTAGAACCTGGAAGTGAATCGTATGTCTCCATCTGACACAAGCGAGATCAGCACTCCATGCCGCGATACCACCTCTCTCACATACAACTCTGCCAACCTCTCAGCGGAACCCCATACAAATAGTGACGCCAGATCTTGAGGACGAACACCACGGGCCCCAAATCCAAATCGTGGGTGGGATATCTCACCTCGTGAGGCTTCAGCTGCCTTGATGCGTACACTATCACATGCCGTCTCTACATAAGCACCGTACGCGAACCCGATATCGATGCGTCACAATACACCACAAAATCCTACATCCCCTCAAGAAGGGCTAACACTAGGGCCTCGCATTATCTCTGGCGAAGAGTCTCAAATGAGGCCTACTACTCTGGACCCCATCTGAAAGTCACGCCCTTCCGGGTCTAACTGGTGAGGGGAACGACAATCTTGGAGAAATCCCTGATAAATCTCCGATAATAGCCAGCCTACCCCCGAAAACTCCTGATCTCAATGGGTGATCTCGGTACCACCCAATTTATCACCGCCTCAATCTTGGCCGAGTCGACCAATATCCCATTCTGATTAATGATATGCCCCAAGAACTGGACCTCTCGTAACCAGAAATCACACTTGGAGAATTCGGTGTAAAGCCTCTCCGATCTCAAAACTCCGAGAATCTCTCTCAAATTCTCCTCATGCTGCTCTCTGGATCTCGAGTACACCAACATATCGTCGATGAACACGATCACCGATCGATCCAACATCGGCCTGCACACCCGGATCGAGACATCTATAAACACTACCGGTGCATTGGTAAGCCCAAAAGGCATCACCATAAACTCGTAATGCCCATAACGAGTCCTGAACGCCGTCTTCTGGATATCCTCATCCCGCACCCTCATTCAATGATATCCATACCTCAAATCAATCTTGGAGAACCAATACGCTCCCTGTAACTGATCGAACATATCATCGATCCACGGTAAGGGGTAACGGTTCTCGACCATCAACTTGTTCAACTCCCGGTAATCAATGCACATCCGATGTGAACCATCCTTTTTCTTTACAAAAAGGATCGGCGCTCCCCACGGCGAGCTACTCGATCGAATAAACCCTTTCCCCAGCAGCTCCTGAAGCTGTGAGGATAACTCTTGCATCTCTGGCAGCGCAAGGCGATAGGGTGCCTTGGCAATAGGCGCCGCTCCCGGAACTAAATTGATACGAAACTCCACCTGCCTCTCGGTAGGCATATCTGGAAATTCCTTGGGGAAAACATTCGGGAACTCTTTCACTATAGGTACATCACCAACCAAACTCGGCCTCCCTGTGGCCACTTGTGTGTCCATCACATAGGCCACAAACCCACTACAGCCCTACTGTAGACTCTGCCTCGCTCTAGCAGCCGAAAAAAACGCTGACTTAGAAAGGGTACCCTCATCGTATACCATAAGCACTCCCCTACTAGGGTCTCGTATGGTCACCAGCTGTCGCTCGCAGTCCATGACCGCTCCGAATCTAGTCAAGCAGTCCATGCCCACGATGACATAGACATCCCCCATCGCAATCAGGACCAGATCTGTCAAGAACTCAACACTGAAGATCTCGAGTACACATCCTCGAATCACCTCAGTAGCATATAGCGCTCTCTCGTTAGCTATGGAAACTCGTAGAGGTCGACTCAATGCCTCTCGATAGATATCGATGTGCTGACTAAAGGCTAAAGACACAAAAGATCGACTCGCACCCGAGTCAAATAACACCAAAAGTAGGTACAAAACTCACAAGAAAAGTACCTACGCATATCATAATATAAGAACAATATCTCAAAATCAAAATAAATAGATGAAAGAATACATACCAGCCACAACATCGGGTGTTGCGCGGACCTCCTCCGCTGTCAACTGGAAGGCTCTCCCGCGAGCCTTTGGCGCCTCGGCCTTCACGGGCTGACTCATAATAGCTCATACAGTAGCAGAGACAGATCCCTGCGGTGCTCCCTGTGCCGACCCCCGCAGCTGTGGACACTCGGCCTTCCGATGGCTAGTATGGTTACAGTGGAAGCACACTGCAAATCCCTTGGGGCAATGCTTAGCCATGTGCCCCTCCTTGCCACACTTGTAGCAAGACCCTGCTCGACAAATCCCCTTGTGGTACTTGCCACACTTTCCACAAGTACAACCCTTCTTGTTCCCTGATCTCGAATCGACTTGCTTTGCCCGCTTGGCTGCTGGCTGGGACTATGTCGGTCGCCTATCCCTCCCCTGAGACTCCACCTCCTCCATGGCCTGAGTCTCGAGCTCAATCTCCCTCTTCCGAGCATTTTCCTGAAGCTCGGAAAATGTCCGGTATGTCGAGTTCGCCACAAAATCATGAATGTCTCTCCTCAGAATACTATGATATCGACTCATGCATGCCTGCTCCGTAGACACATGCTCAGGGCAAAACATCGCCCTCTCGTGAAACATCCTAGTAATCGTAGTAATAGACTCAGTACCCTACTTGAGGGTAAAGAACTCCTGGGCCAACCATTCCCTTTCCACCGGGGGAACGTACTCATCTCGAAACATAGCGGTGAACCTCTCCCAGGTCACCACGGCAAGCTCTGCAGAAGTGAAGTGTGCTGTTACAAACTTCCACCAGTCATTCGCTCCCAAGTGAAGCTGGTGCAGCACGAACCGTACCCTTATATGCTCCGGACATGAACATGTGTAGAAGCACCCCTCGATGTTAGATATCCATCTCATCGCAGCTATCGGATCCTGAGTCCCATCAAACTCTAGTGGCTTCGTGTTCCTGAACTCCCCGAACAGCAACGAGTCACCCCCCTGCGGCCTGGCAGCAGCGACAGCTGCGGTGGTCATAACAACAACAATATCAGTAAGGGCAGTGTACCGCTCATCAAAAGTCTCGATCAGCATGGTCTTGATAGACCCAAACATCTCCGGTATCTCAGCTCGGATGGCCACTGCCACCTCCTCATGAATCAACCTGCGGATCTCCTCATCACTAACACCGCTGCTCTTAGGTGTGTGGCATGTCCTAACCATGATGTCTCTCTGAAATACAATATAAAATATCAGAGACCCGCTCGAGTATACTCACACTCGATAACTCAACCCTACTTTCTCTTTAGTACCCTAAGGATTCTTACTTGGGCTATGCACTGATCCGGTGTCTTCCATAGTACGGGCCCAATACTACGTCCACACCACATCAGCATTCACCCCATGTCCTCCTCCTAGGATTCCAGATCTCAAGTACTCTAATCTCACTATACATTGGCTACTCTCCAGCAGACCTCTCATAAGCTCCTCGCTGCTACCTACTCACTCTCAGGCATCTCACTGCAACAGTAATCTCCTAGGCTAAGGCATCACAAATCAGGTCACTCTAGTCCTAATATGAGTACGTAGCCTACTCTAGCATGCATAACATAACATATCGTATCTCATAAGACATAATGTAAGGGTATTTTGGGAAATCACCTTTCGGGCGTTGGCTGACCGTACTCACTGCTCTACTCTGCTCGTTTCAAAACCTTTTACTCTTTTTAGAAAAAAATTGTTTTATTGTGAAAAATTCTTCAAATCCTCAGTTTGAGTTCAGATACGCCCGAAGGTGCATCCGAATCCCTCAAACCAAGGCTCTGATACCAACTTGTAACGACATAAATTTAAAAAAAAAATTCATTTCCGATTAACATAAATATCATTTAACATTCTTAAATCTCTTATTCAACAATTGTCATCAAATAAAATATTTCCCAAGATCACAAATAAAATCCTTTGTCTGTGTGTATGGATGATGCCGGCGCCTTCCCGCGATCGTCACTAATACCTGAAACACATAACACATAGCACTGTAAGCATAAATGCTTAGTGAGTTCCCCAAAATACCACATACAACACATATTAGCCACTCGAGGCTATAACTCTGTTTGACCCCCTGGTCAATGTGTCTCAATGGGACCCTCCAGTCCCATAACTCTGTGGGCCCTATGGCCCTAACTCTATGGACGATATGGTCCTAACTCTGTAAACTCTGGATAATACATAGCACAAATCACATAGAAATCATACCAAACAGATAGCTTACAAAATACTCGGTCACATAGCTCTAATTACCACTCTAGGTAAAGTATAGTGAGAAGACTCACCTCAGGTAACTCGGTAAATCTCGTACTCGGTAATACTGGTCTAGCCTCTGCCTAATCACATGGAATAATTACTCTAATCAATACAACTCTCAAAGGATAGACTAATCCCACTCTAAGTTCTCTTAGAAGGGTAAAAGACCATTTTACCCCTCTCATGGCTCAAACATCCAAACATTGACTAAACCTTAATGTCAACAAAAGTCAATCCTCCGGGTTACACTACGCGTACCAATACTATACGCTGGGCGTACCCGACAACTCACAGAATTGCAGAACGCGACCCCCTATGTTGCGCGTATTGAGATTACGCCCCATGTAAATCCCAATTTCATACTCCTTTTGATTTTGGGTCTTAAACGGTTAAGACATATACTCAAACTTTAGATCTGACTTCTATAAGGTCCATTAATCCATAAAGTTGAAACCTTTAAGCCTTTGCATGGCTGTAAAGGTCACTAATCACTCTAACACCTTTCCTTTTTCCTCATAAAGACTAGATCTCATGCATGGCTTAATATACACGTCCAAGATTGGATTTTTATGAACCCACAACTCATAATACTATGAAAATATAGTAGATCTAAGCTTATGGAGACCTTTTGCTCATAAAGTCTCCACCTTGGGACCAAAAACCCTAAAAATTGGTCCATGAAGCATGAAACAACAATAACAAGGAAAGTTTTGAGCTTTTTACCTCCAAGTGAAGCTCCTGCCTCTATAGAACTCAGATCCAAGGTTGCACTCCCACTTCTAGCCTCCACAAGAACTTCCTCTTCTTCTTCACTAACACACAAAGGCACTTTTTAGCTCAAGAACACTCACACACTAGCTTGGGACAATAATATTGCTCCTTTAGGGTTTTTCTATAAGGAATGGTAGCTGGGATTAAGGCCAACACATTCCTTTTATAGTCCATAAGCTACAATTAGAGTTTGCATCTAGGCCCGCTACACCCAGCGTACCTAGGCGATTCCGCATCCAACTTAAGCGCATGAGTACGCGCAACGTACTCTTCAGTACACCCAAAGTACTCATTTGCCACAATTTTCTTTTAGGGGTTAAACTTGACAACTTGGAAAAGAAGAAGGGTTTAAGAGATGCACCTGAATTTTGGGATGTTACAAGTTACAATCTTGGAGTATGACTCTAAGACATGTTCTTGGAACGAAGTATGATTCATCTTTTAATCATTTCAACAATTCACGATTCCCCTTCTTAGCCATAGAAATGCACTAAGATATCCTTAGAGGATCAATTATGATATGATTTTTCATAATCATTAAGATGATCATAAAACACGATACTAAAGTACTCTCCCATCTTTTTAGATTGGAAAAACTTTAATCTTTCTACCTAATTTGATTCTTCTCATTCGTTTTGCCATACATTGAAATCTTATCAATGATTCGAAATTATAGTTAATCTTGTAAGCATTACCATATTTACTAAACTTTAGTAAATCATGACGAATAGTCTTATCGATCTTTGTGGTGGACCTGACCAACGCACAACCAAGTGTAACCGATCCCCTAATCCTTCACTTGACTCACATATTCACGTGGACAAGGAATTTGTCTTAATTTCCTAAAGATGAAGGTTCTCATTCATCACACACTACAAGTTGCATGATTCCAAGTTTCTATCTAAGTGCAACTTGGGTGATGAGAATCCTTCCTTATTTGATAAATTTTGACACTACCACAAACTAAAGAATTAAATCCATATTGCTAACATAGAAACATACAAACATCAATTTTCACTAAGGCTATTGTAATGAGATGTAATAAAAAAATTTATTTATTTATAAGATGCAGAATTTTCTTCCTTATAATGTAATTACAAGTGAAAACTATGTTTCTAAATATTTCTAAGTGATCTATCATAACTCTTAAGCAACCGTTGAAGAATCTGATCATCGAATCATGCGATCGAAATCCATCTCATCACGATCAGATTCAACATGCTCTTACTCTTAAGCTTCCTCTCTTTTATTCGATTCTACAAAACATCAAGATGCGACCTAGTCACATCATGTATTAAGAATCTCCAAAGAGGAACCTAATAGAGTCAGACAGTAGACTTACCTGAAGTAGAGTCAAGCTTTGACTTTACCATCCTTGTGGTCTTTCAGTTAATATGGAAGCTTTGCAACCAATGCCCCTTCCTTTGGAAACAGAAACATATGGACTCTTTGGGAATGGTACACATGACTATCTCAGACTTAGCCTTTCTCTTTACCATTTGGTCAAATGACTTGACCATGGCTGATCCCTTTCGATTGGGAAGAGAAAGCTTTTTTGGACTTCCAATGTTTCCATTGTCAATGTCCATGGAAGTTTGGGGAGTACATCTTCCAATCAAATTAGCTTTATCAGTGGGCCAAATCATTGCTGAGTTAGCAGCAACAAGCAAATATGTTAGTTCAATAAGGGCCATGTTATAACATACACGTTAATAACCATGTATAATTATCGTGTTTTTTAAGTTTGATAACTTAAAAGTAAATATTATTAAATAATATGTGAATTTGAGCGTTGAGTTCTAACAAGATAGTTGTATGAGATTGAAGTGAAACTATGTTTAGAATCATTCGGAAAGTGATTGGAAGTCTTATGAGATTCTGATCAAAAATCAACTATTGAAATTAACGAAAATATAAAGTTGGAAATAATTAAAAAAGATGTTATTGAAAGTTGTAGATTATCTCGTTAGAAACATTTAGGCGAAAACCTCAACGAAATTCGATTTATAACGAAAAAGTTATGACTTATTGAAGTTTCGCGACAGAACCCGCACGACGCCATATGATGTAAAAAGTGAGTTTACGATAATCTAATTTTTAGCCTTTGTAATCTAAATGAAAGTCGTAGTACTCGTTAAACTGAGAACTTTCATAAAAAGAACGTCCAAATCTAACTTCATATGAGGAAGTTATGATTTTTCGAAGATTCGGCATAGCAGTACACAACCCGAAACTCGAAATAAAGATTGAGTGATTTTTAGTCGACACAACGGTAAAAAGACAGATGAAAACGGACGTCGGATGAAGAACTTATGAATTTTTAACAGACTTTTCCTGTCCCGGCCTGTTAAAAATATAACTTTAAAAATGAAGTCAAAATTAGCTGACAGAGTGTAAACGAAATTTTTAGAGCATAATTTCACCTATGCGTGGATATGAAGAACGTCAAAAACGGAGTTCGTATGCGAAATTAACGAATTTTGGAAGTTTTAGGCACAAATTCCGTGGCTGGTGCAAAGGTGTACGCCCAACATACTCGTGCAAGTGCTCCAGAGTCCATCACCCTCCCTACTCCTTCGCATGAGTACCACGTGTGGTGGCCTTGATACGTCCGAGCTAATCCACTTTGAACGCTTAGCGTATGAAGTTACGCCCAACGAAGAAGTTTGCGAGGCAGTACACTCCCCGTACCGGAGAATTATGCCCAGCGTAATGCGAGCCCTCGGACACTATAAATAGAAAGTGAGACCTTCTGAATTTTGTTTACAGTTTTAATACTTTCACACCCTCTTTCATCTCTCAATTTACCCTAACACTCCCCGAAGCCTAGGAAACATCCCCGACACCGGAAGCAAGTCCCGATGCTCCGAAGACCCGAGAAAATAATCTTTTCAAGTTGAAACTCTACCCGTACAAAGCCCAGTTTTCAACTAAAATCTCCGGTTTCGTCAAATAAAAACATATCTAGAAATGATGTGCTACCCAAATCAGTATTTTATCATTTGGTTATTTCACGATGAGTTGAATATAGAGACAATTATATGTTATGTGTTATATGTGCAATGTGCTTTCCCGTGTTATTATGATAATGGAGCTATACCTTTGACCACGAAGTCAATGACTAAGCATCACTTGGGTATTGGTATGTAGCCTTTGACCATGAAGTGAACGGCTAAGCATCACTTTGGCGTTGACAAAAGGCTAGGTAGGGCTGAAAGACTGTAAATTCTAGCCAAATGATAATTCAGAAATTGTTTATTTTCTGAGCCACTTGGGCGGAAGTCTTATTGATGTATATCATGTTGAAAATTTTGTATCTCATTGATTGTAAATCTTTGAATTAGATCATTTGCTGATATGGAAATCCTGCCTTTGTTGTTCTTTGTCTCTCTTTGCTTCTGTCATATTGATATGTATATTCCATAACGTTATATTGTAACTGTTATTGAACTCACTAAGCGTCACCCGCTTATCTCTCTCAATTATTAAACTATTGCAGGTGATAAGCATATATTATAGTTATGTACTGGTAGAAGATGTATATTAGTTAATATTATCACTTTTGTACTTAGTGTATAAATTCCTGGGAAGTTATGTGATATATACAACTTTGTAAAAACGTCGTTAGTCGGTTTGTATCCAGTCTTTTGTAATAAGACCATATATGTAAAATATGTTTATGAATATGCATGTAGCATGTTTGGAGTAATAATATTGTAAAGGTATTAGAGAAATAGTGGTTCTCTCAGTCATTGTATTAGAGTAGTACTTCAAGTGAACTAAATACCACAGATTGGTATTTAGACTTAAACAGTTAGAAGTTCAATATATGAACGGATTCATAGTAAGTATATGGATAAAAAACATAGGAAAGACTTATGTAAAGTATTAGGTAATGATAAATCCTAATATTCTAAAATACTATATTACTCCAAATTTTCAGAACAATGGCTGAACAGGTGAGTAGCCATACACCATATGTGGGTGGAGATCCTCATCCTGATGAAATAAATACTCCAACATCCCCTCATGAGGAGCGACCTGTGGATAAACTCACTGGTGTTATTCAGCAGACTCTTGAATAACACAAAAAGAATAGTGATAAAGGTAAAGAGAAAGCCATCGGAGAATCTTAAAAAGGGGAGGCGAAACATCCCTCTTTCAAGACTTTCAAGAGTAATGGTGCTACGGAGTTTTCAGGTGTTTTTAATCCCATTGTTGTTCTTACATGGATCCAGAGCATAGAAAAAGTATTTTGTATCTCTCTCGTGGTTAATGAAGAGAAAGCTAATTATGCTTCTGCAATGCTCATCAGAGAAGCCTTGGTCTGGTGGGAAACAATATTTAAAGCTCTCAACGAGTATGGCCAAGATAATTTATCTTGGTAAATGTTCAAAACCTGCTTGCTAGGAAAGTATTGTCCTCTAGACATGAGGAGAAGATTAGAGAAAGAATTCCTTGAGCTTAAACAGGGAGGAATGAAGGTGAATGATTATGAAACTCAATTCAATCAAAAATCACGGTTTGCTGCATAGTATATTCCAACTGAAGACGATAAAATTCAGTTATTCATGGAAGGACTACAGTATGAAATCCGCAATTTCGTGGTTAATCAGGATGTTTAATCATTTGATAAAGCGGTTGAGCATGCTGGAAAGTACGAGCATAACTTAGAGATACGTGGTGCCACTCTTTCTGTTCCAAAGCATCCACGTATTGATCGAATTGTTTCTGTTTCCTCTATTCCACTAGCTCAATCTGTTCAAAGTGATCCTCGTAAACATGTGCAATCTCATAATACCTCACGTGGTCGCGATAGGTCACAATCGTTTTCTCTTCAGTCGCCATCGTGTCGAAATCATGGAAAGAATCATCAGGGCGAATGCAGATTAGAAAAAAGGATCAGTGGTCGGTTATGCATGTTGAGAAATAGGCCACATAAAGTCTGTTTTCCTAATGAAGAATGTCACATTCTTTGCTTGTGGTGTTACTGGCCACAGGAAGCGTTTCTGCCCTACTCTTACTAGTTAAATGGCAGGAAGTCAAGCTTCCGTCCAATAACCAAACAGTACTCCAACTAAAAAGGAGGAGGTACATGAAGACCCGAATGTTGTGACCAGTACATTTCTCATCAACTCTAGACTTGCTCATATCTTATTTGATTCTGGTGCCTCTGATTCTTTTTTGTTTCATGAATTTGCGCATTCCTTTCAAACTGCTTGCTATGCACTCGCACAAACATTTCATGTAGATACTGCGGGAAGTATATCATTACTTGCTGATAAAGTATATAGGGATCGTGTCATAGAAATTGAAGGTTATAATTTTCTTGATAACCCGATTCCTATCTCCTTGCGCAACTTTGATATTGTTCTCGGCATGGATTGGTTTTCAAAGAACCGTGCAGAACTCTGGTGATATGAAAAGATAGTACACATTCCTATTGAAGGAAAGAATCATATTTATATCTATGATGAAAAGAGACTTAAAATATTTAAAATATCTCTTTCCTAAAAGCTAATAAGCTTATATCGAAAGGGTGTTATACTTATCTGGCCTATACATTTTATATCTCAAAAGAGGGGAAGAAAACTATAAAAGATGTTCCCGTTGTTAATGAATATCCTGATGTTTTCCCCGATTATTTTCCTGGACTACCTCCGGATAGGCAAGTAGAATTCCGAATTGATATTGTACCTGGTGCTGCTCCAATTGCAAGGACTCCTTATTGTCTTGCGCCAGCTGAGATGAAAGAAATGATGCTCCAACTGCAGAAATTACTTGAAAAAGGCTTTATTCGACTGAGTACCTCTCCTTGGGGTGCTCCAGTACTGTTTGTCAAGAAGAAGGACGGTTCGATGCGAATGTATATTGATGATCGTGAGCTAAATAAGGTAACTATCAAGAAAAAGTACCCACTACCTCACATTGACAATTTGTTTGATCAACTTCAGGGAGTTAGCTATTTCTCGAAGATTCATTTGAGATCTGGCTATCATCTGTTGAAAGTACACGAGCAGGATGTACCGAAGACTGCTTTTCGTACTTGATATGGGTATTATGAATTCCTTGTCATGCCATTCGGTTTGACAAATGCTCCTGCTGTATTCATGGATATGATGAATCGGGTATGTCGTCCAACGCTTGATAAATCTATCATCGTATTCATTGATGATATTCTAATCTATTCCAAGTCTGAAGCTGATCATGCCATTCATATTCCTGAAATATTATAACTTCTTTGAAAGGAGAAACTATATGCTAAATTCTCCAAATGTGAACTTTGGCTTAGCTAAATTCAATTTCTCGGCCATGTGATTACTGGTGACGATATATCAGTAGATCCTATCAAAACTGAAGCCATCTAGACTTGGGAAGCGCCCCGTAATGCTTCTAAAATTCACAATTTCTTGGGTCTCGCGGGGTATTACCAGAGACTCATTAAATATTTTTCACGTATAGTTTTACCTCTCACAAGTCTTACACGAAAGGAAGTAAAGTTCGAATAGGGTGAAGCCCAAGAAAAAGCTTTCTCAACTCTAAAGATCTTTTGACTCATGCTCCGATCTTATCACTCCCAGAAGGTGATAATGATTTTTCCATGTATAGCGATGCTTCAAGATTGGGACTTGGTTGTGTGTTGATGCAGCGTGGTAGAGTAATAGCCTTTGCCTCAAGAGAACTGAAAGAGTATGAAAAGAATTATCCCACCCACGACCTCGAACTCGCTACAGTAGTATTTGCCCTAAAACTTTGGAGGCATTATCTTTTTGGGACAAAATGCCAATTGTTTACTGACCACAAAAGTCTCAAGTATATATTTAGTCAGCAAACTTTGAATATGAGACAACAGGGAGCTATGGAGCTGATAAAAGACTATGACTGTGAAATCCTGTATCATCATGGAAAGGTCAATGTAGTTTCCAATGCACTTAGCAGGACGGTTTGTCATAATAGTGTGTGTTATGTTATTACCCACACTACCGTAAAGTTCACTATTCTTGATGAACTAAAGAAATGGCAAGTAGAGGCCTTAAAGCCAGAAAATGTTAAGAAGGAAGGGATGGTACATTATGCTGATGTTTTACTTGATGATCCACGTGGACAGAAAGTATTTAAGAATTAGCTATGGATTCCAGAGATTGATGGATTAAGACAAAAGATTTTAGATGAAGCCCATAAGTCTAAGCTGTCAATACACCCTGGTACAAGTAAAATGTACTATGATGTACGAGGTGATTATTGGTGGCCTGGATTGAAGAGAGACATTGGAAGATAAGTGTATGATTGTTTAGTATGCTTACAATTCAAAGTGGAACACCAAATGCCATACGGGAGTCCAGAAAGTACTAATTTTCCCATGTGGAAATAGGAGGAGTTGTCCATGGATTTTATTACCAAATTGCCATAGACTACGAGACAGAATGATAGCATTTGGGTAATTGCCGACCGACTGACTAAGAGTGCACGTTTTCTTGCCATGTGTGAAACAGCTCCAATGGAGAAATATGCACAAGTATACTTAGATGAAATTATTGCGAGACATGGTGTGCCGCTAAATATTATTTCCGATCGTGATACTCGCTTCACTTCTCATTTTTGGGCAAGTATGCAACTTGAATTAGGATCTTGGATCGCTCTCAACACAACTTATCATCCCCGACAGATGGTCAGACGGAGAGAACAATCCAAATAGTGGAAGATATGCTTTGTGCATGTGTCTTGGAATTTGGTGGTAACTGGGACAAGTACTTACCTCTTGTCGAATTTTCATATAATAACAGTTACCACACTTCAATCAAAATGCCACCATGTGAAGCATTATATGGTCGTAAATTCCGTACTCCATTATGTTGGTGTGATGTAGGACGAAAAATCCTTGGAGGCCCTGAAATGATTCAAGACACCACTAACAAGATTCAAATTGTACGAGAAAGAATTAAAGCGGCCCAGGACCGAAAGAAGTCCTATGCGAAAAAGAGAAGATGACCCATAGAATTCTAGGTGGGTGATTTCGTAATGTTGAAGGTGTCCCCATGGAAAGACATGATGTGATTTGGGAAGAAAGGAAAATTGAGTCCTAGATTTGTCGGTCCTTTCTAAATCATCCAGAGAATTGGTAAACAAGCATACCACTTGGAATTGCCTGAAGATTTGGCAGGTATTCATGATGTGTTTCATGTGAGTTATCTGCGTAAATGTTTGAGCATATATGATGAAACAGTTCCGTTATCCGAGGTGAAACTGGATAATAAATTAAGATATGTAGAAGTGCCTAAAGAGATCGTAAACAAAAGAACGACTGAATTACGTAATAAAGAAGTGGAGTTGGTGCTTGTCAAGTTGAAACACCATCGAGGCTCAAATTATACTTGGGAAAATAAGAATGAGATAAGAGAAAAATATCCCCATTTGTTTAAATCGTTGTAATTTCGGGGACGAAATCCTCAAAAGGAGGAGGTATTTGTAACATACACATTAATAACCTTGTATAACTATCGTGTTTTGTAAGCTTGATAGCTTACAAAACCAATAACTTTGTAATTTAAATGAAAGTCGTAGTATTAGTTAAACCGATAACTTTCATAAAAAGAACGTCCAAATCTAACTTCGCATGAGGAAGTTATGGTTTTTCTAAGTTTCGGCATAGCAGTACACAACCCAAAACTCGAAATAAAGATCGAGTGATTTTTAGCCAACACAACCTAAACAAGAATCGAAGATCTCGTCAATAGTTGTTGAACGGTAAAAAGACAGACAAAAACCGATGTCAGATGAAGAAGTTATCAATTTTTAACAGACTTTTCCTAGCCCGGCCTGTTAAAAATATAACTTTAAAAATGAAGTAAAAATTAGCCGAAGGAGTCTAAATGAAAGTTATATAGCATAATTTCACCTACGCGTAGGTATAAAGAATGTCAAAAAACGGAGTTTGTACGCGAAAGTTACGAATTTTGGAAGTTTTGGGCACAAATTTCGAGGCTGGTCTGATGGTGTACGCCCAGCATACTTGTGCAAGTGCTCCGGAGTCTTCCACCCTACCAACTCCTTCACATGAGTGTCATGTGTCGTGGCCTTGAAGCGTCCGAGCTGATCCACTTCGTACGCCCAACGAAGAAGTTTGCGAGGCAGTATGCCCCGCGTACTGAAGAATTACGCCCAACGTAATGCGAGCCCTCGGGCACAATAAATAGAAAGTAAGACCTTCCAAATTTTGTTTACAATTTTAACACTTTCACACCGTATTTAATCCCTCAATTTACTCTAATACCCGATGTCGGATGAAGAAGTTATCAATTTTTAACAGACTTTTCCTGGCCTGGCCTGTTAAAAGTATAACTTTAAAAATGAAGTAAAAATTAGCCGACGGAGTCTAATTGAAAGTTATAGAGCATAATTTAACCTACGCGTGGATATAAAGAACATCAAAAAAAACGGAGTTTGTATGTGAAAGTTACGAATTTTGGAAGTTTTGGGCACAAATTTCTAGGCTGGTTTGAAGGTGTACGTCCAACATACTCGTGCAAGTGCTCCGAAGTTCGTCACCCTACCTACTCCTTCACATGAGTGTCATGTTTCGTTGCCTTGAAGCGTCCGAGCTGATCCACTTCGTACGCCCAACGAAGAAGTTTGAGAGGCAGTACGCCCCGCGTACCGAAGAATTACGCCCAATGTAATGCGAGCCCTCAGGCACTATAAATAGAAAGTGAGACCTTCCAAATTTTGTTTACAATTTTAACACTTTGACACCCTCTTTCATCACTCAATTTACTCTAATACCCCCCCCCCCCCCCCCCCGAAGCCTAGGAAACATCCCCGACACCGGAAGTAAGTCCCGATGCTCCGAAGACCCGATAAAATAATCTTTTCAAGTTCAAACTCTGCCCACACAAAGCCTGGTTTTCAACTAAAATCCTCGGTTTCGTTAAAGAAAGTCATATCTAGAAATGAAGTGCTGCCCAAATCAGTGTTTTATCATTCGGTTATTTCACGGTGAGTTCAATATAGGGACAATTGTATGTTACGTGTTATATGTGCAATGTGCTTTCCCGTGTTATTATGATAATGGAGCTATACCTTTGACCACGAAGTGAATGACTAAGCATCACTTAGGTATTGGTATGTAGCCTTTAACCATGAAGTGAATGACTAAGCATCACTTTGGCTTTGGCAGAAGGCTAGGTAGGGTTGAAAGCCTGTAAATAATAGCCAAATGATAATTCAGAAATCGTTTATTTTCTATGCCACTTGGGCGGAAGTCTTATTTATGTATATCATGTTGAAATTGTTGTATCTCAATGATTGTAAATCTTTGAATCGAATCATTTGTTGATATGGAAAGCCTGTCATATGATACTCATATGCCTTTGTTGTTCTTTGTCCCTCTTTGCTTCTGTCATATTGATATGTATATGACATAATCTTATATTGTAACTGTTATTGAACTCTCTAAGCGTCACCCACTTATCTCTCTTAGTGTTTTACGTACTGGTAGAAGATGTAGATTAGTTAATATTATTACTTTTGTACTTAGTGTATAAATTCATGGGAAGTTATGTAATATATAAAACTTTGTAAAAACCTCGTTAGTCAGTTTGTATCCAGTCTTTTGTAATAAGACCATATAAGTGAAGTATGTTTATGAATATGCATGTAGCATGTTTGGAGTAATAATATTATAAAGGTATTAGAGAAATAGTGGTCCTCTCACATGTCGTGGTCTGTCACATAGTAGTCCTTAATAAACTCACCATATGACTCGGGAAGTGATTGAAGAACGCAGTCAACAATGAACTTCCTTGAGATTTGGACACCCAACTCTCCTAGTTGGTCAATATGTAACTTCATCTCCAAGACGTGAGCACATACAAACTTTCCTTCCAGCCAATAGGGCTTTGAGTGACCTAGAACTTGTGGGTTAGGGACAATTATTGGAGAAGGTGGAGGAAGTGAAGTTCCACTACAACATGAAGAAGGGATTAATCTTTCACCTTGATTGCCTTGTGGAAAATCATCTTTATAAAGAAAGTTTTTTCAAAAAGATTCAGGAAGACAATAGTTGTCTAGACATCTATAATGGGAGAAATTCAAGTTAGTTGATTTAAGTCCTTAATATAACACCCAACATGAAATATTATGGCTAGGACTCAACACAATATTTTACAATTTGGAAGAGGGATGCCGTAATCCAAACTGCAAAATACTTGGAGGTAGGTAAATGATGATTTACCAATTTCCACCACGGAAAATGAAAAAGAATATTAGGTTTTAAGTGAATTGAAACTCCTAGATCCTTTTAGATTCATTGAACAATTCAATGAAATGTTTAAATCTCGAGTGTGCCCTTCAAGTTTGTGATTGGGATGTCGAGGATCACAAACAAGGTGTGAATAACCATGCAAATTAGTTTGGTACACCCAATGTTACAACTACCTAATCAATGTGCCAGTTAACAACACACACTCCATTGATCTATGATTAACATCAAGCTACCCTTTGCCACGCACTGTCAGTCCCAAATTAATGTGCCGGTTAACCACACATACTCCACTAATGACTTAACAAGGTGTAAAGTGCAATTTCATGGGTTAAAACTAAATTCACATTTTCCTAAGTAACTAAGATTGAGAATTTATAAGTGTTTAGTTACTTACTACTTCATTATACTTTTAATGAGAATTTAAATGTCCTGTTAAACCCATTCGACTAACGACCCTCCACCAGCCAAGGAAGTAGTGGGTGAGAGTAGACACCCATTAAACTACCATTTTATAGGCAATAACCTTATACCCCCCTTATAGACTAGCTTCAGGAATGAGGCCTACTAACGGTAAGACTAACTTTGTTCTTATACATACATACATACATACATACATATATATATATATATATATATATATATTAAACCTATAATATTATAATAGTATAAGGGTTGAATTTGAACTTTTAAAATTCTAGGGTTTGGAACTAAATGTTTCAAAGTAAGACATTGCATTTACAAATTCCAAAACTTGAGGGAAAGTTTTGAACTATTCTAAAACTTTTGGAAATCATAACTTATGAGTTTAATATAGGTTTTATAAAAGACTCTTGACATTCCATAACTTGAGGATAAGTTATGGAGTTCATAAAAACATTTATGGGAAACAGACTCTTCAAGTTCATAACCTATGATTTTAATGATCTCTTCAAAAAAGGAAAATTTTCATTTTCCATAACTTGAGGACAAGTTATGGAATTCATCAAAGCCATTTACATCAAAAATTCTAACAAGAAAAACAAACAATTTGCCTATGATCTAATTTAAACTCATAAGAACAAGACAATTCATTCAAACACATTTCATGTAATTAGCCTAACCATGTAAACTAATACAAAACATGAAAACTTTGACAATTATCTTTTAATTTGGATAAGCATGATCATTACCATATAAAAAAACAGGTTTCATAGGTTCAAAAAATAGTTTAGGTAATGATCCTAATCCAATTGCTAGCCAAAACTTGAAATTCTGCCACATCGTGGTGAGCAGGCAGATGCGAAAATGGCAGGTTTTCTAACTTTGAAAAACAAGTAGCATCAAGTATATTGGAAAGCAAGCCAAGTCTCTGATCCCACTGAAGGGTTTTGAGCAGGCTAACACTCCTAAGGTGTGCATGCAACCCTAGATACCTTGGATATATGTTTTCTCTATTATGCATGCAAACTTTCATTTTTCCAAGGTTTCATCTTAACTAGCATACTATGGAGTATACAAAAATCTAGTAGAATGACATATCTTTTCTTGTAGCTTGATTCCTTAAGCCTTTAACAACTTAGTTCCCCAAGTGTTGCACCTCAAATGGAATCACACAACACCACCAACAATGGGGGAACTTGAGAGGAGATTACTTGCACTCTTAAAATTGGCTAGCCCTCTTGTATATCACTTAAGTGCCGATTTAATGAGCTAGAGGGGTTCTTATATAGTGTGGATTAATTAGGGTTACACCATGCAAACCCTAATGTGCATGACCTTCAATATTCCTCATGCTTCATGGGTTTAAACCTCCATGGATCATCCATGGGTCACCACATAGGTTTAGCCCAACATAAAGAACTATGGATCATAAGCCCACATTATAAGAATGAATGATTTACATTATTAATCCCCATATATTTAATTAGTCTCTTTTGATCACAAAATTAATTCCAAATTAAATCTTGATCAATACTAATTAAATAATATGATTTCATATTAATATATTAGAAATTATTATATATATTAGTAAATCATAAATAACATCTTCTCAATTATCCATCCTTCAGATTGTTGTGGTGTCATGCAACCCAAATAGACCATGCTACTCTTGGGTCAAGTACATACTAATTATAGTTGTGGACTTAGACACTAATCCAATAGTTGTGTGCCATACTTGATGCTCTTGCGCCATTTAGATCCCTATTGCGCCATGAAGAAGCTATTGCGCCATCATGGACCACCTTAGTACATGATGTGCCATATTGGTTCCTTTGTTGTGCCATATTGATCCAAGTATGCCTAGGAGATGATAATGCTCAAGAATGTTCCAGAAGATGTTGCATGGCGAATTGTGATTCATTGACACCCTTCATGGGCCTATGGAACACTGGCCTTGGACCATTAGGGTTTTAGGTCTGATTCCTCAAGTATAAATATGGATACATGCTAAGTCATTTTGTATCTTGAATTCTAGAGTGATAGACGAATCTCTATGTAATTGTACTTGTAACCTCTGTGTTGAGAGCTCTGAAATAAAGAATACTCCCTCCTGCCTGTGGACATAGGTCTCCCTGACTAAACCACGTAAATACTTCGTCTTGTGTGTTTTTGGTTTTGCTAGTTATCCGCTTTACTTCCTAACATGTGTGTGTGTGTGTGTGTATATATATATATATATATATATATATATATAAACACACACACACACAAATTTTGGTTCTATTGAGATCCTAGGAAATTAGAGATCTAGAGAATCAATCTCAATCATGCATTTCTCATTTCCTGCTCCAGCGTTCCAACGTACCAAAAACATCGAGATATGCCAAATCATAAATGATTATATGACGGAGAGGCATAATCATGATTATATATGTTTATATATAAATGAATATATATATATATATATATATATATATATATATATATATATATCCCTTATCGTAAATGATTATACACATATATACCTGTTCGTAAGGTGATTTATCATATATGACTATGGCGGTTGGTGGCAGAGTAAGTAGTGGTGGTAGAGATGACGAATGTGGCATTGGGGGGACGGGGGCGATTCGCTTTATGGCGGAGGTAGTGGTTGTGGGGAAAGTGGTGGGGTGAAAAGAAAGGAGCGACACGCCATAGATATTTATGAATATAATTCTTCCTCCGTATTGGTACGCTAGAACGCTTAAAAGACTGGTGATAAATTTATGGCTAAGGTTAAATCTCAAAATTTATTTTTTTTTTCAAAATTTCAAAGGAATATATATATATATATATATATATATATATATATATATATATATATATATATATATAGTCAAGATCAAATAAGAAGGAAATTTTTGGTAGGAAGGTAAGAAGTTTTTTTTCTACATATTTTTTTCGCGAACAAACAAAATGAATCATTAGATGATTCATTTGTAAGATGATTCACAAGAAAAAATTCTCAAAACTTTGTAAAAACCTCGTTAGTCAGTTTGTATCCAGTCTATTGTAATAAGAACATATATGTGAAGTATGTTTATGAATATGCATGTAGCATGTTTGGAGTAATAATATTATAAAGGTATTAGAGAAATAGTGGTTCTCTCACATTTCGTCGTCTGTCACATAGTAGTCCTTAATAAACTCACCATATGACTCGGGAAGTGATTGAAGAACACAGTCAACAATGAACTTCCTTGAGACTTAGACACCCAACTCTCCCAGTTGGTCAATATGTAACTTCATCTCCAAGACGTGAGCACATACAAACTTTCCTTCCAGCCAATAGGACTTTGGGTGACCTAGAACTTGTGGGTTAGGGACAATTATTGGAGAAGGTGGAGGAAGTGAAGTTCCACTACAACATGAAGAAGGGATTAATCTTTCACCTTGATTGCCTTGTGGAAAATCATCTTTGTAAAGAAAGTTTTTTCAAAAAGATTCGGGAAGACCATAGTTGTCTAGACATCTACAATGGGAGAAATTCAAGTTAGTTGATTTAAGTCCTTAATATAACACCCAACATGAAATATTATGGCTAGGACTCAACACAATATTTTACAATTTAGAAGAGGGACGCCTTAATCCAAACTGCAAAATATTTGGAGGTAGGTAAATGATGATTTACCAATTTCCACCACGAAAAATGAAAAAGAATATTAGGTTTTAAGTGAATTGAAACTCCTAGATCCTTTTAGATTCATTGAACAATTCAATGAAATGTTTAAATCACGAGTGTGCCCTTCAAATTTGTGATTGGGATGCCGAGTATCACAAACAAGGTGTGAATAACCATGAAAATTAGTTTGGTACACCCAATGTTACAACTACCTAATCAATGTGCCGGTTAACCACACACACTCCATTGATCTATGATTAACATCAAGCTACCCTTTGCCACGTACTGTCAGTCCCAAATTAATGTGCCGGTTAACTACACATACTCCACTAATGACTTAACAAGGTGTAAAGTGCAATTTCATGGGTTAGCACTAAATTCACATTTTCCTAAGTAACTAAGATTGAGAATTTATAAGTGTTTAGTTACTTAGTACTTCATTATACTTTTAATGAGAATTTAAATGTCCTGTCAAACCCGTTCGACTAACGACCCTCCACCAGCCAAGGAAGCAGTGGGTGAGAGTAGACACCCATTAAACTACCATTTTATAGGCAGTAACCTTATACCCCCCTTATAGACTAGCTTCATGAATGAGGCCTACTAACGGTAAGACTGACTTTGTTCTTATACATACATACATATATATATATATATATATATATATATATATATATATATATATATTAAACCTATAATATTATAATAGTATAAGGGTTGAATTTGAACTTTTAAAATTCTTGGGTTTGGAACTAAATGTTTCAAAGTAAGACTTTGCATTTACAAATTCCAAAACTTGAGGGAAAGTTTTGAACTATTCTAAAACTTTTCGAAATCATAACTTATGAGTTTAATATAGGTTTTATAAAAGACACTTGACATTGCATAACTTGAGGATAAGTTATGGAGTTCATAAAAACATTTATGGGAAATAGACTCTTCAAGTTCATAACCTATGATTTTAATGATCTCTTTAAAAGAAAAATTACTCATTTTCCATAACTTAAGGACAAGTTATGGAATTCATCAAAGCCATTTACATCAAAATTTCTAACAAGAAAAACAAACAATTTGCCTATGATCTAATTTAAACTCATAAGAACAAGACAATTCATATCAAACACATTTCATGTAATTAGCCTAACCATGTAAACTAATACAAAACATGAAAACTTTGACAATTATCTTTTAATTTGGATAAGCATGATCATTACCATATAAAAAAACAGGTTTCATAGGTTCAAAAAATAGGTTAGGTAATGATCCTAATCCAATTGCTAGCCAAAACTTGAAATTCTGCCACGTCGTGGTGTGCAGGCAGATGCGAAAATGGCAGGTTTTCTAACTTTGAAAAACAAGTAGCATCAAGTATATTGGAAAGCAAGCCTAGTCTCTGATACCACTGAAGGGTTTTGAGCAGGCTAACACTCCTAAGGTGTGCATGCAACCCTAGATACGTTGGATCTATGTTTTCTCTATTATGAATGCAAACTTTCATTTTTCCATGGTTTCATCTTAACTAGCATACTAAAATTGTCACAAAAGTGAATTTTTCCTTAATTTACTTAAAAATGAATCATAAAGATGTTTTTTTAGGAATTTTTTCTTGTGAATAATCTTACAAATGAATCATCTAATGATTCATTTCTTTTGTTCGTCAAAAAAATATGTAGGAAAAAATTTATTACCTTCCTACCAAAAAAAATTTCTTACCGGATCTATATCCTATATATATATATATATATATATATATATATATATATATATATATATATATATATATATATATATATATATAATCCCATTTTTTTCTGTTTATGAGTAATTGTTTTGTGTTTATCTCCTCCTCCATAGTTTTTGGAACGGTGATATATTATGAATCAAATCTTGTGTGTTTACTCAGAAGTTGACGACTTGAGATCGACTTAATTGGATTTATTATTTCTATGTAATCGAAATATGGTTTTCAGTATTATTTGTCGGATTTCGACATATATTTGTTCTGATATTCAACATGATGAACATGACTACCTTAGTACTTTCCATTAAATTTTAAACTTTCTTAACCATGTATGAACCTTTTTCAACCAACCAACATGTCTATTGTTTCTTGTTGATGCATTATAGGAACTGCTCATAAACATTAAAAGCAACAAAAATTAATGCCAATGGAGGTTTTGCAGGTTGACAACCAAAAAGTTAACCTAATATCTAAAGTATAAAAAATCAATTTTTTTCTTTTTGTTTTAAATCTGCATCAAGGTAACCGGTAGAATACAGGAAAACTGAGAATCTGAGCACAAGTATAAAAAATCGGAAATCAAAGAGGGCTTTGTTGATAAGTAAAAAAAAGTGAGGGATGGTTTGTTCAACACAATGATATTTACATCATTATCCCTTTATTTAAAGCTGAAAGTACATGGGTAGAAGATTCTCCCCCAAATATTTGTAGTTTTGTAGGCAAAAGAGTTATTCATATATAAATATACTTATGCTTGCATATTTTTGTAGCACTTTATACGATCCTTACGTTCAAAAAATAGAATACAATATTGTATAAATAATATTGATGTTATTTTAAAAAATTCAATATCTTTATAAAAGATGGTTTTTCTCAATTCACACATTTACTAGTTAGTAACTGTTATATATTGATATGATTGACGATCTTCCACACATCTTATCAATATTTGTTTTATCATAGATATTACATCAATAATTAGAAGAAAAAGCTCTAAATGAATGCATTCCGGTTTTTTGTTTATGTCTGTTTTTTGTCATTTAACATCTTGATTTCATGACCAAAAATCTTTTGGTCTAGGAGTATTTTGAAGTGTCCTCTTTCTGTTAGGTTGAAGGTTTACTTGGGATATAGGTAGAACTAAAGTAGTAAGGTGTAGAATAGGAAACATCTTCATTTCATGATTTTTATAGGTATGTGACCACGAGATATATGGTTGTTTTTAATATTATCTACTTGGTATCTTAAAAATGAAAGGAAAACAATGTAAAATATTCATACCAATGAGTAATTGTTGTTTTTTTTTTTTTTCTCATTTAAGTTTTATATTATTCGTAGGACTGGACTTGAACACATAAGCTCAAATAGAATAACATGACAACTAAATTTTAATATCTTGTTTTATTTTAAAATACACACAAAATTAAGTAGTTAAGCGATTAATAATATTCCAACAAACTTATACATTTTTGTTATATGAGTAACATAATTAATTTTATGCAGTTTATGCAGTGTCTTTATTTGTTAGCAAAGCTTTACCAATTATAAATGCATAAAGTAGTAAAAAATGGTCACAAACTGAAACATTTAGTAAATTAATTGGTACGAAATCCAACTCATCGTATAAACTGAAAACAAAATCTAACATTTGCAGTTACTGTATAGTTAATTGTTATTGTATAGTCAATGAAACATATATTTTATGAGAAATTAAATATCCACCTAGAGTTTCTTCCTACCAACCTTCTTCTATCCATGTCAAATGATGACATATTTTAATCTATTTATCACTATTTAACATGGGTAGAAAGATAAATAAGAAGAAATTATAGGAGGATATTTAATTTCTCATATTTTATGTGAAGAGTCAATAGAAAGTGTACATCCCTTAATAAAACAAGCCACCTTGATTCATTAAATTATCCTATATATATGGATATGTAAATTCATAGTAATGAGTTTCTAATTTGTCTCTTCGATTTTCATTTTATGTGTTTTACATCATGTAATCAGACGCTCTACATAAAATGAAAACGAAAAACAAAAGAAACACTACTGATAGAAATCGACTAATGATTAGCTGGTTGGCTCAACCCATTTGGTATCAACATGTTCAAGTTTAAACCGTTCCTGAACACAAGAGATATAACTAGTCGCTTTTGCATCTACTGCTTCATCTACTGTCACACCATAGGGATTGTCAAACATTCCATACGTACGCGTGGTTTGTGGGATGACGTAGGACACACTGTGCTTAGGTTGAGGGTTCACCTTCTCTTGGTTCATGATCAACGAAGAGGGTGGTGGAATCATCTTTTGACTGGTGGTCATGTTGTGGCCGGTCTTAACCGTGGTTGTGGTTGTGGTGGTGGTGGTAGGAGGCCTTGAGCCTCGATAGAAAGACATGACCAACTTGCCTTTCATGAATCCTTTGCGCATCTTGGTGCTTGAGTCCATTGGTTCACAAATGGTGAGGTGTATGTGAGAGAGAGAGACCTTATGTTGGGATTTGAGGTGTTCTGGTTATTGCGATGGGATAGGGTTATTTATAGCGTGGTTAATGAGCCATGCATAATAAGATAGGTATGAAACTTTAATAATTATTTTATGGTCCACTTCCTAAATGGTGGAATCATTCTTATTATGGTCTTGTCGTTCTCATGAACATTTTACAAAAAAGCACTGCAAAGATCTTTTTAATTAGAATCTATGAAGAAATGGTAAAGTACATAATTAAGTAACGAATATAATGCCAGTCAAATTTTATTATACGGGATGTATTTTAAAAGATATATGCCGATATCAAATGTTTATTTTATAATGTAATTAAAAATATCCGCTGCCTATAACATAAGTGATAACCACATCTCTTTTTATAATAATGTATGATTATAAACTTATTATTATAATTATATGTCACCGTTTAATTGGATAGGAGGATTTATAGGAATAAAAAATAAAGATATTTAATTTCTCTACAAATAATTAACTTAAACTATATATTTATTTTAAATGTATTCCGACCAAATATTAGATAAACAACAAAAAAATTCCATAAAATTATAGCTATCACCCAATAGCCTAGTGGTTTTGGATAATAACATAGTAAGGGTGATCCAAGTTTAGTTCTCATCCAAGGCACATAAGTAGGAATGAGTTGGGGCATGGTTCAAAACCAACAACTTATCCTCGAAATACTATAGTAGCGTAAAGAACCTTTCTCGAAATAATTTTGATTCGTCTTCAGAGTAATAGGAATGATTCTTTAAGATCTCACTAATGACTTCGTGATTCTTGAAAACCCTACATGGTATCAGCCTAAACCTTCTTAGTTGCCTTCTTTTCTTCTCCACCATGGTCGGTGACTCTGATTCTCCTCTCCCTATTGCAATTGTTTTTAACATGCTCACAATTAAACTCCCATCCACTAATTATCTATTATGGAGTAAAAAGACGCTCCCTCTCTTATCATATCAGAACCTTTCAGGCTATGTCGATGGTTTGATTCCCAAGCCATCACCAACCATTGTCACCGGAGGAAATATAGCACCCAATCATGCTTAGGCCGCATGGTTCGTTGCTAATCAACAAGCCTTAATCCTCATCCAATCCTCTTTGTTTGAAGAAGCCATGGATGAAACCTTAGGCCATCACTCTTCTCATGTTATTTGGTCTGCACTTCAAGCCACTTATTGCCATGATTCTCATGAATAAACACATGTCCTACATAATTCTCTTTTCCACCTCAAGAAAGGCTCTACCACTGTTGTTGAATATGCTTACAAGTTAAAAAGCATACGCGGTCAGCTCACTGTTGTTGGTCATCCTCTAGAGGATGATGATAAATCCCAGTAGTTTCTTTGCGGCCTTGGCTTGTCTTTTGAGACATTCTCCACCACACATCAACTCATGGCGCCACGAACCAATTTCCGTGATCTTGTCTCTCAAGCCAAGAGTCATGAGTTGTTTCTATAATTAGTCAGTGACTCAATTGTAGCACCGATTGCTTTCAATGTTGCCTTTTCTCATGGCTCCTCTTATTCTTCTTCACAAGGACGTGGTCATTCTTCATACCGTGACAATTCTTTATATTGTGGTGGTTCTTAATGACGAAGAGGTTGAGGTAATAGACGCCCTCCTCATTGTCAAGTATGTCGAAAAGAGGGCCATTATGCTAGCCAGTGACCTGAATTGCATACCTTTGCTCGATGTCATTCCCTTCTTGATGCCAATCTTGCGAAAGCTTTCCATAATCAATGTCAAATCTAAAAATCTACTCCCGATTGGTTTGTTGCTACATGGGAATCAGCACATATGGCATCTACTATAACAATCGTTTCAAGGTATCTTTCTTTATAACCCTCGTGTATGATTAGTTTGCAAATTTGGTCCCAAGGGGCATTATTGTAAATTTTGGGATGGGGTGTACCTATTGTACGCGAGGCGTACGTAATCAGGATTCAAAGCCTAATTTAAGGGTTTGGACCCTATTTAAGCAACCTTATGCCCAAGGTTTCCTCCTTACAGCCTCCTTAGCCTCTTTTGAGCCCCATTTCGAAAACCTAATCCATTTCACGAGAGAGTTGACATGTATGTGTGTTTTGGTGTATTTCCAAGAAAAAGAAACTTTGTTGAGGATCATTGATCAAGGATGAGCTTGTAGATCCAGATTCCATTGATCATTTCTAGCTTCAAAAAGGTATAAGGCATTGACCTTGCTCATTCAATGTTTAGATCTAGATCTAGTAGAGTTTTGGTCAATTTTTGGTCCCATGGATGAGATCTAATGGAAATTTACCACACCAGAAGTTATAAATTGCTCCTCTTGATATCTCTGATATCCCTAGTTCACAAAGTTAGCATCTTGATGGTTGAGGATCAACCATGCATGAGCCATGTAAAGGCACCAAGTTAGTGACTTTATGGATTAATGTGACATCCCCAAAATCACGGCCAGAAAAGACCGATTTTCATTTATGCTTTTAAATAATTTCAGAGTAAATCCTTTTGATTTGAAAGAGTTGCGGAATTTGTTCCCAAAACGAAACACGATAAAATAATATTTACCAAAGCATTTCATCAAGAGATGCATTTTCATTATATAATCAAAACTCGGGATGTCATGTTCCGATACGGGACCATAAAGCATAAACGATAACATTACAAGTCATTCAACAAATATATACATATATAGACTTGTAAACAAAACAACTTGATGATTCAACCATCTTATGCCCTCGCCACTAACTGTAATACAAATAAAACTGAGTGGGTTAGGCTTGGGAGCCTGGTGAGCATATAGGGTTTTCAACCCACAATAAATAAATTATATTTAATTTCACCAACCAATTCACTATCCCGATTACCCATTCCCGTTATCCTCACTTTACGTCCCTAAAATAACATCTATCTCAAGGGAGCTAATCTAGGATTTTCATCGGGACGGACATCACTGCGAAGGGGTTTCCTCAACAATAGATATCCTAAAGGCAACAATGAGGGGGATAGAGTACACCGGTGAACACATCGTTCACAACACCTACAGGTTATGAACCTGCTAGCGTTCCACTGGACTGTCTAGAAAGAGTCTGTGGTCGTTATCCATACTCCGCTGAATAACTAGATCAACAACAACAACATCGAGGCCTCTCATCTGTTTATTACACACCAACTATCTACCCATGTTCTACCCAACATATTAGTAGATAAAATATATACTTTCATACATAGTTTGAAACCTGTATATCATTTTCATTCAATATATATTTCACATAACAGATGAGGCATACCCACGTAACACGTATTTCATAGAAAGCAATTCAGATCTATGAGATGGAAGAGGGTGAACATACATTTACACACATAACAACAAATTCTACACATAACACGTATTTCGTATAAAATACTCCTTAATCATGCGTTAGAAGAAAGTAACTACACACTCACACATATAAACAACAATATACTTAATACA
The DNA here is from genome assembly GCF_051521515.1 of Lactuca serriola. Lineage (NCBI taxonomy): Eukaryota > Viridiplantae > Streptophyta > Magnoliopsida > Asterales > Asteraceae > Lactuca > Lactuca serriola. The sequence goes on from NC_136410.1 coordinate 201,011,155, forward strand.
CTCGAACCATACTTGTATTATTATCGTGTTTATGAAAGGTAGTATACACTCACTTGATCAGAAGATGATCGGGCAGTACTACGACTTGTAGAAGTAGTAATCCTCAGCAGATCTGGAAGATCTCTACAAAAATCAAACTTCTCGCGGGCAGAGCTTCAGCTCGGGAACCGCACTTCTCGGGATCTTCGGGATCTCGGGACTTGCCTCAGGGCTCGAGAATGATACCGGGGATTCGAGGTATTTCTGGCACGCAAATCGATGCAAAACGGGAGAGAGAAGAGAGAAAATGAACAATAGAACCGGCTGCCCTCGCATCCTATTTATAGGAGGCTGGAGCCTCGGAGTACGCGGGGCGTACAGGTCCGAAATCGTCACTGCGTTCGTCATCCGAAGCCACTAGCTGCGAGTGTCGACATTCTCGGAGTACGCGGGGCGTACCTCGGATCAGACCGCTGACTCCCCTTCGGATAATGCCGGATTTTCCAATTAAAAATAAATACAAATTAATTAATAAACTTCAGAAATTCATATCTTCTTCATACGAACTCCGTTTTTGACGTTCTTTATATCCACGCGAAGGTGAGACTACGCTCTACAACTTTCGTTTAGACTCCATCGGCTAATTTCGACTTTATTTTTATTATTTATTTTTAATAAGCCGCGACAGAAAAACTTCGTTATAAATTCATAACTTCTTCGTTTGACGTCCGTTCTCGCCTAACTTTTTATCGCTTCGATACCAACAACGAGACCTTCGATCCTCGTTTAGATTGCTTCGGCTAAAAACCGCTCGATCTCAAATCGAGTATTTCAGGCTGCATACCGCAAAGTCGAAACTTCGATAAATCATAACTTCCTCATACGAAGTCAGATTTGGGCATTCTATATATATTCGGAAACCTCGTTTCTACTACTACAACATTATCCAAAGATATTAAGTTTATTTTACACTTAAATTTTGACGCTTATTTTTATTCTTAATTAATCAAACCATGTAATTAAGCAATTAAGCACAAAACACATACTACTCAAATAATACACTCTTATTATTTCAAAACGGGTTACAAAGGTTAACCTAGACTATTACATTGCTAAAAATGGCAAGCCCGGAAACACAGACGTTACAATTCTCTCCACCTTAGAATGATTCCGTCCCCGGAATCACACATCAACAAACAAATGCGGGTAGCGACCCATCATGTCACTCTCCGTCTCCCAGGTGAGATTCGGCCCATTCGTGTGTTTCCATCGGACAAGCACTAACCCAACCATCTTGCGTCGCAATTTCTTAGTCTTTCGGTCAACAATTGCCTCTGGTTCCTCAATCAACCTTTTGTTCTCATCGATTCTCAACTCCGAAAGTGGAATCATGTCGGGAACTTCTCCTGTGAACTTCCTCAAATAACCCACATGAAAAGTGTTATGAATTCCATTTAGTTCTTCTGGTAGTTCGAGCTTGTAAGCTTGGTTCCTAATCCTCTGAAGAACTTTAAACGGTCCAATAAACCTTGGACTCAACTTTCCCCTTTTACCAAATCTTATAAGTCCCTTCCACGACGAGACTTTAAGCAAAACCGAATCCCCAACCTCAAAAGTCATCGGTCTTCGCTTCTTGTCAGCATAGCTCTTTTGACGATCCTGAGTTGCTAACATTCTTTCCCTAATTATTTTCAACTTTTCAGCAGTTTGATGGACTATCTCCGGTCCCATAAACTGCTTTTCCCCAGCCTCAAGCCAACAAGACGGCGTACGACACTTCTGTCCATACAAAGCTTGGTAAGGTGCCATCTTAATGCTCGAGTGGAAACTATTATTGTAGGAAAATTCTACCAAAGGTAAATGTTCATCCCAATTACCTAGGAATTCCAAGGTACATGCTCTCAGCATATCTTCAAGTGTTTGTATCGTTCTTTCACTCTGACCATCGGTCTGCGGATGGTAAGCTGTACTTAAACACAACTTAGTACCCAACTCCTCTTGTAGACTTTTCCAAAATCGTGAGGTGAAACGGCTATCACGATCCGATACAATCGTTAACGGAACACCGTGAAGCCTCACAATTTCCTTTACGTAAGAATTCGCAAGCTTCTCCATAGACCATTTCTCCTTGGCCGCTATGAAATGCGCACTCTTAGTGAATCGATCAACGACCACCCAAATCATGTCGTGACCATTCTTTGTTCTGGGCAGTTTAGTGACAAAATCCATAGCAATGTCTTCCCACTTACCCATTGGCACAGGCAAAGGTTCTAAACTCCCATACGGTTTCTGATGTTGTGTCTTTACTCTCGCGCAAGTCACACACTCAGCCACATACTTTGCAACATCAAGCTTCATCGTCGGCCACCAGTAGTAGGGTTTCAGGTCCCTATACATTTTAGTGCTACCAGGATGAATCGAGTACATGGTTTTGTGAGCTTCTTCCATCAGAAGACCTCTAATTCCTCCGGACTTAGGTACCCAAATCCGATCTTGGAACACCTTCAGTCCGTGACTGTTTACACCGAACACCAACGTTTTGACCAAACGTTCCTCCTTTGGGTCATTCTTCTCAGAAGCTTCGCTTTGAGCTTCTTTATACTTTCCAAAATGGTCGAGACAACTTCAATTCTCAACGCTCTTGGCCTTTTCCTTTCAAGATTGACTTTCCGACTGAGAGCATCAGCAACAACATTAGCTTTACTAGGGTGGTAAAGTATCTCACAGTCGTAGTCTTTAAGTAATTCTAGCCAGCGTCGTTGCCTCATATTCAATTCCTTCTGATTAAAGAGATATTGGAGACTCTTATGATCAGTAAAAAGTTTGCACTTTGTGCCATAGAGGTAATGCCTCCATATTTTCAGAGCGAAAACTACCGCTGCCAACTCCAAATCATGAGTCGGGTAATTCTTTTCATGGTCTTCAGCTGTCGAGACGCATATGCTATCACCTTTTCTCTTTGGGTCAAAACACAACCCAATCCAACCCCAGACGCATCACTATAAACAACGAAGTCTTTAACTCCATCGGGTAGAGAAAGTATCGGTGCCTCGCATAGCTTCTTCTTTAGCTTCTCGAATGCTTCTTTATGCTTATCACTCCAAGCATAAGTAGCTCCTTTGTGGGTCAAAGCTGTCAACGGAGTAGCGATCGAAGAAAAGCCTTGGATAAACCTTCGGTAATATCCAGCTAATCCCAAAAAGCTTCGAATCTTCGTGGGATTCTTCGGTTGCTCCCACTTTGTCACAGCTTCAATCTTTGCTGGGTCAACCATTATCCCTTTTTGGTTGACCACGTGACCCAAGAATTGGACTTCACGAATCCAAAAATCACATTTGGAGAACTTAGCATACAACTTCTCCTTCTTCAGGACTTCTAACACTTCTCGCAAGTGTCTGTCATGCTCCTCTTGGCTTTTTGAGTAAATCAGAATGTCGTCTATGAACACTATCACGGATTTATCAAGGAAAGGATTACAAACCCTATTCATCAAATCCATGAATGCTGCCGGAGCATTGGTTAGTCCAAACGACATAACCAAGAACTCGTAGTGTCCATATCTAGTTCTGAATGCAGTCTTCTCTATATCCTGCTCTCTTACTTTCAGCTGATGATATCCTGACCTTAGATCGATCTTCGAGAAATAGCTCGAACCTTGCAATTGATCAAACAGGTCATCAATCCTTGGCAACGGATATCTATTTTTTATTGTTGCCTTGTTCAGCTCTCTATAATCAATGCACATTCTCATACTTCCATCTTTCTTCTTCACAAATAACACCGGATCTCCCCAGGGTGATGAACTAGGTATAATGAAACCTTTGTCCAATAACTCCTAAAGTTGCATCATCAGCTCCTTCATCTCCGTCGGTGCTAACCGAGAAGGTGCTTTCGCAATTGGCGTTGTTCCTGGCAACAAGTCAATACGGAATTCCACTTGTCGATCAGGCGGTAATCCAGGAAGACCTTCGGGAAATACTTCCGGATAATCACACACAACTGGAATATTCTGCATCACCTTCTTTTCCTTCTTATCATCAATCACGAATGCTAGATATGATGTACACCCCTTGGTCAAACATTTTCTGGCTTTTGTGACATCCCCAATTTTACGGCCAGAAAAGACCGACTTTGTTTATGCTTTATAAAAATCAGAGTACTTCTTTAATAAAAGTGTTGCGGAATTTGTCCCCAGAAAAACATGATAAATACGTTATTAAAACATTTTCGAAGAAACGTATTTTATTCATTTTAAAACGTTTGGGATGTCATCGTCAATACAGGAACATAAGCATAAACAGAACTTACATTTATTTACACTAATGATTTACATCTCCTTTATTCTCTCAGTGAATTATGTCTTCGTATTGATACCTGTGATACAAAGAAAACTGAGTGGGTCAGGCTTGGGAGCCTGGTGAGCATATAAGGTTTTCAACCCACAATAATACATTTATTATATTCAATTATCAACAATCAACCCAAATACCCATCCCCATTATCTTCTTTATTTATTAAGGTTTTACCCTAAGAATCGATTATACTTTCTTCATTCATTCCTAAGGGTTTACCTAAGGAACTGACACACAGTCCATTTGCTACCACGGTTTATACAATAGGCATTACGTCGCATAGTCACCAGGGTTCATACAATTGGCACTACATCTCATAGTCACCAGGGTTTCCACAATAGGCACTACGTCTCATAGTCACCTGGGTTCATACAAATGGGCACTACGTCTCATAGTCACCAGGGTTTACACAATAGGCACTACGTCTCATAGTCACCTGGGTTCATACAAATGGGCACTACGTCTCATAGTCACCAGGGTTTACACAATAGGCACTACGTCTCATAGTCACCTGGGTTCATACAATTGGCACTACATCTCATAGTCACCAGGGTTTACACAATAGGCACTACGTCTCATAGTCACCTGGGTTCATACAATTGGCACTAGGTCTCATAGTCACCAGGGTTTACACAATAGGCACTACGTCTCATAGTCACCTGGGCTTACTCAATAGGCACGAAGTCGCATCGTCACCAACTATTCCATCTACCCATGTTCTACCCAACATTTTTGTAGATATAAATACAAACACAATTTAAATCATTTAACACCCGTATAAAAACATCAATTCCAAATCCATCTCAATTAGATAATTAATATATAACGCATAGCACGTATTTCATAGCTAATACTTTATATTTATGTATTAGAAGAAAGTAACTATGCACTTACGCATATAAACAACAATATATATAAATATACACATAACACGTATTTCATAAAATACTTCATATTTATGTGTAAGATGAAAGTGACTATACACTCACTTGATCAGAAGATGATCTGACAGCACTACGTCTTGCAGAAGTAGTGTCTCTTCGTAGATCTGGAAGATCTTCACAAAAACCGGCTCCTCGCGGGCAGGGCTTCGGCTCGGGAATAACGCTCTTCGGGATTCTCGGGGCTTCGGATCTCGCTTCAGGGCTCGGGAATGATACCGGGGCTTCGAGATATGATTGGCACGCAAATCAAGGCAAAACTTAGAGAGAGGGAAGAGTTTGAACAAGAGAAAATGGCTGATTTCGAGTTCTATTTATAGGCTGAGGGTCTGGGATTACGCGGGGCGTACTCTCAAATTACGCAGGGCGTACTCAGTACGCGGGGCGTACTCGGTTACGCGGGGCGTACTTTGACGTCACTACATGCGTCGATCTGTGGCACTCGAGTATCGGTCAGGCAACTTGCATCCGCCTGAGTACGCGAGGCGTACTCAAATTACGCGGGGCGTAATTGACTCGTCGAACTTCTAAATTGCGTAACTTACGCATATGAGCTCCGTTTTCGACGTTCTTTATATCCACGTGAAGGTCAGACCATACTCTATAACTTTCATTTAGACTCCGTCGACTAATTTTGACTTTTATTTTTATTATTTATTTTTAGAAGGCCGAGACAGAAAAACTTCGTTATAAATTCATAACTTCTTCGTCTGACGTCCGTTCTCGCCTAACTTTTCATCGTTTCGCTACTAACAACGAGATCTTCGATTCTCATTTAGATTGTTTCGGCTAAAAACCGCTCGATCTCAAATCGAGTATTCGGGCTGCATATCGCTAAGTCGAAACTTAGAAAATCATAACTTCCTCATACGAAGTCAGATTTGGGCGTTCCTTTTATGCACGCTCTCGGTTTAACGAAATATACGACTTTTGTTTATATCGCTAAGGCTAAATATCGCTCTAACATAAATTCACTTTTTACGTCATTCAGCGTCGTGCCGGTTCTGTCGCGAAACTTCGACAGGTCATAACTTCTTCGTTATAATTCGGATTTCGACGTTCTTTATATGTACGGAATCCTTGTAACATATACTATAACCTAGTTAAGATTATTCGTTCTAAATAATATTCTATCAGAAACTCATTTTTGACGCTTATCGTCTTTAAATTGACTAGCCCTGATCTACGGGCGTTACAGCTTTCATCAATGAAATGATTCCAGAATTTACTCTGCGTTTGTCCCCATACACCATAAACGAATCTTTCCCAGGCGGGTTTACTTTGACTATTTTCTTCTTGCATAAAATTTCGGCGTCATTGGCGCTAAGCCAATCCATTCCCAACACGATGTCGAAACCAATAAGTTCGATAGGCAATAATTCCTCGTGGAACTTATTCCCATTCAGATCAATTAAGATGTTTTTCATACGATGGCTAACAGGTACAAACTTGCCACTAGCAACTTCGACTAATAAGGCATCATCTAGTCTAACAACAGGCAAAGCTAGCTTTCTACCAAATTCATGCGATATAAAGGAGTAGTTGGCTCCAGAATCAAACAAAATTTGGGCAGGCAATTCGTTAACGAGAAAGGTACCTGAAGCGACATCAGCTTCATCTTTAGCAGCTTCCAGTGTCATCTGGAATGCTCTCGCCTTTGGCTTTGGTGGAATGTTGGGTCTAGCTGCCTCCTTCTTCTTCGGGCAGTCCCTCGACATGTGTCCCTCCTCACCAAAACCATAGTAAACTTTCTTAGTGAGGGTACATTCATTGGCATAGTGCCTTGGCTTTCCACACTTGTAGCATGTGGCCACTACCTCACATTTCCCATGATGCTTCTTCTTACATTTGTCGTACCATTTCGCTTCACCTCCTCCTCCTCTCGAACTAGACTTCGAGAACTTGTTTTTCTTGTTGGACCCTGAAGTTCCATCGAACTTCCTCTTTTCACCAACTTCTATCCTTTCCAAACCCTTTTCCTTCTGTTGGGCCTCCACATTCTTAGCTGCACGAACAACCATTTTCAGAGTAGTTGCCATCTTGACTGTCGGACCAAAGTCGACAGGCAGTCCATTAGCAAACCTCTTAATCTTGGAGAGTTCCGTTGGCACTAGGTACGGAAACAACTTCATTTTCTCAGTAAATGCAGTAGCATAGTCGTCTATGCTCATCTTCCCCTTCTTCAAGTTTTGGAACTCATTGTTCAGATCAATCAGATCTATTTCTGAACAATACTACACCCTTAGTTGTTCCAAGAACTCCTCCCATGACATTTTTAGGGCTTCTCCTCGTGGCATAGTATCTGCCAACATCTTCCACCAACTCAAGACTCCAGTCTTCAGTTGTCTGACTGCAAAGACAATCTTCTGTTTGTTGCTACAGTCGCAACTTTCAAATACCATCTCCATTTCGGAGATCCAATCCATTATCCCAACAGGCTTTGGGCTTCCAGAAAGACTTGGCGGCTTGGCGCCCAAGAAGTTCTTGTACATTCGCCTATTCTTGTTGTTTCTCCTTTCCGGATCGTTCCTTCGTTCTCCTTGAGTCCCAACTTGACTCATCATGCGACTATTGTTCCCTTCCTCCGATTGCTCGGGAATCAATTCGGGTTCCTCAATAAGTATGATAGGTTCATCCCTATTATCATGCAACATCTGTCGCATCTCCTCCCTTTGTTCGGCTAGCATAGCCCGAATCATGGTTTGCACCGTAGCCATTGTTATTGGTTCTGGTGCTGCTGCTACAACGGGATTTGCTCAATAACTGGCGGTTGATTCTCCTTCACGATAGATATTCAAATCATCCTTATCACTCCGAAACGTTTACATGCTAGTTCTAATAACGTAGGCATACGCTTAGAATCCTACACACATAAGGTTTCCAGATCCGGTCGGCAACAGACCGTAGATCCGAACAATTAATATCATATATGGCAACATACAACATTTAGCACATAAAAGCATTTTAGGCAACTTTCCTAAAATAAGCTAGTGCTCGTGTCTAAAATCCAACAGACACACAACTCACAATTCCACTTAGCATTCTAAGTTTAAGTCTAGAAATCCTACAAATTCCTAGTTCGCTTAAACTAATGCTCTGATACCAATTGTGACATCCCCAAAATCACGGCCAGAAAAGATCGATTATCATTTATGCTTTTAAATAATTTCAGAGTAAATCCTTTTGATTTGAAAGAGTTGCGGAATTTGTTCCCAAAACAAAACACGATAAAATAATATTTGCCAAAGCATTTCATCAAGAGATGCATTTTCATTATATAATCAAAACTCGGGATGTCATGTTCCGATACAGACCATAAAGCATAAACGATAACATTACAAGTCATTCAACATATATATACATATACAGACTTGTAAACAAAACAACTTGATGATTCAACCATCTTATGCCCTCGCGCCACTACCTGTAATACAAATAAAACTGAGTGGGTCAGGCTTGGGAGCCTGGTGAGCATATAGGGTTTTCAACCCACAATAAATTAATTATATTTAATTTCACCAACCAATTCACTATCCCGATTACCCATTCCCGTTATCCTCACTTTACGTCCCTAAAATAACATCTATCTCAAGGGACCTAATCTAGGATTTTCATCGGGACGGACATCACTGCGAAGGGGTTTCCTCAACAATAGATATCCTAAAGGCAATAATGAGGGGGATAGAGTACACCGGTGAACACATCGTTCACAACACCTACAGGTTATGAACCTGTTAGCGTTCCACTGGACTGTCTAGAAAGAGTCCGTGGTCGTTATCCATATTCCGCTGAATAACTAGATCAACAACAACAACAACATCGAGGTCTCTCATCTGTTTATTACACACCAACTATCTACCCATGTTCTACCCAACATATTAGTAGATAAAATATATACTTTCATACATAGTTTGAAACCTGTATATCATTTTCATTCAATATATATTCCACATCACAGATGAGGCATACCCACGTAACACGTATTTCATAGAAAGCAATTCAGATCTATGAGATGGAAGAGGGTGAACATACATTTACACACATAACAACAAATTCTACACATAACACGTATTTCGTATAAAATACTCCTTAATCATGCGTTAGAAGAAAGTAACTACACACTCACACATATAAACAACAATATACTTAATACACTCGAACCATACTTGTATTATTATCATGTTTATGAAAGGTAGTATACACTCACTTGATCAGAAGATGATCGGACAGTACTACGACTTGCAGAAGTAGTAATCCTCAGCAGATCTGGAAGATCTCTACAAAAATCAAACTTCTCGCGGGCAGAGTTTCGGCTCGGGAACCACACTTCTCGGGATCCTCGGGATCTCGGGACTTGCCTCGGGGCTCGAGAATGATACCAGGGCTTCGGGGTATTTCCAACACGCAAATAAATGCAAAACTGGAGAGAGAAGAGAGAAAATGAACAACAGAACCAGCTGCCCTCGCATCCTATTTATAGGAGGCTGGAGCCTCTGAGTACGCGGGGCGTACAAATCCGAAATCGTCACTGCGTTCATCATCTGAAGCCACTAGCTGCGAGTGTCGACATCCTCGGAGTACGCGGGGCGTACACGAGTACGCCGGGCGTACCTCGGATCAGACCGCTGACTCCCCTTCGGATAATGCCGGATTTTCCAATTAAAAATAAATACAAATTAATTAATTAACTTCGGAAATTCATATCTTCTTCATACGAACTCCGTTTTTGACGTTCTTTATATCCACGCGAAGGTGAGACTACACTCTACAACTTTCGTTTAGACTCCATCGGCTAATTTCGACTTTATTTTTATTATTTATTTTTAATAGGCCGCGACAGAAAAACTTCGTTATAAATTCATAACTTCTTCGTTTGACGTCCGTTCTTGCCTAACTTTTTATCGCTTCGATACCAACAACGAGACCTTCGATCCTCGTTTAGATTGCTTCGGCTAAAAACCGCTCGTTCTCAAATCGAGTATTTTAGGCTGCATACCGCAAAGTCGAAACTTCGATAAATTATAACTTCCTCATACGAAGTCAGATTTGGGCGTTCTATATATATTCGGAAACCTCGTTTCAACCACTACAACATTATCCAAATATATTAAGTTTATTTTACACTTAAATTTTGACGCTTATTTTTATTCTTAATTAATCAAACCACATAATTAAGCAATTAAGCACAAAACACATACTACTCAAATAATACACTCTTATTATTTCAAAACGGGTTACAAAGGTTAACCTAGACTATTACATTGCTAAAAATCGCAAGCCCGGAAACACAGACGTTACAATTAAGACGTTCCCCAAGGTATTGATCTAAAATATGGACATTTGGTCTTAAGTATTAAGGGCTTAATGGATGAAGTGCCTTATGGGGGCGTACTGTGACAACTCGAAATTTCCATTCTGTACAAACAATAGCACTTCAATAGAAGTCAGAACAGTCACAGTAAATTTTCAGACTTTTCAGTATAAGTTTGAGTATTTCAGGGTTTACACTTAAGGAGATATCAGGAGAGTGGATGCACTAGGGTTTTGTGCAACTATGTTATTCCAAAACCCTATGATAATAGAGTTCATTTCGTGAATAAAATATTTTCTGCCAAAAATAACAGGAGTATATATAGGATTCTAAGCCATATTTATTCATTACTTACATTTCTAACTAGAGAAAAGCCATTTTCTCTCTCACGGATCTTCTGGTTTTCATCCCAAATCTTGAGTACCTCTCTCTAGTTGTATTATATGGCTTCTTATGTGCATAATAACATCGAAATCATACCAAAAGACCAGGATTTAAGAGTTTACCGCCCAAGAACACCTTGGACCGTAAACCCTTTTATAAAGGGAAAATGAGTGCCTAGTCCTTTCCTCTTGATATGTAACTACCATAGACTCATATCTTACTGTATATAGGACTAGAAAACATCCAAAAACACCAAGAGTAAGGTGTTCACGGCCCAAGAAGTTCCAGGGTCGTGAACTCTAAACTCAAGGGCCAAAAGGTGCCTTAATCACTCCTAAAGCCTTGGACACCAGCTTAGATAAGCTCCTAGTTAATTTAGGGACTTGGAATCACCAAAAACCCATCCCCATGAGAGATTACGACCGTAATCTCTAAGGGAAATGGTCCCAGGGCCGTGAACTCCTCAAAGGAGTGTATTAATGCCCTAAACCCTTCCAAGGATTAATCCATGAAGTAGGAATGCTTCTAGGGATCATTTAGAACTCCAAAACACCAAATGACATAAGGCCTAGGAGCTTACGGCCATAAACTCAAGGTTTTACAACCGTAAACTCCTTGTGTGAGGTCTATTGGAGAGTAAACTCATGTATCGGGTCCTTTGGAACCCTAAACTCACTAGCCGGGTCCTACAACAACTTAGATCCATCCTTAGGGTTATAACACCTAAATAAAGTGTTTATCATGTTCTAGGATGTCTTAACATTTTGAATTAGTAGTTTAAGACTAATTGGGTGCATATATGTGTGATTATATGTTCTTTAGGATCATAGTGTGTGTACAAGTCCTCACTTGACACCTAACAATCCTACACCGTTCAGTTCATGCAAACCACTATCTTCAGGTGAGTTCATACCCCTTAATCAATGTTTTAAATGATTTTAAATGCTTTAATTAAGGGGGGGGGGGAGAATGCCAGTAGAAAAAAATATGTTATTAAATCACTCATATGTATTTATAACTGTGTTTTCATCCAGCAGATTTCACATACTTCAAAATGTGATGCATGAAATGGTTTTCTATCTTAAAATACCTTGGTAGCAAAAGTATTACGTTTGAAATGTTTATTAAAATGACATCAAGTCATTGTTAATTATTGTTCAAAACTCTTAGATGTCTTACAAAACCATTTTTACCTTCTTGAACAAAACTATATCTATACACTTATGTTCTTATATATGTATTGAAGTTATAGTTTTCAGCCTTCATTCAGTTTCCCACGCTCTTGTGTAGCAAGGGTGTATAAACCTGCATGGACAATCAATTACCTTCCAGTTAACTATTATAGGGATAGTTAGGAGATACATAACATTATTCCTATTACAAGGAATTACACCAAAGTCAGTTCATTCATGAGTCTATGCTATACATAGCATGTTACTTGAATACGTCTACATCGATACGCTTACATGAATACATTTATTTGTATGCAATTACATGGATACTTGTACCTAGATTCACTAGGATGATTTACTAGTATATTATGCGTAAATTGTCCTGCCTATCCCAGTTCAACGGGATGTCTAGACGGGACTAACCATTCTGGAACCCACCTGTTAGCAACAGTGGTAGATGAACATTTACGGATGCCTACGGTTATTACTTATATTAGGGGTACCTTTACGGGACTAACCATTCCTTTGGCCTACTATTCGCTACAGAGGTAAATTAACATCTACGGATGTCTACAGTTAATACTTATATTAGGAGTACCTTTACGGGACTAACCATTCCTTAAACCTGCGGCAGCTATAGAGGAAAATTGAGCAATCTACGGATGTTCAAAGGTTATACATTTCACTTGTCGCGATGTCGTGTTAATCCTAATACAAAAGGATAACACTTACATGATTATATTTTTCCTATTACTTTATTTTGTGATACATTCACATAAACGATGAGTTAGACTAAGTACTTTTTGTAATAGTCAAAAAGAAGGAAAAACTATCATTGTCATAGGAAACCATTCGGGTCTTGGTAGAAGACTACATTTAATACTAGTAGGAAATATGGAATTTTCTAGGGTTTTCATACTTATATCAATTGTTTCATTTAAAGAGTTACATGGCATTCATAAAAGCTTTCCAAAACAAGACAATGACACTTAAATACTTATGAATTGACCAGCATTAGGCTGATACTCGCTTTCAAAATAACTCGTATTCTCAGGTCACCAGTAGACAGGTACGATGGCCAGGTTTTGAGAAGACGGAGCGCAGACAAGACTCGTCTTTTATTTTGATTACATATTTTGGTGTCTTATTACAATGAAAGAACACACATGTATTAAAACTTTACTTTTAATGCAATGGATGATGTTGTTGCATGTTTACTATTTTACACTGTTGTGGTACTGTACATGACGTCCTCCACCCCGAAATGTTTCCGCCGTTCTTGGTTTTGGGGTGTGACAGATTGGTATCAGAGCATTGTTTATAGTGAATATAGTATATCAACCCATAAAAGATATACTAACTATAAATACATTGGGATTAAAACACTCTGTCTAAGAGTTTATACTTTTAAATAATAAAATATTTAAGTAAGTATACGTGCCTACATTCATACTAAAATCAGTGTCACAATGACAAGAACAAAAGTATTACGATTGTTGAATATCACAAGTAAGCCTGGGGATATATGGTCAGTCTTGGGAATGGCATAGCCTAATCAACTATGCTGGTCCAAGGAGTGATTAGCATATGCCCAAGAATGGTTGTGATGTGGCAACAAGTCTAAAAACTTACCAACACAACCATAAAGAAATACCATAGGGGTATTTGGTCTTACTGTAATTATCTTAGTCAGTTCGTCTATTTAGCTATTTCTTATATCCCTTTTCTCGCGTAGATTTTAATGGCTGGATTTCACCATGGCGACCCGTAATTCCCAAACCAAGGCAACGTTGGATGGCTAGAGGAAGAACCAGAAGATGATCACCCAATCCCTTTGGATGATCACCAAGCTGAGGGTTTTTCCGATAGTTCTGACTCGGAGCCTGAAGTCAACAACCTACCCCCAGCTGCTCAAGACCCAAACCTGAACCCCCGTCCCGCACTTCAAGGACCCACACCTCTGTGGGCCACTAGCTTGAATAGATGGAGTCAGGAACATGGTCAACCCATTCCCTACAACGGAGACAAAAGTTTCTACAACCTCACTGAGGGAGGTTCTGCTGACAGGGTCCTACCCATCATGGTTAGTAGGATTTATAGGAACACAATACTGGGTCAATCAACTATCAATCGAGTCTTGGAGATTGATGCCAACTCTTGCGTTAACACCATTCACATTCACCAACTAGAGTCTGCTCAAGAAAGGACTCTGGTCCGCAATGCAGCTTTGTAGAGGGAACTTACTGAAACTCAAGCTGAAGTTAGGGAACTTCAAGCTCAGCAAGTGAGAACTGACAGGCATATGAGGGACTTGGAATGTCTATTGTTGGGATCAAGAACTCATGCTAGCAGTTCTCGTCGCCGATAAAATCTCATCGACTCATCTTTTGGGATGTAACCTAGTTTATGTAAAAACTTTGGTCTAATTTCCTATCTTTGTACATCTTAGACTGTTAGGTCTTGATCTAGTCATAGTTCTGTCAAAATTTTCCTATCTTGGTTGATGTAAGGCCTACTTCTAGGCCATTTTCCCGAATTTGTTACATCTGTAATCCCATTATTATTGACAGATATCTAATCATATGGAAGTTATTATCTAAATGCTATCATCTTCATTTAGTTATGCTATTCATTGTGTTGTTGGACTATGGAGAGTTAGTCCATGAGACACACTCATTATTCATTTATTCTTATCCATGTCGTCATCTTTTAAACGTATAGTTAAAGATGCCTCCACGCAGGAATCCCAGGCGTAACCCAAATAACGAAACGCCGACACCACCACCTCAACCTCCTCAACCACCTTCCCCTTTCGATGCCACTACGTTCCAGGCAGCCTTCACAGCAGCAGTAGCAGCTGCTGTGTCAGCCATCAACGCTCCTGTCCCTAGTGGATCGGGAACAGGTGCACATCCCTCAACCTATGGCGAAAGCCATGGACATCCCCGAGAATGCACGTACAAGGACTTCACGAACGCCAAACCCCGCAGCTTCAATGGAACTGGTGGGGTTATGGTGTTAAGACATTGAATTGAAAAGATGGAATCAGTCTTTTAAATCTGTGCTTGCCAGGAGGGCAAAAAGGTCAAGTTTGCAACTTGTACCTTCTCTAACAGAGCACTAACATGGTGGAACGGCCATGTTAAGTATCTAACTATAAAGGCGACATATTCCATCAGCTGGGAACACTTGAAGGACATGCTGATGAGAGAGTACTGTCCTCGAGGTGAAATACAAAAACTCGAGCAGGAACTCTGGGGTCTACAAATGGGTTGATCCGACATATCAACCTACACAAATAGGTTCTGTGATATGGCAATCCTATGCCCTGATATGTTTGCTCTCGAGAGCAAGAAGATAGAGAGATATATTTGGGGACTATCGCCCCAGATCCAGTCAAGTGTGTTAGCTTCCAAGCCTGTCACTTTCGATAGTGCCATGGAGCTGGCACAATCTCTAATAGATCACAGGAAACATCAAAATCCAACAATCCCTGCACCCGGACCACAAACGGACAACAACAACAAGAAGGGGTGGAACAAGAGGAAGAGAGGGGCTTCGCAAGAATCCTCCAAGAGACAGCAACTTGTGGCAATCAATGCTGCCACGGTAACTCCCGTTGTCCCAGCGAACCCCTTACTAGCAAAAACTTATGCTGAAACTCTCACGAAGTGCAACAAATGCAACTTCCACCACCACGGACCTTACAAGCACATGCAGTGCTCTAACTGCAATAGGAATGGGCATATAGCCCATTTCTGCAAGACTCCAACAGCTCAAACCGCCCAAGTTCCTAACGCCGGTATGGGCCAAGCTTGCTACGGTTGTGGCGAAGTGGTCCACTACAAGAGGAACTGCCCTAAAGCGGGGATGGCTGGAGGAGTAGGAAGAGTTATGGCCTTGGGCCACGAGGAAGCGGTAGTTGATCCTACGATAGTTACTGGTACGTTTCTCCTCGATAACTCATATGCTTGCATACTTTTCGACAGTGGAGCAGAGAAAAGTTTCGTAAGTCATAAATTTGCACACCTGCTTAAACAAAAACCATGTGCATTAGATAATTCATTCACGGTAGAAATGGCTAACGGGAAAACGGAGAGTACTAACTGCATATACGTAGGTTGTACTTTAACTTTAGATGGCCATACTTTCAAGATAGACCTCATGCCGATCCCAATTAAATGTTTCGACGTTATCATCGACATGGATTGGTTGAGTCTTCTTCACGCTAACATCATGTGCTTTGAAAAAGCAGTTCATTTTAACCTTCCTAAACATGAAACCTTAGTTATCTATGGCGACAAACCTAGTACGAGCCTTCGCATCATTTCATGCATCCAAGCCCAGAAGTGCTTACAAAAGGAATATCATGCATTCCTCGCACACATCGTCGATACGAGTCAAGAGGTGAAAGACATTCAGAAAATCCCCGAAGTACGCGACTTTCCCGACATCTTCGCAGAAGAACTTCCCGGATTACCACCACAACGCCAAGTCGAGTTCAGAATCGACTTAGTGCCAGGAGCTACTCCCGTAGCCAAATCTACTTATCGTCTGGCACCGACTGAGATGCAGGAACTTTCCAGTCAGCTTAACGAACTTCTCAAGAAGGGATTCATTAGGCCAAGCTTCTCACCATGGGGAGCACCGGTCTTGTTCGTCAAGAAGAAAGATGGATCGTTTCGCATGTGCATCGACTATAGAGAACTCAACAAGCTTACCATTAAAAATTGTTATCCTTTGTCCCGCATTGACGATTTATTTGATCAACTTCAAGGAGCCAACTAATTCTTGAAGATAGATCTACGATCCAGATATCACCAACTACGAGTGCTAGAGGAGGATGTTCCCAAGACAGCCTTCCGAACTCGTTATGGACACTACTAGTTTGTGTTGATGCCGTTCGGATTAACTAACGTGCCCGTAGTATTCATGGATCTGATGAATACGGTGTGCCGTCCTTACTTGGATCAGTTCGTCATTGGTTTCATTGATGACATACTTATCTACTCTCGAAGTAAAGAGGAACATGGTCAACATATCCGTAGAGTCTTAGAAACATTGCGAGCGGATAAGCTCTATGCGAAGTTCTCCAAGTGCGAATTTTGGATCCGACGAGTCGAATTCTTGGGACATGTTGTTAGCGAAGAGGGAATACACGTGGACCCTTCCAAAATCAAGTCCATTGAGAACTGGTCAGCACCGAAGACACCTACATAAATTCGTTAATTTCTAGGTCTCGCTGGCTAATATCGCAGGTTCATTTAGAACTTCTCCTGCATAGCGAAACCTCTTACAACCCTGACCCAGAAAGGCGTGGCCTTTGACTGGGAAGAGAAACAAGAAAGAGTTTTCCAAACGCTCAAGCGAGCCTTGTTCACCGCACCAATACTATCCCTCCCCAAAGGGATAGAAGACTTCGTTGTCTATTGCGATGCATCAAATCAAGGACTCGGATGTGTTCTGATGCAGCGTGGTAAAGTCATAGCCTATGCTTCGAGAGAGCTGAAGACACATGAGGTTAACTACACCACCCATGATCTTGAGCTAGGAGTAGTTGTGTTTGCTCTGAAGATCTGGAGACACTACCTGTATGGTACAAAAAGCACAATCTTTACAGACCACAAGAGTATACAACACATTTTCGACCAGAAGGAGCTCAACATGAGACAACGACGGTGGGTCAAGCTACTCAGTGATTATGAGTGTGAAATTCGTTATCATCCGGGTAAAGCCAATGTAGTAGCCGACGCCCTAAGTCGGAAATAATATGCTGGTCGTAGAGTCAAATCTTTGACTCTAACTATCCATTCACACTTGTCCATGCAAATTAAGGAGGCTCAGCTCGACGCTTTGAAACCTGAAAACGTGGTAGGTGAATCCATTAGAGGGATGAATAAGAACTTGGAATTCAAGGGTGGCAGAGCCTTATACCGCATGAATCAGATCTGGACACCGAAACACGGTGGCTTCAAAGACTTGGTCATGACCGAAGCTCACAACACTCGTTATTCCGTCCACCCAGGCTCAGATAAGATGTATCTGGATCTTAAAAAGTTATACTGGTTGCCTAACATGACATCAAATATTGCTACCTTCGTATGTAAATGCCTTACATGCGTGAAGGTAAAGGTCGAATACCAGAAACCCTCCGGTCTTCTACAGAAACCGGAGATACCGGAATGGAAGTGGGAGCGGATCACTATGGACTTCATAACTAAGTTGCCCAATACGGCAGGTGGACTTGATTCCATATGGGTCATCGTTGATAGACTGACCAAGTCTGCACACTTCTTGCCAATCAAAGAAACAGACAAGATGGAGAAACTTACAAGAACTTACATTAGGGAGATTGTAAGACTGCACGATGTTCCCTTATCTATTATCTCGGAAAGAGATAGTAGATTCACTTCGAGATTCTGGCAGTCGTTACAAAGTTCCCTAGGAACTAGGCTGGACATGAGTACAGCCTACCATCCATAGACCGACGGACAAAGTGAGAGAACTATCCAAACATTAGAAGATATGTTGTGAGCCTGTGTTATTGACTTTGGGAAAGCATGGGATACTCATTTACCCCTTGTCGAATTTTCCTACAACAACAGTTATCATACGAGCATAAAGGCAGCTCCATTCGAGGCCCTCTATGGCCGAAAGTGTAGATCCCCTCTGTGTTGGGCTGAGGTGGGTGATACCCAGTTAGCTAAGGGACGAGTTCCTGAAAGCACTCTCACGGGTTTGGAAATCATGCGGGAAACGATGAAGAAGATCGTTCAGATCCGTGAATGATTGAAAGACTCCAGAGACCGACAGAAAAGCTACGCTGACAAGCGAAGGAAACCGTTGGAATTCCAGGTGGGTGACCGAGTTTTACTGAGTGTCTCACCCTGGAAGGGCTTGATACGCTTTGGAAACCATGGGAAGCTCAATCCAAGATACGTAGGGCCTTTCGAGATCCATGCCCGAATCGGCCCCGTAGCTCACAAACTCAATCTACCGCATGAACTCAGTAACGTACATCCTACCTTTGACGTCTCGAACATGAAAAAATGTCTGTTCGACAAGACTCTTGATATTCCACTCGACGAGATCGATATCAAAGAGAGCCTCAACTTCGTGGAGGAACCAGTAGAGATCATGGACTGAGAGGTCAAGCAAACAAAGCGGAGTCGTATCCCAATAGTGAAGGTTCGTTGGAACGGCAAACGAGGACCTGAATTCACTTGGGAACGAGAGGATCAGATGAAACTAAAATATCCTCATCTTTTCACTTAGTTATTTGTAACTTCTTATTTGCTTAAATTCTAATTTCGGGACAAAATTCCTTCTAACGGGGGGATGATGTGACAACCCGAAATTTCCATTTTGTACAAACAACAACACTTCAATAGAAGTCAGAACAGTCGCAATAAATTTTCAGACTTTTCAGTATAAGTTTGAGTATTTCAGGGTTTACACTTAAGGAGATATCAGGAGAGTGGATGCACTAGGGTTTTGTGCAACTCTGTTATTCCAAAACCCTACGATATTAGAGTTCATTTCGTGAATAAAATATTTTCTGCCAAAAATCCCAGGACTATATATAGGATTCTGAGCCATATTTATTCATTAGTTACATTTCCAACTAGAGAAAAGCCATTTTCTCTCTCACGGATCTTCGGGTTTTCATCCTAAATCGTGAGTACCTCTCTCTAGTTGTATTATATGGCTTCTTATGTGCATAATAACATCGAAATCATACCAAAACACCAAGATTTAAGAATTTACCGCCCAAGAACACCTCGGACCGTAAACCCTTTTATAAAGGGAAAATGAGTGCCTAGTCCTTTCCTCTTGATATGTAACTACCTTAGACTCATAACTTATTGTATATAGGACTAGAAAACATCCAAAAACACCAAGAGTAAGGTGTTTAAGGCCCAAGAAGTTCCAGGGCCGTGAACTCCAAACTCAAGGGCCAAAAGGTGCCTTAATCACTCCTAAAGCCTTGGACACTAGCTTAGATAAGGTCCTAGTTAATTTAGGGACTTGGAATCACCAAAAACCCTTCCCCATGAGAGATTATGGATGTAATCGCTAAGGGAAATGGTCCCAGGGCCGTGAACTCCTCAAAGGAGTGTATTAATGCCCTAAACCCTTCCAAGGATTAATCCATCAAGTAGGAATGCTTCTAGGGATCATTTAGAACTCCAAAACACCAAATGACATAAGGCCTAGGAGCTTACGGCTGGAAACTCAAGGGTTTACGACCGTAAACTCCTTGTGTGAGGTTTATTGGAGAGTAAACTCATGTATGGGGTCCTTTGGAACCCTAAACTCACTAGCCGGGTCCTACAACAACTTAGATCCATCCTTAGGGCTTATAACACCTAAATAAAGTGTTTATCATGTTATAGGATGTCTTAAGATTTTCAATTAGTAGTTTAAGACTAATTGGATGCATATATGTGTGATTATATGTTCTTTAGGATCACAGTGTGTGTACAAGTCCTCATTTGACACCTAACAATCCTACACCGTTCAGTTCATCCAAACCACCATCTTCAGGTGAGTTCATACCCCTTAATCAATGTTTTAAATGATTTTAAATGCTTTAATTAGGGGGGGGGATGCCAGTAGAAAAAAATATGTTATTAAATCACTCATATGTATTTATAACTGTGTTTTCATCCAGCAGATTTCACATACTTCAAAATGTGATGCATGAAATGGTTTTCTATCTTAAAATACCTTGGTAGCAAAAGTATTACGTTTGAAATGTTTATTAAAATGACATCAAGTCATTGTTAATTATTGTTCAAAACTCTTAGATGTCTTACAAAACCATTTTTACCTTCTTGAACAAAACTATATCTATACACTTATGTTCTTATATATGTATTGAAGTTATAGTTTTCAGCCTTCATTCAGTTTCCCACGCTCTTGTGTAGCAAGGGTGTATAAAACCTGCATGGACAATCAATTACCTTCCAGTTAACTATTATAGGGATAGTTAGGAGATACATAACATTATTCCTATTACAAGGAATTACACCAGAGTCAGTTCATTCATGAGTCTATGCTATACATTGCATGTTACTTGAATACGTCTACATCGATAGGCTTAGATGAATACATTTACATATATACATTTATTTGTATGCACTTACATGGATACTTGTACCTAGATTCACTAGGATGATTTACTAGTACATTATGTGTAAATTGTCCTGCCTATCCCAGTTCAACGGGATGTCTAGACGGGACTAACCATTCCGGAACCCACCTGTTAGCAACAGTGGTACATGGACATCTACAGATGCCTATGGTTATTACTTATATTAGGGGTACCTTTACGGGACTAACCATTCCTTTGGCCTCCTATTCGCTACAGAGGTAAATGAACATCTACGGATGTCTACGGTTAATACTTATATTAGGAGTACCTTTACGGGACTAACCATTCCTTAAACCTGCTGCAGCTACAAAGGAAAATTGAACAATCTACAGATGTTCAAAGGTTATACATTTCGCTTGTCGCGATGTCGTGTTAATCCTAATACAAAAGGATAACACTTACATGATTATATTTTTCCTATTACTTTATTTTGTGATACATTCACATAAACGATGAGTTAGACTAAGTACTGTTTGTAATAGTCAAAAAGAAGGAAAAACTATCATTGTCATAGCAAAACATTCGGGTCTTGGTAGAAGAATACATTTCATACTAGTAGGAAATATGGGATTTTCTAGGGTTTTCATACTTATATCAACTGTTTCATTTAAAGATTTACATGGCATTCATAACAGCTTTCCGAAAGAAGACAATGACACTTAAATACTTATGAATTCACCAGCTTTAGGCTGATACTCGCTTTCAAAATAACTTGTATTCTCAGGTCACCAGTAGACAGGTACGATGGCCAGGTTTTGAGAAGACGGAGCGTAGACAAGACTCGTCTTTTATTTTGATTACACATTTTGGTGTCTTATTACAATGAAAGAACACACATGTATTAAAACTTTACTTTTAATGCAATGGATGATGTTGTTGCTTGTTTACTACTTTACACTGTTGTGATACTATACATGACGTCCTCCACCCCGGAATGTTTCCGCCGTTCTTGGTTTTGGGGTGTGACACGTATGAAGGCGTATGTTGCGGGTACGCATATGGACCCCCGATCTGGTGTAGCGAGAAAGTATGTCGGGCATACTAGTGGTACGCTAGCTTACATGAACGGGACTTGGACTTTTCATGTTTGGACCGCCATTGTACTTTAGGGTTTTGGGCTCTTGTTGGGCTACTAGTTTTTCCTGAGTTGGGTCATTGTTAGGAATTGCGCCTTCATGTATTTGGGTCCATACTGGGCCTTGAGTGTCTTTTAGGAAACGGGTCATTATTGCACTTTTGTGTCGTTGAGTTTGGGCCACAGCTATTGGGCCAATTGAAGGAAGGATAAAATGGTCTTTTAACCTAGGAGTCGGGATTGGTTGATTAAAGTCCCAATTATGGTTTATGACCCAATTATTAATTAGGGTTTTATTTGATTGGTTAGTGCGGGGATTCTCCGGTTCAACAGCCCGAACATGTATTCGATTGTCAACGGACCGAGGTGAGTTTGCTCCCAATACTATAGGACAGTAGGGATTGTATGTGCTTGCAGTCTTTGTGACTTCTGATATATGCTTTGACAACCTGAAATTTTTTTGCTTTAAAAGCTCAGTCAGTCAACTCAACTGAGTGTCAGACTCATTGGTAATAAGTTCTATCATTGTTGAAGGTCATTCTAAGGAGTTTTAAGCCTAGCACACTTAAGGAATGAGCGTTAGGAAGTACCTGCTAGAGACACTGTTGAACTAATCTAGCCTTAACCTCATCAAAAAGAGTTCACGACCTCAAGCACTTGAGTTTACGGCCGTAAACTCAAGGAGGGTCGTAAGCTCCCCTATATAACCTCATATTCTTAAACTTTCTTTCATTATTTCATTTCCTCTTGAAGAACACTTGAGTTCTCTATCAACTATCATCCCGATCTTCATTCTAGATCTTTAAAAGTTGTAAGTATTCTTCCTTGATTTGTTGATACATCTCTTAATCTAGTTCCACTCTTTGATTCCATCCATGAAAACATTCATTTCAACTAGATCATCAAATCTTCAAGTTTCACCAAGAACACCAAGAACACACACTAGTGTTCTTGGCCAAAATCAACCATTTCAAGCTTCTATATCGTAAGTACTCTTCCCTATACTTGATATCTAGTTAAGACTCATGCTTAGCACCTTGAAAACATCAAGACTGCAAGACCAAAAGGAGTTTACGGCCAAGCCATCTCCCATGGCCGTAAACCCCTATAAGTATGCCATTTTGGCCATAAACTCTTACTAAGGCTTAGATTTGAGGCTAGAACACTCCCTTGTGCTTTGTAAGACCTTGGATCATTACCAAACTCATCATTTAGAGAGTTTACAGCCCAAGAGTAAATACCCTTGGCCGTAAACTCCAATTATGGTAAAGTTTTGGACCTTAAACACATCTAGGCTCTTGCTAAACCTTAGAACACTTGAACCCTTGAGACTCCTTACCTTTAAGACCCTAAATGTGACCATTTAGAGAGTTTACGGCCATGTGTAAACTCCCTTGGCCGTAAACACCTCAACACTCTCCATTGAGTTGGTCTTTCTCATCCTTGTGTAGAGCAAAAGTCCCTCAAACTTCCCTAGCCTTCAAACACCCTCATATGCATCTTTGACCATGAGTTTACGTCCGTAAACTCTCTTTGGCCGTAAACCCATGGTAGTAAACTCTTGTTAGTGCCATTCCAAACTCCTTAGTCCAATCACATGTGATTCCAACACTTAGTCAAAGTGTTTCCTAGTCTCGTAAGGTGTTTCCTTTCATATAGTTGCTTGTAAACACTATATTCATGCCAATATATGTCATTTAGGACTTATTGTGTCTCGGGACTTCATTTGTGGAACTTTTCATCCTTACGCGTGTATTCGTTGGATCACCCACATCAGGTGAGTTCATACCCCGTAATGAATCTTTCAACTGTTTTTAAATGCTTTTAAGGGGGGGAATACAAGTTGAACACAATGATAATTGTGTAAATGTTTGTTATAAACATGTTTCAAAAAATTGCTTATGTCTTTTATAAGAAATCAAAACATTTGAAAAACACTTTTAAAGTTATGTTGCTTTATAGTTTAACAAACTCCGTTTTTAAAGTACAAGCATAACTTGGTAGTAAAATGAGTATTTTCAATATCAGTTCAAGAAGAATACTAGTAAACTATAATGGGTATAGTTTAGGGGTTCAGTTCATACTATAACGAGAAGATACTAAGATACTATAACAAGAAGATACCAAGATACTATAACAGAACGAACATACTAAAATGCCATAGCATGGAACTAGTACGTGATCTAATTATACCAATGAATCACATACCCATTGTTCTAAACAAAAGGAGATAGTTAAATTGGGTATACATGATCATATAACTTTCATGTGGATGTACACTGCTTGCAATGGATTGTAGAGGTCGCGTTTGGTTCCCATAATCTTTTGACAGGGAGAGCGTTTAGTATGGGATCTGGCCATCACATTATACCTTAGTAATCAATTTAAGGAAATTAGTACAACAGTAGTTACTATATACAATACTACATTACTTACATTTTTCAAACGACAAACAGAACAGTCGGGTCTAGTACATTCAATAGAAAAGGACCATAATGCTAACCTTATGATTCTTTAATGTATATATATATATATATATATATATATATATATATATATATATATATGTTGGAATAGTGTCTAAGGCTGCAACTATATTAGGCAAGTATTTAACCCGATTGAGCATGATCCTTTTGGGTTGCCTTCACCATAGCAACTTGATAGGATGATTTATAATGAGAGAGGAAATATTATTAATATATTATGAGAATAATATAAGGAATAATAATATTGTTATTTGATTAATATAAGTCATAAATTAATTACGAATTAATTTGGTGACTTAAAGAGATTAATTAAATAAAAGGGCATAAACTGTCAATTGTATGATAGTTGTTTTTTGGGCTATAATCCCTCATGGAGAAGGGGTGGACGGTTTTGGGGTTTGGAAGGACCTAGAAATCGTCCAAGGCTTATCTATAAGGAGATTGGATTGCTTAGGGCGTAAGTTATCCAATTAGGGTTTTAAGGGTGAAACCCTAGGAGCCTCACTAGTATAAATAGACCCATGAGGTCAAGGAAATCGTCACTCTTGCCTTTGAAGAAACCCTGGCCGACTTCCTGCCCTCTCCTTTCTCTCTCTAATCATCCTCTTGCTAAGTTGGTGTTTGTAAGCCATTAGAGGAGTGACATTTGTGACTCTAAGCTCCAAGGACAAGAAGATTCAAGCAAGTAATTCAAGGTAATCTTTTAGATCTGTTTTTCCATTGTGTTATTATACTAGATCTATCATCAAAGTCTTGGATACATTGCATGTTCAATTAGAGAAACCTAGATCCAAGCATTAGGGTTTGTATGTGCACATAGAAATGTTCTTATGGCTCAAACCCATAAGTGGTATCAGAGCCTTGATTGGTTTCTGTTGAATTGATGCATTGGTTGCTTGATTCTTGATTGCAAAATTCAATTTTTGTCTTCTGCGTAATGAACTCGGCGAGTCCCATAGTGGTACTCGGCGAGTAGGCCTCAACTCGGCGAATCCATTGTGGTACTCGGCGAGTTCGAGCGTCAGAAGGAGCTAAGTTCGGGATTTCTTGTTGTTTATCTTATGGAAACTTGCCTTTATCTTAACGGGTCAATATAAATCCGATTTTAACATAGATTTGAGTATATCCTTGACCTAATTGAAGATATTTACCAGTAAATTGAATAATAATTTCCTTATATGATAATTGATTGATTATTTTAATTAAATTGGTAAATTGTTTTGCAAGAAACAATTAAATAAATCAAATATGGATAATTATGTGATTAAATGTTAATTTAGATTATTTGTTATTTGATCCCTTATGTTTTGAAAAGTTTAAAACTTGTCCTCAAGTTTTGAAATTTACTTTTTGTGATTAAAAGTTTAATTTAGACAATTTGAGTATTATGTGTTTTGTGCTTAATTGCTTAATTATGTGGTTTGATTAATTAAGAATAAAAATAAGCATCAAAATTTAAGTGTAAAATAAACTTGATATCTTTAGATAACGTTGTAGTAGTTGAAACGAGGTTTCCGAATATATATAGAACGCCCAAATCTGACTTCGTATGATGAAGTTATGATTTATCGAAGTTTCGACTTAGCAGTATCTAGCTTGAAATACTCGATTTGAGATCGAGCGGGTTTTAGCCGAAGCATTCTAAACGATGATCGAAGGTCTTGTTGTTGGTAGCGAAGTGATAAAAAGTTAGGCGAGAACGGACGTCAAACGAAGAAGTTATGAATTTATAACGAAAGTTTCTGTCCCGGCCTATTAAAAATAAATAATAAAAATAAAGTCAAAATTAGCCGACGAAGTCTAAACGAAAGTGGTAGAGCGTAGTCTCACCTTCGCGTGGATATAAAGAATGTCGAAAACAGAGTTCACATGAAGAAGATATGAATTTCCGAAGTTTATTAAATAATTTGTATTTATTTTTAATTGAAAAATCCGGCATTATCTGAAGGGGAGTCAACAATCCGATCCGAAGTACGCCCCGCGTACTCCGAAGATGTCGACACTCGCAGCAAGTAGCTTCGGATGACGAACGCAGTGATGATTTCGGACCTGTACGCCCCGCGTACGTGCGAGGCTCAGCCTCTATAAAAGGCTTACGAGGGCAGCCGAGAGTTTTGTTAATTTTCTCTCTTCTCTCTCCCGTTTTGCATTGTTTTGCGTGCCAGAAATACCCCGAAGCCCCGGTATCATTCTCAAGCCCCGAGGCAAGTCCCGAGATCCCGAAGATCCCGAGAAATGCGGTTCTCGAGTCGAAGCTTTGTCCGTGAGAAGTTCGATTTTTGTGAAGATCTTCCAGATCTGCTGAGGATTACTACTTCTGCAAGTCGTAGTGATGTCCGATCATCATCTGATCAAGTGAGTGTATACTACCTTTCATAAACACGATAATAATACAAGTATGGTTCGAGTGTATTAAGTATATTGTTGTTTATATGTGTGAGTGTGTAGTTACTTTCTTCTAACGCATGATTATGAAGTATTTTATACGAAATACGTGTTATGTGTAGAATTTGTTGTTATGTGTGTGAATGTATGTTCACCCTCTTCCATCTCATAGATCTTAATTGCTTTCTATGAAATACGTGTTACGTGGGTATGCCTCATCTGTTATGTGAAATATATATTGAATGAAAATGATATACAGGTTTCAAACTATGTATGAAAGTATATATTTTATCTACTAATATGTTGGGTAGAACATGGGTAGATAGTTGATGTGTAATAAACAGATGAGAGGCCTCGATGTTGTTGTTGTTGTTGATCTAGTTATTCAGCGGAGTATAGATAACGACCACATACTCTTTCTAGACAGTCCAGTGGAACGCTAGCAGGTTCATAACATGTAGGTGTTGTGAACGATGTGTTCACCGGTGTACTCTATCCCCCTCATGGTTGCCTTTAGGATATCTATTGTTGAGGAAACCCCTTAACAGTAATGTCCGTCCCGATGAAAATCCTAGATTAGGTCCCTTGAGATAGATGTTATTTTAGGGACGTAAAGTGAGGATAACGGGAATGGGTAATCGGGATAGTGATTGGTTGGTGAAATTAAATATAATTTATTTATTGTGGGTTGAAAACCCTATATGCTCACCAGGCTCCCAAGCCTGACCCACTCAGTTTTATTTGTATTACAGGAAGTGGCACGAGGGCATAAGATGGTTGAATCATCAAGTTGTTTTGTTTACAAGTCTGTATATGTATATATTTGTTGAATGACTTGTAATGTTATCTTTTATGCTTTATGGTCTGTATCGGAACATGACATCCCGAGTTTTGATTATATAATGAAAATGCATCTCTTGATGAAATGCTTTGATAAATATCATTTTATCATGTTTTGTTTTGGGAACAATTTCCGCAACTCTTTCAAATCAAAAGGATTTACTCTGAAATTATTTAAAATAATAAATGAAAATCGGTCTTTTCTGGCCGAGATTTTGGGGATGTCACATAATGGGTGTACACTCTCACCCACCGCTTGCTTGATTTGTGGAGGGTCGTTAGCCGAACGGGTAGGATAGGGCAACTCTATCTCCTCATTAAAAGTATAATATTAACTAAAAAGTAACTACATGTTTTTCAAATTCCCAATCCTAGTTACTTTAGGAAAAGTGAATTGATGCAATCCCATGAAATTACACTTTGCATCCTTGCTAAGAAGTTAGTGGAGCATGTGTGGTTTACCGGCACGCAAATTGGTTCTAAGCATAGGTGGCAAAGGGTGATTCATTGTTTATCATAGTTCGGTGGAGCGTGTGTGGTTTACCCGCACATCGAATAGGTGATTGTTACAATGAAGGCACCATGTAGATTTGCATGGTTATTCACACCCACTTTGTGATCCTCGGTATCCCAGTCACAAACGAGAGGGGCATATGGAGATTTAAACATGTCATTGAAAAGTTCAATGAATCTCATCGAAACCTTGGAATTCTCAATACATTTAGAACTTATAGTTAGGTTTTCATGGTGGAGAATTAGTGAATCGTCATTCACTTACCTTCAAATTGTTTGCATGTTGGATTACGGCATCTCTTTTCTAATATGTAAATAATGTTGTTGGATCCTAGCCCTAATTTTTCTTATTGGGTGATAATTAGGGATTTTGAATTCTAATAAATCTTTGTACTTTCTATTTGTAGATGTCGAACGCGAACAACGTTGCTGCTAGCTCGTTCATATTGATGAGCCTTTGCTAAAAGGTGACTTTCGATGGAACAAACTTTAGCGAATGGATAAGATACATTCGCACGATTGCTCGCTACGAGGAAAAGGAGTATGTCCTTGACGAGAAGCTCGAGAAAATCAACCAAGAAATCGCTACTCCGGCTGAAATGCCTGCTTTTGAGACTCATGAACGTGATGCAACGAAGGTTCATTGCATCATGATAGCCATAATGAACGCCGAATTCCATAAGTCCTATGAGGACATGTATCCGTACGAAATGCACCAAGACTTGTTGAAGAGATACCACCAAAATGCGAGGCAGGAACGTTACGAGATCTTCACTAACATGATCTCCACTAAAATGGGACATGGTGAATCTCTAACCGTATACTTGCAAAAGATGCAAATGTATGTCGATCATCTTCGCAAGTTGAATGTCGAATTTGAGGAAGACTTGGCTATCGACATGGTCCTTCACTCTTTGCCTCTGTGTTACAACCAATTTAGGATGACCTACCACATGAACAAGGAAGAGGTCACCCTAAGTAAGCTCCAAGGTCTCCTTGGGGTTGTTGAGAGCAATCTCAAGGACAAGTCTGTTGCACCCACTCCCAATCCACCCGCTGCTCCTGTTTTGGCCATTGGCCAGGGAAGAGGCAAGAAGAGGAAGGCTCCATCCAAGAGCCACCGCAAGGGAAAGTCCCGTGATGGTTCCTCTTCTAGTGGGACCAAAGTTGATCCTGCCAAGCCTAACCCTAACCCAAAGGAGGCAGAGTGCCACCATTGCCACAAAATAGGGCATTGGAAGAGAAGCTACCCAGAATACCTGCATGCCATCAGGGAAGGAAAGATTAAGCCGTCTTTCACAGGTATATAAACAATTAAATCTAATGACTCATCTCATGCTATTTCTTGGGTCCTCGATACCGGGTGTGGTTACCACATTTGTTCTAAATTGCAGGGACCAAGAAGAAATAGGGATGTGGAGTGTGGAAGAATAAATCTAATCATGGGGAACAGAAGATCGTCGCCTGTGGACAAGATTGGAGTGTATTCTTTATTGCTTAGTAATGGATTATGTTTGGATTTGAATAATTGTTGCTACTCGCCAGAAATGGCAAGAAACATCATTTCGTTTCATGGTTTGTTTAGACAAGGATTTAGATTTTCTTTTAATAATGAGAATGGTTCAATTTATGCTTATCTAAATGGTGTCTTATATTTTGAAGCAATGCCATGTAATGGAATTTATGAAACTGTTATGATTGTAGATAACCTAGGAAATGATGTTTTATGCATGGATTCTTCCAATAGTATGGATAGAGCATCCTTGTGGCATTGTCGTCTTGGACATGTCAACAAGAAGCGCATAGCCCAACTCCAAAAGGATGGAGTGTTGGAGCCATTCAACCTTAGGGAAGATGACACATGCGAGTCTTGTTTACTTGTAAAGATGACCAAGTCACCCTTCACTAGCACATGTGAAA
Source organism: Lactuca serriola (assembly GCF_051521515.1). Classification (NCBI taxonomy): domain Eukaryota; kingdom Viridiplantae; phylum Streptophyta; class Magnoliopsida; order Asterales; family Asteraceae; genus Lactuca; species Lactuca serriola. Next base: position 201,041,670 of record NC_136410.1, read on the forward strand.
GGGGTGAGGGTTTATTGGAACTCATACATACCGATGTATGTGGACCCTTTAGATCAACCACAAAGGATGGGAACCGCTTCTATGTGAATTTTACCGATGACTATAGGAGATACGGGTATATCTACTTAATCAAGAAAAAGTCAGAAACGTTTGAAAAGTTCAAAGAGTTCAAGAATGAAGTGGAGAATCAATTGGGCAGGAAAATCAAGATGCTTCGATCCGATCAAGGAGGAGAGTACCTAAGTCTTGAATTCCACGACTATCTCAAAGAATGTGGAATAGTTTCACAATTGACGCCACCTAGGACACCACAGTTGAATGGTGTAACAGAAAGGCGTAATTGAACCTTGTTAGATATGGTTCGTTCTATGATGAGTCGTGCTTCACTACCTATCTCATTCTGGGGGTATGCCTTAGAGACTACCGCCGATATCATTAACCGAGTACCTACTAAGAAGGTTTTCAAAACACCTCACGAGATGGACAGGGAAAGCTCCCTCGTTATCACACATCAAGGTTTGGGGTTGAGAGGCTTTCGTAAGACGAGATACTCACGACAAGCTCAAACCTCATAGTGAGCGATGTATTTTCATCGGCTACCCGCAGAAATCCTTTGGATATCTCTTATATAGACCGAAGGACAATGTTGTCTTCGTTGCGAGGAGAGGAGTTTTCCGAGAGCGAGAACTCATAAGCCAAGGAGACAGTGGGAGGTAAATCGAGCTTGAAGAGATTCAAGAATCGATTAATGAAGGAACCTCTACCGCTGACACTCAACCCGAGGAGGAAACTCCGGTTGAACCAATTGACGAGTCCTTACCTCTTAGACGTTCCGAAAGAGTTAGAGTTCAACCCCAGTTTTATGGTTTTCATATTACTACCAAAGGGGACACGTATATTAGTGATGGTACACTAATAAATCTAGATGAACCTAATAGCTGTAAGGAAGCCATGGCAGGCCCGGAGTCTACAAAATGGAAAGAGGCAATGGACAGTGAGATCCAATCCCAATAGAGTGTGTAAGCTTGAGAATTCCATTTATGGACTTAAGCAAGCATCTCGCAGATGGAATCTTTGCTTCGACGAGAAAGTCAAAGAGTTTGGATTTGTACGAAGCGAAGATGAATCATGTGTATATGTCAAAGCCAGTGGTAGTATAGTCAGCTTCGTCGTTCTGTATGTCGATGACATACTACTCATAGGAAACGACGTCCCGACACTGCAGGAGGTTAAGTCCTGGCTTGGGAAGTGCTTCGCTATGAAGGACCTCGGAGAGGCTTCCTATATTTTGGGAATAAGGATAGTGAGAGAACGAAGTAAGAGACTAATATGACTTAGTCAGAACACATACTTAGATAAAGTACTAAAACGTTTTAGTATGGAAAATTCGAAGAATGGAGAATTACCAATACAAAGTAATGCCAAGTTGAGTAAGACTCAAAGTCTGAGTACCGAAGCTGAAATAGTAGAGATGAGCCGAGTACCATATGCTTCCGCAGTTGGCTCAATCATGTATGCTATGACTTGTACTCGCCCTGATGTAGCCTTTGTTTTGAGCATGGTTAGTAGATATCAAGGGAACCCTGGCAGAGCCCATTGGATTGCGGTCAAGAATATCCTTAAGTACCTTCGGAGGACCAAGGAATGGTTTTTAGTCCTCGGGGGGAGTGATGACTTGAAGGTGCGAGGGTATAGTGACCCCAGTTTTCAGACCGACAGGGACAACTACCGTTCGCAGTCGGGCTGGGTCTTTACCCTTAATGGAGGAGCAGTAACTTGGAAGAGTTCCAAGCAGGAAACCGTAGCTGATTCAACGTGCGAATCAGAGTACATTGCAGCGAGCGAAGCGTCGAAGGAGGCAATATGGTTGAAGAACTTCATTGGTGATCTTGGAGTTGTGCCTGCCATAAAGGAGCCTATGGAAATTTTCTGTGATAATGAAGGAGCGGTTGCCTTGACCAAGGAACCAAGGGATCATGGTAGATCTCGTCATATCGACAGAAATTATCACATTATTAGACATCGTGTAGAAGAAGGACAACTCGTGGTTAAGAGGATATCATCAGAAGATAACCCAGCAGATCCGCTTACGAAGGGACTGTGTAGGGTCAAGCATTTGCAGCATGCTAGGAGTATTGGACTGAGAGATGACATTAGATTAGATTAGATAGTTTTAGAAACTTGTAATAGAAAATGTAATTAACATTTGATGATTAAGTAAAGGAGTATTCTTTATAAGTAAAGCTACTGTCTTATGTTAATTGTTTAACTATTGATTCACTTTGCATGTTTTGACTTCCAGAATAATTGAGTTTATTTAGAATAATCGAATTATTCAAACAATCCACAATCGTTCATATTTTGGAAGTAGGTATGAATGAAGATTGTCATGAATTGGTGTGTAGATTGTCTAAATGGTATTAGACATAGTAAAAGTTTGCTGCAACGTTCATGAGTGCTTATGAACTAGTTTTGAGCATTGGAACAAACCCGCGCTTGCTGGAATCACCTTATGGAATTTGACGAAAAGGTTGATCGCAAGATGATAATATCATATGGTCTTAAAACCTAGATATATGGTTTGTTATTTGTTAATTGGTTGTACATTGATAATGAGAAACCGCATCAGTATATTGATGTTATAAAACACATTGTTGTGTATAATTGATTAATGAATAAGTAAATGCATATAAGTCGAAGTTTATCTGTTAGTTTTAACCTAAGAGGGTAAAAGCGATATGTCGGTCGCTCGATGATTTGATTTGACTTATGTGCCGGGCCCGGTCAGAGCTGAATTGATGTGTTCGATTAAGTTTTATGTCAAATAAATCTGAGATCGAGAAACCAACTGCTGGACAATTAATTCCATAGAATTGTCCGCATGATATCTAAACAGAGGACTGTACGATCCCTTATGTAAAGGACAAGATTGATAAGATCAGAGTTTGACAGCGTCTTTGAGAGCTACGATTGCTAATCAGATTATGCTTGTGTATATAATTACTAGACTTATCCAAGTGGGAGACTGGTGGAATAGTGTCTAAGGTTGCAACTATATTAGGCAAGTATTTGACCCGATTGAGCATGGTCCTTTTGGGTTGCTTTCACCATAGCAACTTGACAGGATGATTTATAATAAGATAAGAAATATGATTAATATATTATGAGAATAATATAAGGAATAATAATATTGTTATTTGATTAATATAAGTCATAAATTAATTCGGAATTAATTTGGTGACTTAAAGAGATTAATTAAATAAAAGGGCATAAACTGTCAATTGTATGATAGTTATATTTTGGGCTATAATCCCTCATGGATAAGGGGTGGACGGTTTTGGGGTTTGGAAGGACCTAGAAATCGTCCAAGGCTTATCTATAAGGAGATTGGCTTGCTTAGGGCCTAAGTTATCCAATTAGGGTTTTAAGGGTGAAACCCTAGGAGCCTCACTAGTATAAACAGACCAATGGGGTCAAGGAAATCGACACTCTTGCCTTTGAAGAAACCCTGGCCGACTTCCTGCCCTCTCCTCTCTCTCTCTCTAATCATCCTCTTGCTAAGTTGGTGTTTGTAAGCCATTAGAGGAGTGACATTTGTGACTCTAAGCTCCAAGGACAAGAAGATTCAAGCAAGTAATTCAAGGTAATCTTTTAGATATGTTTTTCCATTGTGTTATTATACTAGATCTATCATCAAAGTCTTGGATACATTGCATGTTCAATTAGAGAAACCTAGATCTAAGCATTAGGGTTTGTATGTGCACATAGGAATGTTCTTATGGCTCAAACCCATCAATATATATATATATATATATATATATATATATATATATATATTGATGGGTTTGATCCATAAGAACATTCCTATGTGCGCATAAAAACCGTAATGCTTGGATCTAGGTTTCTCTAATTGAACATGCAAAAGGATCCGACAGGTAAAATGTGTGCTTTCCGCTTCATTTCCTGTTCCTTGTTTGGTTGTTGGTTTAGAGTGGATTTACCCAGCTTATTATCTATTCGATCCTAGTTATATATATGTTTCGTATACATTAAGTCATCATAAGGGGTACCAGGTATGGGTCAAGTCATAGGACACTAATTCAATGCACAAGTTTCTAGTACAGAAGCATACTTTTCAAATCAGAACTTTTGGTATACAAAACTAGAAACTTACTAGTGAAGGGTTTAATCCATTTTATTAAACCAATATAAACTTAAATGACTTTAGGTGATTGAATCTATAATACCTTAGTTTATACATCAAGGTTGTATATCATTAATACCCAACATGTAGTTGGATGTGTGTTTTCCGCCTTACTTCCTGTTCCTTGTTTGGTTGTGGGCTTAGGGCAGATTCACCCAATTAACTATCCATTCGATATTAGATCATATATAGCCAGTATAAACTAAGTGATTATAGAAGTAATCACTGTGTTCACCATTTTATTATAAGAAAGAAGGGTTTTCTTAAAAGAATCTTTTAATTAAATATAAAGGAACTATTACAATTAACTCCATGAGTAATAAGTGAATACGCCAGGGTTCTATACATCAATGATGTAACAAACAATGGGATGTGTGCTATCCGCCTTACTTCATGTTCCTTGTTTAGTTGTGGGCTTAGGGCATATGCGCACAGTCGATTGGTTGTTTACTCTGAGTTTTATATAACTTGTATCCATTTAATACTCATAGAAAGGATTGTAGAATTATTTTTACGTATCTTTCATCAAAGTAGGAAATATAGGATTTTCTAGAGGAACAGGCAAAGTTTTCTAAAATAGAACTTATAACTCACTACATTTCAACTACATTTTTCAACAACTTTCTACAACTTGCTTACATCACTAAAATCTTATGAACTCACCAGCTTAATTGCTGATCAACTCTTTCAAATAACTTGTATTCTCAGGAAACTAGTAGACAGGTACTCACTCTGGGAAATCAGAAGATGGAGCAATATAGCTTCAATTATTGTTTTGTTATTTGCATATGTATTATATGTTTTATGAACACACAAATTGTAAACACTTTCTTTCTAATGAAATGGTTGTTCATTACTTGCTTACTATGATACATGTCTTGTGATACTAAACATGACGTCCTCCATCCCCGAACGTTTCCACCGTTCCAGTTTTGGGGTGTAACAGATTGGTATCAGAGCATTGTTTATAGTGAACTAAGTATATCAACCGATAAAAGATATGCAACTATAAATACAATGGGGCTTAAGTGCTCTAGATAAGGATATATTTTAAGAGTATAGCTATAAGTTATAAAAATATACCTACTTGCTTACACATGTAGAACAAGTATCAGAAGAAGAACATAATTAAAGTATTTAAAGGTTTGAACATTGTCGTCAAACCTGAACAGTTATGTAATCATAACTAGGATCAATATAGACTGATCAACTATATTCATTCAAGATGTGACCGACATGTGTTTGGGAGTGATGTGGTGTTGCAATAGTCTTAAAACTTACCTAAACACCAGTCAAGAGAATTCTAGATCAAGTACATTACATTAAAGTATTATAGGAGTATTTTAGGCTCTATATAAATAACTTATGTGATAACTTAAAAGACCCTTATGGATAGATCTATAATCTTGCAATGTATACTCCCAAGGTTATATATAATTGAGGATTTATAGACTTATAATTTGTGATCTACGCTCCACTACTTGTTCCTTGTTTCGTTGTGGTTCTGGAATAGGATCACTTATTCGAAAGTATTTTTAATCTTGAATTATATACAACTTGTATACATTGTACAATTATAGAAGGACTCTGTAAGGATCCCCCCATAAAGTTACCTTAAATCTCATAGATTCTCTAGTCACATCCATTTTCGCACGACAAACCCAGATAGATGTAACCAGTTCCTCATAGGGGTCAATAGAAGAGTCAAGGAGGAACAAGAACAAGTTCAAGAGAAAGTTTTTAAGGAGGGATCGGCCGAAGCAACCAAAACGTCATAGGCGTCAAACTAATAAATAATAATCTTGGCTAACTTAATGAGTTAGTGGAAACACTGCTCACCCTATATGTTAGGATTATTTTCTTTACATGCATCTGGTAACAGTTATTCAGGTAACATATATTCATTCGAGGATAGCCATTTCTAATTCATAAAGTTTATTTGGTATAGACTTTTTATGAATTGTTTCCAGAACCCTATGGAAGTCATGACCCGATACATCCAGAACAAGGATAACCTTGTCTTTCAGCTTTTGGCTTATCTCCACTGCTACAGACTTATCCCATCTCATCTTTGTACTCTTTTAGCAAAGATGCCTCCTCACAGATCAAACAGACGCGCTACTCTGATAACTCCAACACATTCTCCACAAATCGATGCATAAACTCTAAATGTTGCAGTAGCTACGGCTGTGGCAACAACCATGGCTCAATATCATCCTACCAATTCCAGTGGAGGTGGAACACCTGTTCATTCTAATCAAGGTGAGGTCCCCGTGTGCTCAAGAGAGTGCCCCTACAAGGACTTCACCAACTACAAACCCCTTCCCTTTAATGTAAAGGGTGGATTCATCGCTCTAATGTGATGGTTCGAGAAAACAGATTCGGTCTTCGCAATCTATTCGTGCCCAGAAGGGAGCAAAGTGAAGTTTGCTGCCTGCACCTTCTCCAACCGATCCCTGACATGGTGGAAATCCATCTTAAGTCACTGACCCTATTAGTGTCTAACTCAATAGGTTGGGAAAACCTAAAAGAGTTTATGCTGGAAGAAAACTGCCCAAGGGGCGAGGTACAAAAGCTGGAATAAGAGCTTGATGGGTTTTGAGCATTCTAACACTTCCTAAGTATACATGCAACCCTAATAACCTTGGATCTATGTTTGTCTAATTATCATGCAAAGTTGAATTCCATGGTTATATTCCTATCTAGCATACATGGGGAACAATTTTTAACTTGAATGAAAGATAGAATAACTTACCTTGTTGTTGCTTATGTTCCTTTAAAGCTTGTGAGCCTAGCACCCCAAGTGTGATGCCTCAAATGCTTCACACAACACCAAATGCTCTTGGAAAGACTTTTGAGAGAATACACACTTCTTGAAATCGGCCTAGCCCTCTTGTTTCATATATGTGTGTAGCCGATTTTGGTGGAGAATGGGATTCTTATATAGTGTTGACACATCTAGGGTTACACCATGTAAACCCTAATGTGTCATGACTCTTCATTTCCATGACCCATGGGTTTGTAACTCCCATGGAGCATCCATGGAGTATCCTATGGGTGGAACCCAACTTGATAATCCATGGAGCCTCTTAGCCCACTATACAAGATATGAATGATTTACATAATCAACCCATATATTTAATTAGTTATCTTTGGATCGCTTAATTAATTCTAAATTAATTCTTGATCAAACTAATTAAATAATATTATTAATATATTAGAACATATAATATATTAATAATCTCCAAGTGTTATTTCTCTCTTTTAGTCAATCCAATTGCATGGTGCCATGCAACCCAAATGGACCATGCCGGGTCGGGTCAAGTACTGACCAGAAATAGTTATGGACTTAGACATCTTATACAAAAGTCTCCCACTTGGATAAGTCTAATAACTATAACTCCAGTACTTCTGGAACCGACCGGCAATCGTAGCTCTTTCAAGGTCTCTCGGAACTGAGAAGATGTTGATACGCCATTTAAGATAAGTGATCATATAATCCTCTGTTCTAGATATCAGTCGGACAAATACATGGAACAATGTCTTACTTATTGTCCAGCAGTTCATTTCCCGATTTCCGATTTGTTTGACAAAGAACTTAATTGAACACATCAACTTATTTCTGACCGGGCCCAGTACATAGGTCAAAACAAAATCATCGAGGGGTCCATATATCAGCTTTTAATCCAAGAAGGAATAGATAAACTTTGACTCATATGTTTGTTCTACCACTCATTGAATTATACACAAAAGCACGTTTTATAACATCGAGTTACCAATGCGTTTTCGTACAATCAATGCATAACCAACTTGTAAGTAACAAATCATATCTCTAGGTTTGAAGACTTATATGATATTAACGTCTCACGATCACTCGAGATAAATTCCATGAAGTGATTCCAGTGAGCGTGGGTTTAGTCCAATGCTCAAAACTTATGAGCACTCATGATTGTTGTAGCCTCTTCCAACACCGTAGACCTCTGGAACCAATCATGACAGTCTTGATTCATACCTTCTTCCGACATATGACCGACTGTGGAGGTTTGAATAATATGTTATACCAAGCAAAATTTTTCTGGAAGTCAAAACATGTAAAAGAAATATAGTAAACGATCGACAAGAGATAGCAACACTTTACTCATAAATAAAACACCTTTTATTCATCATCTAATGTCAATTACAATTTACAAATTTCGAGGTTATCTAACTACTAAATCTAATATCATCCTTCAGCCCTATGCTCCGAGCATGCTGGAGATGCTTAACCCGAGTCAGTCCCTTCGTGAGGGGATCTGCTGGGTTCTCATCTGATGATACCCTCTTTGCCACGAGGAGTCCTTCTTCTATCTGATGTCTGATAAAATGGTATCTTCTGTTGATGTGTCTAGATCTCCCGTGATCCCTTGGTTCCTTGGCTAAGGCAACAACGCTTTCACTATCCCAGAAAATTTCCATTGGCTCTTTAATAGCTGGTACAACTCCAAGGTCTCCAATGAAGTTCTTCAGCCATATCGCCTCCTTTGCCACCTCGCTAGCTGCAATATACTCTGATTCACAAGTTGAATCAGCCACTATCTCTTTCTTGGAACTCTTCCAAGAAATTGCTCCTCCGTTTAGGGTAAAGACCCAGCCCGACAGAGAGCGGAAATTATCCCTATCAGTCTGGAACCTAGCATCACTATACCCTACAACTCTCAAGTCATCACTCCCACCGAGGGTAAGGACCCAGTCCTTAGTCCTCCGCCTCCGTAGGTACTTGAGGATATTCTTTACCGCAGTCCAGTGTGCCTTGCCAGGATTCCCCTGATACCTGCTAACCATGCTCAGGGCAAAGGCTACATCAGGTCGAGTACATGTCATTGCATACATGATCGATCCTACAGCCGAAGCATGAGGTATTTGACTCATTTCTGCTATCTCAGCCTCAGTGCTAGGGCTTTCTGTCTTACTCAATCTGGCGTTACTCTGGATGGGTAACTCTCCTTTCTTGGAGTCCTGCATGGTGAATCTCTTCAGCACCTTATCCAAGTAGGTACTCTGACTAAGTCCAATTAGTCTTTTACTCCGATCTCTCACGATCCTATCCCTAGAATATAGGCAGCTTCTCCTAGGTCCTTCATAGAGAAACACTTCCCAAGCCAGGACTTAACTTCCTGCAGAGTTGGGATGTCATTTATTATGAGTAGTATGTCATCCACATACAATACCAAAAAGCTAACCATACTCCTACTAGCCTTGACATACACACAAGACTCATCTTCACTCCTAGAAAAGCCAAATTCCTTGACCTTTTCATCAAAGCAAAGATTCCATTTGCGAGGTGCTTGCTTCAATCCATAAATGGATTTCTCAAGCTTACACACTCTATTAGGGTACTCGTTGCTGACAAAACCTTCTGGCTGACTCATGTAAACATCTTCAGCCAACTTTCCATTAAGGAAAGCGGTTTTGACATCCAATTGAAGGGGTCATACCGCAAGATATTATAGAACTCAGCCTCAACAAAGCCAAAAATCAAACAACAACAGCAATCGCAATAACAATAACAAGAGTAACAATGTTGGGGCCAGTTACACTTGTTATGGGTGTGGAGAAACTGGTCATTTCAGTCGCGACTTCCCTAAAGCCAACAATCAGGGGGCACGAACATCAGGGAGGATATTGACATTGCGTCAAGGTGAAGCAGTTCAGGACCCAACAGTTGTGATTAGTACGTTTCTACTTAACAACACATATGCATGTATTTTATTCGACAGCGAAGCCGAGCGAAGCTTCGCTAGTAACGAGTTCAAACACTTACTAAATCAACAACCCCAGAAGCTCAACGAAGCCTTCACGGTGGAAATGGCTAATGGGAAAACCGAAACAACCAAATATGTTTATGTAGGATGCACATTAACACTAAAAAATCACCCTTTTTCAAATAGATTTGATGCCAGTAAATATTAGGAGTTTTAATGTGATAATCAGCATGGATTGGTTAATCCCCCATCATGTTGATATTATGTGTCGCGAGAAGGCCGTTCGCCTTCACCTTTCCAACCTCAAAACCCTAATAATCTATGGTGATAAACCTGGAGCCAATGTTCGTTTTATCTTGTGCATCAAGGCATAAAAGTGCCTACACTAGAAAAACTATGCTTTCATCCCTCACGTTGTGGATAAAACCAAAGAAGAAGTAAACATTAAAGACATCCCAGTGGCCTGTGACTTCCCAGATGTATTTTCAGAAGACCTTCCCGGGATACCCCCAGAAAGGCAAGTCGAATTCCAAATCGACCTAATACTAGGAGCCACATCAATTGCCAAATCACCCTATAGGTTAGCTCCCGCCGAAATGCAGGACTTATCTAGCCAACTAAGCGAGCTGTTGAGCAAAGGATTCGTCAGACCAAGTTTCTCACCCTGTGTAAGCTCCTGTCTTGTTTGTCAAGAAAAAGGACAGATCCTTCAGAATGTGCATCGATTATAGAGAGCTAAACAAGCTCACTGTCAAAAACCAATATCCAATTCCTCGGATTGACGATCTATTTGACCAACTTCAAGGAGCTAGTTACTTCTCCAAAATACACCTAGGATCTGGTTGTCAACAACTTCGAGTCCGAAAAGAGGACATTCCAAAAACTACCTTTCGAACTCGCAACGTACATTACGACTTTGTCGTGATGCCCTTCGGTCTAACAAATGCCCCCACTGCATTTATGGACCTCATGAATTAAGTCTGCCGCCCATTCCTTGATAATTCCGTGATCGTCTTCATTGACGATATTCTTATATACTCTCGAAGAAAAGAAGAGCATCGTCAACACCTCCGTCAAATCGTGGAAACCCTAAGAGCTGAAAGGTTATACGCGAATCTCTCCAAGTGCGAGTTATGGATGCGCAGTGTAAACTTTTTGGGTCATGTATTCCGCAAGGAGGGGATCCATGTAGATCCATCTAAGATAAAGGCCATTGAAGGTTGGGCAATCCTGAGAACACCAACATAAATCCGACAATTCTTGGGTCTCGCAGGCTACTACCGAAGGTTTATTCAGATTTTTTCCAAGATAGCCAAACCCCTCACCTCCTTGACACAAAAGGGTGTGTCTTTCAACTAGACGGAAAAGCAGGAAGCTACCTTCCAAACCTTGAAACGAGCCCTCTATAGTGCACTAATGCTATCCTTACCGGAGGGAACTGAAGATTTCGTAGTCTATTGTGATGCTTCGAATCAAGAGTTAGGCTGTGTCCTCATGCAACGTGGTAAGGTGATAGTTTACGCATCTAGGCAATTAAAGATGCATGAAGTAAATTATACCACCCATGATCTTGAGCTAGGAGCTGTGCCATTTGCCCTGAAGATTTGGAGGTAGTACCTCTACGGTACAAAGTGCACCATTTTCACCGATCACAAAAGCCTCCAGCACATTCTAAACCAAAAGGTGCTAAACATGAGGTACCAAAGGTGGGTTGAGCTGCTAAATGACTATGAATGCAAGATCAAGTACCACCCAGGTAAGGCTAACGTGGTAGTCGATGCCCTGAGCAAAAAAGAATACCCAGGCCGCCGGGTGAAAACCCTATTGATAACTATCTAATCCCACCTAACCTCGCAGATCAGGGAACCCCAAACAGATGTATTGAAGCCGGATAACGTCGCGAATGAAACACTGCGTGGGATGGATAAGAACTTTGAAGCCGAGAAGGATGGAACTTACTACTTCACGAATAGAATCTAGGACCCTAAACTCGGGGGATTCAGAGAAATGATCTTGAACGATGCCCATAAAACGCAATATTCCATCCGTCCGGGTTTGGATAAGATGTATTTGGACATTAAGGAACACTATTGGTGGCCAAACATGAAGGCAGAGATCGCCACTTACATGGGAAAATCTCTCACTTGCGCCAAGGTGAAAGTGCATTACCAAAAGACCTCGAGACTATTACAACAACCACTAATACCCGAGTGGAAAAAGGAAAGGATTATTATGGACTTCGTAACCAAATTACCTAAGACAGTAGACAGATTGGATATTATTTGGGTAATTGTCGATAGGTTAACTAAATCCGCTCATTTCCTGCCAATAAAGGAATCGTACAAGATGGAAAGATTAACACAGATCTATATCAAAGAGATCGTGAGACTCCAAGGAGTGTCGCTATCTATAATCTCGAATCAGAATAGTAGATTTACCTCACAATTTTGGCAGTCACTTCAAAAGGCTATGGGAACACAACTAGACATGAGCACTGCTTACCACCCTCAAACCAATGGCCAAAGCGAACAAACCATCCAAACACTTGAAGACATGCTCCGAGCCTGTGTGATTAATTTCGGCAAGTCATGGGATACCCACTTCACCTTGATTGAATTCTTGTACAACAACATCTATCACACAAGCATAAGGGTTGCTCTTTTTGAGGCCTTATCTGGTCACAAATGCAAATTGCCTCTCTGTTGGGAGAAGGTGGGTGACACCCAGCTAGCAAAAGGGCAATCATATGACAACACCCATATAGGACCAGAAATCATTCGAGAGACTATAGAAAAGATAATCCAAATCAAAGTCCGACTCCAAGCGTCATGTGACCGGCAAAAGAGTTACACTGACAATCAACGAAAGTCTCTGGAATTCCAAGTCGGAGATTGAGTGTTATTAAAGGTCTCTCCCTAGAAAGGGATGATCCGTTTTGGGAAATGGGGAAAACTACACCCACAATACATCGGACCATTCAAGATTCTTGGCCGAATTCGTCTGGTAGCTTATATGTTGCGGCTACCTTCAGAGCTCAACAACGTACACCCCGTGTTCTAAATCTCAAATTTGAAAAAGTGCTTATCAGATGAAACTCTTTTCATTCCTCTAGAAGAGATCGAAATAAAAAAGAATCTCTTGTTCGTCGAAGAACCAGTCGAAATAATGGATAGGGAAGTGAAGCGTACTAAACAGAGCCGCATTCCGGTTGTGAAGGTTTGATGGAACGCCAAGAGTGGAACGAAATTCACATGGGAACTAGAAGACCAGATGAAGCAGAAGTGCCCTCACTTATTCTCTCATTCATAATCCTACCTTTTGAAAGAATTTCTGGACGAATTTCCTTCTGACGGGGGGATGATGTCACAACTAGCATTTTTAGCTAGGAAAATTCAGTTTTTTCATGTAAACATCAGTTGTTGTAAGACTAGTACTCTAAGTGGATATCATGCTACATGCTAACATGAAATCATCCATTTAAATCTAAACTCATGATTGAAGTTCAAAACCTAATACAATACATCTCACTTATTTAACTACGGGTTGGAAACCCTAAAAATCCCAATTCAAGTTTATTATGGACTAGGATCCTCTTATTGGGCCTAATGGACCAGTAAACTTTCAAATTGACTATTTTGGGCCTAAGAACCCTATTTGGGCTCTAATTGGACCCATATCCATGAAACTAAGGTATTTTGGGTCATGTGGACCTAGAATGATCCATCTTATCTCTAATGGGCCATAAATAGTTTCATAAGCCCTAATGGGCCGTAAACTATATTCATGGGCTTCATTGGGTCGTGAACCCTCATAAGGGACCAATAGGCCGAAAAATATTCATATTGGGCCTCATAATCTTGAACTTAAGCAAGGAAAGGCCCAAACCATTTCATTTTGTTTTTCCTCCCCCCTCTCTTGGCCCAACAAAAAAAATAGGAGGGAAATGGGGTGACACCTCATTAACATTTGATGGATATCCATGCAAGAGTACATATATCCATGAAACTCTCACATCATCCTCTTCAAAAGTCAACCTTTTTCCACTTTCTTATCTCTCACTCTATCTCTTGGGCTCTATCTCACTCTCCAACCTCTCTCATATTTCAAACTCAACACTTATTCTCTCAACCATTCAACACTCTTAAACTCTTCTTCTCTCAAGAAAAATTGTGGGTATTAGGTGGGTTCTCAAGAGGATCACTTTAAGCTTCACATTGTGGTAAGATGTTTACAAACTCAAGATTGATATACTTCATTTTCAACTCAATTACTCTTCACACACACATGTTTTCATGAATCATGTTTCCTAGAACCATCTAACTTTAAAAATTTCCTCAAGATGACATCTAGGGCCGAGATCTCATCCATCCTTCATCAAAAACTAAAAACATCAAAGCAAAGTGAGTTCATACCCCCTATTTTCTATTTTTACCTTGTTTTGGGGGAGAATACAGGTTGTTTTGTGTAGATCTATGTCTGTATGCATGATTTTGTGTGTTTCTTTGGTTACATATGTTTTTATGTGCTGTAAAATTCATGAACAAAAAGATCTACTAAAAGATGATTATATTGGTATAAGATAACAGTTATTTCAACATATCTCACAAGAAAACGGGTTAAAATACATCAAGGATACTTGAATCTAAGAAAAACTTCATGAAAGGGTCTAAAAATGCGAAAACTGACAAAATATGGGTTTTTTATGTAACTCTCGGCTAGCAAGGGTTTCAAAAGAAAATTTTTGCTAAATAATGGCTAAACTCGACATTTGAGACCTTGGACCAAAAATGTAAATATTTTTATCAATGAGCCTTATTTGGACTTCTCATGGTTTTGGGCGCAAAATTTATAATTTTTGGTCTTTTATGGGTTAAATTGTCATTTTCAGGAAAGTTGTGTCAAAAATGTAAAATTTTGATAAATATAGTCAAAGTTGCGAAATTATGAACATTTGGGCCAAAAAAGATGAAATTTTCTATAAATAAGCTGAAAATGTATATTTTCACAAAGATCAAGCCAAAAATGATATATTTGACAAAAATGAGTTAAAACTATAATTTTTACCAAAAACTAGCCTTAAATACAAGTTTTTTCCAAAATGGGTCCTAAAATGTTATTTTTTCTAAAATTGGGTCTTAATTGTAAGCTTTTGGCTTAATGGGCAAAGAATGTCAATTTTTACCAAAAGGTGGGATTTTTGTGCTATTTTAGTAAATAATCGAGCTAATACTAGCAAAATAATAACAAACAGGCTAATTTTTGTCATTCTCATGCTATTGGGCTTTGGTGGCCCATTTACATGCTTGATAGGTCTTGAATACTAGTTATATGTTTATTGGGCCTCGTTGACCCATTAACATACGCGACGGACCTTGGATACTACTTGCGTGTTATTTGGGTCTATAAATACCTTACATGTGAAATGGGCCTTAGTTGTCCTTTTACATATATTTTGGGCCCATGTTATATAATTTCATTCCTTCGAGCCTGAAAATGACTTACGTGTTTAGTGAGCCTCAGTGCTTCGCTTACATGGTTCATTGTGCCCGGAATGAGTTTGTATGTTTCTCTTCGCATAAAATTCGATTAAGGATCTAGTGAGATGTGTCGGTTGACACCTATGGTGTGTACGATCGTAGCTTGTAGTTATAACTAGAGTCTCTTGGAGGGAGAGCGGGGGTTTGTGTATAGATCTGTATGGGGATGACACCCCACACCTGAGCTGTTCGCTACAGGTAGAATACATCAGTTTAGGGTGACCAAAACCTTATTCTATTTTCCGTCGGCGTTCTTAAATGCCAATACAAGCAAACTTGTCATTATCTACCATGGTTATAACGACTCACTAAGAGGAATTACCGTTATGAAAGTTACGGGAGACCATTCTCTTTCCTCTTTAGATTACTCGGAAACATACTTGCACTGGTACTCAACCTCAGGGGTTGATATACCAGCATTCTCTTTTACAGGTAACATTGGGTTGTCTGGGGGCATTCTCGTTACACTTTCTTCATTTACTTTTGGGATTCTATCAACCAAAAAACAAACATGCATTAATACAAGATCGGATACAAACACACTAAACTATTTTAAGAAAATACAAGATTTTCTTTTGATTACAAAGTTATACAAATCATTATTCTCAAAACATGCTTATGAACTCACCAACATTTTTATGTTGACCTTTTTATATTACCTTGTATTCTCATGGAAACCGTTGAAGTAGGTTGGACTGAGAAGTTTAATGGATGTTTTGTTACATTTTGTTCCATCATACTCTAATTATTTTGGCATGTAATATTTAAATACAATACTCGATGTAAACAATGTATCTTGTTATATTACATGTTTGATGATGATGATGTTATGTTTCAATTATATACTTTGTGCTGATACTACAAGGATGAAGTCACGCACAAGCCCCCGAACGTTTCTGCCGTCTGGTTTGGGGGTGTGACAATGTGGATCTTACAGATAGTGAAAAAGGGATATTGGTACAGGCTACCGAATTTGCAATTAATATGCTTGATGTGACCAGAAGCTCTATCAAAAAAACAAAAAAAGAAGGTAATGTTAATCCTCATTGCAATATCCCAGTTTCTAAAATTCACCCAATATTTTCTTTTTAAATAAAAGAAGTTGTGATGAATATGATTGATTAGGTCCGGACATACATAGTTGTTATGTTCTACAATCGCCTTTAACATATAGAGTTGAAGTTATGGGGATCTTGTTGTGTTCTACTATCGCCTTTAAAATACAAAATTGGCTCTTAAGTATGTTTTATTTTCATATTTATGTCCCCTTTATACAACTTGGTTTTCTTACTTAAAACAATATTAGATGTATAGTGATTCACATGTAAATCACAAGTGAATCACATAAGAATTAAATGTGATTCACATGTAAATCACAAGTGAATCACATAAGAATTAAAAGAAGTTGTGATGAATATGATTGATTAGGTCCGGACATACATAGTTGTTATGTTCTACAATCGCCTTTAACATATAGAGTTGAAGTTATGGGGATCCTGTTGTGTTCTACTATCGCCTTTAAAATACAAAATTGGCTCTTAAGTATGTTTTATTTTCATATTTATGTCCCCTTTATACAACTTGGTTTTCTTACTTAAAACAATATTAGATGTATAGTGATTCACATGTAAATCACAAGTGAATCACACAAGAATTAAATGTGATTCACATGTAAATCAAATGTGATTCACATGTAAATCACATATAATCCACATGTAAATCACATACGAATTACATGTGATTCACATGTCAATCACAATGGAGTCACATGTAAATCACAAGTGAAATTACATGTAATTCACATGTCAATCACATGGGATTCACATGTAAATCACATGTGATTCACATGGGATTCACATGTGATTCACATGTTAATCACAAGTGAATCACATATGAATTACATGATTCACATGTAAATCACAAACGAATCACATATGAATTACATGTAAATCACACGTAATTCACATGGGATTCACATGTGATTCACATGTTAATCACAAGTGAAACACATATGAATTACATGATTCACATGTAAATCACAAACGAATCACATATGAATTACATTTGAACATATAAATTATATGTTATTCACATGTAAATGACAAGTGAATCACATATGAATTACATGTGATTCATATGTAAATCACAAGTGAATCACATATGAATTATATGATTCACATGTAAATCACATGGAACTCATATATGATTGCATGTAATTCACATGTAAATCACATATGAATTACATGTGATTCAAATGTAAATCACATGGAACTCATATATGATTACATGATTTATACATATGTTTTTTGTGAATGTTCTTGCATTAATCGATTTTTTTTATTTTCTTGTAGATTTGGAAGAATATTGGAAAATTTTTGAAGCGGTGAAAAGTGATAAATTGAAGAAAATATAGAAATCCTGACATGAAGACATAAAAACGCATTGAAATTTAGTAGCACTTTTTGTTTTTTAATATTTTATTTTGTATCAAATACAATATGTCACAACTGGCATTTTTGCCAGGAAATTATGTGATCATGTAAACGTCATATATGATAATAATTGTAACGCTAACTCGATATCATGCACCATGTTCATTCTATAAAAACAAACTTACTCAAGATTTACAATTGAAATTCAAAACTATATGCAAAACATTTCAAAAAGTCAATTGGGGGTTGAAAACCCTAAGAATCCCGGTTCAAGTTCTAAATGGACTAGGATTTTCTTATTGGGCCTAATGGACCAATAAGCATTCAATTCGACTATATTGGGCTTAAAAACCCTATTTGGATTCTAAATGGACCCAATTCATAAATCTATAACATTTTGGACCATATAGGCCTAGAATGATTCATTCTAACCCTAATGGGCCTTAATGGCCATAAACTTCCTTTGTTTCATTCAAATGGGTCATGAACCATCCTAAGGGCCCAATGGGCCAAAAAATAATATTGGGCCTATAAATTTGATCAAAGCCAAGGATTTGAGCCCAAAGCTAATTCACCTTCATGCATTGAGCCCATTCTCGACCCAATGGTTTTATAAAAACAAAAAGAAAAGATTGTGCATGGAGTTAGATGGTGCCACCTCAAGTTTACCTAGTGGTTCTCCATGATAATTACCCACCAAACAAAATATAAATCTCATACTTCTAAGCACCAATCACATCTTCACGTCTCTCTCTTCCCTCTCTTCTTATTCCTTCGGTCGAGAGCTAGCAACACACACACACACACACACTTTCAAATTCTCGCCAAAGCACTTTCAAGATCATCCTCCTTCTTCCATCAAAGATCTCGAAATTTTGCTTGTGTTTAAAGGATCTTCATCAAGTATTTTCAACCTTTGGTAAGTTGTTATCAAACACAAACACCTCTTTCCATTTTAACATAAAGAACTTTTTCTTACATAGCTTTAGTCCATGATCATCCTCTTAGAAACTTCCTAACTTCGAAAATCACTCAAGAAGCTTGCTAGGACCAAAATATCTCCATTTATTCTTCAAAACCGAAACATCAAAAAAAAGGTAAGTTCATACCCCCATGTTTTCGATTCTTACATGTTTTTGGGGGAGAATACAAGTGTTTGTGTGTAGATCTATGTATTTATGCATGCTTTGTGTGATTTTCTTTGTTATGTTGTGATTATGTGATGAAACTTGATGAACCTCGAAAACTCTAACAAAAATGGGTAAGATTCATAAACTAAAACACTGTATACATCATACTACAAAGATAAAAGTGTTATACATGCCTAAGATGTGAAAAACTAAACAAAAATCTTGTATATGGACCGTTTTTGACAAGTAAACCAAAGATTGGGATAATTTTTGCCACTTACGGTTTTGTGAGGATCAAAAGAGTCACATTTGTATAAAAATGTGTTTTTATAACAACTATACTTTCCAAAGGACCAAGAGTGTAATATTTTGCATTATGGGCCTTAGTTTGGGCCTTACGACTTTTTGGGCCCAAATAGCAAATATATCAATTTTTAGCATTAAAATGTTATTTAAATCAAAACTTGAGCCAAAAATGAAAATAAACGAAAATAAGGGCTGAAAATGACTCTTATTTCAAAATTGGGCCAAAAATATGAATTTTTTAAAAATTGGGCCGATAACGTCATTTTATTCAAATAAGCGGCTGAAAATGTAATTTTCTGCAAAAATGGGATGACAATGTCAATATATGTATTTTTGGGCCAAATCTATCAATTACTAAAAATTTGGGGCTAAAATATAAATTTTTAAAAACATATGGGCTAAAAGGTTATTTTTAGCTAAAATAGACCAAAAAAAGGACATTTTATGTAAAATAAGCCTATAAATGTTCAATCTCGTTCTTAAGGGACTTAAAGAGTAATTTTATAAAACACGAGTTAAAATTATAGAATTTTGACGTAACAAACTAAAAATATCAGTATAACTAAACACCAGACTTTTTGTAACATTAGGGATAAACGTTTCGACTAATGAACTATACTCTAATAAACAAACGAGATACAACAACGGTACGACTACACTATACATGCTTATTGGGCCTTCGTAACCCATTTGCATGTCTATTGGGCCTAATATAATCATTCCATGTCTATTGGGCCTTGTGATCCAATTGCATGCTTAATGGGCCTAAATTAGCCTTTACATGTTATTGGGCCTTAGTGGCCCATTTACATGCTAATTTAGCGTGGAATAATTCGTCATATGCATAATGGGCTTCAATGTGTCCATTTGCATACTTAACAAGCCTAGAAATAACTTATATGTTTAATATGCTTTTTTTTTTTATGTTTGTTGGGCTTTATCCTTTCACATTCATGTAACATCTGGTGTTCGAAACTCTAAATACATATAACGTTATACATATTCATGTGGCAATAATTGAGATCTAGTGAGACTTCTCGGTTGACACCATTGAGTGTATGGTCGTAGCCTGTAGTTATAATTAGAGTCTCTTGGAGGGAGAGTGAGAGTTTGTGTATAGATCTATACGTGGGTGACTCCCTTACACCTGAGTTGTTCGCTACAGTTAGACTAGGCCAGTCTAGGGTGACAAAACCTTTATCAAAACAGGAGTTTGGAAAAATACCAAGACAAACAAATTAGTCACTATCATGCATGATTATAACGACTCACACTGAGATCCACTATTATCAATACATTACGGGAATCCAAGTGCTTAAATCATATTAATACGAAACAATTCATATGATATGCAAGGAATACCACACTTTTATAAATCAGAAAATATCGGATTTTCTGGGGGAAAAGACTATTATTCATTACCTTCTACTTACAACGGATATAATACAAGGAAATTTTGGATCGTTTACATATACATGTTTTTACAATGAAACTCACACATGCATCAATACTCGATTTTCACATCATTTTTCAGACTATTTTTACAGAAAATATCGGATTTTCTGGGTTTTACAAACAATACAAAGACTTTCATTCAAACATGCTTATGAACTCACCAACATTACATATGTTGACCGTTTCCAAAATAACATGTATTCTCAGGTAACCGTTAAGCAGGGGAAGTTTCAAGTGTAGGAAATTTATTTTGTGAAATGTCAAATCATCGTACAATTAATATTTGAGAACATGTAACCTAAGACAATGTACTTGATGTGAACAATACCAGTTGTATTATGTAATTTTTAATGATGATTGTGTTATGTTTCATGTATATTCATTGTGATGATAATTCAATGGATAGTCACACGAGCATTGTTTATAATGAACTGGCATATCTAACCATACTTAATATGCAATTATAAATACAATGGGACTAAAACACTTTGAAATAAAGTGCATACGTTAAAACCTATAGCATTAAAAGTCTCTAGAGGAAATGGAACACTGCGATTAAACCCGGGCAGTTATGTAGTCATATTCCGGGTAAACATAGCCTTATCGACTATATTTATTCAACATATGGCCAACATGTGTTTGGAGGTAATCATGGCGGGAAATTGAACTAGAAACTTACCTCATATCCAAAACTTCTCAGGAATTTAAACATAAATAATTAAAATACTATAAGAGTATTTTGGAAATACTATATGTATACGTGAATTCTTTTTTTTACGTCTTACACCCCTTTTACACACTTCTCACTCCCAGTTCCTCACCCAACCGTCATAGACGAAGGACAACAGGGCATTCTTTTCTACCAGAACCTAGTAGCCCCCAAAGTAGTTGAGGAAGACCCCGCGGTGGAGGCGGCCCCCGGTGTCGGGCCCTAAGAATACGTGGAGACAGATTATGAGTTAGGGGAATACGATGAGGTCACAGAGGAGAATGGATAAATGAATGAAGAACCTAGCGAACCTCCTACTTCCGAGACAATACGTGATCACTACATAGCACCACGAGATCCTGTAGATATGACTCACTCCCTAGAGGAGGTGGTTGCCACTATTTGGTAACAACTTCTAGAGATAGAGGCTCGAGTGGTTCATGCCGAGCACGAGAGAGACGAAGTGGTCAGAGAGATGGCCGCAATGGCTAATCTAGTCGCACGACATTTTGGCATATGATGTTGTTGGCAGACCCATCCTATCGTAGTTAGCACCTGTTCACGTACTCCCATTATGATTTCCTTCTTTATGTTTTGCTCTATATACTATCGACCATATGTTTAATTAATTACACTACTCATAGGGTCGTCATGCTGGCGGATCATATGTTTTTCCCATGTATTCTATGTCTTTTCGGCAAATTTTCATGTATTAAAAACAATTAGTATTAATGGAAATACTTTATGTTTTTATCGTGATGTTGTTATCCACTATGTGTTTTATTTCCTTGTTTTATGTAAATACATGGAATCACTTAAATACACACTCGATACGTCGAGTCTATGGGATTCTAAACTTGGAATGCGATACGTACTCATCATCTTTCCAATTTTTAACAAAAAGATGCCTTAAAGACCCAACCGTGGAAACAACGCAACACCGACCCCACCGGAAATAAACTCGGTTGCATTCCAAGCAGCAGTGTCCGCTGCGGTCACTGCAACACTTGCGTAGATTCGCAACGGAAACAACGGAGAAGGAAACAAGTAGGGAACCGGAAGCACAATCTGGGAACAAACCACATAACCACATGAACCTGCACCTACAAGGTCTTCACCAACGTCAAACCTCGAACCTTCAATGGAACAGGAGGCATAATAGCCCTGAAGCGATGGTTTGAGAAGGTGGAAGCAGTTTTTGAAATTTGCGGGTGTCCAGATGGGTGCAAGGTCAAGTTTGCGGCCTGCACATTCATTGATTATGCTCTCTCATGGTGGAATGGCCACATAGAGGCCATGACACTCACGGTGGCGAACACGATGCCATGGGAAGAACTTTAGGAAATGATGTTGGCCGAATACTGTCCAAGAGGTGAAATTTAGAAGATGGAACAAGAACTATGGAACCTCACACTTCAAAATTCTGACATCGACGCATACATATCCAGGTTTAGCGAGTTATCTCTCTTGTGTCCCGGAATCATCACCTCAGAAGGGAAAAAGATTGAGAGGTTTATTTAGAGATTGACCGCGCCTATCCAAGGGAATGTCATTGTAGCAAACCCTGAGACATACAATAGTGCGAAGAGGCTGGTCTAGAAATTATATGATCATGGCAACAAAAAGGGTACCAAAATAGGAGAAGTGGAGGTTAAGAAAGAAGGTGAGAGCAAGAATGTGACTGTCCATGCTGCAACTCAAGCTACCACCACACCACATGCTCCAGCCTCATCCACACCAAATAATCCCAAGCAATACTCAGGGACCCTACCTAAGTGCAGCAAATGAAAATTTCACCATCAGGTAGAATGCAGGGAGATGCACTGCACGAGCTGCAACCAAAAGGGTCACGCTGCTAGATTCTACAGGACATATCCACAACAAAACCAACAATCAAACAACAACAACGACAACAACAACAACAACAATGCTGGGTCCAGTTACACCTACTATGGGTGTGGAGAAACCGGCCATTTCCAGCGCAACTGCCCCAAAGCAAACAATCAAGGGGCAGGAGCAGCAAGGACAGTGTTGACAATGGGTCAAGGTGAAGCAGTGCAGAACCCAACAGTTGTTACTGGTACGTTCCTACTTAACAACACATATGCATGCATCTTATTCGATATTGGAGCAGAGAGAAGTTTCGTTAGTAACAAGTTTAAACATTTACTAAATCAACGACCCCAAAAGCTCAATGAAACCTTCACAGTGGAAATGGCTAATGGGAAGACTGAAACAACCAAAGATATCTACATAGGATGCACGTTAACACTAAACGAACACTCTTTTCAAATAGATTTGATGCCTGTAAATGTTAGGAGTTTGATGTGATAATTGGCATGGATTGGTTAACCCCCATCATGCTGATATTATGTGTCACGAGAAGGCCGTTCGCCTTCATCTTCCCAATCATGAAACGCTAATAATCTATGGAGATAAACCTGACACAAATCTTCGCCTATCTCGTGTATCAAGGCACAAAAGTGTCTACATAAGAAGAACTATGCATTCCTCGCTCACGTCGTAGATAAAACAAAGGAAGACATAAACATTCATAACATCCTAGTGGCGTGCGACTTTCCAGATGTATTTCCTGAAGATCTTCCAGGAATACCCCGAGAAAGGCAAGTCGAATTACGGATCGACCTCGTGCTTGGAGCCACTCCGATCGCCAAATCACCATATAGGTTGGCTCCAGCTGAAATGCAAGATTTATCAAGCCAGCTGAGTGAACTCCTAGATAAAGGATTCATAAGACCATGCTTCTCTCCATGGGGAGCTTCGGTTCTTTTCGTTAAAAAGAAAGACGGATCCTTCAATATGTGCATTGACTATAGGGAACTGAATAAGCTCACCATCAAAAACTGATATCCACTTCCCCGAATCGATGATCTATTTGACCAGCTTCAAGAGGCTAGTTACTTCTCAAAGATAGATCTGAGATCCGTTTATCATCAACTCAAATTCTGAGATGAGGACATTCCAAAGACTGCTTTCCGAACTCGCTACGGACATTACAAATTTGTCGTGATGCCCTTCGGTCTAACAAATGCCCCTGCTGCATTTATGGACCTCATGAATCAAGTCTGCAGCCCATTCCTTGACAATTTCATGATAGTTTTCATCGATGATATTCTCGTATACTCTCGAATCAAAGAAGAGCATAGCCAACATCTCCGGAAGATCTTAGAGACTCTGGGAGCTGAAAAGTTCTATGCGAAACTATCTAGATGTGAGTTTTGGCTCCGCAGTGTAAATTTCTTGGGACATGTTGTCAGCAAGGATGGGATTCATGTAGATCCTTCCAAGGTCAAAGCCATTGAAGGTTGGGCAATTCCGACAACACCAACAGAAATTCTCCAATTCTTGGGTCTTGCAGGCTACTACCAAAGGTTCATTCATAACTTCTCCAAGATAGCCAACCCTCTTACCACATTAACACAAAAAGGCGTACCTTTCAACTGGACTGAGTAGAAAGAGACTGCCTTCCAATCCTTGAAGCAAGCCCTCTATAGTGCACCAGTGCTATCCTTACCGGAAGGAACTGAAGACTTCGTAGTCTACTACGACACTTCAAATTAGGGTTTAGGTTGTGTTCTTATGCAACGGGGAAAAGTGAACGCTTATGCATCTGGACAACTGAAGACGTATGAAGTAAATTACACCACTCATGATCTCGAGTTCGGAGTTGTGGTCTTCGCATTAAAGATTTGGAGGCATTACCTTTATGGTACAAAGTGCACCATTTTCACCGACCATAAAAGCCTCTGACACATTCTGAATCAGAAAGAGTTTAAACATGAGGCAACGGAGATGGGTTGAACTACTAAATGATTACGAGTGTGAGATCAAGTACCACCCAGGCAAGGATAAAGTCGTAACCGATGCCCTGAGCTGAAAGGAGTATTCAAGTCGTCATTCAATCTCACCTAACCTCACAGCTCAAGGAAGCCCAATTGGATGCATTAAAACTGAGAATGTCGCTAGTGAATCACTATGGGGAATGGATAAGGGATTTGAAGTTAAAGAGGACGGAACTCATTACTTCATGAACAGAATCTGGGCTCCTCAGATTAAGGAATTCAGAGAAGTAGTCATGCATGAAGCCCAAAAGACGCAATACTATATTCATCCTGGGTCAAATAAGATGTATCTGGATATCAAACAACATTATTGGTGGCCAAATATGAAGGCAGAGATAGCCAGTTATGTGGGCAAGTGTCTTACTTGTGCCAAGGTGAAAGTGGAATACCAAAAACCCTCGGGATTATTGCAAAAGCTAGTGATACCCAAGTGGAAATGGGAAAGGATTACTATGGAATTCGTGACCAAACCACCAAACACAGCAAACTGATTGGATTACTATGGAAAAGTTGACCCGAATCTACCTCAAGGAGATCGTGAGACTCCATGGAGTGCCAGTATCTATTATCTCGGACCGAGATAGTAGGTTCACTTCAAGATTTTGGCAATCTCTTCAGAAGGAAATGGGAACAAAGCTAGATATGAGCACAACCTACAAACCACACACGGATGGTCAGAGCGAGCGAACCATCCAGACACTTGAGGATATGCTCCGAGCCTGTGTAATCAACTTCAGCAAGTCATGGGATGCCCACTTGACTCTAATTGAATTTTCATATAACAACAGTTATCACACAAGCATCAAGGTTGCCCCATTCGAGGCTCTTTATGGTCGTAAATGCAGATCGCCTCTATGTTGGGCTGAGGTGGGTGATACCCAACTAGCAAAAGGGCAATCTGATGGGTTTTGAGCATTCTAACACTTCCTATGTGTACATGCAAACCTAATAACCTTGAATCTATGTTTTTGCTTGGATTCCTTCAAGACTTTGTGAGCCTAGCACCCCAAATGATGTGCCTCAAATGCTTCACACAACACAACAAACTTCGAATAACTTGAGAGAATGACACTTATCCTCCAAAATCGGTTATTCCCTCTTATGAATACCCTTGGTGCCGATTTTGCATGCTATAGGGTTTCTTTTATAGTGTGTCATAATTAGGAGTTACAAATGTAAACCCTAATTGTCATGACTCTTCATTTCTGATGACCCATGGGTTTGTAACTCCCATGGACTATCCATGGAGCTCCATATTGTTATAACCAAACCCATAAACCATGGATCATTAATCCACCATAAAAGAATTGATGATTTTCATAATCAACCCTATATATTTAATTAGTCTCACTTTGATCACCAAATTAATACTAGATTAATACTTGACCAATACTAATTAAATAATACTATTATTAATATATTAGAACTTATAATATATTAATAAGCACAAGTGTACTTTCTCTCATTTTGTCTATCCAAGTATTGCAATGCCATGCAACCCAAATGGACCATGCCGGGTCGGGTCAAGTACATACCAAATAAAGTTATGAACTTAGACACTATATCCAACAATCTCCCACTTGGATAAGTCTAATAACTATATTTGCAAATATGACTTCAAAAGCCGACTAGCAATCATAGCTCTTTCAAAGTCTCTTGGAACTAAGATGATGATGATACGCCATTTAAGATAAGTGATCATATAATCCTTTGTTCTCATGATATCAGCCGGACAAACACATGGAACATGGTCTTACTTATTGTCCAGCTTTTATTTCTCGATCTCTGATTTGTTTCAACATAAAACTAAATTGAACACATCAATTAGGTTCTGATCGGGCCCGGTACATAGGTCAAAACCAAATCATCGAGGGGCCCAGATATCGCTTCTATTTCTAGAAGGAACAGATAAACTTTGATTGATACGCTTGTACTAACTACTTGTTGAATTATTCACAAAGGCACGCTTTATAATATCGAGTTACCAATGCGTTTTCGTACAATCAATGAATAACCAAATCATAGTCAACAACTCATATCTCTAGGTTTGAAGATTTATATGATATTACCGTCTCACGATCACCCGAGATAAATTCCATGAAGTGATGCAAGTGAGCGTAGGTTGAATCCAATACTCAGCCCTTATGATTACTCATGAACGTTGTTGCAACCATTGCATTGTCTAAAGAACTTTAGACAAATCATACAAGCCAAATTCATGACAGTCTTGATTCATATCTACTTCCAACATATGACTGACTGTGGATGGTTTGAATCATATGATATATAGCATAACATAATTATTTTGGAAGTCAAAACATGCAAAGTTAAACACAAGAATAATACTAATCTTATATGGCCCCAACACTTTGAGTGTAAATAAAAACAACTTTTATTTAAGCACCATATTGATTACTCATTATTTATGTTTCGATTAATCAACTTTATGTTTGAATTAAAACATTAGTTGTCCCATGCTCCAAGCATGTACACTATGTTTTTCCAAACAACAATTGTGTCACACCCCGAACCAGACGGCGGAAACGTCTGAGGGCTCGCGTGACTTAAATTGAATATCATCACAATGAATATACATGAATAATAACATAAACTTCACCATGCATCAATATATTACAACTGGAATTGTTTACATCAAGTGCATTGTTTTAACATTACACATTCATAACATAAATTGTTTGAGCGCTTTTAACAACATAACATCCTAACATTACTTCATATTACTCTTCCGCTTACCTGTTACCTCAGAATACAAGTTATTTTGGAAAAACATCAACATATGAAATGTTGGTGAGTTCATAAGCAATGTTGTGATAAAATGATTTGTGTAGTTTGTAAAACCCAGAAAATCCGATATTTTCTGAAAAGACTTTTGTTTATCAAAGTGTGAGATCCATAAGTTGATGCATGAATGATTTCAAAAACATATATATATATATATATATATATATATATATATATATATATATATATATATATATATGAAGGGTATTTTGTATTATAGTTATATAAGCTCGAGCGAGTAGTATTGAATTCCCCGGAAAACCCGATGTTTTCCGATATTGAAATGTATTCCGGATTACTGATTATTTTATTGTCTTAACGAATGAATATTGATTAATCCACAATGTATATTGTCCTAATTTTGTATACTATGATTTCTCATAAGCCTTAGCGAACGATGAGAAGGGGGCATTATGTCCCACTACCATCGTAAGTCCCTTTGGCTATCGTGGATGCGAAAGACATGATGGTCCAACTCGCATTTGATTACTGTGAGCTTACTAGCTTTTCTAACGGGACACTTTGGCCCACTAGCACATAAAATCTATTGAAATTCCTTTTATAAAATATTGGGTCATCGAAGGCCCAATAACATATAAGCGTTATCCCTTTGGGCCCAAAGATCATGTTGGTGGGCTTGCAAGGCCCAACATGCATGATTTGAAACTCATAAGCCCAAAGTTTGTAGGTTTATTCGTTTTAGTCATCACATATCTATTGGAGAGTTTTGATTTAGCGATTGTTGTTTTGTATTGATTCGAGACCGAATCAATTCGTTTATAACGATATTTGGTATTGAAGGTGTATTCATTTTTTTTTTCCGTTTTGTCGCTAGTCGGGTATCTTGTATTTTGTCTTAATGAATTAATTTGGTTAAAAGTATGATTTTGACCTTTTCACTACCTTTCTTTTATAAAAATAACACTTTTAGTCCTTTATGTAAAAGAATTTCATTTTTAGTCCTTAAAACATTTTCTTGACACTTTTGTGTCATAAACTTGTTGAAAAGATAGTTTTAACCCAAAATTTATTTTGTAAACAGCTTTAGCCCTTCCGGAATGGAGTTTCTCGGTTAGAACCCCATGTTTCGCAACTTTTACAGTTTTGGCCCAAAATATAAAAAGTTTACATTTTTGATCCCTTTTTGAATTGAAAAGCATTTTTGACCTTTGAAATAGTTTTATTTCACTTCTTATCCCTTGTTTTGTAGAATATTACATTTCAGCCCCTTTAAACTTCAAATTTCGCAATTATGGGCTTATTAGGTTGAAAAGCCCAAATTTAGCCAATTAGGCCAAATTTTTGCATTTCAAGTCCTTTGAAAATTCTAATATTCAGAAAAATGATTATAGAAACTTTTTTGACTCTTTTGACCCTCAAGAAACCGTGAATTCACAGTTTCTAACCCAAGTTTTGTATTTTTGACAATTTAAGCCCTAAAATGGGTTTTATGTTAGAATATGTTCCTCATAACCTTATAAGATATTTTTCTTGACTTGTTTAGTGTAAAATAACTTAGATTATGTTTGTTTCCTTTCTCATGTCATAGATCTTGAGTTAACACCCCTTTTGGTTAAATATTTGTCACAAAAACACATAAAATCACACAAATACATGCATAAAATCATACATAACATACACATACACATAGATCTACACATTTTCTTGTATTCTCCCCCATAAAACATATGAAAACCGAAAAGAGAGGGGTATGAAGCTCACCTTGAGTTGTAGTTTTGGTTTTGAACAGAGAAAAGAAGAAAATTTCGATCCTAGCAAGTCTTCTTGGTAGATCTCGAGTTTAGTGACTTCTAAGGTGCAAGATCACAAGTTTGCTTAGATTTAGAAGAGATTTTGATGAAATGAAGTAGCTAGATCATGGCTTAGTCATCAACTTACCTTAGATGATGTCTTTGTGGGAAAAATCTCCTTGAAAGCTCCCTAAATCTCGAAAATTTGATGAGTGATTGTAAGGATGTTCTAGTGAGAGTTTGAGAGAATGGAATGAAATTTTGTGAGTGTGTGTGTTTTGTGTTCGGCCGAGAGAAGAAGAGAGGAGAGAATAGAGAAGATTGATGAAATGGTTGCATGGAAATATGGGAGTTGCATGGAAAACCATTAAGTAAAAATGAGGTGGCACACTAAAAGTCAACTCCTCCTTCTTTGTGGGCTTGGGCTGAGAATGGAGAGGGGAAAAGGGAAGATGATTGGGCTTTGCATGCTTAAGCCCATATAATGACTTATTAGATTATTTTTGGTCCAAAATAAATCATGGTATAATTTGTATGATTCATTTGGGCTAAATTAAATTGGTTGTGACCCATTAAGGCCCATTAAAGTTAACCTAGTGTATTTTGGGCTCATAAGACCCAAAAGTATTAGGTTTCATGTATATGAGTCCAATTAGGGCCCATTTGAGAGTTCTGGGTTCAAGATGGATAAATTGGAAGTTTATTAGTCCATTAGGCCCAATAAGGAAATCCTAGTCCAAAATGGACTTACACCAGGATTTCAAAGGTTTCCAATTCTTTGTTGACCATTTGTAGTGCTATAATGAATTATTTGATGAAGTTTTGTTGTTATAGAATAAGCATCATGCATGTTTTCATGTTATTGATTCATAGTTGTTATAAGTGTTGTAGTTACAAGGCACCAAAATTTCTAGGTATGACATCATCTGTCACACCCTAAAACTAAGAACTGCGGAAACGTTCTGGGGCGGAGGACTTCATGTAATGTATCATAACAATGTAAAGTAGTAAACAAGCAACAACATCATCCATTCCATTAATAGTATAATTTTAATTACATGTGAGTTCTTTCATAGTATAATTCTACAAAATGAATATTCAAAATAAAAGAAGAGTCTTGACCACTCCGTCTTAACAAAACTTGGTAGTCATACCTTTCTATTTGTGACCTGGGAATACAAGTTATTTTGAAAGCGAGTATCAGCAATAATGTTGGTAAATTCATAAGTATTTATGTGACTTTGATTTGTAAAGCTGTAAAGAAAGACCTGTAAATGTTTGAAGGAAAGTTTGTACCAATGAAGATGTTTGTAAGTAGTTGTAAACGTTTGAAACCCTAGAAAATCCCATATTTTCTACTAGTATAAAAAGTAGCCTTCTACCAAAACCCGACTGTTTTAAATGTTTGCTATTAGAAATCCAATATTTGCCTATGAGTGGGTGGTAGTTTAAAAGTCCCAAAAATGAACTACAATGGTGTTTTTCATGCCTAAAATAGTAGATTTGTGCACATATAAAATCGCTAAGGTATTTGATAACCCTGTAAATCAACGTGTTTTTAATACTCCATGTGAGTTTTATAACCATGCTAATAACCCAGACTGCCTGTAACAACGTTCTTTAGGCGTTGGAATGTTATGACGTTTGTCACCCTAGGCCTGCCGACCTAGCTATAGCTAACAATTTAGGTGTGGGATTGTCAATCCCATATAGATCTATACATAAGTATCACGCTCCCCCTACAAGGGATTATGGTATATAATATAGGACTTAATAATGCATACTCGAGAGTACGTGAAATGTCTCACAAAACCTAGTATAAAACAGATTTACGTATGAAAATGTCCATTTGTTCTTGTATATGAAAATATCTCTTTGATATGGTACTTGTAGTATGTAATATTTCATGAATATCTAGTACACTATCTTATGTAATCGTATCTCTTGTAATTGTATGTCTTGAAATTGTATGCCTTGTAATTGTATGTAATCATATCTCTTCATATATTATGTAATGTATTTGTATAGACTCATGAATAAACTAACCCTTGTGTGATCCCTTGTACTTGGAATGGTAAGTAGTATCTCCTAACTATACCTATTAGAGTTTCTAGTATTGTATGTGTATAACCGAAATATGCCTTTGCTACTCAAAGGTACTAAATCAACTAACGGAAACTTTTATGCCTATATAGGTACATATGATATATATAACTAATATTTAGACCACATTCGGACGAATAACCAATGCCCTAAGGCCACATCCCAACGAGGAAAAGGAAATAAAGCGAGCTAGTCGTCCTAAGTCCTTCAAACATTACTTATATAACTATACATATATAGGCATGCATTTGCCAATATAAAAATATAAAAGAAGTTTTGTAAAACCTTTGAAAAGTTTAATAAATAAGAAATGATGACTTGATGCCAATTTATAAAATGATTTGAAAGCAGTTTGTTTGATAAGAACAATTTTAAATATAGGAAGACCTTTGTTAGAAACATGATTCTAACAGCGTTTGAAATGAATCATAAAGTATGTAAGACCGTTTGATAAAGAGTTTTTAACATGTAAAAATGTGTGTCGTAAACTATTATAGTTTTTCCAAAAGTTTGTTTCATTTGTATAGTAAACCCTAGTGAAATGCTCACTCGCTATGTAAAGTGTAACTTTTGTAGTGACATAAATGAACACATATACTCAAAGTATAGATAAAGTGTTTGATTCGTATATGTATAACAACGTATTTAATTTAAAAAGACAAAATGTTATCATGATATACTTTGTGTACGAAAGTTTCCATGTAGTAGTTATAAATCACATATGGTTTACTTGATAAAAAGAGTATACAATGAAACTGTAGGTTACACACGATAATAACCGTGTGTTTACTTGTATTCCTCCCCTTCAAAGTGTATAAAAAGCATTGATGACATATTTGAAAATGTAGTTTATAGGGGTATGAACTCACCGAAGAAAGTGCGTGATTTGAAGAAAACGAGCTTTTTGTCGAGCGGCGCCTCGACCGGAAAGTGACAAGTTTTTCGAGAAACTTGGGGCTTCGGAACTTCGTCGGGGCTTAGATATGAAACCGGGAAGTCGGGATATTGTCGGCACGAAAAACGAGGTTAAAATGTGAGAGAAATGAAGAAAATAAGCAAAGATGGCCGACACCCTCGCATTCTATTTATAGGGTGCTGAAAGAGGGATTACATTGGGCGTAAATGCGGAGTACGCTGGGCATACTCGTTACGTTGGGCGTAATTTCGGAGTACGCTGGGCGTATGCGACGTCAGCGCTTACCGCATCCTCGGGCGGAGCATTGGATGGGACCCAGAGCGACGTGGGCGAACCGAGGCCTAGCACCCGAGTATGCTGGGCGTACGAGGGTACACTGGGTGTAAATCGTCTTGGTGTGTGTGCCTCGAACTTGTAAAATCCATAACTTTCACATACGAGCTCCATTTTTGACGTTCTTTATATCCACGCGAAGGTGAGAAAATAATCTACAACTTTCATTTAGACTCCGTCGGATAATTTTGAATTTATTTTTAATTATATTTTCATTAATAGGCCGGGACACGATAACTTCGTTAAAAATCCATAACTTCTTTATCCGACGTCCGTTTTCGGTTGTCTTTTTACCATCGAACTACTATTGTCGAGACCTTCAACTCTAGTTTAAGTCGTGTCAGCTAAAAATCGATCGATCTTTATTTCGAGTTTTTAGCTGTCTACCGCTGTTACGAAACTTGGAAAATTTGTAACTTCTTCATACGAAGTCCGTTTTGGGCGTTCTTTTTATGCATGATCATGGTTTAACGTAATATATGACTTTCGTTTAGATACCTAAGGCTAAAAAGTTTTGTATCGAAACTTCGCGTTTTACGTCTATCAGCGTTGCCGGTTTTTGCCGCGAATCTTAGATTGGTCATAACTTCTTCGTTATAACTCGGATTTTAGTGTTCTTTATATGTACGAAAACCTTGATACGATTCCTACCAATTTATTTAACCCAAATAAGATTTTAGGAAAGTTAAATTTTGAACTAAATTTGACTGTTGTTACATTATATTGTCTCAAAATGTCGGGTTGTCACATCATCCCTCTGTTAGAGGGAATTTCGTCCCGAAATTAGAGTTTATGCAGAATTAATAATCATGCTACGGATAGAAGTTTTATTTGCTACTCGTGTTCTTAAGTGAACTCTGGTCCTCGCATGGCCTTCCAGCAAATCTTTCACTATCGGGGGACGGCTTTGTTTCTTTTGCTTGCCTTCACTAAGGTGATAACTCTTCTTGATCGAATGTATGTTGAATATTTTTGTGGTCTGTGAACATAGTACACCTTGTACCTTACAAATAGTGTCTCCAGATCTTCGGAGCAATTACTGCTGCTCCTGACTCAAGATCATGTGTTGAATAGTTAACCTCCTGTGTCTTAACCTGTCTTGAGGTATAAGTAGTGACTTTTCCTCTTGCTTAAGAACACAACCAAGCCCTTGGTTGGATGCATCACATTACACCAGGAAATATTCTAACCCTTTTGGGAGGGATAATATTTGTGCGATGCATCAGGCTTACTTTAACGTTTGAAATGCTCTTTCTTGTTTACAGACAAGTCCGGTGCTCCTCCAAGTGAGAAACTTGGCCTAAAGAATCTCCTTCTGAGGAGTTTGTTAAGCTCGCTAGGAAGTTCTTGCATCTCGGTTGGAGGTAGACAATAAGGTGATTTGGCTACTGCGGTAGCCCTAGGAATTAAGTCGATTTTGAATTCGACTTAACGCTGTCGTGGTAATCCCGGTAGTCGTTCTGGAAAGGTGTCGGGAAAACCGCATACTTCTTGGATGTTCTGAATGTCCTTCACTTCCTTGCACGTCTCGGCAATGTGTGCAAGGAATGCATGATATTCCTTTCGTAAGCATTTCTGAGCTTGCATACACGAAATGATGAGAGGGTTCGTACTTGGTTCGTTGCTGTAAATAACTAGGGATTCGTTGTTTAGGGAGGTTAGGACGAACCGCTTTATCAAAGCACCTGATGTCGGCTCGATGTAGACTTAACCAACTCCTACTGATTATGATGTCAAAACCTTGGGGTGGATTAGCTATCGGGAAGATCTAAAAGAAAGTATGATTACTCATGAATTAACGAAAAAGGATAGGTATTTCTAAGTTTATTCTCACGGGAGCACGATCACTCCCAGTGTTTGGCTGTCTCCGTCCTGAAGTTCATAGTAGATCTCATACCTGGTTCATCAATCAAAGTCTCGGGTATACGAGTCGTATATAATTAAGATTGAAAAGGTGGGTCTTTGGATTGAACTTGGCGTACTGCATGAGTGGTACTTCGAGGAGGTTTGCTGAGGTTTCTTTGGAAAGGATAAGAAACATGAGGTACTCTATGCATGAGTACTTCGGTGTTCTGGAATGACGGCTTGGCTAGAAAGACGTTTTCGGAGAAGGAGAAGTACGCACAAAACTGGTATTGCGAGGATCGAATTGAGTCAAGTTGTATGATGATATCAGACTTACTTGGAAATAAAGGTATTAGATTTGATCATAAGGGTGTTACAGACAAAACACAACAGTGCAACTTTTAACAGAGTTACAGTACTTTGGTTTTACTACAAGACTATTGTTGCGAACAAGGTATACTACAAAAGGCAAGTATAAGCAGCACGAGGGTCCCCTTTACTGATGGGATCTATCAAAAGATAAGACTCGAGTTGCACTAGTTTTAAACATGTTCAACAACATACTTAATGTTGACGATTGGAAGTGAGTCCCTATTATAGTTTGGTCCTTCATTGCCTTTTTCCATTCTGAGGTCAAACTCCTCCTGTTCCACTGTCGTTCTTCTCTGTTGGGCAGTCCCTCTTGAAGTGTCCCATTAAACCACATAGATGGCATATCCGAGAAATTTCGACATTGGTGGTTGAAGTAATGTGTTGGACCCGAGTCCTGCAGAAGTGGGTAGTGTGTCCGTTCTTGTGGCAGGTCTTGTAGTGTAACAGACGACAACTACCTAGGTGATGGAAGTTGCACTTATTCCACTTTGGTAGGTTTCCAGCATACTGTTTGGTCGGGTTAGGGATAATTGGGATACTAGCAGTGTTGGTGGTAGGAGTTGCAGATGTCGTGGCTGCGAAGGCTGCCACCGGCGATGGTTTCTTGTTTGTCCCTTGAGGTGATTTGCCTTTAACTCTATCCCAGAATTTTCGTTTATTGCTCTTTGGTTTGAGGTTCAGAGTGTCGTGGTAGTTTGTTACTCGTGGGTGTACATGGTTGTTACTTGGATTGGAATAATTGAAAACCATTCCGCTAACATTTGCGTTGTTAGCGTTAAGGTGATTCAGAACAGCTGTCACGCCAGCTGAGACTGCAGCTTGAAAGGTAGCTGCATCAATCTGAAGAGTTGGTATTTTGCTGATGGGTTGATTACTTTTCTTCGGCGACATGATTTTGTAACACGAAAGAAAAAGGAGTTCGTGAGATATTATGGTTGAACCTAGATGTATTTCGATCGCTTAAGTAAAGAGTAAGAGTATGTTCTCGAAAGTTTGACCTGCATCCCTATGATGCAGTCCTAGTACGGATTGGAAGTATATTCATGATGGTTTGACATACATCCCTATGATGCAATCCTAGTACAGAGTAGAAGTATGTTTGTAGAATGGTCTTAAGACGTTTGTCGTTCAAGCCGATGTATCGTTGGTTGCTGAATAACATGATCCTACCACTAAAGGAGACTTGGAAATGTCTCCGGAGTTAAATTACTATAGTCCAATGACTTGACTAAGGCATGTTTCAGATAGACTCCAACGAAGGTATGATGAGGATTTTTGAACAAAGAGTGACACGGAAGTTAGCCGACTGTCAATATCATCGATGTTTAAGATGTAATAAGTTTAGGAAAATTTTATCTTGAAGAAGGTCTTACATCATATCTAGAGTAGAAAGGTTTTGGCCACATAAAGGCCTAACTAGCAGTACTTACAGTACAAGATAGTTACATAGAAAAATGCTACATAGGACATACATAGGAAAACGATTCCTTTAAACAAGGAAGGGAAATAAAGCATTTCTTACTGGCGGCTGTCATCCTTCTCGTGAACTCTTAGTTCAGCCAATTGACGTTCCATTATCAAGCAGGTGTCTTTCGTACACTCTCTGGCGTACTCGTAGCTCTATGACTTCGGCTCGTGTTTTAGCTAATGCTTGCAGCAGGGTTTCATGGTCTCTCTCAGATCTCTCCCGATTGTTTTCAAGACGATTGGTGTGGATGGTATGCATTGTTGCATTGACATTTAACCTCTTCGATATAATGGAGAGTCGTCCTGCCCTGAATTTCGTTTTGGGCAACTCTACGGATCAGGATTGGTAGAACTTTATCTGCTGAGCTCCCTTCGCTTAAGTTGTAGCAACTTCGGTCTCCTTTAGACGGCATAGGTTGATCTTGCTCTTCGCTCCATGTTTCCAAGCATTCTACCCAAGGAAGCGTCGAGCCATGAAGAGCTGGACGAGGGTTAGGGTTTGAATTGGGAGCTACCGAGGGTAGGTTCTCCTTCTCGGGTTCGGAGTTATCATCATCCGAAAGGTCTTCAGCATGGTGATCATTCAAAAGGGATTGGATGATCATTCTTTGATTCTTCTCCGAACCATCTAGCATTGCCTTCGTTCGGGAAGTACGAGTCGTCGTGGGGATGGGGTCCAGCTATGTTATCTATGCGATAATTGGGGAATAAGAATCTAACACATAAGTAGTTTATAGTAATACACAAAATACTCCTATAGTATTTAGGTTTATGTTCTATTGTTCTCATTGTGGTATTGTAGGTAAGTTTTTAGGCTTGTTGCAACTCACAGCCACACTTAGGCACATGCTAGTCAACCCTCAGATAATATAATTGATCAGGCTATATCATCCCAATTTTGACTATATGTCTCTAAGTCTACTTGTGCTGCCCAACAATCGTAATACTTTTGTTCGGTCCTAGTGACACTGATTTTAGTATCAATGTAGGCATGTATACTCAATTAAATATTTTATTATTTTAAAAGTAGACTCTTTATCAGAGTATTTTAATCCCTATTGTATTTATAGTCTGTATATCTTTTATGGTTTGATATACTCAATTCACTATAAACAATGCTCTGATACCAATCTGTCACACCCCAAAACCAAGAACGGCGGAAACGTTCTGGGGCGGAGGACGTCACGTAATGTATCACAACAATGCAAAGTAGTAAACAAGCAACAACATCATCCATTGCATTAATAGTATACTTTTAATTACATGTGAGTTCTTTCATAGTATAATTCTACAAAATGAATATTCAAAATAAAAGACGACTCTTGACCGCTCCGTCTTCACAAAACCTGTTAGTCATACCTGTCTATTTGTGACCTGGGAATACAAGTTATTTTGAAAGCGAGTATCAGCAATAATGCTGGTGAATTCATGAGTATTTATGTGACTTTGATTTGGAAAGCTGTAAAGAAAGACCTGTAAATGTTTGAAGGAAAGTTTGTACCAATGAACATGCTTGTAAGTAGTTGTAAACATTTGAAACCCTAGAAAATCCCATATTTTCTACTAGTATAAAAAGTAGCCTTCTACCAAGACCCGACTGTTTTAAATGTTTGCTATTAGAAATCCAATATTTGCCCATGAGTGGGTGGTAGTTTAAAAGTCCCAAAAATGAACTACAATGGTGTTTTTCATGCCTAAAATAGTAGATTTGTGCACATATAAAATCTCTAAGGTATTTGATAACCCTGTAAATCAACGTGTTTTTAATACTCCATGTGAGTTTTATAACCATGCTAATGACCCAGACTGCCTGTAACAACGTTCTTTAGGCGTTGGAATGTTATGACGTTTGTCACCCTAGGCCTGCCGGCCTAGCTGTAGCTAACAATTTAGGTGTGGGATTGTCAATCCCATATAGATCTATACATAAGTATCACACTCCCCCTACAAGGGATTATGGTATATAATACAGGACTTAATAATGCATACTCGAAAGTACGTGAAATGTCTCACAAAACCTAGTATAAAACAGATTTACGTATGAAAATGTCCATTTGTTCTTGTATATGAAAATATCTCTTTGATATGGTACTTGTAGTATGTAAAATTTCATGAATATCTAGTACACTATCTTATGTAATCGTATCTCTTGTAATTGTATGTCTTGAAATTCTATGCCTTGTAATTGTATGTAATTATATCTTTTCATATATTATGTAATGTATTTGTATAGACTCATGAATAAACTGACCCTTGTGTGATCCCTTGTACTTGGAATGGTAAGTAGTATCTCCTAATTATACCTATTATAGTTTCTAGTATTTTATGTGTATAACCGAAATATGTCTTTGCTACTCAAAGGTACTGAACCAACTGACGGAAACTTTTATGTCTATATATGTACATATGATATATATAACTAATATTTAGACGACATTCGAACGAATAACCGATGCCCTAAGGCCACATCCCAACGAGGAAAAGGAAATAAAGCGAGCTAGCCGTCCAAAGTCCTTCAAACATTACTTATATAACCATACATATATAGGCATGCATTTGCCAATATAAAAATATAAAATAAGTTTTGTAAAACCTTTGAAAATTTTAATAAATAAGAAATGATGACTTGATGTCAGTTTATAAAATGATTTGAAAGCAGTTTGTTTGATAAGAACAGTTTTAAATATAGGAAGACCTTTGTTAGAAACATGATTCTAACAGCGTTTGAAAGGAATCATAAAGTATGTAAGACAGTTTGATAAAGGATTTTTAACATGTAAAAATGTCTGTCGTAAATTATTATAGTTTTTCCAAAAGTTTGTTTCGTTTGTATAGTAAACCCTAGTGAAATGCTCACTAGTTATGTAAAGTGTAACTTTTGTAGTGACATAAATGAACACATATACTCAAAGTATAGATAAAGTGTTTGATTTGTATATGTATAACAACATCTTTAATTTAAAAAGACAAGATGTTATCGTGATATATTTTGTGTACGAAAGTTTCCATGTAGTAGTTATAAATCACATATGGTTTACTTGATAAAAAGAGTATATAATGAAACTGTAGGTTACACACGATAATAACCGTGTGTTTACTTGTATTCCCCCCTTAAAAGTATATAAAAAGCATTGATAACATATTTGAAAATGTAGTTTATTGGGGTATGAACTCACCGAAGAAAGTGCGTGATTTGAAGAAAACGAGCTTTTTCTAGAGCGGCCCCTTGACCGGAAAGTCACGAGTTTTTCGAGAAACTCGGGGCTTTGGACCTTCGCCGGGGCTTAGATATGAAACCAGGAAGTCGGGATATTGTCGGCACGAAAAACAAGGTTAAAATGTGAGAGAAGTGAAGAAAATGAGCAAGGATGGCCGGCACCCTTGCATTCTATTTATAGGGTGCTGAAAGAGGGATTACGTTGGGCGTAAATTCGGAGTACGCTGGGTGTACTCGTTACGCTGGGCGTAATTTCGGAGTACGCTGGGCATACGCAATGTCATCACTTACCGCATCCTCAGGCGGAGCATTGGATGGGACCCGGAGCGACGTGGATGAACCGAGGCCTAGCACCCGAATACACTGGGCGTAAATCGTCTTGGTATGTGTGCCTCGAGCTTGTAAAATCCGTAACTTTCGCATACGGCCTCTGTTTTTGACATTATTTATATCCACGTGAATGTGAGAAAATACTATACAACTTTAATTTAGACTCCGTCGGCTAATTTTGAATTTATTTTTAATTATATTTTAATTAATAGGTAGGGACACGATAACTTCGTTAAAAATCCATAACTTCTTTATCCGACGTCCGTTTTTGTTTGTTTTTTTACCATCGAACTACTATTGTCGAGACCTTCAACTCTCGTTTAAGTTGTGTCGGCTAAAAATCGCTCGATCTTTATTTCGAGTTTTTAGCTGTCTACCGCTATTACGAAACTTGAAAAATTTGTAACTTCTTCATACGAAGTCCGTTTTGGGCGTTCTTTTTATGCATGATCACGGTTTAACGTAATCTACAACTTTTGTTTAGACACCTAAGGCTAAAAATTATTGTATCGAAACTTTGCGTTTTACATCTATCAGCGTTGCCGGTTTTCGCCGCGAATCTTAGATTGGTCATAACTTCTTCGTTATAACTCGGATTTTAGTGTTCTTTATATGTACGAAAACCTTGATACAATTCCTACCACTTTGTTTAACCCAAATAAGATTTTAGGAAAGTTTAATTTTGACCTAAATTTGACTGGTGTTACATTATATTGTCTCAATATGTCGGGTTGTCACATCATCCCCCCGTTAGAGGGAATTTCGTCCCGAAATTCTTTTGAAACCTAGATTTGAGAATGCGAGAATAGATGAGGGTACTTCTGCTTCATTTAATCTTCGCGTTCCCATGTGAATTCTGGTTCGCGTCTCACGTTCCATCGAACTTTCACAATTGGAATGCGGCTCTGCTTGGTATGCTTTACCTCTCGGTCCATATTTCAACCGGCTCCTCGATGAACAGAAGGTTCTCGTTGATTTCGATTTCCTCTAACGGAATGATGAGAGTCTCATCGGATAAGTGCTTCTTGAAGTTGGAGACGTGGAACACAGGGTGTACACTGTAGAGTTGGGCGGGTAGTTGCAATCTATAAGCAACTGGACCGATTCGGGCAAGAATCTTGAAGGGTCCAATGTATCGAGGGTTCATTTGCCCCGCTTCCGAAAACAAATCACTCCTTTCCAAGGAGAGACTTTTAGTAACACCCTATCTCTAACTTCGAATTCCAAGGGCTTTCGTCATTTATCGTCGTAGCTCTTTTGTCTGTCTCGTGACGATTGTAGTCGTGCTCTGATCTGAATGATCTTCTCGGTCGTCTCGCGTATGATTTCCAGTCCTGTTAAGGCGTTGTTTGGAGTCTGACCTCCCGCTAGTTGGGTGTCTCCTACCTCAGCCTAGCACAACGATGATCTACATTTACGCCCGTATAATGCTTCGAAAGGAGCAACTTTGATACTCGAGTGATAACTGTTGTTATAAGGGAACTCGATCAAAGGCAAGTGGGTATCCCATAATCTTCCAAAGTCTATTACACATGCTCGGATCATATCTTCTAGTGTTTGAATGGTTTGCTCGCTTTGACCATCCGTTTGTGGGTGGTAGGCAGTGCTCATCTCGAGTTGTGTTCCCATAGCTTTCTGAAGAGATTGCCAAAAGCATGAAGTAAAGCTACTATCTCTATCTGAGATGATAGATATCGGTACTTTGTGGAGTCTCACGATTTCTTTGATGTAGTTTCTTGTCAGGCGCTCCATCTTGTATGATTCTTTTATTGGTAGGAAATGGGCGGATTTCGTTAGTCTATCGACTATTACCCAGATCGTGTCCAAACCCCATCGACTTGGGTAATTTGGTCACAAAATCCATGGTAATCCTTTCTTATTTCCACTCGGGAATTACTGGCTGCTGTAGTAATCTAGAGGGCTTCTGATATTCCACCTTTATTTTAGCACAAGTGAGGCACTTGCTCACGTAAGTGGCAATCTCTGCCTTCATATTTGGCCACCAATAACATTGTTTAACATCCATGTACATTTTATCTTATCCCGGATGGATGGAGTATCGCGTCTTGTGGGCTTCGTTCATGACTACTTCTCTGAATCCCCCAAGTTTTGGAACCTATATTCGGTTCATGAAGTAATATGATCCATCTTCCTTCACCTCCAAGTTCTTCCCCATTCCACGCAGTGCTTCACTTGTTTTGTTTTCCGCCTTCATGGCATCTGACTGGGCTGTTCTGCTTTGTGAGGTCAGGTGGGATTGGATGGTTATCGAGAGATTTTTCACACAATGATTTGAGTATTCTTTTCAACTCAAAGCATCGGCTACCACGTTAGCCTTTCCTGGATGGTACTTGATTTCGCACTCGTAGTTGTTAAGCAGTTCGACCTATCGTCGTTGCCTCATGTTGAGCTCTTTTTGATTCAAGATGTGCTGGAGACTTTTGTGGTCGGTGTAGATAGTGCACTTGGTACCGTAAAGGTAGTGTCTCCAAATCTTCAGGGCGAAGACCACTGCTCCCAACTCCAGATCGTGGGTCGTGTAATTCACTTCGTGCATCTTTAGTTGTCGGGACGCGTAAGCTATCACCTTTCCACGTTGCATGAGTACACAACCTAAACCCTGATTTGACGCATTGCAGTAGACTATAAAGTCATCCGTTCCTTCAGGTAGCGATAGCACCGGCGCATGGCAGAGTGCTTGCTTCAAAGATTCAAACGCGACTTCCTGCTTGTCCGTCCATACGAAGGGTACGCCCATGGTAAGCGGTTTGGCCGTCTTAGAGAAGTTCTGGATGAATCTCCTGTAATAGCCTGCGAGACCCAGAAACTGGCGAATTTCTGTGGGTGTTGTTGGGATTGCCCATCCTTCGATATCTTGGATTTTAGAAGGATCCACATGAACTCCTTCTTGACTAACAACATGTCCCAAAAAGTTCACGCTTCGGAGCCAAAACTCGCACTTGGAGATTTTTGCGTAGAACTT
Organism: Lactuca serriola; assembly: GCF_051521515.1. Lineage (NCBI taxonomy): Eukaryota > Viridiplantae > Streptophyta > Magnoliopsida > Asterales > Asteraceae > Lactuca > Lactuca serriola. The sequence goes on from NC_136410.1 coordinate 201,085,166, forward strand.
TTCGGTTCGCAGGGTTTCCAGGATTTGTTAAAGATTTTGGCCGTGTTCTTCTTCGCTTCGGCAATATACTAGGATATCATCGATGAAAACGATTACAAAATTATCAAGAAAAGGTCGGCAGATTCGATTCATTAGGTCCATGAATGCGGCAGGAGCATTCCTTAGACCGAAGGGCATTACGACAAATTCATAATGTCCGTAACGAGTTCGGAAGGCGGTTTTTGGAATATCCTCCTCCCGGACCTTGAGTTGGTGTATCCAGATCGCAGATCTATCTTTGAGAAGTGACTAGCTCCTTGGAGCTGGTCGAATAGGTCGTCAATTCGTGGAAGTGGATATCGGTTTTTGACAGTGAGTTTGTTAAGTTCTTTATAGTCGATACACATCCTGAAGGTACCATCTTTCTTCTTAACGAAGAGAACTGGAGCTCCCCAAGGTGAGAAACTGGGTCGGATGAATCCTTTATCCAGAAGCTCACTGAGTTGGCTGGACAACTCTTGCATCTCTGCAGGAGCCAATCTGTAGGGTGATTTGGTGATGGGGGTAGCTCCTGGTACAAGGTCAATTCGAAACTCGACTTCTCTTTCTGGGGGTATCCCCGGATCATCAGGAAAGACATCTGGGAATTCACAAGCTACTAGAATGTCTTGAATGTTGACCTCTTTCTTGGATTTGTCTACTATGTGAGCTAGGAACGTCAAGTCCTTCTTTCGTAGGTGCTTCTGCGCTTTAATGCACGAGATAAGACGAAGGTTCATGCTGGGTTTGTCCCCATAAACAACTAGGGTTCCGTAATTTGGGAGATGAAGGCGAACGGCCTTCTCGTGACACATAATTTCAGCATGATGGGGGCTTAACCAATCCATGCTGATAATCACATCAAAACTCCTAATGGAAACAGGCGTTAAGTTTATTTGAAAGATGTAGTGATTTAGGGCTAGGGTACATCCGGTATAGATTTCCCTAGTGGATTCTGTCTTCCCATTAGCCATTTCCACTGTGAAGGTTTCATTAAGCTTCTGGGGTTGTTGATTTAACAAGTGTTTGAATTTATTGCTCACAAAACTTCGTTCTGCTCCGGTATCAAATAGGATGCATGCATAAGTGTGGTTTAGGAGAAACATGCCAGTAACAACAGTGGGATCCTTAACCGCTTGTCCCTGACCCATAGCTAACACCCTTCCTATTCCTGCGCTCCCAGGGTTGTTGGTGTTGGTGAAATTCTGACGGATATGCCCTGTCCTTCCACATCCGTCGCAAGTGGGGCTTGATCCCGTGTTATTGTTGTTGTTGTTGGTGTTGTTGTTGTTGTTGTTGCGGTTGCTGTTGTTGTTGTTGTTTCGTTGTGGTTGACTTTGGGGAGGATAGGTCCTGCAATACTTTGCTGTGTGACCCTTCTGATTGCAACTGGTGCAATGCATTTCTCTGTATTCTCCATTACGGTGGAGACCGCATTTGTTGCACTTTGGAAGAGTTCCTAAATATTTCCTAGGAGCACTTGGATTAGCTGAGGCTGGAGCATGTGGTGTGAAAGGTACTTGTGTGGTTGCAGCATTGATCGACACCGTTTGTTGCTTCTTTGCTGACTCCGAGCCTTGTCGTCCTTTTCACTTGTTGTTCTTTCCTTTCTTGTTGTCATTCTCTTTCTTGCCTCTGATTTCCGTTGGCTTCTCGCCCTTTTTGTTGTTGTGGTCGTACAACTTCTTGGCCAATCTCTTGGCACTGTCGAACGTTTCAGGTTTTGCAGCGATCACATTTCCTTGAATTGGGGAGGTCATTCCCCAAATGAATCGTTCGATTTTCTTTTCTTCAGACGTAATCATGCCAGGGCACAATAATGACAGCTCGCTAAACTTTGATATGTATGCATCTATATTAGAGTTTCGGACGGTGAGATCCCATAACTCTTGCTCCATCTTTTGAATTTTGCCGCGAGGGCAGTACTCAGCCATCAGCATTTCCTTCAGCTCCGTCCATGGCATAGAGTTGGCTACAGGGAGAGTCATGGCCTCTATATGTCCATTCCACCAGGTGAGAGCCTGGTCGACAAAGGTGCACGCGGCAAACTTCACTTTCAATTCCTTGGGGCACTCACATATTTCGAACACTGATTCCACCTTCTCAACCCATCTTTTCAGGGCTATTACACCACCTGTGCCATTAAAGGTTTGCGGCTTGGCATTGGTGAAATCTTTGTAAGAGCATTTTTTGGTTGGTCCTTGATTGATCCCGTTGTTCGAACTTCCTGCTCCTTGTCCGTTGACTCCTCCATTGTTCCCTTGGTGAATCTGGGCCATTGTTGCGGTGACCGCAGCAGACACAGCTGCTTGGAATGCAGCTGAGTCAACTTCTGGAGGGGTTGGTCCAGGGTTACCGAGAGTTGGTCGTTGAGGAATCTTTCTGTCATGGAACGGAAAGATGTTGAGTGCCTATGGTTTTGTGAGATTGTTATCCTATGAACTAGGTGTGTAGAACGAACTTAAGAAATTTCACAATTTAGCATACAATCATGGATATATAACACATAGCAGATTACAACATCACAATAGAACACATAAAACCTTTCATTAACATTATCCGCATTTTTGATACATGAAAATTTTGCTCGAAAGAGCCTACATAAGTGCTGCAAATTCGACAGCATAACGGCTCTGTGAGTAGTGTAATCACTTAAACATAGAGTCGGGGTACATAACATAGATCCTAGTGACATAGTACTAAATACGGGTATGACTAGTCCTAGTCATGGTGGGGTGTGCCAGGGAGTGGTGTTGAGGAAGTGGACGCTCCCTGAAGACGAGCCACCTGTCATTCCGCATCTCGGAGTCGATCCTCCCACCTCGCCTGTCTCTTGTGGAACTCTCGGATAACCTCTCGTGTTTCCTGCTCCGCACGCTCCACCCTAGTCCGCATATGGTGCATCTGATCGGCGGTGCTCTGGGCTAAGTCGCCAGTGTTCCGCAATCGTCTCACCATGACCGGAAGAGCACAATCGGCCGGTCCTCCATCCCTCATGTCATAGAACTCACGTGACATGCCGAACAGGGATCGTTGTCCCTGCTGCCTGCTCCACCTCCAAAGGTCGATACCCTAGGGGGGTGTAGGACCAGTGGGGCCTACCCGATAAGCAGGCACCCTAACTGGATAAGGGGGTTGATGACTTGGACTTTGCGTCCGAATCACCATCTTCGTCTTCGCCAGGTCCGACTTCGGCTTCCACCTCAGGTTCCCCTTCAGATTCCTCCTCGGGTCTTTCTCGGGTTCCTCTTCAGGCTCCTCCTTGGGGTCCTCTTCAGGTTCCTCCTCAGATTCTTCCAGCCATATGTTATTCCCCTGATTAGGGAAATAAGGATCTCCAGGGTGATGGAAACTTGCCATGCTGTCTGCGAGGGTGTATAAACATGCTAATATCATTCCTAAGACGTATGGGTTGAGTTGCAGTTCTCTTTTTGGTGATAGAGGGGGATGCTTTTAGGTTTTCCTACCATCGCGGTTTCCTCAGGACACGTGACAGTTGTACCTTGGTGGAAATGTAGTTGATCAGGCTACATCCTCTCCTTGATACAACCATGAACAGTCCCGACTTACCCGAGATGATCGCATTATCTTGTTTGGTTTGGTATTATATTCTATTTCCTAATTCACACAGGCAAAGATGTTTTATAGTTGTCTTTTTATTTGTTTTGTTTTGTTCAGAGTTGGGTTAGTCCCTTTTTGGTTTATAGTTGCATATCAATGTGTGGTTAGATATGCTAGTTCACTATAAATAATGCTCTGATACCAACCTGTCACACCCCCGAACCAAACGGCGCAACCTCCGAGGGCTCGCGTGACTTAAATTGAATATCTTCACAATGAATATACATGAATCATAACATAAACGTCACCATGCATCAATATATTACAACTGGAATTGTTTACATCAAGTGCATTGTTTTAACATTACACATTCATAACATAAATCGTTTGAGTGCTTTTAACAACATAACATCCTAACATTACTTCATATTAGTCTTCCACTTACCTATTACCTGAGAATACAAGTTATTTTGGAAAAACGTCAACATATGAAATGTTGGTGAGTTCATAAGCAATGTTGTGATAAAATGATTTGTGTAGTTTGTAAAACCCAGAAAATCCGATATTTTCTGGACGGACTTTTGTTAATCAAAGTGTGAGATCCATAAGTTGATGCATGAATGATTTCAAAAACATAAATATATATATATATATATATATATATATATATATATATATATATATATATATATATATATATATATATATGAAGGGTATTTTGTATTCTAGTTATAACAGTTCGAGCGAATAGTATTGAAATCCCCGGAAAACCCGATGTTTTCCGATATTGAAATTTATTCGTGATTACTGACTTTTGTATTGTCTTCACGAATGAATATTGATTAATCCACATTGTATATCGTCCTAATTTTGTCTACTTTGACTTCTCGTAAGCCTTAGCGAACGAAGAGAATGGGGGATTCTGTCCCACTACCATCATAAGTACCTTAGGTTGTCGTGGATGCGAAAGACACGATGGTCCAACTCGCATTTGATTACTGTGACCTTACTAGTTTTTCTAACGGGACACTTTGGCCCACTAGCACATAAAAGCTATTGAAAGTCCTTTTATAAAATATTGGGTCATTGAAGGCCCAATAACATATAAGCGTTATCCCTTTGGGCCCAAAGATCATGTTGGTGGGCTTGAAAGGCCCAACAAGCATGATTTGAAACTCATAAGCCCAAAGTTTGTAGGTTTATTCGTTTTAGTCATCACATATCTATTGGAGAGTTTTGATTTACCGATTGTTGTTTTGTATTGATTCGAGACCGAATCAATTCGTTTATAACGATATTTCGTATTAAAGGTGTATTCGGTTTTTTCTGTTTTGTCGCTAGTCGGGTATCTTGTATTTTGTCTTAATGAATTAATTTGTTTAAAAGTATGATTTTGACCTTTTCACTACCTTTCTTTTATAAAAATAACACTTTTAGTCCTTTATATAAAAGATTTTCATTTTTAATCCTTAAAACATTTTCTTGACACTTTTGTGTCATAAACTTGTTGAAAAGACAGTTTTAACCCAAAATTTATTTTGTAAACAGCTTTAGCCCTTCCAGAATGGAGTTTCTCGGTTAGAACCCCATGTTTTGCAACTTTTACAGTTTTGGCCCAAAATATAAAAAGTTTACATTTTTTATCCCTTTTGGAATTGAAAAGCATTTTTGACCTTTGAAATAGTTTTAATTCACTTCTTATCCCTTGTTTTGCAGGATATTACATTTCAGCCCCTTTAAACTTCAAATTTCGCAATTATGGGCTTATTAGGCCGAAAAGCCCAAATTTAGCCCATCAAGCCAAATTTTTGCATTTCAAGTCCTTTGAAAATTCTAATATTCAGAAAAATGATTATAGAAACTGTTTTGACTCTTTTGACCCTCAAGAAACTATGAATTGACAGTTTCTAACCCAAGTTTTGTATTTTTGACATTTTAAGCCCTAAAATGGGTTTTATGTTAGAATATGTTCCTCATAACCTTATAAGATATTTTTCTTGACTTGTTTAGTGTAATAGAACTTAGATTATGTTTTTTCCTTTCTCATGTCATAGATCTCGAGTTAACACCCCTTTTGGTTAAATATTTGTCACAAAAACACATAAAATCACACACATACATGCATAAAATCATACATAGCATACACATACACATAGATCTACACATTTTCTTGTATTCTCCCCCATAAAACATATGAAAACCGAAAAGAGAGGGGTATGAAGCTCACCTTGAGTTGTAGTTTCGGTTTTGAACAGAGAAAAGAAGAAAATTTCGATCCTAGCAAGTCCTCTTGGTAGATCTCGAGTTTAGTGGCTTCTAAGGTGCAAGATCACAAGTTTATTAGATTTAGAAGAGATTTTGATGAAATGAAGTAGCTAGATCATGGATTAGTCATCAACTTACCTTAGATGATGTATTTGTAGGAAAAATCTCCTTGAAAGCTCCCTAAATCTCGAAAATTTGATGAGTGAGTGTAAGGATGTTCTAGTGAGAGTTTGAGAGAATGGAATGAAATTTTGTGAGTGTGTGTGTTGTGTTCGGCCGAGAGAAGAAGACAGGAGAGAAGAGAGAAGATTGATGAGATGGTTTCATGGAAATATGGGAGTTGCATGGAAAACCATTAAGTAAAAATGAGGTGGCACACTAAAAGTCAACTCTTCCTTCTTTGTGGGCTTGGGCCGAGAATGGAGAGGGGAAAAGGAAGGATGATTGGGCATTTCATGCTAAAGCCCATATCATGACTTATTAGATGATTTTTGGTCCAAAATAAATCAAGGTATAATTTTTATGATTCACTTGGGCTAAATTAAATTGGTTTTGTCCCATTAAGGCCCATTAAAGTTAACCTAGTGTATTTTGGGCTCATAAGACCCAAAAGTATTAGGTTTCATGTGTATGAGTCCAATTAGGGCCCATTTGAGAGTTCTAGGTTTAAGATGGATAAATTGGAAGTTTATTAGTCCATTAGGCCCAATAAGGAAATCCTAGTCCAAAATGGACTTACACAGGAATTTCAATGGTTTCTAATTCTTTGTTGACCATATGTAGTGCTAGAATGAAGTATTTGATGAAGTTTTGTTTTTATGGAATCAGTATCATGCATGTTTTCATGTTATTAATTCATAGTTGTTATAAGTGTTGTAGTTAAAAGGCACCAAAATTTCTAGTTGTGACAAATTATGCCATACCCCTACTATGCATACTATGTTTACATATAGTCCTCTGTTTGTGAAATAGATCAATTGACAATATTCCAATGATGCTCATTTCACAATTCCAATCCTTGTAAATGCAAGAATACCAAACTCTTGCCATTTACTGTAATCTGTTAGATTCTAAACTTATATGCAATGATCCCCTTGTAATGACTATGCACAGAAGTCACAAAGACTTGGTAACAGACATTACAAAGTATTCCAATGGAAAACAATTCCATGGAAATGAAGTCTCAAATTCAAAGTACATTCCTTTGAACATCCTTCTTAGCATTAAGTTCTTTAATCTTACATAGATTCAAAGAATAACTTCCACCTATGGAGACAATTCCATATTACCATTTTGACCATCACTTATGAACAAGAGTTGCCTTGTTTTCAGAATATGTCAATATGGTCCTTGCTCTATACTTCTAATTGTCCATAAGCAACCAATCTTTGGTAAACCTCAGATTGTCCTCGACAACTTTGCTTAATCATTTTAGTCATTTCCAGTTCTATTCCTTTTTCCATCTTAATGCCCTAGGCATTTGGAAAATTTAGAATGGATGAATATTATAGCACATGTAATCAAACCTATACCCAAAGCATATGGGACATGATTTATGCTATAAAAATTTTTATTTGCCATGTTTTCATAATTCGAACTATGAAGAGGGATGTCGTAATCATAATCGAATTTTGAGAATGCAACATATACAGAATTTCCTTATGTTGAACCATTCCAGCATAACATTCATATTATTCTTGACTAAAGTAGATTAAATTCTCAATCTAAGCTTGTAGAATTGGAGTGAAGTATAAAATCCTCTCCCTTAATTATAACGGAACAACTTTTTCAAGGTGAATTGAAACTTTTGTTTTCTATAATTAATATTGCTGACTTGCAACACTTAACATAATAATCATGCTCCTACTAGCATAATGATTATTATCTTACTAGCATAACACTTATGCTCCCACTAGCTTTGACATGTATCCAGCGATCAGCTGGACTTTTAGAAACCAACACTTTATTGACTTTTCTACCAAAGTTCAGATTTCTGATACGCAATTTCTTTGATAAGACTTTATCAAAACCATACACCTTTCCTTAGATAGCTCACTTGTGTGTCTAAAAAATTATGAAGAGGGATGTCGTCATCATAATGTTTAGACCTTTTGTCATTCTCACAATTGCTATCTACTCAAAATCTAGTTAGTGAAAGAGTTTCCTTACCATTATTTTCATTAATCGAAGAGAAACCTTATGACACTTAGATTTATATGGTTTATGTGTTCCTATCCATGTGAATTTGTCATAACCATAATCACAAGACAAGGTTAGTGACAAATCCAAACTCATATGGACTGAACTTGTTCAATCTTAATTTTTTGCCACCTGGTAACACAATGGCCACCATTGCTTCCGGGTTGTTATGAAAACAATTGAGAACTCATAGAACTCACAAGCATAATCAAATTTTGACTGGAATAGACACAGAAATAAGAATATGTCAACACGATAGGTTACAAACCTCAAGTCGTGGGCTAGTGATTAACAAAACTCTTGATTAGCTCTTGAAACTATTTCGGAATCTTTTAGACTCCCACTGTCCTCTTGACATATAAGACTTCTCTTTGTCAAGAACCATTTCTTGACAATACAAATATTCAAGAGCTAGTATGGATTCTTATCAAGTTAAACACTTCTAACTATTGGTCTTAGTTGGTCTTTGTTTTATCCAAAACATCACAACTTACCAATCTCAAATGTACAAGAATAGGAAACATCTTACTCTACATTTGACAAGTGTTATGAACTTTCTAAAGACTATGTCACTCAAGTTACAATCTTGGAGTATAACTCCAGGATTTGTTTTTGGAACAAAGTATGAATTATCTTTTGATTTAACCATTTCAACAATTCACGATTCCTCTCCTCAGGAAACAAACACACTAAGGTGTCCTTAGAGGATCAATTGTGATATGGTTCCATAATCACTAAGATAATCATAAAACAAAATACACAAGTACTCTCTTATCTCTTCAGATTGGAGAAACTTATATCTTTCTGCCTTATTTGATTCTTCTTATTCATTCTGTCATGCATTGAAACTTTTCCAATGTTTCAGAATTACACTTAAACTCGTAAGCATAACCATATTTACTAAACTTTAGTAAATCATAACGAATAATCTTATCTACCTTTATGGTGGACCTGACTAGTGCACAACTTAATGTACCCGATCCTTTAGTCCTTCGTTTGACTCACACGCGAATGTGAACAAGGAATTAGTCTTTATTTACCAAAGATGAAAATTCTCATTCATCACACAATACAACTTGCATGATTCCAAGTTTCTATCCAACTAAAACTTGGGTGATGAGAATCTTTCCTTATTTGGTAAATTATGACACTACCACTAATTAAAGAATCAAATCCATTTACCCATATTGCTTATCAATGGAAACATATAAGCCACAACCTTTTTAACAAATGTCAATGTAAGGATACTTAAAATAAATAAAATCAAAAACATTTTCTTTTATTTTAAAACTTTGGGGAAAACTTATCCTTACAATCCATATGGAAAACTTGTTGTTATCTATTCCTAACCAATATATCATAACTCTTAAGTAACAACTCAAAATTCTTATCACCGAACCATGCGATCGAAATCCATCTTCATGATCAGAATCAACATATACTTCCTTTAAGTTTCTTCACTCTTCTTTGATTCTTAAAACATCAATATGTGACCCAGTCACATCATGCAATAAGAATCTCAGAATAGAAACTTAATAAAGTTAGATAATGGACTTTACCTAAAGTAGAGTCAAACATTTGACTTTACTATCCTTATGGACTTTTAGGTAAATTTGGCAGCTTCGCAACCAATGCCCTTCCTTTGGAAACAGAAACATATGGACTCTTTGGAAACAGACTTAGCCTTTCTCTTTACCATTTGGTCAAATGAGTTGACCATGGCAAATCCCTTTCAATTAGGAAGAGAAAGTTTTTCTGCACTTCCAATGTTACCATTGTCAATGTCCATGAAAGTTTGGGAAGTTGATCTTCCAATTAAATTTTGCTTTACCAATGCTCCAAATCATTGTTGATTCAACATCATCAAGCAAATAGGTAAGATCATTAAGGGTCATGTCATGATCTGTCATCAGGGAGTGACTGAAGAACCAAGCCAATAGCCAGCTACCTCGAGACTTCGACACCCAACTCTCCCGACTTGTCAATATGAGACTTAATCTCCATGTAACGACGCAATTTTCACGTCCAAAAATTTCGTTTTTAAAACATTACTTTAGAAAACATTAATAATTAAAAACATTGTTTGATCAAACCACATCACAACGTATACCATGTCTAAAAGCCCAAATCATACAACCAATCGAAATATCAGAGTATAAATCCCAGAGAAATCTCGTAAATGTGGAAACCAGTGTGTGTGTATGATGTGCTGATACCGCGCCAGCTCCTTCCCCTTCGATGAAGAGGTACCTGAAACCAAAATTGTAAACTGTAAGCACAAAGCTTAGTGAGTTCCCCCATAATACCTCATACCATGCAAGCATATAACAAACAACATTCAGCTAGGAGTTACGGGCGTCGCCCACACTCGGGAAGATATGGGCCCTACCCACACTTTGCTAGCCGGGAGATACGGGCCTCGCCCACACTTATGAAGATACGGGCCCTGCCCACACTTCGCTAGCCAGGAGATACGGGCCTCGCCCACACTATACTATCTGGGAGATACGGGCCTAGCCCACACTCCACTCTCGGAGAGATACGAGCCTTGCCCACACTCAACCGCTAACTCATAATATACAAGTATCACACAGACAACAAGTATAGACAACTCTAGCATACCGACACATATATCATACTTGACTAAACCAAGAGATACGGGCTCGACCCACACTCTAGTGCTAACATCTCGTCTACTCGGGTCGGCCTTGGTGCCTTAGACCCGTTCCTACTGGAAAGGAAACTTACCTCGAAATAGTTGCTGGTCTGTGTGGGAATTGACTGTCTGCTATTGCTGCTTCTGCTCCGGAAATCCTCCGGCTATAATTCCCACAAAACACTCAATCAAACACCGCTAACTGACCCTCGGGTAAATTGACCATTTTACCCTTGATCAAGTTAAAAGTCAAAGCCAGAGTCATCTTTCAGTTGACCCGACTCGCCGAGTTGGCTCCCCAACTCTCCGAGTCCTTATCCAATCAACTGTCCTGCAACCCGTCTCTACTCGTCGAGTTGGGCGTTGACTCGACGAGTTCTCCTTCTAAACTGATATCCAAGTCCTTCATCCTACTCGCCGAGTTTTATGAACAACTCGTCGAGTTCATCTTCATCCGATTAACAATTTATGTTGTGACTCGCCGAGTTGTATGAACAACTCGCCGAGTCTGATCTTGATCTAAGAAGATTGCCTTGAACTCGCCGAGTCAGGGCATTGACTCACCGAGTTCCTTCATGGCTGAGTTCGGCTACCAACTCACCGAGTCCACCCAGGACTCACTACTTCAACTCGACACAACGAAAAAGGGACAAACTCGGAGACTCGCGACCAGACTCGCCGAGTCAGATGAGCGACTCGCCGAGTCTGCTTCATGCAAAAGCCATATATGCGATTTGGCTCGAATCCAGTCCATGCCAATCATAGATCTGGGCTCCTAGGGCCTGGTTTACACGTAAAGTTTCCAACTTTACGTGTACATCATCACCAATAAAGGTTCTAAGGCTTAAAGTGCACCAAAATGGGTAGATCTAGGGCTTGTGTGCAATATGACTCCATAAAAGCAGTAGATCCAAGCTCCAGGGACTGAATGGGGTCTAGATCTAAAGGCTGACAACTTGAATCAACCAAAAATGCACAACCAAGCTTGGGACATGGTTCAAGAGGGACTTTAATGGAGTAATAAGCATAGAAACAGAGGGAAAACGAGTTATACCTCAAAGAAATTACTGAGAGAACATAGAGATGCTTGGCTTCCTTCCCTTCTTCTTGGTTTACTCCTATTCCTTCTCAAAATCTTCAAGGAAACACACTAATAAGCCTCAAACTCACAAGAACAAGGGCTAGGACGTATGGAGGGCTTCTGAGGGTGAAGGGGGGCGAAGTTGGGGTGCAAATGGTCGTTTAAATAGGGTGCAAACCCGTGGAAATTAGGGTTTCATCGGACAGCGCGGACTCGCCGAGTCCATAATATGGACTCGCCGAGTCGCCAACTTAACCGCGTCCCAAGTCTCGTCTCTACTCGGCGAGTCGGGCCTCCAACTCGCCGAGTCCCAGGCCAATAATACAAAATACTCAGATAATCTTACATACCAGGAACCAGGTGGTACACTCCAAGACCTAAGCACATATAGACTTTGTTTTTCCAATAGGGATTGAGTGAATTAGAACTTATCAGGTTTTGAAACTTGTGGGATAGGGAGATTTATTGGAGGAGGTGGAGGAAGTGAACTATGATTTCCAGTCCCACTAATGCACAACAAAGGGATTGATCTTTCACCTTGGTTCCCATTTGGGATTTCATCTTCATTAGGAAGCATCTTCCTAAAGATTTGGGAAGACCATAGCTATCTAAACTAGACATCTATAATGGGAGAAATTCAAGTTAGTTGATTTAAAGTCCTTAATATAACACCCAATATGAAATATTAAGGCTAGGATCCAACAACCTATTTATAACTGGAAGAGGGATGCCGTAATCCAAGTTATAAAATAGTTGAAGATAGGTAAATGACGATTTACCAATTTCCATCATGAAAAACGAAATATAATTAACTGTTAATTGGATTTGAAACTCCTAGATCTTTTGAGATACATTTCAATGGCATGTTTGAATCTCGATTGTGTCCTCTCAAGTTTGTGACTGGGATGTCGAGGATCACAAACAAGGTGTGAATAACCGTACATATTGACTTGGTACCCTCAACAATATTACCTAATCGATGTGCCGGTTACACTCCACCGATCTATAATAAAGTCAAGTTACCCTTTGCCACTCTTACTAGTCCATATTAGTGTTCCGGTTAACCACAACCTCTCCACTAACGACTTGGTAAGGTACAAAGTGTAATTTTATGGGCTAGCACCAATTTCACATTTTCCTAAAGTAACTAAGATTGGGAATTATTAAGGTATAGTTACTTTATAATTTCATTATACTTTTAATGAGGATTAAGGTCCTATCCTACCTTTTTCGGCTTACGACCCTCCACCAGTCAAGGAAGCGGTGGGTGAGAGTGGACACCCATTAAACGCCATTTTATAGGCAATAACCTTATACCCCCCTTATAGACCGGCTTCGTGAATGAGGCCTACTAATGGTAAGATTGACTTATTCTTATACATATCTATATAATTAAAATTATAATAATAGTATAAGGGTGTATTCTAAACATTTAAAATACATGGTGGTTTATTCTATTAATTAAACTATACTCTTAATTTAATTAACCTTAAACCATGTCTTTATGGAATTATTAACTCTTTTAATTAAACACTTTAATTAATTTAATGAAGTCCATAAAGTTTGAATTTTTAACTTTTAAAAAAAGTTTAATTTGGAATTAAAGTGTAAGACTTTACAAATTCCAAAACTTGAGGGCAAGTTTTGAAACTATTTCAAGACTCTTCAAATTTGTAACTTATGAGTTTTAATGGTTCATAAAGTTGAAGACTCTTCATTTTATGAAACCTGCTATTCTTTAATGAAAACTTTTAAAGAAGTGACTTTTGGTTATCCATAACTTGAGGACAAGTTATGGACACCATCATTTCCATTAAGATCATGAATTAATCAACCATGCAAGTTACAAACAATTCCTATGATCTTCTAAAACTAATAAGAACAAATATTCATATCAACAATTTAAAGAATCATAAATAAACCATATAAAACTTGAAATTTTGATAATAACCATTTATTTGGATGAGAATAAACATTACCATAACGTCAAAAACAAGTTTTGAGAACAAAAACACTTTGTGGTAATGATTCTAATCCAAAACATCCCAAAAACAAATTTTTTTCACTGAACAGTCACCACCTCGTGGTAAACTGGCAGATTCCAAAAAAATTGTTTTTCTTGCAAATTGAATCAAGTATACATAAAACAATCCTAGGCTCTGATACCACTGATGGGTTTTGAGCATTCTAACACTTCCTAAGTGTACATGCAACCCTAATAACCTTGAATCTATGTTTTCTCTATATACATGCAAAAAAAAATTTCAAAGTTATTTCCTAACTAGCATGGCATGGGGATTACATAAAACATAAAAACTAGTAGAAATACATACCTTGTTGTTGCTTAGATTCCTTCAAGACTTTGTGAGCCTAACACCCCAAATGTTGTGCCTCAAATGCTTCACACAACACTACAAACTTGGAATAACTTGAGAGAATATCACTTAGCCTCAAAAATCGGTTATGCCCTCTTATGAATACCCTTGGTGCCGATTTTGCATGCTATAGGGTTTCTTTTATAGTGTGTCATATTTAGGAGTTACAAATGTAAACCCTAATTGTCATGACTCTTCATTTCTCATGACCCATGGGTTTGTAACTCCCATGGACTATCCATGGAGCTCCATATGGTTATAACCAAACCCATAAACCATGGATCATTAATCCACTATAAAAGAATTGATGATTGTCATAATCAACCCAATATATTTAATTAGTCTCACTTTGATCACCAAATTAATACTAGATTAATACTTGACCAATACTAATTAAATAATACTATTATTAATATATTAGAACTTATAATATATTAATAATCACAAGTGTACTTTCACTCATTTTGTGTACCCAATTATTGCAATGCCATGCAACCCAAATGGACCATGCCGGGTTGGGTCAAGTAGATACCAAATAAAGTTATGGACTTAGACACTATATCCAACTCAATCACAAGCCAGCACTCTCACAGGATCAGAAATCATTTGTGAAATGTCCAAAAAGATAATCCAAATCAAAGCTCGACTTCAAGCATCGCGAGACTGACAAAATAGCTATTTTGACAAGTGGCGAAAGCCATTAGAATTTCAAGTCGGGGATCGAGTGTTATTGATGGTCTCTCCATGGAAAGGGATGATCCTCTTTGGGAAATGGGGAAAACTGAACCCGCGATACATTGTACCATTCGAGATTCTTGGTCGGATTGGTCTAGTGGCTTATAAGCTGCAGATACCTGCCGAGCTCAGCAACATACACCCCGTGTTCCATGTCTCGAATCTGAAAAAGTGTCTATCAGATGAAACTCTTGTCATTCCTTTGGAAGAGATCGAGATAAACGAGAATCTTCTATTCGCGAAGAACCAGTCGAGATTATAGATAGGGAAGTGAAGCGTACGAAACAGAGCCGCATTCCGATTGTGAAGGTTCGATGGAATGCCAAGCGTGGACCGGAATACACATGGGAACATGAAGATCAAATGATGCAAAAGTACCCTCACTTAATCTCTCCTTCATAATCCTAGTTTTCAAAAGAATTTCGGGACGAAATTCCTTCTAACGGGGGATGATGTCACAACTGGCATTTTTGCCAAGAAATTCTGTGATCATGTAAGCGACATATATGATAATAATTGTAATGCTAACTCGATATCATGCACCATGTTCATTCTATGACCACAAACTTAGTCAAGATTTACAATTGAAATTCAAAATTCTATGCAAAACATTTCAGAAAGTCAATTGGGAGTTGAAAACCATAAAAATCCCGGTTCAAGTTCTATATGGACTAGGATTTTCTTACTGGGCCTAACGGACCAATAAGCATTCAATTCGACTATATTGTGCTTAGAAACCCTATTTGGATTATAAATGGATCCAATTCATAAATCTATAACATTTTGGGCCCTATGGGCCTAGAATGATTCGTTCTAACCCTAATGTGCCTTGTGGTTCTCCATGCTAATTACCCACTAAAAAAAGATAAATCTCATAATTCTAAGCACCCATCACATCTTCACCTCTCTCTCCCCTCTTACACTTTCAAATTCTCTCCAACCCACTTTAAAGATCATCCTCCTTTCATCAAAGACCTTCAAATTTTGCTTGTGTTTCAAGGATCTTCATCAAGTATTTTCAATCTTTGGTAAGATTTTATCAAACACAAACATCTCCTTCCATTTTAACATTAAGAACTCCTTCTTACATAGCTTTACTCCATGATCATACTCTTAGAAACTTCCTAAGTTCGAAAATCACTCAAGAAGCTTGCTAGGACCAAAATCTCTCCATTTCCTCTTCAAAACCGAAACATCAAAGCAAAGGTGAGTTCATACCCCCCTTGTTTTCGGTTTTTACATGTTTTTGGGGGAGAATACAAGTGTTTATGTGTAGATCTATGTATTTATTCATGCTTTTTGTGATTTTCTTGGTTTATGTTGTGATTATGTGATGAAACCAGATGAACCTCGATGACTCTAACAAAAATGTGTGAGATTCATAAACTAAAACACTCTATACATCGTAATACAAAGATAAAAGTGTTATACATGCCTAAGATGTGAAAAAAAACAAAAATCTTATATATGGACCGTTTTTGACAAGTAAACCAAAGATTGGGATAATTTTTGCCACTTACGGTTTTGTGAGGATCAAAAGAGTCACATTTGTATAAAAATGAGTTTTTATAACAACTATACTTTCCAAAGGACCAAAAGTGTAATATTTTGCATTATGGGCCTTAATTTGGGCCTTACAGCTTTTTGGGCCCAAATAGCAAAAATATCAATTTTTTAGGATTAAAATGTTATTTAAATCAAAACATGAGCCAAAACTAAAAATAAACGAAAATAAGGGCTAAAAATGACACTTATTTCAAAATTGGGCCAAAAATATGAATTTTATAAAACATGGGCCGATAACGTCATTTTATTCAAATAAGGGGATGAAAATGTTTTTTTTTTTGCAAAAATGGGCTGACAATGTCGATATATGTATTTTTGGGCCAAATCCATCAATTACTAAACATTTGGGGCTAAAATATAAATTTTTTTAAACATATGGGCTAAAAGGTTATTTTTAACTAAAATAGACCAAAAAAGGACATTTTATGTAAAATAAGCATTTAAATGTTCAATCTAGTTCTTAAGGGACTTAAAGGGTAATTTTATAAAACACAAGTTAAAATTATAGAATTTTGACGTAACAAACTAAAAATATCATTATAACAAAACACCAGACTTTTTATAACAATACGGATAAATATTTCGACCAAATGAACTATACTCTAATAAACAAACGAGATACAACAACGGTACGGCTATCGGGCCGAGTACTCACTATACATGTTTATTGGGTGTAAAGCATTAATAATGATGTAATAGTCTAGCTCAACTTTTGTAACTATAAAGAGGAATTATATGAATATTATGTGAATTATGTGCTTATTTGCTTAATTATTATCATTTAATTAATTAATAATAAAATTAAGCGTTGAAAATAAATATTAAATAAAGCTGATATCTTTTAAGAAAGTTGTAGTGGCTGAAACAAGGATTTTGCAGATATAAAGAATACCGAAATCCGAGTTATAACGAAAAAGTTATGACCTGTCGAAGTTTCGCGACGGAACCAACACGCAGCCGTAAAGCGTAAAAAGTGAATTTACGATAAAGTGTTTTTTAGCCTTAATAATTTAAACGAAAGTCATAGTGCTCATTAAACCGAGAGAGTGTATAAAATGAACGCCCAAAACTGACTTCATATGAGGAAGTTATGATTTTTCTAAGTTTCAGCTTAGCAGTAGACAACTAAAAACTCGAATTTTAGATCGAGTAATTTTTGGCCGACACAACATAAACAACAATCAAAGATCTCGTCAACAGTAGTACAACGGTAAAAAGACAGACGAAAACGGACGTCGGATGAAGAAGTTATGAATTTTTAACGGATATTCCTGTCTCGGTCTGTTAAAAATAATAATATTAAAAATAAATTCAAAATTAGCCGACGGAATCTAAACGAAAGTTGTAGAGCATAATTTCACCTACGCGTGCATATAAATAACAGAAAAAACGGAGCCCGTATTCGAAAGTTATGGATTTTAGAAGTTTGAGACACAAAATTCGAAAAAAAAAATGCTAAAACCGAGGAATTTCGCATGGCTGGGGTTCGGCCACGTCACCCTCGCATGCGAGCCTATGTGGTGCCCCTCTACTGATTCGTACGAAGCATGGTCTGGTAGAAGTTCGACGCGTTTCACATACGTGGAGGTGTCCGAAGCGAGCCACATCTCGGTTACAAGCTTCCGACGCGCCCTTCGCATCCGAGCCACCTCCAAGCCTCGTAGCTGCCGCGTGGCCTTCGCATCTGCTGCCGCGTGTTCGCTTCTCAGCCCTCGGATCCAAAGCCTCCCCTATAATAGAAGGTTGCGAGCCTTCCCGAGTAGCTTTGGAAAACTGCCATTTTCACTTCTCAGCCCACGGCCCGAAGTTCTCGAAGACCCGGAAAAAAATATTTTTTCGTTTTTGAAGCTCCAACCTCGTCGAGCCTGGTTTTTCATTAAAGCCCCCAGTTTTATCATAAACGACCATTTTAAGAAACGAAGTGCTGCCCGATTATCATTAAATCAAGTGAGTGTATAGTCACTTTCATCTTACACATAAATATGAAGTATTTTCTATAAAATACGAGCTATGTGTATATATATTGTTTCTTTATATGAGATGGATGTTGAATGGATGTTTTATATAAATTTTAAACTGTATATATTTTTTTTATCTATAAATATGTTGGGTAAAACATGGGTAGATGAAATAGTTGATGTGTGTTAAAATGATGAGAGGCCTCGGTGTTGTTGTTGTTCCAATCATCTAGCGGAGTATGGATGACGACTACGGACTCTTGTAGACAGTCCATTGGAACGCTGGCAGGCTCACAACCTGTAGGTGTTTGTGGGCTTGATGTTCACCAGTGTACTCCATCCCCCTCATGGTTACCTTACGAACATATATGGTTGAGGAATCCCCTTAGTAGTAAAGTTCATCCCGATGATAAAATCCTTAGACTAGGTCCCTTGTATAGGTGTTTAGGGACGTAAAGTGAGGATAACGGGTGATGTGTGTGGAACGAACTAGTTTTAATCCTACTAACTTAAACACAAAGACAAACACACGAAAGGCAGTGTACCTATCACTTAGCAGTTTAGTTCAGGTAAGTAGGGTATCGAACACAGGGAATGGAAAACAATTAAAATAAATACTAATATTGTCTAAGTAAAACAAGTATTAGAAAGGGGGTTTTCTCTAGTTTTGCAAGACTAGAAGCTTAAAAAATTGGCTAAAACTTAAACTAAGAAACTAAGAGCTAAGCAAACAAAAATCAACTAAATTCAATAAATTAAAGAGACTTGTGTTTAGGTTCGAATCATTTATTCCTATGGTTGATTTTATGATAAGTGCAATGGATTAATTGGCATTGGCTACCAATTAGTGTGATTAGGTTCATGTTCGCTATTACTAATCCTTAGAAAACAAATTAATTCAAGCAGTGATCAGTTGATTAAACCAATGAGTTTCCTAGTTTATTGATTCGGGTTAAGTAAGACTTGTAATTAGCTAATAAAATTGGTGATTCAATTAACATCTTGTTGATGGTGTATCACACAAGCTCACACATTAATTTACATATATTCTAGTTAATTCTAGTTTCACATTCGTTATTCCTAGACATATAACTATGTGGTGACATAAATCATATGAAATTTATAACTAAGAGATGTTCATACAACTTAATTACTGATTTATTAACAAAGAATAGTTGTTATTAACATATGAGGTTCTTTAACAAGCTTAACAAAACAATATCACCAATTAAATTTAATCCTAAACATAAAATCAAACCATCATCACAAAATCATCTATCCTAAACAGAAGTTATGAGTTTTTAGCTCAGATCTACAGCAAATAACAAACTAAAAACATAATCTAATGATTGAAACATGGTTCATGGAAAAGATTAAGATAAATTTAATGTGTTATTGTCTTTGATCTTCTTCTAAATTGATATCTAAGTTGAAATCTCGAAAACCACAGCTTCTAAGAACCTTCTGGCCTCCAAAAATCATCCTAAACTTCCCCCATGAGTTAGGGTTCGAATGAGAAGCGTTTATATATATATATATATATATATATATATATATATATATATATATATATATATATATTATGAAAACAGTGGTGACTCGGCGAGGCCAGTGACCTACTCGAAAAGTCCATCACTTAAAATCCCGTGTACGGCAAGTCAGCGTCAAGAAGCGTGAAACTTCTGACCAACTTGTCGAGTTGAGGCCCAACTCGTCGAGTCTGTTTGGAATCTGCATTTTCTCAAAACACGAAAGTCGTCCAAAATTGTGTCTAGTTTTCATAACATTTTGAATATCATCAAACAGAGTTACGGTTCATGAGATATGGCCAAAACACTAACGAGGGTTCAAGTTGTCCAACAACATCCTTCTTTCTTCAAAATCCAAGATCTGAGCCTCCAATCGCTAGTTCTGCTTCCTTTTCCATCCGAGCATGTCATTGTTGCTGAAAAATGAATTTCTAAACTAATTAATCGATATTGTACATGACGTCCTCCGCCCCAGAACGTTTCCGCCGTTCATGGTTTTGGGGTGTGACAGATTGGTATCAGAGCATTGTTTATAGTGAATTGAGTATATCAACCCATAAATGATATACTAACTATAAATACAATGGGATTAAAATACTCTGACCAAGAGTTTATACTTTTAATAGTAAAATATTTAATTAAGTATACGTGCCTGCATTCATACTAAAATATGTGTCACTAAGACCGTACAAAAGTATTACGATTGTTGGGCAACACAATTAGACTTAGAGACATATGGTAAAGACTGGGAAGATATAGCCTGATTAACTATATTATCCGAGGGTTGACTAGCATGTGCCTAAGGGTGGTTGTGAGGTTGCAACAAGTCTAAAAACTTACCCACAATACCACAATGAGAACAATAGAACCTAAACTTAAAATACTATAGGAGTATTTTGCATTACTATAAGTTACTTATGTACTTGATTCTTATACCTCTCTTCTCGCGTAGATTTAATGGCTGGATTCCAGCTTCCCGAAGACCCGTACTTTCCCAACCACGACAATGCAGGATGGCTGGAAGAAGAACCAGAAGATGATCACCCAATTCCTTTGGATGATCATGAAGCTGAAGGCTTTTCTGATGGTTCTGACTCAGAGCCAGAAGTCAACAACCTACTTCCAACTGATCAAAACCCAAACCCTCGCCCAGCATTTCAAGGACCCACACCTCTGTGGCCCACAAACTTGAATACATGGAGCCAGGAACATGGTCAACCCATTCCCTATAATGGAGACAAAAGTTTCGACAACCTCACTGAGGGAGGTTCTGCTGACAGGGTCCTACCCGTCATGGTTCGTAGGATTTCTCAGAACATGATATTGGGTCAATCAACCATCAATCAAGTCTTGGAGATTGACGCCAACTCTGGCGTTAACACTGTCCGCATTCGCCAACTAGAGTCTGCTCATGAAAGGGCTCTGGTTCACAATGCAGCTCTTCGGAGGGAACTCGCTAAAACCTAAGCTGAAGTCAGAGAACTTCGAGCTCAACAAAGAAGAGCTGATAGGCGCATGAGGGACATAGAACGTCTCCTGTCAGGATCAAGAACTCACTCTGGTAGCTCTAGTAGCCGATAGATTCTCATCAACTCCTCTCTTTTGGATATAACCTAATTATGTAAAAACTCTGGTCTAATTCCCTATCTTTGTAAATCATAGGCCTGTTAGGTCTTGGTTAGGTTGTAATTCTGTGAAAATTTTCCCATTTTGGTTGATGTAAGACCTCTGTTGGCCGTTTTTCCCGAACTTGTTACATATGTAATTCTAGTAATATTGACAGGTACCTAATCTTATGTGAGTTATTATCCAAATGTGATCATCTATTAGTTCCAGATTTTCATTCAATCGTATTGTTGGGCTATGAAGAGTTAGTCCATGAGTCATTCTCATCAATTCTTCCATTAAATTCTTATCAATGTTTTTATCTTCATAAACTTATAGATCAAAGATGCCGTCTGGCAGAAATTCAAGGAGAAACCTCAATAACGAAACACCACCTCCTCCACCTCCTCAACCACCTACTCCTCAGTTTGACACGACAACCTTAAATGTTGCTGTAGCTGCAGCTGTGGCTACAGCCATGGCTCAATATCTTTCATCTGGTTCCACTGGAGGAGGAACCCCTGTCCTGTCAACTCATGGTGAAATCCCGGTGCGCTTGAAAGAGTGCTTATACAAGGACTTCACCAACTGCAAGCCATTGTCCTTCAAGGGGACTGACAGAGTCATTTCCCTCTCGCAATGGTTCGAGAAAACCGAATTGGTTTTCAAAATCTGCTCTTGTCCAGAGGAGAGCAAGGTGAAGTTCGCTGCTTGCACCTTCAAAACGAAAGCCCTAACATGGTGGAACAGCCATGTTAAGTCACTATCTCTTATAGTGGCAAATGCTATGGGCTGGGAAACTTTAAAAGACCTCATGATTGAGGAGTACTGCCCGAGGGGCGAGATTCAGAAGCTAGAGGAAGAGTTAGGGAGCCTAACCATGAAGGGCTCCAACGTAGTCACCTACACCACCAGGTTCTGTGAACTGGTGGCCCTCTGTCCCAACATGGTTCATACAGATGGAAAGAAAATCGAGAGATACATATGGGGGCTGGTGCCACCATACCAGGGAAATGTTTTGGCATCACACCCCACTACATTTGATAGTGCCAAACGATTGGCACAGCGGCTCATAGACCATGGGGTTCATACCCCGGCCGCAACAACTACCCTAGCCATCTCAGAACCTGCAAGAACCATTGATTCCAAGCGGAAATTTTAGGATGAAAAGAAGAAAGCTAAGGCTGCCAAAAAGCAGCAAGTCATGGCAGTACATGCTGCGATAGCACCTGCCGCTACTGCTCCGGTAAATCAGTACACTGGAAGTTTGCCTAAGTGCAACAAGTGCAACTTCCATCACGCTGGCGCCTACCGGGAGATGCAGTGTCTGAACTACAACGGGAAGGGGCACACTGCCCGTTTCTGTGAAGCTCCGGCGAAGCCAATCAACCAAGCCCTCGGTGCTGGAGTGGGCCAAACCTACTACGGATGTGGCGAGGTAGGCCACTTCAAAAGAAACTGCCCGAAGGAAGGGTTTGCTGGTGGAGCGTCATAAGTTCTGGCGATAGGCCATGAGGAAGCGGTTGCCAACCCCACAGTGGTCACTGGTACGTTCCTCCTCAATAACTCTTATGTCTGCATTCTATTTGATAGTGGAGCGGAGAAGAGTTTCGTGAACCAAAAATTTGCCCATTTACTTAAGCAAAAATCACAAGCACTTAATGAACCGTTCACTGTAGAAATGGATAACAGAAAGACGGAGAGCACTAGCAGTATATTCATAGGGTGTACCCTAACTTTAGATAGCCATTCATTTTCTATCAAGCTCATGCCGGTCTCAATTAAAAGTTTCGACGTCATTATCGGCATGGATTGGTTGAGTCTTCATCGTGTCGATATCATGTGTTACGAAAAAGCTGTTCGCCTTAATCTGCTGTCTGGCGAAACCCTAGTAGTTTATGGCGACAAAACCGGCACAAACCTTCGTATCATCTCGAGCATCCAAGCTCAAAAACTCTTGCGAAAGGAATGTCGTGCATTCCTTGCTCATGTAGTCGATGTGAGCCAAGAAACGAAGGACATTCAGAACATTCCAGTAGTATGCGACTTTCCCGACATCTTTCCAGAAGAACTCCCAGGATTACCTCCACAACGTCAATTCGAGTTCCGAATTGACTTAGTTCCAGGGGCTACCCCTGTAGCCAAATCGCCCTATCGTCTAGCACCTGCAGAGATGCAAGAACTGTCCGGTCAACTTAACGAACTGCTCAGCAAGGGCTTTATAAGACCAAGCTTCTCACCCTGGGGAGCTCCAGTCTTGTTCGTCAAGAAGAAAGACAGATCATTTCTTATGTGCATCTACTATAGGGAACTCAACAAGCTGACGGTCAAAAATCGTTATCCGTTGCCTCGTATCGACGATTTAGTTGAACAACTTCAAGGGGCGAACTTCTTTTCAAAAATCGACTTGAGATCCGGATATCACCTACTACTAGTGTTAGGGGAGGATGTTCCAAAGACAACCTTTCGAACTCGTTATGGGCACTACGAATTCGTAGTGATGCCATTCGGATTAACAAACGCGCCCGCTGTATTCATGGACTTAATGAATAGGGTGTGTCGTCCTTACATGGATCAGTTCGTCATCGTCTTCATCGATGACATACTTATCTACTCTCGAAGTAAGGAGGAGCATAGTCAACATCTACGTCAAGTCCTCGAAACATTACGTTCGGAGAAGCTCTACGCGAAGTTCTCAAAATGCGAATTTTGGATTCGGCGAGTCGAATTCTTAGGGCATGTGGTTAGCAAAGAGGGTATACACGTGGACCCTTCCAAAATCAAGGCGATTGAGAACTGGTCAGCACCGAAGACACCTACAGAAATTCGTCAATTTCTAGGCCTCGTTGGCTACTATGGCAGGTTCATTCAGAACTTCTCCCGCATTGCGAAACCTCTTATAACACTAACCCAAAAGGGCATGGCCTTTGACTGGGAAAAGAAGCAGGAAAGAGCGTTTCAAACGCTCAAACGAGCCTTGTGCACCACACCAATACTATCCCTTCCCGAAGGAATAAAAGACTTCGTTGTCTATTGCGATGCATCGAATCAAGGACTCGGATGTGTTCTGATGCGGCGAGGTAAGGTCATCGCTTATGCCTCGAGACAGCTGAAGACACATGAGGTCAACTACACGACCCACG
Source organism: Lactuca serriola (assembly GCF_051521515.1). NCBI lineage: Eukaryota > Viridiplantae > Streptophyta > Magnoliopsida > Asterales > Asteraceae > Lactuca > Lactuca serriola. The sequence continues at coordinate 201,109,857 of NC_136410.1, forward strand.
ATCTTGAACTAGGAGCAATTGTGTTTGCTCTGAAGATCTGGAGACATTACTTATACGGAACAAAAAGCACTATCTTTACAGACCACAAAAGCTTACAACACATATTCGACCAAAAGGAGCTCAACATTAGACAACGACGGTGGGTCGAGCTACTCAGTGATTACGAATGCGAAATTCATTATCATCCGGGTAAAGCCAACGTAGTAGCTGACGCCTTAAGTCGGAAGGAATATTCTGGTCGTAGAGTCAAATCATTGACTATGACTATCCATTCACACTTGTCCACACAAATTAAGGCGACCTAGCTAGATGCTTTGAAGCCTGAAAATGTGGCGGGTGAATCCCTGAGAGGGATGGATAAGAACTTGGAGGTTAAGGGTGGCGGATCTTATTATTTCATGGACCGAATCTGGACCCTGAAACTCGGTGGGTTCAGAGACTTGTTCATGAATGAGGTGCACAACACTCGTTATTCGGTGCACCCAGGATCAGATAAGATGTATCTGGATCTTAAAAAGTTATACTGGTGGCCTAACATGAAAGCAAAGATTGCTACCTTCGTGAGTAAATGCCTTACTTGCGCAAAGGTCAAGGTCGAATACCAGAAACCCTCCGGTCTATTACAACAAACTGAGATACCAGAATGGAAGTAGGAGTAGATAACTATGGATTTCATAACCAAGTTGCCCAAGACAATGGGTGGACTTGATACCATATGGGTCATCGTCGATAGATTGAACAAGTCTGCACACTTCCTGTAGATCAAAGAAACAGACAAGATGGAGAAACTTACAAGAACTTATATTAAGGAGATTGTATGACTACATAGCGTTCCCTTATCCATTATCTCGGACAGAGATAGTAGATTCACTTCGAGGTTCTGGCAGTCATTACAAAGTTCCTTAAAACTAGGCTGGACATGAGTACAGTCTACCATCCACAGACCGACTGGCAAAGTGAGAGAACTATCCAAACCTTGGAAGATATGTTGCGAGCCTGTGTGATAGACTTTGGGAAAGCATGGGATACTCATTTACCCCTTGTCAAATTTTCCTACAACAACAGTTATCACACGAGCATAAAGGCTGCCCCATTCGAGGCCCTCTATGGCCGAAAGTGCAGATCCCCTCTATGCTGGGCTGAGGTGGGTGATACCCAGTTAGCTAAAGGATGAGTTCCTGAAAGCACTCTCACAGGTCCGAAGATCATATGGGAAATAACGGAGAAGATTGTTCAGATTCCTGAACGATTGAAAGCCTCCAGAGACCGACAGAAAAGCTACGCTGATAAACGTAGGAAACCGTTGGAATTCCAGGTGGGTGACCATGTTCTATTGAAGGTCTCACCCTGGAAGGGCTTGATACGCTTTGGAAAAGCGTGGAAAGCTAAATCCAAGGTATATAGGGCCTCTCGAGATTCTCGCAAGAATCGGCCTTGTAGCTTACAAAATTAACTTACCGCGCGAGCTCAGTAACGCACATTCTACCTTCCACATATCGAACTTGAAAAACTATTTCTCCGACAAGACTCTTGTTATTCCACTCGACGAGATCGAGATCAACGAGAGCCTCAACTTCTTGGAAGAACCAGTAGAGATCATGGACCGAGAGGTCAAGCAAACGATGCAAAGCCGTATCCCAATAGTGAAGGTTCGCTGGAACGCCAAGCAAGGACCAGAATTCACTTGGGAGCGAAAGGATCGGATGAAACTAAAATATCCTCACCTTTTCACTTAGTTACCTATAACTACTTTATTTGCTTAAACTTTAATTTCGGGACAAAATTCCCTTTAACGGCGGGATGATGTGACAACCCAAAATTTTCATTCGGTCAAACCCTAAAGTCAATCACTTCAATTTATAAGTCAAGTTCATTTTCATTTTTTTTAGCAAATTTAAAGTTCGTTTGATTATTTTAATAATTAATCTTTAAACGAACGGGTGAAAGGAAATGCCGTCTCGAGTCTTGAAATTCCAAAACTGCAAGTACCACGTAGTTTAGAGATTCATGGCCAAACTTTTATGTTTGGGCCGTAAATCCCTCCAAAACCATAAACTCATGCCTTAACCATGAGTTTACTCCTCAAAATACTTCATTTCTTACTTGCAATCTCAAGAGCAAACTCCAAACACTCTCAAATACCATCCCGTCTTTCACCCGATTTCCCGAAAACGTAAGTACTTCTTGGCTTGATTAGTTGTTATATCATAACAACTAGTGATTACACATCTTTTAATCCATTAAATTTTATGTTTTGATTAGATTTCCAAAACACCAAGAACACCAAGAACATACTAGTGTTCTTGGACTTTTAGCTTATTTCAAGCTTCCATATAGTAAGTACCTTTATCCTAGAGTCTTATAAAGCTTGTTATACATCTTTACATCAACGAAACGTCCAAAGAACACCAAGAACAAGGTGTTAACGGTTTGGGAAGCTCCCAAAATCATAAACACCAAGTAAGGTGCCAACGGGTGCCTTAGTCCATTCACAAGCCTTAGGGACATGTCTAAATCCTTCCTTGATCCTTCCTTGATGTGTTTATCTCATAAAAAGCACAAAAATCTCTAATTTATATGCGTTTACGGTTTGGGGAGCTCCTAAAACCGTAAACACCCCAAAGTATGTATAAATGAACCATATTCCTTCCTATGCCTTAGTAACTAACATGGATCCATTCTTTGATGAGCATAGGACTTGAAAACATGAAAATACCACTATCCATATGGGTTTACGGTAGTAAACCCAAAAGGAAATGGCCTTGGGGCCGTAAACTCCTCAAAGGAGTGTAATGATGCCCTAATCTCTTCCAAAGGCCTAACCATCAAGTAGAAATGCTTCAAAGGACTTGCAAAACCTCAAAACAACTTATGGTCAAAACTGGAGGAGTTTACGACCGTAAACTGATTGGGTATTGGTCATAAAAACCGTAAACTCCTAGGGAGTTTATCCTTGAACCCCAAACACAATAGCAAGGTCCTTTAGCACATAGATGCAATCCTTATGACTTGTAGCACTTATATAAGGTGTTTTACATGCCTTAGGATGTCTTAACTTTGTCAATTAGTGGTTTAAAGAATAATTCGATACATATATGTGTGATTATATGTTAACTAGGATCATTGGGGGTGAACAAGTCTTCATTTGTGACCTAGCTATCCAACATCATTCAGTTCATCCAAACCACCATCTACAGGTGAGGTCATACCCCTTAATCAATGGTTTAAATGTTTTTAAATGCTTTTATGGGGGGAATACAAGTTGAATACTTATGGTTATTATATCAATCACATGTGATTAATAACTACCAAACCAGTAGTTTGCTTACTGTTCAAACTGTTTTGCTTCAAACTGTTTTACAAACTCTTTTACTTGTCAAATACTTTTACTTAAACTCTTTTATACTTATTATCAAAAGCATGCCTATGTATGTATAGTTATATAAGTAATGTTTAAAGGGCTTAGGAAGGCCAACTCGCTTTGTCTCTTTTTCCTCGTTGGGATGTGGCTGTAGGGCATCGGCTATCCGTCCGAAGGTCGTCTATCTATTAGTTATATATGATGTAAACATATATAGACATAAAAGTTCTTTAAATCAGTTCCATACCTTTGGGTAGCAATGGTTTTACAAGCATGATCGTACATTACTAGTAAGCTACCATAGGGGTAGCACAGGAAGATACTAATACTATTACTAGAACAATGAAACATACAATGAGTCAGTTCGTTCATGAGTCAATACTTGTTAGATAGAGAGAGCACACATTACAGCTAGTACACACAGTACATTACTATACATGCTAGACAGAGACAGAACACACATTACAGCTAGCACACGTAGAACGTTACAGTACATACAGGCTAGATAGAGAAAGAGTACACTTTACAGTTAGCACATTCATTACATGTACATTCATGCAGTTATGTGAACCAACAAACGGGTCATGGCACTTCCTGCCATGACCGTTTTTGTATCCATAATCTCCTTAATTGGCGAGCATATGAGTTTGTGTATAGATCTATACTGGAATGACTATCCTACACCTTGCTGCTCGCTACAGTGGGACTTGCAAGTCTACGGGTGCCAAATGTCATTTCTTACGGCGTGTTGCATTGTCGTTTTACTAGAGTCAGTAGCAGGACACAGGTCGATCACATGTTCTTTAAACACCTTTTGCTTTAAGGTAGTTAGTACAACAATAATCACTTATTACAAATATTACAGTACTATGATATTTGCCCATTGCATTCACTTTGTGAATATTCACACAATGCATGGTAATATAAAAAATATATTTTTGGTTAATGATAGTCAGAATTGGGAAAAACACACACTCTTACATGAGACACACGCACAGACACTAGATGCCTTGGTAGAAGGCTACAATTAGTAGAAAACATAGGTTTTTCTAGGAGAGTACAAAACATCTTACAAAACTTCATACAAAACATCTTACAAACATTTTGCAAATGGTTTCTTACAAACACAGACATTAATATACTTATGATCTCACCAGCTTTAAGCTGATACTCGCTTTCAAAATAACTTGTATTCTCAGGTCACCAATAAATAGGTACAGGTGCCAGGTTTTGAGAAGATGGAGTTCGTTCAAGACTCGTCTTTTATTTTGATATGTATATTTTTGGTGTCTATATAACTTGACAGAACACACATGTTTGAAATTATATTATTAATGTGATGGATGATGTTGTTGCTTGTTTACTACTATTTATTATTGTGATACTGTACATGACGTCCTCTGCCCCATAACGTTTCCACCATTCATGGTTTTGGGGTGTGACAGAGTCCTTTATAAGCTATGGCTAAAATCAGAAATCGTATAACGTAAATCATTCAATTTAGAATCATAACGAGATGTAGGAATATTAAGATGTTTGAGAATAGAGTTGTGACAACCGGAAATTTTCATTTGTATAAACTCCGCAATCAAGCACATAAAAAATTTGCCAAATTCATATCAAAATATTTTTGGCCGGATTTAAGCCCGTTCAAGTATTTCATTTTATATTCGTCAAGAAAACAAAAATAAGGAAGTATACTTTAGAGTTTGTCGTATATCACGTAATTCGCGAAACTCCAAAAGTTTGAAGTTTACAGACGTATACATGGAGTTTACGGCCGTAAGACCCAAAAAGTATAAATATGACACTTAGTCATTTTTAGCTCATTTTTCACTTCCTAGCCCAAGAACACCCAAGATTCTATCTCAAGTATCATATCACTTTTCCGTCAAATCCGCCAAAATGTAAGCGTTTTCTTCCTAGATTCGTTCATATAACACCTTATCTAGTGTTTATACTCGATTTCATCCATGGAAATCTTCTTTTTTCTTAGATCTTCAAGTGTTCATCAAGAACACCAAGAACGCACCCTAGTGTTCTTGGCCAAAATCGATCATTCAAGGTCCTAGATCGTAAGTACACTTGCCCTAGCTTCTTGTGTGCTTAATATGAACTTGTTTAGACTCGAAAATCAACAAAATCCCCATGTTCATATGTGTTTACAGTTTGGGAAGATCTCCCAAAACCGTAAACACCATCCAATAGTGTTTAAGTGCCCTTAACACCATCTATTGCTTGTATAAGTGACTAGAACCTTGCATGCATAAGATAGAACAACCAAAACACGAAAGGAATGGGAAAACATGAGCTTATGGCCGTAAACCCATTTATTTACGACCGTAAACTCCCAAGGAGTGTTCCAAGGACCGTAAACTCCAAAGAAGGGTCATTTTGAGCCCTAGTCACTTCCTAGCCGAAGCACACCCAAGATTCTCTCTCAAGTATCATATCACTTTTCCGTCAAATCCGCCAAAACATAAGCGTTTTCTTCCTAGATTCGTTCATATAACACCTTATCTAGTGTTTATACTCGATTTCATCCATGGAAATCTTCTCTTTTCTTAGACCTTCAAGTGTTCATCAAGAACACCACGAGCACACACTAGTGTTCTTGGCCAAAATCGATTAGTCAAGCTCCTAGATCGTAAGTACACTTTCCCTAGCTTCTTGTGTGCTTAATATGAACTTGTTTACACTCGAAAATCATCAAAATCCCCATGTTCATATGTGTTTACAGTTTGGGAAGATCTCCCAAAACTGTAAACACCTTCCAATGGTGTTTAAGTGCCCTTAACACCTTCTATGGCTTGTATAAGTGACTAGAACCTTGCATGCATAAGATAGAACCACCAAAACACGAAAGGAATGGGAAAAAATGAGCTTACAGCCGTAAATCCATGTGTTTACGACCGTGAACTCCCAAGGAGTGGTCCAAGAACCATAAACTCCAAAAAAGGGTCATTTTGAGCCCTAGTCACTTCCTAAGCCCTTGATTCGAGTCTAGCATAATTCCTTGAGTGGATTAGGACCTTTGAACACCCAATGGCACCACTTCCATTAGTTTACGGTCGTATACTCATGGGAGAAGTGGTCTAGAAATCGTAAACACCCCTAATGGCCACCATTTGAGGAGTAAACAACATTGTGAGGCCATACTCTATTTATATGCAATGCTTTGTACTCCTAGCACTTGTAGCAAAGTGTTTTCATGCCTTAGGATGTCCTTAATTTCATAATTAGTTATTAAATGACTAATTAGATACTTAAATGGATCATTACATGTTAAATAGGATTCGCATGTGTGTTTAAGTCCTCATTTGACACTTAGCATCCTATACTGTCTGTTCATCCGAATCACCCACGTCAGGTGAGTTCATACTCCTAAATTAACCTGTTAAATGATTTTAAATGCTTTTATGGGGGGGGGGGGAACAAGTTGAACTATAGGGTTATTATATCAATCACATGTTATTAATAACTATATAAAAAATAGATTTTTGCATGTTAAACTGTTTTATCCAGCTCAAGGTTTTGAAATCTCTTTTAAAGTATAAAAATCCATTTTTAGATTAATAAAGCTTTTCCAAAATTTTTACCATAAACTTCTTTGTATACTTTTATATTGTCAAATGCATGCCTGTATATGTATAGTTATATAAGTAATGTTTAAAGGACTTACGAAGGCTAACTCGCTTTAATTCCTTTTCCTTGTTTGGATGTGGCTTTAGAATAACGGTTATCCGCCCGAAGGTCGTTTAAATATTAGTTATATATTATGTATACATATATAGTCATAAAAGTTCCATCAAGCAATTCATCACCTTTGGGTAGCAAAGGCATTCAGTTAACCTCTCAAGTAAACTATAATAGGTATAGTTTAGAAACCAACGATAACATTCATAAAGAAGAACTTAGTTATATCTATATGCTAAAAACTAGTACTTTTAATAAAAAAAGGTTTATAGAAATCTGAACACGAGATACATCCTTTTGACGTGGATTTCACCATTGTCGAGTGGTAACCAGAGTCTCCTGGAGGGAGAGCGGGCATTGTGTGTATAGATCTATATGAGACAGACACTCCCACATTCTGACTCCTAGCTACAGTCCCAACTGACCAAGCCAAGGGGTGACAAATGTCACATTCATTCCTACGCCAGCAGGTCGTCAAGTATTCGATTGTCAATCAGTATGGTTATGAGTATCTTTTGAGTTACCTTATAATTCATGGCTAATAAGTATTATCACGGTACTTTCTATATATGAAACCATCATAATCTATTTTCCTAGTTATACACTAGGCCACTTTTTAAAACCTTTAAACTAATCGACATAAGATTAAAGGCTATTTTAGACTTTCCGAGGCGTATTGTTCCCTTAATACTTCCTGGAGTCTGTATTTCATTGTTTTAGACTCTCCGAGGCGTATTGTTCACTTAATACTTCCTGGAGTCTATGTTTTATTTACTTTAGCCAGCAGTGTTACTGCTGAGATAAAATATTATTCTCCCTATTACCTTTGCTTGTGATCTTCTCACATATTCTTTAAAGTATAAACTATATTTTGATAATGATAGTACTTTTGGGGGAAATTACTCTTTAAACATAAAACAACTGGGTGTTAGTAGAAGACTACTTTTAGTAGAGATACTCCTTGGTTTAAACATAAAATAATTGGGTCTTGGTAGAAGACCACTTTTACTAGAAAATATAGGATTTTCTGGAAAGGATTCTAATACTCTGTAAACTCAAATCACCATCATTGTGTGAGATTATTTTTGAAGTAAAACATGTATTTATACCAATGTCATTAAATACTTAGGAATTCACCAGCATTTAAAAATGTTGATACTCGCTTTCAAAATAACTTGTATTCTCAGGTCATCCGTAGACAGGTACACTCCGGGAGCTTATGTGAAGACAACCTTGTACCGAGCTACATTATATGTTTTTCTCTGTAGTTACTTTTATGTTGTTGCTAAATGTAACCTATGTAAAATTATTACTATTAATGCAATGGTTTTTGTACTTTGATTACTATACTACATATGTTGTGATACTTGACATGACGTCCTCCACCCTAGAATGTTTCCGCCGTTTCGGTTTTGGGGTGTGACAGATTGGTATCAGAGCATTGTTTATAGTGAGCTCAGTATATCTACTCATAAAAGATATACAACCTATAAATACATTGGGATGAAACACTCTGACCAAGAATTATACTTTAAAATATAACCATATTTTACAAAAGTATAAGAACATCCAGAATCTAAACACCCGAACAAAGTATCACAAGAAGAATAAGAATAAAAGTCTTTGGATGTTGACCACTACCGTCAAACCTGGGCATTATATAATCATAAGCTGGAATAAATATAACCTGATCAACTATATTTATTCGAGATGCGACTAACGTGTGCTTGGGAGTGATGGTGGTGGTGCAAGAAGTCTGAAACTTACCAAATAGGAATGCTAGAGCCAAACATAAAGTTTAAAATACTATAAGAGTATTTTATGATACCAAGAGATTCACAGTAAACCTAGAAGCATATTCAGAAAATAAGTATCAAGAAAGTAATTAAAATACTATAGGAGTATTTTAGGAACCATAAATAACCTTGTGTGAAAAACTAAAAGAGATCCGTATTAATAGAACTATGATTACAAAGTGTATACTTCCAAGATTATATATAGTAAGGATCTCATAGGCTAAGAATGTGTGGTTTCGCTCTACTTCCTTTTCCTTGTTTGGATGTGGATATAGAGTAGTATCACATATTTGAAGGCCTATCAGATCTAAGCTATATATGATTTGTATACATTATGAAATTGTAGCAGGACTCGATATGGATCACCCAGTGAAATGTTTTAATAATATCTTAGGATTCTTTAGACATTTCCATTCTCGCACGAAACCCTTTAGAAAACCTTATCCACTTCAGTGATCGGCAGAAGAGTCGATTCAGACCCAGAAGAGGTTCATTGAGAAGATTTTCCAATTAGGAAACAAATGAACAAGGACGAGACTATTGAAACCACCATGTGCATATACCTTTTAGGCACATCGGTGGGAAATTCGCCTGAACTTCCAAGATTCTAGTCATCTATCATGAAGTGATGACACTCAGAGTCAGAAACGGAAGTAAGATGGAGTAGAAATTCAATATATCTACAAGAGAAGAGAACCTTAGATAAGCACCCAAAGAAAGCCAACGCCTGTTCCAGTCAGGGATAAGAGGTCGACAGAGGGAGCCAATGCATAGAACCCGAGAAGTGTTTTTTCCTCCTTATCATCACGTTAACAAATCCATAAAATAATACAATTTATTTAGTTAGTGATTACACTACTCACACTATGTGTTAGGCAAATCGTCTTTCCCGTCGCGATTAAATACGAATAGATCGGATCTCAAAACTTTGATTGAGAGTGTTTAGCCATAAGTTTTCATGAGCCTTTTCTCCTATGATCTTCGTTCCGAACTACTCTTAAGTCTTTTCAAAACTGGAGAGTGAAAATCTCCAGTATAAAGATAACTTAGTAGGAATGACCCCCATTTTATGGCTTTCCGATACACTTACTTCTACCCGGTTACCCAGACTTCATCATAGGGATGTAGGTCGACGCTCAGATAACCATCAATCAGGGCTCGGGAAAATTTATGCCTATCATAGTAAAGAAAGTTACGTATCGTCTCTCATCAGCTTGTGTTCCTTTTCGTGTAAGAAAAACCATGCCTCCAAAGAAACATAACCAACCCGCTAGTAAGACACCGGTCCTTCAATTCGATGAAGCTACGTTCTGAGCTGTAGTTTCAGCAGCCGTAGCAGCTGTCACGTCTCACCTGAATGCTAACAACGCCAATGTTAGTAGGAGCCCTATCAGGAATCCCGATCAAAGCAATGGACAGCGGCAACCAGTACCGGTGTGCAAATCCACCCAAGAACCCCAACCAAATCCACTGAAGAGAAAGTTTAAGAACGAGGAGGGAAGTGCCTCGAACCAAGGACCTTCCGAAGGACAACGAGATGAGGTAGTCAATACCCCTGTCAACCTTTCCGTCCCAAATCCAAGAAGACCATACCTCGGAAACTTTCCCCGCTGCAGCAAGTGTAACTACCATCATCATGGTATCTGTCGAGAACTCTTCTGTGTTAGGTACAACATGAAGGGGCATGCTACTCGCTTCTGTAGAACCCTGGTTGAGTTCATTACATCAACCACCAATATGGGGACCAGTCCAGTATACCACCTATGTGGTGAAATTAGGCACCTCAAAAGGGACTGCCCAACTGAAGGAAATGAAAAAGGCATAGGAGGAATCTAACCCTAATGCCTAAGGGAACATCAAGGAACCGGGTAGAATTTTGGTACGTCTCTCAATCCTAAGTAGTTAACTAAGAACTTTAATAAGTAAATTCTAATTGTAATTACTCCCTCGTTAAGGCGAAAGTCGCAGCACTGTTGTAAAAATTCAAAAACCCATTAGGTAAAGCTATGATGGCTTGATATATACGTTAAGGCCATTTATAATTAAGATTGATAGACCTCGAGTGAGTGATGCTGCCTCATCTCCTGTTCCTCATTGGGTTGTTGATTTAGGGCGGAGTCGCTCAGTCAACAGTCCTTTTAATCTTAATTATACATGACTAGTGTATACTAGATGGTTATAGAGAGGCCTCGTGAGAAATCCACTCATGAAAAGTACATTATTCTGAAACATCAGGACCCCCTAGAGTTCCGCGTCAATTTTATCGGTCCAAGTATATGCGATAATGATACCATGGACGAAACCCGAGATGCTAAGAACATGTGTGCCCTATTCAGCACATGGTCCTATCAACCTTCATGCCATACCATGTCGATGTTTGTTAAATTCTACACTACTGTCAATCATGGTTCGACTTGGTGCAACCATGTGAAAAATCCCTAGTGCTGTGTAAAGAGAACTTTCACCGTATTCTAAAAGACAAATAAAGGTTCTTCCGAACCTAATAAGAAAACCTAATGCGAACCGTCAGTCGTCTCTGTTAACCAAACCCTGTGAAGTACTCTGGAGAAGGGTACCACGCGCTGTTAACCAAAACCCCCCTTAGACATCAGAACCAGAAGCGAAAGGCACTGCAGATTCTCCGGAAGACAACAACCGCCCAAAACCTACTCAATAGATCCCTCGGAAAGGCCATCCACACCGCACAATCAGGTTCATGAATCAAGAGAAAGAAATCATGGGATTAACTAAATACTACTGAGTATATGCATTAGAGTGGTATATAATTTCGATCAATAAGATTTAAGATGTGTGCTTCCTCCCTACTACCTGTCCCTCGTTTGGTTGTGAGTCTGGGGTGGGGCCACACATCTGCACATCCCGTCAAATCTCAATTATATACGACTTGCATACACCGAGTATTGGTGATTAAGCTGAGTATGAGGTCGACCACAAACCTTATAGTGAGACCCTTCATCCTGTCCCATAGAAAAGGAGCTAGAGTCAAGAGAACCACTGCGGGTTGAGCTACTAAAGTGACCACAAATTCGAAATTTGTTGTCATTCAGGTTAAGCCTGATGGGTTTTGAGCATTCTAACACTTCCTAAGTGTACATGCAACCCTAATAACCTTGGATCTATGTTTGTCTAATTATCATGCAAAGTTGAATTTCCAAGGTTATATTCCTATCTAGCATACATGGGGAACAATTTTAACTTGAATGAAAGATAGAATAACTTACCTTGTTGTTGCTTATGTTCCTAGAAACCTTGTGAGCCTAGCACCCCATGTGTGATGCCTCAAATGCTTCACACAACACCAAATGCTCTTGGAAAGAATTTTGAGAGAATACACACTTCTTAAAATCGGCCAAGCCCTCTAGTTTCTTATGTGTAGCCGATTTTGTGGAGAATGGGACTCTTATATAGTGTTGACACATCTAGGGTTACACCATGTAAACCCTAATGTGTCATGACTCTTCATTTCCATGACCCATGGGTTTCTAACTCCCATGGAGCATCCTATGGGTGGAACCCAACTTGATGATCCATGGAGCCTCTTAGCCCACTATACAAGATATGAATGATTTACATAATCAACCCATATATTTAATTAGTTATCCTTTGATCACTTAATTAATTCTAAATTAATTGTTGATCAAACTAATCAAATAATATTATTAATATATTAGAACTTATAATATATTAATAATCTCCAAGTGTTATTACTCTCATTTAGTCTATCCAATTGCATGGTGCCATGCAACCCAAATGGACCATGTCGGGTCGGGTCAAGTACTGACCCGAAATAGTTATGGACTTAGAAACCTTATCCAACAAAGCCAACATAATAGCTAACACCCTCGGTTAGGAAAAGTAATTCAAGTCGTAAGAGTCAAAAACATCGACTAATACCATCCATTCGCGCTTAATCCCACGAAATAAGCATCTCAGCAGAAATCCCGGACACCTGGAAGCTGTGATAGGTTAAACTCTGAGAAGAGTAGATGAGGAAATTAGAAGTTCCAAGTGACGGAACCCTATACTCTTTAGAATTAATCTAGATCGAGGAAACTCTGAAACACCGAAAGAGTAGTTTCAAGAGATATTCGCACTACTCAGGCACTTCGTCCATCCAGTTACAGACGAGAAGTGCCTAGGACTCACCACCTTCTCATGCGAGAAAAGTCACCATCACCCTATAGACGATCGACCGCATTCATCGAAGTGAATACTAGAATGCTAAGAACCACAGGACCACCTCCGCAACCAAGAATACTTGAATAAATTAAAATGGTATGTTGCGTTAAGCCTAATAACCCAGATCATAAGGAGATTTTAGACTCGACATCAGTCTAGGTGTTAGTCGATGGGTTATACAAGAACACGCGCTTCCTACTAACTGGGGAGATCCAACACAATTGAGTATAGGGCATGTCTTAGAGATTTGTTGGACTACTAGGTGTTCCAAGGAATACTATCCCTAAAGAAATGGTAGAACCACCTCCTGAAATAGTCCAACACTTCAGAAAATCTCTAAGGGCTAAGTTAGCCCTGATCTGAGACTGCTATCCATGAAACAGTGAAGCGAGTAAGAGCATGATTCTTTCCTATTCGGGAATTATGCTGTGAAAGCATCTTTGAAGATGATAATGAAAATTTAAAATTTTCTAAACATCGTCTGGTAATTTCCCCTATCACACCGACTTTGAGAGTTTCCGTTAGAGACACGTCAAGAGTTAGAAGTGCAGGTCCATTTTGCACTAGGTCGAGATAGATGCCACGTAACTAATAGATACCAATATATAGCCAATACATCCGATGATCCAAAAAACCTCCGAAAGCCAACCATTAGGAAGTACGAATCCGAAGACGACCTGAGCCCCCCTAAGAACCAACCCGGAGGACTACACTCCAGTAAGAGAGAACTTTTGGAACTTGAAAATGGCGATCACTCCAAGTGATGATCTAACCATGGAAGTACATTATGTTCTAAGTACTGAAACATCCTGTCTTCCTAAAAGCTTAGGACCACCGGAGATTCTTGACAAGAATCGGTCCAGCTTCCGTCAGACCTCAACTACCTTCGAAATTCTATAAACTCCACCCAAATCTATCCACGTCTTAGATTTGAGAAAGTGCTTGTCTGATGTGACTCTCGAAATCCCACTCGTCAAGATCAAAATCAATGAGAGCCTAACTTTGTAGAAGAACCTATAGGGATCATGGACCGAGAGGTCAAGTGACCGAAACAAATCCGCATCCCGTTAGTAAAGGTTCGCTTGAACGCCAAGCGAAGACCTGAATTCATCTAGGCGCGAGAAGACCTGTTGAGTCTAAAGCATCCTTATCTTTTGAGTCGCTCAATTGCATTTGTGTGTGTGCTTGAACTCTAATTTCGAGACGAAATTCCCTCTAACGGGGGGATGTCGTGACAACCCGAAATTTTCATTTGTATAAACTCCGCAATCAAGCACATCAAAAAATTTGCCAAATTCATCTCAAAACATTTTTTCCCATCAAAAATTTGCCAAATTCGTCAAGCAAACAAAAATAAGGAAGTATACTTTAGAGTTGCCGTATATCACGTAATTCACGAAACTCCAAAAGTTTGAAGTTTACAGACGTATACATGGAGTTTACAGCGGTAAGACCCAAAAAGTATAAGTATGAAACTTAGTCATTTTTAGCTCATTTTTCACTTCATAGCCCAAGAACACCCAAGATTCTCTCTCAAGTATCATATCACTTTCCGTCAAATCTGCCAAAATGTAAGCGTTTTCTTCCTAGATTCGTTCATATAACACCTTATCTAGTGCTTATACTGGATTTCATCCATGGAAATCTTCTCTTTTCTTAGATCTTCAAGTGTTCATCAAGAACACCATGAACACCAAGAACACACACTAGTGTTCTTGGCCAAAATCGATCACTCAAGCTCCTAGATCGTAAGTACACTTGCCCTAGCTTCTTGTGTGCTTAATATGAACTTGTTTACACTCAAAAATCATCAACATCCCTATGTTCATATGTGTTTACCGTTTGGGAAGATCTCCCAAAACCGTAAACACCTTCCAAATGCGTTTAAGTGCCCTTAACACCTTCTATGGCTTGTATAAGTGACTAGAACCTTGCATGCATAAGATAGAACCACCAAAACACGAAAGGAATGGGCAAACATGAGCTTACGACCGTAAAACCATGTATTTACGATGGTAAACTCCCAAGGAGTGGTCCAAGGACCGTAAGCTCCAAAGAAGGTTCATTTTGAGCCCTAGTCACTTCCTAAGCTCTTGATTCGAGTTTAGCATAATTCCTTGAGTGGTTTAGGACCTTTGAACACCCAATGGCACAACTTCCATGATTTTATGGCCTAAATTCATGGGGGAAGTGGTCTAGAAACCGTAAACACCCTAAGGGCCACCATTTGAGGAGTAAACTCTAATGTGAGGCCATACTCTCTTTATATGCAACCCTTGGTACTCCTAGCACTTGTAGCAAAGTATTTTCATGCATTAGGATGTCCTTACTTGCATAATTAGTTATTAAATGACTAATTAGATACTTAAATGTATCATTACATGTTAAATAGGATTCGCGTGTGTTCAAGTCCTCATTTGACACTTAGCATCCTATACCGTCCGTTCATCCGAATCACCCACGTCAGGTGAGTTCATACCCCTAAATCAACATTTTAAATGATTTTAAATGCTTTTATGGGGGGGGGGGGGGAATACAAGTTGAAATATAGGGTTATTATATCAATCACATGTGATTAATAACTGTATAGCAAATAGATTTTTGCATGTTAAACTGTTTTATCCAGCTAAAGGTTTTCAAATCTTGTTTTTCAAATCTCTTTTACTGTCTAAAAATCCCTTTTTAGATTAATAAAGCTTTTTCAAAAGTTTCACCATAAACTTCTTTTTATACTTTTATATTGTCAAATGCATGCCTGTATATGTATGGTTATATAAGTAATGTTTAAAGGACTTAGGAAGGCTAACTCGCTTTAATTCCTTTTCCTTGTTTGGATGTGGCTTTAGAGTAACGGTTATCCTCCTGAAGGTCATTTAAATATTAGTTATATATTATGTGTACATATATAGTTATAAAATTTCCATCAAGCAATTCATCACCTTTCGGTAGCAAAGGCATTCATATAACCTCTCAAGTAAACTATAATAGGTATAGTTTAGAAACCAATCATAACTTTCATAAAGGAGAACTTAGTTATATCTATATTCTAAAAACTAGTACTTTTAATAAAAGAAAGGTTTATAGAAATCAGAACACGAGATACATCCTTATGACGTGGATTTCACCGTTGTCGAGTGGTAACCAGAGTCTCCTAGAGGGAGAGCGGGCATTGTGTGTATAGATCTATATGGGACAGACACTCCCACATCCTGACTGCTAGCTACAGTCCTGGCTGACCAAGCCAAGGAGTGACAAATGTCACATTCATTCCGATGCCTGCAGGTCGTCAAGTATTCGATTGTCAATCAGTATGGTTACGAGTATCTTTAGAGTTACCTTATAATTCATGGATAATAAGTATTATCACGGTACTTTCTATATATGAAACCATCATAATCTATTGTCTAGTTATACACTATGCCACATTTTAAAACCTTTAAACTAATCGACATAAGATTAAAGGCTATTTTTGATTCTCCGAGGCGTATTGTTCCATTAATACTTACTGGAGTCTGTATTTCATTCTTTTAGACTCTCCGAGGCGTATTGTTCACTTAATACTTCCTGGAGTCTATGTGTTATTTACTTTAGATAGCAGTGTTACTGCTGTGGTAAAATATTATTCTCCCTATTACCTTTTCTTGTGATCTTCTCACATATTCTTTAAAGTATAAACTATATTTTGATAATGATAGTACTTTTGGGGGGAATTACTCCTTAAACATAAAACAAATGGATGTTAGTAGAAGACTGCTTTTAGTAGAGATACTCCTTGGTTTAAACATAAAATAATTGGGTCTTGGTAGAAGACCACTTTTACTAGAACGTTTCCGCCGTTCCGATTTTGGGGTGTGACAAGAGTGCACCTTGTCGACAACCTTCTCGCATTCGCTCACCTGCTCCTTGGCTGTTTTCATAGCAAAGCAGCTATCCGAAGCTTTTCCATCATCAGTTGCATATCCTTTCCTTTCCAAACTGCCACTCTGAACCATCAAACACATTCCTACATAGATTTGCTTCTCGTAAGTCACCACAAAACACCTACCATGAGTAGGTTTCCTTACTTCATCATCCTCTGAGTCTGTGGACCACACTTCAATTCTACCATTATCACTTTCCTCTTGAACCATCGGTACATGTTTCGCATTTGGTGCCTTTTTCTTTCGGGGTTCATTTATCTTCTGAGTGTAGTAAGCCTTATCTTTATCATTCTCCTTCTTCTCATTTTGTTTTCGCAACATGTATTCTTTTGCGAAGTGATTCTTGCCATGAAAACAGTTGCAGTCATATCCAAAATCACCTAGCAATTTTTTCTCTTTCTTCTCTTCATCCATCTGAGAATTCTTGTAACTCTCCTCTCTTGAATTTTCATAACTGGAATTGCCCTACTTGTACTTGTTTCGGAAACGAGAAAAATTCTTCTTAAAGAATTTCTTAGGGTTAGACACCATCAACACTTTATCTACTTTTTGAGAGATCATCATCTGAAATGTCAGATTCAGAATCATCAACAACTGACTTCTTACCTTTAGCAGCCAACGCCAAAGATCCAACACTAGAGACAAGCTTTGGTTCTTTAGTAGCTTAATCTTCATGAGATTTCAGAATTCCCATGAGTTTTGCCAGTGAATAGTTTTTGAATTGTTCATGTGCCTTAACAATAGAAACAATAGATTTCCATTCGTATATGAGACTATTCATGAATGTTACCTTTTCTTTAATGAATTGTCGCTTAAGATTATATTTAAGTGTTCTACTTAACAAGTGATTAAAGCTATTAACTATCTTTTCTAAATTCTCATCTATTTTCTGAATAAAAGATCCGAATTCTGACATAAGTGTAGTCTGCAAAGAATGTTCCAAGTCGGCATCACCTGAATATAATTCCTTCTGTCTGTCCCATATTCCTTTTGCAGTGTCGTATGAATTGACTAGTCGGAACATGTCAAGGGCAAGAGCAAATCGAATAATTCTCATTGCTTTTAGATTACACATAAGCTTGGTCTTTTCATCATTTGGATGATTGTCCATAATGATTGCATCATAGTCATCCTGATTTTTTACTTCTTTCTTCATTTGTGAGTAATTGTATGTTTCAATAGTCATTGCATGCCAAATAATAGAACCATATTCTTCGATTCCCAGTACATAATCTTCAATGTGAAGAGCCTAAACCTCATAATCTTCTAGAAAAAGGATTGGAATCCTTGTCATTGAACCAATGCTACTTAGGAGATTGAATGAGAGAGAGTGAAGATTGTCGTTACCCTTTTTAACGATATTTCAAAGAAACAAAATATAGAATCAGATGTATAAACTTGAATCGAGTTCAAGGGAAAACAAGAGATTTAGATTTGAGATATACAATCGATTGAAATGATTGAAATAACAAGAACAAATCTAAAAAATCCTAATGAAAAACCCTTTACTCGACAGAAGAATAGCGATTAAATACACTATCTCTTGCTCTAATCCCAATTGTGAGAAACAATCAAGATCGATAGATTCTATATCTATGATATGAATTAAAGCCTTGAAACGATAATGATCAAAAAGGTGTCGAATGTATTTATCACAAAAATAGAATAGTTCTTAGAGGTGTAACTATTTTGTAGTTGCTTCAAAAGTTCTTAAGCCTAGAAAGTACATGCACGCTATTTATAGACTAAATAATACAACAGTTCCAAACATGGACATGCCCATTTCGAAATCAGAATCTAAACGTAAATCCAAAAGCACAATTTGACACAACACTGAAATAGACTTAAGAATTGGAAACTCACTTCCTTACTCTGTCTATTGTTTGTTTCAAAAATGTTCAACTGCTCAAGAGATGATGATCACTATATCATCTGTTTTTGAGAGAGAACCTCTCTGTTAATGAAGATTCAAAAGGTAAGTGTCTCATGGTCTAGCTCTTTGAATCTCACGCTGACACATCAAATGACAGCTTTGACACTCGTGATGTTGATCCTTCTCAAGTTGGTACATACTTTAAGGAATTGGACACAACCTCAGCGCATCAGGTAAAGAGTCTTGTTTCTGTTGAAATCCACGAAAAAATTGACATGATTGATCATTTACATTTCAATTTATCTGTTTCAAAAAAAGAAAAATCTTTTCTCGGATTTGAGTTAAAAGAAACTTAAAGAAAAAGTCTCCTTTCTCAAAAAATCTCTTTCTCTTTTAAAAAGGGAATCACTGACCAATAACTTTCTACACTCTGTAAAAGAAAAAGTTGTTGATCATGCTAGAAACATTCAACTTATTTTTAAAAAAATTGGGCTTCTCCGCACTATAATGTCACAAGAAATATTAATGCTCAAATTTCATATAAGTGTAAAAAAATTTGTGGAGGCAATATAAAAGGTGTTGTTTCCTTAATAAATTGTGTTGAGACTAAACAAACCTTCTTTAATGCTAGTTGTTTAGAAAAAGATTTTAAAAATGGATTTGCAAGTTCTCATTTTATAAATCAAACTTTAATTGACACTCACTGCTCCACTGATTCTAGTGGTATCAACAAATGTGTTTCTCAGTTATCTGCTCTTGATCCTTCTCACCAACCTCCTCATTGTTAGTATGTTCTTCCCTCCACTAAGATTTGCTAAAATAAAATATATGTAATGGTGAAGTTCACTCGGTAAAATAAATTCTTAGAATGTTTCCTCAGTGCTCTATTATTAACTCTGAACCTGAAGATCAATCAAAGTCTTCTATTTCAGATGATTCTTCAATACCTAATGAGCCTCATAACAAGGTATCATCTGAGCATGTCATTGAGGACAATCCTTATTCCTGAACTAAAAAAAATCTTAAATCAAATAACCAAAGTTCTTTGAATTCAGCAATTGAAAAGAAATCAAAATCAAATGTTAAAGGTAAGAATCCCATAATCGAAGTTTGTTATCGATGTGGTGATGCTTTTCGCAATGTTAACGAGTGTACTTTTGAAAAGAATTCCACTTGCATTGACAAAATCATTACTTATAATGATAAGAGGATCAAAAAGGGAAACTCTTTGAACAGTCTCCCTAATGATTGCTATAATATATTTTCTTTAGTTACCCATTGCAAGATAGGTTAGTGTATATTAACTGTATATTTTAGTTTCAGGGTTATGAAAATATTTGTTCTCTAGATAACGGTTGCTCAAGACATATGACTAGATTTAAGTCTCTTTTCGAAGATTTTATAAAGAAGGATGGCCATAATGTTACATATGGAGATAATGGCAAGGGAGCTACAAAGGTATATGGAACCATCAAATGTAACTCTGTTGAATTCAAGAATGTCTCATACATGAAAGGTCTTCAACACAATCTCATCTAAATCAACCAACTGTGTGACGTTAATTATGAAGTTCATTTTAACAAGAAATAAGGAAAGTTTTTTGTTCAAAAACATGTCACTGTTCTAACTGCTAATCGACATAATGAAATTTATGTCTTGGATATGTTTTATGCTGACAACTCTGTTCTTCACTGCTTCTTTTCTCATGCTCAGTCTCATATAAATTGGTTGTGGCATAAGAGGTTTTCTCATTTGAATTTGAACAATATATCAAAGATTTTAGGGAATAAGCTTGTAAGAGGAATTCCTAAGGTGCAATATTTTAGAGATAATCTTCGCTGAGCATATGAAAAAGGAAAGAAAATAAAGGTTTCATTTAAGCCAAAGTCTTGTTCTTTTATTTTCAAACCTCTTCATCTCCTTCACATGGATCTCTTTGGACCTATTCTTCTTTTATTGGGGACAAGTTTTCAAAATTTAGCTAGGTTGTTTGTTTAAGAAAGAAGAGTCATGTCACTGATGAAATAATTTCTCTCATTAAGCAATAGGAAGTTCTCTATCATCACAAAGTCAGGAAATTACATTGTGATCATGGAACTGAGTTTAGAAACTCCTCCCTAGAAGATTTTTGCTCTAACTCAGGAATTTACTAGAATTTATCTGATGTTATAACCCGTCAACAAAATGTCATTGATGAAAGAAGGAATAGAACACTCATTAAAACTGGAAGAACTATGGTTGTTGAAGTTGGTCTTCCTTTGTCTTTTTGGGCTGAAGGTGCCAACACAATGTGGTATACCCAAAACCGGTCAATCATTGTTAAGCGTGATGGGAAAACTGCCTATGAGCTACTTAAGGGAAGGATTACATTTTGAATCAAAGAGATCAGTGCACAAAGTTTGAAGCTAAATCTGATGAAGGAGTGTTTCTAGGATATTCTAGTGTATCCAAGGCTTTTAGGGTATTCAATCTTTCAAGGAAAACTGTTGAGGAAACAGTTCGTGATATTATTGTTGAAGACTCATTTATTCAATGATTGGATTGATCATCCCTCATCAATTATGAATGAACGTACTTATAGTCCTTTAGACCGTGTTTGTAACGACCCAAAAAAAGTAATAAAAAATTTCATTTAAAACTATTAATTTCATTCATTGATTGTATAAAAAATCATCTATCATTACAGTATTCAAAACATAAGAGTACAAATATAACAAGTGCGGAAATAATAAGGGGATGAAGTTGTGCCATCACGTCGGGCCCTTCCCTTTTGAACTGGAAATACCTAAAACCATAAATAAAAACTATAAGCATAACGCTTAGTGAGTTCCCCCAAAATACACCATACCGCACATAAAAGAAAATACATGCTATGGGCCAAATCATAGTCATAAAATCATTTCCTGCCATGGGTTAAACCATGGTCTTTCAGTTAAATGTCGAGAGCTAAATCTAGGTCTTGCATACAAGTGACTGGGGCTAGACCTTGGTCTTTCATATAACTACCATGGGCTAGATCCTGGTCGTTCATACACGTGTTAAGGGCCAGATCCTGGTCTTTCATATAATCATCACAATGCATCTATGATTCTACACAACAAGCGATCGGTCGACATTTGTGCCTTCGAACCATGGATATAGTAAGGAAAACTCACATCATATATAGATAAGCAACTGAATGGCACGCCGCTCGAAGATCAACGCCACCAATCACCGTAATAAATTCCATAACACAAACTCAGCACATAGGCCAAAATACTTAAAATACCCCAAGGTCAAACCCTTGTAAGAATCCGGTTAAAACCAACCGAGTCAACCGGGTTGAATCAATGAGTACGCAGGGCGTAGTCCATGTGTAGGCGGGGCGTACCACTCGGTTGACCGATAATCGAAGAGCTGACCTCGTACACACAATGTACCCCTCGGTACGCCCAGCGTACGCGGCTGCTCACCACAACTCTTATTAAGTGATTAATTCCTTAAGCACTCACATCCAAATTCGGATCCAAGCAAAAAAATATGTTCTTTAGCATAAAGTTTCCAACTATATCGTTTAGTATGTCTACTAAGTCCTTAACTCCAAAAACCCTAGTATCTTAACCCATCAAGACAATCTAGCACATTCATGGAGAGAAACTAATGATCAAAAACCCAACTTTATGACTTAACACCCCTCAAAACCTCTAAAAGAACAGCTCAAATGTATTGAAGTACGACCGACTCACAAAGACCAATTTTAGGACAATAAGTTAACAAATTTGAGCTAACACTAGGTGCAGAAGATTTCTACACCAAGTTTGAAGCTTTTTATCTCCACAAGGTGAACTATGGGAACAAGATGTTGGATCCAATGTCTTGAGTGAAACAATACCACCTCAATACTCTTCCTTCTATTCTATAAGCTCCAAAATAGTCCTAGAAATGGCACTACAAGCTTCACAATGCACTAACACTCTTTGGGTTTTAGAATGAGGAAAGGGATGAAGATAAAAGGGTGCATGAGGCCATAAATGTGTTTAAATAAGATCCAAAGCCTAAAATTTAGGGTCTACACCCTGGATGCATATGCCCTATGTACCAATGTACACACAACATACTAGCTCGGTACTGGGTATGCCCCGCCTACGAAGGTGTACGCCCCATGTACCCAAGTTTTCTCCGAAATTACAAAATTGCCACTAGGGACTAATATTGAAAATAAAGCACAAGTCAGGGATTAAAGCGATTACTTGAATAATTAGATGTTACAACTCTACCCCACTTGAACTAGACTTCGCCATCGAAGTCTGATCCCGCAAATATACTAGGGTAGTGCTCTTGCATTTCCGCCTCAGGCTCCTATGTCCATTTGGAACCCTTCGTATGTTGTTACTAAAACATGACCAGTAACACTTACTTGTTACGTTGTTCCTTTGTCTTTCGGCCTAAGACCGCCACCGGCCTCTCCACATAATTCAGGCGATCATCAACCTGAATATCATCCATAGGGACAATTGCGGACTCATCGACCACACATTTCTGAAGCCGAGACACATAGAAGGTGTTATGGATCTG
The DNA here is from genome assembly GCF_051521515.1 of Lactuca serriola. NCBI lineage: Eukaryota > Viridiplantae > Streptophyta > Magnoliopsida > Asterales > Asteraceae > Lactuca > Lactuca serriola. The sequence continues at coordinate 201,133,257 of NC_136410.1, forward strand.
GTTGACCTCATAGGCAAATCCAGCCGATATGCAACCGTGCCCACCCGTGCCGCAATCCTAAAAGGTACAATGAATCTAGGGCCCAACTTTCCCCGCTTCTGAAATCAGATGACACCATTCCAAGGTGACACCTTGAGAAGCACAAAGTACCATACCAGAAACTGAAGTTCGGAACGTCGCCGATTTGCATAACTCTTTTTCTAGCTTTGCAGGACTCGCAACCTATCACGCACCTGCTAAATCAACTCAGTAGTCTTAAGTACGGCCTATGTACTCCTTATTACTCAATGCCCAACCTCCACCCCAGCAAACCAGGGTCCTGCACCTTCTTCCATACAACATCTAAAATGGCGGTCGGTCAATATTGGCATGATAGTTGTTGTAGGAGAATTCAGCCAGTGGAAAAGTAAGTATCCCAACTCCCTCCAAAATCCAACACATAAGCCTGGAGCATATCCTCGAGTGTCTGAATCGTCTGCTCGCTTTGACCGTCAGTTTGGGGATGCTATGTGGTACTAAAATGCAACTGATTACCCAACTCCTCAATGAATTTACTCCAAAACCTGGAGGTGAAACGAACATCCCAGTCTGAAACCATCAAAACTGGCACCTCGTGCCAAACCACCACCTCCTGAACATATATGTCAGCAAAGTTTTGGCAGATATGCTCTCAACAATTGGTATGAAATGCGTACTCTTAGTCAATATATCAACAATAACCCAGATATAATCACACCACGTGCCGTCCTTCGCAATTTTGTAATGAAATCCATGGTAATCTATTCCCAATTCCACATGGGAATTGGTAAGGCTTGCATCTTGTCATTGGATCTCTGATGCTCAGCCTTGACTTTCCTGCAAGTCAAGCACTGCTCATCAAACCAAGCTATCCCCCTCTTCATATAGGGCCACCAATAGCTTAAACTCAAATCCCTATACATCTTTGTGGCCCCTAGATGGATATAAAACTTTGACTTATGCACCTCTTCCAGAACCTTCTTTCTCACCCCACCTGATGTCAGAACTTAAAGTCTACCATACTAAGTCAACAAGCCCCGATTGTCTCTGAAAAAATAAGGGTATATGTCCTTTGATCCGCTCGACCTTCCAATTTTACTTTTTCATTCCCTCCACTTGAGCCTTCTTCATCAAATCCATCAAAGGCGAGGTGACAGTCATCCTCAAGCCGATATCCCAGATAGATAAACTCATGGCATTGCGACTCAAAGCATCAACCACTACATTGGCCTTGCAAGGGTGGTACAAGATCTTGCAATCATAATCCTTTACCACATCTAGCCATCTCCATTGTCGCATATTTAGATTCCGCTGGTCCATCAAACACCTCAAACTCTTATGGTATGTGTAGATAGTACACTAAACCCCAAACAAATAATGTATCCAAATCTTGAGGGCAAAAACCATGGCCCCCAAGTCCAAATCATGCATAGGGTAGTTCACCTCATGATGCTTCAGCTGCCTCGAAGCGTAAGCGATCACGTGACACCTCTACATAAGAACCGCCCCCAATCCTGAAATACAGCTTCAAAATAAACCACCAAATCATCCAAACCCTCCGGAGGCGCAAGAATGAATGCCATGATGCACCTTGAAGCTGAGCTACAAAATAAACCACCAAATCACAAATCAATCATGGAAAACCAAGATGCACCTTGAAGCTGAGCAAACAAATGATCAATCAGCGGGAGTGGTTAAAGGTTCTTCACAGTTAGCTTATTAACTCTCGATAATCAATGTACATTTTGTGTGAACCTTCCTTCTTCTTTACAAACAGAATTGATGATCCCCATGGAGAACTGTTCAGACGAATAAAAACCTTGTCTAATAGCTCCCAAAGTTGTGTAAACAACTCCTGCATCTCAGGTGGCGACAGGCGATACGACGCCTTGGCTATCGAAGCTACACCAGGTACTAAATCAATCTGAAACTCAACCTGCCTCTCGGGCGGCACTCCTGGTAAATCCTCAAGGCATACAGTGGGGAAATCTTGCACAATTGGCACCCTACTCAACTCGGACGCGCCTTCAACCTATATGTCTACGAAATAAGATAAGAACCCAGAACAACCTTGCTGCAAAAATCTCTTTGCCCTCGTAGCTAAATAAAGAGCTAGCCCATGTGAAGCTCTATCACCAGGAATAACTAGTTCTCCCCCACTTGGGGTTTGAACTCTCACCAACTGCCGCTCATAATCAATCATGAACCCTTTGGGGTTCAACCAATCCATGCCAATGATAACCTTCGATCCTCTCGCGGGAATCAACACCAAATCAATAGATAATCTGTTACTAAACATGTTCAGGACAAACCCTTAGAAAATCCTTGAATCCCTCACAGTATGGTCATCCGCAATCTTAACCTCTAGTGGGGAACCAAAGTCTTAGGAGGATCGCAAAACTTCTAGCTAAGTGCAAGAGATACAAAGTATCGGGTAGCCCCCGACTAAAATAGAACTTGAGCGGTCAAACCATTGACCATAAAGGTCCTTATACAAGATCAAAATAATCATAAGCGTAAACAACAAAAGAAATAAAAGATAGAAATAATACACATACTAGTAAGCACATCCGACACTGCACGAGCCTCATCAGTGGTCAGGTGAAATGTCATACTCTTCACCATAGGAGCCTCTGCCTTGCCCTTGCGGCCATTAGTAATCCTCAAGGTGGATGGTGCAGGCATCGTCACTGCTCCTACGGACAATCGACCTTTTCATGGATAGTTTGATTATAATAGAAGCAAATCAGAGCCCTCCTGGGGCAATCCCTACTCACGAGGCCCAACTGGCCACAACAAAAACAACCTGAACCCACTATGCAGCTTGCAGTACTTGTCGTAACGACCCCGACCTTGTTGACCTCTAGTGTGAGCATCTGAGGTCTTGTGCCTCTTAGCATGGCCCACTACTATTTGTACCTACTCTGTCTTCCGATTCGTTTGGAGCTCCAATTTAATCTCCCGCTCGTGGGCCTTCTTGATCATATAATTCAGGGTCTTGCAACCTGAGAAACTCACGAACTCCCTGATATCCTCCCTCATCATGTCATGGTATCTCGTCTTCCTCATCTCCTCATCCAAATCATACTGTGACACCAATAGAGCCCTCTCCTTGAATTTGGTGGTAATCTCTGCCATGGTCTCAGTAGTCTGGCGAAGGTCCTAGAACTCCCTTTCCAGTTGCTACACCTTGATATTTGGTGAAAACTCCCTATGGAATGTCAGAAAAATCCTCCCAGTTCATCACTGCCAGTGCCATAGACCCTACAACTCGGCTAAACTCCTCCCACCAGTCTTGTACTCTGTCCCTCGGTAGGCAGGATGCAAATCCCACCTTTCCCCCTCAGGACAAAAGCTAGTTCATTGAGTATTCTCCATGTCAATGATCCAGTGATGGCTAGCGATGGGGTCCTTAACCCCAAAGAACTCAGGAGCTCCATGAGCCTTAAAATCTCAAAAAAATGGAGTTCGAGCTCCAATCTGACCTGCAGTAATCTCAGCTCGAAAAGACTTGAGGCTCTCATCCATCACCTTCATGATCCCCTCTTTGATGGTATCGAACAACATAGGGGTAGCATCTATGATATCGCAAGTAACCTCGACCGAAATGATCTCGCACAACCTCTCATCATTTGGCTAAGCACCTGAACACAAACCTCCTCGATGGGACTCCTCTACATAGGCCTCCTTAGAGTTTCTAGGTATGCACTCGTCTCAGTTACAAGTCATGTATTTCTAGTAGTACAGGCTTAATAGTACCTTTCACACTTACCTATACCTTCCTCAAGGATAGTCTTGATTCCTTTGAGGCACCACACTAAAACCATAACTAGTATTATGGTATACAACATACATATCCAAGACTCTCCTAGGAGTTCTCAACTCCAACCACTCGCAATACCAAGAATCTCAATCAACACCGCTGATTTCCTTATGCATGCAAGTTATACAAAAAATAGGATCACATAGGTTGTCAAATGATGATTCCACCCTAAGTCGACAACCAAACAAGTAACACAAAATGAGACTAAATCGATCATTCTTGGGCTATATAATCTTAATCGTATAAAACTTTGAAAGCGTACACTAAGCAATTAACTAGATCTGATTTCAATTCCAAGTAATACGTAGCATCAAGTTCCATTAGGCGATAAGCAATCATGAGAATCAAGCAATTCTATAATATGATTCATGAAGGTATCCTTAGCCCTAATCTATCATGCTTTTCTCATATCAAGCATACTACTCATAATACATAAGTATGGGTAATTTGGGATCCACTTACTTGAGCTCGACATTAATCGCACGCATCACATCCCATTATTCTTAATAAAAACTTTTTTTTAAAAGTTTAAATCTATTTTTGTTAAGAAAAACTTATCATTTCCTCAGTTTGAGTTCTAACTCACCCGAGAGAATACCCGAATCCCTCAAACCAATACTCTGATACCAACTTGTAACGACCAAAAAACAATAATAAAAATTTTCATTTAAAACTATTAATTTCATTAATTGATTGTATCAAAAACCGTCAATCATTGTGGTATTCGAAACATCTAAGTACAATATATCAAGTACAGAAATCATAAGGGGATGATGATGTACCATCATGCAGGTCGCTTTCCTTTCTAATTTGAAGTACTTGAAACCATAAACAAAAAATGTAAGCATAACTCTTAGTGAATTCACCATACTACACATAAAAGAAAATACATGTTATGGGCCAAATCATAGTCATATAATCATTTTTTTCCATGGGCGAAACCATGGTCTTTCCATTCAATGCCAAGTGCCAAATACCGGGCTTGCATACAAGTGTCAGGGGCTAGATCCTGGTCTTTCATACATATGCCAGTGGAAAGATCCTGGTCTTTCATATAATCATCACAAGGCATCTATCATTCTACATCACAAGCAATGGGACAAAATTTGTGTCTTCGATCTATGGATCTAGTGAGGAAAACTCACCTTACAGACAGATAATCAACTAGAATGCATGACTCTCCGAGATCAACGCTACCAATCACCTTAATAAATTCCACAACACAAACTCATCATATAGGCCAAAATACCTCAAATACCCCTCAGTCAAACCCTTATAAAAATCCGGTCAAACCCAACTGAGTCAACCGGGTTGACTTAATGAGTACGCAGGGCATACTCTATGCATACGTGGGGCATACTACTTATTTGAACAAGGATAGGGGATCTGACCTTGTACGCGCATCGTACCACTCGGTACGCCCAGGGTACGCAGCTACTCACCACCCCTCTTATTATGTTCTTAATTCCTTAAGCACTCACGTCCAAATTTTAGATCCAATCAAAAAAAGATTTTTTTAACCAGAAAGTTCCCAACTTTATGGTTTAGCTTGTATATTAAGTCCTTAACTCCAATACCCCTACTCTCTTAACTCATTAAGACAATCTACCACATGCATGGAGAGAAACTGATGACCAAAATGTCTTGCGACATACCCCTCAAAACCTCTGAAAGGAAAACATAAATTTCTTGGAGTACCTCCTACTCACAAAGACCAAGTTTGGGACAAAAAGGTAACAACTTTGAGCTAAAACTTGATCCATAAGATTTCTACACCAAGGTTGAACCTTTTTACCTGCACAAGGTGCACAAAGGGAACATGTTGTTGGATCCAAAACCTTAACTTAACCACCACCACATCAATACTCTTCCATCTACTCGAAAAGAACCAAATAGTACCAAAAATGGATCTACAAGATTCACAATGCACTAACACTCTTTAGGGTTTTGAAATGAAGAAGAGGCTGAAGATAAGAGGGTGCACGAGGCTGAAGATAAGAGGGTCCAAACCATAAATATAGGGTTTGCACCATGGCTGCATACATCACGCATAGTAACGTACGCACATCGTACTAGCTTGGTCCCGAGTACCCCCTGCATATGAAGGTGTACGCCCCGTGTACCCAAGCTATCTCCGAAATTATGAAATTGGCACTAGAGACTAATCTTGACAATAGAGCATTACTCAAGGGTTAAAGCGAATAACTGAGTAATTAGATGTTACAATGCTCCTGATTTCTTGTCAAATGACACTGAGTCTATTTTTTCCAATGTTGATCATCTGCTCACAACCTATCTCTGAAGATTAGTCTATCATCTCTAAAGAAGCTGAATCATCAAATCTTTGAAACAACATGAATGAATATTCTTATCCTAGAATTCATCAAGATCATCCTAAATCCGAAATTGTTGGAGATATAAGATCTCGGATTCTCACTCGTAGCAAAGTTAGTAGCAACTTTTGCATGTTTTTGAATTTTGTCTCGTTGATTAAACCAAAGAGTTTCGCTGATGCTCGGAAGGAAGCTGAATGAATCAAGGCTATGAAAAATGAGCTGAATGAATTTGAATGCCACTGTGTGGACTCTTGTTCCAAAACCTCAAGAAAAAACCATCATTGGCACTCACCCGATATTTATAAATAATATGGATGAAGATGGGATCGTCATAAGAAACAAAGCAAGACTTGTGGCTCAAGGTCTTTGTCAACTGGAAGGATTAGATTATGATAAAGCATTTCTTCCTGTTTCTAGGCTTGAAGCAATTCCTCTGTGTCTTGCATTTTCTTCATGCAAGAACTTCAAGGTCTATCAAATGGATGTTAAGACTGCTTTTTTACATGTAGATCTTCAAGAAGACGTTTTTCTGAAAAAACCTCAAGGGTTTAAAAATGAAGATTTTCCAAATCATGTATATCGTCTTGATAAATTTGGCTATGTCATAAATGTTGGATTAATGTCTAAGTCCATAACTATATTTGGTATGTACTTGACCCGACCCGGCATGGTCCATTTGGGTTGCACTTCACCGACACAATTTATATGGATAGTCTTTTGAGAATAGTATATTTATGATTTATATTAATATATTATAAGTTCTAATATATTAATATATAATCATATTATTTAATTAGTATTGATCAAGAATTAATTTATAATTAATTAAGCGATCAAAATGAACTAATTAAATATGGACTCTTATATATATGGAATGGGCCAAGTTCATTTAGGTTGGGATAAGCTTTCATGGATAGTCCATAGAGTGTTTAACCCATGGATCATATGAAATGAAAGGTCATGGGTTTAACCCTAGTCTCCATACTATATAAAGATGTCATTGGTTGGTGAAATTGGCACTAGTGTGGATACACTAAGAGGGCTAGCCGATTTCACTAGAGAGAACCAAGTATTCATATTCTCTAAAGTCTTCCAAGGTGTTTTGGTGATTTGTGATTCCACTTGAGGCTTCCACACTATTGGGGCTAAGCTCTTAAAGCTTGAAGACATCAAGCTACATCAAAAGGTATGTCATCTAACTAGTACTTTGTAGTATAAGAGCTTCATAATATGCTAGTTAGGATTAAAGCCTTGGAAAGTTCTTATTTGCATGTATAATACAGAAAACATAGATCCAAGGTTTATAGGGTTGCATGTACACCATAGGAGTGTTAGAATGCTCAAAACCCAACAGTGGTATCAGAGCCTAGGCTTGTTTTCTTGTTATCCTTGCAAAACTGCTTAAAAATCGAGTTTTTATGCTGTCTGCTCAGCAGACTCGTCAAGTCCAAGACAAAATGCATCCAACTCGCCGAGTTGGTTCGTGCACTCGATGAGTTGGACCCCCAGACAACATAAATTCGACTGTTTTGGCTGGAATTGGACTAGGAACATTACCCTAAGATGTTTTTGGACTTATAAACTTGATTTTGATGTGGTAATGTTCATGCTAATCCAATTTGAAAGATAATTGTCAATAGATTCATGTTTTGTATTAGTTTGGTGATTAGGCTAATTACATGAAAAAGTTTGATTTGAATTATCTTGTTCATATGAGTTGCTTAGATTAATAGAAAGGTTGATTGATTATGTGTTTTTGATCCATTTTAATCTAAGAATTGTTTCTAAAATGTGTTTGTGTAACTTGTCCTCAAGTTACATGAAAAGTCACATTAAGGACTCTTAAAACTCATGAAGGATGGCAAAGCTTACAAAAATGAAGAGTCTTGTCTCATTGAATGGTTTTAAGACTCCATAACTTGTCCTCAAGTTATGGAAGTTCAAGAGTCAATTCATTAAGTAATAAAATGTGTAACCTTAATTAATTTCGTAAGTTATAAAATAAAGAAAAGTTAATTCTTTTATTAGTTTAAAGTCTTCCATAACTTGTCCTTAAGTTATGGAACTTGAAGAGTTTCTTTAATTTAATCTACTTTAAACACATAAGTTGTCGAATTAATTAATTTTGAATAGTTTCAAAACTTGCCCTCAAGTTTTGGAATTTGAAAAGTTTTCTCTTATGAATACTTTAATTCCAAGTTAGCCCTTAGAATTTTAAAAGTTAAAATTCAACCCTTATACTTTATAATATTATAAGTTAATAATATATATATATATATATATATATATATATATATGTATAACAGTAAAGTCAATCTACCGTTAGTAGGCCTCATTCACGAAGTCGGTCTATAAGGGGGGTATAAGGTTATTGCCTATAAAATGACAGTTTAATGGGTGTCCACTCTCACCCACCGCTTCCTTGACCGGTGGAGGGTCATTAGCGGAACGGGTAGGACAAAGACTATAAATTCTACCTTCATTAAATGTATTAATGATAAATACTAAGTAACCAAACCTTTTATAGATACCCAATCTTAGTTACTTAGGAAAATGTGAATAAGGTGCTAATCCATGAAATTACACTTTGCACTTTGTTTAAGTCGGTTAGTGGAGCGTGTGTGGTTAACCGGCACACTAACTCGTATTTAACAAGGTAGGCAAAGGGTAAATTAATGTTTATCATAGTATTGATAGAGCGTCTGTGGTTAACCGGCACATCGATTGAGGGGTAAACACTTAAGGGTACCAAGTAATTTGCATGGTTACTTCACACCTTGTTTTGTGATCCTCGGCATCCCAGTCACAAAACTTGAAGGGCACACTCGAGATTGAAACATGCCATTAAGAGTTCAATGAATCTCAAAGATCTAGGAGTTTCAAATCCAATTAAAACATAATAAATTATTTCGTTTTTCATGGTGGAAATTGGTGAATCGTCATTCACCTACCTTCAAATATTCTATAGCTTGGATTACGGCATCCCTATTCCAAGTTATAAAATAGTTTGTTGGGTCCTAGCCTTAATATTTCATATTGGGTGTTATATTAAGGACTGTAAATCAACTATCTTGAATATCTCCCAAAAGATGTCTAGTTCAGACATCTATGATCTTCCCAAATATCTTGGAACATCACTTCCTCCACCTCCTCCAATTATTATCCCTAACCCACAAGTTCAAGGTCACTCAAGCCATATTGGCAAGGCAAGGTCTAGGTGTGATCACATCTTGGAGATGAAGTCACATACTGACAAGCTGGGAAAGTTGGGTGTGAAAGTCTTGAGAAAGTTAGTGGTTCAATCACTTTCTAAGTCACATAGTGAGTTCCTTTGGGACTCTTATGAAATAGACTATTACAAGACCCTTAATGATCTTATCTATTTTCTTGTTGCTGCTAAATCAGAAATGATTTAGTTTACTAGTAAAGCAAATTTGATTAGGAGATCAACTTCCCAAAAATTTATGGACAGGGACAATAGTGACACAGGAAATCCAGAAATGCATTCTCTTCCCAATGGAAAGGGATTGGCCATAGTCAACTTGGTTGACCAAATGGTAAAGAGAAAGGCTAGGTCTGACATTATCCCATGTACCATTCCCAAAGGAACCATATGGTTCTATTGCCAAAAGGAAAGGGCATTGGTTGCGAAGCTACCAGATTTACCTGAAAGATCATAAGGTTGGTAAAGTCAATAAGTTTGACTCTACTTCAGGTAAAGTCCACTATCAAACTCTATTAAGTTTCTAATATGAGATTCTAATTACATGATGTGACTGGGTCACATGTTGATTTTTAAGAATCAATGGAAGGATGAAGGAAACTTAAAGAAAGAGTATGATGAATCTGACCGTGAAGATGGATTTCTATCGCTTGATTAAAGATCAGATTCTTGAGCCACTTCTTAGGAGTTATGATAGATTGTTAGGAACATGTAATAACATAGTTTTCATTTCAAGTTATATTGTAAGGAAAAGTTTTCCGCATTTTAAAATAAATAAAATTATGTTTTACTTTATTTTTATCTCCTTACAATGACATTCATGAAAACTTGTTGTTTGTATGTTTATAGCAATATTGGAAATATGAATTTGATTCTTTGATTTGTGGTAGTGTCTAAATTTACCAAATAAGGAAATATTCTCATCGCCCAAGTTTCAATTGGACCGAAACTTGGAATCATACAAGGTGTTGAGTGTGATGTGTGAGAATATTCAACTTTGGAAAATTAAGACTAGTTCCGAGTTCACATGTATATGTGACTCAAGAGAAACACTAAGGGATCAAGTACTCTTTCTTGTGCACTTTTCAAAGTACACCACAAAAGATGGATAAGACTATTCGTCATGATATGCTAAGGTTTAGTAAATATGATTATACTTACAAGCTGAAGTATAATTCTGAAGCATTGGAAAATTTTCAATGTATGACAAAACGAATAAGAAGAATCAAATTAGGTAGAAGGATAAAAGTTTCTCAAATCTGAAAAGATGGGAGAGTACTTTAGTATCATGTTTTAAGACCATCTTAACGATTTTGAGACCTTATCAAAATTCATCCTCTAAGTGCATTATGATAGTTAAAAAGAGGAGTTATGAATTGTTGAAGTGGTTAAATCAAGAAGATGATTCATACTTCATTCCAAAAACATTTCTTAGAGTTATACTCTATGATTTTAACTTGAGTGACATATTTTAAAGAAGTTTTATAACACTTCTCAAATGTAGAGTAAAAGCTTTCTACTCTTGTACATTTGAAATTGATAAGTTGTGATGTTTTGGATAAAACAAAGACCAACTAAGGTCAATTGTGTTAAGTGTCTGTCTTGATTAGAATCCACACTATCTCTTGAATATTTGGCAAGAAAGTCTTGTAGGTCAAGGAGACATTGGGAGTCTAAAAGATCCTGAAAGGGTTTCAAGAAGTAATCAAGAATAAAACCTGTATTTCATCACTAGCACACAACTAGAGGTTTATAACCCATCATGTTGACATTTCTGTGCCCATTCCAGTTAAGTTGGCTGTACATTTGAGTTCTACATGTTCTCAATTGTTTGTATAGCTAATTGGAAGCAATGTCAGGCCCTTGAGCTGCCAGGTGGCAAGAAGTTAAGATTGTACAAGTTCAATCCATATGAGTTAGGATTTGTCACTAACCTAGTCGTGTGATTATGGTTTTGACAAATTCACATGGATAGGAACACTTACACCATAAAATCTAAGTGTCATAAGGTTTCTCTTCGATTCATGAAAATGATGGTAAGGAAACTCTTTCACTAAGTAGAGTTTGAGTAGATAGCAATTGTGGAAAATGGAAAAAAAAAGTATAAACAATTCAGACTATGATTACGGCATCCCATTTCATAGTTCTAAAATTATTTAGACACACTTGTGAGCTATCTAAGAGAGGTGTATGATTTTGATAAAGTCTTATCAAGGCAATCTAGTATCAGAAATCTGAACTTTGGTAAGAAAGTCAATAAAGTATTGATTTCTAGAAGTCCATTTGATTTCCGGGTACATGTTAAAGCTAGTGGGAGCATAAGTGTTATGCGATTAATCATCATGTTAGTGGGAGCATGATAATTATGATAAAGGTTGCAAGTTAGCAATGTTAATTATAGAAAACAAAAGGTCTCAATTGGGAAAAAGTTGTTTTGCTATAATTAAGGGAGAGGAAATTATACTTCATCTCAAATCTAAAAGCTTAGATTGAGGTCTTATTCGTATTTAGTCAAGAATATATATGAATTTCATGTTGGAATGGCTCAACATAAGGAAATTCTATATATGGGTTCATTATTTGCGTTCTAAAATTCGATTATGATTACGGCATCCCTTTTCATAATCTGAATTATGAGAACTTGGCAAATGGAAATGGAAATATTATAGCAAAAGACTGGTTTAGTCTTTATGTGAGACATCATGAATCATGTCCCATATGCTTCGGATATAGGATCAATTACATGTGCTATATTCATCCTTTCTAAAGTTTTCCAAATGCCTGGGGCATTAAGAAGGGAAAAGGTCTAGAATTGGATATGACTAAAATGATTAAGCAATTATTGAGGACAATCTAAGGTTTACCAAAGATTGGTTGCTCAAGGACAATTGGAAGTATAGTATTAATTTTGGAAGGACCATATTGACATAATCTGTAAGGAGGCAACTCTTGTTCAGAAGTGATAGTCAAAATGGAATATGAAAATGCTTCAAAGTTAGAAAGTATTCAATCTGTATGATTAGGAAACTGAATGCAAGAAGGATGTTTCCAAGGAGTTGATCTCCTTTGGAATACTCTATAATGATTGTTGCTAAGACTTTGTGAATTTGTGCATAATCATTACAAGAGGATCAATGCATATAAGTTTAGAATCTAACAGATTTCAGTAAATGGCATGAATTTGGAATTCTTCTATTTGCAGTAAGGGATTGGGACTATGAATTGAGAATCATTGGAGTTATGTTCAATCGATCGAGTTCACAAAGTAAGGATCATAGACATTTATTGTTGGGTTGAAGATTTGTTCAAGGGTTGCGTCTTTGGGCTCGACTATTTGTTTATTTAATTTGTATTCCGGTTTGGGCCTGTCCAACCGAGAGCCCATTATGTTTATTATTGAAGTATATGCTTGCATGCATATTAGGTTAATGATTTTAACGATTGATCTAGAGCATAACGATAGTATTTACAGATTTCTTTGATCGTTCTTGTAACCTACCAATCCTCTACAGTTGATGTTCTTAATCGAGCTCTTCTGAGGATTTTGTTTTAATCATTCGACACGTTTGATTCACTCTTGCCTTGTTCTTATTTTCGTGTTCTTGCTGTTTTATATTCAATTACCTGTTTAAGATCTAATCGATCTTCATTGATTAAAGTTTTAATCTCATCAATTGGTATCAGAGAGCAGGAGGCTGTGTAATCGATACACATCTTTTCTGTGAAAAGGTTTTAATTAGGGTTTTTTCCGCAATTACTAATATTTATTGAGCCGTCATCTCATTATTGACGTATCTTGATATTTATTGTTTTGCCCTAATCTGAGTTATTACAAGTCTAATCTTTTAACAGGTTTTTTCGATCATAATCGATGAATCGCAATCAAATCCTATCAATATTTCCAACAGCATCGGCTCGACGACGAAGATTCCAATCCTATATACCCATGATTATGAAGTCTGGGCGCATCACTTCGAAGACTATGTTATAGGATCTGAGGATAATGGATACCTCATATGGGAAGTAATCATCAATGGACCTTTTTCTCATTCTGCAACGTCAAGAATTGTTAAAACTCAAAAGGAGTATAACGATCTGCTGAAGGATGTCAAAGATATTGCACAAGATGAAAAGGATAAATTCCATTGTAATATCAAGGCGTTAAGATTGATAAGATTCGCTCTTCAGTCCGACACCTTCAGGTTGGTCAGCTCATGCACAACGGCATAGGAAGTTTAGGATAGACTTCGCGAACTGTACTCTATAGACGAGGATCTTGAACATTCTATCCAAACCTTGCTCTTATCTGAGTTTGGAGAATTCAGGCAAGGAGCCGAAGAAACCGTGACCCAGACGTTCGATCGCTTCAATCATCTTCTCAGCAAGATGATCAAACATGATATCGAAAGGAAGCTTATCGAGCAGAAGGTTACGTTCTTAAATGGTCTAAGGTCAGAATGGAGAGCAGTGGTGTCTACAATCAAAGCCCATGAGCAGTTTAAATCATATTCTTTGGCGAAACTGGTGGGTATTCTCAAGTCCCAGGAGAAGATTGTACTGTAGGAGAAGAACGTTGTTTCAAGCCTTGGTTCGTTGGCCCTCCTATCAAAAAGTAAAGAGGTGATGGAGGATGAAGACCTTAACTTGGAGGAGTATGACCTCACATCTGAGGATTATGCCATGATGGTGTCTAACCCCAAGAGGTTCATAAAGAAGAGATTCCTCAGCAATAAAAACCGAAACTGGCAGGGGAGTTATAGTTCAGAAAAGGTTAACAATGAACCGAAGGTTGAAGAGCCCAAGAAGGAACCGAAGGTGGATGGTGATTCTGGAGTAAGCTGTTACTACTGTGGTGGGAAAAACCACTATGCTAAAGATTGTGTCCTTAAAAAGATGGCTGAAAAGGATGATGAAAAGGATGAGGAAGCTGTGCTGCAGAAAAGGCTCGATGAGATGAGAAAGAAGAAGTCTACCGCTAACCCTTCCATGAATGCTCTTATTGTGCAGGGTTCGGTTGCTGATGATGAGTTCGGTAGAGTGGAAGTTTGGTCTACTGACTCAGAAGACAATGAAGTGAGGAAGCCTACTCATGGAAAGGCTTATGTGGCAAAGGAGGAGAGCAGTGGAGGAAGATGCCTCATGGTGTCTGATGTATCTCAGATGAGGGGATACAACACTGATGGTGGAAGCAATGAACCGAAGGGGCAGGAGGACATGTGCTTTACGGCCAAACCACTCAGCCAACAGTTCAATGAGCTTGATGAACTAATAAAGAAGGTACAATCGGTTTTCATTTCATCTAAAGTACCACAATCCTCATATGAGAAAGAACTAAAAAATGTAAATACAAGAATTTCTCATCTAGATAGTAGCTTAACTCAAACTCGAGTCACCAATTCTAACCTAACTGATCAATTAAGCAGGGTGTCTTCGAAGAGTGAGGAGCGGTGCATGTGGATCGAGTTGAAGGAGTCTGAATTAGTTAAAATAAAAGATGAAAACATTTATTTACAAAGAGACAATTTAAAATTGTTAAAACAGCGGAATGTTTTTTGTTTAATTGCAAAACGTCTTTATTCTAATATTACTCAGCTTCACTTGGACTATGAAATAGGACAAAAGATCCATCGCATGATTTTGCCCTTCCTTGAGTTTAAGGAGGATGAAATTGATGTCGAAGCCTATAATTGTGAGAGTGTGATATCATCTGATGACGTCAATCCGACCTACATGTATGGACTGGACAAAATAGAATATTTCATTAAATCCAAGGACCACAAGAACATGCTTAAAAATCTTTTGGATGAAAATGATAGACTTAAACTGAGAACCGAAACCATACAAAAATTTGACTCTTTAAACGCCAACTTGAGCTCAGAAAACAAAATTGAAGTTGAAAATGCATCTGAGCTTAATGAGGACGATAACATGAGTGAAATTTCTGTAGAGGACACGGTTGACTGCTCCGAATTTGTAAAAAGCGAACCTGAAAACCATAAGAATCTCATTTCTGAAAATTCAATGGAGTTCGCTCGATTGTCCCAACAAAAGTCCCCGATCTTAGTAGAGAAAGTTGTTGTATATCAAAAGGTCCAGACTACTCCAAATCAAGTGTACAAGGTCACTGGAGTAACCGAACATCAGACCGCTGAACTCACAGCTATTGTAAACGAAGACAATGTTGATGGATGTGATGAGTTCTTCTGGTCAGCTCCAATCGATAATGCAGATGAAACGGTAGGCTTGTCAGAAAGGACTTCATGGATGAGTAAAGGTAGATATATACCAGAACCTCTGAACAAGCCGGATAATTTCGATGTGCCAAGTACTAGTGGTACGAAAGACATTCCTCAAGAGAATGGAAGTTCTGTAAAAGAAGAGATTCCTTCTAGTTCCTCAGTTCAAAGTGAAACTCCCAAAACTCAAAGTGAACCAGCTAAGGAGAAACCGAAAATGAAAGCCAATATCCATCATCAACCGAAGCAGATGAGGAATCTGAAACGTGAAAGGAACCAGAGATATAGGAAGAATCTCTCTGAAAGGAAACAGTTCTGGCAATCCCAGAATGCATATTTCTCTCATCAAGACAAGAATATGAAGTTTGAAAACAATCCTGTCAAAAAGCATGAGAGTCACAACAACCGAAAGCCAAGGTTCGGTTCAGAAGAGAATACCAACCGAAACCAAAGGTTCGGTTCTGAGAATGACTCCAACCGAATGCATAGGTTCGGTTCAAAGAACGACTTCAACCGAAAGCAAAGATTCGGTTCTGAAGTCAAAAGAGATCAAAACTCTAAGGTCAGTCCTACCAATGATCAAAAGCAAAAGGGTCACCTAGAGTCTCCAGCCAAGAAGTCTTCTCAATCTAACCCCACTCCTTCTCATTCATCTACTTCTTCTAATTCTTCCAATTCATCTTCATCTAGCTCTAAAGCTCGTTCTGTTCGTTCTCAAAAATCTCATTCGACAGCTGAACAAAACGGCAAACAGAAGGTCGATGCATCCAAACCAGAGTCTATACCAAACACACCTAATCCGAACAAAATTAAAGTTTTTACCATTAAAAAGAAAGATGAAAAAACACTTATAAAACGAACGTATCTTGTTGACATCTCTCTTACTGTTCCTGTTCCCATGAAAAGCTCACGAGGACCCAAGAAACTTTGGGTTCCTAAATCTGCTTAACTTTTGCAGGTTATAAGTGACGAGCAGTTCGACGAAGAATGGTACATCGACAGTGGCTGCTCGCGTCACATGACAGGGAGGAAAGAAGAGCTCAGGGAATACAGATCTCTTTCAAATGGTGGCAACGTCAAGTTTGGAAACAATTCTTTCGGCACTATAAAGGGATACGGAATGATAACTAATGGTGATTTTACAATAAGGAAGGTGGCATATGTGGAAGGACTCCAACACAACCTCATCAGTGTATCTCAGCTTGTTGGAGGTACAGGTCTCAAAGTCTCATTCGACGATGAAGGTTCTGAAATCATTGAGAAGAAGACAAAGAAAGTAATTCTCAAGTCGGAACGCAAGGGGGAAATGTTTCCTCTAAATCTTAAACCCATCAAAGGAAACCCAACTATATGCTTGTTATCAAAAGCTCAATCTGACGAAAGCTGGTTGTGGCACCGAAGACTCTCTCATCTCAACTTCAAAGATATTAACAAACTTGTCACTGGAGGTCATGTTCGAGGCCTTCCACTGCTCAAGTTTGACAGAGATCATTTGTGTGCTGCATGCGAAATGGGGAAGCAGAGTCGTCAAAGTCATCCATCTATAATTAACACAAAAGTTGTTGAACCACTTGAATTACTTCATATTGATTTGTGTGGTCCATCATCTATCGAAAGCATCGGTGGTAGCAAGTATATTCTTGTTATTGTTGATGACTTTTCACAATTTACATGGGTGTTCTTTCTAAAGCTCAAATCTGAAGCGACTCAAAAGCTGAAAGTGTTCATCAAGCAGATTGAGGTACAGCTCAAGAAGGTCGTTCGCAACATCAGGAGCGACAATGGTCTGGAATTCAAGAACAGGGAATTTGAAGAATTTCTAGCAGAAAAGGGAATAAGTCACAACTTCTCAGCTCCCTACACTCCTCAACGGAACGGAATTGTCGAAAGACAAAACCGATCTTTGTGTGAAGCAGCCCGAACTATGCTAAGTTTCGCTTCCTTACCTCTTTATTTTTGGGCTGATGCTATTTCTGCAGCTTGTTTTACACAGAACAGGTCTTATCTCAACAAACGTTTCACGCTCACACCTTATGAGATTCTCAACAACAGGAAGCCCAATGTGAAATTTTTCCATGTGTTCGGCTCACGGTGTTTCATCTTTAACTCTAAAGAGCACCGCAACAAGTTCGATGTCAAAGCTGACGAGGGAATCTTTCTGGGCTACTCTCTCACATCCAAAGCATACAGAGTCCTCAACAAGCGTTCGAGAAAAATCGAAGAAACATATTACGTGACCTTTGACGATAACTATGTCAAAAAGCTACAGGCCAAAGAAGATACTGCCGGGGAAATCTTTCCTCAAACTGGCCAGGTCACAGTCTCGATCGCTAATCTATTCGAGAAGTTTATGGAGCTATTTGACGAACCAGAGAAAGCTACTCTCTCAGAAGCAGGAGCAGCAGACAACAAGGTAGACCATATGAAGCAAATTGTCGAAGAAGCTGCCAGGAGAATGAACGAAGGAGGATCGAATTCTGATGAACCTCCATCCAACGATGCTTCATTTGAGGGGGAGCCAAGCTCATATGCTAAGGGGGAGCCATGCTCTACAACTACAACCGAAAGTACTTCTTCAACCGAAAGTGCTTTACCAACCGAAGGTGCATCAACGCCTGATTACCAAGCACTTCCAGAAAGCTCATCTATCGAGGGGGAGCAAGTTGATATGACGCTCGACTACGAAAGCCAATCCGAGCCAGAAAAATGGTCAACGATGAACTAGACCCCACCTTTGATCCAAAATACCCTCCTCTTGTCAAATGGACCAGAGATCATCCTATCTCTCAAGTGGTTGGTGATGTCTCTGAAAAGGTCCTGACCCGATCACAACTCAAGGCAAAGCAGACATCCTTATTTTCAAAGGTTGAGTTTTGTATGTTTAACTCATTCGTATCAAAAGTTGAACCAAAGACAGTTAACACTGCTCTCGATCACTCCGATTGGGTTCAAGCAATGCAAGATGAACTGAACGAATTTGAAAGGAACAAAGTCTGGCGCCTGATTCCAACTCCTCCAAATGCCTCGGTTGTTGGTCTCAAATGGGTCTTTAGGAATAAAATGGACAAGGAAGGGAATGTTATAAGGAACAAGGCTCGTCTGGTGGTAAAGGGATATTGTCAGGAGGAAGGCATCGATTATGAAGAGACTTTCGCTCCTGTAGCTAGGCTGGAATCTGTAAGAATCTTTTTTGCTTACGTTGCCCACAAAAACTTTGAAGTTTTCCAAATGGACGTCAAGTGTGCATTTCTTAATGGAGAACTCGAAGAAACCGTGTATGTGGAGCAACCTCCTGGGTTCGTGAACGAAAAATATCCAAATCATTGCTACATTCTGGATAAAGCTATGTATGGCCTCAAACAAGCTCCGAGAGCCTGGTATGAAACGCTAACTAAATTCTTAAAGATGTCTAAATTCAAACAAGGTTCGGTTGACCCAACCTTCTTTCGCAAAAAGGAAGGTAGCCACCTTATGATAGTTCAAATTTATGTCGATGACATCATCTTTGGCTCAACGAATCCCAGCCTAACAGCTGAATTCAGAAAGCTGATGGAGACTAAATTTGAAATGAGCTCAATGGGTCCTATTAACTTTTTCCTTGGATTAAATATTAGACAGGGACCCGAAGGCATCTTTATCAATCAGGAAGCTTACACGAAGACTCTCCTAGCAAAGTTTGGTATGATGGGAGACTCCAAAGTCAAAGTCCCAATGGCATTCGGCACCAAGCTAACCCCATCCCTAGACAAACCAGCCGTTGATATCACGCTCTATCGTCAAATGATAGGCTCACTAATGTATCTTACTGCTAGCAGGCCTGACATCATGTTTTCTGTGTGTTATTGTGCTCGATTTTAGGCAAACCCACGCGAACAACACATGCTTGCAGTGAAGAACATTCTACGCTATCTGAAGCGAACTGCCTCCTTAGGTCTATGGTATCCTTCCAACTCAGGCTTTTTCGTTCAAGCCTATTCAGATGCAGACCTTGGAGGATGTGGACTCGACAGAAAAAGCACCACTGGCGGCTGTCAATTCCTTGACGGGAAGTTGGTTAGCTGGAAATCCAAGAAACAAACGTGCGTGTCGTTGTCTACTGCAGAAGCGGAATACATAGCCGCTGCTGCTTGTACCTCTCAAGTGATTTGGATCTAGAGTCAACTTCGAGACTATGGACTCAATATGAAGAAGATCCCACTATATTGTGACTCTGAAAGTGCAATTAGGATCTGTCATAACCCAGTGCAACACTCTAAAACCCAACACATAGCACTGAGGTATCACTTCATCAAAGATCACGTGGAAGATGGAAACGTCGAAGTTCATTTCGTAAGAACCACTGATCAACTGGCTGACGTCTTTACCAAAGCTCTTCCTGAAGCATCATTCAACAGAATATTGCAAGGGCTATGGTATGATGGAATCAGAGTCAGTACCTCAAACTACCTCTCAACCTCAACCGTAAGAAGCGAAACTGACCGAACGTTCGGGCTCGGTTAAATCATCTAACTCGCTCATCACCACGAAGGTAGTTTTCTTGGTTGTATATTTCTTGTACAAAGTTGTTTATCTTATTATTAAAAGTATTTTCTGATTACATGTCTAAATTCCTTGGTTTTCTAAAATTTTCCAAAACCGAAACCAACCGAAGGTTCGGGTTCGGTTTCTCAAAATTTTCCAAAACCGAAACCTACCGAAGGTTCGGGTTCGGTTTTTCAAAATTTTCTTCAACCGAAACCAACCGAACGCTCGGGTTTGGTTTTTCAAAATTTTCTTCAACCGAAACCAACCGAACGCTGGGGTTCGGTTTTTCAAAATTTTCTTCAACCGAAACCAAACGAACGCTCGGGTTTAGTTTTTCAAAATTTTCTTCAACTGAAACCAACCGAACGCTCGGGTTCGGTTTTTCAAACTTTTCCCAACCAACACCAACCGAACGTTCGGGTTCGGTTACCATATTTTTCAAAAGTTTTTTTAAGTCTATTTTTTCTTGCTTATTTTTTTATTTTTTTTATTTTATCTATTTCAAAAACTTCAAAAATAATTTTTTCTTTCTTTTAATTTTGTTTGTGTGATTGTTCATTAATGGGGATATAATTGTTGGATTACTTAAGTGTCCCTAGAAGCATGCTGTTGTATGTGTCTCAAGCCTCATAAGATTCTGAATAAAAGCCTTCATGACCTGGTATAAACAAACCTTGTCTTCCCAATAAGGTTACTACATTTATTCTAATCGTGAGCTACCTCACTCTCTTCTCACATGAGTTAAGAGTTTTTCTGCTTGGTCCTTATTTTCGCAGCAGAGATACTTTAATTTCTTACACCATCTCCATTACATTTCTCCATTATATTCGTTTCATCAACGTAACCCTTGAGACTCTCATACATTATCACTGAGGTTTATGGTTACACAACATCTGTGTTTGTGATCTTAGTTTTGTGTCACTACGAGCTGAGTGAAACCCAAAATTCAACACCTAACGAATTGACGGTGAACAATTAATTTGCTCAAGTTTTCACCAACGAATTGACGGATGTATCCTACTAAAATCTCAAATTTTTTTTGTGCGTGATTCCTATGAACTTGTTAAAAACCATAACATTTATTCCCTTGGGATCCAGTTTTTAATTTTTTTTTGAGATTTTATCTTTTCCAAGCTATTTAAAATTAATTCCTACCTACTTGTTCAACAGACTACACCGGTCTCACAAGTACTTTGTTCGCTTTCTTTCTTATGTCAAGATTAGAATTGCTGAATCAAAGCGAAAGCCACCTTTACTTAGCCTAATTAAAAGAAGCCTTTCAACATTTCTTAATAAATGTTTGATCGTAATTCAACGGGAATCCACATAAACACTTTAAGGTCTCTCTTGATCTTGAAGGAAGAGATTCGTGCCCGGGATCACTTGTTTCGTGTCATTATTGACATCACATTTATTCCTTAAAAGAGTTGCTTTATTCCTTTTTTTTTTACACTCTTAGCACGAAAATCTTTGATTTTCCAAAATTCAGTTACTAATTATTACAGGCTGTATTGTTGCTTTGGTGGTTAATTATGAAGCTGTGGTCGCAAATCAGCCACGTGGGCAATTAATTTAAAAGATGCCTTTTCAAAGATAAGACAAAGGGGTTGCTGACTCAGGCGGGAGTTAAAAGGATTGAATTTCAAACGACGGTAAAAAGGGGCGCGTGTGGATTTGAAACGCCCATACTTTTACTGACATCTGGGACGTGTGTGCGAATTTCAAGCGCCATCTCTCTGGCACTTAAAGGCGCGTGAGGATTTGAACCGGTTTTCTTCTGAAACGGCGCTTGTTGGGTGGCGTGATCCTAGGAATCTGACACTCTCTCTCCTACGTGATCATCGCATAGAAGATTTGAAACGATTTTTCTCTCTCCATTCCCTCACTATAAAAGGCAATCTACACTCTCATTTACCTTTTTACTGCTTCCGGATTTTCTAGAGAGCAAAAACTCCCAAAAGCTTCACTGTTCATCTTCTTCTTCTACTACCTTCAACAATGGCGGAATCCTCCTCATTCCATGCTACCTCACACATCCTACCCATTCGTCCTCAACAATGCCTGGTGATCGATCTCAACCCTCTGGCGTACGACTCCTACATGTCGTCGATCATCGAGTGCCTGAAGTACTCCCAAATCGCTCCGGCTCTCTCTAGGATTGAGTCTGTGCCCATGGTGTCTCTCTCGCAGGTTTATGCGACTGCCTATTACGACAAAGCAGTCGAGCGGGTGTTCTTCGAGGTTGCTGAAAACAAGACCTCCGTTTCTCGAAAACATTTCTGCACAATGCTAGGGTTGGCTGTTGACCCATCGAGAATTAATCCGGAGACAATTCCGGTTGGGCATCTGTATAGCATGTTTTACAATATGGGGTACACGGAGGTCCTCACCTCCGTCGCAAAGTTCAATAAATCTTGCTTGCCGCCACAGTGGAACGACATGTTCACAGTCCTCTTCAAGGGCTTATCAGAACGGAGCTCAGGATCCGATGGCGCTAGTCGACTGTTCTTGTCGATCATGTACGCAGTTTACAACGGGGTCAACTTAGATTTTGGGTTGGTTCTCTGGCAACAGCTCATCCAGAGCCTTTCTTCTTCATCACGACATTATGAGGTGTCGTATGCCTGGTTCTGGATTTTAATCACAAAATGGGCAATGGATAAGTGTGATATTCCCACTGCTACTGGTGCATCGATGTCTTCAATCGGTACGTTTCATACCAAGAAGATCATCGTCTCGGATGCATCTAAATTCTCGTTCATTGGCTCTATTCCGGAGACAATGTATGGCGACGTTCCCTCTGACAGCAGGCTGATCCGGACGATCAAGGAGTTCAGGGCAACTGGACCTCGGGAACTAACACCGGAAATGCTCAAGTCCATCCACGATGCTGACAAACCGGTCAACAGGGGCAAAAAGGCGGACAGAGGGAAGCAAGTGACCAAAGCTGGTAAAGGTCCTTCTCCCAGGAATGGGAAACCAACGAAACCTGCCCAGTCACCACAGCCGAAGAGGAGGAAGACTCAACCGAAGAGAAAACTTCTCATCCCTTCTTCTTCGAGTGAATCAGAAAACGAGAGTTCGGGTTCGGACGGCTCTCAAGGAGGCGAAACCCCTCAAAGAGGCAACACCCCACCCCGCTCACCTACCCCAGAGATGGAACTTCATAATTCACCAGTTCCTTCACCTCCTCAAACCATCCCTACTTCCATTCCGACCATAATCCCCACTACCACTATTCCTCCAACCTTTTTCCCTATACCACCACCCATTTTCACAGACACCACCACAACCACTACCAAGGTTCCAACCAACGTATCTGATACGGGGGTTCATACCACTACAACCGAAACACCACCCGTAACCGAACCACCTCAAACCGAAACCCAACATACAACCGAACCTACCCATACTCAACCACCACCCAAAACTACCCCACCCCACACTCAACCTGAACCTACCCAAACAACCACACCCCCAGCTTCACCACCCCCACCATCTCCAGATCATGCCTCTGATGGAGATAACCCGTTTCTTGGCGGTGACAATATGACCTTCGATTCGGTCTACTATAGTCCGTTTCAGGTTCATAGTGATGAAGAGGATGATGCTCCAGTGACAAAGAAGCATCTTAAGGAGCTCAACGAGAAGGTTGACTTACTTCTCGCCTCATCTTCCAACCAACAGTCCTCTCTATCTGAAGCTGCACTTCAGAAGATTGTTGATGCCTTCTCCAGGGCTCAGCATGATTCGGTAGCCTCAGCCACTGCCGCCATAGACTCCTCTACCAAAGCCTGTGATGCTGCGACCGCAAAAGTCGATAAACTATTCTCAGACGCCTCTTCTCTGTTGAAGTCATTACAGGAGAGTGCAGATTCTACCAAGACAACTTTGGAACCAATTGTTCAGCAATTTGCAAAGTTCGTCTCAACGGAGTTGACCTCGTTCGCCAACCTTCGCCAATCAATAAGCGACGACAACTCGGATCTTCGTGCCTCCATTGATGATCGCCTCGCTAAGCTTCAGGAGGATTTAGCAGCTGAGAACTCATTGATGGACGTTCTGGCAAGCAAAACCACCGCCCTCAAGGTCAAGAGCACGCAGCTTTCAAACTCCCAACAACAGCTTGAAGCTCTTCGATCCGAAAGGGAGGTCATCAAGACATGTGTTTCGGATGTATACGCTGCCCTATCCAACATCCTTGAAGCACACGATCCAATTCTAAACCATTCGGTGAGGCGAACCCTTGCTGAAAAGCTTTCTCCTGCCATGGACCTTCTCAGCAAAATCGAAGGCTTACCCAGTTTCGTGTCCAATCCGAAACAAGGGGGAGAAGAGTTAAAGTCCGGATCGAAACCACCTCCTTCCTCCAAAGCTACTCACACAACCGAACCACCTCAGACTGGTCAAGCTTCGGGTTCGGGTGTGAAGCGTAAAGGCAAAAACATAGCTGAGGAAGAAGATGAAGATGAAGATGATGAAACCATTGCCGACGTGTTGAAACGAAAGAACAGTCGCAATGTTGATGATGATGTAAATCATGTGGCGCGAGAGGCTGAAGAAGCCGAACGCAAGCAGAAGGAAGCCCACGATCTCCTCGAGAGCAGGAAGACTCTCTTCCCTGCCTGGACTCGGGAGCGCATGATTAAAGAGGCCATAGATACTCCTAGCATCTTATGGCTCGAGCCGGTGATCTCGTTCGACTGCTATAATTCTGTCGATTCGCAGTTCGACATGCCGTTGACTCGAAAGGCGTTTATCTTCCACGCCTTCTCTAACATTTTTGAAGTCCCTCATCCGAACCCTGAGGTGGATAGGGAGTTGATCGAATTCTATCTGAAGGCTGCTCGTCCTCAGTATTTAACTTGGAGCACCCAGAAGATAGTGAACGTTCGGGTACTGAAGCCTTACACCGAAGGAAGATTCATCAATGTTCGGTTCAAGGTGATTCGAGGATCTGCAAGAACTGCACATCTGATATCCCTGGCAGATCTATCGAATTTAAATCCTCATGATTGGATCGTACTGCATAATATCCTTTTGACTGATGAAGCCGAATATGGTCCCATTATAGACCATATCAAAAGGATGTTAGTCTGCTATATCATGGAGGTTGCCCTAATGGATCAGGAGGTTGCCACAGTCTTCAAGAAGAAACCGAAGATAGCTCCTGTGGGATCGGCCAGTGATCTCAATCAAATGCAAATGGGCAAGATTGATCCGAGACGTAATTCGTTCATGTTCACTAGAGCTGAAGGATAGAAATGTCTCTTCGCTTTAGCTGACAAACATCTTTACACCACTGCTTGTCTATAGCACGTGTTATCGATCATTCAAAGGTGTAAAGATAATGCAGCGGATGATGTCAAGTACTTCAACGACATGATCCAGTGGTACATCAGGTTTAGACAGACAATACTTGCTCTCACCAAGCGTCTGTTCAACACTGTGAAGAAGGTACCTGTTTCCGCTGCTGGCCCAAGTAACAAGTGAAGATCTCGCTCCAATTGACGCAAAGGGGGAGATTGTTGGGTTGAAGATTTGTTCAAGGGTTGCGTCTTTGGGCTCGGCTATTTGTTTATTTAATTTGTATTCCAGTTTGGGCCTGTCCAACCGAGAGCCCATTATGTTTATTATTTAAGTATATGCTTGCATGCATATTAGGTTAATGATTTTAACGATTGATCTAGAGCATAACGATAGTATTTACAGATTTCTTTGATCGTTCTTGTAACCTACCAATCCTCTACAGTTGATGTTCTTAATCGAGCTCTTCTGAGGATTTTTTTTAATCATTCGACACGTTTGATTCACTCTTGCCTTGTTCTTATTTTCGTGTTCTTACTATTTTATATTCAATTACCTGTTTAAGATCTAATCGATCTTCATTGATTAAAGTTTTAATCTCATCAAACATAGAGTGCATACTTGGTGTATGGCAAAGCTATTGTTTAAGAAAAACATAGTGTACATGCTTGGAGCATGGGACAACTAGTGTTTTTAATTCAAGTATAAAGTTGGTAAAACCGAAACAATGAATAATGAGTAATCAGTATGGTGATAAATAAACGTGTTTATTTATATTCATAGGGTTTGATACCATATTTGATTCATTTATTCTTGTGTTTCACTTTGCATGTTTTGACTTCCAGAATAAACTAGGTTATTCTTCCGGAATGACTATGTTATTCAAATCATCCACAGTCGGTCATATGTTGGAAGTAGATATGAATCAAGACTGTCATGGGTTGGCTTGTAGAGGTCCAAGTTGGTGGACAAAGTTGTGCTACAACACTCATGAGTGCTCATAAGTTCTGAGTATTGGATTCAACCCGCGCTCATTTGAATCACTTCATGGATTTTATCACGAGTGATCATGAGACGATAATATCTTATATTCTTCAAACCTAGAGATATGAGTTGTTACTATGAGTTGATAGTACATTGATTACACGAAAACGCATTGATAACTCGATGTTATAAAACGTGCCTTTGAGTATGATTCAACAAGTAGTAGAACAATCCATATGAGTCGAAGTTTATCCATTCCTTTTACCTTTGGGATAAAAGTGAGATTTGTGGGCCCCTCGATGATTTAATGATGACACATGTGAGTGCTTGGCCAAGCCAGGACTGATTTGATTTGTTTAATCAGTCAATCGTCATGAATCGGAAATCGGGAAACAACAAATGGACAAAGAGAATGATTATAATCCATGTCTTAGTCCATATGATATCTAGAATAGAGGAGTATATGATCCCTTATCTAATGGACAAGTCATTTACAAGGTCAGAGTTCGACACCGACTTTAAGAGCTACGATTGCTAGTTAGGTCTTGAAGTCATACTCAATAATAGTTTTAGACTTATCCAAGTGGGAGACTATTGGATTAATGTCTAAGTCCATAACTATATTTGGTATGTACTTGACCCGACCCGGCATGGTCCATTTGGGTTGCACTTGACCGACACAATTTATATGGATAGTCTTTTGAGAATAGTATATTTATGATTTATATTAATATATTATAAGTTCTAATATATTAATATATAATCATATTATTTAATTAGTATTGATCAAGAATTAATTTATAATTAATTAAGTGATCAAAATGAACTAATTAAATATGGACTCTTATATATATGGAATGGACCAAGTTCATTTAGGTTGGGTTAAGCTTTCATGGAAAGTCCATGGAGTGTTTAACCCATGGATCATATGAAATGAAAGGTCATGGGTTTAACCCTAGTCTCCATACTATATAAAGATGTCATTGGTTGGTGAAATTGGCACTAGTGTGGATACACTAACAGGGCTAGCCGATTTCACTAGAGAGAACCAAGTATTCATATTCTCTAAAGTCTTCCTAGGTGTTTTGGTGATTTGTGATTCCACTTGAGGCTTCCACACTATTGGGGCTAAGCTCTTAAGGCTTCAAGATAGCAAGCTACATCAAAAGGTATGTCATCTAACTAGTACTTTGTAGTATAAGAGCTTTATAATATGCTAGTTAGGATTAAAGTGTTGGAAAGTTCATATTTGCATGTATAATAGAGAAAACATAGATGCAAGGTTTATAGGGTTGCATGTACACCATAGGAGTGTTAGAATGCTCAAAACCCAACAATAAAGGCGGCAACCAGAGCATGGTATGAAAAATTGGCAAGCTATCTTCTTGTGAGTGGATTCAAAAGAGGAAAGATTTACAACACTTTGTTCATCAAACACTCAGGATCTCATATCATTCTTGCTCAGGTGTATGTTGATGATATCATCTTCAGCTCCACTAATAAGAAACTAAGTTTAGAATTCACTGAGATCGTGGCCAAGAAGTTTGAGATGAGCACGATGGGTGAACTAACTTTCTTTTTAGGTTTGCAAGTTAAACAACTAACTGATGGTATTTTTGTTTGTCAAGCAAAATACATTGAATATATGCTAAAGAAGTTTGGTTTTTCTTAATTACAATCGGACAAAGACTTCGACGTCCTCATCATCGTCTACTGGTGTTGATCCAAATAGCGTTGATGTGAATGAAACTTTGTATCGAGGAATGACAATCTTATTACTCTATCTCACTGCTAGTCGTCCTGACATCATGTTTGCTACCATATTGTGTGCTCGTTATCAAGACAATCCTAAGGAATCTCATATTCTAGTTGTAAAAAGGATTTTTTGTTAATTAAAACATATACTCTATCTGGGGTTATGGTCGATGGGTTTTATATGTTACAAAAAACTATTTTTTGCGGAAAAACATAAACACTAAGTTCACATGGACCCTAAAGGGTCTATGTTCTCACTATGATTTACAAAAAATCTATTGAATATCAAGAACCCTAGAAGTTTGTTACTATTTTCGAATTTATCAAAAGAGTTTTAGAAATTACATACCTTTTGTTTATTATTGTAAATAAACAATGATTCCTTCTTGATTTAGATTTAGAAAAGAAGCACCAAAAATCTTGTGCCTCTAATGGTTCACACCTAAACCCTACCAAATTGGAGGCTAAAGAAGAGAGAGAGGAGGAGATGGAGGATTTTCATTTCTACCTATTTGTACAAGGGATGAACAAAATTGTGAACCCTTTGGAGGGTTTATATAGGTGACTAGAGGAGCTAGGATAAGCAGGCTTCCTTAGATAAGCCTTGCCCCTTTGCTTTCACCTAAGGCATCTAGGTTTCCTTTGAGCCCAAAAAAAGCTCTCGAAACCCAATAACCATCTAGAATCCCCCCCCCCCCCCCCACTTCCTAGCGAGGTTCTAGAATTGGTCAATCTTAAATGTTTTAACATTGTCACCATTAGTCCTTCCACTTTTAATTAATCTAATTAATCCCAAAATTAATTCCAATTAATTTCTGATTGATTTTTAATTAAACAATACTATTTATAATTAATATATTATTCACATAATTTATTAATAAACTATTTATTTTTATTTCAAATTAATTTAGTAATCATATAATAAATTAATAAATATGTCACTCTCTGTAAAAAACAATCCAGTCAATTTCTAGGCTTGAAGGCAACATAAAAGGTCTTTCCTAATAATTCAAGATGATGCTAATTTAGATATTGATTTAGACACCTACACCAACAGTCTCCCACTTGGATAAGTCTATAACTAAATTACTGGTATAGCCTTTAAATTAAATAATGATACTTTCCAAAGCAACTTCCAAGCTTTGATCATATCAATTATTTGTCCTTTCGATAAGTGATCAAATATCACTCCGTTCTTCTAGATATCAAATGGATGCGAGACATGGATTGAAATCAATCTAATTTTCCAAAATTCTGTTTCTCAATTTCCTGATTTATGACGACTGAATTCAGACTACTAATTGTACATATCAATTCAGTCTGGGCTTGGCCAAGCACTTCAGATGTCGACATTAAATCATCTAGGGGGCCAAACATACCGCTTTTCCCGTTAGGGAAAAAGGAACGAATAAATTTTGACTCATATGCTTGTAGCTTTTTCTCACCAAATCATGCATGATATTATGTTTTATAACATCATGTTACTGATGCGTTTAAGCAACACCAATGCACAACCTAGTTGTAAATTACAACTCATATATCTCCGTTTTAAGAATATAGGAAATTATCATCTCATAATTACTTGTGATAGAATCCATGAAGTAATTCTCTGAGCGTGGGTTTATGAATTACTGTAATCTCCATTTTCTCAGTACTCGTGAACATTCTAGCAACACAATTGTTATGTGTAAACTCCTTAGACAATCTACAATCCAATTCATGACAACCTTACTTCACTACTTACTTCCAAAAGTAAGAGCGACTGTGGAATTTGAATAATCAAATCAATTAGGACGTAAAACATGCACAGTGAATCAAAATAATAAACTAATTAACTATGGTCTTAGAACTATAACATATAAATAATCTCAATTATTTAATCACCACAATAGTTACGACTTTATTCATTGTATAATATTTCGAGTAATCAACTAACCACTTGAATTAAATAACATCAGTTATGCCATGTTTTGAACATGCATACTATGTCTCTCTATGGCCCTTCCTAGTGAACAAATTGTAACACCAGCCAAATTATGGTCAAAAATTAAACTTTTTATAAAACCATAATTAAGATATACCAAGTGGTAGATATCGTAACAACGTTTTCAAAAATATGAAGAACACTAAAATCCGAGTTGTAACGAAGAAGTTATGACTAATCGAAGATCCGCAACAATAACAATAAGACACTGATAAAGTGTAAAATGCGAAATTCCAATAAAATACTTTTTAACCTTAGGTATCTAAATGAAAGTTATAGATATCCCAAAACCGTAAACATACATAAAAAGAACATCCAAATCTGACTTCATATGAGAAAGTTATGATTTTTCGAAGTTTCTGACGTAGCAGTAGACAACTAAAAACCTGAAATAGAGATCGAGCGACTTTTTGCCAACAAGACCTAAACGACAATCGAAGATCTCATCAATGGTATTACAACGGTAAAAAGTCTGACGAAAACAGACATCGGATGAGGAAGTTATGGATTTTTAACGGATTTTTCCTGTCCCGGCCTATTAAAAATATAATAGTAAAAATAAATTCAAAATTATCCGACGGAGTCTAAACGAAAGTTGTAGAGCGTAGTCTTACCTACGTGTGGATATAAAGAACGTCAAAAACGGAGTTCGTATGAGGAAGATATGAATTTTTGAAGTTTATTAAATAATTAAAATATTAAATTTAATTATAAATACCCGATATTATCCGAAGCAGGAGGAGTCACCGGTCTGATCCGGATTACGCCTAGCGTAATGCCTCGCCTAGCGTAATCCGAGGATTCGGACCCTATATAAAGGGTGCGAGGGTTCCAGGAAAAATTGCTCATTTCTTCTCTTTCTCATGCCGAAGCTCTGCGTTAAACCCCCGAAGCCATCCCGACATCCCGGTTTTCATATCCAAGTTTGGAAGGAAGTTTTACGCTCCCGAGAATCTCGAGAAAAATCAACTTTTCCAGTCAATGTTCGGCTCGATTCTTGTCTCACTTTCTTCAATCTATCAGGTGAGTTCATACCCCCTTTTATACACCTTCAAATACTTTATAATGTACTTTTAATACATTTCGGGGGAGAATACAAGTAAACACCCGGTTAATCCCAAGTTAAAACGTGAAAACTCTTGTTAAACTTTGCATGCATTAGATTTATACAAAATGCATAGTATCCAGGGTAGCAGTCCTTGTTAAACCATTTTATGCATTCATAGAACTTATGATTTATGCTTTATCAAACATTGTGAAGGAGGATAAACATTTCATACAAAACTATTATCTTAATACAGCCTTAGTTGAGAATCCATGAGATGATCACATCTTCAATGCTACCTTTTTGTTAAGAGGTACTACCTAAAGTCCTGTCTATTATAACCAGAGTCTTTCGTTAGGAGAGCGTGTCAAATGTGTATAGATCTATATGGGAAGTCATGATCCCGCGCCCTGACTGTTAGCTACAGTCCTCTGTGTGACAGTTTGTCATAACGTTTCGGCGCCTGAAGACCGTCGCCACAGGCATATTATGTTCAGTATGGTTATAAAACTCACCGGATAGACAATTATTATGGTATTCTGATTTTATGAATGAGTAGCTATTAAAACTATTCTTCATCTAACGAGTGTGATCTTCTTATAGCTTTATTATATAAAACTATGCCTCAACTTTTTAAGCATGTCAGTTGCTTGCGATTTTTGGTCTTGGACATTAGAGACTGCCTGCTACTTTAGGAAAATAAGTGATTTTCCTGTATCCAAAACAATCAACTAATAGGAAAATAAGGGATTTTCCTAGTACAACCATTTACAATTCACGACACGAACATTCATATGCATTTTCATACTTTTATAAGAAAATATGGGATTTTCTTGGAAAATGCACGAACTTTGGAAAGGCATACATTTTCTCAAAACCGCTTATGAACTCACAAACTTAATTGTTGACACTTTTTCTTTGAAATAACTTATATTCTCAGGGAACCATTAAGTAGGTTTGGAAACCAACTTTTGGGGATTAACGCTCTGACGTCAATTACTTCTTTTGAAAGATGTTTATGTATTTACCTTTTAAACATGTAACAATACAATTTGGTAAACATTATATGTATGGTGGTGTGTAATTGTTATGATACTTGACATGACGTCCTCCGCACCCGAACGTTTCTGCCGTTCTGCTTTGGGGGTGTGACAGATTGGTATCAGAGCATTGTTTATAGTGAACTAAGTATATCAAAACCATATTTTTGATATACAAACTATAAACACAACTGGGAAAAAGCACTATGAGTGAGAGTTATACTTTTAAAATGAAATTTTATAAAGTATACATGCATACATTATATAACAGGGTCAGTATCATAATGAAAACAATCTAGAAGTATTATAGATGAGTTGTACAACACAGGCATGCCATGGGATATGTAATCGGGACTGGAATGAATATAGCCTGATCAACTATATTTGTCTGAGAGCCGAACTGCATATACCAGGGGATAGCTACAGTGGACAACAAGGCTAAAACTTACCAAACTTATAAACTTTAGAATCAAACATAACATTTAGAATACTATAGGACTGTTTTATGCATACAATGGTTTAACTTTGATGTTCAACCTTATGTGCCTAAGTTCTAGACAATCCTTATCTCCCTATTCTCGTACAGACGTAATGGTCGGATTCCTTCTACCATGGGATCCCTACTATCCGAACCATTCAATCATTAAAGACTTATTGTCTTCATTGTTATTTCTTTGGAAGCGATGTCGCCTCGTAGATCTGCGCGTCGCGTAAACAACACAGCACCTACGCCACCGCCACCACCCCCACAATATGATCCCGTCATGGTACAGCCTGCTATCACTGCAGTAGTAGCAGCTGCTCTTACGCAAATAAACACTAACAGAGCTGGCGGAACTGGAAGCAGTACCAACCACCTTAATCATGGCACTATCCATTGTCATATCAGGGAATGCACATACAAGGAATTTTCGAATATGAATCCAAAGACTTTCAATGGGGTATGAGGAGTCATCGCACTTATGCAATGGTTCGAGAAGACCGAAACGGTCTTCGAGATCTGTGCATGCCCGGAGACTAGCAAAGTCAAGTTCGCCGCTTGCACTTTCTCTGATCGAGCCCTCACATGGTGGAAGGGCCATGTGAAAGCCCTATCCCTCCCAATTGCTAATGCCATGAGCTGGGAAGATCTCAAGATTTTGATCCTGGAAGAATACTGCCCGAGGGGCGAAATTCAAAGATTAGATCATGA
Organism: Lactuca serriola; assembly: GCF_051521515.1. Classification (NCBI taxonomy): domain Eukaryota; kingdom Viridiplantae; phylum Streptophyta; class Magnoliopsida; order Asterales; family Asteraceae; genus Lactuca; species Lactuca serriola. The sequence goes on from NC_136410.1 coordinate 201,166,724, forward strand.
GCTATGGAACCTAAGGATGACCGGATCGAACCTAGTCGCTTACACGGCCAGGTTCAGTGATTTGTCAACCTTGTGCCCAGGTATGGTAAACCCGGAATCAAAGAAGGTGGAGAGGTACATTTGGGGATTATGACCTCAGATCTAGGGGCATATCCTGGCCTCTAACCCAGTCACGTTTGATAGCGAGAACCACTTGGCTCAACGATTGCTTGATCACGGTGTCAAACAGGGTACTATTACTACTGTTTCGGAGCCACCGAGGGATATAGATGACCGAAGGAAACCTTGGGATAAGAGGAAGAGAGAAACCACACAAGAGAACCCCAAGAGGCAACAGTTAATGACAGCTCATGTTGTTACTGTCCCTACAACCCCCACACCCACAAGGCCGTACAACGACAACCAGCCTAAGTGCAACCGATGCAACTTTCATCATCACGGACCCTGCCGTGAAATGCATTGCATTAGGTGCAATAGTAAGGGACACACCATCTGCTACTGCAGGGAACCAGCCTAACCAACTGCTCCAACCATAAATGTGGGAGTAGACCGTACTTGTTTTGAGTGCGGAGCAACAGGGCACTTTCGAAGGGACTACCCGAAGGCAAACAATAGGAATGCTGGTGGAGGAGGCCGAGTATCCGTAATGGCCCAAGAGGAGGCCATTGCAGACCCCACGGTTATTCCAGTTCTGTTTTTCCTCGTTAGCCCATTAGCATGCATTTTATTTTATAGTGGAGCGGAGAGGAGTCTCATGAGTCATAAGTTTAAAAATCTACTCAAAAAAACACCCCAATCATTAAGTAGAACACTCATAGTAGTAATAACAAAGATAGACTACAAGCACTGAAAACACATATGCAGAATGCACTGTCCCACTAACGAAAATCTATCAATTTATAACGACAAACCCGACACAACTCCCAAACCATTTCTTTTTAGCTCCAAAATCCCTTAGCACTCACGAGAGGAGTATTATATTCTTTGCAACCTTCCCGAAGTATTACCGAGAGACTATTTAGGAATAGCACATGTACAACAAGTCAAGTTCAAACGCCCATGCTATTCAGATGATTCCAAATTCAGTGCAACATTCCAATCCTAAGCACGTTGATATTCGTCATCATTTCATCAGAGACATCGTTCAAAATGGAAAAGTAGAGTTGTTCTACATTTCATCCAATGATCAATTGGCTGACATTTTCACCAAGGCATTAGACGAAAAGTCTCAAAACAAATTAATTGCAAATATTTTCATGCTCTCAATGACTTCATTGTTTGAGTTAACTTTGCTTCTTTTTGCTTTCTCAAAACACAAAAACATGTGCGGCTTTTTATTATGTCTCTAGAACTTTATATAGTTTGCTTAATTTTTAATTCTAATATTTACAAGTATTTTTTCTCTTTATCATCTATCTTTCAGGAATATCTTTGATTTATCTACACCCCCACCCGTGGTTGCTATCTACAACCCAACGGTTTATTTTGGGTGACGAACTAGCCCATTCTATTCATATCCGACGTCGATGAAGCGTGAATAATCTTTTACCAAGGCGCGACACTTGTAGCACCAATCAAGGGTTTGAAACTAGTCATGTAGCCACGTTTATGGACTCATGGTAGCACAAGTATGCTCTATAAACATTATACTTTGTCAATATACAAGTATTAATGTTAATTATAAGATTCTCAAACACTTATACTCTAAGTACAAGGAACTTGTAGGTATACTAATTATTGATTAAGTAACCAATTATACCTAGTACACACACTCGTATATAATTGAAATAATATTTATACGTAGTAACCTTCCTTTGTATGGGATTACAAACACTTATACTCATAGTGGATGAAACTTATAGGTATACCGCTTATTTAGTAAGTAAAACAGTATACCTAGGATATATACAATATGTTAGAGACAAGTATGAGTCAAAATGACACTTTCAAACTATGTTTTATAATTTTTGAACTTTGAAAAAGTACTATTTTTACTCAAAGTCAAAACTTGTGGACTCACCAACTTTATGGTGACGTATTTTTAAAACGCGGGTGTTTTAAGGAACTTAATAAGCTAGAATATTACTTGATTAGGGAAACTTTTGTTAACAAATATTACTATCCTTTTTGTTCGTATGGAACATCTGTCTACTAAGACGTCTGCGATATTTCAGATACTATGTAATAATGACAAGCAATACAAGAGTAATGTAACTTTCTATTATCAATAAAAGTAGTTAATTTATAAAATTCTTTTTTACTGTTCAATGTATGTTTAATAACTGTGATACAAGAATGAAATGACACCGCCCGGTGTTTCCACCACCGACCATGGGTGTGACAAACAAGAAGCATGGAATCCATCTGCAATATCTCAAATATAAATGGCTTCATCATTCTTGGTTTATAGTGAGTTGTATTGTATATGTGTTTTTCTTAATTGTGTTTTCTTTTATAGCTACATTTGAAGATCAGATTTCTTGAAGAAAGGAAATTACTAAATGAGTACTTATGTCAAAAAATTCTTCTTTTGAAATTTCACTCAAAAGATTTTCTGCTTTTATGATTTTTCTAAAAAAGGCGACTCAAGCCTTATGAAAAAGCTGCAAAAATATAACTTTCTAGAAAATATTTCCTTGTTTAACTAAGTCTTTTGTTTGTATCTTATTATGTTGTGCTATTAAAAAAAAAGATTTGACGGTGGCAATTCGTGAGCCAAGTTTGTAACGATTGACAAATCATCGTCCCTAGAAGCATGTTGTTGTATGTGCCTAAATCTCTCTAAGTATCTCATCAGCAAGACCATCTGCTAAGAACATTGAGTCACCCCATCACGTTGATTGTCTAGCATCATTTACATTTTCTATGTGAGTTTGCATGTTCTAAATATAAATAATTTATCGAAAGGCTTGAGTGTTTCTTCTTAGTTAACTACCTTACCTAACTCTATCCCTGGAAGCATGTTTTCCATATGCATCAAGTCTTATGTTCTTGTGTAACATTGAGCATAAATCAATGGTTTACCCTGATTGCATAGTCATTAGCGTAAGAGTTACGTTTCTGGTCCTTAAATGACAAAGGGTTAATAATGTCCTTAACCCCCTAGTCTAAGTTATGACATGGTACCATAACTAATTGAAGGTGAATCTTTGATTCTAGACTGTAACTAACTCTATGATCTAAGGATTAAACCATTCTTGTTGATAGGTTATCATTGTTGATGATTCACGCTGATTCTACCTTAGCATGACTAAAATAATCCATTCTCTCCTAACTTTCTTCTTTAAAGCCTTATGATTCAGCGTAATGCACCATACACTGATGAGAGCTTCAAAAATCTATGGTGATGTTTAAGCTAAAACACCACAGCTTATCACACGCATCATACCACTCTTTCCTTTGTCTTCTAATAAAAGTGATTAATGAGTCACCATATAAAACCACACGCTGATGAGATCTTGCGATACGATATCACGGAATAGTAGCTTAAGCCCACACTATCATTGAAGACTTGAATTTTCTTGATGTGATCATTAGTGCTTTGAACATCAACACTTTCATCAACGGAAGCAAGAGCTTGAGCAAGTTTGAAAAACATACTTTTCCTTTTCTAGCTTCTTTTCTTTCTCGAACAACAACATTATTTTAAATCATGATTTCTCTCACTTCATCGACAATTATACCTCATACTCCAGCTAGAACTTTTAGATAAAAATGAGCTTGCTTTTCTTTGCAAGAGGAGGGGCTAAAGGATCAACAACAGTAGAAGTTCCAGTTTCAACGTCATGAGCCCCCCCCCCCCCCCCCCGAGAAAGAAGCTTTCCTATTTTGAGGATTGAGCTGATCATTATCAGACTCAGTGTTGTTGTTAGATTCATGAGGAATCTCCCCCTCAAAATATGATTCATGGTAGACAACCTTTAGAGGAACAACCGAAACAATAGCTTGTGGCATGAATCCCAGATCAAGAAATCCTTCATAGTCATCAGTCTCTAATTGTTCACTAGCATCTGGGACAGGCTGATCATATGTTGTTGCATCAACGTTGGAAATCTTTCTCTCTTCAGCTACAACAATTGCCTTTTCAACCCTTCCTGATTATGACACTTCACGTTGAGATGAAGTTCATGCGAGCACCGCCATTTGTATTTGTATTTCCAGATTGGTACTCTCTTGACTATTCTCTCCTTTTTTTGGAAACACCAAATTGGGGAAGAGAGCCAGGAGTTGGTGAAGGAGTGCATGGAGGAGGATAAGATGGTGGAGGAGGTAGTGGAGGAGGATTTGATGATGGAGGTGGAGGTGGAGGAGGATTATCACCTGGAGAGTTTAGTAGGTGTCATCAATAATCATATCATTATCCCCCAAGGTCATAAATCACATTATATCAGCAACATCCTTATGCACTCTAGTCGGCTTTCTCCCATGGACTGAGTTATCTTCACAAGTAGAAAATGTTGAGAAAGTACAATTGTTTCAAAATTGGAGATGGATTCCCCCTGATAAAAAGTAGCAGACTTAATAGGCATTGGCATTGGAGGAAGAGTCTCAACTTGATGAAAAGGAGAAACTGATCTTGGAGAGACCACATTTTGGATCAATGGCTCAACAGTTTGCATTACAAGTGGAGTTGATCCACGTTGCATAGCATCATCGGCAAAGGGAGTGGATGAAGCAGTAGATGAAAAATGAATATGGTTGTTTACACTTGGAGGAGAGTTGAATCCATGAACAATATCATCTTCTTCATCACCAGTGTCTTCCTCTTCATCAGCTGTGTTTTTTTTCTTAATTCCCATCATTATTATCCTTATCATCCTCTTATTCAGCATTATCCTCATCATCTTCTTCTTCAGAGTCATCATTCCCATTGTAGAACTTATCAGCTTCTTTTAAGATCTCAAGCTTAACCCATCTAAATTCATCCATTTTAAGTTCTTCTAATCTTTTACTAATCTCTAAGGAGATCAGCACACAATATCCTCTTTCCAGTTCAAAACTACTGAGTCCTTCCATTCTTCTCCGTGTGTTATTCAGGGAAGTGAAATGTTGTTGGACGTTCACAATTATCTATATCAATGTATGTTGAGTGTTGTGTAAGTGGGATATTTAAAGGTATTGTAAGCCTAAAAGTCATTATAGAATGTTATTTCTAATGTCATATGATTCTATAGGGTCACACTTTATACCAAGTTACTGCTAATTAATTATTATTAGTAAATATTACCAGAATTTGTATTTAATTGGAAAAAACATTATTTTATGAAAATAATATTTTTCAACATATTGAGAATTATTGTTTCCAAGAAATAAAACAAAGAGAAAAAAAACTAGCAACTATCATATGGTATGATTATTAATGTTCTTTGCAAACTTTTCGCCACTTTGAGTAGTCACTTAGTTTGTTACTAACTAACTAGTTGGTTGATTGTGTAAACAACAATCCATAACTTACTTGATTGGCCATTAAGCCATAAGTTGCATGGAGAGGTAGACACGTCTTTGTTTTCTTACATGATAACAGCCATGCTTGTACTTTTTTTTCATGATTTGTCTACTAGATGGAATGGTTTCTTATTACTAAAGTTTTAACATTTAAAGAAGAGTAAGTACCCAAAACACTATGAGTTTTTTTATCACCATTATTTCTAAAATAGGTCTACCAATTTTCGTGGTTTTCACCCCCTTTTTCCCACTTTGTTGTTCTTGTAAATGGTGTTACAATTAATGGCTCATATGTACTGTCCCAAAAATAAGACCCAAAAATTTCATTTTCAATTTAATAAAACTGTGATCCAAAATATTTTCATACAACCAAGATTCATCAATGTATATTACTACATCAAAAAAATATCAGAGTAAGTCACCAAATGAGGAATAAAGTGGTGTGTCCTATGAAATCATCTCGGGCTCTTCCTTTCAAACCAAAAGTATTTGAAATATAAACTAAAAACCATAAGCACAAAGCTTAGTAAGTTCCCTAAAAATACCACATACCATACATATCAAACACATAATGGGCCCCACCCGGTATACATATCTCTCAATCAACGGGCCCCACCCAATAAGTATAACGGGCCTCGCTCTAACGCGCATAACAACCCCTGCCCATTAAGTATAACAGACCTGGCCCTAACTCACACCACGGGCCCCGCCCAGCACACAAACATGCAAGTATAACTAGTAAAGCATACAAAATAACCTTTGGACCCCGCCCACTAAGCATACGAACACATACACATGCAAGAGTGACAAAGAAATCTAGAACCTTAACATAATAAACCCTAGGTCGGCAATGGTTCCTTCAACCCGCTAAACATGGTGAGGAGGACTCACCTCAGATTGCTAAATCTCACAGATAAATCTCTGGATGCTGGTCCAAAAATCCTTGTGCTATCATCATAAAATAAATTCCATTTAATAATTAGATCCCAACTCATACTAAACTAGGGTACAAGACCATTTTAACCTTTAAGTACTAACTACTAAAAAAGGGACGATTCCAAAATGGTCACCTGACGCCTAAATATGGCCTAATCGTCCAAATTGGGGCCCACACCCCTTTGTGGGCCTTTAACGAAAATAATCCAACATTAAGATATTAGCCCAAAATAGAAATTTGATGGCCCAACAAGGCCCTAATCTCCTAATGTCCAAATATGGGCCTAAAACTGAGAAGCCAAAAATTTGAAGCCCACCTGCTGAGCACATGGGGGCTACTTAGCTCGTACGCTTAGCATACTTCCTCTAGGTCTAGTAAGTGCAACGTATCAGCTTGGTATGCCCAACGTACTCCCCAGTTGACCGCCCTACCTCATTAAGCACTTAGTCCTTTGAGACTTCAAGCCAAACTCTTAGATTTGATTAAGTAAGGTAACTTTCATGTAAATTTGGAAACATTACATACATGTATGCCTTAATGGGGCTCAAGAGTTCAAAAAGGACTTAACCAAGGTCTTAACACAATGCATGGTCTAACACCATAACTTCTGGAGTGATTCAAGAAGTTCATAAACCACTCCAAGGACTCAAAAAGCATAAAATAACAACATAAATAGATCTAGCATGATGGATCATAAAGATGTGAGATTTTTACCTCAAAAAGATTGAAAATGATGAGTAAACCCCATATTTTCAAGCTCGAGACACTTCTCTAAATGGTCCTCTTCTTCTTCTCCTTCAAAAATCACCAACAAACACTCTTTAAGGCTCAAAACTCACAAACATACACTAGGGTTCCGATTTTTGGACAAAGGAGGGTGGCGGCTGGCTAAACATGACCAAATGAGGCTATCATAAGGTTTAAATAGGGTACAAACGCTATAAATTAGGGTTTCACTCATGCCCACGTACGCAATGCGTACTCCACATATGCCATGCATATGTGGTTAGGACCTGTAATCATGAATTGCACTACTACACCCAACATACTCCAACTTCCTGAAGTTGGCAATTTTGTACCCTAACCACCAATTATGCAAAACATTAACACAACCAAGGTCTAAACTGAAAACTACTTTGAATCGGATGTCACAATTCTTCCCCACTTAAATTATATTTCGTCCTCAAAATCATTTCTTACCATCACAGGTACGCCAGCCAGCTTGAACAATTCGACCACAACTCCGATGCGTAAGGAGTAAGCAACATCGAGCATATAATGCTCTTCCAAAATACAACTATAGCCAGACTTAGTAGGGCTCCCAAATCCTGACGATGAACGGATCCTTACTCAACATAAATTAACCCTTGAAGAATAAGCATTTCTACTCCGCCCAAAATCTGAAATTATAGAAGCTTGTTTGACTCCCTGACGGACAACCCATACTGAAGCACTACTAATTCAACTCCACTTTGCATTCCAAACTGATTTTCCAACTTCTGGTTACCTAGTTGTTTCCCTTGGAAAATAGAATCACCAACCATTCGCTGCTTCCGGAAACTTTTCACTTGATCAAAATGGATTATCTAATCGATCGAGTAACAGACTCATCCTGAAGCTAAAAAATCCATGAACATAATCAGCAACATGAGACAATCTGAGAGTTAAACCTTCTAGTGTTGAACAAGTCACCGATTCCTTAACTGCCGAACCTATATTCTACTGTTATAATTTTGAAGTCCCATAACTTGCCAGACCAACCCACAGGTATAACCATTCCAAAGCACATCACAAGGGCCTTCCTTACCATCAGAACTATGAATATCCCTTTTTGACCCTGAACCCTTCAGCTCATGCCTTTGGCATACATATTCCTTAATTAATATCTTATTGAAATAAAGATCTTGTACATATACACTCACGATTCCCAATGCGAGTCTCAACCAAAACCCAACCTAGTACATAAATCGCAACATGAGATCCAAGGATTTACACTTGTATTTCACCTGAAATTTCTAAGTCACGACAACCATTCACTAAACCAGGATATAAAAATACCCAACCCACCGCTAAGACTGTCGGTCTCACACCTGATCCAGCTACCAGGTTCCTGAGAGTCTAACTGATAAGGCTACCCTAGCTTATGCATCACCTATAGCCACTCACTAACCAGATAATCATCCCACTAAAACCATAATCCAATATCTTGACCCAACCTGTCCCTACCAAGTCTCACCTACACTACCAAAATCATGCGAGCCTCGCCCACGGGTCTCACCCAGTCTATACCAACGAACGGGCCACGGCCACTGGTTTCACCCCATTGAGAGCTACACAGGCCTAGCGTCGCTTCAGACCCCAATGGTCCTCTTCCTATTGCAGAGAAATGCTCTCCGGAAATACTGCTCGCCTTTCCTAAGGCACGAACTGATCTTCATTTATACCAACGACCCCCAACAATGGTCTATCTCAATTTGGCGAATACTATGATCCCATCGCAGACTTACAACATTACCACAACTGTCTAATATCCTAGTGAGTTCTATAGCTACCTTGTAGTCTTACAACACTCCCAAACTATATGCAAATCCGGTGAATGCTACGACCATCCTGTAATCTTACGACACCTCAATTCCGCCATGGTCACCTCCCATGGTCTTACCATACCAACCAAAACCGAACTGAGTCGACCCCGCATCCAACTATATCCCAATTAGGTGTTCGGTTCATGCTTCGAACCGTAAAGCCTTTATCAGACAAGAACTGGCAGAGAGACCCTGACACCAACCTCGACCTAGACCCATCCCCATACCTGCCATGTGTCCCTATAGTTGTGCAATGAAATCCGATTATCCTTACCTGAGAAATCCTTTAGACAGAAGATTCTCCCCCAATTGGGCTCGAATGCGTCCCTCTAATCCATAAGATTATATGGATTTCAAATCCATCTCGCAACCCTAAGTTTCAAACTGTCGACATCCTGAGTTTATAAATGCTAGCGTTTCATTACAAACCAATCTCCACGATCATACAACTCTCTTAAAATCCAAATGAATACTCCTTAAAATCTAAGCAAGCCCAATAATCCAAATTACTTCCCATTATATCGCACCAAATCCTTAGGTCCTTTATTGTGACAACCCGAAGTTTGGTTCATTGTCGTAACTCGTTTCCGTCCATAAAACTCGTCTTTAGCAAATTGTTCCGATTACGTTTTTAAATTAAGTCATTAAATTTGAGACTTCTATTGTGACTTAATGGGTGTCCAAACACGTTAGAAACACGTGAAAACGCTTTCGATACTTAATTAAATAAATTTTAATTACAACCTCGTCGGGTTACAAACACTTAATTGGGTACGACCAAAAGTCGTGTTTAACGTCAGTATCGGGTAGAATTCCACCGTGTCTCAAACTTAATCCATATATAAAGTTCAAAGAACTTCATTTGAAGCTTTTTCAACCTCTCTCTACTCTCTCTTGTAATTCCAAGCCTTTGATCCAAAAATCACCCCAATTCAAGCTCCAAATCGGTAAGATAACTATCCTAGCTCATAGATAAACATCTTTAGCCTTCAAATTCGTGTTTAAATTATGAAATAGGACCATAAACATGTTTTTACGGCCCTGGAACAGTCTTAGGCCGCAAACATATAGAAATGGGGTTTTTGAGCCTTAAAACCCTTCCAAACCACATTTAGAGCTTAGATATGACTTTTGGGCTTACAATATTGGACTTAGAACACCAAAAACTCATCATTTAAGGGGTAAACATGTGTTTGTGGCCCTAGAATAGTCTTAGGCCGCAAACACATAGAAATGGGGTTTTTGAGCCTTAAAACCCTTCCAAACCACCTTTAGAGCTTAGATATGACTTTGGGGCTTACATTATTGGACTTAGAACACCAAAAACTCAGCATTTAAGGGGTAAACATGAGTTTACGGCCCAAGCACATGCTTGGACCGTAAACACCATTTCTTAGGCCGTAAACACCTCCTAAGGTGTTAAGATGCCCCTTAAACACCTCCTAAGCCTTGGAATAATGTCTAGAAGCAACCACAAGTATGTTAGGGGCCTTAATCATCAAGAAAACTACCCCCTTAGGAGTTCACGGCCGTAAACCCCCCCCCCCCTCAAGGATGGGTTCCTGGGCCTTAAACTCCTATAAATGGATCAAATGGTGCCTTAACTTCATCCTATGACTTATATAGTGAGCTAGAAACACTTGTGATTGACCTAGGACCACCAAAACACACTTTGAATGAGTACATAAGAGTTTACGGCCGTAAACTCCTATTTTATTGCTGTAAACACCTCAAATGGTCCCTATGATGTTCAAATTCCATTCCAATGCCTTAAAACCAAGCCTAGCATTACCCTACAAGAGTTGTAAGACCGTTTAGCACCCAAGAACGCCCCCACAATGAGTTTACGGTCGTAAACTCATGGAGAGTTGGTCATTTGGGCCGAAAACTCCATTAGGAGTTTACTCTTGAAGAGCAAACTCCATATTCAAGTCATACACACCCTTAGATGCTACCCGGGTCACTCCTAACACTTGGAATGGAGTCTTTTCGAGTCTCGGAGTGTGTATTCTCAATTAATTAGTAGTACAAAGCCTAATTAGATACAAATGTGTATCTTTTCATACTACATAGGAACCTTTCACGCGTTCAAGCCCTGAACTAACGTTTAGCATCCAAACCGACACATTCCTCGATTGGTGAGTTCATACCCCTACTCCTTTTTCCGTGTTTTTCAAATGTTTTCAGGGGGAATACAAGAAAAAGTACATGGAAATCTTGTACTCAAACTTATTATTTCAGTTCAAATGTTTATATTTTGTATGCTTTTAATATCGAAAACCGTATTAACCAATAGTTCGAATTGCAGAGTTAGCTTTCAGACTAATTGTAGATTTCTTTATAAAATGTTATAATCTATGTTACAATTTATAATTTGCGAAGGATTCATACTAATCATAAATTAGGATTAATACTAATAAGATACGCCCTGGGATAGTAACAGAACAACGAAAGTACAGCTAGTGCACGCCTTTGGATGGCACAAAACTTCAAAATTACAGCTAGTGTATGTCTTTAAGTGCCACCAGAGTTTCAGAAATAATTCGAAAGTACGCCTTTGAATATCGACAGAGTTTCGAAAATATACACCTTTGGATGTCGATAGAGCTTCGGAAATACGTCTAAAGTACGCCATTGGAAGTCACCAGAACATCGAATATACAGCTAATGTACGTCTCTGAGTGTCTCCAAAGATTGGAAATTACGGATACGTAAAGTAGATATTCGACATTCAAGTGTAGGATAACCAGGCTATCAAAATACCTAACTAATACGACAAGTATGGTAGATACTAGTATATTGTATTCCGAACCAAGAACTAACCACGACTTTTAGGAAAATAAGGGTTTTTCCTGGGATAACATAACTGCTCTTAACCAAACTGTGTAACGAATGGATAACTAAACTTTCTTTATAAGAAAATATGTAACTACTCTTAACCAAACTGTGTAACGAATGGATAACTAAACTTTCTTTATAAGAAAATATGGGATTTTCTTGGATAACGACCTTTTCAGAAAACCAAAGGAAACTTATTCTTTTTCGAAAATAAACCACTTATGAACTCACCAGCTTTATGCTGATTTTCAAACTGCTTGTATTCTCAGGTCCGCATTAGACAGGTACACCGTGATCTTTTGGAGAAGACGGAGCGTATAGAAGACTCGTCTTAGCTTCTGTTCATATGATATGTATGTATAACACTTGTAACACTTTGTTTTCAGACAATGTAAATATTTCTATTTAATGTAATGGTTGTGTTTACTACGCTTACTATGTACATTGGTTGCGATACTACATGACGTCCTCCGCCCCAGAACGTTTCCGCCATCGGTTTCGGGGTGTGACAGATTGGTATCAGAGCCCTTGTTTATAGTGAACTAGTATACCAAAACTTACGTTGTATAAGACTATAAACACTAAGGGGCCGAAGTGCTCTGAACTAAAAGTATACTTTAAAATATAAGTATTTTCAAAAGTATACAAGTATACCTAACCGTCGGAATCCGTAACTACAAGTAGAACAAAACATAAGTAATTGGGTGTTGTACGCTGCGGTTAAACCTGGGCAGTTATGTAGTCGTGTCTATGGTCAATATAGTCTGATCAACTGTATTCATTTGAGACACGGCCAACATGTGTTTGGGAGTGACTATGGTGTTCAGCATGCCTAAAACTTACCCAGTACCCCAACAACGAGCCGTCGTCGCAGCGGAACATGAAATACCATGCGAGTATTTCTAGAGCCAACTTCGTTATAGAAATCCTCATTCCAGCGTTGCTCCTCAATCATTCCTTTAGTGATAGTTTATCTGCTTTGATAACTCTTTCCTGCTTTATCGCTTAATGGAATCCTTTATCTTTCTTAATGAGATATCTCCTGTTCCATATCTCTTGATTCATTTCAGACGACTTACCATCCTCTCCTTCCTGATCTTTTTAGATCAAGATGCCTCCAAGAAAGAGACCCGGCTCAAAGAACAACAATCCTCCTCCGCCACCACCTCCTCCTCAATTTAATCCCGTTATGTTTCAAGCAGCTGTTAATGTTGTTGTGGCTGCTACCATATCACAAATGAACCTCAGTAGTTTAGGTCGGCAAGGAGGTGGTACCCACCCCCAAAACCAGGAAGGTAGCCAGGGACACCGGAAGAAGTGTTCCTACAAAGACTTTATGAACGCAAAACCCACATCTTTCGACGACACTGAAGGTGTCATAACCCTAACTCGGTGATTAGAGAAAATCGAATTTATCTTCAAGATCTGTGCCTGTTCAGAATCCGACAAGGTGAAATTCGCCGCCTACACTTTCACCGATAAAGCTCTGACATGGTGGAACGGCTAAGTCAAATCCCTAACCCTACCTGTAGCCAATGCTATGGGTTGGGAGGTCATGAAGGAACTTCTGCTTGCGGAGTACTTCCCTCGGGGCGAAATGCAGAAGCTGGAGCATGAACTCTGGAACCTGAAGATGAAGGGTTCCGATATCGCCGCTTACACTTCGAGGTTTGACGACTTGGCGCTTCTTTGTCCGGGAATGGTTACCCCGGAAAGCAAAAAGATTGAGAGGTTCATATGGCGGTTGACCCAGCCAACCAAGGGTAATGTATTAGCTGCGAAACCAGACACATACGACAGCTCCAAATGCCTAGCGTAAAACCTGATTGACCATAGTGATGACCTAGAGGAAGCAGCCACCACTCCTGAGCCGACAGAGAGAAGTGGTGAGAAAATAAAATTTTGGAAGAAGAAGAAGAGTCAGTTTTCACAGGAGTCCTCGAAGAAACAATAGATAGTGGCAGTCCACGCTGCCACTACCCCTGCTGCTGTTTCTGTCGTCGGTTCCTCAGCCCAAGCACCTATCACTGGATATGCTGGTATTCTTTCGTGGTGCAACTGGTGCAGCTACAACAATCGTATCCCTGGCCCATGTCGTGAGAAATTTTTCAAAAAACTGTGGCCAAGAGGGTCACCTTGCACGAAGCTGCAGAACCCCAACCCAATCAACCAATCAAGTCTCCGGAGCGGGTATCAGTCAGGCCTGCTACGGTTGCGGCGAAGTCGGGCATTTCAAGCGAAACTGCCCCAAGACAGCAACAATTGCCAACATTGGAAGAGTCCTAGCTATAGGACAAGATGAGGCAGCCGCCGATCCCACCGTTGCCACATGTATATTCCTCTTCGACAACCCTTATACTTGCAATCCTTTTTTATTATAGTGCTGAAAGAAAATCTGTTAATCATTCGTTCGAACAACTTTGAATCATAGTCCTCAATTAGTAACCGAAGCATTAAACGTCGAGATAGCTAACAGTGAGAAAGAGAGCATTAGCGGCAAACTTAATTTCAGCCCTCGCATCGTTTCGTGCATCAAAGCCCAAAGGCTTCTGCGAAAGGAGTACCATGAATTCCCAGCCTATGTGATCAACGAGAAACAGGAAGTTAAAGACCTCGAGAGCATCCCGAAGTCTGCAATTTTCCTGATGTCTTTTCCGAAGAGCTCCCGGGAAATCCTCCCGAACGCTAAGTAGAGTTTTGCATCGACCCAATTCCCGAAGCAAACGCTTTAGCCAAATCTCCGTATCGCTAGGCTCCAGCAGAAATGCAGGAGTTACCCAGTCAGCTTCGAGTTCATGAGAATGATGTTTCCAAGACAGCATTCAGGACTCGATATGGTCACTACGAGTTCGTAGTGATGCCCTTCGGTCTAACAACTTTCCTTGGTCACGTGGTAAGCAAGGAAGGCATACACGTGGACCTGTCCAAAATCCAGGCGATAGAGAATTAGTCGTCATCGAAGACACCCACAGAAATTCATCAATTCTTGGGTCTCACTGGCTACTATCGCAAGTTCATCCATAATTCATTCAGAATCGCCTAACCCCTAATCACTCTGACACAGAAAGGTGTACCTTTTTGTTGGAGATTGTGTCCTGTTGAAAGCTTTACCCCGGAAAGTCATGATACGATTTGGAAAGCGCGTAAAACTTAACCTGAAAAATGTAGGACCTTTCGAAATCCTCATTAGGATCGATCCCGTAGCTTACAAACTCCGACCACCTTCAAAACTTAGCAGCATCCATCCGATATTCCACGTCTCCATTATTAAGTAGTGACTATCCGATGAAACCCTAGTAATCCCTTTGATGGGACCGAAACCAACGAAAGTCTGAACCTCATGGAGGAACCAATCGAAATCATAGATCGATAGATTAAACATATGAAACAAAGCCGTATCCCAATAGCGAAGGTTCGCTGGAATGCCATGAGAGGACCCGAATTCACTTGAGAGCACGAAAATCCGATGAAGCAGAAGTATCTGTATTTCTTTCCAAATCCATGAATTGTATCTAAAGTTTGAATTTTGGGACGAAATTCCATCTAACGGGGGGATAATGTGACAACCCGAAGTTTGTTTCATTGTCGTAACTCGTTTCCGTCCATAAAACTCGTCTTTAGCAAATTGTTCCGATTACGTTTCTAAATTAAGTAATTAAATTTGAGATTTCTATTGTAACTTAATGGGTGTCCAAACACGTTAGAAACACGTGAAAACGCTTTCGATATTTAATTAAATAAATTTTAATTACGACCTCGTCGGGTTACAAACACTTAATCGGGTACGACCAAAAGCCGCGTTTAACGTCAGTATCGGGTAGAATTCCACCGTCCCTCAAACTTAATCCATATTTAAAGTTCAACAAACTTCATTTGAAGCTTTTTCAACCTCTCTCTACTCTCTCTCTATAATTCCAAGCCTTTGATCCAAAAATCACCCCAATTAAAGCTCCAAATCGGTAAGATAACTATCCTAGCTCATAGATTCACATCTTTAGCCTTCAAATTCGTGTTTAAATTATGAAATAGGACCATAAACATGTGTTTATGGCCCTGGAACAGTCTTAGGCTGCAGACACATACAAATGGGGTTTTGAGCCTTAAAACCCTTCCAAACCACCTTTAGAGCTTAGATAAGACTTTGGGGCTTACAATACTGGCCTTAGAACACAAAAAACACATCATTTAAGGGGTAAACATGAGTTTACGGCCCAAGCAGATGCTTGGACCGTAAACACCATTTCTTAGTCCTTAAACACCTCCTAAGGTGTTAAGATGCCCCTTAAACACCTCCTAATCCTTGGAATAATGTCTAGAAGCAACCACAATTATGTTAGGGACCTTAATCATCAAGAAAACTACCCCGTTAGGAGTTCACAGCCGTAAACCCCCCCCCCCCAAGGATGGTTCCTGGGCCGTAAACTCCTATGAATGGATCAAATGGTGCCTTAACTTCATCCTAGTTTGCTGCCGTAAACTCCTTAAATGGTCCCATGATGTTCAAATTCCATTCCAATGCCTTAAAACCAAGCCTAGCATTACCCCACAAGAGTTTTAAGACCATTTAGCACCCAAGAACACCCCCACCATGAGTTTACCGCCATAAACTCATGGGGAGTTGGTCATTTGGGCCGAAAACTCCATTAGGAGTTTACTCTTGCAGAGCAAACTCCATATTCAAGCCATACACACCCTTAGATGCTACCCAGTCACTCCTAACACTTGGAATGAAATGTTTTCGCGTCTCGGAGTGTATAATCTCAATTACTTAGTATGTCAAAGCCTAATTAGATACAAATGTGTATCTTTTCATATTACATAGGAACCTCGCACGCGTTCAAGCCCCGAACTGACGTTTAGCATCCAAACCGACACATTCCTCGATTGGTGAGTTCATACTCCTACTCCTTTTTCCGTGTTTTTCAAATGTTTTCATGGGGGAATACAAGCAAAAGTACAAAGAAATCTTGTACTCAAACTTATTATTTCAGGTCAAATGTTTATATTATGTATGCTTTTAATATCGAAAACCGTATTAACCAATAGTTCGAATTGCAGAGTTAGCTTTCAAACTAATTGTAGATTTCTTTATAAAATGTTATAATCTATGTTAAATTTTATAATTTGTGAAGGATTCATACTAATCATAAATTAGGATTAATACTAATAAGATACGCCCTCAGATAGTAACCAAACGACGAAATTACAGCTAGTGCACGCCTTTGGATGGCACAGAACTTCGAAATTACTGCTAGTATATGTCTTTGAGTGCCACCAGAGTTTCGGAAATAATTCGAAAGTATGCCTTTGGATATCGCCAGAGTTTCAAAATATACGCCCTCGGATGTCGATAGAGCTTCAGAAATACATCTAAAGTACACCATTGGAAGTCACCAGAACATCGAATATACAGCTAATGTACGTCTCTGAGTGTCTCCAAAGATTCGAAATTACGGATAAGTAAAGTAGATATTCGACATTCGAGTGTAGGATAACCAGGCTATCAAAATACCTAACTAATATGACAAGTATGGTAGATACTAATATATTGTATTCCGAACCAAGAACTAACCACGACTTTTAGGAAAATAAGGGTTTTTCCTAGGATAACATAATTGCTCTTAACCAAATTGTGTAACGAATGGATAACTAAACTTTCTTTATAAGAAAATATGTAACTACTCTTAACCAAACTGTGTAACGAATGGATAACTAAACTTTCTTTATAAGAAAATATGGGATTTTCTTTGATAACGACCTTTTCAGAAAACCAAAGGAAACTTATACTTTTTCGAAAATAAACCGCTTATGAACTCACCAGCTTTATGCTGATTTTCAAACTGCTTGTATTCTCAGGTCCGCATTAGACAGGTACACCGTGATCTTTTGGAGAAGACGGAGCGTATAGAAGACTCGTCTTAGATTTTGTTCATATGATATATATGTATAACACTTGTAACACTTTGTTTTCAGACAATGTAAATATTTCTATGTAATGTAATGGTTGAGTTTACTACGCTTACTATGTACATTGGTTTCGATACTGAATGACGTCCTCCGCCCCGGAACGTTTCCGCCATCGGTTTCGGGGTGTGACATATATGCTGGTGACAAAGACTATAACCCTTGACCGAAACTCGCGAATCTTTACTCCAACTTCTTGTTCCCAGAGGGATCTCTGCATTCTAACCATCTTCCACCTTTGCAATTACGAAAATCCCTTGGCACACCCGTTGACCAAACAACCCATGCGACTACCACCTTCATCTCCCTACAGCCACCCCTTCCCTAGCAACAATAGTGATTTGGACCCAAAGGTCCTTCCATAGACGGCTGTCGATCCTACCGGAACAAATGCTATAACTTTCGAACTCTCACCCCGTTGATGAACTATTCCTGCCGATTCGACCACAGATCCTCCAAACAATACTCCTGAACTGACCCTATCAAAGAACCACAAAAACAATCGAACAACTAAATCCCGCCCGACAAGATATGGCTCTCTAATAATTCTTGATCGCATAACTCAGAAGATAACAGAGAATTGAACCAATGATAATGCTTACCCATACCAATACAAAATTCCAAGGGAAGAAAAAATATTGATAATAAGGATGAAGAAGACTAAAGGTAACATATCCGTAACAACATCTGATGAAACTTTGGCATCTACGTACTAACACCACAATGTTCAGTTCTTCGTTATTGGGGCTCCTAAGTGGAATACTCCAGCCTCTTCTAAACGCGGTCTACGGTATGCAAAATGGCATAAGACAGTTCATTGAAAGATTACTCGGTCAATAATAGAGGAAGTCTAAACCCTATATGGGGCTATTGGAAACTTTCTGATGTCACAACTCCAAACCTAGTGGGAGCAATCTACACCGTCAGAAATATGAAACGCATTGAGGATTGAACTCTAATTTGTTGAAATGTAGGAATTACGATATGGTGCTAACAGTCCTACCATACAAAAGGTTTCTGATCCGACGATACAACACTGACCAAGAACATATTTGTATTAATATCATTACAGAACTGGGGCTCAAAATACATACCAGTGATTTCTTGCGGCTCGATCTTGACCCCCTGAGGAACGATGAGCGTTGGGACATGAACTCCCTCCGCCACCCAGGTAGGACAAATGGACTTGAAATGACCTAGTTAGTGACAATGAAAGCATATTTGATCCTTTTTACAATCCTGTAGTACATGCCCTCTTTCCCCACACTTGAAACACCTGAACTTGTGACAAGAAAACTCGTGAGTTTCCCCACACTTGCCACATATCTCATGGATCTCCTGACTTCTAGCACCCATGTCATCTTTACCAAACTCTCCACCCTTTCCAATCCCCCCAAGCTATGTGTGTGCCTTCTTTTTCCTAGTCGTGCCCCCACACCTAATTTTCCATCGCTATCAGCCTCACCATCTTCTGTTGCAGCATGCGATATTGTGGCCTGCTCCTCAAATTGGACAATCATTCTGTCAGTGATCCGGCCAATGATACCATGATACCTGTAACATCCGGATTTTCAGGGTTATTATTGTATAGTTTAATCTTTTGGTTAAAGGAGAGACTCAATGAGTTGAGGATCCAACTCGCCAAGTCGATTAGGGCTTCTCACACGGATTTAATGAGTGGACTCGACGAGTCAGAGGAGGGACTCGCCGAGTAGGTGCTGGGCGGAGAAACCCTAACTTCTCGGGTTTGGGACCTATTTAAAGGTCCTTATGGCCTTCATTTGCAGCTATTACACCCCGAGAAAACCCTAGAGAGAAGAGAGAAAGCATATGGTGCAAGAGGAGGGCTAATTCATCATCTTTTGGTGTGTCTTAGCAAAGGGAAGGATGGTGTGACAACCCGAAGTTTGCTCCATCGCCGTAACCCGTTCTCGTCCATAAAATTCATCTTTTTCAAATTGTTTTTGTTTAAGTTTTTTTAAATTAAGTCATTATCTTTGAGACTTCCATTATGACTTAATTGGTATCCAAACACGTTAGAAACTCATGAAAATATCCCAAACTATTATTTAGAAAATTTTTAGTTTCGACCATATCGGGTTACAACAACTTAATTGGGTGCGACCAAAAGCCTCGCTTAACATCAGTATCTGGTAGAATTCCACCGAGTCCCAAACTTTAACCATATATAAAGTTGAGAGAGCCTCATTTGAAGCCTTTTCCACTCTCTCCTCAATCCAAGTTCTAGGTTCCAAAATCATCAAATTCAAGCTCCAAATCTTCAAGGTAACTATCCTAGCTTATAGTATAACATCTTTAGCCTTCAATTTCGTGTTCAAATCATGGAATAGGACCATAAACATGGGTTTACGGCCCTGGAACAACCTTAGGCCGTGAACACATGCAAATGGGGTTTTTGAGCCTTAAAACCCTTCCAAACCACATTTGGAGCTTAGATATGACTTAGGGGCTTACCAAACTAGACTTAGAACACCTTGAACTCATCATTTAGGGTGTAAACATGAGTCTACGGCCCAAGCATATGCTTGGACCGTAAACACCATTTCTTTGGTAGTAAACTCCTTTTAGGGTGTTAAGATGCCCCTTAAACACCTCATAAGCCTTGGAATAAAGTCTAGAAGCAACCACAAACGAGTTAGATGCCTTGAACTAGATGAAAACCACCCCACCATGAGTTTACAGCTTTAAACTCATGGGGAGTGGATCATTTGGGCCATAAACTCCCTTAGGAGTTTATTCTTGAAGAGTAAACTCCATATCCAAGCCATACACATCCGTAGATGTCACCCAGGTCACTACAAACACATGTAATGAAGTGTTTTCGCGTCTCGAAGTGTTTATTCATATTTGATTAGTAGTCAAAAGCCTAATTAGATACAAATGTGTATCTCTTCATATAACATAGGAACCTCACGCATAATCAAGCCTCGAACTGACGTTCAGCATCCAAACCGACACACTTCTTGACTGGTGAGTTCATAACCCTACCCATTTTCAATGTTTTTCAATGTTTTCAGGGGAGGGGGAATACAAGCAAAAGTACAAGAAATTCTTGTACTCAAAACTTATTATTTTATGTGTTATATTTGTATTTTCGTATGCTTTTAACAATGGAAATTGAATCGGACAACCGTTTAACTTGCACAATTAATTACCATACTGTTTGTGAAAATATTTATAAAACATTATATTTTATAATTCACAAATGATTTTCATGTTATTTCTGTTAAAAGCATTAACCTTAGAATTTTGATACATCCTTGAACTCACTCCCCTTAGATATGAGAGTGAAAGACTTCAGCACTTTAGATCCATCCTTGATAACACTCCCCTGAATACGAGAGTGAAGGAATAATAAATTAGAAAGTTCTATATTAATATTATATTTGATTTCATTAAACCTAAGATTTGAGTTATGTCCTTGATAGTACTCCCCCAAGATACGAGAGTAAAGGACCAATAACATTAATCTTAGAACATTTGATATGTCCTTGGTACACGCCCCCTAGTTACGAGAGTGAAGGACTAAAAGATTAGAATGTTCTGTTTTATTATTTTAATTTCATTAATCTTAAGATTGGAGTAACGTCCTTGATAATACTCCCCCTAGATTCGAGAGTGACGGACTATCCCTGTAACCAGAATCTCCTGGAGGGAAGGCGTGACTTGAGTGTATAGATCTATACAGGATTGACTACCCCGCACCTGGCTGCTAGCTACAGCCGAACCAAAAGGTTCAAGGGTGACAAAAGTCATAAAAGGATACTGGCCACGTTCTGAGCCTTATCTAGTCTATAGTATGGTTATGGAACTCGCAATCAAGATTATGAAAACTTTTCTACTTACTTATTAGTTTTATATACGTGTTAAAACTAATGTACTTTTCAAGGATAAACAGGTTTTCAGGAAACATCACACGAACACATAAAGTATGGTAGACACTTGTACATTACTTTCAGAAACCGATAACCAACTATAAACTTTTAAGGAAAATAAGGGTTTTTCCTGGGATAACAAAATGTACATAACCGGATCGTATAACAAACGGATAACTAAACTATACTTACAAGAAAATATGGGATTTTCTTGGATAACAAACTTTTTTGGAAAACCAAAGGAAACAGGTACACAGCGATCTTTTGCAGAAGACAAAGCGTATAGAAGACTCATCTTACTTTTGTTCATATGATATATATGTATAAATCTTGTAACACTTTGACTTCAAACAAATGTAATAATACTATGTAATGTAATGTTTTGTGTTTACTACGCTTACTATGTACATTAGTTACGATGACGTCCTCCGCCCCGGAACGTTTCTGCCATCGGTTTCGGGGTGTGACAGATGGATTTCAAGCTAGGATGTCTTGTAGGACTCAAATCTTCTATCATTTCATTTAGAGTTGTTGTGAGAGGTAAGGATTCATGTCCATCTTCATTTGGGTGATAGATTTCAAGAATCTAGGGTTTCTTCTCTTCTTTTGGTAAGAGATCTAGAGTATGTGATGCCCCCTTGTGTATATATCTTCAGATCTGGACCTTGAGAGGTCCAGAGAGTCCCTATTTCCCAGCTTTATTAGGTCCTTTATGAGTTTGGAGCTACGGTTATCATTTTAAGGGTCATTTCTCCATTTATGGCTATATGTGAGTTGCATGAACGTAAACTTTGAACCTTTACGTGTTTATGGAGCTTGGGAAGGTCGGATCTATGGATTAGAGGAACAGATCTGACCTCAGAAGGTCGTTTGATTTTGATCATGAAAGCAACTCCTCGAGTTCATATTTTGACTCGACAAGTCGAGTCGGGTTGCACCGCGATTCGAATTCAATGGAAACCCGTCAAGTGGAAGGTTCACTCGACGAGTCGAGTGAGACCTTGGAGGAGTCAGAATATACACATGGACTCGCCGAGTCACCCTTGTGTACTCACCGAGTCTAGTCAGAGTTGACCATTGACTTGAATTGCCTTTTGTTGACTTTGGGGTTTGGTCAACATAGGTGATAGAGGCCTTGGAGGGGTAAAATGGTCTTTTACCCACTATCTGAGTAAAGAGGGAAAGAGTAATCGCTGGTTTAATTAGAGTTGAGACTTCGAGTGTTAATTAGAGATATTTTCCTTATGTGTCAGGCGGTGATGTGTTCGAGATTCAAGTGTGAGGATATCTGCTTTCTACTTGCCAGGTGAGTCTTCTCACTGTACTTTACCTAGAGTGGTAACAGAGCTATGTGACAGAGTTATTGTATGCTATCTATGCGATGTGTGGCACTTCATTATTTCTATATGATTTATGATGTGTGTATATAAGAGTTAGGACTAGAAGGTCCACAGAGCTAGCACCAGAGGGTCCACAAAGTTAGGTTTAGAGTTATGTGCCAGTGTATTTGTATGCTATTTATTTTATGAGATTTATTGTGATATGTGATATGCATGATTCAGAGTTATCAGAGTTAGGACCTTTGGATCCATAGAGTTAGGACCGGAAGCTCCATAGAGAGTTGGGACTGGAGGGTCCCACTGAGACACACTGACCAGAGGGTCAACAGAGTTATAACCTTTAGTGGCTAATATGTGTTAGAGTGGTATTTTGGGGAACTCACTAAGCTTCGTGCTTACAGTGTTTTGTGTTATATGTTTCAGGTTTTCTCAGGATCACGGGACAGCACCGGCTCGATTCTACACACCAGAGGAAGCGTTTGTTTTGAGGATCCTGGTTTATTAATTGATTGAAAAAAAGAGTCATGTATAGTATTTAAAACAAAAAGGAGATTTTTATGAAAATTGTTAAAGAGATAAACTATTTTAAATGAAAATTTTGTTTTGAAAATTTCGGTGTTACAAGTTGGTATCAGAGCCTTGGTTTGAGGGATTCGGATGCACCTTCGGGTAAAACTGGACTCAAATAGAGGAAGTAAGAAAAGTTTTCAAAGAAATGATTTTCTAAAAGTCAATAAGAGTTAAAATAGGAAGCGAGAAAGAGCAGTGTGTACAATCAGCCAGAGCCCGAACGGTGATTTCCCAAAATACCCTTACTTTTGTGTTATGAGATATTTATGATACATCTTATGAGATATTATGCATGCTAGAGACAGGCTAGGTATTTCATATCTTAGGACTAGAGTGGCCTGATTTGTGATGCCTTAGCCTAGGAGTTGTTGTTATATGTGATGCACTTTTGAGTATGAGTAAGAGTATTCAGTTGGAGTCCTTTTAGGGGATTTGAGTAGAGGAGTAATATAGGAGAGATGCCTAGATGATTGTTGTGGTGCTTATCGAGAGAATAATTAGAACCCGTGAGGGGTAGAGTTGCAGAGTTTGGTGGTACTTTTGAGAATGAGCAGAGTAAGCGGAGTTATCGTCCAGAGTGAGTTCAATGTATTCTTTGACGCCCGAATGTTGCTTGCTTCATGCTTTGTAGAACTCTCAATGATGGGGGTCAGCTACCAAGTGAATATGACGATATTCAGGAGGTATATGGTTGGCATCATTAGGAGCTCTTCAGCGGCTGATGGAGGAGAAGTGGGAGGACCAAGGAAGGGCCTAGGGAGTAACCTTAGCCAGATGAGTATGCTGGCAGAGTAGAGCATTTCGCTGAGGAACGAGCACGCGTGACGGAATTGGTGAACGAGAAGGTTGAGCAGCTACTTAGGAGCTCTGGGATGGTCCGTGTGGAAAGTATGGGTAGATGTGGCAGGTAGTATGGGCCTGTACTACTAAAAGAAGAGGACCCATACTCGATACAGGGAGTATTCTGAAGATTCTAAGTAGCGGATTGAGGAGTGATGTTATGGTTCGAGTACCATACATCGGAGCAGATTAAGGAGTGATGTTATGGTTCGAGTACCTTACATCGGAGCAGATTGAGGAGTGATGTTATGGTTCGAGTACCATGCATTGGAGCGGATTGAGGAGTGATGTTATGGTTCGAGTACCATATATTGTAGCAGATTGAGAAGAGATGTCATGGGCTGAGTACCATGGTTCTTAGCAAATGATGCTTGTGATTCTCTGGTTGTCCGGTCAGGATTGATTGGTGGAATTTGGACGCGATGGGGTTTTAGGTATGAGGGCCATGATTAAGTCCGAAGAGGCATCCCTTTCAAGGTAGGTCGAGAGCATTTCAGAGTATTTTGGTAAGATGTTAGTTGTAGTCGCAAGACTCACGGATTAGTAGAGAAGGCATTTATGGGGGATTGCGGTTTGAGTGAGCAATCAGTCGATGGAGGAGATGTCACCTTCTGTGACCTGATGGGTGTTGTTTATGTTTCCTATGGGAAGTAGGAGAGGCGTGAGATTTTAGTTTTGGGTTTAGGAGTAAACCCTACGGGTTGACATTAATGACGATTTTTTCCACCAGAGTATCAGGCAGCATGTCTGCTGCAAGGAAATGATCTACCATGAGCAGGTAGTCAGTGGGGACAGGGATGGTCAAGGACCACATCACACCCTAATTAAGTATAGTAGGGCGTGTGGTTGCGGTATCAGTGGGTAATCCAGTCGAGTATATCAGATCGGTGGCTCTTCTGTCTATGATGGATATTGAGTATGGTAGGGGAGTCCTTATTCTCGTGATAATTCACGTGTTGGAGCGTGGGTTGAGAAGTTGAGGATGAGGAGTATGATGATTTATTGGTTCAATCTAAGAGTCAGTGATAGTATTGGACAGTTGGGATGTTTAGTATTGGGATGGTATGAGACTTCGAATGGCTAGAGGCAGTCCTGATGAGAAGTTCATAAGGATTTCTTCGGAGAGTTAGGGTATTTGAGGTTTCTTGATCTCTACATGGGGAGATCATTGGGCGTTGTGTGGCACCTTCTAAGCGTCGGTGCGATGTTTTTGGAGGAAACCGTCTGTGGGGTAGACTGTTGATGCGTCAATTGGTGATGGTTCGAACCCTAACTGGGGGAGAATCGGGTATTTTATTAAGGGAACCAGAGATTTGTGCAAGAGCAGTTAGGGGTTGGATGCAGAAACCTACGTGTGACAACCCAAAAATTTCTGTTAGTTCTAACGTCGAAATTAATTACGTCAAAAATTAGTCAAATTTATCCCGAAAATATTTTTGACCGGATTTAAACCCGTTGGAATATTTTAAATAATATTCGTCAAGGGAACCAAAAATTAAGGTGGCATAATTTTAAAATGTTGTCGTGTTTAACGTTAGTCGTTAAAAACCTCATTTGCGGTTGGTCAGGTGAACCCCAACCAGGCCATAAACTCCACCCTATATAAGGGTGGAGTGGGTTTCATTCCCACCTTAGACTCTCTCTCTCTCTTTCTTTCTACTTTCTCTCTCTAAAAACGGGTTTTGGTCAAAAATCGCCCCTCTGAGCCTCAATTCGGTAAGTAAACCTCCCTAGCTTGTTATCTAACTTATCTAGCTTGCAAATTCGTGACTTAATCATCCAAAAACCTCAAGAACATGAGTTTACAGTCCAAGAACACCTTCATGGACCATAAACACTCATAATGAGGTTTTAATGTTCAAAAACCCTTCCAAACCACTTCTAGTGCTTAGCAATGACTTAGAGGCTTACCCGAAAGGACTTAGAACACCAAAATCGGACCAAATGGGGAGTAAACATGAGTTTACGGTCTAAGAACATCCTTAGACTGTAAACCCATATGCATGGACCATAAACACTTGTTTAAGTGTTAAACTACCCCCTAAACACCTCCAAGGCCTTCCATGAACTTCCTTGAGTGCATAGAACCTTATTTTCCTTCATTATATGCACCAAAGCATACAAAAACATGTCACCCTTGAGTTTACGGTCCAAGAAGGTTCTTAGACCGTAAACACCCATTCTTAGACCATAAACACCTCCAAAGGGTGTTAAAGTGCCCTTAACACTTTGTATGGCTTGGAATTGGACCTAGAACTTCGTATGCTTAACCTACAACCACCAAAACATAGGATTCATGGACAAATGAGTTTACTACCATAAACGCATGTGTTTAAGGTAGTAAGCTCCCCAATAACATCTTCTTAGACCGTAAACACCTTTCCAAGGTGTTTAAGTGCCCTAAACACCTTCCTATGCTCCTAAAAGTGACTAGAACCTTACATGCATGAGTTAGAACCACCAAACAACAAAAGAAATGGACCAACATGATTTTACCACCGTAAAATCATGTGTTTGCGGTTGTAAAATCCTCAAGGAGTAGTCATAGGCTGTAAACTCCTTAAATGGACCATTTTGAAGCCTTAAACCATTCTTAAGCCCTAGAATTGAACCTAGCCTAATTCCACAAGTGCTATAAGACCTTAATGCATCAAAGAACACACCATCTATGATTTTACGGCCATAAACTCATGGGGACAAGTTCTTAGGGCCGTAAACTCTATAAAGAGTTTACTCTTGAAGAGTAAACTCCCTAACTAGGCCATACACACCCTTAGATGTTACCCGGGACACTCCTAGCACTTGACCAAAGTGTTTTCCGCATTTTAGGATGTGTATACGTGTTTAATTAGTATTATATTTAGTAATTGTATGTAAACATATGTCATCATATGTTAATAGGTCACTAATTGTGTTCAAGTCTTTACTTGACACCGAGCACCCAACCGGCACCTCCGTCGGATCCACTTACAACAGGTGAGTTCATACCCCTGAATTAACCTTTTAAATTTTTTTACATGTTTTTCGGGGGGGGGGGGGGGAATACAAGTTAAAACATGCCAGTTATCATATCAATCACATGTGATTGATAACCCGCATGCACAAGGATTTATTACACTGTCAACTGTTTTATCGAGTATGATACTGCAAATGGTTTTCCAAAACGCCTTTACTCGTTCAAAGCTTTTCTCAAATTTTTTCCCATGCTGTATGTTTTACTTCAGATCCTGTTACAGCAGTATTTTAAACAAAGGATTTCTTTACCCAAAATGTTTTATCAAAGTTTCATTTAAATCTTGTTTATGAAAGATTTTCAAAGGATTTCTAAAGGTTTTCAAACTTATTCTATAAAATAATACCAAGTCGTGATTTTCTTAAGTATAAAGGTTTTCCAAAGTTTTCACCGAAGTTTTCTTCCATGCTTATATACTCCTACTTTGTTAGATATTACTGTTTCGTTATACTTCCACTTAGTTAATGCTCTTACTTAGTTAAATGCTACTACTTTGTTAACGCTTTTACTTCGTGATACACTTTTACTTCGCAATACGCTCCTACTTATTAATGCTCCTACTTCACGATACGCTCCTACCTCACAATACGCTCCTACTTCACGATACACTCCTACTTCACGATACTCTCCTACTTCACAATACACTCCTATTTCATGATATGCTCCTACTTCACGATACACTCCTACTTCACGATACGCTCCTACTTCACGATACACTCCTACTTCATGATACGCTCCTGCTTCACGATACGCTTCTACTTAGTTAAATGTATGCCTGTGCTTGTATAAGTTATATAAATAATGTTTAAAGCACTTAGGAAGGCTAGTTCGCCCTATTTCCTTTTCTTCGTTGAGATGTGGTCTGGTGGGATCGGATATCCGTTCGAAGGTCGTTTAAACATTAGTTATATATTATGTATACAAGCATACACATATAGGTTTACATCGGTCAGTTCAGTTACGAGTCTCTATCATTAGTCTAGTATTTTACAACAGATCTGACTATACGAGATGCATCTTCAGGACATGGCCTTCTTCATTGTCTAGTTGGTAACTAGAGTCTCCTATAGGGAGAGCGGGCATTGTGTGTATAGATCTATACGGTATTGACACCCCCACACCCTGACTGCTAGCTACAGGCCACAGCCTACCAAGCCAAGGGGTGACAAATGTCACATTTTTTCCGACACTTGCAGGGCGTCAAGTTCTCTAGTGTCTATCAGTATGGTTACGAGTATCTTGGGGTTACCTTATAATTCATGGCTTTAAGGTAAAGGGAATTAAGTATTCACTGTTTTTAGACCTTGCTAGACGTATCATTAATTTGATACTGTCTGGGGTCTGTATTCACTGTTTTTAGACCTTGATAGACGTATCATTCATTTGATACTATCTGGGGTCTGTATTCACTATTTTTAGACCTTGCTAGACCTATCATTCATTTAATACTGTCTGGGTCTGTGTCTCCTTTCGTTAGACTAAGTCAGGTGTGTTGTTCATTCGATACTCTCCTGGAGTCTATGATTTCTTTTGCCTTAGTCAGCTGTATTTCTTGCTGAGGCATATGTTATTTTCCCTAATGCTTTTACTTGTGATATCCTTCTACTTTCTTTAAAGTCAAATACTGTATTTTGGTAATGATAATATTTTAGGGAAATTCTCTTTAAAACATAACACTGTCGGGTCTTGGTAGAAGACTACTTTTATTTAGAAAATATAGGATTTTCTAGAAAGGGACTCTAATACACCGTTGACTCTAAACTACTACTTTTATAAGGTTATTTGAATAAAATGACACTAAATACTTATGAACTCACCATCATTTATAAAAATGCTGCTACTCGCTTTCAAATAGCTTGTATTCTCAGGTCAGCAATAGACAGGTACATCCCAGGAGCTTTTGGTGAAGACAGTTTAGTACCAAGCTGCACCTATATTATTACTTGTATTACTTTGATGTTTCTATGAAATGTAAACCATTTAAAACTATTACTATCAATGCAATGGTTGTTGTACTTTGATTACTATACTGCATATGTTGTGATACTTGACATGACGTCCTCCACCCCAGAACATTTCCGCCGTTCCGGTTTTGGGGTGTGACAGATTGGTATAAGAGCATTGTTTATAGTGAGCTAAGTATATCAATTCATAAAAGATATACAGCCTATAAATACATAGGGATAAAACACTCTGACCAAGAATTATACTTTAAAATATAACCATATTTTACCAAAGTATAAGAACATCCAGAATCTAAACACTCGAACACAAGTATCACAAGAAGAACAAGAATAAAAGTCTTCAGATGTTGAGCATTACCGTCAAACCTGGGTAGTTATGTAATCGTAAGCTGGAATAAATGTAACCTGATCAACTACATTTATTCGAGATGCGATGAACGTGTGCTTGGGAGTAATAATGGTGTTGCAACAGGTCTGAAACTTACCAACTAGGAATGCTAGAGCCAAACATAAAGTTTAAAATACTATGGGAGTATTTTGGAATACTAAAAGACTCACATTAATCCCAGAATCATATTCAGAAGATAAGAAACAAACAAGAAATTAAAAATACCAGAGGGGTATTTTAGGATCCATAGATAACCTTGTGTGAAGAACTAAAAAGATCCTTATTGATATACCTACAATTACAGAGGGTATACTCCCAAGGTTATGTTGGATTACTGTCTAAGTCCATAACTATTTTGGTATGTACTTGACCCGATGGTGCATGGTCTTTTTGGGTTGCCTTCACCAAAGCAACTTGATAGGATGAATTATGGAAAGAAAGGATTAAATATGATTTATTAATATATTATGAGAATAATATATTAAAGGAGAAATCATATTGTTTAATTAATATTAGTCAAGAATTAATAAGAATTAAGTTTGTGACTAAAAGAGATTAAATAAACTTAAGGGACTGGAATTGTAATTATAAGATAATTGCAATTGGGCTATGGATTGCCTTATATTATAAGGTTGGACGAATTCTATGGGGAAACCCATTGGAAATCGTCCAAGGCCTTTAAGGAAAGGATTCCATGGGTTGCTTAGGGCTTAAGCATCCATATTAGGGTTTCCTTGTTAGATAACCCTAATAGCCTCACTATATATAGAACCCTTATGCCCCAAAAACGTGGTGAACTAATGTTCTAGGGTTTCCACATGTTTTGGGCAGCCTCCTTCTCTTCTCCTCTTCATCCTCTTGCTCTTGGTGTTTGTGAACCATTAGAGGAGTGACATTTGTGACTCTAAGGTTTCTAAAGTCAACACAAGAAGGATTTGGGATTGTTATTGCTGTATAACAATCAAGGTAATAACTTAAACCCATTCTTATGTTAATACGATTACTTGTATGCTAGAACTAGGGTTTATAGTCTTGGATAACTTGCATGTACAATAGAGAAACCTAGATCCAAGCATTAGGGTTTGTATGAGCACATAGGATGTTCTTATGGCCAAAACCCATCAGGTTATATATAATAAGGATCCCATAGGCTAAGAATGTGTGGTTTCGCTCTACTTCCTTTTCCTCGTTGGGATGTGGATGTAGAGTAGTATCACATATTTGAAGGCCTATCGGATCTAAGCTATATTTGATTTGTATACCCTATGTAATCGTAGCAGGACTCGATATGGATCACCCAGTGAAATGTTAATAATCTCTTAGGATTCTTTAGACATTTCCATACTCGCACGAACCTTGTAGAAAACCCTATCCACTTCAGTACTCGACAGAAGAGTTGATTCCTACCCCGAAGTGGTTCATTGAGAAGATTTCCAGTTTGGAAATAAATGAACTAGGTCGAGACTATTGAAACCACCAAGTGCCTATATCTTTATAGGGACATCGGTGGGAATTTCGCCTGAACTTCCGAGATTTCCAGTCATCCATCATGAAGTGATGACACTCAGAGTCAGTATCGGAAGTAAGACGAAGTAGAAATTCAATATGTCTATAAGATAAGAGAACCCTAGGTAACTACCCGAAGGAAACCAACGTTGGTCTCAGTCAAAGATACGAGGTAGACAGAGGGAGCCACTACATGGAACCCGAGAAGTGTCCTTCCCTCGTGTTCGTCACGCTAATACACCCATAAAATAATACAATTTAGTGAGTTAGTGATTACACTACTCACGCTATGTGTTAGGTAAATCGCCTTTTTCCCGTTGCGAGTAATCCGATTAGAGCGGATCCGCATACCTCTGTTGAGGTTGTTTAGCTATAAGTCTTCATGAGCCTTTTCTTCCCGCGGTCTTCGTTCCGAACTGTTCTCAAATCTTTCCAGGCCGGAGAGTGAAACCGTTCCCAGTATGAAGGTAACTTAGTAGGAACGACTCGCATCTTATGGCTTTTCCGATACTCATACTTCTACCTTGAATACCAGGACTACATCATACGGATGTAGGTCGACACTCAGACAACCAATATCCGAAGCACGGGAAAAATTTATGCCTAACATAGTAAGGATTGATATGTCCAGTGTTAACCATCGTGATTCGTCAGCTTGTGTTCCTTTTCGTGTAGGGCAAACCATGCCTCCGAGGAGGCGTAACCCATCCGCTGGCAAGAAACTGACTCTCCTACTCGATGAAACAACGTTCCAGGCTGCAGTCTTGGCAGCCGTTGCAGCTGTCATGGCTCAACTGAATGCTAACAACGCCAGTATTAGCAAGAGCCCTATCGGGAATCTCGATCCTAGTAATGGACAGCAGCAACCAACCTCTGTGTACCCAGCCACCCGAGAACCTCAACCAATTCCACTAAAGAGAAAACTCAAGATCAAGGAGGGAGGTACCTCGGCTCAAGGACCTTCCGAAGGGCAACGAGCTGAGACGGTCAATACCCCTGCCAGCTCTTCCATCCCGACTTCGAGAAGACCATACCTAGGAAACCTTCCCCACTACAACAAGTGTAGCTACCATCATCATGGTATATGCCGGGAACTCTTCTGTGCTAGGTGCAACAGGAAGGGGCACACATCTCATACCTGCAGAGCCCCGGTTGAGTTCATTACATCAACCAGCCATGTGGCGACCAATACAGTTTGCCGTCAATGTGGCGAGGTTGGACACTTCAAGAAGGACTGTCCAACGGAAAGAAAAGAGAAGGACACAGGAGGAGTCTAACTCTAATGCTTAGGGAGAAGCATCAAGGAAACCGGTAGATTTTTGGTACGTCTCTCAATCTAACTAACCGAAAACATTAAAAGACTAATTCTAAATGTAATTACTTCCCCGTTAAGGCGAAAGTCGCAACACGGTTATAAAATTTAAAATTTCATCAGGTAAAACTGTAATGGCTAAATATATATGTTACGGCCATGTATAATTGAGATGGATAAACCTAGAGTGAGTGAAGGCCGCCTCATTTCCTGTTCCTCGTTTGGTTGTGGATTTAGGGCGGAGTCGCTCAGTCAACAGTCCTCCACGCCTTAATTATACATGACTAGTATATGTTAGGTGATTATAGAAATGCCTCGTTAGAATCCATTCATGAAAAGGTAGTTTACTCAGAAACACTCAAGACCCTCTATAGTTCCGCGTCGACTCTATCGGTCCAAGTATCCGCGAAAGTAATACACAGGACGAAACCGAGACGCCTAAAACTTGTGTGCCCGTTCGGCACATGACTCTATCGACCCTCATTCGATATCATGTTGAAGTATGCCAACTTCGACGCCTCTATCGATCATGGTTCGACTTCGTGCAACCATGTGTAAATCCTTAGTGTTGTGTAAAAAGAAATTTCTCCATGGCCATTCGGCAAATAAAGGTTCTTCTTAACCTAAACAAAATTAGAATAATAAAACCTAATGCGATCTGTCAGTCATACCTCTTATTTCAAACCTTCCGAAGTACCCAGGAGAAAGGTACCGCAGGCTGTTAACCAACCCTTCTTAGACAGATAGAAACCGAAGCGAAAGATACTGCAGGCATCCCAGAAGACGATAACCACCCGAAGCCTACTCCGTAGATCCCCCAGAAAGACCCTACGCACCTTGCAATCAAGTTCGTGAATCAATAGGATAGAACTCATGGGACTAACCACTATAACTGATTATATGCATAAGGGTGGTATATAATTGAGATCAAAAAGATTTAAGATGTGTGCTTCCTCCTTACTCCCTGTTCCTCGTTGGGTTGTGGGTCTGGGGTGGAGTCGCACAACTGAACATCCTGCCGACCTCAATTATATACGGCTCGCATACACCAAGTAGTAGTGTTTAAGCCAAGTATCAGCTCTACCATGAACCTCGTAGTAAAACCCTTCATCCTATTCCATAGAATAAGAGCTAGAGTCAAGAGAAATCTAAGTCGTAAGAGTCGATGACATTGATTACGACCATCCACTCACGCTTAATCCCACGAATTAAGCATCTCAGCAAATATCCCGGAACCCTGCAAGCTATGATAAGTTAAACTCTGAGAAGAGTGGATGAGGAGATTAAAGTTCTGAGTGATGGAACCCTATACTCACTAGATTCGAGAGAACTCAGAACCTTCGGAAGAGTAGTTGCAGAAGATGTTCGCACTACTCATGGACTTCGTTCACCCCGTTGCCGACAAATAGTGCCTAGGACCCTCCGCCTTCTTGCGTGGAGGAAATCACCGTCGCCCTATAGACGATGGAATGAATTCTCCGAAGCGAACACTAGAATACCGAGAACCATAGGATAACCTCCGCAGCCATGAATACTTGGATAAAGTGCGAGAGTAGGTTGCGCTAAGCTTTATAACCCAGATCCCGAAGAGATTATAGACTTGACACCAGTCTAGGTGTTAGTCGATGGGTTGTGAAAGAGCACGCACTTTCTGCAACTGAAACAAACCAACACATTGGAGAATAGGACATGTCTTATAGATTCATTGGACTACTAGGTGTTCCACGAATACTATCTCGCACAGAAATAGTAGAACCACCTCCCGAGATAGTCCAACACTCGTCTGGTGAAACCCTATCTCCCCGACCCTGAGGGTTTCCGTTAGATATATATCAAGAATCAAAAGTGCAGGTTCATTTTGCACAAGATTGAGATAGACACTCTGCAGCAAACAGATACCCATAGACACACAATCCATCCGATGATCTAGAAACAACCTGAAGGACTACACTTCTAGTATGAGAGAGAACGTTTGAAACTTCGGAATGGCGATCACGCCAGTGATGATCTCGCCATAAAAGTACACTATGTTCTAAGTACTGAAAAGCCCTACCATTCCGAGAGCTTAGGACCATCCGAGATCCTTTACGAAGATTAGTCCAACCCTCGTCAGACCACTACTACTTTCGGAAATTCCACAAGTTTCACCACAGATCAATCCACTTCTTAGACATTGATAAGTGTTGCCCGACGTCACTCTTTGTATCCCACTCATCTTGATAGAAACCATTGGGAACCCTAACTTCGTAGACGAACCTGTAGGAATCGCTAACTGCACGAGACGGAATCTGCATCCAGTAAGTGAAGGTTCGCTAGAAGGCCAAGAGAAGTCCGGAGTTCACTTGGGAGCGCGAGGACCGTTCGAATAGGAAGTAACCTCATTTCATTTCTCGGTCATTCATACCTACTTCCTTGCCTAAACCTGAATTTCGGGACGAAATTCCCTCTAACGGGGGGATGACGTGACAACCCAAAAATTTCCGTTAGTTCTAACGTCGAAATTAATTACATCAAAAATTAGTCAAATTTATCCCGAAAATATTTTTGACCGGATTTAAACCCGTTGGAATATTTTAAATAATATTCGTCAAGCGAACCAAAAATTAAGGTGGCATAATTTTAAAATGTTGCCGTGTTTAACGTTAGTCGTTAAAAACCCCGTTCGCGGTTGGTGTCAGGTGAACCCCAACCTGGCCATAAACTCCACCCTATATAAGGGTGGAGTGGGTTTCATTCCCACCTTAGACTCTCTCTCTCTCTACTTTCTCTCTCTGAAAACGGGTTTTGGTCAAAAATCGCCCCTCCGAGCCTCAATTTGGTAAGTAAACCTTCCTAGCTTGTTATCTAACTTATCTAGCTTGCAAATTCGTGACTTAATCATCCAAAAACCTCAAGAACATGATTTTACGGTCCAAGAACAGCTTCATGGACCGTAAACACTCATAATGGTGTTTTAATGCTCAAAAACCCTTCCAAACCACTTCTAGTGCTTAGCAATGACTTAGAGGCTTACCCGAAAGGACTTAGAACGCCAAAATCAGACCAAATGGGGAGTAAACAAGAGTTTATGGTCTAAGAACATCCTTAGACCGTAAACCCATATGCATGGACCATAAACACTTGTTTAAGTGTTAAACTACCCCCCAAACACCTCCAAGGGCTTCCATGAACTTCCTTGAGTGCATAGAACCTTATTTTCCTTCATTATATGCACCAAAGCATACAAAAACATGTCACCCTTGAGTTTACGGTCCAAGAAGGTTCTTAGACCGTAAACACCCATTCTTAGACCATAAACACCTCCAAAGGGTGTTAAAGTGCCCTTAACACTTTGTATGGCTTGGAATTGGACCTAGAACTTCGTATGCTTAACCTACAACCACCAAAACATAGGATTCATGGACAAAATGAGTTTACTACCATAAACACATGTGTTTAAGGTAGTAAGCTCCCTAAGAACATCTTCTTAGACTGTAAACACCATTCCAAGGTGTTTAAGTGCCCTAAACACCTTCCTATGCTCGTAAAAGTGACTAGAACCTTACATGCATGAGTTAGAACCACCAAACAACAAAAGAAATGGACCAACATGATTTTACCACCGTAAAATCATGTGTTTGCGGTTGTAAAATCCTCAAGGAGTAGTCATAGGCCGTAAACTCCTTAAATGGACCATTTTGAAGCCTTAAACCATTCTTAAGCCCTAGAATTGAACCTAGCCTAATTCCACAAGTGCTATAAGACCTTAATGCATCAAAGAACACACCATCTATGATTTTACGGCCATAAACTCATGGGGACAAGTTCTTAGGGCCGTAAACTCTATAAAGAGTTTACTCTTGAAGAGTAAACTCCCTAACTAGGCCATACACACCCTTAGATGTTACCCGGGACACTCCTAGCACTTGACCAAAGTGTTTTCCGCATTTTAGGATGTGTATACGTGTTTAATTAGTATTATATTTAGTAATTGTATGTAAACATATGTCATCATATGTTAATAGGTCACTAATTGTGTTCAAGTCTTTACTTGACACCGAGCACCCAACCGACACCTCCGTCGGATCCACTTACAACAGGTGAGTTCATACCCCTGAATTAACCTTTTAAATGTTTTTACATGTTTTTATGGGGGGGGAATAAAAGTTAAAACATGCCAGTTATCATATCAATCAAATGTGATTGATAACCCGCATGCACAAGGATTTATTACACTGTCAACTGTTTTACCGAGTATGATACTGCAAATGGTTTTCCAAAACGTCTTTACTCGTTCAAAGTTTTTCTCAAATTGTTTCCCACGTTGTATGTTTTACTTCAGATCCTGTTACAGCAGTATTTTAAACAAAAGATTTCTTTACCCAAAATGTTTTATCAAATTTTCATTTAAATCTTCTTTATGAAAGGTTTTCAAAGGATTTCTAAAGGTTTTCAAACTTATTCTATAAAAGAATACCAAGTCGTGATTTTCTTAAGCATAAAGGTTTTCCAAAGTTTTCACCGAAGTTTTCTTCCATGCTTATATACTCCTACTTTGTTAGATATTACTGTTTCGTTATACTTCCACTTAGTTAATGGTCTTACTAAGTTAAATGCTACTACTTTGTTAACGCTTTTACTTTGTGATACACTTTTACTTCGCAATACGCTCCTACTTATTAACGCTCCTACTTCACGATACGCTCCTACTTCACGATATGCTCCTACTTCACGATACACTCCTACTTCACGATACGCTCCTACTTCACGATACGCTTCTACTTAGTTAAATGTATGCTTGTGCTTGTATAAGTTGTATAAATAATGTTTAAAGGACTTAGGAAGGCTAGTTCGCCCTATTTCCTTTTCTTCGTTGGGACGTGGTCTGGTGGGATCGGATATCCGTTCGAAGATCATTTGATCATTAGTTATATATTATGTATACAAGCATAGACATATAGGTTTACATCGGTCAGTTCAGTTGTGAGTCTCTATCATTAGTCCAGTATTTTATATCAGATCTCACTATACGAGATGCATCTTCAGGACACGGCCTTCTCCGTTGTCTAGTTGGTAACCAGAGTCTCCTGTAGGGAGAGCGGGCATTGTGTGTATAGATCTATACGGGATTGACAGTCCACGACCTACCAAGCCAAGGGGTGACAAATGTCACATTCTTTCCGACGCTTGCAGGGCGTCAAGTTCTCTAGTGTCTATCAGTATGGTTACGAGTATCTCGAGGTTACCTTATAATTCATGGCTTTAAGGTAACGGGAATTAAAACTGTATTCACTGTTTTTAGACCTTGCTAGACATATCATTCATTTGATACTGTATGGGGTCTGTATTCACTGTTTTTAGACCTTACTAGACGTATCATTCATTTGATACTGTCTGGGTTCTGTATTCACTGTTTTTAGACCTTGATA
Source organism: Lactuca serriola (assembly GCF_051521515.1). NCBI lineage: Eukaryota > Viridiplantae > Streptophyta > Magnoliopsida > Asterales > Asteraceae > Lactuca > Lactuca serriola. Next base: position 201,204,730 of record NC_136410.1, read on the forward strand.
GACGTATCATTCATTTAATACTATATGGGGACCGCGTCTCCTTTTGTTAGACTGATCCAGGCGTGTCGTTCATTCGACACTCTCCTGGAGTCTATGATTTCTTTTGCCTTAGTTAGCAGTATTTCTTGCTGAGGCATATGTTACTTTCCCTAACGCTTTTACTTGTGATATCCTTCTACTTTCTTTAAAGTCAAATACCGTATTTTGGTAATGATAATACTTTAGGGAAATTCTCTTTAAAACATAACACTGTCTTGGTAGAAGACTACTTTTATTTAGAAAATATAGGATTTTCTGGAAAGGGACTCTAATACACCGTTGACTCTAAACTACTACTTTTATAAGGTTATTTGAATAAAATGACACTAAATACTTATGAACTCACCAGCATTTATAAAAATGTTGATACTCGCTTTCAAATAACTTGTATTCTCAGGTAAGCAATAGATAGGTACATCCCAGGAGCTTTTGGTGAAGACAGTTTAGTACCAAGCTGCACCTATATTATTACTTGTATTACTTTGATGTTTATATGCAATGTAAACCATGTAAAACTATTACTATTAATGCAATGGTTGTTGTACTTTGATTACTATACTGCATATGTTGTGATACTTGACATGCCGTCATCCACCCCAGAACTTTTCCGCCGTTCCGGTTTTGGGGTGTGACACTACGGCTCGAACTCATGAGACCAGGGTCATTGGTGATCAAGGAAAGGTGCAGAGCAAGATAATGCATGTGGTATGTGTCTGAGAAAGGATGGGTGTCTCCACGGCAAGTGGCCAATGGTCAGTAATCTGGTGGTGGTCAGGGCCATTTCAAGTGGAAGACTCGTAATGATGGTGTGGCAGTTGAGAACTTTTGGGTCGAAGTATGGATTGTATATGCCCTTGTTGGGGTGGATAAAGGATTATCGAGCAGCCAACTACCGGGTCGGTAGGTGTATTCTTGCTTGGATTTTGAGCAGTAGGGGAAAGGTTTCGGAGGATCATCGGCGTGTTTTGAAGCGTCAGCGCTTTCTTTGTATTCCAATTGAGTGTTTGGATACACTGAAGTTGCACATTGGGTAAAGTGAAGAATTATTTATGGGGTTCAGAGGAAATTTATAGTTGTATTTGTATGTTGGTGGGAGTAGGAGATTAGTGGTTGAGGCAGGACATCATGATGTTCTGTAATGGTGTTTTGTGGTACCTGGGTATAATGTTCCGATTTCGGAGTTATTTAGAATCTTGAGTATGAGACGACTAGTGGTGTATCATGTATCTACAGTTTCAGTGGGAGCCCTTCAACTATTGAAATCAAGAGGGATTATTTAAGAAAGTGGATCTCCGCAAAGGTAGGTATTTTGTTATAGCAGTTGCCGCCAGAGTCTGTGATGCATATGAGGGACAAGTGTGTGTAGCTATCTATGATAGTCTACGGAGCATGAGTCAGTGGACGTAGTGTGACATTGTGATGAGAATGAGAGTTTGGGGTGAAGCTTCAGGGAGCCATAGTATTCACTAGTCAGAGGGTGTTGTGATGCTACGGGAAGCCGTAGTACTCACAAGTCAGAGAGAGGGAATCGTGGTACTACGGGGAGCCGTAGTACTCACTAGCCAGTTGGTGTTGTGGTGCTACAGGGAGCCATAGTACTCACTAGTAAGAGGATGTCATGATGTTACGGAGAGCCATAGTACTCACTAGACGGAAAAAGGATGTGATGATGGAGTGTTCTCCGATCAGTGTATGATGCAAAAGAGTTTTAGGCTTGAGTAGCCCTAGTATTGAGTTTCTGGAGCCTGGTGGTTGAACCAGGGGCGAGACTGGGGTCTCTGTCTCTGTCAGGGCTAAGTCGATTTTCGGTTGGATTGTAGTTTGCATTTGAGAATTCTGTGACTTGTGTGTCACAGGGCCGAGATAGTTGACGCGAAGAGGAAGTCAATGGGAGCTCTTCTGCGGAGAGCTTGGCAGAGTTGTACGTGAGGCAGGTGGTATCGCGGCATGGAGTACCGATCTCGATTGTCTCACATCGAGATGTACGTTTCACTTTCAGATTCTAGAAGAAATTCCATGAGGAGTTGGGACACGTACTTACCCTGGGCAGAGTTTCCTATAACAACAGCCATCATTCGAGCATTGGTATGCCTCCCTTTGAGTTGTTGTATGGGAGGAGGTGTCAGACTCCCATTTCCTGGGGAGAGGTAGGGCAACGTGTGATGGGTAGTACAGGGATGGTGCTTCAGACGACCGAGCAGATTCAGCAAGTCAGATAGAGGTTGCTGACGGCCCAGAGCCATCAGAAGAGTTATGCGGATAGACGACGGTCAGACCTCGTGTGGTGTTAAAAGAGATATGGAATTTGGAGCTGAGGCTTATGAATGGGATGTTTGAGGACACTTCTAAGCGAGCATGGTTATCCTTTTGTGTCTAAGGATAGAGTATTGTGGATTCTTTGTTCGGAGGGTTTCTGATAGCAGTCTAGTAGATGTTCCCCGGTGGAGTGTGAACCCCTTCTATTCGTGGGGCGTGATTCATATGATTTAGCATGATCGGCTTGGACGAGGGATAGCCGGTTGTTAGACATGGTCTTATGGGAATCAGAGAGCCAGTGAGGAAACTGCGTTGATATTTGAGGAGCAAAAATCTTGGTGATCGCTCAAGTAGGCGGTCTGGCAGCGGATCAGGCCACTAGAGTTTCCGGTTATTGGGAAGGGGTATTATTATCGGCGAAAGAGTTGGTTTAAACTCTGGTTTTGGAGGTTCTATGTGGTTTCAGATGTCCATAGAGAAAGATATCAGTGTGGTACGAAGATCAGTTCGGTAGTGCCTTTCTAGTTAATGATTAAATCTATGTGTGGTTAAGGAATGATTTTGAGGGCGAAATCTAATTCAAGTGGGGGAGAATTGTAACATCCGGATTTTCAGGGTTATTATTGTATAGTTTAATCTTTTGGTTAAAGGAGAGACTCGACGAGTTGAGGATCCAACTCACTGAGTCGAGTCGGGCTTCTCACGCGGATTTAATAAGTGGACTCAACGAGTCATAGGAGGGACTCGCCGAGTAGGTGTTGGGTAGAGAAGCCCTAATTTCTCGGGTTTGGGACCTATTTAAAGGTCGTTATGGCCTTCATTTGCGGCTATTACACCCTGAGAAAACCCTAGAGGGCAGAGAGAAAGCATATGGTGCAAGAGGAGGGCTAATTCATCATCTTTTGGTGTGTCTTAGCAAAGGGAAGGATGGATTTCGAGCTAGGATGTCTTGTGGGACTCAAATCTTCTATCATTTCATTCAGAGCTGTTGTGAGAGGTAAGGATTCATGTCAATCTTCATTTGGGTGATAGATTTCATGAATCTAGGGTTTCTTCTCTTCTTTTGGTAAGAGATCTAGAGTATGTGATGCCCCCTTGTGAGTATATCTTCAGATCTGGACCTTAAGAGGTCCTGAGAGTCCCTATTTCTCAGCTTTATGTAGTCCTTTATGAGTTTGGAGCTAAGGTTATCATTTTAATGGTTATTTCTCCATTTATGGCTATATGTGAGTTTTATGAACGTAAAGTTTGAACCTTTACATGTTTATTGAGCTTGGGAAGGTCGGATCTATGGATTAGAGGAACAGATCTGACCTTAGAAGGTCGTTTGAGTTTGATCATGAAAGCAACTCGCCGAGTTCATATTTGGACTCTATGAGTCGAGTCGGGTTTCCCCGCGATTCGAATCTAGTGGAAACCCGTTGATTGGAAGGTTCACTCGATGAGTCGAGTGAGGCCTTGGAGGAGTCGGAAGATATGCATGGACTCGCCAAGTCACCCTTGTGTACTCGCCGAGTCTGGTCAGAGTTGATCGTTGACTTGAATTGCCTTTTGTTGACTTTGGGGTTTGGTCAACATAGGTAATAGAGGCCTTGGAGGGGTAAAATGGTCTTTTACCCACTATCTGAGTAGAGAGGGAAAGAGTAATCGCCGGTTTAATTAGAGTTGAGACTTCGAGTGTTAATTAGAGATATTTGCCTTATGTGTAGGGCAAGTTTGAGGATATCTGCTTTTTGCTTTCCAGGTGAGTCTTCTCACTATACTTTATCTAGAGTGGTAACAGAGTTATGTGACAGAGTTATTGTATACTATCTAAGCGATGTGTGGCACTGCATTATTTCTATGTGATTAATGTTGTGTGTATATTAGAGTTAGGACCGGAAGGTCCACGGAGCTAGGGCCAGAGGGTCCACAGAGTTAGGTTTAGAGTTATGTGCCAGTGTATTTGTATGTTATTTATTTTATGAGATTTATTGTGATATGTGATATGCATGATTCAGTGTTATCAGAGTTAGGACCTTTGGGTCCATAGAGTTAGGACCGGAAGGTCCACAGAGAGTTGGGACTGGAGGGTCCCACTGAGACACACTGACCAGCGGGTCAACAGAGTTATAGCCTTTAGTGGCTAATATGTGTTAGAGTGGTATCTTGGGGAACTCACTAAGCTTCGTGCTTACAGTGTTTTGTTTTATATGTTCAGGTTTTCTCAGGATCACGGGACGGCACCGGCTCGATTCTACACACCAGAGGAAGTGTTTGTTTTGAGGATCCCGGTTTATTAATTGATTAAACAAAAGAGTCATGTATTGTAATTAAAACAAAAAGGAGATTTTTATGAAAAGTTTTAAAGAGATAAACTATTTTAAATAAAAATTTCGTTTTGAAAATTTCGGTGTTACAATACCCCTCCAGTAATATCTGTGAAACCTTAGTGACAATCTAGTCACAAATTCTTGTGTTGTCTACATCCATCTCAGATGACTCTGTTTCTCTTCCAGACATCGACATCCTGTACATCAAGACCAAATTGTCATCTCATAATCAGAAGATTCTTTTTTTCATCTCACCTCTCCTTGACTCGTGTACGGATCCTCTACTTCTAGTAGTACGGGCCCATACTACCTTCCACATCTATCTGTATGTTCCTCAAGAATCGCTTTGGTTCCTCCAAGTCCCCTTTTATCCACACAATAATCCCACAAGACAAGGATCCCAATACTAAATCTCTTCCTAGGTTTTCATAAGGAAACCGCCATGCTACTCTCCGCCATCAGCTGTAGAAAGAACTTCTATCGACGCCCTCTAACTAGCTCACAAATAAAATTAAATATCACTGACATCAGATAATTCTTCAAATGAAAGGTCTCACACTATAACAGTTGGACTCAGATAAGAGTTGTGCATTAGAGTTAAAACCTAACCTTCTAAAATTATGTAGTCTCCAAAATATGTAACTTCACATATTTGCTTACGAGTTAGCTGATGCTAGTGAGAACTCCTAAAAAGCACAAATCAAGCAGCATTCGAACATCGAGTAATCAGAACCAAACATACCCTAATAAGGTCATCCTATTACCAACTAATCAGTACTAGAATGCAAGTCTACAAGCTCATATAATAGGCATACAAAGGCATCTCTCCTAGCATTCTATCAGGCACAAACTGAGCAGATCCTTAGCCCTAACTAGCATGCGATCCACAGATTTACAAGTCAAATCATATCAAATAACATGTATGGGTATTTTGGTAAAACTTACTTGAGCTCGGTCGATTGCATGCACCACACCCTTTCTTGTATTAGAAAAACCTTTTCATTTTAAAAAAAAAACATTTTTTTTTAAAATGTTTACCAAATCCTCAGTTTGAGTTCAGAAACACCCGAGAGTATGTCTAAATCCTTCAACCTAAGGCTCTGTTATCATTTGTAAAATGCCTATTTGACACGTATCACAATATTGTCCACTTTGGGCTCCCGACGCGAAAACTTCCCATGGGGTCACCCATCCCTAGATTGCTCTTGCATGGGCACGCTTAACTGCAGAGTTCTTATGGGATTTGTTGCCCTTACGACTTTATAACACGTTGTCACAAAGAAAGTATCACACCCCTTTTAAGGAATGCTTAGTTCTCCTTCCCAGGCGATGTTGGATCAGGTGCAGTTAACCTGCCCCCGTCACCCCCAATAATAGGTTTCCACATCCCCTTCGAACACATCGGCCCATGCCCCGACTCTAATACCAACTTGTAACGTCCCAAAAATAAGACCCAAAATTTCATTTTTAATTCAATAAAATGTTGATCCAAAACATTGTCATACAACCAAGATAGACCAAAGTATATTACTACATCACAAAATATCAGAGTAAGTTACAAAATGCGGAATAAAGTGGTATGTGCACTGCAATCATCCCAGGCTCTTTCCTTTCGAACCAAAAGTAACTGAAACATAAATTGAAAACTGTAAGCATAAAGCTTAGTGAGTTCCCTAAAATACCACATACTAAACATATAAAACACATAATGGGCCACGCCCGTCATCGGGACCCGCTGGGCATCAGGACCGACCCGATCAATGGGCCCCACCCTAACTCGCATAATGGGCCCCGCTCACTGAGTATAACGGGCATTGCCCTAACTCACACAACGGGCCTCGCCCAACTTACAAACATGCAAGTATAACAAGTAATAGCATATAGAATAACCTTTGGGCCCCATCTATTAAGCATACAAACACATACACATGCAAGAGTCATGCAGACATCTAGCACCCTAACATAATAAATCCTGGGTTGGTGTTGGTGCCTTCGACTCGCTAAACATGGTGAGGAAGACTCACCTCAGACTGTTGAATCTCACAGAGAAATCTCTACTCTTGGTCTGAAAATCCCTGTGCTATCACTATAATATAGCATCCAATTAGTAACTAGATCCCGACTCATACTAAGAGTCTAAACTAGGGTAAAAGATCACTTTAACATTTACCTAATTTGGCCCAAGGCCAAATCCCAAATCAACTATTCAAAAAGGCTCGATTCCAAAAATGGTCACCAAAGCCCAAATATGGCCCAATCTTCCAAATTGGGCCCAAACCCTTTTGTAGGCCTTCAACTAAAAAAATCCAACATAAAGACATCATCCCAAAATAGAAATCTAATCTCCCAACAATGCCCTAATCTCCTAATGTCCAAATATGGGCCTAAAACCAAAAAGCCCAAAATCCGAAGCCCGGTTGTTGACTAGACGGGGTGTACTCAACTCGTACGCTTAGCATACTCCCACTTAGGCTAGTACGCACAACATACCAGCTTGCTACGCCCACCGTACTCGCTAGTTGACCACCCCACTTCATTAAGTACTTAATCCATTGAGACTTCAAGCCCAACTCTTAGATCTGATTCCTTAGGGTGACTTTTTCACATAATGTTGGAAACTTTACATACATGCATGCCTTATTCGGGCTTAAGAGCTCAAAAATTACTTAACCAAGGTCTTAACATAATCCATAGTCCAAGATACATCATAAAGCTTGCATTTTTATGAATAAGTGGACTAAAAGAAGCCTAGATCTAGCACCATAACTTTTGTAGTGAGTCAAGAAGCTCATCAACCAATCCAAGGACTCAATAAAGCATAAAATAATAACATAACTAGATCTATCATCATGGATCATCAAGATGTGAGCCTTTTACCTCAAAAATCTTGCAAATTATGAGCTAACCGCGGATCTTCAAGCTCAAGACACTTCTCCAAATGGTCCTCTTCTTCTTCTCCTTCACATATCACCAATAAACACTCTTTATGGCTCAAAATACACACTAGGTTTTCGATTTATGAGAAAAGGATGGTGGAGGTTGGCTAAACATGACCATATAAGGGTATCATAAGATTTAAATAAGGTTCAAACCCTAAAAATTAGGTTTTCACTCACGCTCACGTACGCCATGCATACTCCACGTACGCAACATGTTTAATACCCGCGATCCGGAATTGCACTAGTACGCCCAACGTACTCCAACTTCCTGAAGTTGGCAATTCTACCCCCTAGCGACCAATTCTGCAAAACATTAACACACCAAGGGTCTAAACTGAAAAGTACTTTGAATCGGGTGTTACATCATATGTTGCTTCTGCTTAATCATATTGTGGTATATGTATTAAGGATTAAGAACATCATATTTACCAACGAAGAGTAGCATCTATTGTAGTTTATTCTTGATTTAGTGGATATATTATAAAGGACTTCTTATTTGGAGTTTAACACAATCTTCATCAACTTCGTAATTTCCAAATGGAACCAAAGTCTTCAAAGGTTGTAATCTTTTCGTTTCTATGGTTGTTTAATCTTTCTAAGTCTTGCAAAATGATCATTGGTTGGTAAAATGGTTTTAGTTTTTTCAAATTTATAATATGCTTTCGTTGCTAATTACGTTGAATTTGTCACTATAGTTAGAATATTTTTGAATAAAAACCCAACAAGTTAGTTTGTTGTAGTACATTTGTTGTTTTTGTTTTGTTTCTCTATTCTTCATTCGGCCACTCGCCAATTTTGCTATCTAATTCATTGTTCTTCTTTTTTGTTAAAAAAATTGAAATCAATGATGTTATATCTGATAAACACACAATTAATCGAAGAAGAAGAGGACGAATGTTATCTCAAAGGGGAATAAGTTGGAGCATGATATACACGTCTGTTGGTAATTCACATCAAGTCAAAACCCTTTTCACAAATTAAAACTAATAGGTTATAGCGTTGCACTTTTCATTTTTTTAAATAGAATTTCGCTTACATTTGTATTTGAAAAACTAACATTTTAATTAATTAATAACATCACATTTTCATTTATTTTTTAAAAGCTAACAGGTTCTACCATTTTATTTCCATTATTGTTGAAAAGCATATCAATAATGAAGTTGAAATTCTATTTTCTTTTGAAAACTACATTGAGTTCTATTTCATATCAATGATAAAAACACTTTATGAAAATAACATCCTACTTTCTGAAAATAATACTTTTATAGAAATAAATGAAAATAGGATGTTATACTACACGTTAAACGAAAAAAAAATTGGAAGCATAAATTTAGGCAATATGTTATTTAGACAATAAAATAAAAGTACATTGCTATTCTTGTATATACCCCAATCTTGGGTTGCAACTGGAAATACCAATGTACTTCTTCAAAAGAAGAATCCTTCGTTGAGAAGAAAAAACAACAATCTTATAATTGGGTAAATATTTCAAAGTAACCACTATTTTTGTAAGACAAAAGTTATTATGGGAGATGAAATCTTTTTGTCCAAAAGGGCTACGCCACCTGTTAATCTTACACATTTTAATTCAATTTCATTTGCGTTCACATTAAACCAATTAACAGTAGGAGTCAAGGTCAAAAGACGATACGTTGATTAAAATTGTGTGTGTGCACGCAAATTTGTATATATTTTTTATATCTGATTTTGGATGTTTTATAATGTATTAAAGGAGAAGTTTCCACCAATTGATTCAAGACTTAGATCAGATCAAAGACTTTTGGAGAATGGCAAGTATGGCATGCCAAATTTTGAGAAGTTACGACTGGATACATGAAAAGAATGGTGTGCATCTCATGCTAATTCATATTGGATGGCCATTTTATACTTTTGACTTATCTTAACACAAACATAGCAACATACTTGCATTTTCCTACTAATAAGGGAAACTTATTTTATTTTTTTATGTTCCTTTACATATACTAATAGCGTACTTTTTTAGCTTTAGTATTAACTGATTACGTTCACATATGCTACTTTTATGCCTTACATATTGATATTATTGGTTAAAAATGTTAGTACATTCCTATTACAGGTAAAAAAACTAATTACATTAACTATAGCTACAAAAAAAAAAGTGAACTGCTATTTCCTAAAACTTACCCTTGTGTTCATTTATGGGTATTTTAGACTTTTTGACTTATAATCAAGTACTCTTCAAACTATAAAGTATTAATTTAAAAAGTTAAAACGATTTCAAATTATAGATCTTATAAATTACAATGTACTATTAGGCCTGGTTACTTGCCTTCAAGTATTCATGTTTGTGGTTCATGTGCAGAAATTACAGTTTTCACCTGTCTAGAGAATATGAAGACTTAAGCTTTGTTGTGTTTAGCTCACACTACAATTGCAACACTTTTTAAATGTTCCAGCATCACAACCACCTGTTCTCATTGGTTTTAGCTCTATTGGATGGCAAATTTTCCGTCTATCTTTGAAAATTATATTTGCTATAGCATTATACTTTTAACATTTTTTTATTAAGACATTATACTATAAGTTTTTTGAAAAAAAAAAAAAACATTGGTTTAATGTTGTCTTAAAAAATAAGCATACTTTTGTGTGATGGAGCCCGTGGAGGACCCTAATCTCGATGTTTAACAACAACACCTGTCCCGATATTATTTTTGTTTTGTATCTCCATAAAAATATTAGTAAAACCTGACATATAATAAGTTTTTTATTATTATTTCTTTTCTGTGATGCAGAGAGCGAGTACATCAAGACACATGGCTTTAGTATTCTATCTTTTTCCATATCAACTATCCATTGGTCCATTGTGAAATCAAATACTTCCCCTTCATTTCCTCATAGCCACTCCTCTTTCTCTCTTTCTTCCACCATCTCTATCTTTGACTTTTTGTTAACAGTAAAAATGGCAGAAGCTTTAATCACTATTGCTGCTGAAGGGTTACTGAAAAAGGTGTTGTCTATAGCTGCCAATGAAATCGTCATTGCTTGGGGTTACGAAGAAAAGTTAACTACCCTTCACGAACTGTTGGACCTGATCCGCGCCAAGTTGCGCGATGCGGAAAGACAAAAGGGTACAGAGGCTGTGATGGTGTGGCTTAAACAGCTAAAAGATGTCGTCAGTGAAGCTGATGATATCTTGGATGAAGTTCATTATGAAATGTTGAGGCGTGAGGTAAAGAAACGAGATTGGATAGCAAGAAAGGTACCCCATCTTCCGAGCTTGAAAAAGTTGTCATTTCGTAGAGAAATGAGTCATAAAATAGAAAACGTTAGCAAAAAGTTGTTTGAGATCAATAAACGAGCAAACGATTTAAGACTAGAAAATGAACAGTCTATCCCTGTTAGCAATAGTCTTTGTCGAGAGACTGATCCATACTTAGATGAATTCAAAATTATTGGGAGGGGGAATGATGAACTACATATTATTCAACTTCTAACCCACTCAAGAAAAGATGAAAACCTCAAGATTGTTCCGATTGTGGGAATGGGCGGAATTGGGAAGACCACTTTGGCTAAGTCGATCTACAATAATCCAAAAATCGAGCAACATTTTGATGTTAGAGCTTGGTTATGTGTGTCGGTTAAGATTGAGGTCAACACACTTCTTGCTAATATTTATGAAGCTCTTGCCGGAAAGGAATGTGAGTCACGAACTAGGGTCAATATAATTAAAGATCTACAAAAGGAGTTGGGATCAAAAACTTATTTGCTAGTATTGGATGACGTTTGGGATGAAGAGAGGGCACATTGGGATGATTTCCGAACTTGCATGCTAAAAGTAAATTCACAAAATGGAAGTGGCATTCTTGTAACTACACGGAATCTTGAAATCGGAACATTGGCTATGAGTGAGGAGTTCCGTGCTTTACAAGGTCTCTCTGATGATCAATGTTGGTCCATCTTTAAAGAAATAGCGTTTGCGGCTGATCAACCATCGTTGCATGAATTGGAGGAGATAGGGCGTGATATTGTGAAAAAGTGTCGTGGTTTGCCTTTGTTGGTAAATGTAATTGGAGGCATGTTGCGTAATTACAATGACAAAGAAAAGTGGTTATCCATCCGAGATAGCAAGGTTTGGGATCTTGAAGGAGAAGGGGATAGAGTGCAAAACAGCTTGAAACTAAGCTTTGACAATCTACCAAATTCTATTGTCAAACAATGCTTTGCATATTGTTCCATCTTTCAAAAGGGCTCGATCATGAAAGGCGAAGAATTGGTCCAACTTTGGATGGCTTTAGGGTTTGTTCAAGGGGATGAGGCAAGAAACAAGGATATGGAGGATGTAGGAAATGATATTGTCGAAATTTTAGTTAGCAATTTGTTGTTGCAAGATGTTACAAGGGATGAGTATGGTTACGTGGCTGGTTGTAGTATGCATGATTTGTTGCATGATCTTTCCTCGTCACTTGTTAGACATGAAAGCTTACGACTAGTGCATCCGACACATGATGACATTGTGCGTATTCCTCAGGTTAAACATCTCTCAGTTTACCGACATTGGAAGGATGATGTTCGAATCAACATCTCTCTTAAAAAGATGAGCTCTGTGGTCTTCAAAGATGAGATGAAAGCTAGAAGTTTGCATACATTGTTCTTCGAGGGTGAAGTTGAGAATAACATTTCATTTCAACATTTCAAGTACTTGCGTATCCTCAAACTCGATAGATGCAGACTATGTATCTTGGACGAATCAATTGGAGAATTGACGCATCTAAAATATCTTGATTTGTCTAATACCGAAGTCGGTTCTCTTCCAAAGTCTATTGGTAAACTTTACCATTTGCAAACTCTGAAGTTATGTGGTTGTAGATCTTTTAAGGTAAATCATTTAAGAAGGCTTCCCATAGAATTCAGAAATTTGATAAGCCTGCGACACTTTGAGTTTCCAGAAACCGTTCCAATCAATAATGTGGGACAATTGACTTCCCTTCGAACGTTGCCTTACTTTCACGTGCTTGGAAAGAAAGGACATCAAATTGAAGAGCTAGGCCCTTTGAAACACCTTGGTAGAAAACTCCGGATATTGAATCTAGAAAAAGTTAAAACCAAAAAAGAAGCCACCAAGGCAGATTTATCTGGAAAGAAAAACTTATCAAAGATTGAATTTTGTTGGAATAATAAAGATGAAGTTGCCAACCGAAATGACAAAGATGTATTGGAAGGCTTGCAACCCCCTGAAAATTTGAAAAGCTTGACAATCTACAACTTTTCCGGTGATAATTTTCCACAATGGGTTTCCACCATGGCAATCAGTATTGAAGGGAAATGGACACCCCTTCACAAGCTGGTGGAAATCAAACTGATTAGATGTCACAACTGCCCTCTTCTTCCAATGCTTAAGAACCTACCACTTCTACGGGATCTTGTGTTAAGAAATATGAACAACTTGACATGCTTAAGCGGTTTTTCAGTCAAAGAGGGCGAAAAACTTACTGGAAGCAGATCAATTAAGCCTCTGTCTCCATCGTTGAGATCGCTCCAACTCATAGGTATGGAAAGACTGGAAAAGTGGATGGATGCAGCAACGAACAGCTCAACACTGTTATCACCTGTCCTCGAAAAGTTGTACATTTATAACTGCCCAAAGATCGTTCTCTTAGATGAATGTCATCCACATCCTCTAGTTTCCTTAAAAATAAAGAATTGCAAAAATCTCGAGTCCATTAAGAGCATAGAAGGCCTCACATCTCTTGAATCATTATCAATCGATGGTTGCCACAGCCTCATGGGATTACCTGATTTTCATAACCAGGGTCATTCTTTGAAGAGACTGAGTGTTACCGAATGCAACAAACTGACTTCCTTGCCTCCCAAAATGTTCGAATGTTTTTCAATCTTAAGCAGGTTGAAACTTGGTCCATTCTCCAAGGAGCTTCATTCTTTCCCAAGTCTCCAAGGTATCAAGAAGTTGAGGAACCACCTTCACTCGTTGGAATTGAACGGTTGGGATCATTTGGAGTCGATACCAGAAAAAATAGAACACCTCACTTCACTCGCTCGGTTGACTATACAGGGATTTGGAATGCGAGAATTGCCTATATGGTTAACCAATATGTCATCTATCCGATATATAGCATTCAATGATTGCAAGAGGCTAGACAAAGAAACAATTAAGCGAGGAGCACCGAGGGATGCAGATAATGTCTTAATAGATGGATGTAGAAGTGTATAGCTAGAGATGTTAGTCAGTTAATTGGTTAGACGTTTTGGTGTAACAATCGCTGCTACAAGATACTTCCTCTTTCACTCATCACTTTAATCATTGTTTATGTTTATAGGACATAAAGTTTCTGATTATTTCCAATTAAATTTTTTTTGTTTCATCATTTTAATTTATTAATCTGTGTATATCGAGATTTCGTAAATATGGTTTTATTCCAAATAAATTATTAATCTGTGTACGTCGAGAATTCGTAAATATGGTTTTATTCCAAATAAAACACTTGGAAGGAATTAAACAAAATACACATACAATTTTTTTTTAAAGAAACGTGTGGATATAATAGATATGAATTCTGTGCAAATGCTAATGGTGGATGCAACTACTATTTAACATTTAATTGCAGGTAAATGGGATGACTTTTTTCACGCTTGAAAAAACATGAAAACTAACAAATAATAATATTTTATTTACTAGCTAGGAACATTAAACAAAAAAAGAAAGCTGATAAATAAGTAATACATAAACAAAAAATAAAATTGAAGAAGCAATGATTTCATAATATGGTACTTTACTAGATTATAAACCGCGTTAAATGCAGGGAACGTATTAAAAAAATATAAAAACATTTATATATATTGCATAATAATTATAAAAGAAAGTTTATGGCTATTATTATTATTGAAATATGAAGAAAAAACACTGAAATCGATAAATATCTACAAGCATAGCAGGACCTCTTTGTAGACAACATTTTTTGTTTTACTAGTTGAACGACCTTATTCGTCACATATGAGTACCTTCAAACCTTTTTGCTTGTTACACGAGAAACAACTACATATAACTGACCATGGGCGAAGATAGGCCTATGCAAGTATAATCCAACATTTGATAATGATTGTCCTTTACTTTTGTTAATGGTCATAGCGAAACAAACTTCTATTGGAATTGCCTACGTTGAAAACGGAATTGAATTCTTTTATTGAATGGGGTCAACTTCGTGCAAGGTATATAAGTAGTCTCGGAAAAATCTATCAGATATGATTCTTGCTTCAATGACGTGTCTTCCAAGCCTTACGATTTGTAATCTAGTACCATTGCATGGTCCTCTGGTTTGGCCGATATTACGAAGCAACATGATCGGAACACATTTTTTTAGTATAAGTTTATGGTTGGGAATACCGGAGGCCTTAAAAGCATTCAACACATCCAGAAAGTATACTAATTCCTCAAAAGAATCTTCTGCCTCGGTCTCACATAAGGAATCTGAACTCATATATGTTTTCCCTTCATCTTTCATCAATTCTAACATGTAGTCGTTGATAGCATCAACTTCTTCATTAGTAGGGACCAAAATAGCTTTATCTTGAATATACGATGGATCATCAAGATGGTTCTAAAAGGATGAATAAATGCAAGATACAATTGAATGAATATGGTCACCCGTAGAGGGAACGATCACATCTTCTGGAAATTCAACTTCAACTACACCATCATTAGGACCACCGATAGTACATTCACCAATTTTAAGAATCCAATCAGCAAGTGATTTTTTCTCTTTAAAATCATTGTTTGGACAACCAACCTGAAGCCTCATGTTTACAGTCAAACGCAAAACTATACATTCACGCCATAATCTTGATGAATACAATGATGCCTGCACAATATCTGAACGATTTCCTCTTTGTATTACTGGAAGAATTTAACGAAAGTCACCTCCAAATACAATGGTCTTGCCTCCAAATGGTTTATCATTGTTCGATAGAAGGATAATATCTCTAAGTGTCCTATCAACTGCTTCGAAACAATGACGATGCATCAATGGGGCTTCATCCCAAATTATAAGGCTCGCTTTGTTCAACAGGGCAGCTACATCGTTACCCAGCGTAATAGAACAAAACGAATTCTCATTCAAGTTAATTGGTATAGGAAATCTTGAATGCACTATCCTACCACCAGAAAAGCAAGAGTGCTGCAATTTCGCTTGAAGCATCATTAATAACTACTTCACCTTTAGATCTAATAGCAGCAGACAATGTCTTCCAAACAAATGTTTTTCCTGTTCCTCCATAACCATAAAGGAAAAAGACACCACCTTTTTTGTTGTTAACTGCATTCATAATTATATCATAAACATTTTTTTGCTCGACATTTAATTTTGAATGCAGTTTTTGCTGTTCCGATTCAAGACTGAACATGTAACGACCCGTCTCCAGTATGATAATTTCATGGTATTTATTTTGAAGTTTTGCAAGAGGGACTCGGCGAGTTCGTAGCCTGACTCGCCGAGTAGGGTCGGGATTTCGAGCACGTGTTAGCTGGCGACTCGGCGAGTCCATATTCTGGACTCGGCGAGTCTGTCCGTCTGGGAGAAACCCTAAATCCCCGGGTTGCCCACTATTTAAGCCACCTTATAGCCCCCAATCTCGCCTCCTTCACCCTCAAAAGCTGTGAGAAAACCCTAATTCGTTCTTGAGTGATTCTAAGTGATTTTTGTGTGCTATTGTGAAGGCTTGAAGAAGGAGAAGAAGAAAGGAGCAAGGAGAAGGATTGTAGAGCAGAGATTCAAGGGGAAAGCAAGAGCTCTTTGAGGTATTCTTCAGTTTCCCTCCCTTTTATGCTTTAAAACCCTTTCTATATCTAGTTAATGCATTTCTCAAGCCTTATGTTGATATGGAAGCCCTATTATGCCGAGATATCTTTAGATCTGTTTATTTAGGAGTTGTAGAGCCCAAATCTATTGCCTTTATGGAGCTATTTTGCATATTAACCCTAGATCTACCCCCTTTTAAGCATCTTTTAGCCTTTATTCCCTTGTTCATGCGTTTGTACACGTAAAGTTGGAAACTTTACGTGGTAAATCAGCTTATTGGACTCAGATCTATCATTTGTATGCATTGGATTCGAACAGAATCGTGTGTAGAATAGTTGCATGGCGGTGACTCGGCGAGTCAGAAGAACGACTCGGCGAGTCTAGTCGCGAGTCCCCGATTTCTTCCTTTTGAGCGGTGTCGAGTGGGACCAGTGAGTAGTGGAGTGGACTCATCGAGTTTGTGGGTAGACTCAGTAATGGAGGGACTCGGCGAGTTGTTCATACAACTCGGCGAGTCCAAGGCAATCTTCTTAAGCTCAAGAGCAACTCGTCGAGTTGTTCATATGACTCGGCGAGTCGGATGAAGATTGTCTGAGTTCTTGGATCGAATGAGTACTCGTCGAGTCGATGCCATACTCGACGAGTAGCAGCGAGTAGGGTTGAGGAGTGAGAATAGGGACTCGGCGAGTTGGCGGCCCAACTCGGCGAGTCAGGTCAACTGTGAGTTGACTTTGACCGAGAGTTGACTTTGTCTGAGAGTTGACTTTGACCAAGGGTAAAAGAGTCATTTTTTTTACCCAGTGCAGTGTTTAGTATTTGATTGAGTGTATTTATGGACTTGCAGCCGGGGAGATACCGGAGCAGCAGTAGTTAGCCCTCAGAGTTATTCACTCAGCAGCCAGTTCACGAGGTGGGTTTCCCTTCAGTAGGAACGGGTCTACGGCCACAATGCCGGCCCGTCTAATTATCAGTAGTCCCGGACTTTGGGTCTGATGCAGTAGCTATAGTGCTTGATGTCTTTGTGATTCAAGCATGTTTGTGTTATGTGTTCCGGACTCTGTTCCGATGCAGTATGCAGTTTATGTGTTTATAATAGTTGTTATGCTTTATTCTATGCCATGATCAGTCAGTTCCAGACTTCGGTCCGATGCAGTTAGTTCCGGACTTCGGTCCGATGCAGTTAGTTCCGGACTTTGGTCCGATGCAGTTAGTACCGGACTTCGGTCCGATGCAGTCAGTTCCGGACTCTGGTCCGATGCAGGGGAGCTCACTAAGCTTTGTGATTATAGTTTTAGTTTTGGTTTCAGGTACTTCCGCCAGCAGAGGGAAGAGCTCGGGATGATGGCATCGCACACACCACAGCTTTAGCTTTTATCCTGGGAGTTGATTTAGTCTTTTGATTTTTATATGACATGGATATGATACAGTTTCCGCACAGTGTTGTTTTTATTATGTTTGGGATACGTCACGTATGGTTTTTATGATATGACACTCAGATTATGGTCTTTGGTCATATTGAAAAATGAAATTTTTGGGTCGTATTTTTGGGTTGTTTCAAGTTGGTATCAGAGCCCTGGTTTGAGGGATTCGGATGCACTTCCGGGTGTATCTGAACTCAAACTAAGGGAAATAAAAAGATTTTTCTAAAAAAGAAAATGTTTTCTAAAAGAATTTTGAAAGTACTTAGAAAGAAAGAATTTTTTTTTTAGAAACAAGATAAGGGTGTGGTGCATGCGATCAGCCGAGCTCAAGTAAGTACTCCCAAATTACCAATACATGTTTTATTATCATGATTAATTGTTCCAGCTTCAGTAGAACAACATGCTAGTATAGGACTAAGGATCTAGGAGGATGCCTTATGTGTCTGCTTTATGTGTTACAGCTTTATGAGTATTGCATGCTAGTATTGAGTAGACAGCAGTAGGATAGCCTGTTTAGGTTATGCCTGATAGTATGAGCTCAGCACTGTATGCTAGTACAGTTTCTCGTTATGAGAATAGTTTTGCCTGAGTATGTTCCCTTTATCCGAATGCTGCTTGCTTCGTGCTTTGTGGGAGTTCTGAGTGATGGGAGTTAGCCATTAGGTGAACACGTCACACCACATGTGATCAGGGTTGAATAATCCCAGAGTGCTGGGACTGGCCCTATTGCGCAGCTCTTGTTTGAGTCCAACCGTTATAGGGACGGGTCTTTTACTTGAAGGATTATCTTATCCTCGTCACATGTGATGGTGTTCAGGTGGTGGCTAATTAGCATTATAAGGAGACCTTCAGCAGCTGAGGACTAGTTGAGTTGAGTCTGAGGTTTCCCTAGGGCAAGCCTAGGATGAGAGTAGCAGAGATTAGCAGTAGTAGAAGTGACTTGGTGGGGTCAAGGCGGTTCTTGAGGAAAGTACGGATAGATGTGGAAGGTAGTATGGGCCCGTACTACTGAAAGCAGAGGATCCGTACTCGAATCAAGGAAGGTTGAGACAAGGCCAGGAAGCTAGTAGTAGTATCAATGATCCCTTGAGATATTTCAGTTTTCTGATATTGCTTTGATGTGTTTCAGTATGGTGGTTTTGCGTCCGAGGACAGCAGCCGGCAGTGGAGGTGCCGGGGAGGGATCAGGATCAGGCTCGGGAAGCGAGCACATGGATGAGCAGACCAGAGAGTTTCTTTCTTCAGAGATTACTCGTATCATTTTAGAGCAGACTCCTGTGATCTTCGGTTCGATCAAGGAGGGGATTCTAGAGCTGATGGATGAGAGATTGGGCACCTTCCGTGCCGAGGTGGCGGCTATGATGGGGTCGCGCACCCTTACCTTCAGGGAGTTCAGGGCTTGTGGAGCTCCGGACTATCATGGGGCGCGAGACCCCATAGCGAGTACTAGATGGTTGGCGGATGTGGCCAACGCTTTCCGCACTAGCAGATGTCCCGAGGGGGACAAGGTCAGACTGGCGTCCTGTCTTCTGAAGGATAGGATCAGGGATTGGTGGGAGGAGGTCGGACATGCCATTGGGGATGATGCAGCATTAGATGCCATGACCTGGGCTGATTTTTCTACCAGGTTCAGGGCAGAGTTTGCACCGGTCATTGAGGTGCAGCAGTTAGCTAGGGAGTTTCAGGACCTCACCCAGACTACAAAGACAGTGGCGGAGATCACCGCCAAGTTCAGGGAGAGGGCTCTTCTCGTTCCTCAGTACGTAGCTGATGAGGAAATGAAGAAGGCCCGATATCATGAGATGTTGCGGAGCGATATTCGCCAGTTTGTGAGTCGGTCCAGCTGTAAAACGCTGGAAGATATGATTGCTAGGGCTCGGGAGAGGGAGATTGATCTCGAGATGGAAAAGAAGAGGAAACCGGAGGCGGTTTCAGGTACAGGCGGTTCGGGCAAAAAGCCCAAGGTTTCGGATCACAGATCTAGGAGTCAGCAGAGCCACGGTCGATGTGGTAAGTGTGGGAGATTGCACGAGGGAGCGTGCAAGGCAGGGAGTTCCGGCTGCTACAAGTGCGGTCGGATTGGGCATTTGAGTAGGGATTGCACGGCCCCTGCTACTGCCGTCGCAGCATCAGATCTGATTTGCTTTCAGTGCAATCAGAGGGGACATAAAAAGTCCCAGTGTCCGAGTTTAGCTGCAGCAGGGAAGGTGGTTGCACCTGCCCCTGATACCTTGAGGATTACAGATGGCCGGCAGGGCCGAGCCGAGACGACGGTGGCGAAGAGCAGGGCGTTTCAGATGACAGCAGAGGAGGCGCGAGCGACTCCTGATGTGGTGACGGGTATGTATCTTCCTTCATCTCTTTATTATTATTATCGTTTGAGTATTGCTTATGATTGTATGTTTTATTTAGGGTCGTTCTCTGTGAACGGCATTTCTGCTATGGTATTATTCGATTCGGGGGCTACCTGATCATTTGTATCGCTTGCGCTTAGCAAGAGATTTAGTAGAGCTCCAGGGGAGTTGGATTGTCCATTAGAGGTTGAGATAGCAGCTGATAGGACCGTGAGGGTCGGCAGAGTGCATAAAGGGTGTTCCCTTCAGTTGTTTGATGAGCAGTTTTCAATGGATCTGGTACCTATTCCTCTGCGAGGGAATAAGGTTATTGTGGGCATGGATTGGCTAAGCCCCAATGGGGCGCTGATTGATTGTGAGCTTCAGCTAGTGAGGGTTCGCACTCCCAGTGGGGGAGAGTTAGTGATTCAGGGCGAGAGGCCACAGCGAGGACCGACCTTTTGTTCCGCCGCAAGGGCGAGGCGCTATGTTCAGCAGGGTTGCGCCGGTTTTGTAGCTTACGTTTTGGATGCCCGGGAGAAGGGTAAGACGACAGTTGATGATGTTCCCATTGTTCGAGACTACCCGGACGTGTTTCCCGAGGATTTGCCGGGGATACCTCCTGAGAGACAGGTCGAGTTCAAGATCGACCTAATTTCTGGTGCGGCTCCGATAGCCAAAGCACCGTATCGACTAGCTCCCCCTGAGATGCAGGAGTTGTCTATACAGCTGCAGGAGCTGTTAGACAAGGGTTTCATTCGGCCGAGCAGTTCGCCTTGGGGAGCGCCGATCCTGTTTGTGAGAAAGAAGGATGGGTCGCATCGTATGTGTATAGATTATCGGGAGTTGAATAAGGTAACGGTGAAGAACCGTTACCCACTTCCGAGGATAGATGATTTGTTTGATCAGCTTCAGGGAGCGTCTTGGTTCTCCAAGATCGACCTACGCTCCGGTTATCATCAGATGCGGGTTAGAGATGAGGATGTACAGAAGACTGCTTTCAGGACCAGGTATGGTCATTATGAGTTTGTGGTGATGCCATTTGGGCTCACCAATGATCCAGCCGCGTTCATGGATCTCATGAACCGCGTGTGTAGGCCGATGCTGGATCGGTCAGTGATAGTGTTCATAGATGATATCTTGGTATATTCCAAGACGCAGGAGCAGCACGAGGAGCACCTGCGGGAGGTGCTGGAGGCTTTGAGGAGGGAGAGACTTTTCGCAAAGTTCTCCAAATGTGAGTTCTGGTTGCGCGAGGTGCAGTTCCTTGGTCACCTTGTCAACCAAAAGGGTATTTTGGTAGATCCGGCCAAGATAGAGGCCGTGATGCAGTGGGAGATCCCGAAGTCTCCATCTGAGATTCGGAGCTTCCTAGGGCTGGCAGGGTATTATCGAAGATTTATTCAGGATTTCTCCAAGATAGCAGTGCCGCTCACCCGACTGACCAGGAAGTCAGTGGTATTTCGTTGGGGTCCTGAGCAGCAATCAGCGTTCGAGACCCTCAGACAGAGATTGTGCGAGGCTCCGATCCTTACCTTGCCAAAGGGAGTAGAGGACTTCGTAGTCTGTTGTGATGCCTCGATCACAGGTATGGGAGCAGTTTTGATGCAGCGAGGCCATGTGATAGCTTATGCCTCGAGACAATTGAAGCCTCACGAGGCTAATTATCCTACCCATGATTTGGAGCTGGGGGCAGTTGTGTTTGCCCTCAAGATTTGGAGGCATTACCTCTATGGGGTCCGTTGTACTATTTACACGGATCACAAGAGTTTGAGGTACCTTATGGATCAGCCGAGTTTGAACATGAGGCAGAGGAGGTGGTTGGATGTGCTAAAGGATTACGATTGTGAGATCCTTTACCATCCAGGGAAGGCCAACGTGGTGGCCGACGCCCTAAGCCGCAAAGTGTCGGCGGCCCCTATCAGAGATCTGTGTTTGAGGATGACAGTGATCACTCCGTTGTTGGAGCGGATCAAGGAGGCTCAGGTGGAGGGCCTCAAGGAGGAGAGACAGAAGTGTGAGAGGATCGTGGGCCGAGTAGCCTCGTTTGATTATGATAGTCGGGGATTGCTGACGCTGCACGGGAGAGTGTGGGTACCGTACTGGGGTGGAGTACGGCAAGTGTTGATGGATGAGGCTCATAAGTCTTGGTTTTCTATCCACCCAGGGGCGACGAAGATGTATCGAGATCTTCGACCTGATTATTGGTGGCCCTGCATGAAGCGGGACGTCGACTGGTATGTTGAGAGATGCTTGACCTGCCGGAAGGTCATGGCGGAGCACCAGAGGCTTCACGGCAAGATGCAGCCGGTAGACATTCCCGTATGGAAATGGGAGGACATCACCATGGATTTTGTCACCAAGCTCCCCAGGACCGCACGAGGGGTGGATTCGATATGGGTAGTAGTGGATCGGTTGACGAAGAGTGCCCATTTTATCCCGATCCAGGAGAGTACATCGGCGAAGAAGTTAGCCGATATCTATGTGCGAGAGATTGTGGCACGTCATGGAGTGCCGGTATCGGTGGTGTCAGACCGAGATGTCCGTTTCACATCCAGATTCTGGAAGCGGTTTCACGACGAGATGGGTACTCGTCTCCATTTCAGCACCGCTTTCCACCCTCAGACAGACGGGCAGAGCGAGAGGACGATTCAGACTCTCGAGGACATGCTTAGGGCATGTGTTCTTGATTTTGGTGGCAGTTGGGATACGTATCTTCCGTTGGCGTAATTTTCGTATAACAACAGTTATCATGCGAGCATTGATCGACCTCCCTTTGAGATGTTGCATGGGAGGAAGTGTAGGACCCCGATTTGTTGGGGCGAGGTCGGTCAGCGAGTCATCGGGAGCACAGAAGTGGTGCTCAAGACGACTGAGTTGATCCAGCAGGTCCGTAGTAGACTGCAGACTGCGCAGAGTCGGCAGAAGAGCTACGCCGACAGGAGGCATTCGGACTTGGAGTTCCAGGTGGGAGATATGGTCCTTCTGAAGGTCTCACCTTGGAAGGGTGTCATCAGGTTCCGGAAGAGGGGCAAGTTGGGCCCCAGATTTATTGGTCCTTTCAGGGTTTTGGCCCGGGTGGGTCGGGTTGCTTATCGGTTAGATCTTCCTGAGGAGCTTAGTCAGATCCACAACACTTTCCATGTGTCTCAGTTGAGGAAGTGTTTGGTGGATGAGTCAGCAGTCGTTCCCCTAGAGGATATTCAGGTTGATAGCGGCCTAAATTATATTGAGAGGCCGGTCGCGATTCTGGACCGGAAGACCAAGACCTTGAGGAACAAGGTAATCCAGTTAGTGAAGGTGCAGTGGCAGCACCGGAAGGGGTCTGAGTGGACGTGGGAGGCTGAGGAGGAGATGAGAGAGCACTACCCAGAGATATTTGCAGATTCAGCCGTAGCAGACTTCGAGGACGAAGTCTAAGATAAGTGAGGGAGAATTGTAACGACCCGTCTCCGGTATGATAATTTCTTGATATTTATTTTGAAGTTTTGCAAGAGGGACTCGGCGAGTTCGTAGCCTGACTCGCCGAGTAGGGTCGGGATTTCGAGCACGTGTTAGCTGGCGACTCGGCGAGTCCATATTCTGGACTCGGCGAGTCTGTCCGTCTGGGAGAAACCCTAAATCCCCGGGTTGCCCACTATTTAAGCCACCTTATAGCCCCCAATCTCGCCTCCTTCACCCTCAAAAGCTGTGAGAAAACCCTAATTCGTTCTTGAGTGATTCTAAGTGATTTTTGTGTGCTATTGTGAAGGCTTGAAGAAGGAGAAGAAGAAAGGAGCAAGGAGAAGGATTGTAGAGCAGAGATTCAAGGGGAAAGCAAGAGCTCTTTGAGGTATTCTTCAGTTTCCCTCCCTTTTATGTTTTAAAACCCTTTCTAGATCTAGTTAATGCATTTCTCAAGCCTTATGTTGATATAGAAGCCCTATTATGCCGAGATATCTTTAGATCTGTTTATTTAGGAGTTGTAGAGCCCAGATCTATTGCCTTTATGGAGCTATTTTGCATATTAACCCTAGATCTACCCCATTTTAAGCATCTTTTAGCCTTTATTCCCTTGTTCATGCGTTCGTACACGTAAAGTTGGAAACTTTACGTGGTAAATCAGCTTATTGGACTCAGATCTATCATTTGTATGCATTGGATTCGAACAGAATTGTGTGTAGAATAGTTGCATGGCGGTGACTCGGCGAGTCTAGTCGCGAGTCCCCGATTTCTTCCTTTTGAGCGGTGTCGAGTGGGACCAGTGAGTACTGGAGTGGACTCAGCGAGTTTGTGGGTAGACTCAGTAATGGAGGGACTCGGCGAGTTGTTCATACAACTCGGCGAGTCCAAGGCAATCTTCTTAAGCTCAAGAGCAACTCGTCGAGTTGTTCATATGACTCGGCGAGTCGGATGAAGATTGTCTGAGTTCTTGGATCGAATGAGTATTCGTCGAGTCGATGCCATACTCGACGAGTAGCAGCGAGTAGGGTCGAGGAGTAAGAATAGGGACTCGGCGAGTTGGCGGCCCAACTCGGCGAGTCAGGTCAACTGTGAGTTGACTTTGACCGAGAGTTGACTTTGTCTGAGAGTTGACTTTGACCAAGGGTAAAAGAGTCATTTTTTTTACCCAGTGCAGTGTTTAGTATTTGATTGAGTGTATTTATGGACTTGCAGCCAGGGAGATACCGGAGCAGCAGCAGTTAGCCCTCAGAGTTATTCACTCAGCAGCCAGTTCACGAGGTGGGTTTCCCTTCAGTAGGAACGGGTCTACGGCCACAATGCCGGCCCGTCTAATTATCAGTAGTCCCGGACTTTGGGTCTGATGCAGTAGCTATAGTGTTTGATGTCTTTGTGATTCAAGCATGTTTGTGTTATGTGTTCCGGACTCTGTTCCGATGCAGTATGCAGTTTATGTGTTTATAATAGTTGTTATGCTTTATTCTATGCCATGATCAGTCAGTTCCGGACTTCGGTCCGATGCAGTTAGTTCCAGACTTCGGTCCGATGCAGTTAGTTCCGGACTTTGGTCCGATGCAGTTAGTACCGGACTTCGGTCCGATGCAGTCAGTTCCGGACTCTGGTCCGATGCAGGGGACAAGGTCCCAGTTAGTTCCGGACTTCGGTCCGATGCAGCTAGTTCCAGACTTCGGTCTGATGCAGTGGGCAAGGCCCAGTATGTGCTTATGTGTATTGTATGGTATGTGGTAGTTTGGGGGAGCTCACTAAGCTTTGTGCTTACAGTTTTAGTTTTGGTTTCAGGTACTTCCGCCAGCAGAGGGAAGAGCTCGGGATGATGGCATTGCACACACCACAGCTTCAGCTTTTATCCTGGGAGTTGATTTAGTCTTTTAATTTTTATATGACATGGATATGATACAGTTTCCGCACAGTGTTGTTTTTATTATGTTTGGGATACGTCACGTATGGTTTTTATGATATGACACTCAGATTATGGTCTTTGGTCATATTGAAAAATGAAATTTTTGGGTCGTATTTTTGGGTTGTTTCAGAACAGATCATAATTAAGCTCATCTTGAATTAATATATTGTAAGAATCTTGAATATATTTGTGATCAGGTAATGACATATTAGGTGTTTGCTTAAGACTCAGTCCACAGCTCAATAAAGATTTCTCAATGTACGACAACGTTAGGTGCTAAATTGTTTCCGGTTTTAGCTTAAAAGTAATGAAATAATTTATTTATAATATCAATTAAAGTGGGAACGTTTTTTTTGTTTAAATGTACCTTTCACGCCTATTTCTTGTTCACGAACGTGAACGACATCATCAGAAAGACAGTTATATGTCTCTTTAAAAACAAGATGAGGCTGGGATAGACTATCTGATGTAATCAACATAACGAATAGAGACCTACAGAAATAAGCGGTGGCCCAATGATGTGTTTCTTGTATAGAAGATATGCACTCTCTATCATCGCCTAATAGACCAAGAACGTAGCAAACATCTTTGTAAGATTCATAAACGGTCCCGTTAACTGTTCTAATATCTTCATAGCAAGTAGGACCTTTACTTTGTTGAGCAAAATGCGCAAGTAATAAACATCACCAGACTTGGGAGACACATGATTAATTCTACCAAGTGACTTTGTCTTCGTTTTCCTTCTTGTCAATTCTTTATCTGATTTATTCCAAACATATTGAGTTGGGAATTCAACATAGGATAACTCCCTTGCCTTTTCGTCGTAGCTATTACATTCCATCCAGGCCAAAAATTTAGAAGCAATAATAATTGGTTTAGAAACAACGTTAGTAACACGTTGGGATGGTTTAAACACAACACGGTGTTTGTCTTGTAGGTGAA
The DNA here is from genome assembly GCF_051521515.1 of Lactuca serriola. NCBI lineage: Eukaryota > Viridiplantae > Streptophyta > Magnoliopsida > Asterales > Asteraceae > Lactuca > Lactuca serriola. The sequence continues at coordinate 201,231,123 of NC_136410.1, forward strand.
ACGACAACCTTTCAACATGTGGTGTTCTATAATGAATGGCATACCTAAAAAGTCTCCAACATGCCTCACAAGCAAAAATATAAGGACAAATGTAATACTTAACAATTTCATCACGATCGTTATTTTCTTTATGTTGTTTTTTTATTATTTTTAGCGTCATAAAAAGACGCAGTGATCCTGTCTGGACCTTTGTTAATATACTTAAAAAGGTACTTTATCGATCCAAGCTTATTACACCACTCAAGATTCATATGGGCTTGGTATTGCTTCAAAAGTATCTTATTATCTGGAACAACATATCTGAAAAAAGAAACAAAATGGCATAAAGAAAATGAAGATCATTTAACAAATCTTTCCTATAAAAGATAACATTTATAAAGAAATAAATGTTTATATAAATAAAAATTTAATTTTCATACCTATTGTCCAAAGAAACTAGGTTTTTCACAACATTGTTTCCATTGTCACGTCTTTGGTAAACTGGATAACCATCTTCGTCAATATACGTATCATTTGTAAAGTCTTTTGGAAATCCTTTAGAACATTTGCCATTTTTCATACATGGCATAAATGGAAAATCATTCCCGCAAGGTCCATGTATCATGTTGTCAGAAACAATTTGATACAAATCTGGTTCAAGTAATTCAGCACATATAACACAATTTGTCTTCGGGATTTGGAAGTTTAGACTTTTTTTTCTAAAAATAGGCATATGTGACAATGTGGACAACCCCTTTTTTGAAACTCGATCATACATATAATTGTATGATGCAAATATGTTACTTGGTTAACATATGATATTATAAAATCAAAATAAAATAAAATGAATAATGATATTTTAGATTTATACGTCCATCGACTTCACCCAAAAAAAATTCTTCCTTGAGTCTAGTGATTAGTGAATCAAGTTTTATTTTGAATATTCTTGTCAAAATATCGGGCTTGTCTTCGGGTTTAAGATTTTTAGATTCAACGAATCTAATTACCTCTGGCCATTTAGGATTACATGTAATGGTTAAAAAAAGATCAGGATAATCAAACCACTTAACCAAAGTCATTGCGTCTAAGTAGTTATGTTGCATGTAACGGCTGTCACCCGTAAAAGAAGACGGAATAATAATACGGTTCCCAATCGCAGAAGCATCTTCAGTTCCTTCTTGAGCAACCTCGGAAAGGTCTCCATAAGGAGCGACACGTAATGTTGGTTGGTTAAACCGAATATAATTAAGTCGGTCATTTTCAACCATTGTATACGAATCAACCAAAAATTGTTGGAAGAGTTTTCTGGAATGTAATATCAAAGATATTTCATTAGTTCTCTATTGTATACGATAAGCAAAAACCTCTCGCATTGTAAGTGTTATTCGTCATTTGGATTTTGGTTGTTCAACACCACGATGTAATATATCCAATCGAAATCCATCTTCGGCATAAGGAAACAATAAAGGATATTGAAGTGAAAGATATTGCAGATGCAACTCATTAATACGTTGAATTTCACGACTTTGTGTTTTCAAAACAATATCTCATGAATCGGAACCGTGAGTGTCACCTACAATAAGTGCAACAACCTCACTTGTGGTAGGAAGATTATACTATGTATCATCCTTTTCTCTTGTCCCAATTAATTTAAGCCTAATACGCTCTGTTGGATTCGATCCAAATCGATCACATGCCATTCTAAATTGCTTACCTAATGGATTTATAAAATCCAATAAACCCACTAGCTAATGAACAATCAAGAACTCCAGTGAAAAAGGATTTCCCATTGAATTATGAGATGTTGACTTTTTTTTGAACTACATTAATAGGAAAACAAAATCATGGATATAAATATTATGAGACAGAATAAAATATTTAACCATATATATATATATATATATATATATATATATATATATATATATATATATATATATATAGGCTTAGGTTACTCTATTCTAACTAATTATTGTGTGGATGTAGGAACTATTGTGGACCAATCATTTTAGTTATTTTAAGAAATTGATTAATAAATATTATTGAATTAAAGATAATTAAAAAAAATACCATCAAAATTCATTATAAGGGTATTTTAGTCAAATAACATAATTTTAAATAAAGGAAAATTTCATATTTTAGGGAACAATTAATTCTCTAAACTTTCAAGTTTTGATTTTTCTTAATAATAGTTATATTTAATTGACATTCTAAAGAATGTATTCATATAATCTTGAAAAGCTCATTCTATTCTAACAGAATAATATAAACATATACTATCAAAATTAATATTTTTTAATTTCTAAAAATTTTATATGAAACGAATTTTAATGCTTTAGAATCAGTAACTACATTCATTCTTAAAGAATACAATTATGAACATAAATTACATCCATTCAGAAAGAATACTAATACATTCTAAGAGAATATTGATGTCAATACTAATACATTCTAAGGGAGTATTGTTGTTAATCTATTCCAACCGAAGAAAAAATTCATTATGAATGAATAACAAGTCCGTTCTGTAAGAATACAAATTCATTATCATGCTGGTTGTTTCACATCACTATGTAATTGAATCCTTCACTGTTAAATGAATCCCAACAAGATCCAAGAAAGTCTTGAAAGGTGGCAACTGTAATTGAATATGAACAACAAAATTCTGATTCACTCTGTCTTTATCCCTTTGACAACGGGAATGGAATCCTATACACTTCAAATCCTTTATTTGTTGAACATTATTTGACTCCTAAAAACACTCTTGGGATTATGTCCGAGCAGTATCACCTGATGGATTAACAAAAATAGCCATTAGACAAACTCATGTTACCTCAAGTTCTCCTAAATATGTATTGGAGAGAGGATTTTCAACCGATCAGGCTTCATCATAACACTTTTATAACGAAGTTTTTTAATCAGATAACAATATATGAGAAATTGAAAATGAGTTACAATAGCAACCAATTCATTTAGTGAAAGAGAGTAGATGTAGTGAAAAAAAGTCAAAAGAAGAGTGATAGAGATATAGTTACAGAGAAATAATATACTAACAATCACATTAGGTATTTTGATACAACATTCAACGTGAATCACAAAGTAATCTTGAAAAAATAGAATTCTTACAATTAAGAGAACGATAGACACACCTAATTTAACTATACTAACAATTACATTGGGTTAAAGTATAATCCTAGTTAATCAAAATGTGACAAAATTTTAAGCAACTAAGAAGAACAATACCTTTATGAAGACTTCTGGTGGGTTTTTCATTAGGCAAAAAAGTGGCAGCCCGAATTGTCCAACAAAGTCCCATCCAGGTGAACTGCAAACAAAAAGTATGCTCCATTGTGTCGTTGCTTTCTACCACCGGTTAGTAGCAGACGATGAAGAACGAAAGTGGTCACTGGGTAAGCCGTTGTCCGCTGCCTTGCGAAGTAGAAGTCATCAAGCCGATGGGATCGTCGTCGATGGAACCCAGCTCCGACCTTCCTCGATTCTTCCATAGTCTGAGGGTTGAACAAATTCCGGTGTTCTGATGGCCACTAGGGACACTTGATGATGGGTCTCGGCTGTGTGGTTCATCGATTGTGCAAAAATAACAACCATTCTTCCTCTTTTTTATTTGCAGGCGAGATTATGAACGATGGTGATGATGATCTTGGGTACGAAGAAGGTTGTTGATGGTGATCGGTGGAAGTGGTGAGAAGTTGCTGTAAATCGAGGTGGTGGTCGTCAGTGGAAGTTTTTTTATGGTGAAATAGGGTTTTTAGGTAGTGAACGGCCGTATATAAGAATGAGAAGAAATTAGGTCAAAGTCAAAATAACTAGCATAATTATAGGAAGTATTTATGGAAGTTATTTATCAAATTACTTTATTACCCTTATTTATTTATTTAATTTTTTATTTTTTATGTTATTTGATTGGTCCACAATGATTCCTACATCCACACAATAATTATTTAGAATACTTGAACCTAGCTCTCTCTCTCTCTCTCTGTATATATATATATATATATATAGAGAGAGAGAGAGAGAGAAAGAGAGAGAGAGAGAGAGAGAGAGCTAGGTTTGAATGTGGATTGACATCTATTGTGTGGACGTGTGGATAATGCTATTCTGTGAGAATGACAAAAAAAAATATGTTTTTAGATAATATGAATACGTTCAATCTTATATAATTATTGTAATTATTAAGCATTTTCGCTAATTAAATCGTCTATAAGGTTATTATACACTTTTTTAATTATTCTCATTCTGTCAGAATATTATCAGGATGTTTATTGAGTCGTATTCTGTAAGAATTAAAATAAATAAAAAACGATGCATGAGAACAAAAATGAATTAGAATTGGTGAGAATCCATTAAAATAACAATAGTTCTGTGAGATTGAACGTATTCACATTACTAAATAACATATTCTCTTAGTAATTTTCATAAAATAGCGTTATCCACACGTCCGCACAATAGTTGTCCATCCACATTATAACCTAGCCCTATATATATATATATATATATATATATATATATATATGTGTGTGTGTGTGTGTGTGTGTGTGTGTGTGTGAATTTAATGCTACTATATGATAGAATGTATTCACATACTCGTATGCACTGAATTTATTGTCAACCTCGTCATCTGTATCGTATATGTACAACTGGCAAAATTTCGGTAATTCGCCTTCCTCTAGTAGTAAGCTGCCTGTAATATGCTAATTTTGTCCATGCATTCGATAAACATACGGACCACCTCCAGAGTTAATTGTATGATCAGTCTTACCAGCGATAGATGTAAATGCAAACGTTATATTATATCTACGAATATTTTTTATAAAGTTCTGAGTTTTTTCAGTAACTCCGCTATATAAATCAAGCAATAACTGAGGTGGGTGAATCAAGTTTGGTAATTCTACTTTTCCATTGTAACAACATATGGAATAAGAGGTTTTCCTTAAATCTTCATTTCCTCTTATTGCTTCTCCCTTCCAAACCCTAGCTTTACATACAGAGCAAACGTATACTGCATCACCAGAATCCAAATAATCTATAAAGAAACAAAAAAACTCAGCACATAATATATACTATAAGCGTAATATGAAAAGGGTGATAACATATTGAAAGGATAATTTTCATTGGATATCCAAAATTTAAAATTTTAAATAGAAAGAAACAGTACCTTTTCTTATGCCATTACATTTAGTCTGGGTGTTAATCCTTACATCATTTTGACCAACTGAATTATAAGGCATAGATGTTTGTTTCTTTTTTCTTGGTGCTGCAAAATAAACACAATTTAAATTATTAATAAGACAATGAATATTAATAAAATTAAGTGCAAAAATCTATAAGTGGATGTATTAACAAAATAGATGATAACATACCTTGGTAATCAACCTTATCAGTATAACCGCAGGAAGGTTGAGAACGAATAGTAGTATTGCTTGAGTTCTCCCCAAAATCATCATTCAAATCAAAAAAAGGAATATCCTTTGTATTGAACTGTTTTCGTTTCCCTCTTGTCATTTTTGTTGTGTTATTTTCTTGAAATGTAACACATTTTTTTTTTGAAAAAATAATGATTAGATAAGATCAATGACTGTGTTGGTAATAATTGTGAAGTAACTTTTAAATGTGAAAAAGGTATAACGTGAAATATAGCAAATGTAATTATATGATAAAATAAAAAAAAAATATTATGTATTAATTAATAATGACATAATTTGAAATATATGACCATAGTTTAGATAGGTCATGCCCAATTGAAACTTGTTGCATTTTGAATTGTTTGGTGATTTGAAATTGGCAACGTACTTGAACTGTTTACAACTATTCATTGGTAGTTTCTTATGTTAGTAAATATTGAATGTATTAAAGTTTTTATATTATCTAAATTGTTTAGGTAAACATAATAAAAAAAATCATTATGAAAAACTTATCCTGACCGGTGATATGTGACATTGGCGACCTTGAGGAAATAAATTAATGTTGCACATTTTGCCATATACGGTTATGAGAGGATGATGTTGAAGGTGATGCAGTAACTTCTCATGTAACTTGAGAAACAGGTGTTACGAAGATACGATTTTCTTGAAAAAAAAAACTGTATTGTAAATTACAATGAAAATATGAATATGTATATGTAATATTAAAGTACATATATTGAAATTAAATTTATAATCAATTAAATACAAAAAATATAATAAGTAGTAATATAACAATAGGATAATTATTACCAAAGTTGTGATGCGTCTTTACATTTGAAAGTTGTTGTATTTTTGTTTTTTGGACATTTGAAGTCGGCAACGTATACGAACCGTTTATAACCGTTTATTAGTATCATAACAGTTATTAAATTTGAAAAATTAATAGTCTTAATATGGTTTTGACTAGCAGTGAGACAATAATATAATGAGTTTGAATGTAATTTCGGTCAATTTCGAAAGTGGCGACCTTGATGAAATTGTTGTAGGTTGCAAATTCAATCGTAGGACGTTATGGGATGATGAGTTTGAATGTAATTTCGGTCAATTTCGAATAACTCGACAATTAGTGGGGATGTAGAAGTTATTTTCTTCAAAAAAAAAATAAGTATGATAAAGGTGGATGAAATGAAAATATATTATACATTAAATATGAAATTTAACGGGAATATATATTACATAAAAAGAAAATCAATAAATTATTATTATTGAATATCTAATGATAATATTAAATTAAAAGTTTACCGTTTGTGATGTTCGACAGTGGTGGGCATGGCAATGTTTTTGATTTGGTTCTTCCATTGTTGGTATCCATATATCTAGTAACTGTAAAAATATAAGATGAAGTACATAAAATTGGAGAGAAGAGTAAATGCATAATTGGATATCATAACATACCGTAAAAATGATTATACAAAGAATGGAATTAAAGGATATTGGTGAAGATAACAACGAATTAAAGTTGGTTAACAAATATAGAGATATAATTGGAAAACATGTGTCATGATTTTATATTAAATAAAATTATGTATAAAAAGTAGAAGTATTAGATCCTTTTTAATAAGATTAAATTAAATGTTGGTTTCTAAATTGATAAGGGTACATGATTTTGAAAAGATTTGAAGATAATATTTCATTATTAAACGATTTAATCATAAATGTATGAATTCTATATATTGAAACATGATAAATATACATATAATTATTTTGGAAAGTGTTTATGATTGACGGTATAATTTGAATGATAATATGCATAAATAAGAATATAAGATTCATGAAACAAATTAAAATTTGTAGAGTATGTGCTCGTATTGACAATTATACCCTTGGTTATAAGGAAATTACTTTTAAACTTAAAACAAATTGACAATAATAGACTTGGTAAACATAGTTTGTTATTTAAACTTAAAACAAATTGACAATAATAGACTTGATCAACATAGTTTGTTACGAACAATAAAAAAAATTATTGTTATAAAATCTTGTTTATGGAATAACAAACTCAGTGGCTTAAGCCAAAGATTAAGGAGTTTACCTTTAAACTTAAAAAAATTGACAATAATAGACTTGGTCAACATAGTTTGTTATTTAACTTAAAACAAATTAACAATAATAGAACTTGGTCAACATAGTTTGTTACGCACAATAAAAAAATTATTGTTATAGAATCTCGTTTATGGAATAACAAACTCAGTGGCTTAAGCCAAACATTAAGGGATGAAGAAGTAACTTTTTGGCCAAAGTCTAACCGGTAAAGTCAAATATTGGGATCCTATTGCAGATTTGCAAAGTAGGATGATATAATGTATATATACTTTTAAAAAATAATTGAAATATAACTATTATTAATGATAATATAGGACAACATTGAAGTGTAATTATATTATGATCCATGTGGCAGAATTTATTGAATACATGGTCATTTAGGAGATTGTAACATAAATGGTCCATATTATTTGTAAACATTGTTGCCTAATACATCAATATATTTTAGCATGTTGGTTTTATGCACATTGACAGCGATTGTTGGTGTCATGATTGTTGGTTTAATGAAGGAAAAAGTGTAAACCACACCTTCACCAAAAAAAATAGTTTTCAAGTCAATAAAGACGGAAATCAAATAACATTCGGCAAAGGAAGTTCGATGACAGAATGTGAATTAAGAAGAGTTAGAATTATTAAATACTTTAACACCAAAGAAAGGGAAAAATAAACCAGTTTGCATACATGAGAAATATATTTAAAACACCATTCCATACATGACTCATAATATAACAACAAAAACAAACATTGCAGAGGATAATGAAACCTGTTATGGATGATGGAAGTAGGCAGCAGCAAGTGTAAAGAGAGTTTCAAGAAACAATTTTTTTCGTGATTGAGAGGTTGAAGAAACAATTTTTTTATCGTGATTTGTATGATACGTAATATTATATAGGGTTGATAAGGATATATATAATGGTAAACAATGATTTTAGACGATATCTATATCTATATAGCATAACAAAATATGGAAAAGGGTATAATTGGAAAACATGAGTCCTGATATTATATTAAGTTAAAATAGTTATAAAAAATATATGATTTACATCCATAATTAATACGATAAAATTAAATGACCGGATTTGAAATTGATAAGGGTATATGAATTTGAAAAGATTTAAAGATAATATTTCCTTATTAAACGATTTAATCATAAATGTCTGGATTCTATATATTGAAACATGATAAATATACATATAATTATTTTGGAAAGTGTTTATGATTGACGATATAATTGGAATAATAATCTGTATAAATAAGAATATAAGATTAATGAAAGAAATTAAAATTTGTAGAGTATGTGCTCATGTAGACAATTATACCCTTAGTCATAAGGAAATTATCTTTAAAATTAAAACAAATTGACAATAATAGACTTGTTCAACATAGTTTGTTATTTAAGCTTAAAACAAATTGACAATAATAGACTTGGTCAACATAGTTTGTTACGAACAATAAAAAAACTTATTGTTATAAAATCATATTTGTGGAATAACAAACTCAATGGCTTAAGCCAAAGATTAAGGTGATTACCTTTAAACTTAAAACAAATTGACAATAATAGACTTGGTCAACATAGTTGTTATTTAAACATAAAATAAAATGATAATAATAAACTTGGTCAACATAGTTGTTATTTAAACTTAAAACAAACTGACAATAATAGACTTGGTTAATTTAGTCCACAATCGGATGTAAGTCAACATTGTATTAGAAAGGATCTAAAACTATTCAGGTGCTTGGTTGAAATAATTACATTTTGAATCTTACCCTGAACAACCTAGATATGTGTTGATGTCCTGCAAAGTCCCACTAGCCTACCCTGGAGTTAAACTAATTTGAAATCGAGAAAGAAATCCTCTGTATTCGGGGGTTTATATATACAAAGATCATCATCTTCAACAACAAAACAGACAAAGTGTATATATAAAACAGAATCAACCGATAACAATCTGGATTTCTTTTCTTTCTTCGTCTTCAAGCACCTACATATAACAAATGTTTATTAAGTTCCTGTGTTTGAGAGAGAAGATGATTAGAATCAACCGATAACTATGTTGGTTAAGATGAATGAAGGTGAAAATCAATTTGAATAAAAAGATGATTTACAATATAGAACCCTACTCAACAGACGATGTAATAGCATAGTAGATGACCTTGAGGAAGTGATTCAGAAAGGATTTCAATCAAATATGCTGCAATCATCCTCATCGGCTTATCAAAAAACGCTAATTTGGTGGTTGATTTTTCAATTTCAATATGGGAAGTAGTTATGACAGACGGACGTAATCAATCGAATTTAGTATGCGTTCAATAAATATTGAATTGTTTTGTTAGGATGACATCACCAGAAATATGAAGAACGATCTAAGGGTTGAAATAAATCAAGGAAATCCATTGAATGGTTCTGATTGTTAAAGGTGACATCATCAGGTTTCTGTTTTAATATATATATATATATATATATATATATATATATATATATATATATATATATATATATATATATATAGTGATAAAAGATTAGTTTTCTTGCCACATGTCACTCTAATACACCTTCTAATTAATATTATGCCGCATATCACTCTATTAATTTAAATTTGCAACGTACATCTCTTCCTATTCCTTTGCTTGTGATTCTAAAATGGTTTCCATGAATATCTCCCAAATTTAAGCACACATTTACTGTTACTCAGTTTTATATTCAAAATTCAATTTGAGAAGAATGAAAATGCTCCTCCATGGTTTATTCAAAATTTAAAATTTTGTATTCTACTCATTAACCAACTTTTTCGTCTATAAAAATTTCCTCTGCATAATCAAAATGATATATTTAGTAACTACTTTTTGTTCTTTCTAATTTGTATTTAGTAATTTGTTTGTGTTTTGTAGTTCGATTGAAGAGCTAATTAAGATCATCCGATGGAGTTGGACTTACTTTTTGATGCATCGTTTTCATCTCAAAATGAAATAGGTTTAGGCTTTGGTGAATTTTCATTTGTAATGTTTTTTTTTGATTTAGTAATTATTTTCTTTGATTTTGCTACTATTAACCATTTTCGTGTTTGATATTTGAATCCAACGGATGTGCGGTTTGCCTTTGCAAATTCGGCCCAGTTTCTGTTGATTGATTTCCAACCAAAAATGTCCGATACTGGTCTTTGGTGGCTATGAAGGGAATGATCAAACAAGAACATCACTTCGGTGCCCTAAATTCGAAGAACCTGAACACCAAAGGCTATTTTTGGTGAACTCGAAGAGGTAAATATGAAATTATGTCGTCTATAATCTAATCGACTGATTTCATATGGTTTCAACGTAAATATTATTTCGGTGCCCTATGGTTTTTGGTTTTCTGCTTCAGATTGATGGGGACGGAGGGGGAACATGCTATAGGAGAGGAGAACTAATTAGCAAATCGGTACCTATAGAATCGTCATGTATGATTCTCTTTCTTTTATCTCATATATGATGGTATGATTACTTTACAACTTTGGACCTTTTAATAAGAAATTATGGTAAAAGTAATGTTTTGTCTTGCCTCTTGTAGGAATAAAAGTGAGTTAGCTAGCCTTTTCTACAAGGAAGATTGATTAGACTTGATTTAATTGTTTATGTTTCTACTTTAACAAGAATAAATTGTTACAAAATATCACTAAGCGGCAAGTATGTCGTTCATTCTTTGTTACCTACCATTATATTTTGGTTTAAGCATTAAAATAGAACTTGATTCAGTATTTGCCTTTTTCCTTTTTAATTTGATGTAGGTGGCTGCAAAGAACTTTAGTTGTTAAGAACCAGTGTTTTATAAATGGGATTGTAGTATTTGTCAACTTTTGCAGATTGTTTCAGAGGAGTAGAATAGGGTTGTTGACGTAATTTCATAATCAAATTGTATAACAACTTTAAATCTCATACATGTGTTTAATGAAGTTCATTTAACACAGAAAGTTTAATTCATGATATATTTTATTTGAATTTTGATACCTAAATTTACCATGTTTGAATTAGATTTGGATTTCTTATTTTTTTGCATTAGGTAAGTTTGTACACTTACTTAATGTCGTTATGCATAAATTTTGTTAGTAGTTGCTTTTCGAGGGATATAATTGTAAGTATGATGCTGCTATTGGTAAAATATACAATTAGATTACATTCACATTTCAACAAGAAAAATATACAATTTTTTTTAGCTTCATCTGCTTCGATTTACGTCAGATGTTGGATTTTAAGTAGATTTGAGGCGTTGGTTTCGAAAATGTGGGTCGGATTAAAAGTTCTCGGGTTCTTGCTCATCTGTAAGTTCTCAAAAGAACTTATATATCACTACAAGAAAAAAGGGAATCAGCAGCAAGAAAAGTCACCGCTAAAACCTATAAAAGTCGCCGGTAAAGGTAATAGCGGCAATGTGTCGCCGGTAAAAAGTCGTCGCTATTGCCCAAAATGTCGTCGATAAAGATATTTGTCGCCGGTAATACCCCGTGTCACGGCTAATGCTCTTGTCGGAGGTAATACCTCATGTCGTCGGTAATAACATTTTTCATTTTTTTTTTATTTTTTTTATATCAACGATTTTGGGTTCAAAAGAACCGATAGATAACAACATTAAATGCAGAACAAAATATTACATAATAACATCCGATTAGATACCAAATAGTGTTATAATTAATTTCATAGCAAAATAAACAACCAAAGTTTTATAATTCTAACAAGTAGCAAAGTGTTACGACAAGTGTAACATACAAAATACAAATTAATTATCCGAAGAACCATCATCTTTGTTCCCATTGTTTCCTCCTTGATCTTTCCCTGATTGAAAAAACGCATAAAGCTCTGCCTAAATGTCGGGTCGTTGAGCATATTCTGAAGATTTTCCTACTACATAATGAATAACAACATATATAAACTTATAAGTTAAATTATCAAACATAAACAAAAACTATCAAAGTACATTGATATTTCTTGCACTTAAATACAAGAAATACCAAAAGTACATTGCAATTTCTTGCACTTGGGACAAAAACACAATTACCAAATCAACATGTATTTATCGATGCCAAATCACATTGCTATTTTTAAACAAAGACAAAAAAAAAAAAACAAATTACATTGCTATTTATTGCACTTGGGACAAAAAACCAATTATCAAAGTTCTCGAAAATGTGGGTCGGATTAAAAGTTCTCGGGTTCTTGCTCATCTGTAAGTTCTCAAAAGAACTTATATATCACTACAAGAAAAAAGGGAATCAGCAGCAAGAAAAGTCACCGCTAAAACCTATAAAAGTCGCCGGTAAAGGTAATAGCGGCAATGTGTCGCCGGTAAAAAGTCGTCGCTATTGCCCAAAATGTCGTCGATAAAGATATTTGTCGCCGGTAATACCCCGTGTCACGGCTAATGCTCTTGTCGGAGGTAATACCTCATGTCGCCGGTAATAACATTTTTCATTTTTTTTTATTTTTTTTATATCAACGATTTTGGGTTCAAAAGAACCGATAGATAACAACATTAAATGCAGAACAAAATATTACATAATAACATCCGATTAGATACCAAATAGTGTTATAATTAATTTCATAGCAAAATAAACAACCAAAGTTTTATAATTCTAACAAGTAGCAAAGTGTTACGACAAGTGTAACATACAAAATACAAATTAATTATCCGAAGAACCATCATCTTTGTTCCCATTGTTTCCTCCTTGATCTTTCCCTGATTGAAAAAACGCATAAAGCTCTGCCTAAATGTCGGGTCGTTGAGCATTTTCTGAAGATTTTCCTACTACATAATGAATAACAACATATATAAACTTATAAGTTAAATTATCAAACATAAACAAAAACTATCAAAGTACATTGATATTTCTTGCACTTAAATACAAGAAATACCAAAAGTACATTGCAATTTCTTGCACTTGGGACAAAAACACAATTAGCAAATCAACATGTATTTATCGATGCCAAATCACATTGCTATTTTTAAACAAAGACAAAAAAAAAAAAAAACAAATTACATTGCTATTTATTGCACTTGGGACAAAAAACCAATTATCAAATCTTTTAGCAAATAATCACCACAAACCAAAATTACCAAATCAACATGCATTTAATGATGCGGAAGTACATTGTTATTTTCAAACTAGGGACAAAAAACCAAAGTACATTTCTATTTCTTGCACTTAAAACATAAACACGATTACCAAATCAACATGCATTTATTGATCATTATATAGATACATGAGACTTTGAAATTAAATAATTTACTCTATTTGTGCTAAAGAACCTTAAATACAAGAAATACCAAAGTACATTGCTATTTATTATACTTAAAATACAAGAAATACCAAAAGAGCATTGTTATTTCTTGCACTTGGGACAAAAGCCCAATTACCAAATCAATATGCATTTATTGATGCCAAATTATATCGCCATTTTTAAACTATGACAAAAAACCAAAGTACATTGCTATTTCTTGCACTTAGAACAAAAAACCAATTACCAAAGCTTTTAGAAAATAATAACCACAAACAAAAATTACAAAATCAACATGCATTTATTGAAATTAAATAATCTTTTTTTACCTGTGATGGTTGTGATGGTTGTGGTGGTGGTTGTGATGGCTCTGAAATTGGCAAGATAATAGAAGGTTTCCGGCTGATGCCTCTAATATGGCCATGTCATTCTCCTACTACTTTCTCGAAAGTAGCTCGTTCTTAATCCGGTGTTAACTCTCTTTCATCTTTTGGCCCTTGCGTTTGTTCTGTGAGTTGTTCCACTAACCGATTCAATGTTTTCCAAAAGGGATTAATAATTAAGTATAACTAAACACTTAATTATATGATAAAACTATGATTAAATACTTACGTATTGTTGTCCCGCCTCAAAACTAACAAATACACCATTCCTATCGCTATGAGCCTTGTAAAACGTTTCTATTATCTTCAGGTTCTGTTTAACATTAAAAATTTAGTTTATATTTTAAATAAATAATTACATGTATCGTACGTTACTTTCTTATAGCAACTACCGCTATACGAGCTCGACCCCCCATGGTTCATGGTCGTTTGCATTTCACAAACTTTTTTTTTCCTTTTTCAAGCAGCTATGCATTCAACATTTTGGAAATACTCAACTGTTTTCCTCTAATTATCAACATCCATATCATCTGGGGGTGGCTAATGCTCTCGGGATATCCTTAAAACCTCTAACTTGCAAAAAATATTCTTTTCCGTCAGCTTTATGCTCTCCATAACTTTTTAACAAAGCCGCTTCAAAACTATCTAACAACATAGTCGTGTATGGATCCTGGGACATCCGATCCAAATCAAACTTTTTCTACAAAAGAAAAAAAAGTTAACCAAGTAAAAATCAGTCATAACTAACCATATAAAATATTTTTAAATGTTGTTTTACTGTATCCTTTATTGCAGGGGAAACTTTTTTCCAATTCCATTTATCAAAAGGACCATCCGCCACATTATTTTCCCAACTTCGCGTACAAACATTTCATTCGGCTCTCCTACGGGATCATATGTCATATCCCTATCATTGTCCGTGTAAATAAGTTTGCTCTTATTTTGTAAGAGCGCTCCTTCAAGCTTAATATTTTTTTCCTTTTCCTTGGACTCTCGTACGTGGCTCAACTACAAAAATAATTAAAAATTATTAGAAACGACATTTAATTTATAATAACTAAATAAAAATAGTAAATACATAATAAGACTTACCACCCTGCTCATGATGACCAACACTCCTACCGCCTGGGAAAGGTGGGTCCTCGGCTCCATCACCCTCATGTGCACGACCCATAACAACAACCATGGTGTACAAAAACGAGAACCATATCCACATCATTTCCTTAAAAATTATAAGATATACATATAAAATTTCTATTACAAATACACAATACATAAGAATAGACATTTCTATTTAAACTAGGAATAAAAATAAAGTTTATATTACAAACTATGTTTAAAACCCGTGGAAACAACGGTTGGAAAATAAAAACATTATTGATAATTTAAAATTGTAACGATTATTTAATTATTTGCAAAAAAAATTATTAATTTACAAAGATAGATTTTTATTTGTAAGTTTATAATAATTAATTAAAATTAATATATACAGTGTTATGAATATCGACCTACGTTATGTATGTTTAAATATTTGATAAAATCATGATTATTTACAATGCAATAAAATTTTAAATAGACTATAAAAATAGTAATAATTGATCATGAACTTGCGAACAATTATTATTATATAAAATGAGATGTTTTATTCATAAGAATATCATCATTGTTTTTAATTAATATGTAATATGGTTTCAAAACATATGTAAGTCTATAATCTTATTTAGAATTAATAGGTTAGAATCCCCTGTACTACAAGGATTGATGACTTAAAAAAGCATATATAATCTATAAAGGGACTCGTCATCAAAGGATAGGCAACAAATTCAAATATATGTAGATAAATAAAAACTAAGAACCAACCATTGAAGACATTTTACAACAATAAAAATCATGATAAAGAGCGCTCTTACAAAATAAGGGCAAACCGATTTACATGGACAATGATAGGGTTGTTGACATTAAATTTAAGCTCTTTATAAATAAAAATTGGACAAAATCATGTTAACAACCACAAACATGGACGATATTCTTCTAACAACCCCAAAACATAATATAATCCAACAAAGCTAAATGTAAGAAAACTACAAAAGTTCTTCATCTAATTTTTTGTAGCTTAATAGGTGGCATCGCAATAGGTTCTTTAAAATTTTCAAGTGCTTCAACAAATAGTAAAATAAAGCAACCAACCAAGGAGTTTAACGGATTCAAATGACCAAAAATGTTATGTTGACGAAAACAAAAAAAATAGAAATAAATGGTCAAAATGACAAAAAAATTCCAAATGTGCTTTTTGTAGTTGTATTGTGTAACATACACGTTTAGTTATCATGTTTTGTAATAAATAATATTATGAAATATTATATCAATTTGAGTAATTAAGTTCTAACGGTAGTTTTTATTAAAAATGAAGTAAAAGTATGTTTAGAGTCAATCGGAAGATATTAGAAGTCTTATGAGTTTCCGATTAAAAGTCAAATATCAAAATTTAACGAAAATATAAAATTTGAAATAAGTAAAATTTTATTATTGAAATTTGTAAAGAATCTCGTTAGAACCATTTAGGCGAAAACCTCATCAAAATCCGAGTTATAACGAAGAAGTTATGACCAATCAAAGATCCGCGACAAAACCGACACGGCGCCGAATGACGTAAAAAGTGACTTTTTGATAAACTACTTTTTAGCCTTGGTGATCTAAATGAAACTCGTATTATTTGCTACATTGAGAATTTTCATAAAAAGAACGTCCAAGTCTGACTTCGTATGAGTAAGTTATGATTTTTCTAAGTTTTGGAATTGCAGTAGAGAGCTAAAAACTCGAAATAAAGATTGAGTGATTTTTAGCCGAAGCAACCTAAACAAGAATCGAATATCTCGTCAATAGTAGTAAAACAGTATAAAAACAGACAAAAACGAACATCGGATGAAGAAGTTATGAATTTTTAACGGATTTTCATGTCCCGGTCTGTTAAAAATAATAATATTAAAAATAAAATCAAAATTAGCCAACGAAGTCTAAACGAAAGTCATAGAGCATAATTTTACCTACATGTGCACATAAATAACGTCAAAAACGGATCCTGTATGTAAAAGTTGTGGAATTTAGAAGTTTGGGACACAAAAATCGAGAAAATCCCAAAATCTAAGAAAATTCGCATGGCTGGGGTTCGGCCACATCACCTCGCATGAGAGATACCCCGTGTCCAATGTGTGTCGCAGGCACCTCGCACCGAAGGTGCAGTCCTCTTCTGATCCAACACGTGCCTAAGCGCCGACCCCTTCCGAGCTTCGCCACCTGTCTTCCCCGTGTCCTGTCTGAAGCGCGCCATCTGGCTTCCATCGCATGCGACGCGTGTTCTTTCCTATGGATGAAGATCCATGGCTCGTATACTATATAAGGGAGGGTGTAAACCCTCCCAGTTTTTATTGGAATTTTGTGTACTTTTTCAGTCTAAAGCCTATTTTAAGCCAACTTCAATACCCCGAAGCCCCAGGATCATATCCAACAGGAAATACATTCCGAAGAGCCCAAGAAATTTATCTTTTCGGTTTGAAGCTCAACCCTTGCAAGGCCCGGTTTTCAAGAAAGCTCCCAGTTTTCGTCGAAGAAAGCTATCTATTATAACGGACTCTTGCACAAATTACTATTTTAACCCCTGATTAATTCACGGTGAGTTCAATATATAGGAACAATTGTATGTTATGTGTTATATGTGGTATGTGCTTTTCCGTGTTATTATCTCGTGTTATTATTTCCGCTATTTATGATAGCAAATCTTTACCTTTGGCCATGTGATCAGTGAAAGGACTTAGATTCACAGTGGTATTGGTATGTTGCCTCTGGCCATGTAGAGCATGTCTCGTAAGATAATGACTTTTATAATATGGAATTGGCAGAAGGTTAGACAGAGCTGAAAGCTAGAAATCTACCAAAATGTTTAATCAGAAAGTGTATGTCTTCTGTGCCATTTGGGCTGAAGCTTTATTGATGTATATCAAGTATGGAAATTGGTATGTCTCATTCAGTGTTGTAAAAGTTGCTGAGTTGGCCGATTACTCCGCCGAGTGCTCGCTACTCGGCCCCTTACCGAGGCGAGTTACAGAATCCCGAGTACTCCCCGATAGGCCCCTTTATTGAATTGGGTAGTGTTGTAAAACAAGGTCAACTCAGTGAATAATATGTATAATATACTTAACGATTTATTATTTAACACACACTTGTGATTATTACTACATATATATCTTAAATTTTCTGTAATTATTCACGAAGTGAGACCATTATGTGTTTTTTAGCTTTCGTCTGTTCACATGTATCTAATTTTGTTATATATTTCATTTAACTTATGATTTTGACATATATAATTTCCCTAAAAATATTTCTACATGAATTACCGAATCCGAATACTCCCCGAGTACTCCCGGGTACTCGCTACTCGCTAGTCAGCTCAACAGGTACCGAGTAACGAGTTTTGCAACCTTGGTCTCATTGATTGTATATCTTTGAATCAAATCATTGATTAATATGGAAAGCTTGTCACATGATTCACATATGCCTTTGTTGTTCATTGTTCCTCTTTGCTTTTGTCATATTGAAGTATATATATGGCATAACGTTATATTGTATCTATTATTGAACTCACTAAGCATCACCGCTTATCCCTCTCAGTGTTTAACTATTGTAGGTAATAACAATCCAGTATAGACATATACTGATAGAAGATTTTGAATAGTTTAAAACTATTACTTTTGTATTTAGTACTCACGTATGTGTAAAATTATAGTATCCTGGGTAGTTATGTAATGTATATAACACTTTGAAATAGTCGGTTTGTATCCAGTCTTTGTAATCAAATTACCAATGTAAAAATTATTGTTTATAAATATGCATGTAGCATGTTTTGGAGTAATATAATGTAGATGGAAGTTTTAGAGAGGGGATTCTCTCAATCATATGAAAGTATGGGTCTTTCAATCATGGTTTCAGAGCAGTAGTTTAGGTGAACTATATACCACGGATTGGTATTTAGACTTAAACCAATGGAAGTTCAATATATGAACTGATTCATTGTAAGTATATGGATACAAACCATAGGACAGATTTAAGTGGGGTATTGGGTAGTGATAAACCTTAGTATTCTAAAATATTAAGTTACTTCAAGAATTTTCAGAGAAATAGTTTAAGTGAACTTGGAATTTTGAGAATTTCTAGACTTAAACATGGATTGTTAAGGGATGATGATACAACGTGTATCTAGTATATTTTATGTAGAATATCTAAATGGACACAAGCACTAGAATATTAGAGGAGATATGCCTTATATTCTAATATGTGCTAAATGATAAATGAATATAACATGCCTTAGGCTGCTTGCTTATATTGCTATTACTTGAGAGAGTTTAAGGTCTGTTGCCGACCTTGGTCTGGAAGACGAAATTTTAAGTATTCCATATTCTAAAATTTTTGTGCTATACCTGATAAGGAACTTTTTGAAGTGATAAACAGACTTATTATAGTCGACGCTAATAATTTTATAGATAAACGATCGAGGGATATCGTAAAATAATACTTATCAAGTGATATCGTAAATAGTATATTAATACCTATAGAGTGGTGTTGTACATTCAAAGTATGTTTAGTGAAATAATAACACCGTTGGAAGAATGTTGTGTATTCGAAGTACATTCGGACGAGATGAATGTTTTAGCATAACCGATGAAGTTGTTCCATCGATGTCCAGATTGAAGCAATGATTGCTTATAGAGTAGGAAGAACCGAAGATGGTGATAAATACTTTGACAGTATCAAAACTGATGTAGTGTACAGTTTGAGTAGTATGATAAGAACAGATATGTAACCCTATACAGGATGCTCAGACTTAGTATCAATTGACTTCTATCACATCCTTATGAAAGTTCCACCGTGTGTTATGTTGACTTTAACATACATGATTAGGATGGTGAAATAGGTTATTTGGTTGTGAAAAGGCAGAGTGACTTACTTATTACAGTAAGGTAGAATACTTAGTTGAAGAAGATATACACTTATAGTATTGTATGAGAAGAGACGTTGCAGTTAAGAATGTCAGAGAACCAAGTGAAGCGAGTAGAATATGCTAAGATACAGCAATAATGCAGACTTCTTTGAATAGACTCCTATGAATAAACTTAAAACATATAACCATGAGAAGAAGACTTTCTCATATACAGGAATGACGATGTCATAGAAGGATAATGAAATAAACAAATATGCATGATGAATTGCATGAGTTAGAAGATGATATAGGTAGTTGGAAACCTTTTGTCTTCACACTGCTAGAATAAATTTTGGTGTAGTGTGTCTTGCGGAGTAGACACTACCCGAGGAATAATTTATATGAAGAATTTGTAAGTGAAATTCCTATCGATCTAGGAAAATTATTAGGATATGCTAGATCGAGCATATGCATGAAAATGATTCTAGAAGAAGAGTATAAGAAATCCAGGATATGTTTGATAAAATTGCAAAATCCCCAATTGTGTCTAGGAGAAATTGTGTCACACCCCAAAACCGAGAACGGCGTAAACGTTATGGGGTGGAGGAGGTCATGTAAAGTATCACAACATAGTATAATAGCAAACAAGCAAACAACATCATCCATTGCATTAAATATATATAATTTTAATACAAGTGTGTTCTGAACAGTTATAGACACCAAATAAAATGTAAATCAAAATAATAAGATAAGTCTTAAATGCGCTCCATCTTCTCAAAAGCTGGTCTCGGTAGCTGTCTACTGATGACCTGAGAATACAAGTTATTTTGAAAGAGTTTATCAATATTAAAGCTGGTGAGTTCATAAGTATTTAGTGTCGATGTTTGTATCAAAACGTTTGAACGTGT
The DNA here is from genome assembly GCF_051521515.1 of Lactuca serriola. Lineage (NCBI taxonomy): Eukaryota > Viridiplantae > Streptophyta > Magnoliopsida > Asterales > Asteraceae > Lactuca > Lactuca serriola. The sequence continues at coordinate 201,252,133 of NC_136410.1, forward strand.
TTTGAAGTACGAGTTTGTAAACGTTTTTAATAAAAGTATGTGAATGTTTGCAAGTGTTTGTAAAAGTTTGAATCTCCTAGAAAATCCAATATTTCCTACTAAAAGTGGCCTTCTACCAAGGCATAACTGTTTTGTATGTTCATTTCTTGTAAAAATGTGTAATTTTCCCAAGTGTAACTATCATTATCAAAATATAATTTGTACATTAATGTTTAAGTGAAATGATCACTAAATACATGTAAAGGGTAAATTAATGTAGTATTGTAGTGTTGTATTATAGGAACTAGTGTTGTACTAACTACCTTAAACCGGATTTATATTAAGGTATTATGTGATTTATTGTACCATACTATCGACTATGTAACACAACAATGTAGGTCGTAAAAAGGTATGACGCTTGGCACCCACAGACCTGCAGGTCCGGATGTAGCTAGCAACAAGGTGTAGGATAGTCAATCCAGTATAGATCTATACGCAAACTCACGCTCTCCTTCCAAGAGACTCTGGCTACAACTCGGGCCATGACATTGAAGGCATGCTCCGATATAGTGGATCACATTTATGTTAACATATTCATGTATGTGTAATGTATTGTTATTCATCCTAGTATCGTTGTATATGTTCTCTTTCTAGTATAGTTGTGTATGTTCTCATTCTAGTATAGTTGTATATGTTCTCATTCTAGTATAGTTGTATATGTTCTTACAGTAATAAGCAATGACTCATGAATGAACTGAATCTTGTCTGTTTCATTGAGCTAAAAGTAGTAAATAGTATAACCCTAAACTATACCTATTATAGTTTATTAGTAAACTTGATGAATGACTGAAAGTGCTGAACTGAGACATAAATCTTTATATCTATACATATATACATAATATATATGTAGTAGACATGGTTTTTAACAACATATAAGTTTAAAACTGAAAAAGAAAGGTTTAGTATAAAAAGTGAATTTGATAAACTGTTTGACATGCAAAATAGTTTGATAATAGTTTAAAGTCATTTATTCGGTAAAACAGTTTAGAGCATGAAAATCTATTTGCATGTTAGTTATTAATCACATATGATTTATCTAATAACTAACATGGTTCAACTTGTATTCCCCCCATAAAGCATTTAAAACTTTTAAAAGCATTTCAAAGGTTAGTTAAAGGGGTATGAACTCACTTGCAGTGAGTGGATTGGATTGAAGTGTCGGATACGGTGCTAGGTGACAAATGGAGACTTGTACACACACACGAGCCTAGTTATCACATAATAAACATATATATAACTAATTAGTCAATTTATAACTAATAAATTAAGTCGGGACACTCTAGAACATGAAAACACTTTGTTTCAAGTGTTAAAGATCACAAGGGTTGCATCCAAGTGTCGTAGGGTATGGCTACTGGGTTTAGGGTTCAAGGAAAACTCCATAAGGGAGTTCACGGCCCTAAGGTCCTCAAAAAATGAGTTTACGGTCCTAAACTCATGGGTTTACGGCCGTAAGCTCATAATTCCATGACCATTTGATGTTTTGAGGCTTTACAAGACCCTAAGAAGCATTTCTACTTGATGGTTAAGTCTTTGGAAGAGATTAGGGCACCATTTCCCTCATTTGAGGAGTTCACCGCCCTAAGACCATTTCCTTTTGGGTTTGCTGTCGTAAACCCTTAAGGATTATGGTATTTTGATGTTTTCTAGTCCCTAACTTAACAGGGAATGAATCTAGGCTAGTGTCCAAGGCTTAGGAAGAATTTAAAGCACACTTTGGCACCTTTAATTGGTGTTCACGGTCCAAGAACTTCTTGGGATGTAAAAACCTTACTCTTGGTGTTCTTGGGACGTTTTCTTGGTTTATGCTAAGGTAATAAGCTGTACAATACACTAGGGTTGGAGTACTTACTACTTAGAAGCTTGAAAAGGTGTTAAGGGCCCAAGAACACTAGTGTGTGTTCTTGGTGTTCTTGGTGTTTTGGAAATCTAATCAAGACACAAAAATGGATGGATGAAAAGATGTATAATCACTAGTTTTCATGATATATCAACTAATCAAGTCGAGAAATACTTATGTTTTCGGGAAATCCGGTGAAAACCGGGATGATAGTTGAGAGTGTTTGGGAGTTGTTCTTGAGAATGGAAATGAGAAGTGAAGTGTTTTGGGGAGTAACTCATGCTTAAGCATGAGTTTACGGTTTTTGGGGTAATTTATGGTGCAAACATAAAAGTTTTGCCGTGAATTTCTAAGCTACGTGGTATTCGCGGTTTTGAAATTTCAAGACTCGAGACGGCACATCCTTTCACCCGTTCGTTTAAAGAATAATTATTATAATAGTCAAACGAACATTAAATTTGTTAAAAATAAATAGAAATGAAATTGACTTATAATAAGAAGTGATTGACTTTTAGGGTTTGACCGAATGAAAGTTTCGGGTTGTCACATCATCCCCCGTTAAAGGGAATTTCGTCCCGAAATTAAAGTCTAAGAAAATAAAGTATTTACAGATAACTAAGCGAATAGATGAGGATATTTCAATGTCCTTTGGTCCTCGCGCTCCCACGTGAATTCCGGTCCTCGCTTGGCGTTCTAGCGAACCTTCACAATCAGGATGCTGCTTTGCTTCGTCTGCTTGACCTCACGGTCCATGATCTCTACAGGTTCTTCCACGAAGTTGAGGCTCTCGTTGATCTCGATCTCGTTGAGTGGGATTACAAGAGTCTTGTCAGACAGACACTTTTTCAAGTTAGAGACGTGGAATGTAGAATGTATGTTACAAAGTTCGTTGGGCAGATTGAGTTTGTAAGCTACAGGGCCGATTCTTGCGAGAATCTCGAAAGGCCCTATGTATCTCGGATTGAGCTGACCACGCTTATCGAAGCGTATCAAGCCCTTCCAGGGTGAGACTTTCAGGAGGACTCGGTCTCCCACCTGGAATTCCAAAGGTTTCCTTCGTTTGTTAGCGTAGCTTCTCTGTCGGTCTCTAGAGGCTTTCAATCGTTCACGGATTTGAACGATCTTCTTTGTCATTTCCCGAATGATTTCCGGACCTGTGAGAGTGCTGTCAGAAACTTGTCCTCTAGCTAATTGGGTATCACCCACTTCAGCCCAGCACAGAGGGTATCTGCACTTCTGGCCATAGAGGGCTTCAAATGGAGCAGCCTTGATGCTCGTGTGATAACTGTTATTGTAGGAAAATTCGACAAAGGGTAAATGAGTATCCCATGCCTTCCCAAAGTCAATCACACAGGCTCTCAGCATATCTTCCAGTGTTTCGTTGGTCCTCTCACTTTTTCCGTCGGTCTGAGGATGGTAGGTTGTGCTCATGTCCAGCCTTGTTCCCAGGGAATGTTGTAGCGATTGCCAGAATCTTGAAGTGAACCTACTATCTCTATCGGAGATAATGGATATAGGAACACCATGTAGTCGTACGATTTCCCTAATGTAAGTTCTCGTAAGCTTCTCCATCTTGTCAGTTTCCTTGATAGGCAGGAAGTGTGCAGACTTCGTCAATCTATTGACGATGACCCATATGGTATTAAGTCCACCCGTTGTCTTGGGCAACTTGGTTATGAAATCCATAGTGATCCGGTCCCACTTTCATTCTGGAATCTCTGGTTGTTGTAGTAAACCGGAGGGCTTCTGGTACTCGACCTTAACCTTTGCGCAAGTAAGGCATTTACTTATGAAGGTAGCAATCTCTGCTTTCATATTAGGCCACCAGTATTACTTTTTAAGATCCAGATACATATTATCTGAACCTAGGTGGACGGAATACTGAGTGTTGTGCGCCTTGGTCATGACCAAGTCTCGGAAAGCACCGTGCTTCGGGGTCCAGATCCAGTCCATGAAATATAAGGCTTTGCCACCCTTTGCTTCTAAGTTCTTATCCATTCCTCTGAGGGATTCACCCGTCACATGTTCAGGTTTCAAGGCTTCAAGTTGAGCCTCCTGAATTTGTGTAGACAAGTGTGAATAGATAGTCATCGTCAATGATTTGACTCTTCGAACAGAATATTCTTTCTAACTCAGGGCATCTACTACTACATTGGCTTTACCCGGATGATAACGAATATCGCATTCGTAGTCATTGAGTAGCTCGAACCACCGTCGTTTACGCATGTTGAGCTCCTTCTGATCGAATATGTGTTGTAAACTCTTGTGGTCGGTAAAAATTGTGTTTTTTGTGCATACAGGTAATGTCTCCAGATCTTCAGGGAAAACACAACTGCCCCCAACTCAAGATCGTGTGTGGTGTAGTTGACTTCATGTGTCTTCAGCTGTCTCGAGGCGTACGCGATGACCTTACCCCGTTGCATCAGAACACAACCGAGCCCTTGATTTGATGCATCGCAATAGACAACGAAGTCTTTAATCCCTTCGGGGAGGGATAGTATTGGCGCGGTGCACAAGGCTCACTTGAGCGTTTGTAACGCTCTCTCCTGTTTCTCTTCCCAGTCAAAGGCCATGCCCTTCTGGGTCAGTGTTGTAAGAGGTTTCACAATGCGGGAGAAGTTCTGTATGAACCTGCGGTAGTAGCCAGCGAGACCTAGAAATTGACGAATTTCTGTAGGCGTCTTCGGTGCTGTCCAGTTCTCAATGGCCTTAATTTTGGATGGGTCCACGTGGATTCCCTCTTCGCTTACCACATGTCCTAAGAATTCGACTCTTCGGATCCAAAATTCACATTTAGAGAACTTCGCATAGAGCTTCTCCGTTCGTAAAGTTCCTAGAACTTGTCGCAGGTGATCGCCATGCTCTTCCTTACTTCGGGAGTAGATCAAGATGTCATCAATGAAGACGATGATGAACTAATCCAAGTAAGGTTGGCATACTCTATTCATCAAATCCATGAAAACTGCGGGCGCATTGGTCAATCCGAATGGCATCACCACGAACTCGTAGTGTCCGTAACGAGTTCGGAAGGCTGTCTTTGGAACATCCTCTTCTAGCACTCGTAACTGGTGATATCCAGATTTTAGATCAATTTTGGAAAAGTAATTCGCCCTTTGCAGTTGGTCAAATAAATCGTCTATGCGAGGCAGAGGGTAACGATTTTTGACCGTCAGCTTGTTGAGTTCTCTGTAGTCGATACACATACGGAATGATCTGTATTTCTTCTTAACGAACAAGACCGGTGCTCCCTAGGGTGAGAAACTTGGTCTTATAAAGCCCTTGCTGAGGAGTTCATTAAGTTGACCAGATAGTTCCTGCATCTCTGCTGGTGCTAATCGGTAGGGCGACTTGGCTACTGGGATAGCTCCTGGGACTAAGTCGATTCTGAACTCGACCTGTCGTTGGCCACTACGAGAGAGGAATGCATGGTATTCTTTACGTAGATACTTTTGTGCTTGAATACTTGATATAATACGAAGACTCTTACCGGGTTTTTTGCCGTAGACGACAAAAGCTTCGTTAGATGGAAGGTTTAGATGGACTGCTTTCTCGTAGCACATGATGTCGGCGCAATGAAGACTCAACCAATCCATGCCGATGATGACGTCGAAGCTTTTAATCGAGACCGGCATGAGGTCGATTGGAAATGAATGGTTATCTAGAGTTAGGGTACATCCTAAGTATATGTTATTTGTGCGTTCAGTTATTCCATTAGCCATTTCTACCGTGAATTGTTCTTTAAGTGCGTGTGGTTGTTGTTTAAGGATGCGAGCAAATTTATGGTTCACGAAGCTTCGCTCCGCTCCACTATCGAACAGTATACATGCATATGATTTATCGAGGAGAAACGTACCAGTCACCACCGTCAGGTCAGCAACCGCTTCCCCATGGCCTATCGCTAGTACTCTCCCTGCTCCACTAGCATTCTTTGCTTTGGGGCAGTCCCTCTTGTAGTGGCCCGCATCGCCACATCCATAGCAAGCCTGGCTCACACCAGTGTCGGGGACTTGGGTGATCGGCCTCGCCCGAGTTTTGCAGAAACGGACAGTGTGTCCTTTGTTATTGCAGTTAAAGCACTGCATTTCTCGGTAGGGGCCGTTGTGGTGGAAGTTGCATTTGTTGCACTTAGGCAAACTTCCAGCATACTGCCTCACCGGAGCAGTAGCAGTAGCAGGGGTTTTCGCGGCATGCACAGCCACAATTTGCTTCTTTTTGGTAGCTCGCTGTTTCTTCTTGTCATCCCAGAACTTCCGCTTAGTGTCAGCGGGTTTGGAGGGTTCCAAGATGGCTAGGGTTGTTGTCACTGATGGGGATTGGACCCCATGGTCAATGAGTCTCTGTGTCAGTCGATTAGCACTGTCGAAGGTAGCAGGGTTTGATGATAGGACATTTTCCTGATACGGAGGCACCAGCCCCCAAATGTACCTCTTGATCTTTTTCCCTTCAGTGGGAACCATATTGGGGCAAAGGGCCACCAGTTCGCTGAATCTGGCGGTATATGCGACTACGTTGGAGCCTTTCATGGTTAGGCTCCACAACTCCTGCTCCAATTTTTGGATTTCGCCCCTCGGGCAGTACTCCTCAATCATGAGGTCTTTCATAGTTTCCCAGCCCGTGTCGTTGGCCACTACGAGAGTTAGTGCCTTGACATGAGCGTTCCACCATGTCAGGGACTTCTCTTCAAAGGTGCACGCGACAAATTTGACTTTGCTCGCAGCAGGGCATGAACAAATTTCGAAGACCGATTCCGTCTTCTCGATCCATTGCGAGAGGACAATGACTCCGCCGGTCCCCTTGAAGGACTTCGGCTTGCAGTTTGTGAAATCTTTGTAGGAGCACTCTCTTGAGCGCACAGGGATTTTAGCAGGAGTAGAGTCAACAGGGGTCCCACCTCTGCTGGCATCAGTGGAGTGATATTGAGCCATGGTAGTTGCCACTGCCGAAGCTACTGCAGCATTCAGAGCTGCGGTATCGATGACCGGAGGAGGAGACGGTAGTGGTGGAGGATTATGCCTTGTTGACTTTCTAGGAGGCATCTTTCAGCTATAAGTTTATAAAGATGAACACGATGGTAAGAATCAATTGTAAGCAGGGTGAGAGTGACACATGGACTAAATGGCCATAGTCCAATAGTTGGATGGGTGTATGTTTAGAGATCACATCATAGAAGAATAGTAGGAAAACACAAGTGTACAGACTTTTCCCACATATTAGATAGTTGTTAATATTACTGGTATTAATGATGTAACAAGTTCAGGGAAAATTGACCTAACAGTAGGTCTTATATCATACCATACGGGAAAAGTTTGATAGTTCCTAGATTCTTAGTTAAAGTACTGAAAGTTAGGAATAATTTACAAACAAGTGCTACATAGAGCATAGATACGAAAGGCTATTCCTTAAGCAAAAGAAAAGATGTACTGGACATCTTCTAACGACGATGGAAATTGCTCGGGTGAACCCTGAGGTCTGCCACTTGACGAACCACCTCTTGAAGGTGTCGGTCAAGAGCCCTCTGGCGAACTCGAAGTTCTATCGCTTCAGCTCGGGAGGCAGCCAACTGTTGCTGCAGGGTCTCATTGGTCCTCCTGGTCCATTCCATTTCTTCTTCAAGACGGCGGATGCGGACTGTGTTGACACCAGAATTGGCATCAATTTCCATGACCCGGTCGATGGCTGCTCGACCTTGGTCAACATTACGAGCTATTTTGCGGACAATGACGGGCAGAGCTCGATTCGCAGAGCCACCTTCGCAAAGATTGTAAAAGATTCGGTCCCCAATGTAAGGTAAGGGTTGACCCTGCTCGTCGCTGTAGCGATTCAAGTTGGTTGCCCACAAGGGTGTGGGACCTGAGAAAACTGGTCGAGGGTTGTTGTTTGGGGCTTGACCTACTGGCGGTAGGTTGTTGACTTCAGGCTGAGAGTCAGATCCATCCGAAAAGCCTTCTGCGAGGTGATCATCCAAAGGGATTGGATGCTCATCTTCGAGCTCTTCATCAAGCCATCCCACATTTCCTTGGGGTGGAAAGTACGGGTCTCCGAGAAGGTGGAATCCATCCATTTAAATCTACGCGAGAAGAGACGTATAAGAATCTAGTACATAAGTAGCTTGTAGTAGCACAAAATACTCCTATAGTATTTTAAGTTTAGGTTCTATTGTTCTCATTGTGGTATTGTTGGGGTAAGTTTTTAGACTTGTTAACATATCACAACCATTCTAGGCATATGCTAATCACTCCTCGGACCAGCATAGTTGATCAGGCTATGCCACTCCCAGGACGGGCCATACATCCCCGAGCTTACTTGTGATATTTAACAATCGTAATACTTTTGTTCTTGTCATTGTGACACTAATTTTAGTATGAATGCAAACTTGTATAGTTAGTTAAATATTTTATTATTTAAAAGTATAGACTCTTGGTCAGAGTGTTTTAATCCTAATGGGTTTATAGTTAGTATATCTTTTATGGGTTGATATACTCAATTCACTATAAACAATGCTCTGATACCAATCTGTCACACCCCAAAACTGAGAACGGCGGAAACGTTATGGGGCGGAGGACGTCATGTAAAGTATCACAACACAGTATAATAGCAAACAAGCAAACAACATCATCCACTACATTAAATATATATAATTTTAATAAAAGTGTATTCTAAACAGTTATAGACACCAAAAATAATGTAAATCAAAATAATAAAATGAGTCTTGAATACGCTCCATCTTCTCAAAAGCTGGCCTCGGTACCTGTCTACTGATGACCTGAGAATACAAGTTATTTTGAAAGAGTTTATCAGCATTAAAGCTGGTGAGTTCATAAGTATTTAGTGTCGGTTTTTGTATCAAAACGTTTGAACGTGGTTTGAAGTACGAGTTTGTAAACGTTTGTAATAAAAGTATGTGAATGTTTGTAAGTGTTTGTAAAAGTTTGAATCTCCTAGAAAATCCTATATTTCCTACTAAAAGTGGCCTTCTACCAAGGCATAACCGTTTCGTATGTTCATTTCTTTTAAAAGTGTGTAATTTTCCCAAGTGTAACTATCATTATCAAAATATAGTTTGTACATTAATTTTTAAGTGAAATGATCACTAAATACATGTAAAGGGTAAATTAATGTAGTATTGTAGTGTTGTATTATAGGAACTACTGTTGTACTAACTACCTTAAATCGGATTTATATTAAGGTATTATGTGATTTATTGTACCATACTATCGACTATGTAACACGACAATATAGGTCATAAAAAGATATGACGTTTGGCACCCGCAGACCCGCAGGTCCGGCTGTAGCTAGCAGCAAGGTGTAGGATAGTCAATCCAGTATAGATCTATACGCAAACCCACACTCTCCCACCAAGGGACTCTAGCTACAACTCGGGCCATGACATTGAAGGCATGCTCCGATACAGTGGATCACATTTATGTTAACATATTCATGTATGTGTAATGTATTGTTATTCATCCTAGTATCGTTGTATATGTTCTCTTTTTAGTATAGTTGTATATGTTCTCATTCTAGTATAGTTGTATATGTTCTCATTCTAGTATAGTTGTATATGTTCTTACAGTAATAAGCAATGACTCATGAATGAACTGACTCTTGTGTGTTTCATTGATCTAAAAGTAGTAAATAGTATAACCCTAAACTATAACTATTATAGTTTATTAATGAACTTGCTAAATGACTGAAAGTGCTGAACTGAGACATAAATCTTTATATCTATACATATATACATAATATATATGTAGTAGACATGGTTTTTAACAATATATAAGCTTAAAACTGAAAAGGAAAGGTTTAGTATAAAAAGTGAATTTGATAAAGTGTTTGACATGCAAAATAGTTTGATAATAGTTTAAAGTCATTTATTCGGTAAAACAGTTTAGAGCGTGAAAATCTATTTGCATGTTAGTTATTAATCACATATGATTGATCTAATAACTAACATGGTTCAACTTGTATTCCCCCCATAAAGCATTTAAAACATTTAAAAGCATTTCAAAGGTTAGTTAAAGGGGTATGAACTCACTTGCAGTGAGTGGATTGGATTGAAGTGTCGGATATGTTGCTAGGTGACAAATGGAGACTTATACACACACACGAGCCTAGTTATCATATAATAAACATATATATAACTAATTAGTCAATTTATAACTAATAAATTAATTTGGGACACTTTAGAACATGAAAACGCTTTGTTTCATGTGTTACAGATCACAAGGGTTGCATCCAAGTGTCGTAGGGTATGGCTAGTGGGTTTAGGGTTCAAGGAAAACTCCATAAGGGAGTTCACGGCTCTAAGGTCCTCAACAAATGAGTTTATGGTCGTAAACTCATGGGTTTACAGCCGTAAGCTCATAATTCCATGACCATTTGATGTTTTGAGGCTGTACAAGACCCTAAGAAGCATTTATACTTGATGGTTAAGTCTTTGGAAGAGATTAGGGAACCATTTCCCTCATTTGAGGAGTTCACCGCCCTAAGACCATTTCGTTTTGGGTTTGCTGCTGTAAAGCCTTAAGGATTATGGTATTTTGATGTTTTCTAGTCCCTAACTTAACAAGGAATGAATCTAGGCTAGTGTCCAAGGCTTAGGAAGAATTTAAAGCACACTTTGGCACCTTTAATTGGTGTTCACGGTCCAAGAACTTCTTCGGCCATAAACACCTTACTCTTGGTGTTATTGTGACGTTTTCTTGGTGTATGATAAGGTAATAAGTTGTACAATACACTAGGGTTGGAGTACTTACATGTTAGAAGTTTGAAAAGGTGTTAAGGGCCCAAGAACACTAGTGTGTGTTCTTGGTGTTCTTGGTGTTTTGGAAATCTAATCAAAACACAAAAATGGATGGATGAAAAGATGTATAATCACTAGTTTTCATGATATATCAACTAATCAAGTCGAGAAATACTTATGTTTTCGGGAAATCGGGTGAAAACCGGGATGATAGTTGAGAGTGTTTGGGAGTTGTTCTTGAGAATGGAAATGAGAAGTGAAGTGTTTTGGGGAGTAACTCATGCTTAAGCATGAGTTTACGGTTTTTGGGGTAATTTATGGCGCAAACATAAAAGTTTGGCCGTGAATTTCTACGCTACGTGGTATTCGCGGTTTTGAAATTTCAAGACTCGAGACGGCACATCCTTTCACCCGTTCGTTTAAAGAATAATTATTATAATAGTCAAACGAACATTAAATTTGTTAAAAATAAATAGAAATGAAATTGACTTATAATAAGAAGTGATTGACGTTTAGGGTTTGACCGAATGAAAATTTCGGGTTGTCACAAATTGTTGTATATACTTGTTTGACCACACTCAGGTGTGAAAATTCGCTTTGTGAAAACTTGTGAATGGTGACTTGGAAAACTGCGTGAAAATTCTTGGGACGAGTATGAGTATGTGTGAAAAGTAGTAGAGGCGTATACTACTGGAAGCACATGACTCACACTTGGATCAGGGAAAGTCACAAGGTTACGAAGAAGCTAGAAATTAATTTCGTTTTTGTTCGGGTATGTCATTACCTTCGTTTTGGTGAGTACTAAGAATATGATTTTTGTTCAAATCTTAGTGGTCATAAAGAATCGAGTCCGATTAATATAAATCTGCGAAATGAGTTGATTGGTTTAGAGAACCATGTCTTGTGTAGCGACGAAACTTCAATCGGAAGGTTGAAGAAGGAAATGGCCGAGGTAGTCGATGAAAGTATAACAACCTTCATTAAGGGATTAAACAATTAATAGCTACAAATGCTACTAGTTATGAAGATATTATATCACATTAGAACATGAAGGGAGGTTTCTTCTATGGTAGTGTTTGACTAATAGAATTAAGAGTATGATTCGTTGTGTGTCTTTCGCATTATGAAATCAAAGGTCATTAGAATATGACCATTCGAGTTGTTGTTGTAGCAAAATGAAGATCTTATCTAGTGTTGAGTCTATAACCCAAATTCATGAAGGAGTAAGAGTCTGCGATGAGAATTTGTTTTTCTTTAACTCAGAGATTAGAATCGAAGGCCCACTAGAGAATGAAGAGTGAGTACAGATTTGAGTACCGCCATCAATTAAGAAGTTTGAAGAATTTGACAATCGTTTAGTTAAAGGCTATACATTTCATATTACCATAGAGGAGGCACACAAGAACCCGAATCTTGTGACTAGTTCTTTTCTCGTCAACTCTAGACTTGCTAATATATTATTTAATTCCGATACCTCAGATTCTTTTGTGTCTCATGAAATTAGGCATCTTTTTCAAATTGCTTACTTTACTCTCACCCAAAAGTTTCATATAGATATCGCAGGAAGTATATCATTACCGGCTGATAAAGTCTATAGAGACTGTGTCATAGAAATTGAAGGTTATAGTTTTCTTTCTAACCTGATTCCTATCTCCTTGCCCAACTTTGAAATTATTCTTGGCATGAATTGGTTGTCAAAGAACCGCATTGAACCCTTGTATTACGAAAATATGATATGCATCCCTATCGAAAGGGGGAATCATATTTATGTCTATAGTAAACAAAGACTTAAAATCTTAAAACTAATCTCTTTTCTAGAAACCCATAAACTTATATCGAAGGAGTATTCTACTTATCTATAGATTTGATATCTCAAAAGAGGGGGAAGAAAACTATAAATGATGTTCCTATTGATAATAAATATCCTGATATTTTTCCTCGATGATTTGTTTGAACTACCCCAAATAGGCAAATAAAATTTTGAACTAGCTTTATGTCTAGTGCTGCTCCAATTGCCAAAGACTACTATACAGAATGATAGCATTTGGGTAATAGTCGATCGATTGACTAAGAGTGCACATTTTCTTGCCATGCGTGAAACAGAACCAATAGAGAAATACGCACACGGTATACTTGGATGAAACTGTTGCGAGACATGGTGTGCTGCTAAAGATTATTTCCAATCGTGATAGTAGATTCGCACTCAGCACAACTTATTATCCCTAAACATATGATCAAACGGAGAGAACAATCCAAACAGTAGAAAATATATTGAAGGTATATGAAGCACTATGTGGGCGTAAATGTCATATTCCATATTGTTAACGTGATGTAAAACAGAAAGTCCATGGTGGTCCTGAAATGATTCAAGACAGCATTGATAAAATTCAAATTGTACAAGAAAGAATGAAAGCGGCCCAGGATCGACAAAAGTCCTATGCAGTAAAGAGAAGACGACCTATAGAACTCTGGGTGGACGAATTCGTAATGCTGAAGGTATTCCCATGGAAAGGCATTATGCAATTTGGGAAGAAAGGAAAATTAAGGCCTAGAATTGTTGGACTTTTCACAATTTCTAGAGAATTGGTAAACAATCATACCACTTGGAAATTGTCGAAAGATTCGAAAAATATTCATGACGTGTTTCATGCAAGTTATCTGTGTAAATGTTTAAGCATATATGATGAAACGATCCCGTTATCTGAGGTAAACTGGATAATAAATTAAGATATTTAGAAGAGCCTGAAGAGATCGTAAACAAAAGAACGACTGAATTGCGTAATAAAGAAGTGGAATTGGTTCTTGTCAAGTGGAAACACCATCGAGGCCCAAATTATACTTGGGAAAATAAAAATGAGATAAGAACGAAATCTCCCCATTCGTTTAAATCGTTGTGATTTCGGGGACCAAATCCTCAAAATGAGGAGGTATTTGTAATATATACATTTAATTATCGTATTTTGTAATAAATAATATTATGAAATATTATATAAATTTGAGTAATTAAGTTCTAACAGATAGTTTTTACTAGAAATGAAATAAAACTATGTTTAGAATCAATCAAAAGATATTGGAAGTCTTATGAGATTCCGATTAAAAGTCAAATATCGAAATTTAACGAAAAAATAAAATTTGAAATAAGTAAAATTTTATTATTGAAAGTTGTAAAGAATCTTGTTAGAAACATTTAGGTGAAAACCTCATTGAAATCCGAGTTATAATGAAGAAGTTATGACCAATCATCGATTTGCGACAAAACCGACACGACACTGAATGACGTAAAAAGTGAGTTTTTGATAAACTACTTTTTAGCCTTGGTGATCTAAATGAAACTCGTAGTATTTGCTACACTGAGAATTTTCATAAAAAGAACTTCCAAGTCTGATTTCGTATGAGTAAGTTATGATTTTTCTAAGTTTTGGAATTGCAGTAGAGAGCTAAAAACTCGAAATATAGATCGAGTGACTTTTAGCCAATGCAACCTAAACGAGAATCGAAGGTCTCATCAATAGTAGTACAATGGTAAAAAGACAGACGAAAACGAACATCGGATGAAGAAGTTATGAATTTTTAAAGGATTTTCCTATCCCGGTTTGTTAAAAATAATAATATTAAAAATAAAATCAAAATTAGCCAACGGAGTCTAAACGTAAGTTATAGAGCATAAATTAACTTATGTGTGCACATAAATAACGTAAAAACGGAGCTTGTATGTGAAAGTTATGGATTTTAGAAGTTTGGGACACAAAAATTGAGAAAATCCCGAAATCCGAGAAAATTTGCATGGCTGGGGTTTGGCCACGTCACCTCGCATGCGAGATGCCCCGTGTCCGACGCGTGTCACAGACACCTCGCACTGAAGGCACAGTCCTCTCCTGATCTGAGGCGTGGCTAAGCGCTGGCCCCTTCCGAGCTTCGCCACCTGTCTTCCCCGTGTTCGGTCCGAAGCGCAACATCTAGCTTCCCTCGCATGCGACACGTGTTCTTTCCTCCGACCGAAGATCCGAGGCTCACATAATATATAAGGGAGGGTGCGAACCCTCCCAGTTTTTATTGGAATTTTGCATACTTTTTCACATAAAGCCTATTTTAAGCCAATTTCAATCCCGCGAAGCCCCGAGATCATATCCAACACCCGAAATACGTTCCGAAGTGCCCGAGAAATTTATCTTTTCAATTTGAAGCTCAACCCTCGCAGGGCCCGGTTTTCAAGAAAGCTTTCGGTTTTCATCGAAGAAAGTTATGTATTATAACGAAGTGCTGCACAAATTACTATTTGAACCCCTGATTAATTCACGGTGAGTTCAATATATAGAAACAATTGTATGTTATGCGTTATATGTGATATGTGCTTTTTCGTGTTATTATTTCTGTGATTTATGATAACAAAGCTATAGCTTTGGCCATGTGATCAGTGAAAGGACTTAGATTCACAGTGGTATTGGTATGTAGCCTCTGGCCATGTAGAGCATGTCTCGAAAGAGAATGACTTCTATTTTATGGCATTGGCAGAAGGTTAGACAGGGTTGCAAGCCTAAAATCTACCAAAATGTTTAATCAGAAAGTGTATGTCTTCTATGCCATTTGGGCCGAAGCTTTATTGATGTATATCAAGTATGGAAATTGTTATGTCTCATTGATTGTATATCTTTGAATCAAATCATTGATTGATATAGAAAGCTTGTCACATGATTCGCATATGCCTTTGTTTTTCCTTGTTCCTCTTTGCTTCTGCAATATTGAAGTGTATATATATATATATATATATATATATATATATATATATATATATATATATGACATAACGTTATATTGTATCTATTATTGAACTCACTAAGCGTCACCGCTTATCCCTCTCAGTGCTTAACTATTGCAGCTAATAACGACCAGTATAGACATATACCGATAGAAGATTTTGAATAGTTTAAAACTATTACTTTTGTATTTAGTACTCATGTATGTGTAAAATTATAGTATCATGGGTAGTTATGTAATGTATATAACACTTTGAAATAGTGATGTGCACGAAAGTACCCACTAAATTTAATATTTATAACTAACAAACTTAGACTAACTATGCACTTATAGGCAGTGTACCTAGTCAGATTACAGTATAGCTTAGGTAAGTTGGGTGTCGATCACAGGGAACAGTGTTATTAATTAATATATTCACTACTAAATTAATCTAATTATTAATAAGCTAAAAAGGGTTTGTATCTAATTTTGCAAGTTTAGATGAATTTAATTCTTTAACAAAAACTCAATCAATAAACAAAATACTTCTGTTATTTCGAATCCACTTTCACTCAGTGGTTATATATTAGTCAAAACTATTACCGTTGGTTACCAATTTAAGAAATATTAGCAGTTTAGTTCTAAACCTACTAATTATTAATCAATTCATGTAACTCTCTGTATGGTCACACAATAGTTAACACAGAATCAATTATTAAATAAGATTGGAGCTTTGATGATTTATTAATCAAAACATAATTACAGTCATAATATGAGTTCTCTAACACAACTTAATTCAATGATTCAATTACTTATCTAAGATTGGTTTGATCTTAGCTCTAATAAACTACTGTTCACTTTGTTATTAGGTACTCATATTCATGCAGATTTGTGCTCACTAACTACGCAGAACAAGAATTTAAAGCAATTAAATCATTAACTAAACATGCTAGGTAAAATCAATCAACACAAGCATATAACCAACAAATAAAGTCAAATCTAATGCATTCAAACCATGAGTTCCAGCTTCATCTAGCTAATAGAAGCAGCTAGATTTAGCTGGACATATTAACAGCTAAACAAACGAATTCTATAATCCAAAACATGTTAAAGTGTACCAAACTATGAACCAATTTATGAACTCTTTCTTCCTTGGTGTTAGAACCAGCTTCCAGATCTTTTTCTCTTCTGAAATTCGTCTCCAGGAATCTCTCTAAGCCAGCCTAAAAATATGTATAAATATGGCAATATCAAAATACCCCACACTTGGGCTTTGCTTGCCCTCAAGCAAATTTAAACTTAAACCTTTATCACTAACAACACATAGAACAATCCAACTCTAACTCAGCCATTATGCCAAGGCCTCAACGCATGCATTTGTGTCTAATTTTTTTCCTAAAGTACCCCCATACTTTAACTACTCACAATCTTCATCAACACGCACCCACTTCTTTCGAACAATGCTCATTTTATGCAACCCTCCGAATCCATCCGCATAAATCTTACTTACCCTCAAAGTATTTTTGTAGAGCTACCCAAGCTTACATAAAATAGAGAATTACAACTTTAAGATACCAATACTTGGAGCTCTTGAATTCTTCACTTCCTTTGATATTTGATATTTAACTTCTTTGAATTCATTTCTTTCATGATTTTTGGCATCTTTAACTTTTGATTCTTTAGAACTTTAATCTTCAAACTTTGATAGCTCCAAAATTCTTCCAGAATTCTTACTTTTCAGTAATTTCTCTCTTTTTCTTTCACATGTATCTCACTTTTTTTTTACTCAAAAACCTACATGCTTAAGCAGGGGCACTTAACTTCAACCTCTATTGGTTAAGGCGTATCTTTCCTGGATAGATTTCTGGTCTAGGCTGCTAAACATATCGCATCTCTCAAACTAAGCGTGATTATGTTTTTGGTCCATGATTACACTAAAATAAGGGAGGCCACAAATGCACTATAACGTGTATTGGCTCAACTAAACATTTGAGCTCTTATCGAATCATCTCATGCAACACTAGCAACTACAGTTCAAATTATTATTTCTAGATCCCATTATTAAAAATTTAATATTTCCAAATTTTCTAGTAATTTACTTTTTCTACCCCCTACCCCACACTTATTTCATACAATGCCCTCATTGTATGCCTAGAATAAATCAAAATTAAGAAAAGGGAGAAAAAGGAACAGACTCCCCTGAGAAAGCGGCGTAAGCATCTCCAAAAATGTGGAAAACGTGCATCTCGAATATGGACTCTGAGAAATAGAAACTTGGATCTTGAACACGCGAGATAAGTAATGTACCGGCAAAATATGAAATCGAGCATTCAATCTTCTACAAATGTGGTGGAAATCTCCAAAATAGAATGAACAATGTGGGAAAGCATATGCCACATTGTATGGTAGTGAAAATGAACCATAATAAACTTCAGAATATTCCCCAAAAAGAATTGTGGTAAACCACACAATGAATATGGAAAAATATATCTCCTTTTTGTGAAAAATAGAAATTCACAACGTGAATTTACTAAAACTCACGAGGTGAACTCGTTGTCAAGCGGGTCCTGGAAGGCCACCATATGCTGACTCACGAGGTGAACCTTAACAGATTCACGACGTGAAAACTGGAACACCAGAAATACTATTCCTCCGACCTTTCTTTCAATTCTTGAATTAAACCCATATCTTAATGGATTAAGATTCTTCTATCTCTACTATTTTGGACTCTTCTCTCTAACTTTCTTCTCACTTGACTCACCCCACATTTAATTTAAAATATGGGTCTCGACTCTCGACTTTAAACACTCCCGGCTAAACACATACGCACTTATATCTCGATATCCTTTTTAGGCGCTCCTAGCAATTTCTGAGAAATAACAACCAAAGAAGAATAAAAGTAACATAATATCTTAATAGGTTTTACAATCCCAAACAAAATAAAACAAAACAAAACAAACCAAAACAAACCAAACAAGATAAAAATAAACAGATACGATCAATCATCCTCCTCATCCTCGTTCGCCCCGCTTGTCCCGGTTCGATCGCCTCGTGGCATCCATAATTCTTCCCATGTAGGAATATAGGGGCATTGAGGTGGCATGGTGGGTGGTCTCGCCACATTCATGTGAGAGAACATGGCTTCCATCATTTAGATGTTATAAGACATCCCTCCGCATAAATTATCTAAATAAGAGCCCACCCGACTTTGGAATGGGTCGGTAGGCATGTGTGACAACCCGAAATTTCCATCCTGAACAAACCATTTGAAGCCAATAGAAGTAGAACAATTACAGTGAAAACTCAGATTTCGAGTATAAGTTTGGCAGTTTTCAGGATTTTACAGTTAAGGAGATATTAGGAGAGTGGATGCACTAGGGTTTTGTGCAACACCGTTATTCCAATACTCTAGGACATTAGAGTTCGTTCCAGGAATAAAAATATTTTCTGCCAAAAATATCTCAGGACTATAAATAGAATTCTGAACGAAATTGGTTCATTAGTTGAATTCCAATTAGAGAAAAGCCAAAATTCTCTCTCACGGATCTTCGGGTTTTTATCCCAAATTGTGAGTACTTCGATCTAGTTATGTTATATAGCTTAGATTGAGTTTAGAAACACCAATTACATATCAAATCAGTGAGACTCGGGAGTTTACCGCCCAAGAACGTTCTTGGGGAGTAAACTCCAATAAGTGGTTTAAATGCTACCTAGTCCTTTCCCCGTGATTTGTAACTACCTTAGACTTGTATGCTAGTGTGTATATGACTAGAAAACATCAAAATCGGATTAATAACCAAGATTTGGGAGTTTACCGCCCAATAACACTTGGGGAGTAAACTCCATTTCAAGGTCCTTAAGGGTTCCAATGACCCTCAAAGCCTTAGAACTCGAACTAGAACCCACCATTGCATGTTGAGGACACCAAAACAATTAAGATTCAAGGGTAAAAGAGAGTTCACAGCCATGGAGGTTCTTGGGCCGTGAACTCCATGTTTAGGTGCCAAAATGCTTTGAAACACTTCCTTAAGCCAAGAGACAAATTAGGACAAGTACCCTAGTGTGTTTGGGGCTAGCAAACACCACTAAAACACCAAGAAAAGGGAGTTTACGGCCCAAGATATTTTAGGGCCGTGAACTCCAATATATGGTGCCAAATGGTGCCATAGTTCCTCCTAAAGCCTTGAACAATTGCCTAGAACATATCCTATGTGATATGGGACTTGAAAGCATCATAAACACCCTCCCAAGGGAGTTTAAGGCCATAAAATCCAAGGGTATATGGTCCCTGGGCCGTAAACTCCTTAAAGGAGTTAATATGACACCCAAACACTTGATTTAACCTTGAAACAATTCACCACATGAGTTGTATAATTGTTAGAATTCATTTAGGGGCTTGTTGAGAGTTTACGGCTAGGAGTTTACTCCCCTGGGCCGTAAACTCCAAGACATATGGTCATTTGACCATAAACTTCCATTAGAGGCATTGCACTCCTTTGTTGTAACCCATTAGCCTCCTAGCACTTGACCAAAAGTGTTTTCTTCGCGTTTAAATGTTTATACTTGTATAATTAGTGTTTTAATCACTAATTATTTACATACATATGTCTTCATATGTAATTAGGATCATTGTGTGTGTCTAAAGTCTTCACTTGACACCAAGCACTTGTCCGATCCTTCCTTACGATAACAGTCCGTTCAATTCCAGTCACTTACTGCAGGTGAGTTCATACCCCTTAACTAATGTTTTAAACTATTTCTAAATGTTTTATAGGGGGGGATACAAGTAGAATCATGCTAGTTATTATATCAATCACATGAGATTAATAAGTAGAATTATGCTAGTTATTATATCAATCACATGTGATTAATATACAGCATTCAAATGATTTGGCTACTCATTAGCCGTTTTACCAAATAGTTTCCTTCAAATGATTTTTATAAACATTTCATATGTTTTAAACTCCTTATTACACTGTATATTTTACTCTGTATATCACATTTCAAACTTATTTACAATTGTGTTTCAAACAAATGTTTCTTTATACTAAACTGTTTTATCAAACCCATGCCTTCAAACTGTTTTATAGATTGACATCAAGTCGATCTTTTCTTAAGATAGTATTTATGTTCAAATGTTTTACAAAACTTAATTATGCTTTTATATTATAAATTATATAAGAAATGTTTAAAAGACTTAGGAAGGCTATCCACCCTATTTCCTTTTTGCGCTTGAGATGTGGTCTGGTGGGATATCGGGTACTCGTCCGAAGGTCGTTTAAATATTAGTTATATATCATGTGTACATATATAGTCATAAAAGGCCCTTCCAGTTCATCCCATGCCCTTGGGTAGCAAGGGTATACATCCGTGTTCATACGTACCAGTTAGATTACTAGTAACCTACCATATGGGTAGTTTAGGAAGATACTAGAACTATTACTAGAATGAGATATCATACTATGAGTCAGTTCATTCATGAGTCAATACTTACTACTAGAAGAACATATACAATTATACTAGAAAGAGAACATATATAACTATACTAGAATGATTACATTACTATACTTGCTAGGTAGAGAGCACGTACATTACAGCTAGAACAGTTCATTACATTACACTTACATGAATACGTTAAAAATTGTTATCCACTGTATCGGAGCATGCCTTAAATGTCATGGCCCGATTTGTAGCCATAATTCTCTTGCAGGGAGAGCGTGAGTTTGCGTATAGATCTATACTGGATTGACTATCCTACACCTTGCTGCAAGCTACAGCCGGACCTGCAGGTCTGTGGGTGCCAAACGTCATTCCGTTATTACGACCATTCGTATGTCGTTGTTACCAGTCGATAGTATGGTGCACTTAATCACATGATGCCTTATGATAAATCCGGTTTAAGGTAGTTAGTACAGCAGTAGTTCTTATAGCGCTACGTTTTAGTACTACATTAATTTTCCCCGTACATATATTTAGTGATCTTTTCACTTAAACTATAAATATAAAAACTATATTTTGATAATGATAGTTACACTTGGGAAAAATTACACACTTTTACAAGAAACGAACATATAGAACAGTTAAGTCTTGGTAGAAGACTATATTGAGAACAGTTAGGTCTTGGTAGAAGACACCCTTATAAAATAGTAGGAATCATAGGGATTTCTAGAGTTTTTCAAACGTTTATAGTTGTTTTACAAACAATTTCATACTTACAGTTTACATACAAATTCTTACATACAAATTAAGACACTAAATACTTATGATCTCACCAGCTTCAAAGCTGATACTCGCTTTCAAAATTACTTGTATCCTCAGGTCATCATAGACAGGTACCGATGCAAGGAGAAAGGAAGATGGAGCTTGTTCAAGACTCATCTTTCATTTTGATTTATGCTTTAGTGTTTATCGAAATTTGATAGAACATACTTGTATAATAATTCTATTATTAATGCAATGGATGATGTTGTTGCTTGTTTACTACTTTTCATTGTTGTGATATTGTACATGACGTCCTCCGCCCAAGAACGTTTCCGCCATTCTTGGTTTTAGGGTGTGACAGCATGCCACCCTCGTATGTTGGGATCTACTCATCTCCCCCCGGGCTCTCACGTTCCGTCTTTGAGGACGTGGTTGTGGTTCGGGCTCTTCATTCGGTTGGTCCTCGCCCTCGTCATCGCTGTGCGGGATCCCATAATGCGTTCCAAAATTGACCACCACCCGTATGGTCTCAAGATATCCCATAGAAAATTCGTTCCCTTGCATACACATGAGTGTTCGTGTAACCGCGGAAACGAGCATGCCATACGAACTAGCTAAGCGGTGACAAAATGGCCACCACAGATTGGGCTCCCGTGTCGGGAACTCACCGCATGTTCTGCCAAGTAACGAGCCAAGAAATATGGAAGATTGCAGCAAAACCCCGGTTGCAGAATAGACCACAAGAAAAACAGATTAATTTTGGTGACCTCGTCTCCATATTTTTTATGGTGGATGGAGAATGTGATTAATCTGTGAATCAACCGGTGAATGGGTGATTTGATGCTGCTTTCCGGTGACACACCGGAGTTGAAGGCACCTGAAGCGATACGGCTCTAGAATTCATATCTCGTCATTTCCCCGGAATAAGAACGAGTAGCATCCCGTAAGACATAGAAAACTTGGGGGTCATGGTCTCATGGGCCTCATATAAACCCATCCTCCGTGAAAATTCCACCAAACTACACTCCCTATATTCCCCACCCAAACGAAAAACCAATGTTTGGGGATAGTTGGGGTCTTGGACATTTTCATAGAACACCACAGTAGAAAAGAATTTAACACATAAATCCTTGTAAACCCTTTCCTAGATGGAGAATAAGTTACTCCATCCTTTTCATGTAAATGAATACCCATTTCCCATAAAAGTCTTGATAAGAAACCGGTTTAGTCTTTCAATTGATCCAACCTCCTGAAGCCTTTGCCAATTAACGGTCGGTGAAACCACAAACTCGCGGTTGTATAACCATCCCAATCGAGTGTTGTATTGGGTGAGCACATCGCTAGATATGTTCGTCGGGAATGCATAAAACAGGTGCAAATTAGCAATCCCGCCTTGGATGTCACTAGCCTCCCGCCTAGGTGCCATTTTTCTACAAAAATAAACAAGTAACAAACATAAAACCAAACATCCAAAAAAAATTCTGCAAACCATAGAACAATTTGTGGATCTACCGGGCTCACGTCGTGGGTCCTTTAAAACTCACCGCGTGAGTTCACGATTCTTAGCGAGGAATCATCTCAGAAGTCAGCAAATCGGGACTCAATCCTTGTTAGGGTTTACTCATTAACCATTTTCAAGCACAATTAAGTAACAAATGATGGATGAATATCACAAAATTGAGTCCAATTTCGATATTGATACATATGAGGAACCCTAACCCCTAAGTCAACAAATTCATGAAAATAACTAAGAGAAATGCAAGAATAATTACCTTAAAGAGTAGATTATATTTGATTTTAGCCAAAATCGGATGGGGGACCAAGAGACTGTCTTCACTTCATGAGGATAAGAAAGTGGGTGAGTCAAAAGGGATTCTGATTTGTTTAAACTGTAGTCTCGTGCTGTTCAAATCTCACGTTGTGAGTTTACTCGGACTCACGTCGTGAGTCCTGTTGGGCTATCTTTTGTTGGCCGTCTATTTTAACTATTTTGGCTAATAATTCTATTGGGCTTACCTAGATATCTTATAGACTCACCGTGTATGGAGGACGTATTCACCTCGTGAGTTTCTTCAAACTTACCTCGTGAGTTCTGTTTAATCAAAATAAGCCTATCTTAATTACCATTTCTTTTTATTTTACCACTTAATTTAGGAACCCCACATCCAAAAACTTTGCTACCACTTAAGTTTAATGATTTAGATGATTGAATGTCTAAAAAAACTAAATTAAAAAAAACATGAAGGAAAAGAAAATTCAAACCGAGCTCGGGTTGCCTCCCGAGAAGCGCTTCTTTTTGAAGGAGTCGTAAGCCGGACTCCGTGCTTCCTACGTTGAATCTTCTGAAGAGTCCATCACCAGTTGGACCTTTTGTTCCTTGAAACGCCTCTTGTAAGCTTGAACTCGTATTTTGTATGCCTTTTTCGAATTCTCTTTCTTTGTCTTGACTTCATCTACATCGAGCTTGCGTTTAATCCCTTGAGTCTTTAATTTTTCTTCACTCTTAAGCTCCATACTATTTGTCTCTTCTTTCACCATTAGCCTTGTCACCTTTGAAGTAACCTCTTCTTCATCACTTGTCATCTCATCATCTTCCTTACTCACCCAAGAAGGTGGACTCTTGTAAGCAATGACTTCAACTAAATATGGAACAGATGCTCTTGGTTTTGTTCTTTTGACTTGATGAATTGTCTTGATCTCTTCTTCTAAGAGCTTTTCTAATTCTTCAAGTTCATTGTCTTCATTAATGGTGAACACCTCTTCTTGAACATGATTCCTTTGAAAGCCATCTTCTATTCCAAAAATTTCTTTTTCATCACCAACCCTCAAGGTGAGCTTAGAATCACGAATATCAACAAGAGCTCCAACAGTGTTTAAGAGAGGGAGACCAAGAATAATCGGTACATCGGGATCTTCTTTCATGTCCAATACCACAAAGTCTATTGGAAAAATGAATTTTCCAATTTTCACTAAAATATCTTCCACAATGCCCCGGGGTTGTGTCACCGAACGGTTTGCCATGTGAATAGTCATTCTTGTAGCCTTTAACTTCTAAATATTTAATTTCTGATAAAATGAATATGGCATCAAGTTTATGCTAGCCCCAGAATCGGCTAAAGCATCAACCTTCATGTTGTTCCCAAACTCACACGGAAGAGTGAGGCATCCAGGATCCCCCATCTTCTTAGGTATCTCTCCCAACACAGCTTTTGAGGTTTGCTCACTTAGAATCACCTTAGAATTCTTCTTTAGTTGCTTGTGAGTGTCTATCAAGTCTTGTAGTAATTTTTGATACTCGGGAATTTTGGATAAGGACTCGACAAAGGGAGTATTAATCGGGATACCCTTCACGTGCTTAACAAACTCTATATGCTCTCTTTCTAGTGGACTAAGGGCAGCTCGGGAAGGAAACGACAAAGGCGTCTGATAAGCTTAAACAAATACGGAGTCTTTCGGGTCAGACATAGCCCACGACGTGAACGTTTCAAGCTCACTTCGTGAGTTCGATATTTCAGCAACTTTATTATCTTCGAGCTTGGGTTTCTTTGGCTTTGGATCGGGCTGTTGTGTCTCTTCTTCCAAGGCTTCCAGGAACTCAGAGATGGCCTCTTCTTCAATATCTATGGCCATTACATGAGATTGGGTCTTCGTTTCAGGATTTTTCGGGGACAGCTTCTCATGAACCAAAGTGGTTAGTTAACCAAGTTGCACTTCAAGATTATTGATGGAGGCTTGTTGATTTTTTATTAAAGCCTGTTGTTCTACCATCAATGCATGATGATTCTTTACCAAAGTTCTTTGTTCATTAATAGCAGAATTAGTAGCCTCATGTCTCTTTTCTGAAGCTTCCAAAAACTTGATTAACATGGTCTCTAGATCGGGTTTCCTCTCAGCTGGTGGCTGCTCCTTTTGGTAGAAGCCTCAACCTGTCCGCCTATACTTCTCCTCTTTTTGCTTCTTATATTCTTCATATGGCAGCCACTCTTTCTTTGGTTTCCTCCAGTCTTCATCGTACTTGACCCCACTCGAGTAGCACACTTGAGCCTTTTTATTTCCAAACTCATCTAAATTGCAATCCTTGGTCAAGTGTGGACCATTACATTGTTCGCAACCAACTCTTATAGCATGAATTGATTGGTCCATTTGTGTTAACCTTCGATCCATATTATTCAGCATAGCCATCATAGCTGCTATTTCTTCAGTTTGTGCACCTCCATCGCCTTTCATTCCATCTTGCCTAGGGTTGTAGTACTCGCGAGAGTACTTCGCGAATTCTTCAATCAGCTCCTTGACCTCCCTTGGATTTTTCTTTGTCAAAGGTCCTTGAGAGTCAAGGAGTTGTTTTTTCATAACGTTGAACCCATCATAGAAAATCGACATCTCTTGTTTCACATTAAGATCATGCTGAGGGCAATTTCTGAGCAAGCCCTTGTACCGCTCCCATGCCTCGTACAATGACTCCCCCGGCTGTTGTTCAAAGTTGGCTATTGCCTTCTTGAGTTTAGCTATCTTGGATGGGGGGCAAAACTAGTCAAGAAATTGCTCACGCATTTGAGCCCAAGTGGTGATTGTACCCGGTGGAAGTGATTTTAACCACTCTTTAGCAGCTCCCTTAAAAGTAATGGGAAGCATTCTGAGCAGGACGGTGTTTCTATTGATATTTAGGACATTAAAGTAATCCGCAATGTCATTGAATTCATCTAGATGCTTAAAAGCATCCTCATGATCTTTCCCGTAAAATGGGATATCCTTCAGTGTAGTCAAGATGTGCCCCTTCAGCTCGAATGTGGCAGTGGCAGGTATTGCGGGTTGGACTAAACCAGGACCCACATCTTCTCGGATCCGCTTCTTGTAAGCTCCCATGGACATTTCTTCAATGTTCGCCATTTGGTTTTCCGGTTCATTTTCGGGTTCACTCATACATAGCGCAAATTCTGAATCGGTGTCGTATTCGGATTCATGTGGATCAGAAACTGGACCAAGTTCTTCAGCTTTTCCTTTGTCCTTTGTGGTTGAACTTGACTCTCCTTTCTTCTTTCCAGATTTTCTTGAAAAGGCGGATTTTAGTTCTTGCAAAGGCGTCTTCTTATCAGTCTTTTTGTGAAGTGCAACTTCTGGATCTTCAATCGGTGGCACCAAAGGTGTGTTAGAGCCTCTGGTCATGAACTCCTGCAAACTAAACAAAATAAAAATGTAAAACTGAACTAAAATAGAAAAATAAACTGAAAACTAAGGAAAACTAAGAATCACAACATTCACGTCGTGAGTGTATATGGCTCACGTCGTGAGTTCTGTGACAGAAAAAAAAATCAAAATTTTTGCTAAAATAATATGCTAATAAACTAAGCTAATAAACAAAAAATAACTAATAAACTAAGCCGTTCCTCGGCAACGGTGCCAAAAACTTGATGTGCACGAAAGTACCCCACTAATTTTAATATTTATAACTTAACAAACTTAGACTAACTATGCACTTATAGGCAGTGTACCTAGTTAGATTACAGTATAGCTTAGGTAAGTCGGGTATCGATCATAGGGAACGGTGTTATTAATTAATATATTCACTACTAAATTAATCTAATTATTAATAAGCTAAAAAGGGTTTGTATCTAATTTTGCAAGTTTAGATGAACTTAATTCTTTAACAAAAACTCAATCAATAACCAAAATACTTCTGTTAGTTCGAATCCACTTTCACTCAATGGTTATACATTAGTCAAAACTATTACCGTTGGTTACCAATTTAAGAAGTATTAGCAGTTTAGTTGTAAACCTACTAATTATTAATCAATTCATGTAATTCTATGTATGGTCACACAATAGTTTACACAGAATCAATTATTAAATAAGATTAGAGCTATGAAGATTTATTAATAAAAACACAATTACAATCATAATATGAGTTCTCTAACACAGCTTAATTCAATGATTCATTTACATATCTAAGATTGGTTTGATCTTAGCTCTAATAAACTAGTGTTCACTTTGTTATTGGGTATTCATATTCATGCAGATTTTTGTTCACTAACTACACAGAACAAGAATTTAAAGCAATTAAATCATTAACTAAACATGCTAGGTAAAATCAATCAACACAAGCATATAACCAAAAAATAAAGTAAAATCTTATGCATTCAAACCATGAGTTCCAGCTTCATCTAGCTAATAGAAGTAGCTAGATTTAGCTGGACATATTAACAGCTAAACAAACGAATTCTATAATCCAAAACATGTTAAAGTGTACCAAACTATGAACCAAATTATGAACTCTTTCTTTCTTGGTGTTAGAACCAGCTTCCAAATCTTTTTCTCTTCTGAAATTCATCTCCATGAATCTCTCTAAGCCAGCCAAAAAAGTTCCTTTAATTCGTAATGGAAGAGAGTTTATATAGTTTCTGGAAATTCACTTCTCACGTCATGAGCATTCCAATTCTCACGTCGTGAGATCGAGATAACCTTGTTCGGCAAGGATTCCTTCACCCGTGTACATATCTTCTAGAATTCTTCCCTCACATCGTGTACCATAGATTGTTCACGTCGTGAGTACGTCTTTTTTGGGTGATTTTTTTCTCTTTCAAGCCTACAACCTCCAAAGTTCCATTCTTTACTACTTTTAGTCCATTTTCTTCAAAATGTCTTCTTTTTTGCTGCAAAATATAATTTAACCTTATAAGTACCATTATTCTATACAAATAACCAAAATATATATAAAAATGTACTTAAATATTGCCTAAAAATATGTATAAATATGGCAATATCAAATAGTCGGTTTGTATCCAGTCTTTGTAATCAAATTATCAATGTAAAAATTATTGTTTATAAATATGCATGTAGCATGTTTTTGAGTAATATAATGTACATGGAAATTTTAGAGAGGGGGTTCTCTCAATCATATAGAAGTGTGGGTCTTTCATATTGTCACGCTTAAAATGACCTAAAAAAGATGTACCTGATCAAATGAAAAAAGTAGACTTAAATGGTTAGAATGGACAAAATGGTCCAAATGTGTTTTTGTACCTATAACGCTAAAAAGTAAATTTAATAGTTAATAAAAGCTTAAAAATTGCATCAATCTTGTAAACCAAAATTGGAACTTTTATAGGAATCACCTTAAGTGTTGATTGTACTAATGAACAGAGATATGACATCTTATGTGCATCCTCGTAAACAAAGGATGTTGGTAAAACTAAAAGGGGATCAATCGATCAATCCTGCATTTAACAACAAAGAAATTTGTTCAAAAAATACCTAATGTGGCTAGATAATAGTAAAAATATAGGAAGTTACCAACTGTCAAGTTCTATGACATCATCTATAACAACATCCAACATCTTAGCAATTGATGGGTGAACAAAAAAGTAACCTTTGACTTTGCATTTTTACAAAATTTCATATCCTTAAAGATATCCCTTAATTATTTTCATGTGTTACATCCAATCACAATGATTAAATTGAAAAAATGTCTGAAACTTTTATGGTTTGAATGGAAAAAAAATGAAGTATAAATGTTTTAATTACAAATTGCCCAAAAATATAGTTTTTCAGTAATTTCCCCGGTAGTTAATACATAAATACACTTAATTATGATCGGATAATACATATTACATGATACAATCATAGCATAGGCATTATTGCTTTGCAATATCCAACATCTTAGGCAACTATTTATAGATGCAGTTGGGGAATCAAAAAAAAAATCAAACATGAAAAATCAAATTTTAAAAAGTCAAACCTTAGAAATCAAAATGTAAAAAGTCAAACCTATAAAAACAAACTAATAAAATTTGTGTGAAATCAAAGCAAAACAAAAATCGATGGCAATTGCTTACTTTCTCAATGGATAAATTATATATGTAAACTATAGTAGAGAACCCAATTGAAAAAACTTACTATCATGAAACAACAACTTCAAGTATTTTTTTTAGTTTCAGTCTTTGAGCTGTGGAACCTGCTAAACAAAAATTAAAGATGAAGAGATCTTAGAAACCTATTCGATGATGACTATAGGAATCAAATCGATAAATAAACTGAAACCCAGATGATGAACATAAACAATATCAATAGAGAAGATGTATATGATGAACTATAACAGAAAGTACCTGTGGAAATTAGGAATTGTGGAAGAGGGGAGAAGAAAAAATGGAAATTAATGAGGTTTCATTACCAGTGAAGTTGAAGAAGAAAGTGCACAACGATAGTTTATAAGAATTGATTTGGAGATGATTTTCGTTTTAGATTTCACTTGATTAAATTCAAAATTGAGTTGGTAAAGTTATGTTTATCTCATTACTCATTAGTCGGTTTTGTTATTGGTTAGTCAAAATGCAAATATTCAGAACCCTATAATCAGAAGATCAATATCTTAATCATTTGTATCCAAATACCCCCAAATTGGAACCACAACATGAAAAATGTAAAATTGATCTATATGTTCAAATATAGTAAAGCCTAGGAGCATTGTTACACATGGAATAAGCTTTCATCAGCTAAATTTGATCCATTATAAGTGTTATATCGCTCAATATGAGAGTAAAATTTGGATACTAGTCTCGAATTCTCTATGTTATTAGATGAATCGTTAACATGATTACATCTAATAACCGTACATAATTCTCAGGTTAATTAATAACAAATGAATCAGAAATTCCTCGATTCAAAATTAAAATTACATGAAAAAGGAACCGTGTTAGTGAGCATCGGCATGGTATATTTAGAACAATCAGATCAAACAAAAAACTATGTAAACGAAATCTATAACTGATTACAGAGATATCATAAGTGGAATTGTTTACCCGTTGTCTGAAATATCACTAGCAGACGCCTTCATTCTTCTGAAAGGTGCGGAAGAACAAATCTGAAATCTGAAATGTGAAATCAATAAACCATTCGAATTGATTCGAAATGGAATCTTGAAACGAATGTGCTTCGAGGTGTCTGTCTATGGCAGTCTTAAAAGATGTTCCAAAAGTTGACATTTGTATGGCGACTTCTGTTTCTTCCATAAAATGCCAGTGAAGTTAAAGAAGAAAGTGTGTAACCATAGTTTATAAGAGTTTATTTGGAGATGATTTCATTTTAGAACCCTAATTTCCTCCAAAATCATTGATTTAGAATTGCTTACGAGATTTGTGGATTTCAAATTCGAATTAGTATTTGGTTTCCAAACTCAAGAAGGCAAAATTAAAGCAAACAATGAGTAATTTATGGAATAATCAGATTCCGTGTATGGTGTACAGAGTTGACTTGACCATATATGGGCAATATAGGAAATTTAGTGAGATGATAGGAGCATGAAAAATCGATTGTAGGGGCTAAGACAATGCCACGTGGAAAAAATGCTCTTATTTATTAGATTAGGGGATACGCATTACACAAGAACTATTCTGATTAGAATCTTCCTCATATGCTTCAGTGTCTTCTTTGGTATCATAATCAAATTTGGTCTCATCATAATCAGTCTCGCAATCAGAAACATCATTGACTCTACTAGTTGGCAGAGGAACTTCAGTTGTACTTTCTACATCAATAATGACTCTAGGAATCTTTTGAAAGTACATGTTGAAATCGATAAAAAGTGGAGCAACAAATGAAGAGATATTTTGAATTGCGTCGACATTGTCAACATTTTCGTGTGAGCCATTGTCAACATTTTGGAGAGAGCCATAGTAAACAAGTTGGACATGATCATCGTTCGATGGTAGATCCCAAATACTTCGATTATTAACATGCTCGACAACACACCGATGGTTACTATTTTGGTTTGTTCGAGAAGGCTCTCTGATGTAGAACACTTGTTTGGCTTGTGAAGCATATTTGACTTGATCATCTTTGTATGTTTTGCATCATGTGTCAATGCTAGTGAAATTATCACCAAAAATAACTCTTATTCAAGTATCAAACCACTTTCACTGAAATAGTAAAGTTGAATAATCATGTGTATACCACAACTCTATAATCTCTTCTAACTGGCCATAATATTTCTTGCCTTTCTCACCCACTGCTAAAACCATAGAGTTTTGTGTTCTACGTTGTGCATCACGGAAAAGTACCATAAACCTAACACTGTTGACTACGCATATGGTGTAAGTATAAGCATTCATTTGTGGATCCATTGCAACAGCCGACAACTCTTTGTGGAATTCTGGAGAGTTTTCTGTTTTCATTTGATGAACCTGGCAAATATAAAGTAATATGTATTCTGAATTCTTTAGATCAATAAAACAAATTTGTTTCTTAATTTGTGTTACTTTTTCACGAAAACAATTGGGAAATTCTCTCTTTTCATCACTTTGGGGATGTTCGTTGATGACAAAAAGATATAGGTGTAAAATTTTAAAAAAATGAGGATGAAAGTTAGAGATAAGAATTGTTACTTGATATATTGTTTGACTTCTTAACAACTATTCAATACAAACCATTCCATGTTATGCATTTCCATTAAATTAAGAGTTTTGATTTGAGTTGTGCCGGTCGATTGACATTTAGACTCAAACATCCAAAACTTTGTTTTTTCAAAGACAACATCTTCATTTCTTACAGGGGGATTAAATTGAGTCTATACATCTCAAAGGTACATCGAACAAAATGATAAGGCTTCTTCAGCAGCATAATCCTCAACAATAGAACCTTCCGCCCTCGCCTTGTTTCTGACATAGTTTTTTAGTTTCTTCATATACCTTTCGAAGGGATACATCAATTTCATACATACTAGGCCTCCGGCAATCTCTTCATTAGGTAAATGCAAAAGTAAATGAACGATAATGTCAAAAAATGTTAGAGGATAAATCAATTCTAACTTGCACAAGATTTCAATAATGTCTACTTTTCCTTTCCTTATATCCTCCAACTTTAGTGTTATGGAGCCAAGTTTATTGAAAAACATACAAAGGTCTACAATAGGTGTATAAGTGTCTTTGTCTAACAACCCTTTAACTCCAATCGGTATCAAACGTTGCATAAGAATGTGATGGTTATGAACTTTCAACCCAATAATGTTAGTATTGGTATAGTTCACTTTATGACTAATGTTAGACCCAAACCCATCTGGTAGTTTAACATCTTTTATAAATTGAGAAAAGAGTTGTCGACTAGATTTCGTGAAAGAGTATCTTCCATGAGGTCAATGAAACTTGTCACCCTTTCTTTGCAACCATTCATTTCTATAAATATTTAGAATTCTCAATTCCTCTCGTGCGTTTGATGTGTCTTTACTTTTATCATTCATTAGAAGAGTACCTAACAAACTCTGGTCCACATTTTCTCAACACACATGAAATCTATGTTGGGTTTTAGATGCAGAGAAGACCAATACTCGAGTTTAAATAAAATGCTTCGTTTCGACCAGTTTAACTCGTCATCTTGCCGCTTTGGCTCCCCAAATCCATGCTCAGGATGTTTCCCTGGTTAACGAGTCAGTAGACGGCCTAATTGCTCTTAAATGTCATCATTACTAAAGTGTCTCGGAGTGGGTCTTGTCTCTTCCAGTCCGTTAAAGTCCAGCCTCTTTCTTAACGCATCATTAGCATCTAGGAAGCGACGATGATCAATATGTATGACTTTATTTGTTTCATGTTATGAAGGAGTGTCTTCATTGCAAATAAAACATGCTCTATAAACTTGCCCAATCCAGCCTAATAGACTACTACGAGCTGGCTAGTCATTTATTGTCCACAACAACATAGCTCTCATCATGAAGTATGTGTTTTTCACCGCATCTTTAATACATTATGCTTGAGTTCCACAAACGTTTAAGCTCTTCCACCAATGGCCTAATGAAAACATCCATATCCTTACCAGGTGTTTTTGGGTCGGGAATCAACAAAGTTAAAATGAATGGTGAATCTTTCATACAAATCATGGGTGGCAGATTGTATGTGGTGAGTATGACTGGCCATGTGCTATATGGATTACACATGTTTCCAAATGGATTAAAATTGTTAGCTAAAAGACCTAGGTATATGTTATAGGGTTCACTTAAGAAGTCGGGGTATTTTTTAGCAAAATCTAGCCAATGTTCCCCATCAACAGGATGACGCATCACACCATCTTCTGATCGTCTAGTACTATGCGAAATCATATTTTTGGCAATGTGCCTCGAACAATATATATGTTGTAGTCTAGGGGTCACAGGAAAGTAAACTAAAACCTTATGAGCTACTTTCTTACCTTTGGTGTTTTTATCGATCCATCGACTCCCTTTATAAATGGGATAAATCTGCAATGACTCGTCTTCTTTCCAAAGATAAAACAATCGCTTTTGCACAAATGTATTGTAATGCTCACATATTCAAGCTAGTTAATTTAGAGATAATAAGCGTTAAAATGACTTTTTGATAGAAAATTATTTAGGAAAAATAATCTTAATAAAACTTATAGCCTTAGTGATCTAAACGAAAGTCGTAGTATTCTTTAAACCGAGAGTGTGCATATAGAGAACGTCGAAATCTGACTTAAGTAGAGGAAGTTATGGTTTTTCAAAGTTTCAAGACAACAGTGTGGGCACAGGAAAGTAAAGTAACACCTTATGAGCTACTTTATTACCTTTGGTGTTTTTATCGATCCATCGACTCCCTTTATAAACGGGACAAATCTGCAATGACTCATCCTCTTTCCAAAAGATAAAACAATCGTTTTTTTGCACACATGTATTGTAACACCCACATATTCAGGCTAGTTGTGACAACCTGAAATTTTTTTCCTTATAAAGTCAATCAACATTAAGTCAGACTCGCTCCTGCTATCATTTAGCACTGTTTAGAGCCTGTTTAAGTGTTTTAAGCCTAGTACATTCAAGGAATGAGTGTTAGGAAGTACCTGTTAGATTCAATGTACAACATTCAACCCCTAAACTCTATCATGTGGAGTTTACGACTGTAACATGGAGTTTACACCCGTAAACTCAACCATTGCCAAAAACTCTCTCCTATATATAAGAGAGCACTAAATTTTTCTCATTCTTTTCCTTCCTTGGCCAAAATCTCTTCAAACTCTCTCAAGTATCATCAAGTTCTTCATCTAAATCCTCCAAAAACGTAAGTGTTCTTCCCTATAGTGTTTTGGGCCGAAATCAACCCTTTCAAGCTTCAATACCGTGAGTACTCCCTCCTTAACTTGTTGTATGCTAGAAGCACTTGATTTACACTTTGGAAACATCCATATCTCAAGAACAATAGGATTTTATGTCCAAGAGCATCTCCCTTGGCCGTAAACCCTTATAAAGGTGCCATTTTAGCCATAAACCCTTCTAAAAGCTTAGCTTGTGACCTAGAACATTTCCTTGATGCAAAGAGGACCTTGTCACAAACTTAGGTACAATATGCCTTGAGTTTATGGCTGTAAACTCATAGGGCCGTAAAACCTATGGTTGTAAACTCCATAAGACATACCACTTGGGTCGTAAACTCCTCTTTGTAGCCGTACACCCTCCTTTGATCAATCACATGTGATTTCAACACTTAGTCCAAGTCCCTAAGGGTGTTTCCTAGCATGTTAGTTGCTTTAAACACTATATTCATGCCAATATATGCCATATATGTCATTTAGGACTCATTGTGTCTCGTGACATCATTCATGGAGCTTCTCATCCTTACGCGCATATTCGATTGAATCACCCACATAAGGTGAGTTCATACCCCTATAATGAATCTTTTAATTGTTTTAAATGCTTTTAAGGGGGAATACAAGTTGAACACAATGTTAATTGTGTAAGTGTTTGCTATAACCATCTTTCAAAAGATTTCTTATGTCTTTATAAGTTATCAAAACATTTCAAAAACACTTTTAAAGTTATGTTACTTTATAGTTTAACAAAAATCTGTTTTTAAAGTACAAGCATAACTTAGTAGTAAATGAATCTTTTGAATAACAGTTCAAGTAAAACACTAGTAAACTATAAGTGGTATAGTTTAGAGGTTCAGTTCATACTAGATACTAGAACATACTATTATGAGAAACATAATGAATATACTATAATGAGAAACTAAGAGAACATACAATACACTACACTATATAAGAGAACATACTATGATAAGAAACAAAGAGAACATACTACATACTAGACAGAGAGAACATACACTACACTAGTACATACAATACATATACAAGAATACAATAACATAAATGTGAGCCACTACTTCGGGGCACGGAATCACTGATGTGGCTCGTTTTGTAACCAGAGTCTCCTAGAGGGAGAGCATGAATTTGTGTATAGATCTATACTGGACTGACCGTCCTACACCTTGCTGCTAGCTACAGTGGGACCTGCAGGTCTACGGGTGACGAATGTCATACCATTTCGACGTCTTCGAGCGTCGTGTTTTACAAATTCAATCAAGTATGGTTACAAGATATCACATTTTACCTTAATTAATAGTTGATTCAAGGTAGTTAGTACAATAGTAGTTACTATATACAATACTAAAGTACTTACATTTTCCCATTACTTTCATATTGTGACAGTTCCACTTGAAAGTTAATTCAAACTATTTTCAAGTTAAGATAGTTATAAACTAGGGAAAACTTACATCTTTTCAAAGTGACAAATAGAACAGTAGGGTCTAGTACATTCAGTAGAAAGGGACCATAATGCTAACCTTATGATTCCTTAATGTATACATCAAGGAATATATATTAATAGGATCCGACAAGTAATACGATGTGTGCTTTCTGCTTCATTTCATGTTCCTTGTTTGGTTGTGGGCTTAGAGCGGATTCACCTAGCCTATTATCCATTCGATCTTAGTTATATATATGTTCCGTATACATTAAGTCATCATAAGGGGTACCATGTATGGGTCAGGTCATAGGACACTAATTCAATGCACATTTTTCTACTATAAATCATACTTTTCAAATAGAACATTTGGTGTATAAAACTAGAAACTTACCAGTAAAGGGTTTAATCCATTTTATTAAACCAGTATAACTTAAAGGACCTTAGGTGGTTAACCCTATAATACCTTAGTTTATACATCAAGGTTATATATAATTAATATCTGATAGGTAGTTGGATGTGTTCTTTCCGCCTCATTCCTTGTTCCTTGTTTGATTGTGGGCTTAGGGTAGATTCACACAATTAACTATATGTTCGATATTAGATTAGATATAGCTAGTAAAAACTAAGTGATTATAGAAGGAACCACTGTGGTTACTTTTTTTATTATAAGAAATAAGGGTTTTCTTAAAGAATCTTTTCATCAAATATAAAGGAACCATTACTGTTAACTCTGTGAGTACTAAGTGAATACGCCAAAGTTATTTACAATGATGACCTAACAACCAATGGGATGTGTGTCATCCGCCTCATTCCCTGTTACTTTTTTGGTTGTGGGCTTAGGGCAGATACACACAATCGATTGTTTGTTTACTCTGGGTTTTATATAACTTGTATCCATTTAGTACTCATAGAAAGGATTGTAGAGTCATTTTTACTTATCTTACATCAAAGCAGGAAATATAGGATTTTCTGGAGGAACAGACGAACTTTTCTAAACAGAACTTACTATTTACTACAACTTTCTTACAACTTCATACATCACTAAAATCTTATGAACTCACCAGCTTAAATGCTGATCCACTCTTTCAAAATAACTTGTATTCTCAGGAGACCAGTAGACAGGTATGTGCACTGGGATTCAGAAGATGGAGCAGTGTAGCTTCAAGTCTTGTTTTGTTATTTACTTTGTAGTCCATGTTATGTGAATCACATACTTTGTAAAAACTTTCTTTCTAATGAAATGGTTGTTCATTACTTTGATTACTATGATGCATGTCTTGTGATACTAAACATGACGTCCTCCACCCCCGAACGTTTCCGCCGTTCTAGTTTTGGGGTGTGACACTAGTTAATTTAGAGATAATAAGCGTTAAAATGGCTTTTTAATAGAAAATTATTTAGGACTAATAATCTTCACAAAAGTTATAGTAGATGTGACAAGGATTCCTTACATAAAAAGAAGGCTAAAATCCGAATTCGAATGAAGAACTTATGCTTCTTCGGAGTTTTTTGATTAAACCCACAACTCTACGTATCGTAAAAAGTGAACTTTTGATAAATTAATTTTTAGCCTTACTGATCTAAACAAAATTCATAGTATTCTTTAAACCGAGAGCGTGCATATAGAGAACGTCGAAATCTAACTTTAGTCAGGAAGTTATGGTTTTTCAAAGTTTCAACACAACAGTGCGGGCACAGAAATCGAATTTTATATCGGTCGATTTTTAGCCGAAATGATCTAAATGAGAATTTTAGATCTCATTAATCGGAGTTCAACGATAAAAAGACAGTCAAAAACAGAGTACGTATGTAGAAGTTATGAATTTTACATGGTCATTAATAATGTAATCTTCTCAAACTGTTACGTTTAAAATCGGCCAAGAATTAGCCAATAGAGTCAAAATGAATGTTTTAGTACTCGGAAATACCTACACGTGGATATAAATAACATCAAAAACAGATTTCGTATGTGAACGTTATGAGTTTTTGAAGAGTTGTAGTTTTACCTACGCCCGGTGCTACGTGTCAGCACAACTGGCGAAACCTTGGTGCCTACGCATGCTAACGATGTTAGAGCCATAAATCACGATGTGAGAGGCATGTATCACGATGTAATATGCCCTTGGGCAGCCTATAAATAGAGCCGAATTTCACTAATTTCTTCACACATTTCCATTATATTCTCTCCTAAACCCTACAAGGTCCCACGTCCTTTCTCTAGCACTTTCTAAGTGTTAGTAGCGAAGTTTCAGAGTGCCAGAAAGCCCCGAGAAGTAGAGCTTTCTACTTAGAAGTTCTACCCACGCAAAGTCCAGTTTCTCGCTAAACCACCTGTAAGTTGAGTTATGTTTACCGTACTTTAAGTATAACTTATGTTTAAGGTCATTATCGTTATTATGAACCTATAAACAAGGTTTATCAGTGATTCCAATTCGTTATACTGATTGATCTACTTATGGGGATGATGTCTAGGCTGGATTTATTAAGGTCTTTAAAGTGGGATTTCCAAACAGTATACTTTGTATACCAAACGGACCCTACCTCCGATATGATCATATTTGGTTGTCCCTTATCAGCTATAGATCAGTAGACTTTGAATTAATGATAAATCTAGACTAATAATTAGCGCAATAAATATTATTCTGAGACTTAGTGATAATGATAGTAGGTTACATCAAAGGAAAAGACAGTTGCTAGAAGCGAAACGTTGTCCGAGTTTCGAGTCATCACATTAACAGGTGAGTGCATAATTACATTCATCTTACACATACATATGTAGTATCTAGATGATTACATGCTTATCTACTTATTATTTGTGCTAAGAATATGATGTGGTAGATAAGATATTATGAGATGATGTTTAATTGATTTAATCATATAAGTATTATATACTTATAAATATATATTGGGTAGTAACGGGTGATGAGAGATAGGTGATGATAGAAAGGTGATGATAACTAGGTTATGATTGATATGTGATGATAAATAGGTGATACGAGATGAGAGATGATTAGGAGATGTCATAACCTTGCCCTATGATGTTGCGATGTAGTCATCTACCAGAGTATGGATGGCGACCACTGACTAATCTAAAAAATTCATGTGAAAACACCGGCAGGCTCATAACTTGTAGGTGATAAATTACAAATTCAGGCGATGTAGTAACTACGTATTCATGCGATGATACTCTAACCCTTACTGGACACGTATTGGGGGAGTAATCCTCGGATCAGTATTGTCTATACGATGTAGGCGATGATCCTTAGGAAAATTCCTTAGGAACAAACATATAAGGAAAATGTGATGTAAGGCGATGAGAGGTAAATACGATGTAGGAGGTGACGCTTACGATAAATCCTTAGGGAAAAATAAATAAAGAAAACGGGGATGGGTAATCGGGTTAATTGTTTGACATGAAATATGTGAATAAAAAAATTAACTATATTATTGTGGTTTGAAAACCCTATGTACTCACCAGGTTTCCCAACCTGATCCACTCAGTTTATTGTATCATAGGTAGCGATATTAAAGATACATTCTATTAAGAGATTCAAGGAGATGTAGATCATTAGTGTAAATTAATGTAAGGTCTGTTTATGCTTATGTTTATATATTGCCGATGATATCCCAATGTTTTAATACAAATAAAATACATTTCTTGTCAAATGCTTTGATAATATCATTATCATGTTTTCTAGGAACAAATTCCGCAATATTATTCTTCAAAAAGGATACTGTAATTTTTTAAATAAGCATAAACAAATCGGTCTTTTCTGACCGTGAATTTGGGGATGTCACATGTATCGACTTGTACCCGAGACCAATAGACTTCAGTTTCTTTTTTACTAGATAATGTGAAAGGGGAACCTTGTTGGCTTTTGGAAATATTGATTGCAACAAATCAAGGAGTTGATCAAATGAACTATCAGTCCATTTGTTGTTCACCTTAAAATGCATTAAATTTGCTAGAAACTCAAGGGAAGAAAAAGTGCAAGCAGGACACAATTTAGTTTCTACTTCTTCTAACAACTGTGCAAAATCATCATCCACACTGCTACCCCTTCTATTCGAGGTTCCCTCATGGAGGTTGGTATCATTTTTTCTCGACTCCCACATTACATCGTCGATTAAATCAGCCATTTCGTTACTTGGCAAGACAACTGGAAGAATTAAAGATTCACCATGATAGATCCAAGTCGTGTACAACTTACTAAAACCATTTATAAATATATGACGTTCCACTATTGTCAGGTACTTAAGTAACGGTTATCACATTTTTTACACGCACATCTAATTTTACCATTACTATCAAGGTGTGACTTGGACTTCTCGATAAAAACTTTGAGATCTACTTGGAACTCGGGATAGTCTCGATTAGATTACTAGTCCAGCTTTTATCAATAGATGTTATGTTGCTGAAATAAAATTTCGGGTTTAGAGTTTACTCTACGGAAAACAAAAATCAGATAGACTATTCATAAATTAGATGACTAAAAAAGTATCCCCTGAAATGGGGACAACAATTCAGAAATAGATAGATTATTGACATGGTTATGCTTCTAAACCCACTTTTTGAATACTTTATCTTATATGTGAACATGCATTACATGATTGTATGTTTAAGAAAAATTCGGCAGCAATTCCCCTTAGCTCCCAATTATATATATATATATATATATATATATATATATATACACACACACACACACACAAAGAGCAAAAAGAAAATGACAACCGAATATGTCTTAAACAAACAATCATGTAATATATGTTCATATCCTAGATAAGATAAAGTACTCAAAAAGCAGTCCCAAAACGGGGACAACCTGAAATTAATTTCTAAATCAATTTCAAGCGGGTATTTCTAAGCTCTTGATGATTACAAAGAAGACACAAACGAATAGAATTTAGAAGAGTTTTTTTGTTATTTATAGCATCGTACTATTGTGTGTGTGTGTATATATATATATATATATATATATATATATATATATATTTCTGGTATTTGGTTTTGTTTTAAGTTTTCTAAAGCAAAAAAAAGTAGGATGCTATATATAACATCCTACTTTTTTTTTAATTAAATCATTGTGTTTTAAATGACATTGTAAATTATATCATCCTACTTTTTTTCATGTAATTTTTTCTGTTATAGCATTGATTATTAAATGACATTATAAATTATAAATAAAAATGGCATGTAAATTATAATGTTATAATTGAAAAACAAAAAAAAGTAGGATGTTATAATTCAAAATGCCATTTAAAGTACAATGTTATCATTAAAAAAAAATAGTATGATATATAATCCCACTTTTTTTTTTCCTTTTTCAATTATAGCATTATACTTTATATGGTATCATGAATTATAGCATCCTATTTTTTTTTTAAATGAAATTATTAGTTATAGGACCCTATTTTTTTGTTTTTAATTATAACATTGTAATTTTGAGGCTTGCCTAATTATATCATAACATTATAAACACATATATTCTTGTTTGCATATACATACATACATACATACACACACACACACACACACATATATATATATATATATATATATATATATATATATATTCATCATACATAATATATACACATGTACACAAATACATAATATATACAAATACACATATGCATACATTATAACACATACATTATAGATTGCAAACCAAAAACTACACATAAACATATAAAATAAACTCATAAACATGCAAAAACCCAATCAGACATATAAACATGCATATAAAAATTAAATACAATCGTTAACTTGAAATTAGAACACATTTTTTATATGGATCATAGAGATATTTTTAATATAATCAAATACGCATACTTTCACATACATATACCACATATACATACTTTCACATATATACATAATAGCATCTTACTTACCACACACACACACACACACACACACATATATATATATATATATATATATATTCACATACATACATACATACACCAGACACACAAAAATAAAAACACTTGATGATGAAAAAATACACCATTTGTACACACATATGCCAAATTCCACAGAATATATAAAAACACACATATTTTGCAATAAAATATCAAAATTCAAAGTAAAAAGAACCTATGGTGGATGAAATTTAAGATATTGTGTAGTGGTTAGTGGTGGTCTTTGGTAGTGACAATATAACTGGTGGTGACCAAGACAAAGCAACAAAAGAAACTGAAATTCACAATTATTTTGCAATTAATCACAAGATGGAGTTGGAAATCGATGTTACACGAGAAAGAGAAAGAGAAAGAGAAATCAGAAGTTGAAGCTACCGTTGCCGGAGATGCACATGTTTTCGTTGGAAATTTATGATGCCCTTTGTCGGTTTTTTCACAATGGGGAGTTCCCCTTTGTCGGAATCTACTTAGTAGCTGGATCGATCGTTGATGGAGATAAAAGGGGATGAAAAAAAAACCAAGAGCAGATGCACAAACGAAAGAAGCAGAAGGTGAAGTTTTTATGTCGTTTTTTTTGTTATCTGCGAAGGCCTTTACC
Source organism: Lactuca serriola (assembly GCF_051521515.1). Classification (NCBI taxonomy): domain Eukaryota; kingdom Viridiplantae; phylum Streptophyta; class Magnoliopsida; order Asterales; family Asteraceae; genus Lactuca; species Lactuca serriola. Next base: position 201,294,707 of record NC_136410.1, read on the forward strand.
GGCGACACTTAAGCCTTTAGCAGCGACAAACATCAACAACGACAAGAATTCTGGATGGAGGGTTACCACGTCTTTTTTTTTTATTCCACCTTTAGCGACGACAATTTCAACCTTTAGCAGCGACAATTTTGACCTTTAGCGGTGACAAATTGTCGTCGGTATTCACTTTGTCCGAAAATGAACCCCAGTTGTTGGATTAGATCATCAATCGAACGATTGAGATTTACCGGAAGGTGTAAGTGCGGATTCGGCCCCAGAGCATTACCGACGACTTTATTAGCGGCGACACCGGCTTTTAGCGGCAACTTAAACTTGAGTTGTCGCTAAAAGCCAGTATCGTCACTAATAACGTCGCCGGTAATGATCTTGCTATATATATATATATATATATATATATATATATATATATATATATATATATATATATATATATATATATATAGTTAGCGGTTCGATCGAACAAACCAATTAACCATCATACCTCGTACCTTGTTCTTTATCTTGTCTGATTTTTAAGACATTGGTAATAATTATAATAGTTAGATGTACCTGGTTATATTAACTATTTTAAACAGGTTTATATTTTATAACCCATTTTATAGTAGCGGTTGAAATGTGTTCATTTAAAAAAAAATATAGTAGAGAATAACGATTTTTGGGTTTTATGCAGAAAAGTCTTATTATTTTGGTAATGTGGATATGTAAACTCTAACGTGTAAGATATACTAGTGAAAATCTGGATATGTATGTCATAACTGAAAAGTTGTTGGATATTATATATAAGGAATTTTGGTTTTTATGCGGAAAAGTACCATTATTTTGGAAATTTTTTTGATAAAGTCCTAAAAGTTTTTTTTAACAGAAAAGTCTCATTATTTTTGAGAAAACCATATAATCTGTGATTTGTTGTTCAAAAAAATAGTTATTTCGTTAATTTGGGAAAAATGTTAAATAATCGACTAAATTACACGAATGGTCCCTATGGTTTAGGGTAATTTGCGTGTTTGGTCCCTAACTTATTTTTTTAACTCGGAAGGTCCCTAATGTTTGTTTTTGTTACACGGTTGGTCCTTGTTTTACCTAAAAAGACTATTTTGTCATTGATTTTTTGATTTATCTATATAAACACACCATTAACCTCATCCCCCCAACTTATCTTATTTACCCCACTATTTTTTCCTATTTAAATAATAGTCATTTTAGGTAAGACAGAGACCAAACGTATAATAAAAACAAACAGTAGGGACCAAGCCCGTAACAAAAACAAACAGTAGGGACTTTCCGAGTTAAAAAAATAAATTAGGGACCAAACGCACAAATTACCTCAAACTATAAGGACCATTCGTGTAATATACTCTAAATAGTCAAAACTTTTCTATTAAAAAAAACTTTTAGGACTTCACTAAAAATTTTCCTAAAATAATAGGATTTTTCTATATTAATCCCACAAAATTTTCAACCCAAAGTATGTTATTACGAACATGTAATAAGACTTATTTAATTTCAACCATTGTCGTGTGGTTTCCGGGAACTACAAACAAGTGAAGAATACAATCGACTAACTTTCATGAGTATCCTTGTGGTTGATCGTAAAGTATCTCTTGTGATCCTGCTATGTTTTTTATTGATGGACGAATTGATTTTCGATCGACAAGGATATTCTTAGTTTCTTGTTTAGATACGTCAAGTTTAATCCAACAATCAAACTCATGGCATATTAAACAAACTCTCGTCATCAATGGATCTTAACCATAATATCTATGGTCAATGTTTCAAGATCCTCAAGATATTTAATTGTAAGACTACCATGAAATGATGAAATAAAATGTGGCTAAGGATATCAAGTCATTGTCATGTAGAATATTATCAACATCTATCATGTTGGACCAGTTTTCATTTATTAGATTCTTGATAAGATGTTCTTCAAGAGGCTACTAGCAACCGGTTGTTACTTGTTACTAACTTTAGACAACCTAACTACTTGCAATGGAATTTGATTTGTTTTTTGCTTTTGGAATGTGTAGACAGAAACAACTAAACTACTCGCACCAAAATAGACAACATAAAATGACAAAAGTTATTTGGTTCCGGGCTATGTTTTAACATGAGATATGATTAATATCTTGGGGAGGCATGGGGATTGTATGTGCATGGAAGCCTTCATATGTTGTTACTACAACTCCTTCGTCCTTTGATAGCCTTTGAACTTGCTTCTTCACGTTGCATCCTTTGTAGTTGCACTTGTAATAATTCCTACACAGTAACAAACATATATTCATATAAGTGGTAAATTAGAATATTACATGTAAATTAGAATATTAAGGTAACATGTGAAAATAGGTTGAGTCAGAATTCTACTTGTTTTTAAACATTGTAAATTATTAATGTGTGAAATATGATTATGAGAACAATATATATATATATATATATATATATATATATATATATATATATATATATATATATATATAGTATGTGTGTATGGAATGACTAGTCGGAAGCTAATAACGGGTAACAAGTAGCTGAAAATTATAATTTTTATTTTGTTATATAAGTGTCTGACAAAAATAATTGAAAACATTTAAAATATCTAAAATTACACTAAATGAAAATTAATTAAAAAAAATATATTTTTAAGGATAATTTTGAAAAGACAAAATTACATAAATGGTTCTTGTGGTTGACACAATTAACCAACTTTGGTCCATATCACAAATTATTTTGCTTAGATGGTCCCCGTGGTTTCAAAATCTTGCAAAGTCAGTCTTTTTGGCTAACAGTATTAACTTTTTTAGTTAAGTTCCTAGTGAAATGACCAATTTGTCCTTCATGCCATAGAGACCATTTATGTAATTTGTTCCACCCATAGGGACCATTTATGTAACTTTGTCTATTATTTATTATTATGTTTTTTAATTTATTTATGTTTCTATGATTTAGAATTTTTTTGACGTTTTGTTCGAATATATTTTTGATGTTTTTTTTCGCTTGCATTTTTTGATATTTTGTTCCTATAGTTTTTCCTATTTTTTTTTTGGCGTTTTATTCGAATACATTTATTAATATTTCTTTTGAAGTTTTGCTTGAATAACTTCTTTTTTTTTTTGACGTTTTGTTCAAATATATTTTTTAATGATTTTTTTACATTTTATTTATTTATATTTTTTAAAGATTTCATGGTAACTATAGTCATAATTCGTACTTAATTCACTTACAATCATAGTTTTCTATTTTTTTTTCTTTCTTTTAATATATAGGAGGTTATATAATTATTTTTTTAATAAAAATATATAGCTATATAACACATATAAGGTTGTATAATTTTTATCTTTGTAATGCTTTTTATAAACATTTTTCTTACATATATAAAAAAAAACTTTGTTAAATGTGAATATGATTAATATAGATAGGATAATCGGAACATATATGCTAATCGAAAAAAAATGTTTAAAAGTATTAAATAACTCGAAAAATACCAAAGTTAAGTCTAATTTGAAATGGCATAGATGCTCTCGTCAAGACTACGAATCAGTTTTAGGTTAGCCTATGTGTACTTAATTCATATTAATCATATTCACGTTTAACAACATTTTTTTTACATTTTTATTAAAAATGTTTATAAAAAACTTTACAAAAATAATTATTATACAGCCTTATATGTGATATATAGTTATATATTTGAATTGCAAAATAATACTTATAAAACCTTATCTATATTAAAAGAACAAAAAAAAAAAACAAAAAAAGGAAAATATGATTGTAAGTGAAGTAAGTTAGGAATTATGATGACCATCAAATCTTTAATAAATACAAATACAAAATGTAGAAAAAAACATTAAAAAATATATTCGAACAAAAAGTCAAAAAATTAGAAGAAATTATTCAAGCAAAAAGTCAAAAGAAATATTAATAAATGTATTCGAAAAAAAATGTCAAAAAATTAGAAAAAAAATTATATGAACAAAATATCAAAAAATATAAACGAAGAAATATAAAAAAATATTAAATTATATTCGAATAAAACGGCAAAAAAATCTAAATCATAGTAACATAAATAAATTAAAGAAAAAGAATAATAATTAATAGATGACGTTACATAAATAGTCATTGTAGCTGTAACAAAGTATATAAATGATCTTTATGATAGGAAGGACAAATGTGTCATTTCATAAGGGATTTAACTGTAAAAGTTAACATCGTTAGCTAAAAGGATTGTTTTTGTAAGATTTTGAAACTACATGGACCATCTATGCACAAAATTTGTCATAAGGACCAGAGTTAGTCAATTGTGTCAACCACAAGGACCATTTACGTAATCTTATCTTTTGGAAATTAATTAAAAAACCTATATGAAATAGCTTCTAGATTTAAAGTTTTGTTTAAACTAAAAATGTTTGTACAAAATTTTTGTTAAAAACTAGAATCTAAAACATGTCTAACACTCGCTGCCAAACATGTCTATAGTATGTTTATCAATTTGCTTGATTAGATAATAGATATAAAGTGTAATCCAACTTGATATATTTAATGGCAGATATTACTAATGCTGATGTTTGGTTTCATTATATTTGTAAGAAATCAAATTCTCATCGATTTTTCGACTATATATTTTTTATTTTGTTCCGAATTATCCATAAATACACTAATTTGTATAACTACAATGGATATCGGGTCATTATAGTTTCGCTACAAAATAAAATACACATTGAAGTTCAGTTCACATATCCATCGTGATATATTTGCTTCTTTTTTTTTTTTTTTATTCCAACAAGAAAACAGTTAAAAATAAATAACAAATACGGAAGTTAGAATCATATTCGTTCTTTTGAAAACATTTGCTACTCATTTAGTCATTTTGTATGCTAAAGTTTATTACTAAATTATTTTGGTGCTGAAATGTCGTATTGTATATCATCCAGTAACTTAAACCAAAAACAAATATTTCAACAACTTTGATATAATTTCTCCGATTTCTAGGAAATATATTTTGCATAAGGAAGGGATGGATACCTGGCAAATTTGTTATTTTTAACAACTTTTTGACCATATTTTCGCCATTTATAACCATCATCAAGAATGTCTACTTGGCTCCTTGTTTGGAATGCTATTTTCGGGTTCTTGGCTTTCATCTCGATCTTTGTATCGCAACCAACACCCACCACTTCTGGTGACTCCACCAGCACGTTGCCACCTTCCAACAACCATGGTTTTCCGATTATGTCATCATCTTCATCAACTTGATAAGCCATATGATTTATCATCACATTTGACTGGTTTCCACGATCAATCACATCTGAGCTAGTGGTCTCTGGTATAAATAATGCATTTGACCATAAGTTATGATCAAAAGCAGTGGTCAGTTTAGTATCAACATAAGAGGTTTTAAAACAATTAAAATTCATAAAGTCTTAATATATAGTATTGGTCAAATATGGTGTCCGACCAAGAGTACTACTGAACGTTGAATGGTGACTGATCCATTAATAAAGAGAGGAAATAGCTACCTCATTTCCTTCAGACCATCACAATCACCAAACTACACTACAGACATCTTCACTACATCTTACGCAATTAAAATTACTAGCTTATTTTATTTTAAAGTTTTATATACATAAAGATCGATGCATACATATTAATTTGACAAATTTTGGTTTATGTTGGTTTATTAATTTGTAGTTTCGTTTATGCCAAAATTTTTGATAGTTTGTAAGTTTTGTTTATATTGATGTTTAACGTTGATTTCTTGGTAAATATTAGTCTACTAGGTTATAACCCGTGTACCACACGGTTGACAAAAGTAAAATAACATAGACTAATATTTATCATTATTAAGTATTAACTTCATGGCTTTGAATACAAAGTTGATACTTCACTTTCTCATTAAGTAGATGGATGAAGTTCTTCATGGCTTTGAATACAAAGTTGATACTTCACTTTCTTATTAAGTATTAACTTGTTACAAATTTGTACTTATTTATATTTCTTCTAACTGCAAGAATTAGCAACATACTTTCATTTTATTTGAGTATTATAACATCCTATTTTTATTTCTTTTCTATTAGAAAAATGTTTTTTTTATCAAGGCATTACAATTTATGATGTACTTCTAATTTCTTATTAGAAGATTACACTTCAAATCTTATTTTTAAAAAGACACACACAATAAAAAAAACGATGGAAAAATCTGGAAGACAACTTGGAACCTTAATTAGAACATGGACCAGTTTCAAAAAGGTTCTTAACACAATCACAAGTTCATATCGAACTTCAAAATTTATACTAAACAAGATAGAACAAAATAACATGAAATTAGACTTTAATTTTCGGTTGTGTTTTTCCACTATGCAACCTTTAGAATTTTTTAGTATTACTCCAGTACCCTCATCCTTGAATTTTCATATTTTCATCACTGCATCGATGCATCTACGTCTTTTCTTTACTCTGGATGGAACAACCGAAAACGAAAAAAAAAACAAACAAAAATAACATTTCTACTTCAAGCTTGAAAATGATAGCTTTTTTACTTTTAAATGTTTGACCAGTTACTTGATTTGGATTTAGAACTTGTACTTATTGATTGATTGACTATAAAGCAAAAACATATAAAACATAATTTTCTACACGATAATAGACAAACTCGATTATTTTGGGAACAAAATTAACATAACATTCATAATTAAATTAAAATTAACCCAATAACTCATAGTTCATAAAATTTTTATAATTGCATGATTTTTTCATAGTATAATGTTGCATGCAATAAGATGAAATAAAAGTAGGATGCTAAATATTAAAAAGTAACTTGTTATTGTTGGTTTAAAAATAAAAGTCGAATCTTATTTTTGAGTAAAAAATGGAAATAGCTTGCTATGACTTAGAAAGGAAAGTATCATGTTACTATTGGGTTAAGAATGAAATTAACATGAACTTTTTTACCTTAAAAATGAAAGCAACGTGATATTGTTACCATAAAAACAAAAATAACATCTTATTGTTCGTTTAAAAATAAAAGTAGAATACTATTTTTCATTGCAAATGAAAGTAACATGTTACTTTTGGATTCGAAAAGAAAGTAGTATGCTATTTTTTCCTTAAAAATGAAAGTAGCATGCTATTTTTGACTTAATAATCAAAGCACCATGTGTTTTTTCCTCAATGATGAAAGTATGATGTTACTTTAGCCTTAAAAAAGAAAGTAACACGTTATTTTGTTCTTAAAAATGAAAGTAGCTTGTCATTGTTGATTTAAAAATAAAAATAGAATGCTATTTTCTTATAAACGAAAGTAGTGTGTTAATTTTGGCTTAGAAATGAAGTAGCATGCTATTGTCGGCTTAAAAATGTAAATAACATGCTAATGTTGGCTAACAAATGAAAGTACCATGCTCTTTTTTTTACCTTGAAAATGAAAGTAGCATGCAATTTTATTTTAAGAAAAAACCTTTCAACTTGGAAGAGCTATAATTCGGGAATGGAACTAAAAGGGTGTTTGGAAGGAATGGAATCGTTGAAAGGGATTGGAATGTTAACGAATCGTAATATATAACACATTTGACTGGCAAGAAATAAAAAGGAAGCTATTAATAAATTTTTAATTGATCTTAAATTGTAATATATCAAAATACAAATAATTAATTTTTTATTTCAATTATCAATATACGTATCATAAGGGTATTTTGATCTTTAAATACAAAGAAAATAAAATAAGTGAATTCCTTCTACCACCCCCAAAAATAATGAAGTCTTGCACATGGAATTTGATGTATTAAGTCAACAATGAATTCCATAATTTGGAAAACCAAACACACTCCAGCGAATGACATCTTAAGATGCAATTTTGCAAAACAAACACGTCACACATGGCTTTTGTTCAAAAAATTGATCCAATTAGAATCGGGACTTTAAATGTAATTGAAATATGAGGGAACTAAGATTTAGATATCTCAAAATCTATATCATTTGGGTACACTTTTCTCTTAATAAAAAAAAAGTATAACTGAATTGAATTTCTTCGATCCACCCTGAATAATTAAAAACTTTCAAGTAATAGAATTGAGTTGGTGATTCATGGAGATGTTTAAAGCATATGAAGATCAATCAAAGCCATGAAGAACTTGATCCATCTTCTTTCTTAAGGCGTCAACCTCTTTAATACTTAAGAAATATCAATAACCAGATACCCAGTTCATGATGAACTTAAAACCCACCAACAGACAAAAAAATTTGGGGGTATAAGAAGAATCTTGTACCAAGAGAATTGAAGAATTGATGTTGGTTAAAAGTTAGAACTTGTATTTCCAACTACACCCATCGTTAGTTCTTCTGTTTTTTTTCTAAACAAATGGAGATTAGTTAAAAGAATTTTAAAGTTCATAGTAAAAGCCCCAGAAGTCAAATAAATTAACAAATAGCATGCAAAGTTAAATATCCAGTCTCTTAACCTGTATTCATATTCTCATGATCAAGACATCTTCAGTCCCAACTACTTCTAGGCTTGAATTCCTCCAGGAAATTTCTATTTCAAGAACACAAAAGCCCTGATTAGTACACACCTATTTATTTGTTTACGAAATCAATAAAATGAGATAATGATTGGCTCTTTCTACATATGCTTCCCACAAGAACATCAATTCCAATTGGATCAATAAAATCTTCATTCATGGTTACTTATGGGTCCGCTAAGATATGTCTGTTTCAAGAACCAGTTAGACCAGTTTAATCAAAATCAAGCAACACAACACTAAAAATCGAATCTCTATACACATTCTCGCCTGAACTCCAAATCGTCAGCTTCAATCGAATCTACAACAAACAAAAACTTAATAGAATAAGTCAAAATGAAATTAGAAAAATAAGAAGGAACAGAAGAATCCTCAATATGAACATGGAAATTGAAATAAATACGGACGTAGTTTTACATTTCGCTCTAGAAGAAGAGTAATGATTACCAGTAATATTTGATGGAAATAGAGGATTCAAATAAGATTGGGTTCGGCTGTCGAGATTTAGGGTGAAAGGATTCCATTATACAAAGTTGAATCAGATCCAAAATAATTAGTGCAGATTTTAAGGAATGTCATTGATATCAAAATTAAGTTTCTAATATAATTCCTAATTTATAGGCTTCCTAGTTGGAAAGTCTTTATTTTAAAAAAAAAATTGAATATGATTAAGCTTAGAACGTGAAGTATCAACTTTAAGCGGGAATTTGAGGAGAGATGTCACACCCCCAAACCAGAATGGCGGAAACATTCGGGGGTGGATGACTTCACGTAGTATCACAACAATTGAATATTGTAAAGAAAGTAACACAACCATCATATATATAATAAAAACATATATTGTTGCGTTATACATATTAGCAAAAGAATATTACAATATGATGATAAATGTTCAATAATAAAAACATCCTTAGTGTTCCTCCTCCAAAAGCTGGTAGTTACCTGTATTACTGATTCCCTGAGAAATACAAGTGGTTTTGAAAAAGTGTCAACAATTAAGTTGGTGAGTTCATAAGTGTTTTGCATTGAAAAGTATGTCCTTTTTGGTAGTAAATCGATGAACGAGGTTTTCAGAAAATCCAATATTTTCTATAAATGGTTTGAAAAGTTTCCAGAGTTGGTGTGTGTTAGTATGTTCCATACTTGAATAATAATGATAACTTTATGCTAAAATGATGTAGAAAACTGAATGCATATATGAATCTCGTAAATCAAACTTGTTTTTATACTTTTATGTGAGTTTTATAACCATACTATTGACACTGACGGCCTGTAACAACATTCTTCAGGTGTTGTAGTGTTATGACATTTGTCACCCCAGACCTGCCGGTCTAACTATAGCTAATAGTTTAGGTGCGGGGTTGTCAATCCCGTATAGATCTATACACAAGTATCACGCTCTGCCTCCAAGAGATTATGGTATATAATAAGTACGTTGAAGTTTGAATGTCTCACATTACTTGGTATAAACAAATTCACGATAATAAAGAATTTACTTCCCTTGAAAATATTTCATTTGTCAAAATGTATATGTACAATGTATGAATAACTTTGATAACTATACTCATTATAGTTTCTCAAAAGTATGTTTCCACTTTGTAAGAACAACTTGGTAATATAATAGCCCTTTAAACATAAAGATATTTTTGTATCAAAACCCTATAAGAACGATATTATAATTAAGTTTATAAAACGATACTTTGATTTGTAATGTACTTGTATTCCCCCCCTAAAATGTGAAAAGAATTGAAAAGTAGGGGTATGAACTCATTCGTTAAGTTTGAAGAGAGAGGCTAGAGTTGAGCAGAGTTTCGACCGCAAAAAGTTGCGTCTTCGGGCTCTCGGGAATCTCTGCAGCGTAGATCTTTCGTCGGGGGCTCGAGTGCGGAAATCGAGGTCGTCGGGAATGGTCTCTGGGGCTTAGAAGTATGGGAGAATGACTGATGAATTGTGAAGGTGTGCAAAAACTCGAAGCTTATGTCATCTATTTATAGTGCTGGAGGAGTGAGTACGCGGGGCGTAATTTTGGAGTACGCAGCGCGTACCTCGTTACGCTGGGCGTAAGAATGCGTCATGGCTTACGACTCCTGGCTAGCTAAGCGTAGAGGGGGCGGGCCGATGGGACTCGACTCTAGGTGTAGTACGCGGGGCGTACTCCCAGAGAACGCGGGGCATAATCCGGCCTGTCCACTTCTAAATTCCGTAACTTTTGCTTACGAGCTCCGTTTTTCGTGTTCTTTATATCCACACGTAGGTGAGATTATGCTTTACAACTTTCATTTAGGTTGCGCTAGCTAATTAACACTCGATCTTCAATTCGATTTTTTTTAGCCCTCTACTACTGTTACGAAACTTTGAAAATTCGTAACTTCTTCATACGAGGTCCAAATTGGGCGATCTTTTCATGCACGCTCACCTTTCAATGAGATCTACGACTTTTGTTTAGATACTTAAGGCTAAAATGCATTTTATTGAGATTTTACTTTTTACGTCAAAAAAAGTTTTAACGGCGTGTCGTAAATATACGAGTGGTTATAATTTCTTCATTATAACTCAGTTTTGAGCGTTCTTTATGTTTTTGGAAACCTTGGCATGATATCTAATATTTGATGCATCCCAACTTAGATATTTGAACACTTTATTTTCGAGGTTAATTTCGTTGTATTTGACTTTCGAGCGTTACAATGCTTTTGGAAAATATAGGGTTGTCACATCATCCCCTTGTTAAGGGAATTTCGTCCCGAAATTTAATCTAAGATAGGGTTTACAGTTTTAGGAAAAAGATGCGGGTACTTTTGTTTCATCTGATCCTCGCGTTCCCAGGTGTATTCAGGTCCTCGCTTGGCGTTTCAGCGGACCTTTACAATGGGTATGCGGCTTTGTTTAGTCCTTTTGATTTCCCGATCCATGATCTCTACTGGTTCCTCCACAAATTGGAGGTTTTCATTTATTGCAATTTCGTCTAGAGGGACGACAAGGGTCTCGTCGGATAAGCATTTCTTTAGGTTCGATACGTGAAAGGTAGGGTGTACGTTGTGGAGCTCCTGAGGTAGTCTAAGTTTGTAAGCCACTGGACCGATCCTGGCAAGGATCTCGAATGGTCCGATGTATCTAGGGTTCAGTTTTCCACGTTTTCCGAAGCGTATTAAACCTTTCCAAGGCGAGACTTTGAGTAGGACATGGTCTCCAACTTGGAATTCCAAGGGTTTTCGTCTCTTATCTGCGTAAGTCTTTTGTCTATCCCTTGATGCTTTTAGACGTTCTCGGATTTGAACAATCTTCTCCGTAGTTTCCCTTATGATTTCTGGTCCAGTGAGCGTGTTGTCAGTTGCTTGACCTTTTGCTAGTTGTGTGTCCCCCACTTCGGCCCAGCACAAAGGTGACCTGCATTTGCGGCCATAGAGGGCTTCGAACGGGGCAGCCTTGATACTGGTGTGGTAGCTATTGTTGTACGAGAACTCGACCAAGGGTAGATGTGTGTCCCATGCTTTGCCAAAATCGATCACGCAAGCTCTCAGCATGTCTTCTAGGGTTTGTATGGTTCTCTCGCTCTGGCCGTCTGTTTGTGGGTGATAAGCGGTACTCATGTCTAGTCTCGTCCCCAAAGCTTTTTGTAGCGACTGCCAGAACCTTGAGGTGAATCTACTATCTCGGTCCGAGATAATGGATATGGGCACACCATGCAGTCGTACAATTTCTCTGAGGTATGTCCTTGTTAACTTCTCTAATTTATCCATCTCTTTGATCGGTAGGAAATGCGCTGATTTAGTTAACCTGTCGACAATTACCCAAATGGTGTCGAGTCCGCTTGTTGTTTTGGGTAATTTTGTTATGAAATCCATGGTTATCCGCTCCCACTTCCATTCGGGTATTTCTGGTTGTTGTAATAAACCCGAAGGCTTTTGGTATTCCACCATGACTTTGGCACATATCAGGCATTTGCTCACGTAGGTAGCAATTTCGGCTTTCATGTTCGGCCACCAGTACAACTTCTTGAGGTCGAGATACATCTTATCAGAGCCGGGATGTATGGAGTATCGTGTCTTATGGGCTTCGTCCATAACGATTTCTCTTAATCCCCCAAACTTCGGTATCCAAATTCGATCCATGAAGTAACGAACTCCGTTGCTCTTGGTCTCAAGGTTCTTATCCATTCCCCTTAGGGCTTCTCCTGTCACATTTTCGGATTTCAAGGCTTCTATTTTGGCTTCCTTGATTTGCGTGAACAGGTGTGAATGGATTCTCATAGTTAGGGACTTCACTCGGTGACCTGAGTACTCCTTCCGACTGAGTGCATCAGCCACTACATTAGCCTTTCCGGGGTGATATCGAATTTCGCATTCGTAATCACTTAGTAGTTCTACCCATCGTCTCTGTCTCATGTTGAGTTCCTTCTGGTTGAGGATATGTTGGAGGCTTTTATGATCGGTGAAGATGGTACATTTTGTGCCGTAGAGGTAGTGTCTCCATATCTTCAGAGCGAAGACGACTGCCCCTAGTTCAAGATCGTGCGTTGTGTAGTTCACTTCGTGCGTCTTTAGTTGCCTTGAGGCGTAGTCGATGACCTTCCCTCTTTGCATTAAGACACACCCAAGTCCTTGGTTTGATGCATCACAATAGACCATGAAGTCCTCCGTTCCCTCTGGCAGGGTTAGGATGGGCGCACTACATAAGGCTCGCTTTAGTGCCTGAAATGCGTTGTCTTGTTTTTCTCCCCAGTCGAAGGTCACATTTTTCTGGGTTAGGGTGGTAAGTGGCTTGGCAATCTTTGAAAAGTTCGGTATGAATCTTCGGTAATACCCAGCGAGTCCCAAAAATTGCCGGATTTCTGTAGGGGTCCTTGGAGTAGTCCAACTATCTATTGCCTTTATTTTGGAAGGGTCCACGTGTATTCCTTCTTTGCTTACAACATGTCCTAGGAAATCCACTTCCCGAATCCAAAATTCGCACTTGGAAAATTTTGCGTAAAGTTTCTCTGCCCTTAATGTTTCCAGTACTTGGCGGAGATGTTGGTTGTGTTCTTCCTGGCTTCTTGAATAGATGAGTATATCATCTATGAACACGATCACGAATTTATCTAGGAAGGGACGACATACTCGGTTCATCAAGTCCATGAACACTGCTGGAGCATTCGTCAATCCGAAGGGCATTACCACAAATTTTTAGTGACCATAATGTGTTCGGAAAGCCGTTTTGGGGATGTCTCCTTCCAGTACTCGCAGTTGGTGATAACCAGATCTTAAATCGATCTTTGAGAAGTAGCTTGCTCCCTGTAGTTGGTCGAATAGATCGTCTTTGCGCGGTAAGGGATATCGGTTCTTGATCGTGAGTTTGTTCAGTTCCCGATAATCGATGGACATGTGAAAGGATCCGTCCTTCTTTTTCACGAATAGGACTAGTACTCCCCATGGTGAGAAACTCGGTCTGATGAATCCCTTGCTCAGCAGCTCTTTTAATTGACTGGATAGTTCTTGCATCTCGGCCGGGGCTAAACGGTAAGGCGACTTTGCTACTGGGGTAGCTCCGGGGATTAAGTCGATTCTGAACTCGACTTGACGTTCCGGTGGGATTCCTGGAAGATCTTCTGGGAAGATATTTGGGAAATTACAGACTTCCGGAATGTCTTTAATGTTTTTCGATTCTCGTTTCTTGTCTACTACGTGGGCTAGAAAGGCATGATATTCCTTACGAAGATACTTTTGTGCTTTAATACAGGAAATGATTTGTAAATTTGAACTAGGTTTGTCGCCATAAATGACAAGAGTTTCGCCGTTTGGCAGATTTAGGTGAACGACCCTTTCGTGACAAAGGATATCGGCATGGTGAAGGCTCAACCAGTCCATACCGATGATGACATCGAAACTTCTTATGGAAATGGGCATAAGATCGACTCGAAACAAGTGCTCGTTTAAATTTAGTGTGCATCCTATGTACAAGTCATTTGTGTTTTCCGTTTTACCGTTTGCCATTTCTATAGTGAACATTTTATTGAGTGGTTGGGGTTTTTGACTAAGTAGGTGTTTGAATTTATGACTCATAAAACTTCTCTCCGCACCACAGTCAAAGAGTATGCATGCATAAGTGTTGTTGAGTAGGAATGTACCCGTAACCACCGTGGGGTCTGCTATTGCTTCATTTTGTTCTACTGCCAACACTCTCCCCACACCGCCAGCGTTCCTTTCCTTGGGACAATTCCTCCTGAAGTGTCCAGTCTCTCCGCACCCATAACACGTCTGGCTTACTCCCGTACCAGAAACTTGAGTGATTGGTCGTGCCGGTGCTCTACAGATACGGGCTGTGTGCCCTTTCCTGTCACAGTTCTTGCAATGCATCTCGCGACAAATACCGTGGTGATGGTAGTTGCACTTGCTGCACTTGGGCAGATTCCCCGCATATGGTTTTGTTGGTGCAGAGGTAGCAGGAGTTGTGGTGGGGGTAGTAGCAGCATGAATCGCAACCATTTGCTTCTTTGAAGGTTCTTGCGAAGTTTGCCCCTTCCTTTTGTTCCAGAATTTCTTCTTGTTGTTGTTGTTGGCATTGATCTCGTTGTTGCTGTTCCCTTTGGTTGGTTCAGCCATGATAGCCGCGACTCCTTGACAGACACCATGATCAACAAGAGATTGCGCTAGTTCCTTGGCGCTGGCGAAGGTCAAGGGTTTGGAAGCTAACACACTTCCTCGAAGTTGGGGTGATAGTCCCCAGATGTATCTCTCGACCTTTTGGCTTTCCAGGGTTAACATTCTTGGGCAAAGTGTTATTAAGTCACTGAACCTGTTGGTGTAACCTGCTATGTCCGAACCTACCATCGAAAGGTTCCACAGTTCCTGTTCAAGCTTCTGGATCTCGCCTCTTGGGCAGTATTCTCGTAGGAGCATTCGTTTCAGGTTTTCCCAACCCATGGAGTTCGCCACCACCAGGGTTAGTGTCTGGACGTGGCCGTTCCACCACGTCAGGGCGCGTTCAGCGAAAGTAAAAGCAGCAAACTTTACTTTGCTTTCTTCAGGACATGCACAGATTTTGAATACAACTTCCATTTTCTCTATCCATTGAGATAGAGCCAATACTCCCCCAGTCCCATAAAAGGGAATAGGTTTTCCATTGGTGAAGTCTTTGTAAGTGCATACCCCTGAACGGCTTTGACCTTGGCCATTTGTAAAACTGTTTGTTCCTCCCCCCGATCCGTTGTTGCTCATTTGAGCCATTGTTGCGGTTACAGCAGCGGTTACAGCAGTCTGGAACATAACGGCGTCCATAATTAGAGGAGGTGGTGGAGGTGGTGTTGAAGTTGAGTTTCTGCGTGTTGATCTACGAGGAGGCATGTTCTGGTAGAGAAAAATAAGAATGAATACTATAAGTTTCTAACGTTTTGATAATCGTGTGTTAGTTGTATCTTGTAATTTGTTTTGACTTTAGTTTATGGTTTCAAGCTTGGAATAGAAATTTTTAGTTAACCCATAAGTTTCCGAGAGGTATTATAAGGAAGTACTTCATATTAATATATATATATATATATATATATATATATATATATATATATATATATATATATATATATATATTGGTCACACCCGTGGTGTGTTACATGTCTTGCTTGGAAAATTTGACCTACTTAGAGGTCTCCGACTATAGTTACAAGCGGAAAGAAAAACTTTTATTCGAGATCCTATTTTATAACAAAATTTTTGGGCATCGAACAAGCTCTACTTGCGGCGTTTGGAGCTACATTCGGCATCCGACCGTTTGACTCCCATCAGTCGCCTCTCGAGATCTGCTTATTGTTCCTTCATCTCTCTTATTTCAGCCAGATCCGTTATCATTCGGTTCTGAAGTTTTCCTGTGTAGATTTGGGTATTCTCATGTAGTCCTTCCAAACGGCGGATGTCAGCAGCGTTACCTTGGGTAGCAGCATTGTTCTCGCGAACTCTGGCTGCTTGTTGGTCCGCCTGGTAGTTTTGGTTAGCTATAGCATTCACGATGACAGGAAGTGCTCGATCAGCTGAGCCTCCCCCACTGACATTGTAAAAATCTCGGCACATGCCGAAAGGAGGGCGTACACCTTGCTGGCGGCTCTAGTAGTAGAGATGGCTTCCCCAGATGGGGATGGGTCCCGGTTGATATGGTCTGATTACGGGAGGATGAGGGATGGGAGGGTCGATTACTTCTGGCTCGGAGTCTGTTCCGCTAGAAATTTCCTCGATCTCTTCGTCGACTTCGAATTCCTCTCCGACTTCGACTTCGAATTCTTCTTCGATAACTCCTTCGGGTTCTTCCTCGACCTCTTCTTCGATTTCCTCTGGGTCTTCCTCCGGGTGTTCTTCTATCCAACCGCCGTTGCCTTGGTTTGGGTAGTAGGGATCTCCTGGTAAATGGAATCCGGCCATTTGTCTGTACTAGGATAGAGATATGAGAACTTTATAAGAAAAGAAATTCCTATTTAATGACTTACTATTTTTAACTATATATATATATATATATATATATATATATATATATATATATATATATGTTACGGAGCACAAATATTTTATTGTACAACTATTTTTAACAATACTCCTATAGTATTTCAAATTGGCGAATCTTAAAATAATTTGTATTTGGTAAGTTTTTGGCTTGTTGACCACTATGACCATTCCTCGACGCACGTTGGTCAAATCCAGGATAAATATAGTTGATCAGGCTATATTTATTCTCGACCTGATTACATACCCCGGGGCTCAATCATAGTGTCGTAACTTGCCTTAATATTTTTTAAAAAAAAAACTTGTTATGACGAGATTAATGCATGCTTGTAAAAATGTATATCTTTAAAAGAAAGTATATTGTTCATGAAAATGTTTCGTTAGAGGGTTTTTGGTCCCTTTTGCATTTATAGTTTGTATATCGTATGTGGTTCGATATACTTAGTTCACTATAAACAATGCTCTGATACCAATCTGTCACACCCCCAAACCAGAATGGCGGAAACATTCGGGGGTGGATGACTTCACGTAGTATCACAACAATTGAATATTGTAAAGAAAGTAACACAACCATCATATATATAATAAAAACGTATATTGTTGCGTTATACATATTAGCAAAAGAATATTACAATATGATGATAAATGTTCAATAATAAAAACATCCTTAGTGTTCCTCCTCCAAAAGCTGGTAGTTACCTGTATTACTGATTCCCTGAGAAATACAAGTCGTTTTGAAAAAGTGTCAACAATTAAGTTGGTGAGTTCATAAGTGTTTTGCATTGAAAAGTATGTCCTTTTTGGTAGTAAATCGATGAATGAGGTTTTCAGAAAATCCAATATTTTCTATAAATGGTTTGAAAAGTTTCCAGAGTTGGTGTGTGTTAGTATGTTCCATACTTGAATAATAATGATAACTTTGTGCCAAAATGATGTAGAAAACTGAATGCATATATGAATCTCGTAAATCAAACTTGTTTTTATACTTTTATGTGAGTTTTATAACCATACTATTGACACTGACGGCCTGTAACAACATTCTTCAGGTGTTGCAGTGTTATGACATTTGTCACCCCAGACCTGCCGGTCTAACTATAGCTAATAGTTTAGGTGCGGGGTTGTCAATCCCGTATAGATCTATACACAAGTATCACGCTCTCCCTCCAAGAGATTATGGTATATAATACAGGACTTAAAATGCATACATACAAGTACGTTGAAGTTTGAATGTCTCACATTACTTGGTATAAACAGATTCACGATAATAAAGAATTTACTACCCTTGAAAATATTTCATTTGTCAAAATGTATATGTAAAATGTATGAATAACTTTGATAACTATACTCATTATAGTTTCTCATAAGTATGTTTCCACTTTGTAAGAACAACTTGGTAATATAATAGCCCTTTAAACATAAAGATATTTTTGTATCAAAACCCTATAAGAACAATATTATAATTAAGTTTATAAAACGATACTTTGATTTGTAATGTACTTGTATTCCCCCCCTAAAATGTGAAAAGAATTGAAAAGTAGGGGTATGAACTCACTCGTTAAGTTTGAAGAGAGAGGCTAGAGTTGAGCAGAGTTTCGACCGCAGAAAGTTGCGTCTTCGGGCTCTCGGGAATCTCTGCAGCGTGGATCTTTCGTCGGGGGCTCGAGTGCGGAAATCGAGGTCGTCAGGAATGGTCTCTGGGGCTTAGAAGTATGGGAGAATGACTGATGAATTGTGAAGGTGTGCAAAAACTCGAAGCTTATGTCATCTATTTATAGTGCTGGAGGAGTGAGTACGCGGGGCGTAATTTTGGAGTACGCAGCGCGTACCTCGTTACGCTGGGCGTAAGAATGCGTCATGGCTTACGAATCCTGGCTAGCTAAGCGTAGAGGGGGCGGGCCGATGGGACTCGACTCTGGGTCTAGTACGCGGGGCGTACTCCCAGAGAACGCGGGGCGTACTCCCAGAGAACGCGGGGCGTAATCCGGCCTGTCCACTTCTAAATTCCGTAACTTTCGCGTACGAGCTCCGTTTTTCGTGTTCTTTATATCCACGCGTAGGTGAGATTATGCTCTACAACTTTCATTTAGGTTGCGCTAGCTAATTAACACTCGATCTTCAATTCGAGTTTTTTTAGCCCTCTACTACTGTTACGAAACTTTGAAAATTCGTAACTTCTTCATACGAGGTCCAAATTGGGCGATCTTTTCATGCACGCTCACCTTTCAACGAGATCTACGACTTTTGTTTAGATACTTAAGGCTAAAATGCATTTTATTGAGGTTTTACTTTTTACGCCAAAAAAAGTTTCAACGGCGTGTCGTAAATATACGAGTGGTTATAAATTCTTCATTATAACTCAGTTTTGAGCGTTCTTTATGTTTTTGGAAACCTTGGCATGATATCTAATATTTGATGCATCCCAACTTAGATATTTGAACACTTTATTTTCGAGGTTAATTTCGTTGTATTTGACTTTCGAGCATTACAATGCTTTTGGAAAATATAGGATTGTCACAAGAGAGCTTAGGAGAGGATGCCATGTGGCAAAATAGAGGTGTAAAAAATATCATGTGGCACCTTAGAAAGGTTTTTATTAGGAAGAGAGACTAGTTGATAAATGTTAGTTTAATATTTTGGTTAATGTTGATATTTAAGTTAACGTTGATTTTTTAGGGAGGAGGGTATAGTGTATGTAATGGAAGGAGGTTCTCTGAGGGATATTGCGGCTTTCTTTGTGGAGTTTTTGAGCGGACTATAAAACCCGTAGTTGATCCCTCTCTTCCTTTAAATTCTCTCTTTAGTATCTGACTTCTTTTGTTTTCAATTATATTCACAATTAAAAGTATGAATATGATATTATGACTATTCAACCCATGTGACTACTTTTTATTGGTTATATATTTTTGTTAAAATTTCACTTAATTTTAAAGCATGAGTGGTAAACTTCTGTTTTTTTTCCTTTAATTATTTTAGAACTTTTTTGTTTTAAATTAGTAGAAGTTTTTTTTATAGTACAAAATATAATGTTTTATTTTATTTTATATATTTTAATTTAATTAAATAAAAAATATTGACATGATAAGTGGATTGAGTAAGTTGGGAAATATAAAGCTTCCATGTGTTTTAGGTTGGGAAGGATTGAAGAGATAAAATACATAAAAACTAAGGTGGAACCAATATGGCAGTGGGTTAAATAGGTTAGGAGGGAATCACTCCCTCCTCTCTTAGGGCATCTCCAACCCACCCTCAAAACTCCATTTCTTCCCTCATTCTTTTCCAACCCTACCTCATTTTCACCTCCATTTTTGGATATATGAATAGTATTCCCCCATATATGGGGGCATACTATTGAGTCCCTCTCATTTTTATTTTATACATTTTTAGTTTATTTTATCAACTAATTATAATTTAAATGTAATATTTAATATTTATAATATCATGTTATATACCAATTTATATTAATTAATCATACATATAGAGTTTAAGTAGTAGAGGATGTATTTGACAATATATATAAGTTATAAAATGGAATATTCTAGGAATATACTTTTGGGGTAAAAATTGGGGTAGAAAATGGAGTAGGGTTGGAGATAAAACATTATTTACTCCATTTATGGGGGAAAAATAGAGATGGGTTGGAGATGGTCTTAGTAAAAGTTAAGGGTTGTTTGTTTTTCTTTTTTTTTTCTTTTGTGCAGATCTACGCAACCATTTTTTGTCTGCGCCACGCGGACATATGCCCTCGTAGAGTGTTTGTTTTTTGGAAGTGTGCAGATCAAAAACGTCTGCGCGAGATCTTCCTGGCGCAGACATGGACCACTGTCTTCAAAGGTCTTCACACCTCATTTTAACCTAAACAAAAAAAACGTTGCCTATCTTTATTTCCTTTCTCCGCTGACTATCTTTTCGCTGAAAATGCCTTTTTATGTTTATGATATAAAATTAAGTTTGAAAAATTAGTTTATTTCAGTACCTGCAGACGTTAAAAAACAAATAGACTTCTTATAGCAGACTACAGACATTTGGTCTACCTCTTCTGTTGCAGAGGCTTGCAGATATAGTCCGCAAACTGCAAACATTTTGGCTTCAGAAAAACAAACAACACCTTAGTTTAGTAGCTACTTTGGTATTTTTTTAGGTTTGTTAATATTTTCTTTAGTAGTTTGATAACTTATTTTAGTATTTTGGTTTATATATGTTTGTATTTCGGTAATTTGTAGTTTATTTTTAGGGAAAAACATGCAAAAACCCTATATATTATACTCGGATGCTTAAAAAACCCTTATATTATATTTTTTTTTATACAAATTAACCATTTTTATTTCCCAAACCGTCTAACAATTGCAAGTCATCAGGTAACTCTAGGTTAACTGTTCTATCAATTTTCTTTATTTTTATATATTTTATATAATTCTTTTAGTTGGAACTTAGCCCAAAGAAGTCCCACCATTCTCTTCTCCCTTGTGAAATCTGCAGCATAAATTGTGTCGTCTTCTCTTACATGTCACCATGTTTGAGAAGCATCAATCTCCATGGTTGTAAGCAGAGATCCAACTACAACAAGATATGTGTCTCCATAAGCCAGACCCATTAAAGTAGCAGAGTAACACGCATTTACAGCTTCACTTGTGCTATCTTGATTCCTTCCGTCTGCAAATTCAGTTAATCCAGACGCCCATGAGTGTAATCAAAGCATCTCAAACGAAGATACTTTGAATTTCCACCTCTACCCAATGTCATGAAATCTGCCATTAAAGAGTACGCTTGAGCTCTATATTTCTTCCCCAAATTGGGTCTTCTTCGCTAGAACAGCAAATCCATTTAACCGTGGGTCAATTGTATCCTTCAAGTACTACTCGATTTAGGGGTTACATCAAGATAAGAAACTTCTTCGGCTATCAATGCTAACATGGCTGCCCTTGCTACCAATTTACCAAAAAAATATGATGATGTGGTTTCTATAGCAGTTGAATCCAAACCCCCGACATCTTTCACAAGAGCATCAATGATTTGAGGATACGATTCTTATTAAATTCCTTTGATTGGATGCCCGGTTATAGAAAAGGGGTCAGTTTCTAACACCCATGAATCTCCAATAACACACAAGTTCACCATCGATACTCTTGTATTTTGGATCATCGATGAAGATGGAGAGGGTTTGCTAACATTAACAAATCCCCCAAACTTTCTTCTCATTTTTATATTCAACACAAAATGGTTTTGTAAACAAGGCATGGCCAGAAACTAGATAACAAGAATCGATTCGAATTCAGAATCCGGGTTTGGTAATATAGCGATGTGTATTATACCACAAAACTTATCGGATGAAATGGAGGATACATCATGGGTCAAACAGATTGGCATTGACGAATACATAACCCATGTTTAACCATTATTCAGATTAATCTTGTACTTAGTTTTAGAAGAATTGCGAACACAATTAAGAATTGTGTGGATAGTGGAAATGGATAATGCGACACTTTGTAATACCTGGAATGTCAAGAAGAGGCTGCCTCTAACGAGAAAGAATCTCAAATTGGGTTGAATGTCCAAAGTTGTGTTGAGATCATTGAACAAAGATATAGTACGGGTTTGATTCAGATTCGGGTTATTGAAGACCGAAATGGTAAGATCAGCTTTAAAGATTTGATATGTGAAAGCAGTGTTAGAAACAGAGATGTGTAAGAGAGAGGAAGTGAGGAGATAGATGATTTGATAAGATAAGGATGGATGTATTCAGGTTGATCACCATTTTTGAGGACAAAGTTTTGAAAAAATGAGTTTGTAGGGAGAGGGGATGAGAAGAGGTGAGGCAAGAAGAAAGATGAGGGGTTAGGTAGGATGATGGGCAAGGTTTTTGGGAAGGTGAAAGCGTGGATTGAGTGGCGGTTCATGGCAGCACCAGGTGGAAGAGATGAATTAAAATGTCATGTGGTGTGGGTTTTACTAATGTTTTTTCTTCAAGGATTTGATGACCATTCTTACTTCTCTCAACTTTCTTCAATGTCAGAGCGGCCTAAAGCCATGTCAGCTATGTTACCGGTTGATTAGGCTAACCAGTCACAAAACATGAAAACCATCAAACTCAGAAAGAATAATGGTTAATTTGTACAAAAAAAATAATATAAGGGTTTTGTTAAGCATTGGGGTATAATATATAGGGTTTTTGCGTGTTTTTCCCTTATTTTTACCTTATAATGTAGTACATTTTATTTTGCAAAGAGATCAACTTGCGGCTTTACTTAATGACCCTATTTTAAAGATAGACTCCCAAACATCATATTTGGTATTAGACACAAAATGATGGTACCGTGACATCCCCATTTTCATGGCCAGAAAATACCGATTTTTGTTTATGCTTTATAGAAATGAGAGTATCTCTTTTAATACAAAGGTTGCAGAATTTGTTCCCAGTAAAACATGATAAATACGTTTTCAAAGCATTTCTGAAGAAAAGTATTTTTATTCATTTTAAAACATTTGGGATGTCATTGTCAATACAGAAACATAAGCATAAATAGAACTTACATTCATTATCACTAGTGATTTATATCTCCTTAATCTCTCTCTGTAATGTGACTTCATATCAACACTTGTGATATAAATAAATTGGATGGGTCAGGTTGGGAAACCTGGTGAGTACATAGGGTTTTCAACCCACAATAACATAATTATTATGCTTAATCATCAAACAGGTAACCTAATTACCCATCCCCATTATCTTCTTTACTCTTAAGTACCTTCCCTAAGGATTTATCCTAAGGGTCGTCTCTTACATCATATTTACCTTACATCGCATTTCCTTATATGTTTGGAATTGGATTAGCATGAACATTACCACATCAAAAACAAGTTTATAAGTTCAAAAACATCTTAGGGTAATGTTCCTAGTCCAATTCCAGCCAAAAAAGTCGAATTTATCCTGTTTGGGGGTCCAACTCGTCGAGTGCACGAACCAACTCGGCGAGTTGGATGCATTTTGTCTTGGACTCGGTGAGTCCATTCATGGACTCGGCGAGTCTGCTAGGCACACAGCATCAAAACTCGATTTTTTAGCTCCTTTTGCAAGTATAACAAGAAAACAAGCCTAGGCTCTGATACCACTGCTGGGTTATGAGCATTCTAACACTCCTAAGTGTACATAAAACCCTAAATACCTTAGATCTATGTTTTCTCTATTATACATGAAAATATGAACATCCAAGGTATTATCCTAATCTAGCATACAAAACTATCAATATAACAAGATAGAATGCATACCTCTTTGATGTAGAATGTCTTCATGAAGCTTGAGTGCCTAGTGCCCCAAGTGTGACACCTCAAATAGTTCACACAACACCAAATACACTTGGAATAACTTGAGAGAATTCTACACTTCATGAAAATCGGCTAGCCCTCTCTAGAGTGATACTAGTGGCCGATTTTGTCAAGAATAAGATCTTTATATAGTGTTACAATTAGGGTAAACCCTAATTGTCATGACTTTCCATTTCCTTGGATCCATGGGTTCACATACACCATGAAGCATCCATGGACCATCCTATGGGTTTTAGCCAAACTTGATTATCCGTGGAGCATTAGCCCACTATACAAGTATGGATGATTTACACAATCAACCCATATATTTAATTAGTCTTCTTTTGATCAATTAATTAATCCTAGCTTAATTCTTGATCAATACTAATTAAATAATCTTATTATTCTTATTATTAATATACTAGAACTTATAATATATTAATAACCATAAGTGTCTTATTTCTCTCATTATAGTCTATCCAAATGCATGATGCCATGCAACCCAAATGGACCATACCGGGTCGAGTTAAGTCTTACCAATTATAGTTATGGACTTAGACATTAATCCAACAGTCTCCCACTTGGATAAATCTAAAACTATTATTGCGTATAACTTCAGGAACCAACTGGCAATCGTAGCTCTCAAAAGCTTCTGTCGAACTCTGACCTTGTCGATAAACTCTGACCTTTGTCAATGACTTGTCCATTAGATTAGGGATCATATATTCCTCCATTCTAGATATCATATGGACTGAGACATGGATTATAATCATTCTCTCTGTCCATTTGTTGTTTCCCGACTTCCGATTTATGATGACTGATGTGACAACCCGATATTTCGAGTCAATGTAATGTAAAACCGATCAAATTTAGGTCAAAATGTAACCTTCCTAAAATCTTATTCGGATTAAATAAAGTAGTAGGAATCATATCAAGGTTTGCGTACATAAAAAGAACGTCCAAATCTGACTTCGGATGAGGAAGTTATGAATTTTTAGAAGAAAATTCCTTAATCACGTCATTTTAATAAATAAGTAATAAAAATAATTTCGGAATTTGCCAACGGAATCTAAACGAAAGTTGTAGATCATGGTCTCACCTTCGCGTGGATATAAAGAACGTCAAAAACGGAGTTCGTATGAGGGAGATATGAATTTTTGAAGTTTATTTAAAATAAATATGAATTTAATTATATATTCCCGGTATTATCTGAAGGGGAGTCATCGGATAGGACCGAAGTACGCCCTACGTACCTTCGTACGCCTCGCGTACTGAGATCAAGGGTCTCGAATCGTCCACGTCGCACTATCCGAAGAAATCTAACCCGTCCGACCCGTCCGAAGCTCCGAACCGTCCGACCCGCTGTCCCGTCCGACCCGCCATCCCATCCGACCCACGTACCCAGCAACCCGTCCCATCCGAACCGAGGCAGTCGAGGCTTCGGTCATGCATGACGTACGCGTACGCGCTGCGTACGAGCGTACGCCCCGCGTACCGAGGCGGTTCGGCCTTCCTATAAATAGGATGCGAGGCTTTCCGAAAATGTTGTTCATTTCTCTCCTCTCTCTCACAACCTTGCCTCGTTTTCCGTACCCGTTATAACCCGAAGCTCTGGTCTTTTTGCTCAATCCCAAGCGTCGATTTTACTCCCGAGATTCCCGAGAATCCCGAGAAAAATCCGTTTTCCGAGACGAAACTCTGCCCGGTTTTCCATCTCGCTTTCTTCAATCAATCAAGTGAGCTTCATACCCCTTAATCAACCTTTTTAAATATTCTAAATGCTTTTACATGCTTTCAGGGGGGGGGGGGGAATACAAGTTAAATACTTATAGTTATCGTTTCAATCACATGTGATTGCATTAATCACATGTGATTAATAACTAGGGAAACCAGTGATTTTATCACTATTCAAACTGTCTATCAAACTGTTTGACTTCTAAATGTTTTCCAAACCCATTTACTTTTCGAATTTACATTGCAACTGTGATTTAAACAAATGTTCCTTATACTTAAACTGTTTTAATCAAATCTACACCTTCAAATGGTTTTATAGATTGACATCAAGTCAATCTTTCTTTAAAAATAATACTTATGTTTCAAATGCCTTATAAATACTTATTTATGCTTTTATATTATAAATTGCATGCCCATATACGTATAGACGTATAAATAATGTTTAAAGGGCTTAGGAGGGCCATCCACCCTATTTCCTTTTCCTCGATTTGGATGTGGTCTGGTGGGATTATGGGTGACCATCCGAAGGTCGTTTCCATGTTAATTATATATCAAATATACATATATAGACATAAAAGTACTTCCATAATCATACGTACTAAACGCACCGTTAACAAGTTACCATCGGGGTAACACAGAATCATACTATTACAACTGCTAGATCAATGATTCAGTTCATTCATGAGTCTATACTAGGAAGAGAATATATACAACTATACTAGAACAAGAAACATTTCATCACATATGCAAGAATACGATAACAAATGTGATCCACTGTATCGGAGCATGCCTTAAATGTCATGGCCCGAGTTGTAGCCAGAATTCTCTTGGAGGGAGAGCGTTGAGTTTGCGTATAGATCTATACTGGATTGACTATCCTACACCTTGCTGCTAGCTACAGCCGGACCTGCAGGTCTGCGGGTGCCAAACGTCATTCCGTTATTACGACCGTTCTTTATGTCGTTGTTATCAGTCGATAGTATGGTGCAATTATCACATTATACCTTAATATAAATCCGGTTTAAGGTAGTAGTAATTAGTACAACAGTAGTTCTTATTATACAAAACTACAGTACTACAATGATTTACCCATTACATATTTTGGTGATAATCTCACTTAAGCATTAATGTACAAACTATATTTTATCAAATGATAGTTATACTTGGGTAATTACACACTTTTACAACAGACGAGTTTACAAAACATTTAAGCCTCGGTAGAATGTTACTTTTATAGAAAATATAGGATTTTCTGAGAGATTCAAACTTTTGCAAACACTTTTAAACATTTACTTACATTTTTACAAACTTATACATTGAGACAGGTTCAAACGTTTTTGACAACGAACATTGACACTAAAATACTTATGAACTCACTAGCTTAATGCTGATAAACTCTTTCAAAATAACTTGTATTCTCAGGTCATCAGTAGATAGGTACCGATGCCAGCTTTTGAGATGATGGAGCGTACTCAAGACTCATCATTTTATTATTTTGATTTACGTTATATTTTTGGTGTCTAAAACTGTACAGAACACGCAAGTATTAAATTTATATATTTAATGCAATGGATGATGTTGTTTGCCTATTTACATTTACTGTGTTGTGATTACCTTACATGACGTCCTCCGCCCCAGAACGTTTCTGCCGTTCTTGGTTTTGGGGTGTGACAGATTGGTATCAGAGCATTGTTTATAGTGAATTGAGTATATCAACCCATAAAAGATATACTAAACTATAAACGCATTAGGGATTAAACTCTGACCAAGAGTCTATACTTTAAATAATAAAATATTTAACTAAGTATACTAGTCTGCATTCATACTAAAATAAGTGTCACAATGACAAGAAAAAAAGTATTACGATTGTTAAATATCACAAGTGAGCTCGGGGATGTATGGTCAGTCCTGGGAATGGCATAGCCTGATCGACTATGCTGATCCTAGGAGTGATTAGCATATGCCTTAGAATGGTTGTGGTAGGTTAACAAGTCTAAAAACTTACCAACAATACCACAAGAAGATCAATAGAACTTAAACTTAAAATACTATAGGAGTATTTTGTGCTACTAGTTACACGTATACTATATTCTTATACCTCTATTCTCGCGTAGATCTTGATGGCTAGATATCCATCATGACGACCCGTACTTTCCCAATGAAGGCAATGCCGGGTGGATCGATGAAGAGCCCGAAGTTGAGCATCAAATCCCTTTGGATGATCGCCTCGCAAAAGGCTTTTCGGATGGATCCGACTCCGAGCCTGAAGTCAACAACCTGAACCGCTGGAGTGATGATCAGGGTTAACCCTTACCATACTTTGGGGACCGAACCTTTTACAACGTCAACGATGGTGGCTCTACTGACTGAGCTCTGCCTGTCATTATCCGTAGAATAGCTCGTATTGTCGAGCAAGGTGGAGCAGCCGTCGACCGGGTCATAGAGATTGATGCCGACTCAGGTGTCAACACAGTCCGCATCCGCCGTCTTGAAGAAGACATGGAACGGACCCGGAGGACAAATAAAACCCTGCAGTAGCAGTTGGCTGCCTCACGAGCTGAAATATTGGAACTTCGAGCTCGTCAGAGGACTCAGGATCGACACCTTCAAGAGGTGTTTCGTCAAGTATCCGATCGCAGTACTCGCCCGGGACTTTCCCATCGTCGTTGGTTGATGTCTAGTACATATCCGTCTTTTAATTAAAGGATAGCCTTTAACATCTGTGCTCCAAGTAGCACTTGTGTGTAAAATGTTTCTAACTTTCCTTACTCAAAATTTGAAATCTAAGGACTATCAAACTTTTCTATATGGTATGATGTATGACCTACTGTTAGGTCAATTTTCCCTGAACTTATTACATCAGTAATACCAGTATTTTTGAGATCTATCTATCTGGGAAAAATCTATACACTTGTGCTTTCCTACTAATATTTCTTATTATGATTTCAAACACTCTTTCAACTGTTGGACTATGGTTAGTTAGTCCATGTGTCACTCTCACGTTGCTTACAAATTGATTCTTACCATCTTTCTTATCTTTATAAACTTTTAGCTGAAGGATGCCTCCTCGCAAGTCTCCCAGGAATAGGAATAATCCTGCACCTCCACCACCTCCTCCGCCTCCGGTCATCGATACTATAGCCCTGAATGTTGCCGTAGCTGCAGCAGTGGCAACTACCATGGCTCAGTATCACTCTTCTGATGCCAGCAGAGGTGGAACCCCTGTGGAATCTATTCCGATCGAAATCCCTGTGCGCTCAAGGGAGTGCTCTTACAAGGATTTTACAAACTGCAAGCCGAAGCCTTTCTATGGCACCGGCGGAGTCATTGCTCTCTCGCAATGGTTCGAGAAGACTGAATCAGTCTTCGAAATCTGTTCATGCCCTGCTGCGTGCAAAGTGAAATATGCCGCATGCACCTTTGAGGGTAAAGCCCTAACGTGGTGGAACGGCCACGTCAAAGCCCTAACTCTCGTCGTAGCTAATGACATGGGCTGGGAAACAATGAAAGACCTCATGACTGAGGAATACTGCCCGAGGGGCGAGATCCAGAAACTGGAGCAGGAACTCTGGAACCTGTCGATGAAGGGCACCAATGTGGTCGCTTATACTGCCCGATTCAGCGAGCTGGTGGCCCTCTGCCCCAATATGGTTCCCACCGAGGGGAAGAAGATCGAGAGGTACATATGGGGTCTAGTGCCTCCGTATCAGGGGAATGTGCTAGCGTCAAACCCCGCTACCTTCAACAGTGCCAAACGATTGGCACAACAACTCATTGACCATGGAGTCAAAACCCCTGCAACCACAACCACCCTAGCCATCCCGGAACCCTCCAAACCCGCCGATACTAAGCGGAAATTCTGGGATGAAAGGAAGAAGCAGCAGGCTGCCAAAAAGCAGCAATTGGTGGCAATTCATGCCGCAGTAACCCCTACTGCTACTACTACTGCTCCGGTGAGTCGGTATGCTGGAAGTTCGCCCAAGTGCAACAAATGCAGCTACCACCACAACGGCCCCTGCCGTGAATTGCAGTGCTCTAACTGCAACAGGAAAGGACACACCGTCCGATTTTGTAAGTTCCCGGCACAACCTATCAACCAAGTCCCTGGCTCTGGCGCGAGCCCAACCTGCTATGGATGTGGTGAAGCAGGCCACTTTAAGAGGGACTGCCCCAAAGCGAGGAATGTTGGAGGAGCAGGGAGGGTGCTAGCTATTGGCCACGGGGAAGCAGTTGCTGACCCGACAGTGGTGACCGATACGTTCCTCCTCGATAACTCCTATGCATGCATTCTGTTCGATAGTGGAGCGGAGCGAAGCTTCGTAAACCATAAATTTGCTCGCATGCTTAATCAACCACCGCACGCACTCAAAGAACTATTCACAGTAGAAATGGCTAATGGAAAAACTGAAAATACGAGTAGCATATACTTAGGTTGTACCCTAACTCTAGATAACCATTCATTTCCAATCGACCTCATGCCAGTCCCAATAAAAAGTTTCGACGTCATCATTGGCATGGACTGGTTAAGCCTTCATCGTGCCGACATCATGTGCTTCGAGAAAGCAGTCCGTCTAAACCTTCCGTCTAACGAAACTCTTATAGTCTATGGCGACAAACCCGGTGCAAGTCTTCACATCATATCAAGTATTCAAGCACATAAATACCTGCGTAAGGAATACCACACATTCCTTGCTCACATCGTCGACACGAACCTAGAAACGAAAGAACTAAAGAACCTCCCAGTAGTGAGCGACTTCCCTGACATTTTCCCAGAAGAACTACCCGGATTACCTCCGCAACGACAAGTCGAGTTCAGAATCGACTTAGTCCCAGGAGCTACCCCAGTAGCCAAGTCGCCCTACCGTTTAGCACCAGCTGAGATGCAGGAACTCTCTGGTCAACTTAACGAACTGCTCAGCAAGGGCTTTATAAGACCGAGTTTCTCACCTTGGGGAGCACCGGTCTTGTTCGTTAAGAAGAAGGACGGATCCTTCCGTATGTGTATTGACTACAGAGAACTCAACAAACTGACGGTCAAGAATCGTTATCCTCTACCACGCATAGATGATCTATTCGACCAACTGCAAGGGGCGAACTATTTTTTCTAAGATTGATCTGAGATCTGGATATCACCAGTTACGAGTGCTAGAGGAGGATGTGCCGAAGACCGCCTTCCGAACTCGTTAGGGACATTACGAGTTCGTGGTGATGCCATTCGGATTGACCAATGCGCCCGCAGTCTTCATGGATCTGATGAATAGAGTATGCCGACCTTACTTGGATCAGTTCGTCATCGTTTTCATTGACGACATCCTGATCTACTCCCAAAGTAAGAAAGAACATGGCGATCATCTGCGACAAGTTCTAGGGACATTACGAAAGGAGAAACTTTATGCGAAGTTCTCGAAATGTGAATTTTGGATCCGAAGAGTCGAATTCTTAGGACACGTGGTAAGCGAAGAGGGAATCCACGTGGACCCATCCAAAATTAAGGCCATTGAGAACTGGTCAACATCGAAGACGCCTACAGAAATTTGTCAATTTCTAGGTCTCGCTGGCTACTACCGCAGGTTCATTTAGAACTTCTCACGAATAGCGAAGCCTCTTACAACCCTAACCCAGAAAGGCGTGGCCTTTGGCTGGGAAGAGAAACAAGAAAGAGCGTTCCAAACGCTCAAACGAGCCTTGTGCACCGCACCAATACTATCCCTTCCCGAAGGAATAGAAGACTTCGTAGTTTATTGCGATGCATCGAATCAAGGGCTTGGATGTGTTCTGATGCAGCGAGGTAAGGTCATCGCCTACGCCTCGAAACAATTGAAGACACACGAGGTTAACTACACGACCCACGATCTTGAACTAGGAGCAGTGGTGTTTGCTCTGAAGATCTGGAGACATTACTTGTATGGAACGAAGAGCACTATCTTTACCGACCACAAGAGTTTACAACACATTTTCAATCAGAAGGAGCTCAACATGAGACAACGACGGTGGGTCGAGCTACTCAGTGATTACGAATGCGATATTCGTTATCATCCAGGTAAGGCCAACGTAGTAGCAGACGCCCTAAGTCGGAAGGAATATTCTGGTCGCAAGGTCAAGTCGTTGTCAATAACCATCCATTCACACTTGTCTAAGCAAATTCAGGAGCCTCAACGTGAAGCCATGAAGCCTGAAAATGTGACGAATGAATCCCTTAGAGGAATGGACAAGAATTTAGAAGCCAAGGGTGACGGAGCCTTATATTTCATGAACCGAATCTGGACACCGAAACACGGTGGTTTCCGAGACTTGGTCATGACCGAGGCACACAACACTCGGTATTCCGTCCACCCAGGTTCAGATAAGATGTATCTGGATCTTAAGAAGCTATACTGGTGGCCTAATATGAAAGCAGAAATTGCTACCTTCGTAAGTAAATGCCTTACTTGCGCAAAGGTTAAGGTCGAGTACCAGAAGCCCTCTGGTTTATTGCAACAACCAGAGATCCCGGAATGGAAGTGGGAGCGGATCACTATGGATTTCATAACCAAGTTGCCCAAGACGACGGGTGGGCTTGACACCATATGGGTCATCGATGATAGATTGACCAAGTCTGCACACTTCCTGCCTATCAAAGAAACCGACAAGATGGAGAAACTTACGAGAACATACATTAAGGAAATCGTACGGCTACATGGTGTACCTATGTCCATTATCTCCGATAGAGATAGTAGGTTCACCTCAAGATTTTGGCAATCACTACAACATTCCCTAGGAACAAGGCTGGACATGAGCACAGCCTACCATCCTCAGACCGACGGACAGAGTGAGAGGACCATCCAAACTCTGGAAGATATGTTGCGAGCCTGCGTGATTGACTTTGGGAAGGCATGGGATACTCATTTACCCCTTGTCGAGTTTTCCTATAATAACAATTATCACACGAGCATCAAGGCTGCTCCATTTGAAGCTCTCTACGGCCGTAAGTGCAGATCCCCTCTGTGCTGGGCTGAGGTGGGTGATACCCAATTAGCCAGGGGGCAAACTTCCGACAGTACTCTCACCGGTCCGGAGATCATTCGGGAAACAACAGAGAAAATCGTTCAGATCCGTGAACGATTGAAAGCCTCTAGAGACCGACAGAAGAGCTACGCTGATAAACGAAGGAAACCTTTGGAATTTCAGGTGGGAGACCGACTCCTCCTCAAAGTCTCACCCTGGAAGGGCTTGATACGCTTCGGCAAGCGTGGAAAGCTTAATCCAAGGTACATAGGGCCTTTCGAGATTCTTGCAAGAGTCGGCCCCGTAGCTTACAAACTTGAACTACCAGACGCACTTCGTAACGTACATTCTACATTCCACGTATCTAACTTGAAAAAGTGTCTATCCGACGAGACTCTTGTAATCCCACTCGACGAGATCGAAATCAACGAGAGCCTCAACTTCGTGGAAGAACCTGTAGAGATCATGGACCGTGAGGTCAAGCAAACAAAGCAAAGCCGTATCCCTATCGTGAAGGTTCGCTGGAATGCCAAGCGAGGACCGGAATTCACTTGGGAACGTGAGGATCAGATGAAACTGAAATACCCTCACCTTTTTGCTTAGTTATTTGTAATTTCTAACTTGCTTAAAAATTCTAATTTCGGGACGAAATTCCTTCTAACGCGGGGATGATGTGACAACCCGATATTTCGAGTCAATGTAATGTAAAACCGATCAAATTTAGGTCAAAATGTAACCTTCCTAAAATCTTATTCGGATTAAATAAAGTAGTAGGAATCATATCAAGGTTTGCGTACATAAAAAGAACGTCCAAATCTGACTTCGGATGAGGAAGTTATGAATTTTTAGAAGAAAATTCCTTAATCACGTCATTTTAATAAATAAGTAATAAAAATAATTTCGGAATTTGCCAACGGAATCTAAACGAAAGTTGTAGATCATGGTCTCACCTTCGCGTGGATATAAAGAACGTCAAAAACGGAGTTCGTATGAGGGAGATATGAATTTTTGAAGTTTATTTAAAATAAATATGAATTTAATTATATATTCCCGGTATTATCTGAAGGGGAGTCATCGGATAGGACCGAAGTACGCCCTGCGTACCTTCGTACGCCTCGCGTACTGAGATCAAGGGTCTCGAATCGTCCACGTCGCACTATCCGAAGAAATCTAACCCGTCCGACCCGTCCGAAGCTCCGACCCGTCCGACCCGCTGTCCCGTCCGACCCGCCGTCCCATCCGACCCACGTACCCAGCAACCCGTCCCATCCGAACCGAGGCAGTCGAGGCTTCGGTCATGCATGACGTACGCGTACGCGCTGCGTACGAGCGTACACCCCGCGTACCGAGGCGGTTCAGCCTTCCTATAAATAGGATGCGAGGCTTTCCGAAAATGTTGTTCATTTCTCTCCTCTCTCTCACAACCTTGCCTCGTTTTCCGTGCCCGTTATAACCCGAAGCTCTGGTCTTTTTGCTCAAGTCCCAAGGGTCGATTTTACTCCCGAGATTCCCGAGAATCCCGAGAAAAATCTGTTTTCCGAGACGAAACTCTGCCCGGTTTTCCATCTCGCTTTCTTCAATCAATCAAGTGAGCTTCATACCCCTTAATCAACCTTTTTAAATATTCTAAATGCTTTTATATGCTTTCAGGGGGGGGGGGGAATACAAGTTAAATACTTATAGTTATCGTTTCAATCACATGTGATTGCATTAATCACATGTGATTAATAACTAGGGAAACCAGTGATTTTATCACTATTCAAACTGTCTATCAAACTGTTTGACTTCTAAATGTTTTCCAAACCCATTTACTTTTCGAATTTACACTGCAACTGTGATTTAAACAAATGTTCCTTATACTTAAACTGTTTTAATCAAATCTACACCTTCAAATGGTTTTATAGATTGACATCAAGTCAATCTTTCTTTAAAAATAATACTTATGTTTCAAATGCCTTATAAATACTTATTTATGCTTTTATATTATAAATTGCATGCCCATATACGTATAGACGTATAAATAATGTTTAAAGGGCTTAGGAGGGCCATCCACCCTATTTCCTTTTCCTCGATTTGGATGTGGTCTGGTGGGATTATGGGTGACCATCCGAAGGTCGTTTCCATGTTAATTATATATCAAATATACATATATAGACATAAAAGTACTTCCATAATCATACGTACTAAACGCACCGTTAACAAGTTACCATCGAGGTAACACAGAATCATACTATTACAACTGCTAGATCAATGAGTCAGCTCATTCATGAGTCTATACTAGGAAGAGAATATATACAACTATACTAGAACAAGAAACATTTCATCACATATGCAAGAATACGATAACAAATGTGATCCACTGTATCGGAGCATGCCTTAAATGTCATGGCCCGAGTTGTAGCCAGAATTCTCTTGGAGGGAGAGAGTTGAGTTTGCGTATAGATCTATACTGGATTGACTATCCTACACCTTGCTGCTAGCTACAGCCGGACCTGCAGGTCTGCGGGTGCCAAACGTCATTCCGTTATTACGACCGTTCTTTATGTCGTTGTTATCAGTCGATAGTATGGTGCAATTATCACATTATACCTTAATATAAATCCGGTTTAAGGTAGTAGTAATTAGTACAACAGTAGTTCTTATTATACAAAACTACAGTACTACAATGATTTACCCATTACATATTTTGGTGATAATCTCACTTAAGCATTAATGTACAAACTATATTTTATCAAATGATAGTTATACTTGGGTAATTACACACTTTTACAACAGACGAGTTTACAAAACATTTAAGCCTCGGTAGAAGGTTACTTTTATAGAAAATATAGGATTTTCTGAGAGATTCAAACTTTTGCAAACACTTTTAAACATTTACTTACATTTTTACAAACTTATACATTGAGACAGGTTCAAACGTTTTTGACAACGAACATTGACACTAAAATACTTATGAACTCACCAGCTTAATGCTGATAAACTCTTTCAAAATAACTTGTATTCTCAGGTCATCAGTAGACAGGTACCGATGCCAGCTTTTGAGATGATGGAGCGTACTCAAGACTCATCATTTTATTATTTTGATTTACGTTATATTTTTGGTGTCTAAAACTGTACAGAACACGCAAGTATTAAATTTATATATTTAATGCAATGGATGATGTTGTTTGCCTATTTACATTTACTGTGTTTTGATTACCTTACATGACGTCCTTCGCCCCAGAACGTTTCCGTCGTTCTTGGTTTTGGGGTGTGACAGCTGACTAATTGAACAAATCAAATTAGTCCTGGCCCGGCCGAGCACTGCCATTTGTCATCCTCAAATCATCAAGGGGCCCACAGATATCGCTTTTATCCCAAAGGTAAAAGGAATGGATAAACTTCGACTCATATGGCGTGTTCTACTACTTGTTGAATCATACACAAAGACACGTTTTATAGCACCAAGTTACCAAATGCGTTTTCGTGAAATCAATGTACTATCAACTCATAGTAACAACTCATATCTCTAGGTTTGAAGAATATAAGATATTATTGTCTCATGATCACTCGTGATAAAATCCATGAAGTGATTCCAATGAGCGCGGGTTGGATCCAATACTCAGAACTTATGAGCACTCATGAGTGTTGTAGCCCTTTGTCCAACACCTTAGACCTCTACAAGCCAACCCATGACAGTCTTAATTCATATCTACTTCCAACATATGACCGACTGTGGATGGTTTGAATAACTTAGTCATTCCGGAAGAATAACCTAGTTTATTCGGGAAGTCAAAACATGCAAAGTGAAACACAGTAATAATTGAATCCAATATGGTATCAAAACCTGTGAACATAAATAAAACACCTTTTATTTATCACCATATGATTACACATTATTCATTGTATACTGTTTCAGCTATCAACTTTATTCTTGAATTTAAAACAATAGTTGCCCCATGCTCCAAGCATGTACACTATGTTTTCTAAACACTAGTCATGCCATACACCAAGTATGCATACTATGTTTGTTTATGATCTTTACTTTGTGAACTAGATCGATTGAACATAACTTCAATGATTCTGTTTTCACAGTCCCAAATCCTTACTACAAATGCAAGAATTTCAAATTTAGGCCATTTACTGAAATCTGTTAGATTCTAAACTTATATGCATTGAACCTCTTGTAATGATTATGCACAAAGTCAGAAGGACTTGACAACAATCATTACAGAGCATTCCAAAGGAGATCAACTCCTTGGAAACATCCTTCTTGCATTAAGTTTCCTAATCTTAAACAGATTGAAAAATTCTAACTTTGAAACATTTCCAGATTCCATTTTGACTATCACTTCTGAACAAGAGTTGCCTCCTTACAGATTATGTCAATATGGTCCTTCCAGAATTATCACTATACTTCTAACTGTCCTTGAGCAACCAATCTTTGCTAAACCTTAGATTGTCCTCGACAGTTGTTTAATCCATTTAGTCATATCCAGTTCTAAACCTTTTCCCTTCTTAACACCCCAGGCATTTGGAAAATTTTAGAATGGATGAATATAACACATGTAATCGATCCTATATACGAAGCATATGGGAATCGATTCATGATGTCTCACATAAAGACTAAACCAGTCTTCTGCTATAATATGTCTATTTCAATTTGCCAAGTTCTCATAATTCAAATTATGAAATGGGATGCCGTAATCATAATCGAATTTTAGAACGCAAACAATGGACCCATATACATAATTTCCTTATGTTGAGCCATTCCAACATGAAATTCATATATATTTCCTTGACTAAATGATTAAAACCTCACGATCTAAGCTTATAGATTTGAGATGAAGTATAATTTCCTCTCCCTTAATTATAGCAAAACAACTCTTTCCCAATTGAAACTTTTGTTTTCTATAATTAACATTTCTAGCTTGCAATACTTATCATAATTATCATGCTCCCACTAACATGATGATTATTAGCATAATACTTATGCTCCCACTAGCTTTGACATGTACTCAGAAATCAGCTGACTTTCTTACCAAAGTTCAGATTTCTGATACTAGATTGTTTTGATAAGACTTTATCAAAATCATACACCTTCCCTTAGATAGCACACTTGTGTGTCTAAAAAATTATGAAGAGGGATGCCGTAATCATAATGGTTAGACCTTTTTGCCACTTCTCACAAGTCCAGGTTAGTGTGCTGGTAAACCACACACGCTCCACTAACGACTTTGAGAATGCAAATATCACAATTGCTATCTAGCTAAAATCTACTTAGTGAAAGTGTTTCCTCACCATCATTTTCATGAATCGGAGAGAAACCTTATGACACTTAGATTTTTATGGTGTATGTGTTGTTATCCATGTGAATTGTCAAAACCATAGTCAGAAGACAAGGATAATGACAAATCCAAACTCATATGGATTGAACTCAATCTTAACTTCTTGCCACCTGGCAGCTCAAGGGCCTGCCATTGCTTCCAAGTTTTTGTGCAACACATTGAGAACTCTAAGAACTCATATGCAAAGCCAACTTTAACTGGAATGGGCACAGAATATGTCAACACGATAGGTTATAAACCTCAAGTCGTGTGCTAGTGAAGAACTTCAGGTTCTATTCTTGATTTGTTCTTGAGACTTTCAAGACCTTTAAGACTCCCACTGTCCTCTTGACCTATAAGACTCCCTTGTCAAACATCCAAGAGATAGTGTGGATTCTAACACAATTGGCCTAAGTTGGTCTTTGTTTTATCCTAAACATCACAACTTACCAATTTCAACTGTACAAGAGTAGAAAACTTTTACTCTTACATTTGACAAGTGTTTTAAACCTTATTTGAGACATGTCACTCAAGTTACAATCTTGGAGTATGACTCTAAGACTTGTAATGGAACGAAGTATGACTCATCTTCTTGATTTAACCACTTCAACAATTCAAGTTCCTCTTCTTAGTCATAAGAATGCACTAAGATTTTCCTTAGAGAACTAATTTTGATATGGTTTCTTAATCATTAAGATGATCAAAAAACTAATACTAAAGTACTCTCCCATCTTTTCAGATTTGAGAAACTTTTATC
Organism: Lactuca serriola; assembly: GCF_051521515.1. Taxonomy (NCBI): domain Eukaryota; kingdom Viridiplantae; phylum Streptophyta; class Magnoliopsida; order Asterales; family Asteraceae; genus Lactuca; species Lactuca serriola. The sequence continues at coordinate 201,333,744 of NC_136410.1, forward strand.
CTTCTGCCTAATTTGATTCTTCTTATTCGCTCTGCCATACATTGGAACCTTTTCCAATGTCTTAGAGTTACACTTAAGCATGTAAGTATAATCATATTTAGTGAGCTTTAGTAAACTATGACGAATAGTCTTATCAATCTTTTGTGGTGGACTTAATCAGTGCACAAGAATGTGTACTCGATCCCTTAGTCCTTTACTTGAGTCACACATCCATGTGACCGAGTAATTAGTCTTAATTTTTCCAATACTTAAAAGTTCTCATTCATCATGCTATACAACTTGCATGATTCCAAGTTCCGGTCCAATTGAAACTTGGGTGATGAGAATCTTTCCTTATTTGGTAAATTTAGACATTACCACAAATGAAAGAATCAATTTCATATTTCCACTCTTGCTATTAATGGAATCATATAAGCAACAATTTTTCCTCAAATGCCATTGTAAGGATATTTTAAAATAAATAAAATTAAAATTTTCCTTTTATTTTAAACTTTTCGGAAAACTTATCCTTACAATCCATATGAAAACATGTTGTTATCTATTCCTAAGCAATATCTCATAACTCCTAAGAAGTAGCTCTAGAATCCGATCTTCAAACTACGCGATAGAAATCCATCTATGCGATCAGATTCAGCATATTCTTTCTTTAAGTTCCTTTACTTTTCTTTGATTCTTAAAACATCAACATGTGACCCAGTCACATCCTGTAACAAGAATCTCAGAATAGAAACTTAGCAGAGTTAGATAGTGGACTTTACCTAAAGTAGAGTCAAACTTATTTACTTTAACACCCTTAGGTAAATTGGTAGATTTGCAACCAATGCCCCTTCCTTTGGAAATATAAACATATGGACCCTTTGGTAATGGTACACGGGACTATCACAGACTTAGCTTTTCTCTTTACCATTTGGTCAACCCAGTTGACTATGGCCGATCCCTTTCCACTGGGAAGAGAATGCTTTCCTGGATTTCCTGTGTCACTATTGTCAATGTCCATCAAGTTTTAAGGAAGTTGATCTTAACAAATAGATAAGATCATTAAGGGTCTTGTCATAGTCTGTTTCATAGGTGTCCCAAAGGAACTCACTATGTGACTTAGAAAGTGATTGAACCACCAACTTTCTCAAGACTTTGACACCCAACTCTCCCAGCTTGTCAATATGTGACTACATCTCCAAGTCGTGACCACACCTAGACCTTGCCTTGCCAATTGGGCTTGAGTGACCTTAAACTTTTCAAGAACTTGTGGGTTGGGGAGACTAATTAGAGGAGGTGAATGAAGTATGATTTCCAAGGGACATCATCTTCATTAGGAAAGCTTGTTTCAACAGATTTGGGAAGATCATAAATATCTAAACCAGACATCTTTTGGGAGATATTCAAGATAGTTGATTTAAAGTCCTTAATATGACACCCAATATGAAATATTAAGGCTAGGACCCAACAAACTATTTTATAACTTAGAAGAGGGATGCCGTAATCCAAGCTATAAAATATTTGAAGGTAGGTGAATGACGATTCACCAATTTCCACCAAGATAAACGAAATGTATTATTAGGTTTTAATTGGTTTTGAAACTCCTAGATCTTTTGAGATTCATTGAATTGTTCAATGGCATGTTTCAATCTCGAGTGTGCCCTTCAGGTTTTGTGAGTGGGATGCCGAGGATCACAAAACAAGGTGTGAAGTAACCATGCAAATTACTTGGTACCCTTAAGTGTTTACCCCTCAATCGATGTGCCGGTTAACCACACACGCTCCATCGATACTATGATAAACATTAAGTTACCCTTTGCCTACCTTGTTAAATACGAGTTAGTGTGCCGGTTAACCACACACGCTCCACTAACCGACTTAAACAAAGTGCAAAGTGTAATTTAATGGATTAGCACCTTATTCACATTTTCCTAAGTAACTAAGATTGGGTATTATTAAGAGTTTAGTTACTTAGTATTTATCATTAATACTTTTAATGAAGGGAGAATAATAGTCCTGTCAAACCCGTTCGGCTAACGACCCTCCACCAGTCAAGCAAGCGGTGGGTGAGAGTGGACACCCATTAAGTTGCCATTTTATAGGCAACAACCTTATATCCACCTTATAGACCGGCTTCGTGAATGAGGCGTACTAGCGGTAAGACTGACTTTACTCTTATACATATATATATATATATATATATATATATATATATATATATATATATATATATTATTAACTTATAATATTATAAAGTATAAGAGTTGAATTTTAACTCTTTAAAATTCTAAGGGTTAACTTGGAATTAAAGTATTCATAAGTGAAAACTTTTTAAATTCCAAAACTTAAGGGCAAGTTTTGAAATTATTCAAAACTAAGTAATTCCATAACTTATGTGTTTAAAGTAGTTTTAATTCAAAAACTCTTCAAGTTCCATAACTTGAGGACAAGTTATGGAAGACTTTAAACTAATAAAAGAATTAACTTTTCTTTATTTTATAACTTATGGAATTAATTGAGGTTACACTTTTTTTTATTTATTTATTATTTAATGAAGAGACTCTTGGTCCTCCATAACTTGAGGACAAGTTATGGAGTCATAAAACCATTTAATTAGAACTAGACTCTTCATTTTTGTAACCTTTGCCAACTTTTATGAGTTTTATGAAACTTAAATGTGACTTTTCATATAACTTGAGGACAAGTTACAAAAACACATTTTAGAATCAACTCTTAGATTAATTTGGATTGAAAACAACTATTTCACTCAACTTTCTATTAATATAAGCAACTTATAAGAACAAGATAATTCAAATCAAACTTTTTCATGTAATTAGTCTAAACCTTAAACTAATACAAAACATGAATCTATTGACAATTATCTTTGGAATTGGATTAGCATGAACTTTACCACATCAAAAACAAGTTTATAAGTTCAAAAACATCTTAGGGTAATGTTCCTAGTCCAATTCCAGCCAAAAAAAGTCGAATTTATCCTGTTTGGGGGTCCAACTCGTCGAGTGCACGAACCAACTCGGCGAGTTGGATGCATTTTGTCTTGGACTCGGTGAGTCCATTCATGGACTCGGCGAGTCTGCTGGGCAGACAGCATCAAAACTCGATTTTTCAGCTCCTTTTGCAAGTATAACAAGAAAACAAGCCTAGGCTCTGATACCACTGCTGGGTTATGAGCATTCTAACACTCCTAAGTGTACATGCAACCCTAAATACCTTGGATCTATGTTTTCTCTATTATACATGAAAATATGAACATCCAAGGTATTATCCTAATCTAGCATACAAAACTATCAATATAACAAGATAGAATACATACCTCTTTGATGTAGAATGTCTTCATGAAGCTTGAGTGCCTAGTGCCCCAAGTGTGACACCTCAAATGGTTCACACAACACCAAATACACTTGGAATAACTTGAGAGAATTCTACACTTCATGAAAATCAGCTAACCCTCTCTAGAGTGATACTAGTGGCCGATTTTGTCAAGAATAAGATCTTTATATAGTGTTACAATTAGGGTAAACCCTAATTGTCATGAATTTCCATTTCCTTGGATCCATGGGTTCACATACACCATGGAGCATCCATGGACCATCCTATGGGTTCACATATATTTAATTAGTCTTCTTTTGATCACTTAATTAATCCTAGATTAATTCTTAATCAATACTAATTAAATAATCTTATTATTCTTATTATTAATATACTAGAACCTATAATATATTAATAACCATAAGTGTCTTATTTCTCTCATTATAGTCTATCCAAATGCATGATGCTATGCAACCCAAATGGACCATGCCGGGTCGGGTCAAGTCTTACCAATTATAGTTATGGACTTAGACATTAATCCAACAATAGTATCCTACATCACCGATTCATCATCACCTATCTTTTCTCACCTAATTATCATCACCTTCCTATCATCACCTATCTCTCATCGTTTTATTTCATCACACACCAACTATTTCATCTACCCATATTTTATCCCAACATATTTGTAGATATAAAATAAATATACAGTTTAAATCATTGAAAACATGTATAAAATCATTCATCCAACATAGACAACAAGTATTCAGATAATATGCACACATAGCACGTAATTTATATAAAATACTTCATATCTATGTTTAAGATGAAAGTAACTATACACTCACCTGAAAGGTGGTGACTCTGCACTTGAACAGCGCTTCGTTATCTCAAAATAAATTTCCCTTGACAAAACCTAGTATCAATACCACTTGGGTTTAGTCTAATGTTAACCGCGACTAATTAATAGTCTAGCTATTATTACTATTATATAAGCGTTAAGCAACACTCTTATATAACTCTTAATAATAGCCAAAATAATTATTTTAAGGTCCTAATAACATTACTATATTAAAACATAAGTTATACTAAAGATAGGTTAGGTGTAGCTCACCTACAGCAGGTTTTTCTCAAAATCGGGCTCTGCTGGAGCAGCGTTCCCGAGCCAAAAGGCTCTTCTTCTCAGAGCCATCGGGCGCTCCGGTGCTTTCGCCTCGTGCTAGGGAGGTTCCCTAGGCTTTTCGGGGGGTTTCGGGGCTAGAGAGAAGTTCTAGAGAGAGGGGGAAGTGAGGGGAGGTGTGAGAAATGAAGAGGGCTTCACCTCTTATTTATAGGAGGTTAGAGGGTCACTCACGTCGTGAGTTTTTGATATTTACGTCGTGAGCCAGACTGGCTACAACCAGCCAGAGCCTGGTGCTGACACATGGCATCGCACATAGGGTGGAAATCAGCCGATTTTCAAAAATTCATAACTTTCGCATACGAGCTCTGTTTTCGACTTTCTTTATATCCATGCGTAGGTAAAAACAAGATCTACAACTTTCATTTATACTTCATTGGATAATTCTTGACCGATCTTAAATTTAACAGTATGAGGAGATTAGACTGCTAAATGACCGCAAAGAATTCGTAACTCCATCATACGGACTCCGTTTTCGTCTATCATTTTACCGTTGAGTTCCTATTAATAAGATATTCAACTCTCATTAAAGTTGCATACGCCAAAAACCGCTCGAACTAAAATTCGAGTTTCGGGCCGTGTACTGCTATGCCAAATCTTAGAAAAATCATAACTTCCTTATACAACGTCAGATTTGGGCGTTCTTTTTTGTATGTTCTCGGTTTAATGTATACTACAACTTTTGTTTAGATCACTAAGGCTAAAAAGTCCTCTATCTTAAATTCACTATTTACGTCTCCCGATGTCGTGCCGATTTTGCCGAAAAACTTCGACGGGCCTTAACTACTTCGTTATAACTCGGATTTCGGCATTCTTTATATGTACGGAACCCTTGATAAATATTCTAGAACTTGGTTAAGATTATTTATTATAAATAATCTTTTGTCGAAAAGTCGTTTTCGACCCCTATTATCTCTAAATTGACTAACCCGGATCTACGGGCGTTACAGTGGAGGAAAGAATAAGGGTCCTAGAAATGAGGGGATGAAGATTACTAGACTGAATAGTTTATGTTTTATTATATGCTTGGTAAATTTTTTATGGTTGCATGAAAAACTTTAACATATTATGCATTTTGGATAATGCGACTTTATTAATATAAGTAGTTTTAGTCTTTACTACATAGTAGTTTTCAATGCATTTTTATAACCGATTTTATACAATATAAGGAGCTGACTTAAAAAAACATCAAAAGCTACATTATATATCAGCGACACGTATTAGCGGCAACAATCACTACCAGCGACACATATTAGTGGCGACAGCCGCTACCGACGACGTCTTTACCAATGGCCAAACTAATACTTGTGACATTTTTAGCTATGACATATGGAAACACCAGTGACTCTTGCAATGATGATAATGAATCTATATCGACAGTTTATTGGCGGCAACATATGGTGGCTTAAGCAACGAAAAATGTCACCCCTATTGGTTGATATTCTTGTAGTGATTACATGTAAAAGTGTAACACCCTATTTCGAGTCATTTCACAATTCAGGGTTGTGACCCGAAGATCAAGTATCATAAGGCTTGCGGCTTTAGGGGAAGAGAGGTTTAGGCCCAATTGGATGCGGGTAATGTAGATATGTGATCTAATAGTTTGGTTTGCGCTTCGGAGTCAAAGGGTAAAATGGGAAAAGGTAGTGTTTCATACTTCTTTTATGAATTATGGATTTTAGTTCGATGTGTTGTAAGTCAAAATAACATAGATGGGGATGTAGAGCTCCTCAATACATTTCTATAGACATAAAGAACGTTCAAATCGGTGTTAGAATGAAGAAGTTATGCATGTTTGAAGTTTGGTCGGTTTTGGGTTAAGTTGAGTACGTTGGGCGTACAGAGGGGAGTACGTGGAACGTATTGAGGCACCCTGAGTATGTTGGGCATATGTGATCAGTGCTGAAACACTTTTTTCGTGGTTTGAGCGCTATTTAAGCTCCTTAACTCCCCAAATCCACACCATTCTCAGCCTCCACCCCTCCAACACCCCTTCCATGAAACCCTAATCCCAGTTGAGCCTTGTGAGCTAGAAGAAGGTGTTTTGAGTGCTTTGGAGTATGCATGGTGCACCTTGGAGAAGAAGGAACTTCTTGGAGAAATGTTGGTTACATTGGAGCTTGTAGATATGGACTTTGTTTACCTTGATCTATCTTCTAGAGGTATAAAGTTTGAATCTTAATGATGCATTTGTTAAATCAAGCTACTTTTGGTCATTTTAGTGCATAAAATTTAGATCTAGAAAGTTTGCGACCTTGTTATGGATAAAGTTGGAAACTTTATCCATCTAGACATCATTGTGATTCAGATCTGAAGGTTGGAGCCTTGGACTTAATAGATTAAGTTGAGAAAGATGCCATTTTGCTCCCTTTTATGCTTAAAGGCTAGATCTTGGTGGTTTGGACCATTCTAATGGAAATTTTTGGAAACTGTATCCATTATGGAGCTTTTAGGATCCATAAAGATATGATCTTGATCCTTCTATTGTGACAACTCGATATTTCGAATCAATGTAATGACCTAAAAAGTCAAGAATTGTAATCTCTTTTGATATAATGAAATTCTCGTCAAAAATTAAATGTTCAAAAGTCATCTACTGGATTTCATAAATGATAGATATCGTGTCCAGGGTTTCAGAAATATAAAGAACACTAAAATCCGAGTTATAACGAAGAAGTTATGATCAACCTAAGATTCACAGCAAAACCGTCAATACGGCTAAATGTAAAACGAGAAATTTCAATAAAATACTTATTAGCCTTAGGTATCTAAATGAAAGTCATAGATATCATTAAACCATGAACATACATATACAGGACGCCCAAATCTGACTGCGTATGAGGAAGTTATGATTTTTCGAAGTTTCAGGATAGCGGTAGACAGCTAAAAACTCGAAATAGAGATCGAGCGATTTTTAGCTGAAACAACCTAAATGAGAATCGAAGATCTCAACAATAGTAGTGCAACGGTAAAAAGTCTGACAAAAACGCACATCGGATGAAGAAGTTATGGATTTTTAACGGACTTTTCGGGTCCTGGCCTGTTAAAATTGTATTGTTAAAAATAAAGTCAAAATAGCCGACGGAGTCTAAATGAAAGTTGTAGAGTACATTCTTACCTACGCATGGATATAAAGAACGTGAAAAAAGTAGCTCGTACGCAAAATTTATGCAATTTAGAAGTTGGAAAAATTCATTTACGCCCCGCGTACCAGAGGATAGGAACCTCGTCCCATCGGCCACAGGGTCTCCCATCGGACCTCCCATTCGAAGTGTGTCATGCATGACGTCCGGTACGCCCAGCGTAACCCAGAGGTACGCCCCGCGTACCGAGGGTTTCCAACCCCTATATAAAGGGTGCGAGGGTTCCGGGCATAATTGCTCATTTTCTTTCCTTCTCTTGCGTTTTTTACCCCGTTTTGCGTGCAAGGAATAACCCGAAGTCCTGGTTTTCATACCCAAGTCCCGAAGGAAGTTTTACGCTCCCGAGATTCCCGAGAATCCCGAGAAATCCACTTTCTCCTGTCGAAGTTCTGCTCGGTTTTCGTCTCACCTTCTTCAATCTATCAAGTGAGTTCATACCCTTATAACTACATTTTCAAATGTTTTTTAAATGCTTGTCTACACTTTTAAGGGGGGGAATACAAGTACACACACGGTTATCCTCGTGTGACAAACATCAATCGTTTGCTATATCTTTGTTGTATAATAAATCATATGTAATTTATAACTATCATACGAAAACGTTCTCATACAACGTATCAAGATAACACTTTGACTTTTTGGAGTGAAGCATGTTGTTATATAAATATCAAACACTTTATTTATATTTTGAGTATAAATGTTCAATAATGTTTATTACAAATGTTATACCTTACCTACAAAGTCGACACTACACTAGGGTTTATCATATAAACGAATCACACATTTTGAAAAACTATAATAGGTATAGTTTACTAGATATTCATGAGATTTTATATACTATAAGTACTATATCAAGGAAATACTTTCATATTGTAGGGTTTCAAAGCACTCCATGGATGATGGCAATGGGACCCTTTGATAAATTCTAGGTTAAAAGCCCAAGACTTGTCTTTTCCCTATAAATAGTCATGTATTATTCACAATTAGGGTTAAGAGTGAGACAAAATGTAGCCGCCACGTGAGGTTTCTTATGTAGTGTTAGATTCTTTAGTCTATGCTGAAAGTATAATTTATTCCTCATATTTGAATAAATCGAGTGATGATTCGACATAATCTTCATATTTGTGTTTGTTCTTATTTTCTAAATCTTGTTCATCAAATCTCAATTAGGGTTTTAATCCCAACAACTGGTATCAGAGCGGGTCTTTCATATTGTAGGTATAGTTTACTAGATATTCTGGGGTGACGAACGTCATAACATTCCAACGCCTGAAGAACATTGTTACAGGCAGTCTGCGTCACTAGCATGGCTATAAAACTCACATGGAGTATTAAAAACATGTTGATTTACGGGGTTATCAAATGCCTTAGTGATTTTATACATACATAAATCTACTATTCTAGGCATGAAAAACACTATTGCATTACAGTTGGAACTTTTAAACTACCACACGCTTATGGAAAAATATTGGATTTCTAGAAGCAAACATTCAAAAATAGTTGGGTTTGGTAGAACACTACTTTTATACTAGTAGGAAATATGGGATTTTCTAGGAGTTTTCAAACATCTACAAACAATTTCATTCGATTTTATACAAACATTGACATTAAATACTTATGAACTCACCAGCTTAAATGCTGATCTACTCTATCAAATCTACTTGTATTTCTCAGGGATTTAGTAATACATGTAAACTTCAACTTTTGGAGAAGTGACGCTAAGGCGTCAGTTTAAAACTCATTTTGTCATCATATTGTAATTTGTTTTGAAACAAGTATCATTCAACAATGTAACTTTTAAATTATAGATGATGGTTGTTTTACTTTCTTTACTATGTATTCAACTGTTACGATACTACATGAAGTCATCCGCCCTCGAACGATTCTGCCGTTCTGGTTTGGGGGTGTGTCAGATTGGTATCAGAGCATTGTTTATAGTGAACTAAGTATATCTAACCACATAGGATATACCAACTATTAATGCATAGGGACTCAAACTCTCTGACAAAACGTTGTTACACCTAAACTGCGTTTCATTTAACTTAAGTTTTTGGGACGAAAAAGCTCAAATACATGCATACAACGATTTATTTTCATAGTTAGAACCAAGGTTGTAAAAATCGTTTGGCGGTAGCTCGGCGGTCGACTGGTTATAAACGATTAATCGGACTAGGCGGGGATTAATAGGAGATTAATCGGGGACCCTTAATTATTAATAAAATTATTTAAAAAATTAATATTTCCTAAAAAACTAAGTATTTGAAAATTTAAAATTTTAAAAATTTTAAAATTTTAAAATTTTAGTTTAATATTTTAAAATTTGAAAGTTTAAAATTTTGAAAATTTAACATTTTGGTGTAATATTTGAAAATTAATATTTTTTGGACTTTTTAAAAAATTCCCGCCTATGACTGCCGAGACCGCCAAGGGCGACTTTGACCAATTTTGACCAATTTCCGCCAAGCACCCTATTTCGAGTCACTTCACAATTCAGGGTTGTGACCCGAAGATCAAGTATCATAAGGCTTGCGGCTTTAGGGGAAGAGAGGTTTAGGCCCAATTGGATGCGGGTAATGTAGATATGTGATCTAATAGTTTGGTTTGCGCTTCGGAGTCAAAGGGTAAAATGGGAAAAGGTAGTGTTTCATACTTCTTTTATGAATTATGGATTTTAGTTCGATGTGTTGTAAGTCAAAATAACATAGATGGGGATGTAGAGCTCCTCAATACATTTCTATAGACATAAAGAACGTTCAAATCGGTGTTAGAATGAAGAAGTTATGCATGTTTGAAGTTTGGTCGGTTTTGGGTTAAGTTGAGTACGTTGGGCGTACAGAGGGGAGTACGTGGAACGTATTGAGGCACCCTGAGTATGTTGGGCATATGTGATCAGTGCTGAAACACTTTCTTCGTGGTTTGAGCGCTATTTAAGCTCCTTAACTCCCCAAATCCACACCATTCTCAGCCTCCACCCCTCCAACACCCCTTCCATGAAACCCTAATCCCAGTTGAGCCTTGTGAGCTAGAAGAAGGTGTTTTGAGTGCTTTGGAGTATGCATGGTGCACCTTGGAGAAGAAGGAACTTCTTGGAGAAATGTTGGTTACATTGGAGCTTGTAGATATGGACTTTGTTTACCTTGATCTATCTTCTAGAGGTATAAAGTTTGAATCTTAATGATGCATTTGTTAAATCAAGCTACTTTTGGTCATTTTAGTGCATAAAATTTAGATCTAGAAAGTTTGCGACCTTGTTATGGATAAAGTTGGAAACTTTATCCATCTAGACATCATTGTGATTCAGATCTGAAGGTTGGAGCCTTGGACTTAATAGATTAAGTTGAGAAAGATGCCATTTTGCTCCCTTTTATGCTTAAAGGCTAGATCTTGGTGGTTTGGACCATTCTAATGGAAATTTTTGGAAACTGTATCCATTATGGAGCTTTTAGGATCCATAAAGATATGATCTTGATCCTTCTATTGTGACAACTCGATATTTCGAATCAATGTAATGACCTAAAAAGTCAAGAATTGTAATCTCTTTTGATATAATGAAATTCTCGTCAAAAATTAAATGTTCAAAAGTCATCTACTGGATTTCATAAATGATAGATATCGTGTCCAGGGTTTCAGAAATATAAAGAACACTAAAATCCGAGTTATAACGAAGAAGTTATGATCAACCTAAGATTCACAGCAAAACCGTCAATACGGCTAAATGTAAAACGAGAAATTTCAATAAAATACTTATTAGCCTTAGGTATCTAAATGAAAGTCATAGATATCATTAAACCATGAACATACATATACAGGACGCCCAAATCTGACTGCGTATGAGGAAGTTATGATTTTTCGAAGTTTCAGGATAGCGGTAGACAGCTAAAAACTCGAAATAGAGATCGAGCGATTTTTAGCTGAAACAACCTAAATGAGAATCGAAGATCTCAACAATAGTAGTGCAACGGTAAAAAGTCTGACAAAAACGCACATCGGATGAAGAAGTTATGGATTTTTAACGGACTTTTCGGGTCCTGGCCTGTTAAAATTGTATTGTTAAAAATAAAGTCAAAATAGCCGACGGAGTCTAAATGAAAGTTGTAGAGTACATTCTTACCTACGCATGGATATAAAGAACGTGAAAAAAGTAGCTCGTACGCAAAATTTATGCAATTTAGAAGTTGGAAAAATTCATTTACGCCCCGCGTACCAGAGGATAGGAACCTCGTCCCATCGGCCACAAGGTCTCCCATCGGACCTCCCATCCGAAGTGTGTCATGCATGACGTCCGGTACGCCCAGCGTAACCCAGAGGTACGCCCCGCGTACCGAGGGTTTCCAACCCCTATATAAAGGGTGCGAGGGTTCCGGGCATAATTGCTCATTTTCTTTCCTTCTCTTGCGTTTTTTACCCCGTTTTGCGTGCAAGGAATAACCCGAAGTCCTGGTTTTCATACCCAAGTCCCGAAGGAAGTTTTACACTCCCGAGATTCCCGAGAATCCCGAGAAATCCACTTTCTCCTGTCGAAGTTCTGCTCGGTTTTCGTCTCACCTTCTTCAATCTATCAAGTGAGTTCATACCCTTATAACTACATTTTCAAATGTTTTTTAAATGCTTGTCTACACTTTTAAGGGGGGGGAATACAAGTACACACACGGTTATCCTCGTGTGACAAACATCAATCGTTTGCTATATCTTTGTTGTATAATAAATCATATGTAATTTATAACTATCATACGAAAACGTTCTCATACAACGTATCAAGATAACACTTTGACTTTTTGGAGTGAAGCATGTTGTTATATAAATATCAAACACTTTATTTATATTTTGAGTATAAATGTTCAATAATGTTTATTACAAATGTTATACCTTACCTACAAAGTCGACACTACACTAGGGTTTATCATATAAACGAATCACACATTTTGAAAAACTATAATAGGTATAGTTTACTAGATATTCATGAGATTTTATATACTATAAGTACTATATCAAGGAAATACTTTCATATTGTAGGGTTTCAAAGCACTCCATGGATGATGGCAATGGGCCCCTTTGATAAATTCTAGGTTAAAAGCCCAAGACTTGTCTTTTCCCTATAAATAGTCATGTATTATTCACAATTAGGGTTAAGAGTGAGACAAAATGTAGCCGCCACGTGAGGTTTCTTATGTAGTGTTAGATTCTTTAGTCTATGCTGAAAGTATAATTTATTCCTCATATTTGAATAAATCGAGTGATGATTCGACATAATCTTCATATTTGTGTTTGTTCTTATTTTCTAAATCTTGTTCATCAAATCTCAATTAGGGTTTTAATCCCAACAACTGGTATCAGAGCGGGTCTTTCATATTGTAGGTATAGTTTACTAGATATTCTGGGGTGACGAACGTCATAACATTCCAACGCCTGAAGAACATTGTTACAGGCAGTCTGGGTCACTAGCATGGCTATAAAACTCACATGGAGTATTAAAAACATGTTGATTTACGGGGTTATCAAATGCCTTAGTGATTTTATACATACATAAATCTACTATTCTAGGCATGAAAAACACTATTGCATTACAGTTGGAACTTTTAAACTACCACACGCTTATGGAAAAATATTGGATTTCTAGAAGCAAACATTCAAAAATAGTTGGGTTTGGTAGAACACTACTTTTATACTAGTAGGAAATATGGGATTTTCTAGGAGTTTTCAAACATCTACAAACAATTTCATTCGATTTTATACAAACATTGACATTAAATACTTATGAACTCACCAGCTTAAATGCTGATCTACTCTATCAAATCTACTTGTATTTCTCAGGGATTTAGTAATACATGTAAACTTCAGCTTTTGGAGAAGTGACGCTAAGGCGTCAGTTTAAAACTCATTTTGTCATCATATTGTAATTTGTTTTGAAACAAGTATCATTCAACAATGTAACTTTTAAATTATAGATGATGGTTGTTTTACTTTCTTTACTATGTATTCAACTGTTACGATACTACATGAAGTCATCCGCCCTCGAACGATTCTGCTGTTCTGGTTTGGGGGTGTGTCAGATTGGTATCAGAGCATTGTTTATAGTGAACTAAGTATATCTAACCACATAGGATATACCAACTATTAATGCATAGGGACTCAAACTCTCTGACAAAACGTTGTTACACCTAAACTGCGTTTCATTTAACTTAAGTTTTTGGGACGAAAAAGCTCAAATACATGCATACAACGATTTATTTTCATAGTTAGAACCAAGGTTGTAAAAATCGTTTGGCGGTAGCTCGGCGGTCGACTGGTTATAAACGATTAATCGGACTAGGCGGGGATTAATAGGAGATTAATCGGGGACCCTTAATTATTAATAAAATTATTTAAAAAATTAATATTTCCTAAAAAACTAAGTATTTGAAAATTTAAAATTTTAAAAATTTTAAAATTTTAAAATTTTAGTTTAATATTTTAAAATTTGAAAGTTTAAAATTTTGAAAATTTAACATTTTGGTGTAATATTTGAAAATTAATATTTTTTGGACTTTTTAAAAAATTCCCGCCTATGACTGCCGAGACCGCCAAGGGCGACTTTGACCAATTTTGACCAATTTCCGCCAAGCACCCTATTTCGAGTCACTTCACAATTCAGGGTTGTGACCCGAAGATCAAGTATCATAAGGCTTGCGGCTTTAGGGGAAGAGAGGTTTAGGCCCAATTGGATGCGGGTAATGTAGATATGTGATCTAATAGTTTGGTTTGCGCTTCGGAGTCAAAGGGTAAAATGGGAAAAGGTAGTGTTTCATACTTCTTTTATGAATTATGGATTTTAGTTCGATGTGTTGTAAGTCAAAATAACATAGATGGGGATGTAGAGCTCCTCAATACATTTCTATAGACATAAAGAACGTTCAAATCAGTGTTAGAATGAAGAAGTTATGCATGTTTGAAGTTTGGTCGGTTTTGGGTTAAGTTGAGTACGTTGGGCGTACAGAGGGGAGTACGTGGAACGTATTGAGGCACCCTGAGTATGTTGGGCATATGTGATCAGTGCTGAAACACTTTCTTCGTGGTTTGAGCGCTATTTAAGCTCCTTAACTCCCCAAATCCACACCATTCTCAGCCTCCACCCCTCCAACACCCCTTCCATGAAACCCTAATCCCAGTTGAGCCTTGTGAGCTAGAAGAAGGTGTTTTGAGTGCTTTGGAGTATGCATGGTGCACCTTGGAGAAGAAGGAACTTCTTGGAGAAATGTTGGTTACATTGGAGCTTGTAGATATGGACTTTGTTTACCTTGATCTATCTTCTAGAGGTATAAAGTTTGAATCTTAATGATGCATTTGTTAAATCAAGCTACTTTTGGTCATTTTAGTGCATAAAATTTAGATCTTGAAAGTTTGCGACCTTGTTATGGATAAAGTTGGAAACTTTATCCATCTAGACATCATTGTGATTCAGATCTGAAGGTTGGAGCCTTGGACTTAATAGATTAAGTTGAGAAAGATGCCATTTTGCTCCCTTTTATGCTTAAAGGCTAGATCTTGGTGGTTTGGACCATTCTAATGGAAATTTTTGGAAACTGTATCCATTATGGAGCTTTTAGGATCCATAAAGATATGATCTTGATCCTTCTATTGTGACAACTCGATATTTCGAATCAATGTAATGACCTAAAAAGTCAAGAATTGTAATCTCTTTTGATATAATGAAATTCTCGTCAAAAATTAAATGTTCAAAAGTCATCTACTGGATTTCATAAATGATAGATATCGTGTCCAGGGTTTCAGAAATATAAAGAACACTAAAATCCGAGTTATAACGAAGAAGTTATGATCAACCTAAGATTCACAGCAAAACCGTCAATACGGCTAAATGTAAAACGAGAAATTTCAATAAAATACTTATTAGCCTTAGGTATCTAAATGAAAGTCATAGATATCATTAAACCATGAACATACATATACAGGACGCCCAAATCTGACTGCGTATGAGGAAGTTATGATTTTTCGAAGTTTCAGGATAGCGGTAGACAGCTAAAAACTCGAAATAGAGATCGAGCGATTTTTAGCTGAAACAACCTAAATGAGAATCGAAGATCTCAACAATAGTAGTGCAACGGTAAAAAGTCTGACAAAAACGCACATCGGATGAAGAAGTTATGGATTTTTAACGGACTTTTCGGGTCCTGGCCTGTTAAAATTGTATTGTTAAAAATAAAGTCAAAATAGCCGACGGAGTCTAAATGAAAGTTGTAGAGTACATTCTTACCTACGCATGGATATAAAGAACGTGAAAAAAGTAGCTCGTACGCAAAATTTATGCAATTTAGAAGTTGGAAAAATTCATTTACGCCCCGCGTACCAGAGGATAGGAACCTCGTCCCATCGGCCACAGGGTCTCCCATCGGACCTCCCATTCGAAGTGTGTCATGCATGACGTCCGGTACGCCCAGCGTAACCCAGAGGTACGCCCCGCGTACCGAGGGTTTCCAACCCCTATATAAAGGGTGCGAGGGTTCCGGGCATAATTGCTCATTTTCTTTCCTTCTCTTGCGTTTTTTACCCCGTTTTGCGTGCAAGGAATAACCCGAAGTCCTGGTTTTCATACCCAAGTCCCGAAGGAAGTTTTACGCTCCCGAGATTCCCGAGAATCCCGAGAAATCCACTTTCTCCTGTCGAAGTTCTGCTCGGTTTTCGTCTCACCTTCTTCAATCTATCAAGTGAGTTCATACCCTTATAACTACATTTTCAAATGTTTTTTAAATGCTTGTCTACACTTTTAAGGGGGGGAATACAAGTACACACACGGTTATCCTCGTGTGACAAACATCAATCGTTTGCTATATCTTTGTTGTATAATAAATCATATGTAATTTATAACTATCATACGAAAACGTTCTCATACAACGTATCAAGATAACACTTTGACTTTTTGGAGTGAAGCATGTTGTTATATAAATATCAAACACTTTATTTATATTTTGAGTATAAATGTTCAATAATGTTTATTACAAATGTTATACCTTACCTACAAAGTCGACACTACACTAGGGTTTATCATATAAACGAATCACACATTTTGAAAAACTATAATAGGTATAGTTTACTAGATATTCATGAGATTTTATATACTATAAGTACTATATCAAGGAAATACTTTCATATTGTAGGGTTTCAAAGCACTCCATGGATGATGGCAATGGGCCCCTTTGATAAATTCTAGGTTAAAAGCCCAAGACTTGTCTTTTCCCTATAAATAGTCATGTATTATTCACAATTAGGGTTAAGAGTGAGACAAAATGTAGCCGCCACGTGAGGTTTCTTATGTAGTGTTAGATTCTTTAGTCTATGCTGAAAGTATAATTTATTCCTCATATTTGAATAAATCGAGTGATGATTCGACATAATCTTCATATTTGTGTTTGTTCTTATTTTCTAAATCTTGTTCATCAAATCTCAATTAGGGTTTTAATCCCAACAACTGGTATCAGAGCGGGTCTTTCATATTGTAGGTATAGTTTACTAGATATTCTGGGGTGACGAACGTCATAACATTCCAACGCCTGAAGAACATTGTTACAGGCAGTCTGGGTCACTAGCATGGCTATAAAACTCACATGGAGTATTAAAAACATGTTGATTTACGGGGTTATCAAATGCCTTAGTGATTTTATACATACATAAATCTACTATTCTAGGCATGAAAAACACTATTGCATTACAGTTGGAACTTTTAAACTACCACACGCTTATGGAAAAATATTGGATTTCTAGAAGCAAACATTCAAAAATAGTTGGGTTTGGTAGAACACTACTTTTATACTAGTAGGAAATATGGGATTTTCTAGGAGTTTTCAAACATCTACAAACAATTTCATTCGATTTTATACAAACATTGACATTAAATACTTATGAACTCACCAGCTTAAATGCTGATCTACTCTATCAAATCTACTTGTATTTCTCAGGGATTTAGTAATACATGTAAACTTCAGCTTTTGGAGAAGTGACGCTAAGGCGTCAGTTTAAAACTCATTTTGTCATCATATTGTAATTTGTTTTGAAACAAGTATCATTCAACAATGTAACTTTTAAATTATAGATGATGGTTGTTTTACTTTCTTTACTATGTATTCAACTGTTACGATACTACATGAAGTCATCCGCCCTCGAACGATTCTGCCGTTCTGGTTTGGGGGTGTGTCAGATTGGTATCAGAGCATTGTTTATAGTGAACTAAGTATATCTAACCACATAGGATATACCAACTATTAATGCATAGGGACTCAAACTCTCTGACAAAACGTTGTTACACCTAAACTGCGTTTCATTTAACTTAAGTTTTTGGGACGAAAAAGCTCAAATACATGCATACAACGATTTATTTTCATAGTTAGAACCAAGGTTGTAAAAATCGTTTGGCGGTAGCTCGGCGGTCGACTGGTTATAAACGATTAATCGGACTAGGCGGGGATTAATAGGAGATTAATCGGGGACCCTTAATTATTAATAAAATTATTTAAAAAATTAATATTTCCTAAAAAACTAAGTATTTGAAAATTTAAAATTTTAAAAATTTTAAAATTTTAAAATTTTAGTTTAATATTTTAAAATTTGAAAGTTTAAAATTTTGAAAATTTAACATTTTGGTGTAATATTTGAAAATTAATATTTTTTGGACTTTTTAAAAAATTCCCGCCTATGACTGCCGAGACCGCCAAGGGCGACTTTGACCAATTTTGACCAATTTCCGCCAAGCACCCTAATCGTAATCGGTTTAAGGCCGCCAAGTGATTAATCGGCCGCCAAGGCCGATTTCTGCAACACTGGTTAGAACTATACAAGAAGTATTAAGACAAGTTGGACACTACGACTAGGACTCGGAATATGTAATCGGATTTGGGACGAATATAGCCTGATCAACTATATTTATTCGAGATTGGGCTAATGTATGTCGAGGAATGGTCGTAGTGACCAACAAGTCAAAACTTACCAAAATAACACTATTATCAAACGTACAACCTTAAATACTATAGGAGTATTTGGTAAATACAATAGTTTAAGTTACATGTTTAGATTTACGTGTTTTAATTTCTAGACAATTCTCATATCTCTATTCTCGCACAGACGCAATGGCTGGATTCTATCCACCCGGGGATCCCTACTACCCAAATCAGGGAAATAGAGGATGGGTAGAGGAGAACCCCAAAGAGGATGAGGAACCTATAGAGTTGGAGGAAGGGGAGGAATCTGGGATAGACTCAAAGCCAGAAGTAATCAACCCAGCAGTCGCTCAACCTCCCGCATTTAGGAGAAACTTTCAGGGACCAACTCCCATTTGGGGAAGCCACATTCACCATTGGAGCCGACAGCAAGGATTACGTCCTCCCTACGGTATGTGTCGGGACTTATACAACGTCAGGGGTGGAGGTTCAGCCGACCGAGCACTCCCAGTCATTATGGGAAAACTAGCCAACCAGTCCTATCAATCTAGGGTTCAAGCGAACCGGATTCATGAAGTCAGCGTGGAAGTACAAGTTCACACTTCCGACATCCGTCGACTGGACAGTTTGAAGGATAATGACCAACTCCGCACCGACACATTCCAAGAGCAACTGATTTCAGCCCTCTCTGAGATAAGGGAAATGAGGGAACAACAAGCCGCCTTCGATAGGCGTCTTATGGAAGCAAAGCAATCAAACACGGAGCTGAGCTCCAAGTGTAACCTACGTCGCAAGTAGTACTTGCCCGAACCCCAAAAATTTTGTTATAGAATAGGAACTCGGCTAAAAGTCTTACTTTTCTTTAAATTCTGTATCGGAGACCCTTAGAAGGGTCAAACTTTTCCTAACTTCAAAATGTAATTCAACGTATGTTTAATATATATGAAGAAATTCCTTTGTGTGTTAATTCATTGAATACCATTCAAATTCATAAGTTTATCTATCACTATACAAACTTTTATTATGAATCAAGCTCTAAAACCTTAGGTAGGACAGTCAAATTCATAAATTGATGATAATAACAAATTTATTAACACACGACTTCCAATCAATAAAGACTTATGGTCTTTATTCTATTTCTTTAACAGCACGATGCCGCCCCGTAGATCTACATGTCGTGTCAACAATGCAACACCTCCACCACTACCACTTCCATCAACGGATAATGTCGCCGTAATAGCTATTATAACAGCTGCAGTGACAACAACAATGGTACAAATGAGTAATAATGGGTCCGGAGGGGGAGTAAATAGCTCTACGAATGGCCAACGTCAGCGTCGTTCAGGGGATTGCACCTTCAAGGACTTCACCAATACCAAGCCCATATCTTTTAATGGATCTGGAGGGATAATGGCTTTATCGCGGTGGATAGAGAAAACAGAAGCGGTTTTCGAGATCTGTGCATGTCTGGAAGGGAGCAAGGTAAAGTTTGATACTTGTATATTCTTCGAGAGAGCTATGACATGGTGGAATGGCCATGTCAAGTCACTAACTCTGGTAGTGGCTAATTCTATGGGCTGGGAGAATTTACAGCAAATGTTAATGCAAGAGTACTGTCCAAGGGGTGAAGTACAAAAGCTAGAGCAGGAACTTTGGGGCCTTACTATGGTAGGCTCGGAGATCACAATCTATACCAATAGGTTTAGTGATTTGACAATCCTTTGCCCAGGGATGGTTGCTCTAGAGAGCAAGAAGATCGAGAGGTACATCTGGGGACTGTTACCGCAAATCCAAGGAAGTGTACTAGCTTCCAAACCAGTCACTTTCTATAGTGCCAAACAGTTGGCACAAGCTCTCATTGACCATGAAGTCTGCCAAGGCTTCGCAACTGCTGTCCCGGAGCAAACCATAGGAAACAACAACAACAACAACAACAACAAAAACAACAGTACCAACAACAACAACAGTACCAATAACAACAGCAAGAAGAAGTTTTGGAACAAGAGGAAGAGTCAGTTTTCACAGGAACCTTCCAAGAAGCGACAAATAGTGGCAGTCCATGCCGCTACTACCCCCACTGTTTCTCCTGTTACCCCTACACCAGCAAAGAAATTTGTTGGGAACCTACCGAAGTGCAGCAAATGCAATTTCCATCACAACAGAAATTGTCGGGAAATGCACTGAACCAACTGCAACAAGAAAGGGCACACTGCCCATTTCTGCAAGGCACCGGCACGACCAATCACCCAAGTCCCTGGAGTCGGTGTGGTCCAGGCGTGTTATGGATGCGGTGAGGCTAGACACTACAAGAGAGACTGCCCGAAGGCAAGGAATGTTGGCGACATAGGAAGAGTGTTGACAATAGGGCAGAACGAAGCAATAGATGATCCCACGGTGGTTACAGGTACGTTTCTCCTCAATAACGCTTATGCATGCATACTCTTTGATTGTGGTGCGGAGAGGAGTTTCGTGAGTCATAAATTCAAACACTTACTAAAAAAGAACCCTCAATCACTCAATAAGATGTTTACGGTAGAAATGGCAAACAGTAGAACTGAAAGCACAAACAATATGTACGTAGGCTGCACACCAACTCTAAACGAACATTCATTTCAAATCGATCTAATGTCGATCACTATAAGGAGCTTTGATATCATCATCAGTATGGATTGGTTAAGCCTGCACCATGCCGATATACTTTGTCACGAAAGGGCCGTTCGCCTAAATCTGCCAAACGGCGAAACTCTTGTCATTTATGGTGACAAACCCAGTACCAATTTACAAATCATCTCTTGCTTCAAAGCCCAGAAATACTTGCGTAAGGAGTACCATGCCTTCTTAGCCCACGTAGTAGATAAGGAAAAAGAAGAAAAAGACCTCAAAGACATTCCAGAAGTCTATGATTTTCCCGATGTCTTCCCAGAAGATCTTCCAGGAGTCCCACCAGAATGACATGTCGAGTTCAGAATCGATTTAATTCCCGGAGCTACCCTAGTAGCTAATTCTCCGTATCGTCTAGCACCAGCTGAGATGCAAGAATTATCCAGCCAATTAAGCGAACTACTCAGCAAAGGATTCATCAGATCGAGCTTCTCACCTTGGGGAGCACCAGTCTTGTTCGTAAATAAGAAGGATGGATCTTTCCACATGTGCATTGATTACCGGGAACTCAACAAGCTCACTATCAAGAACCGATATCCCCTACGACGCATTGACGAATTGTTCGACCAACTCCAAGGAGCGAGTTATTTCTCGAAGATCGATTTGAGATCCGGGTATCAGCAGCTATGAGTCTTGGAAGGAGATGTTCCCAAAACAGCCTTTCGAACTCGTTATGATGACAACAAGTTTGTAGCGATGCCCTTTGGATTAACAAATGCACCGGCGGTGTTCATAGACTTAATGAACCGAGTGTGTCGTTCATTCCTTGACAAATTTGTGATTGTCTTCATAGACAATATACTCATTTATTCGAAGAGTAAAGAGGAACATGGTCAACACCTCCGACAAATCTTGGAAACTCTTGATGGGTTTTATACAAACAATCCTATGTGCGCATGCAACCCTAGAGTTGGACCTAAGTTATCATTATTAGTTATACAACATTATGAACACTTGAAGAACCCTAAAAGTCTTCTAGGAATTTCAAAATCCACAAGGAAAGATGAAATACATACCTCTTGTTGTTATATTGTAATAACAACTTAAATCTTGAATCTTCTTGTCTTTGAAAGCAAGTACCACAAGTGTAGTACCTTTAATGGCTCACAAACACCAAGAGCAAATGGAGAGGCAAGAGAAAAACAAAGAGAGAGAGAGAGAGAGAGAGAGAGAAGAGGTATGAAATTCATCCCTAGGAACCCTAGACAAGGCATGGACGAATTCTTATGGCCTTAGGGGTCTTTATATAGGTGTAGAGATTAGGGTTTCAGTCCTTATCCTTATCTAGTTGCTTGCCCACCAAGTAACCATAAGATAAGCCTTGAAAACCCTTATCCTTATCCTTTGGACGATTTCAAGGATATCTTATCCCTTGAATTCGTCCAACCTATATCTAGGATAACCATTACCATATTTTGTAACTATCACATAATTACAATTCAGCCCCTCAAGTTTAATTAATTACACTTGATCACTAAATTAATTCTTAATTAATTTTTGACCAATATTAATTAAACAAATATGATTTCTCATTTAATATATTATTCTTATAACATATAATAAATCATAATAATCGGGTCAAGTACTTGACAAATATGGTTACGGGCTTAGACATTAATCCAACAGTCTCCCACTTGGATAAGTCTAGTAACTATAATAGTAAGTACAACCCAATTAGCAATCGTAGCTCTCAAAGACGCTGTTGAACTTTGATCTTATCAGTAACCTGTCCTTTAGATAAGGTATCGTATATTCCTCCATTCTAGATATCGTATAGACGTGAGACATGGATTGAAATCATTCTCTCAGTCTATGTGTTGTTTCCCGATTTCCGATTTACGACGACTGACTAATTGAACAAATCAAATTATCCCTAGCCCGACCGAGCATTTACGTTTGTCATCACTAAATCATCGAGGGGCCCACAGATATCGCTTTTATCCCACTTTGGGTAAAAGGAACGGATAAACTTCGACTCAATGTTTGTTTGCACTCACTCACCAAATCACACACAATAATAAGTTTTATAACACCAAGTTACTGGTGCATTTACATATTATCAATGTGCAACCGATTCGCAAGATACAACACACATATCTCGGTTTCAAGAATACAAGATATTATCGTCTCACCAATCGCTCGTGATAAAATCCATGAAGCGATCCAAGTGAGCGTGGGTTTAATCCAATGCTCAAAATCATATTCATAAGCACTCATTAACGTTGTAGCAAACCTTTGCTATGTCTAATATACTTTAGACAATATACAAACCAATTCATGATAGTCTTCATTCATACCTACTTCCAGCATGTGAACGACTGTGGACCATTCGAATAATTTGATTATTATGAAATAATTAATTATTCAGGAAGTCAAAACATGCAAAGTGAAACACAAGAATAATACTAATCCTATATAGTCCCAAACCTTTGAGTATAAATAAAACACCTTTTATTTATCACCATATCGATTACTCATTATCCATTGTTTAATGTTTCAGATAATCAACTTTATAACTCGAATCATAACCACAATTGTCCTATGCTCAAAGTATGCACACTTTGGTTTCCCATGGTCCATACTTTGTGAAATAGATCAATTGAAACTTTTCAAATGCAACTCATTTTACAATCCCCAATCCTTATAATTAGTGTAAAAATACCAAATTCTTTCCACCTTTTAGAATATGTCAAATTCTAATATTTTATGCAATGATCCTCTTGTGAAGTCACGACACAAAAATCACAAAGACTCGGCTAACGAAATCACAAGGTACTCTATCAAAATTGTTACAGAACAATTTTATAGATGTGATGTCTCTCACTCAAAGTACATTCCTTTGAACATCCTTTTGCATAAAATTTTCTAATCTAGACATAAATTCTTAATTTTCAACTCCCAATTATGGAAACATTTCCATATTTACCATATGACAACTCATTCTTAATAGAATCTTATCTATTCATAATAATGTCGATATGGTCCATTCAATACCATACTTCCAACTACCCACAAGTGACCAATCCTCAGCGAACTTTAGATCGTCCTTTGATAGTTGTTTAATTATCTTAGTCAATGCCAATTCTTGTCCTTCTCCCTTCTTAATGCGCTAGACATTTGGAAAATTTTAGAATGGTCAAATATTATAGCACTTGCAATCGATCCTTTACCTGAAGCGTATGGGACACGATGCATAATGTCTTATATAAAGATACGATACTTTATCAATCTTCTGCCATAATATTTTATGTGTCACGTTCTTACAATTCGAACTATGAAGAGGGATACCGTAATCATAATCGAAATTTAAGAACACACTATGTATCCTTTGACTAAATTTATTAAAATTTCTCAATCTAAGCTTTAAATTTTGAACGAAGTAGAATATTCTCTCCCTTAATTATAGTAAAACAACTTTTCAACCCTTACAACTTTGCAAAGTATAACTCTTGTTTTCTATAATTAATATTGCTAACTAGCAATACTTACCATAATAATAATGCTCCCAATTACATGTTGATTATTTCTTTACCAGCATAACACTTATGCTCCCACTATCTTCGACATGTA
This sequence comes from Lactuca serriola, assembly GCF_051521515.1. Lineage (NCBI taxonomy): Eukaryota > Viridiplantae > Streptophyta > Magnoliopsida > Asterales > Asteraceae > Lactuca > Lactuca serriola. The sequence continues at coordinate 201,358,526 of NC_136410.1, forward strand.
TTCAGAAATCAGCTAAACTTCTAGAAAACAATTTCTTAAGTTCATATTTCTAATACTAGATGCTTTGATAAGACTTTATCTAAGCTTCTCAAACTCTTACACTTTCCCTTGGACAGCTAATATGTATATGTCTAAACGATTCTAGGACTCATATCAATAAGTCTAAAATGTTCGGACCCATTTGCCATTTCCCACAATTCGAACTATGAAGAGGTATGCCGTAATCATAGTTGAATTTTAGAAACCCAAATTACATAATGCTCTCTTCAAAATCTCTCTTAGTGAAAGCGTTTCCTCACAACCATTTTCATGAATGAGAGAAACCTTATGACACTTAGATTTTGTGGTGTATACATTCCCATCCATGTGAATTCGTCATAACCATAATTACAAGATAATGTTAGTGACAAATCCAAATTCTTATGGATAGAACTTGCTCTTCTTAATTGCATGCCATCAAGGGTCCCACCATTACTTCCAAGTGATTGAGCAGCTCACCCCTTCATTTCAATGTACTATCCATTGAACAAGGTGTCTTGCCCCTATACGATCCATTGAGAACTCGTAGAACTCACATATACAAAAAACTCAATTGGAATGGCACAGAAAACAAAATAGTGTCAACATGATAGGTTGTAAACCTCAAGTCATGTGCTAGTGATGATTGATAAGGTTTATTCTTGATTTGTTCTTGAAACCTTTCAAGACCATTAAGACTCCCACTGACTCCTTGACATATAAGATTCTCTTGTCAAGAAACATTTCTTGACAAACAAATATTCAAGAGTTAGTGTAACTTTTATCAAGACAAACACTTCACATCATTGGTCCTAGTTGGTCTTTGTCTTATCCAAGACATCACAACTTACCAATTTTCAAATGTGCAAGAATAAGAAAATCCTTTTTCCAAATTCTACATTTGATGAATGTTATAAACCTTCTTAAGACTTGTCACTCAATTCACAATCTTGGAGTATAACTATAAGACTTGATGTTGGAACGAAGTAGGATTGACTTCTTGATTTAACCATTTCCATAATTCTCGATTCCTTTTTTCAGACATACAAATTGTACTAAGACTCACTTAGAGGATCAATTGAGATAAGGTTCTTAATCATTAAGACTTATCATAAAACATAATAAAATGTACTCTCCTTTCTTCTTAGAATAGAGAAACTTTTATCTTTCTGCCTACTTGATTCTTCTTATTCATTTTGCTATTGATTGAAAACCTTTCAATCAACTTAGAATTATACTCAATCTTTATAAGTATAATCATATTCACTAAACTTTAGTAAATCATGATGAATGTCTTTGTTACTTTTGTGGTAGACTTAATCAACGTACGACCTAGTGCACTCAATCTCTTAGTCCTTAATTTGACACTTTGTCAAAAAAATTAGTCTAAATTTCCCAAATGCGAAAGTTTTCATTCATCATACAATACTTGTTGCATGATTCCAAGTTCCTATCCACTTGAAACTTGGGCGATGAGAAACTCTCCCTATTTGGTAAACTCTTGACACTTCCACAAAAATCCTAATTAAGAATCAAATCCATTTTGCTAATAATAGAAGTACACAAACATCAATTTTTCATATATGCCATTGTAAGGATAAACAAATAAGATAAAACCAAAATTTATTTTATTCATAAAAGCAGCGGAAAACATGTCCTTACAATGCAAAATTCAACTAAAAAACTATGTAATCAAATACTCCGAACAAATCTATCATAACTTCCTAAGCTTAAAATCTAATCTTCGAATCCATGCGATCGTAATCCATTTCTTCGTGATCAGACTCATCTTGCTCTTCCATCAAACTTCCTCTCTTTTCTTTAATCCTGCAAATGTAATCTTATCACATTATGTATAAAGAATAGGAATTTAATGGAGTTAGATAGTGGATTTTATACCTGAAGTAGAGCCATACTTCTTGACTCTCCCATCTCTTAGACTCTTCAGGTCCTTTGGGCAGCTTCATATCCATTTCCCCTTCTCTTGGCAGCAGAAATAGGTGGGTTCTTCTAGAGTGTCCACGGAAGCATGGTTGGTTGAATTATCAGACAAATATGCTCCATTACTTTGCCAAATCATTTCTGATTCAGCAGCAATAAGCATGTAAGTTAAGTCAATGAGGGTCGCGTCAAGATCCATTATATAATACTCTCTTATGAACTTACCATATGATTTTGGGAGTGACTGAAGAACCCAGTCCACAGCCAATTTATTGGGGAAAGACGCACCCAACATAATCAACCTATCAATGTGTGATTTCATCCCTAGGACGTGAGCACACACGGGTTTACCATCTTCATGTTCCATTGCCAATAGGGTTTCGGTGATCTTTAACCTCTCAAATCTTCGATCTTGTGGGTCAGGGAGAACAACGGGAGGAGGAGGAGGGAGTCAAATCAAGCTAGTCCACATTGATCCTTGACTTTGGAACAAGCTTTCACTTTCAACAGGAACACCTTTTCCTTGGGATTCGAGAAGACCACGGTTAGAGTCAGACATCTACAAACTAGGTAAAATTTCAAGTTAGTTGATTGAATCCTTAATGAAACACCCAAATGAGACATTAAGGCTAGGATCCAACAACATTATTTACACATTAGAAGAGGGATGCCGTAATCCAACATGCAAATAATTTGGAGGTAAGTGAATGACGATTCACTAATTCTTCACCACGACAAAACATAAGGCTTAAGTTTAAATGTATTAAGAATTCCTAGATTTCCTTTGAGATTCATTGAACTTTTCAATGGCATGTTTAAATCTTGATATGCCCCTCTAGTTTGTGACTGGGATGCCGAGGATCACAAAGTGGGTGTGAATAACCATGCAAATCTACATGGTGCCCTCATTGTTATAGTCACCAATTCGATATGCCGGTAAACCACACTCGCTCCATCGAACTATGACAAACATTGATTCACCCTTTGCCACCTTTGTTTAGAACCCAATTAGAGTGCCGGTTAACCACACGTGCTCCACCAACGTCTTAGCAAGGGTACAAAGTGTAATTTCATCGGATTGCATCAATTTCACTTTTGTCTAAAGTAACTAGGATTGGGAATTTGTAAAAGTGTTTAGTTACTTTACATAGATTCATTATACTTATTAATGAAGAAAGGATTGCCCTATCCTACCCGTTCGGCTAACGACCCTCCACCAATCAAGGAAGCGGTGGGTAAGAGTGGATACCCATTAAACGGCCATTTTATAGACCATAACCTTATACCGCCCTTATAGATTGGCTTCATGAATGAGGCCTACTAACGGTAAGACTAGTATTTTAGTTATACATATATAATATTAGACTTTTAATGTTATACATAGTATAAGGGTGTATTTTACACTTTTAAAATACTAGGTGGTTTAAATTTTATAAATTACACTTTTAAAATATAAACCATATCATTATGAATTTATTAACTCTCTTTTAATTATACACTTAATTAATTTAATAAACCATAAGGGTGTAATTTGAACTTTTCAAAATTAGGGTTTTAGAATTTAGACTTTCAAAATTAAACTTTTAATAAAACAATTTAAATTCCAAAACTTGAGGGCAGGTTTTGAAACTTTTCAAAATAATTAGGTTTTAATCTCACTTTAAAATTTTCGAATTTAAGACTATTTAAATTAAAATTTTAAATATTAAAACTCTTGATTTAATAATTATCTTGAATTAAACTATTAATTTAAATTACTAAATCATAAGGGATTATCTAAATCATAAAGGATAATTACCAATTAAACAATTAATTTATCCTAATCCTTTTAATCCCTCTAAATTTCGAAAATCATGGGATAGGATAATTCAAAATCTTTATTTACCATATATAACCATTAAAGGATAATTACAAGATATAGGATAATCCAAATCCTTAAAATTTAGGATCTTATCTTGTGGAGGAGGCTAATTTCGAAAATCATGGGGTTTTTCAAACCCTAGATTTCGAAATCTTGAGGCTTAAGGAAAGGATTTGAAAACCCTTTCAAATTTTCACAGGGTATAGAAACCCTAATCTCGAAATTTCTAGCCTCCTACGGTTTATTGGCTATAAACCCTAGTATGTCAAGTTCATACAATTATATAATACTAATTGAAAACAAGTTAACCAAAGGCTCTGATACCACTGATGGGTTTTATACAAACAATCCTATGTGTGCATGCAACCCTAGAGTTGGATCTATGTTATCACTTTTAGTTATACAACATTATGAACACTTGAAGAACCCTAAAAGTCTTCTAGGAATTTCAAAATCCACAAGGAAAGATGAAATACATACCTCTTGTTGTTATATTGTAATAACAACTTAAATCTTGAATCTTCTTGTCTTTGAAAGAAAGTACAAGTGTAGTACCTCTAATGGCTCACAAACACCAAGAGCAAATGGTGAGGAAAGAGAGAGAGAGAGAGAGAGAGAGAGAGAGAGAGAGAAGAGGTATGAAATTCATCCCTAGGAACCCTAGACAAGGCATGGACGAATTCTTATGGCCTTAGGGGTCTTTATATAGGTGTAGAGATTAGGGTTTCAGTCCTTATCCTTATCTAGTTGCTTGCCCACCAAGTAACCATAAGATAAGCCTTGAAAACCCTTATCCTTATCCTTTGGACGATTTCAAGGATATCTTATCCCTTGAATTCGTCCAACCTATATCTAGGATAACCATTACCATATTTTGTAACTATCACATAATTACAATTCAGCCCCTCAAGTTTAATTAATTACACTTGATCACTAAATTAATTCTTAATTAATTTTTGACCAATATTAATTAAACAAATATGATTTCTCCTTTAATATATTATTCTTATAACATATAATAAATCATAATAACCTCTTTCTCTATTATTTCTTCAGTCAAGTTGCTTTGGTGAAGGCAAGCCAAAAGGACCATGCACAATCGGGTCAAGTACTTGACAAATATGGTTACGGGCTTAGACACTAATCCAACAATAATAAGGAAAGAGAAGCTATACGCAAAATTCTCAAAGTGCGAATTTTGGATTCAGAAAGTAGATTTCCTAGGTCACGTAGTTAGCAAAGACGGGATACATGTGGACCCTTCCAAAATCAAGGCAATCGAGAACTGGTCAGCTCCCAGAACCCCAATGGAAATCCGATAATTCTTGGGTCGTGCTGGCTATTACTGAAGGTTTATACAAAACTTCTCGAAGATTGGTAAACCACTTACCACCTTGATCTAGAAGGGTGTAACTTTCAATTGGGAAGAAAGACAAGACACTACATTCCAAACGCTAAAGCAAGCACTATGCAGCGCACCTATATTGTCCTTGCCAGAAGGAACAAAAGACTTCGTGGTCTACTGTGATGCATCTAATCAAGGTCTTGGTTGTGTTTTAATGCAACGAGGAAAGTTCATCACCTACGCCTCGAGACAACTCAAGACTCACGAGGTCAACTACACTACACACGACCTCGAACTGGGAGCAGTCGTTTTCACGCTAAAGATCTGGAGACACTATCTCTATGACACGAAATGCACAATCTTTACCGATCATAAGAGCCTTCAACACATCCTCAATCAAAGGGAACTCAACATGAGGCAAAGACGATGGGTTGAACTATTAAATGACTACAAATTTGAAATTCGTTATCATCCAGGAAAAGTGAATGTGGTGGTTGAGGCTCTTTGTCGAAAGGAATACTCGGGTCGCCGAGTGAAATCCTTAACCATGACGATCCATTCATACCTGTCCACACAAATCAAGGAAGCTTAGAGGGAAGCCTTGAAAACAAAGAATGTGATGGGTGAAGCCTTAAGGGGGAATGGATAAGAATCTTGAAGTCAAGGGTGATGGAGTTCGTTACTTCGTGGATTGGATCTGGTCACCGAAGTTTAGTGGATTCAGAGACGTGGTCATGAATGAGGCTCATACGACTTGATACTCCGTGCATCCAGGTTTAGACAAGATGTATCTAGGTCTCAAGAAACTGTATCGGTGGCCGAACATGAAAGTAGAGATCACTACCTATGTGGGCAAGTGTCTAATTTGCACCAAAGTCAAGGTATAGTACCAAAAGCCCTCGGGATTACTACAACATCCTGAAATACCCGAGTGGAAGTGGGAGTGGATAACCATGGATTTCATAACTAAATTACCCAAGACAGCAGGTGGGCTAGACACCATCTGGGTGATCATCGATAGATTAACAAAATCCGCATACTTCCTACCAATAAAGGAAACCGACAACATGGAGAAGCTAGCTCGAACATACATCCAAGAGATTGTACAACTGCATGGTGTACCAATATCCATTATCTTCGATAGAGATAGTAGGTTCACCTCGCGATTCTGGCAGACGCTGCAAAAATCTCTAGGGACGAGACTAGACATAAGTACCGCTTACCATCCATAAACTGACGGTCAAAGTGAGAGGACCATACAAACCTTGGAAGATATGCTAAGAGCTTGTGTAATCTATTTTGGTAAATCATGGGTTACCCATTTACCACTAGTTGAATTCTCATACAACAATAGCTATCACTCCAGGATTAAAGTTGCTCCATTCGAAGCCCTCTATGGCCGCAAGTGCAAATCACCACTGTGTTGGGCCGAAGTGGGTGACACGCAACTAGCCAAGGGACAAGTACCCGACAGCGCTCTCACATGCCCAAAAATTATAAAAGAAACAACTGAGAAGATTGTTCAAATTCGGGAACGACTAAAGGCTTCAAGGGACAGACAAAAGATTTATGCGGACAAAAGACGGAAGCCTTTAGAATTTCAGGTTGGGGACCGAGTTCTATTGAAGGTCTCACCCTGGAAAGGGTTAACACAATATGGAAAATGTGGGAAACTAAACCCAAGGTATATCGGAACATTCGAGATCCTTGCATGGATCGGCTCGGTAGCATACAAACTTCGACTACGGCAAGAACTCAATAACGTACATCCTACCTTTCATGTGTCAAACTTGAAGAAATGTTTGTCCGATGAACCCTCGTCGTCCCTCTAGACGAAATCGAAATCAACGAGAGTCTCCACTTTGTAGAGGAACCAATTGAGGTCATGGATAGGGAAATTAAAAGAACAAAACAAAGTCGCATACTTATTGTGAAGGTCCGCTGGAATGCAAAGCGGGGACCTGAATATACTTGGGAGCGTGAAGATCAGATGAAACAAAAGTACCCGCATCTCTTTCCCTAATCCACAAATATTTACCTTTCATTTAATTTCGGGACGAAATTCCCTCTAACGAGGGGATGATGTGACAACCCGATATTTCGAATCAATGTAATGACCTAAAAAGTCAAGAATTGTAATCTCTTTTGATATAATGAAATTATCGTCAAAAATAAAATGTTCAAAAGTCATCTACTAGATTTCATAAATGATAGATATCATGTCCAGGGTTTCAGAAATATAAAGAACACTAAAATCCAAGTTATAACGAAGAAGTTATGACCAACCTAAGATTCAAAGCAAAACCGTCAATACAGTTAAACGTAAAACGAGAAATTTCAATAACATATTTATTAGCCTTAGGTATCTAAATGAAAGTCGTATATATCATTATACCATGAACATACATATACAGAACGCCCAAATTTGACTTCGTATGAGGAAGTTATGATTTTTCGAAGCTTTAGGATAGCGGTAGACAGCTAAAAACTCGAAATAGACATCGAGCAATTTTTAGTCGAAACAACCTAAATGAGAATCGAAGATCTCAACAATAGTATTGCAACGATAAAAAGTCTGACAAAAACGGACATCGGATGAAGAAGTTATGGATTTTTAACGGACTTTTCCGGTCCCGGCCTGTTAAAATTGTATTGTTAAAAATAAAGTCAAAATAGTCGACGGAGTCTAAATGAAAGTTGTAGAGTACATTCTCACCTATGCGTGGATATAAAGAACGTGAAAAACGAAGCTCGTACGCAAAATTTATGCAATTTAGAAGTTGGAAAAATTCATTTACGCCCCGCGTACCAGAGGATAGGAACCTCGTCCCATCGGCCACAGGGTCTCCCATCGGACCTCCCATCTGAAGTGTGTCATGCATGATGTCCGGTACGCCCAGCGTAACCCAGAGGTACGCCCCGCGTATCGAGAGTTTCCAGCCCCTATATAAAGGGTGCGAAGGTTCCGAGCATAATTGCTCATTTTCTTTCCTTCTCTTGCGTTTTTTACCACGTTTTGCATGCAAGGAATAACCCGAAGTCCTGGTTTTTATACCCAAGTCCCGAAGGAAGTTTTACGCTCCCGAGATTCCCGAGAATCCCGAGAAATCCACTTTCTCCTGTCGAAGTTCTGCTCGGTTTTCGTCTCACCTTCTTCAATCTATCAAGTGAGTTCATACCCGTATAACTACATTTTCAAATGTTTTGTAAAGGCTTATCTACACCTTTAAGGGGGGAATACAAGTACACACACAGTTATCCTCGTGTGACAAACATCAATCGTTTGCTATATCTTTGTTGTATAATAAATCATATGTAATTTATAACTATCATACGAAAACGTTCTCATACAACATATCAAGATTACACTTTGACTTTTTGGAGTGAAGCATGTTGTTATATAAATATCAAACACTTTATTTATATTTTGAGTATAAATGTTCAATAATGTTATTACAAATGTTATACCTTACCTACAAAGTCGACACTACACTAGGGTTTATCATACAAACGAATCACACATTTTGAAAAACTATAATAGGTATAGTTTACTAGATATTCATGAGATTTTATATACTATAAGTACTATATCAAGGAAATACTTTCATATTGTAGGGTTTCAAAACACTCCATGGATGATGGCAATGGGCCCCTTTGATAAATTCTAAGTTAAAAGCCCAAGACTTGTCTTTTCCCTATAAATAGTCATGTATTATTCACAATTAGGGTTAAGAGTGAGACAAAATGTAGCCGCCATGTGAGGTTTCTTATGTAGTGTTAGATTCTTTAGTATATGCTGAAAGTATAATTTATTCCTCATATTTGAATAAATCGAGTGATCATTCGACATAATCTTCATATTTGTGTTTGTTCTTATTTTCCGAATCTTGTTCATCAAATCTCAATTAGGGTTTTAATCCCAACAACTGGTATCAGAGCGGGTCTTTGAAGATATATTGATTTTTGAAGTATCGGTTCTTGGTTTGGTGATTTTCTGCATAAGTTATTGAAGATTATTGGTATTTTGGTGGTTTGGAATCAAGTTTTTTATTTCTTCTGTTTATGATGATTTAAGGTGTTCTTCTGTTCATCTAGTATATCTTTTACTCCGTTTCGTTTTACTGTTCATTGGGTTGATCGGATCGTTTGATGTTAATGGATTTATTTCCTTTGATTTAATCCGTTTATTCAATTTCGTTTGTTCAAGTTTGTTCACTGTTCATTCTTGAGCCCATTATCGATGGTTTCTTATCGCTGTTTGACTCAACAAAATCGATGATTTAATTTTTGACTATGCTTTTGCCCACTAATATTAAACTGTGGAATAAGGGTTCAATAATATCGTATACTTCAAATCGATCCATCCGTAAAAGATCATATCTTGAATTCTTTGTTCCTTCGTTCTTGAGTTGTTATCTGTACATGGGTTTATTGTCAAAATCAATTTTTGATTTTATTGATTTTGGGTTTAATCTTGTGAATCTGTTCTTTCATTGATCTTTCATTGAATGTCGATGTTGTATAGTGAATGGATTGATCTGAGAAAGACGATTTTGGTATTAATCAATAATCGGTCTTGATGGTCCTAAAAAGAAAATTCAAAATTGAAGTCTTTGAATCTTTTGGGTACGAACTGTTTCACCTGTGATCGACTCGGATTTGGAATTGGATTTTGGGTTCGCACTCATATCCACTCAAAAGGAAAAATCAAGAACAATTTCAGACTTAACAGTTTGTTGTTGGTATATTTGAAGCTTGTAATGATCGCATCCGGTCACAGGCACTTTAAATGGGTGTTTTGGATTGAACAGAATCGACACGAACTATTGAAGCTCGTGCTTCTCGGCTCACACTCATTTTTGTTGAGGTAGTATAGAATGAGATTCGCTTGATATCTATGGATTCCGGGTTGACTGAGATTCACATCAAGAATGAAAGCGAACCTGTTCTCGCAGTCGGTGTTTTCTATGATTTCGCAGTTGAAATTGGCTCGAAGTTAGTTCTCCTCTCGCAATCGGAAATAAGGACGAACTTAATTCGCATCTTACAAACGAACTCAGTGCTCGTAACGAATGATTCATGGGACTTAATTTTTTTTGGATTCACAGTTCACGTCCGATTTGCATCTGGTTGATTAAAATGGGGAAGAAGACTTAATGTTTCATTTTTGGTCCCTAAAACTTCAGTGAATTGGCACTTTTGGTCCCTGTTGTTTTCACACTGGTATTTTTGGACCATTTCCAGTTTTTGTTACAAATGAAGGGGTGTATTGATGCTGTATTCCCATTCCAGCCCCTGAGTTTCTGGAAAGTGACAGTTTCGGCCCAATATTCAGAAAAGTTTACTACATTGAGGGCCGGTGAACAATTTTGGATTTTTTAACGCTCATATTTTTTCGTGAACAGCAAAATAATGATTCCATCAAGTCTTGGCGGTTCGGAAAGTCATTTTTCGTGATAACGTCAAATTTTTCAAGACCTTTTCGGATTTTATACTTCTTTTTGTATATCATTTTGTCGCGGGGGAGCATAGTAATTTTTTTATCCATTCAAGATCATTCTCATGACCATTTGAAGGCTTTATAATCATGTTTTTGATTATAAATCGGGGGAGAATTTGGTATGGCCATTCGAAATTGAATTTGTGACTTTTCAAAGTTGATGATTTTTTATAAAGCTTGTGGTAGAATTATGAAGGTAGCTTTTACAGCGGAAGTTCTTCATCGAGCTTTGCTAAAGCTTTTACAGAGAAGTATCCTTTACAGCGGAAGTTCTTTATCGAGCTCTGCTAAAGACTTGTTATCTCTCCGACTTCTTGTATTTTCTCGATCAAGTGGCGTTATGAATCTTGAAGTTTGGGTTGTTACATGATATTTTTGATGGCTTATATCATTAGCTTATTTGAAGATCATTGTGACTTGGAGGGGGAGCTCTTCAAAGACAAGAAGTGATTCGGTCTTTTTGTTCTGAAATGGGTTTTTATGGCTGGTTTGGTTTTCATGAAGATTCTTTGGGATTACATTCGAAAATGAAGTTTAAAGACATTACTTCAGTGCTTGATTTATATATCCTAGAGCCCGTGTTTGAACACTATTAAAGAATCAAGATTCGTGGATTGCTTCATATATTCCTCGTTGCAAATCTTTTTATTTGCTAGATGCTTGTTTTGGATGTTAAAGCATTGTCATCCATTCCATACTTTGAGGGGGAGATTGTAGGGTTTCAAAGCACTCCATGGATGATGGCAATGGGCCCCTTTGATAAATTCTAGGTTAAAAGCCCAAGACTTGTCTTTTCCCTATAAATAGTCATGTATTATTCACAATTAGGGTTAAGAGTGAGACAAAATGTAGCCGCCACGTGAGGTTTCTTATGTAGTGTTAGATTCTTTAGTCTATGCTGAAAGTATAATTTATTCCCCATATTTGAATAAATCGAGTGATCATTCGACATAATCTTCATATTTGTGTTTGTTCTTATTTTTCGAATCTTGTTCATCAAATCTCAATTAGGGTTTTAATCCCAACACATATACAAGAACGAATGGACTTTTCATACGTAAATCTATTTGATACTAAGTTTTGTGAGACATTCAACTTCACGTACTTTCAAGTATGCAGTTAAAGTCTTGTATTATATACTATAATCTCTTGTAGGGAGAGCGTGATACTTGTGTATCGATCTATACGGGGTTGACAATCCCGCACCTAAACTGTTAGCTACAGTTAGACCGGCAGATCTGGGGTGACGAACGTCATAACATTCCAACGCCTGAAGAACATTGTTACAGGCAGTCTGCGTCACTAGCATGGCTATAAAACTCACATGGAGTATTAAAAACATGTTGATTTACGGGGTTATCAAATGCCTTTGTGATTTTATACATACATAAATCTACTATTCTAGGCATGAAAAACACTATTGCATTACAGTTTTGGAACTTTTAAACTACCACACACTTATGGAAAAATATTGGATTTCTAGAAGCAAACATTCAAAAACAGTCGGGTCCTGGTAAAAGACTACTTTTATACTAGTAGAAAATATGGGATTTTCTAGGAGTTTTCAAACATCTACAAACAATTTCATTCGATTTTATACAAACATTGACATTAAATACTTATGAACTCACCAGCTTAAATGCTGATCTACTCTTTCAAATCTACTTGTATTTCTCAGGGAATCAGTAATACAGGTAAACTTCATCTTTTGGAGAAGTGACGCTAAGGCGTCAGTTTAAAACTCATTTTGTCATCATATTCTAATCTGTTTTGAAACAAGTATCATTCAACAATGTAACTTTTAAATTATATATATGATGGTTGTTTTACTTTCTTTACTATGTATTCAACTGTTACGATACTACATGAAGTCATCCGCCCTCGAATGATTCCGCCGTTCTGGTTTGGGGTGTGACATATATACCTTCCATGAAAGTGTCATGATGTCTTAACGGATTAATAAGTTATGGTTTTGGATTTTTTGACCTTTTTCTAGACATGGAAAGTCATAAAGTTGGAAACTTTATGACTTAAAATGATGTTGTGGGTCTAGATCTAAGTTTTAGATGAAAGGACTTATGAGATTAACCACTTAATGGAAAAAGTGCCTTTTGGCCTAGTACGTCGGGTGTACCTTCGAGTACGATGCGTACTCGTATGGGTCTCGATTCTGGATGGTGAGTACACCATCCGTACGAGTTGAGTACGATGGGAAAACTCAACCTGAAGTTGACTTGTTGACTTTGTCTTCTGTTAACCGTTGACTATTGACCAAAGGTCAAACTTGAGGGTTTTGGGTTATTAATTAAGATTTTATCTAGTTCTGGTATTGGTGGATTCATGGGTGCGAGCAGTGTACAAAAGGGATCGTGTCGTAGTGTCTCATGGTTCTTCGATTCTGGTGAGTCTTCTCCCGGTGCTCATGAGTCGAAGGCACCAATGACGGCTCACTAATTATGTATGTAGGTTTCTAGCTGTCTTTGTGACTCCCGCATGTTTGTATGAGCATGTGTGGTAGAATAGTTGTATTTGTGATGATCAGTTGTGTCTAGATATTATTATTATTATGTTATGTTGTTTATATATGACTGAGATTGTTGATGATCACCAGGGTTGCTGATAACCCACCGAGCATGCTGTTAGCCCATTGGGACGCCTGATAGTCCCCAGAGTTGCTGATAACCCATAGTTGTTTATTTTTGTTGTGATGTGTGCGGTATTTTGGGGAACTCACTAAGATTTGTGCTTACGATTTGTGGTTTACATGTTTCAGGTTTTCGTTTATTAAAGGAGCGTGTGACATCCCCAATTTCAGGGCCAGAAAAGACTGATTTTGTTTATGCTTTTATAATAAAATTAGAGTAATTTTTCAAAGAAAAGTGTTTTGGAATTTGTTCCCAAAACAAAATTTGATAAAGATTTATCAAATCATTTCCTTAAAGAAATGTATTTTCATTATATTACAAAACTCGGGATATCAACATCGATACAAATCAAAAGCATAAACCAATAACATCATAGGCCATAAAGCATAATTGGCCTCAAAACAACATAGGTCGTATTTAATTTCTACTGGCCTAAAATTCATAATCTCTCGTCAGATCATCCAATTACGTTTTTTCCACTACCTTTAATACAAGAAACTAAGTGGGTCAGGCTGGGGATCTTGGTGAGCATATAGGGTTTTCAACCCACAATTAATAAACTTATTATTTTCAACAATTATTCAACCCGATTACCCATTCCCGTTATCCTCACTTTACGTCCCAAAAGCATCTATTATAAGGGACCTGTCCTAAAAAATTTCATCAGGATGGACATTATTGCTAAGGGGATTCCTCAGCCATATAGGCTCGTAAGGCAACAATGGGGGGATGGAGTACACCGGTGAACACCTCGTTCACAAACACCTGCAGGTTGCGAGCCTGCTAACGTTCCACTAGACTTCCTAGAAAAGTCTATGGTCGTCATCTATACTCCACTAGATAACTGGATCAGCATCAACATCGACGCCTCTCATCATTTTCTTTCATCACACATCGACTATTTTGTCTACCTATGTTTTACCCAACATATTTCTAGATATAAAATATATATATAGTCTAGATCTGAAAAACAAAGTTCAAATCTTTCACCCAACATAGATCTCAAAGAAAAAACACATATGCAGTTCAGATCTGAAGAAAAAGGTCTAGATCTGACAAAAATAAATAAATAAATAAATAAATAAATAAATAAATAAATATATATATATATATATATATATAGTTCAGATCTGAAAACAAAGTTTATATGATCTATACAGTATAGATCTCAAGTATAAATCATTCATATATAAGGTTTAGATCCGAAAGGTTCAGATCTGAAGTGAGAAAGTCTAGTTCTGAAGGAAAAAGTTCAGATCTGGCGGAAAAAGTTTAGATCTGAAAGAAAAGGTCTATATCTGAAAGGAAAAAAGTTCAGATCTGAAAAGAAAGAGGTTCAGATCTTTCATCCTGCATAGATCTCAAGTAAACAGATAATATATATACACATAGCACGTAATTTATACAAAATATCTATGGGTAAGATGAAAGTGACTATACACTCACTTGATAAGGTGGTGATTCCAACTCAGACAGCACTTCATTTTGACGAAACCGGGAGGTTTTCTTGAAAATTGGGCTCTGTGCGGATAGAGTTCCAAACCGAAAAACTCTTTTTCTTGGAGCCTTTGGGTGCTCCGAGGCTTCCTTCTAGTGCTAGGGAGGTACCCTAGGCTTTGGGAGGTTTGGGGAAGTTAGAGAGAGTGTAGATAAAAGAAAGAATGGGAGAGGTGTGAGAAATGGAGGGGGTTTACGCCTCTATTTATAGGCTGAGAAACAGCCCAACTCGCCGAGTCAGTGACCTTACTCACCGAGTCCATGCCACATGTCACCATCTGGTGACTAGCCATGGGGAGAAATCTACGACGAGGGATTGCGCTACGTCAGCCAAACTTGAACAGCTCATTCTCAACTTCTAAAAATCATAACTCTCGCATATGAGCTCCATTTTTGACGTTCTTTATATTCACGCGTAGGTGGGATTGTACTTTACAACTTTCGTTTAGACTCCGTCGGGTAATTTTGACTTTATTTTTAAATTTTGATTTTTAACAGGCCGCGATAGGAAAAGTCCGTTAAAAACTCATAACTTTCTCATATGACGTCCGTTTTCATCTGTCTTTTTATTGTTACGCTACTAATACTGAGATCTCCATTCTAATTTAGGTTGCGTTGGCCAAAAACCGTTTGATCTAAAATTTGAATTCCGGGTTGTGCATGTTATGCCAAATCTTAGAAAAATCATAACTTCCTCATACGAAGTCAGATTTGGGCGTTCTTTATATGCACGCTCTCGGTTTAATGTATACTACAAATTTTGTTTAGATTGCTACGGCTAAAAAGACTTCTATCGTAAATTCACTATTTGCATCACGCAGTGCCATGCCAGTTTTGTCGCGAAACTTCGACAGGCCATAACTTCTTCGTTATAACTCGGATTTTGGCATTCTTTATATGTCCGGAATCCTTGTCACGACCACTACAACTTTCTTCATCGATATTGGGTTTATCTAACATTTTATTTTTGGCGCTTATTGTCATTCTTAATTTATTATATCATTATAAACAAGTATATAAGCACATAATTCACATAATATTCACATAATTCCTCTTTATTACTTCAAAATGAGATACAGTGGTTGACCCTATCTATTACATCATCTTACTAAGGCTTACCCTGAAACATGGGCGTTACAGAGGGGCACGGCTCAATTGCATCGCATCAATGGGGGACTTATGTACTTGATAAATTTTAATGATACTCTTGATAAATATTTTAAGATCTTGTATTTGTGAATTAAATAAATACTTAAACTTTTAATCAAAAATTTTGGGTTCAAATTTGGGGCATTACAAGTTGGTATCAGAGCCTTGGTTTGAGGGATTCAAACATACTCTTGAACTCAAAGTGAGGATTTGGTAAAATTTTCCAAAAGAAATTGATTATTTAAGAATGTTTTTAAAATAAAAAGGGGTGCAATGTGTGCAATCAGCCGAGCACAAATAAGTATTTCCCAAAATACCCAAGTGTGTTATATGATTAATGTTTGATGTGAGTATATTATAAATGCATGCTATATTAGGGCTAAGGATGTGCTCAGTGTTGCATGGTAGGATGTCTGATTAGGAGAGATGCCTTTATGCCTCTTGTGCGAGCTGGTAGTTATGTATGCTAACGGTTAGAGATCTTTAGGAGCTTTTGAGGTAGGACTGTATTTATATGTGATGCTTTTAGTACTAGATGCTTGAATGATGCTTGCTTTGTGCTTTGTAGGACTCATATTAATGTAAGTTAGCTAGCCCATGAATATTTTAAGTTACATGTAGTGAGGGTCAAATAATCTGAAAGTGGTTGCATTGGCCTTATTACACAGATCTTATTTTAGTGTAACCATTTTAGGGTTGAGTCTTTTAGTCGAAGGATTATCTATGCTTTGTTCCAAGTAATTGTATATGTGAAGTAGTTAACTAACATTAATAGAGGTCCTTCAGCAACTGATGACGGGATAAGGTGGTAATCCTAGGAGAGCCTAGGAAGCAATTCAGTGCGAATGATGAGCTGTTTAGCATATTTTGGGAGGATATCATTATGAGGAAGTGACTTAGAGGATTCGGGGTGATTCTGATGAAAGTAAGGATAGGTATGGAAGGTAGTATTGAGCCCATACTACTGGAAGCACAAGTTTCGTACTCGAATCAAGTAAAGTCCCAAAAATTCTAAGGAGCGGTTTGAGGGTAGGAACATGGTTTGGCACCATGAATCTGTTGCAACATTTTAGGTATTATCAGCTTTTTGGTTATGGTTGTCTAGGAAGAAGATGGGTTGGATGATTGTTTGGGCCTTAGTGGCTATGTAAGTTGGGATTGAATGGTGTAGACCTAGATGGGTATTCAATTTCGAGGTCTTAGGGACCCTACTTGACGTAGTGTCAGTCTGAATCGTGGAACTCAATGAGGAAGCAATTGGGATGAGCAGCTTGAGGAATTAAATCTTAAGATCAATCGATCGGCCAATGGCATATGATGTCATTTTCTTTGGCGAGGATTATGCTCTTCCAATTTTTTATCATGTGTGGAAGGAGAGTCATTTTCGTGGAGAGTGTACAAGATGAGGACAAGGGGTATGCATTCCTTGAGTTTAGTTAGAGCGTGTTCTGGCAGGTTGTTGTAGATGATCAGGAAAAGTGAATCAGGAACGACAACTTTTGTTGTGTCTTGACTTTGAGGATGATGACGCATGTTGTATGATTGCGTCTCACGATGGAGTGAAGGTCATGAATCATAGGCTAAGTTTTTGGTAGTCTAATTGTTATTAGATAGAGAATCAATTCTATGAATGGGTTATTAGAGTTATTACTTGTGCATTTGCTTCGGATTCTTGATGGTAGAGGCAGTTAGATCTGGAAAGTTTCTGTCACCATTTGAGATTCGGAATGTCTTTAAGTTGTTGGTTCTTTATCTGTGATATTATATTGTGTTGTGTTATACATTCCCAGAGTCAGGGATGATATGTATTTGGCTGAGTTGGTTTGAGTGGGATTTGTCGGAAATGTCAGTTGGTGATAGTTCGAACCGAAGTGGGGGGAATTGAGCTTGCTATTTGAAAGATCATCGATATGTATGGGTTTGCGGCTTCAAAAGAATGGGTTATAGGGATTTGTGGTCCGCATATGCAACGCTTTGATTCAAGATGTGGTCAAGACAGGGTGTAAAGCAATTTAACCTTTGTTGTATGAGATCAAGAATACACAAGTTGTTTTTGCAGCAGAAATTTGTTGGTTAGGGAGCTTGTTGTACTCAGTGGTTCTTTCGGGATCATTGATGTTGAGGTCATGAACCGTTTGGGTCGCTCGAGTTGAATATCAATTTTTGAAGGATTCGTCAGCAAGGTATAGATTGCTACCTATAGTCTAAGATAAGCAGTAGACGATCTGTCAATAACCTTCATGATTAGGTATATGTAGTCTTGCATGAGTTTAGTTCAGTAGAAAACTTTGGATTATCGAGTTGTTGTCAGCGTATTCTCGATCGTTGGTTGTCCTCATTTATCGTCAATGGGTGGGGATGCTTCGAAGGTTTTGAGCTATATACTTGAAGGGAAATGATCGTGACAATCAATCATCATGTTCTGTTATGGTATATCATGGATTCTGGGTATGTTGCCCTGAATTGCTAGATTGTGGACTTATGGTCTATAACAGACTCTGGTTTGTTTTGGTAGTAAGAAGAACATTGAAGTGATTATTTATCTCCATTTGTGGTATTTTAGGTTCCATGTCATCAATTTGGATTGTAGAAGGATGTGGAATTGTATCAAGGGAAAGTATTTTGGGATACGGCAATCTTGGTCGAGAGTAGTAAAGTACTTCATCTAGTTTGGGGTGTGAGCACCCGATATCGTTTGATCATGGGATCTTAGTATAGTAAGCTCAATGTGGTGGTAATTAGGTAGGAATATTGTGGGATGTCTAGGTAATTCAATGATTATAAAGTTATTAGATTGTTGATGAATCTAAGTGAAGGATGGTCACTTGGGGCTACTGGGAATAGTTCCAAGTGTGAGCCACTTTAGAATGTGTGCCCATGTTAGAGTTTTGGGTCATTATATCTGGAGGGAGCGCCAGGATTCCTTGAGATTGGAAAGAATCCAAGATAGGTTGGGATTATGATCGTGGAGCAGACTACCGTTTGGCCGGAGGGGCCTTGAACGGATAATGGAGTGGTGTGGGTAAGATATGGTTTGATTAAGGATTAACTAGGAATGCCAGTAAACTAGAGAACCAGTTCTGGTTGTGATAGGGTTTAGAGTTAAGCAATAACTAGTGTTTTTTGGTTAGTGATGAGCATCGGAGCAGATGATATAGATTCATTGTTAGGTTCAGGTTAAGGGTTGCATTAGGACCTCTCTGCATGTTCTTGTCTGATGAAGGCTTTGGGGTCTGAAGCACGACCCTAGCACCTGATAGAGTTCGGTAGGCAAGGTTTTCACTTGTAGTGTTTTTGATTACTTTGTGGTTGTGGGAATGATTTAAGACTGCGGAGCAGCCTTAGCATTCACCATGTTAGTGTGTAGTTGAGAATGTGATGTAAGACTGCGGAGCAGCCGTATCATTCACTAGGTTAGTGTGTGGTTGTGAATGTGATGTAAGACTACAGAGCAGTCGTAGCATTCACCAGGTTAGTGTGTGGTTCTGAATGTAACGTAAGACTATGAAGTGGCTGTGGCATTCACCAGGTTAGTGTGTGGTTTTGGAAGTGATGTGAGACTATGAAGCAGTCGTAGCATTCACTAGGATAGGATGCGGTTGTGGAAGTGTTATAAGACTGCAGAGCAGCCGTAGCATTCACTAGGTGTGTAGGCGGTGGTAACAGTAACGGAAGTTTATGACTTGGCTCGTGGAATTCTCTAGGATGATTTAGATCATCACCTGGCTGGGTTAGGGCCAATGTCATGTTAGAACTCGGTTCAATTGTAGCCATCGTTGGGGTTAAGCGGACTTGGTGATCATCGAACATTTGTTGGTTAAGTTATCCTTCATTGGGAGTGAATGACTAATGGAGTCATGTTGGTGGATACACCATGACGACTTGTACCTATTCAGTTTTTTTAGTTTGGAACTGACTATGTTTTCGATGAGGATTTTTCAGTACGGATAAGTGGTCAGGGCATATATATGTTCTGGGTATTTGTGAATTTGTTCAGGATGGATAGGGTTGTGCAGTTCGGGATATGAAGTTGAGTCATTATGGAAATGGTTTGGAGTGGTTTTGCCTTCTTGGGAGTTAGACATCAATCAAGTTTTTCAGTTTCAGGCTTAGCGGTTGGACACTCGTAGGCTTAGAGCAAATATGAGGTTCATTCTCCGTTAGGGCTTGTGATTTTTGCTATTTTGGGTTTGACAGTAGTAAGTGTGGATGGTTATTGGAGTGAGGTAACTTTCCCAGTCATCTTCGTGATTCAGGGAGTTCAGATAGGATCGGTGGGTTCGGCAGAGGAGATAGTAAGGAATGATTTCGAGGACAAAATCTACTTTAAGTGGGGAGAGTTGTAACACCCTGTTTCGAATCATTTCACAATTCGAGGTCGTGACCCGAAGATGAAGTATCATATGGCTTCGGGCTTTGGGGGAAGAGAGGTTTAGGGCTATTTGGATATAGGTAATGTATATATGTGATCCAATAGTTTGGTTTGCGCTTTGGAGTCAAAGGGTAAATTGGGAAAAAGTAGTGTTTTAGAAATCTTTTTTGAATTATGGATTTAGTTTGATGTCTTTTAAATCAAATGTAATTAGATAGGGTTGTAGAGCTCCTCAATACCTTTCCGTGAATATAAAGAACGTCAAAATTGTAGTTGGAACGAAGAATTTATGCCCGTTTGAAGTTTGGTCAGTTTGGGGTTAAGTTAAGTACATTGGGTGTACAAAGGGGAGTACGTTGGCCATACTGAGGCACCCTGAGTACGCTAGGTGTATGCGATCAGTGCTCAAACCCTATTTTCATGGTTTAAGCCTTATTTAAGCTCCATAACTCCCTCAAACCCACTCCATTCTCAGCATCCATCCCTCCAACACCCCTTCCATGAAACCCTAACCCTATTTGAGCCTTGTGAGCTAAAAAAGGTGTTTTGAGTTCTTTAGAGTATGCATGGTGCACCTTGGAGAAGAAGGAACTTCTTAGAGAAGTGTTGGCTGCATTGGAGCTTGTAGATCTGGACTTTGTTCACCTTGATCTATCTTCTAGAGTTATAAAGTTTGAATATTGATAATGCATGTGTTAGATCTAACTAGTTTTGGATGTAATGGGCTTTTGGTCATTTTAGTGCATAAAGTTTCGATCTTGAAAGTTTGTTACCTTGTTATGGATAAAGTTGGAAACTTTATCCATCTAGACATCATTGTGATTCAGATATGAAGGTTGGAAATGTGGACTTAATGGATTAAGTTGAAAAAGATGCACTTTTGGTCACTTTGATGCTTAAAGGCTATATCTTGGTGGTTTGGACCATTCTAATGGATAAATTTGAAAATTTTATCCATTATGGATATTTTAGGATCCATAAAAATGTGATCTTGATCCTTCTATACCTTCCATGAAAGTGTCATGATGTCTTAAAGAATTAATAAGTTATGGTTTTGGATTTTTGACCTTTTTATAGACATGGAAAGTAATAAAGGTGGAAACTTTATGAATTAGAATGATGTTGTAGGACTAGATCTAAGTGTTGTACGAAAGGACTTAAGAAAGTAAGCACTTAACGGAAAACTATCTTTTGGTCGAGTATGTTGGGCGTACGTTTGGGTACGCAGCGCGACCTCGTATGGGGTCGCGATTCTTGATGGAGAGTATGTCATGCTACGAGCTAAGTAAACTGGGCGTACTCAGCCTAAATTTGACTTATTGACTTTGTCTTCCGTTAACCTTTGATTTTTTTACCAAGGGTCAAACTTGAGGGTTTTAGGTTATTAATTAACATTTTATCTGGTTCTGGTATTAGTGGATTCCCAGGTGCGAGTAGTGCAGAAAAAGGATCGTGTCAGAGTGTCTCAAGGTTCTTTGATTCAGGTGAGTCTTGTCCCAGTGCTCATGAGTCAAAGGCACCAATGCCGGCTTACTAAATTATGTTTGTAGGATGCTAGTTGTCTTTGTGACTCTCGCATGTTTGTATGAGCCTATATGGTAGAACCGTTGTATTTGTGATGACCAGCTAGGTCTAGCTGTTATTATTGTGTTTTGTTGTTTATATATGACTGAGACTGCTAATAATCTCCAGGGTTGCTGGTAACCCACCGGGCATGCTGCTAGCCCACTGGGACGGCTGATAGTCCTTAGAGCTGTTGATAACCCATAGTTGTTTATTTGTGTTGTGTTGTATGTGGTATTTTGGGGAACACACTAAGAATTGTGATTACGATTTGTGGTTCGCATGTTTCAGGTTTTCTTATATTAAAGGAGGGGCAAGGCTCGATTGCATCGCATCAATGGGGGATGTTTTGGTCAAAAAATAAACAAGCAAGGACCGACCAAAGTGTATGAGAGGCTGTGATGTTCAGAACAATGCAAGTATAAAATGTGGATGAAAGTGACACAAGTTGTTTACAAGCAAAGCCCTTGATCCTTGCTAGGATCTTCGGCATAAAACCTTGGAAGGTGATAATGATCACCTGCCTTGATGATTTTATTGATTGAAAATGTTGATTACAGAGAAAATGTAAATAATATTAAGTACAAGTCTTGTTGTTCTGCTAAGTCCCGTGTGTAGCGTGATGAACACAAGAGATTTTTATAGTCTAAAGCTAATAACAATAACTCCAAGAATTCTAGAATCCTCCAAGATCAACTTATAGACATTACTTGACTTGGTCTTTCAGGTATTTTGCATGGTTGTGACGACTATTTGTTGAGAGTAAGTCTTTGACTAATTATTTATGCACATGTGTGAGATAATAGAGTATATAACCGTTATAAATATTTGGGAAATAATAGTCAGGATCCTAAAGTATCTTTGGGATCCTGATCATAGTTTTGAGATCCTATCCCTAACATTTGTCCCCAAATTATTCCTATGAAATGTTTTAGTGTTAGTTTGCCAAAATTTAAAGGGATAATTTAAAAATAACAAGAAACAAATATGATAAGGGGTTTTGAATTTTAAACCCTAACAGATAGAATTTATCCGTTCAAAAACCATCATAACTGGTCAAATCGACCTTTCTCTTTCTTCTGCCATCATCATAAATAGAGGAAATCGATTAGGGCTATTCTTCCCCGTGTCTTTTAGCTTTCATCTACGAGTTTACCAGTCTTCTTTGAAGGTTCAGTTCTCACTTCATCTCCTTAGTTTTCTTTTCACTAACAATGGGCAAGAAAATGTCCATATCTCGTACGAACATCCTTGCTCCTTTTGAGGTTGATATCGTCGACGAAAAGATCCTATCATACGATGAGATCTGTTCTTTTGATGAGGACGATATCGTGTCGTTGAAAACATTCGGCGCTTTCTCCAATGATGTTGTTTTCAAACCCTTTGATCCAAAGAACCAACCTAATTTTGCTTCCACCTCTTGGGTTTGCTTTCCAGAATACCCCTTTGGTTTGGGTCTGAAATACCCCTTTTCCGGGATCATCTCCAAGTTCTCTGACGTCACCCCAGTCTCCTACATCCAAGCTTTGCGTATTGTTTGGAGGATCTTGTTCTTGTTTGACAAACGGAACCAGTCCAAAGATTTAGATATAGGTCTAGCTGAGTTGGCTCATGTGTATGATCTTACTACCTATGAAAGCTATCATTTTCTTCTTAGGCTCAAACCACACAAATCCCCTCTCATTATGAAAACAAAACATAATGACGGTGCTTAGAAGTAGAAATACTTCTTTGTGAGATGTGATTCAATCCTTGGTGGGGATTCCCTACCGAAAACCCGGGTTAAAAAAGGTAGGAATAATTTTTCCTTGTACTGAGGATCCTGGAATTCACATTTCATCACTTTGTATGATATTTTGCAGCTTTCAAGTTTGAAGAACTCATCCCTCTTGAGTATAACGAAGAGAAGATAGAGAAGCTTCTCGATGTTTCTATAATTGATAGGTCTGTCAAGTTCGATTCCTCTAGTTTTCAAGAAGGTTCCTCCACCACTGTGTCAATGGCTACTGGTGAGAATCCTTATCTTGCCTGTGATAGTTTAGAATCAATGACGATCCTGAATTAATGAGTATCCCGAGATAATGAGGATCTTATGCGATGTGTAGGGTCCAAGGTTACTCGCTCCAACGCTCGATTTACTCTGTCTGATCTCGAGGACAATATGTCCAGCGGCCTGATCGTAGTCAAGAGAGAGAAAAAATCCTTGCCTCTTTCTATTAAGAAATATCATATTGATCTTACCATGAAGAACCCAAGTTCCCATAAGAGGAAGACCTCAGAGGCCACGGATCTGAATCTAGAGAATCTCGGAGCCAAGGAGGCACTTCAAAAGTTGTTTTCCTTTTCCTAAGTCGTAAGTGTTCGTGTGAAATTAGTTTTTGATTCCTAATTGCTTTTACTATCGACATGCTTATTTCAGGTATTTGCTCAGGTTTCCCAGTTAGTAGTTGATTTAAGGATCCGGGCTAAGGAGGCTGAGTGAGTTCTAAAGGAGCAAGAGAATGAGTGGAAGGCAACAAATGAAGATCTCATCAAGAGGGTCGAGGTGTTGTGAAAAGAGTAGGCTAAGAAAAAGGAAGAGCATGTCGCTAAGATGGAGGAGGTGATTGCGGAGGTAGAGTTCAGTGGTGCCATAGCTGTTTGGGAAATCAAGATCAAGTTAGTTCAGGATATTGCCAATATTGGATCCTAGGATCTGACGAGGTGGCGTGAAGCTTTGGCCAAGTTAACTAGTAAGCTCTTGAATACCAATCATGATCCTGAAGAGCAACTGTCAAAGGTGGGTGAGGTAGAAAAGAAGAACACCGGCGATGATAACCAACTGACGGTTTAGGCATGCAAAAATTTGGTTTAAGTAGTTTATGGTTTCTTTTGTGATGTAAGACAATATTATTATTTCCTTTTTTGTGGGGTTGGTGGGCAACCCTTTAATGCTATGGTTGTTTAATATTTCTTTGCATGTTTGATTAACTTGTGTGGTTGTAGTAGTAGGATTTTCAAGGATTTTTACAATCAGGATCCTAAGTAGTCCAGAGTTTACAAGAATTCTTAGGATCCTGAAATAACCTGAAATCAGTTAGTATTCCAATTAGGATCCCAAAATAGTGGGGTTCTACTTAGGATAAGTCTTCAATAAGAAATAAGGATAGATAGAACCAGAGCATCTTTGGACTTTATGACCATTGGGACTCACTTTTCGGGGAAGTGAAAAACAATTCTATAGGATCACAGAGTTCATCGATAGAAGGATCCTTGATTGTCTTTAACTCGGTAATCTTTGAGGAAGATCTTTCCCTAGGAATCAACTGGAAACGGATATAAATTGGAAAATAACTAAAGTAACTATTGCAACATTATGCTGCAACAAATGTTACATATTTTCTAGGGAGTATCCCATCCTCAAGCAATGTGTTGGTATCATAACTCTCGAAGAACTTTAGGAAAAATTCCAAACTTAGTAGATTTGTAGGGAGGATCCCAAATCATGTGATAATATAAAAATGTTATAAATCTTATTTATTTTCTAGGGAAAATCCCAACTTAAGATAACTTGAAAATGTTATAAACCCTGCGTATTATCTAGGGAAGATCCCAACTTGAGATAACATGTCAATGTTAGAAACCTTAGGAATTATATGGGGAGGATCCCAACTTAAGATAACATGAAAATGTTATAAACTTTAGATTTCAACTTTAGGATCTTAACTTATGTTCAGAAATAAGAGGGTTGCCAAATCACTGAAACGTGAAATGATCCCCTTATTCGTATCCCATAGCTAGATAATGTGAATCCAAGCGAGGTGTATAAAACTTAACTCGTGTGAAAGAGGTAATTAACTCTTTAAACCTTAGAGGGGATTAAGTACCCTTAGTCGTAGGAGAGATGGTCAGTCTCTATTCTTAGGAAATTCATATTGTGAATTGTCGGATGTTTGCAGTCATGGAATTCTTTTATGTCAGTGGTCTTTTCAACGTCTGGATCCTCAGATATTCATCTGTCAAGATCCTTAGAGATCAAGATCCTTGAATATTCATCCATCAAGATCCTTATAATTCGGGATCCTTACATCCCTACATGTAGCAAACATCGGCTGGGGGTGAGTGTTAACCTAGCTAATGCCCCTCCAATGCTTAAATTAGTAATGGTATTTGAAGAGAATAGATAGTTATAAAAATAAAGGGTAAAATGTAGATAGCATGTGTACCTTAAGTGTGTTGGGAAACGACTAACCTTACTTACACAAAATAGGCTTTGAGATGTATAACATTCCGGGATCTTGGCAAGATATTTCCATCTAGGGTGGCCAACCAATATGCCCCCTTTCCTACTTTGGCATCTATGAGATATGGCCCTTCTCACTTAGGTGCCAGTTTACCTGCACTAGGATCCTTGGTATTTTGGAATGTTTTCCTTAGTACCAAGTCACCTAGTTGGAATCTTCTGACTTTTATATTTTTTTTGTATGCCTTGGTGATCCTCTGTTGATGAGTAACAATACGGATTTTGGAAAGATCCCTAAGTTCATATATAGTGTCAAGATCCTAGGCCAGGATCCTATTGTTGTCTTCTTGGTTTTGAAGTAGGTATCTTGCTGTTGGGATCCCCACTTCAGTGGGAATCATTGCTTTTGTTCCAAACACTAATGAGTATGGGGTTTGGCCCGTAGCTACCTTGGAAGTGGTCCTATCTGCCCATAATACGAAAGGAAGTTCTTCTGTCCATCTTCCTTTCTTCTTATCAAGCCTTTTCTTCAAGTTGTTGACTATAATTTTGTTGTTGGATTCTACTTGGTCGTTGGGTTGAGGGTTTATAGGAGAAGACATTACCATATTGATTCCCTAACTTGTGCAAATGTCCCTTGTCCTTTTGCTTATGAATTGGGATCCATTGTCGCATATAATTTCGGCAGGGATCCCGAATCTGGTCAAGATGTTACATTTGATGAAGGAAACTACCTCTTTTTCTCTTACTTGGACGAAGGCTTCGAATTCTATCCATTTTGAGAAGTAGCCAGCCATCGCTAGCATGAAGACCTTTCCTCCAGGAGCTACTGGAAATTTACTCACTATATCAATTCCCCATTTCATGAATGGTCAAGAAGGGATGATAGGATGTATAGGTTCTGCTCGTTGATGCAATATGTTGTTATGTCTTTGACAAGAATCACAATTATGGGCATGAAGGAAGGAATATTTCTTCATGGTTGGCCAATGGTATCCTATCCTCAACACTTTGGAGCATAAGGATCTTCCCCCAGTGTGGTTGTCATAGTCTCCTTCATGTATATCTTTTAGGACCTCTGCAACTTCATGATCTTCTAGGAACCTAAGGTATGGACCTACTATGGATTTTTTGTATGATTTACCATGGATTATAACAAACCTTGAGTTCCTTGTTCTGAATGCCCTTTCGATTTTCTCTTCTTAGGGATGGTTCCATTCTGGAGGTATTCCATAATGGGTTGGATCCAGGATTCTAAGGTTGGAAAGAGATCCTTGATGTTAGGATCCTGGTGTTGAATCATCAAATCAAGATCTTTGATTGTAGCGACGTCGGTAGTTTCTATGTGATTGTCGGGATCCTTCACTCTCTTGGCAGGATCCTAAATTGTTGGGATCAATATGTGGGTTATCGGGATCCTAATTTCTAGCGGGATCCTTAAGGAAGATCCTAGATTGGCCAAAGCATCTACTTCAGCATTGTCTTCTCTAGGAGCCTGTTTAAGCTAAATGTTGAGAATTCTGAGGCCAGATTTTAGAGGATCTGGAGGTATAGTGCTAGTTTCTCTCCTTTTACTACATAGGATCCATTAAAATGGTTAGTTAATAATAAGGAATCGACAAATGCCTTAAGATCCTTGATTTCAATATCTTTGGCTAGCTTTAGTCCCATGATTAGTGCCTCGTATTTTGCTTCATTGTTGGTTTGCATTGAACTCACAACTGATTGCTTGGGGCAGAATGTCCCCCTGTGGCGATTTTAGTATGATCCCCAATCCAGTTCCTCTTTAGTTTGATGGTCCATCTGTGAATAGCTCAACCAATTCAATCTTCAAGAGATCTTCCCATGTTCTCTTCTTCTAGAAGTTGTTTGGCTTCTATTTCGACTTCGGCTCTTAGATCATCTCTAAAGTCAAACACAAACTCTTCCAATGCTTGGGACTTTATAGCAGATCTTAGTTCGTATTTTATGTCATATGTGCTTAACTTCACGGACCACTTTGCCATCCTTCCTGACATTTCTAGTTTTCTCATAGCAATATCAATGGGATACTTAATTCTTATAGTTATAGAGTGTGTTTCGAAATAATGTCTTAATTTAGTTGAGGTTATTACTAATGCAAGTATAAGTTTTTCAAGGTGGGAATATTTGGTCTCAGGATCCAAGAGACTTTTACTTACATAGTAGATGGGATGATAGTCCCTATTGAGATCCTTAGCTAATACTGCACTTACCACATTCGAGGATACTGAGAGGTAAAGGAGTGGTTCCCGGTCCAATGGTTTTACCAATAGGGGTGGTGAACTCAAATATCTTTCAAGTTCCTAGAAAGCATCTTCATGTTCTTGGGTCCACTCGAATCTTTTGTTCTTCTTCAAGATGTCGTAAAAAGGCTTGCATCCTTCTGAGGATCTTGAGATGAACCTGTTTAGGGTTGCCACTCTTCCTATTAGTCTCTTAATATCTTTTGTCAAGGATGGTGATCTTAGATCAAGGATGGCCTTGATTTGCTCCGAGCTTGATTCGAGTCCTCTTTTGGTTACCATGTATCCCAAGAACTTACCCGATATTATCCCAAAGAGGCACTTGGAGGGATTCAGCTTCATGTTATATTGGTCCAGGATGTCAAAGGCTTCTTCAAGATCCTTGAGGTGATCCTCAGCTTTTTTGGACTTGACCACCATATCATCGATGTAGACTTCCATGGTGCCCCCCAGTTTCTCTTTGAACAACTTGTTGACCAAACTTTGGTGCGTTGCACCTGCATTTTAAGACCAAATGGCATGGCAGTGTAACAGTAGATACCTGTTGAAGTTATAAGCGTTGTGTCCTATTGGTCAGAGGGTTCCATCTGGATCTATTGGAATCCTTTTGATGCGTCCATAAATGTTAGTAATTCATGACCTATTGTTGCATCTATCATGGAGTCTATGTGTGGTAGAGAGAAAGGATCCATAGGACAAGCCTTGTTAAGATCCGTCTAATCTACACACACTCTCCATTTACCGTTCTTCTGTTGTACCACGACCACATTAGCTAGCCATATTGGGAATTTTATCTCCTTCATCAAGCCAGTTTTGAGAAGTTTTTCTACTTCTTCTTGTATAACTTGGTTTCTTTTTGGTGCAAATTTCCTTCTCTTTTGGTGTATCGGCCTGAAAGATGGCTCGATGTTAAGTTTATGGGTTATTATGGTTTTATCAATACTTTTCATGAACTCATGCTTCCATGCAAACGTCTTGCTTCTATCTTGAGGAGCTTTATGAGATCATGTTTGACTTGTTCAGGCACTGAGGATCCTATAAGAACTTTGGCTTCAGGATCCTCAAGGTTCAGGGGCATGTCTTTTATATCTTGCACTCTTGCTTCTGGCATGTCTTGTTCCCCCTGCCTTAATTGTTATGATTTTCGTGGTATTGTTGAAGATTTCATCAAAGTCTTGTAGCATTCCTTGGATTCTTGTTGGTCCTCTATGATCTTCATTGTCCCCCATAGGGTGGGCATCTTTACGCAATGATGATACGTCGATGAAACGACCTTCATTTTGTAGATCCATGGTCTACCTAGTATAACAGTATAATAGGATAATGTATCAATTACACAAAAATGTTGTACAGAGTTTACCCCGTCTATGTAGATTGGTAGCTTTATCTCGCCGATGGTGTGCTTGGTTTCGCCGCTAAATTAAATCATCACTAAGGATCTTGCAACTATCTCAGACTCCAGGATGTTCATTCTATGCAATGCGTCCAAGAGTATGATGTTAGCCGAGGATCCTTCAGACGAAATGGTTGGGGATGTAGAGAGTAATCAATAATCTATCATGGTGAGGATCCTGGACATCTTGTCTATCCGCTTCGTCGAAGGTGATCTCCTTTTTGTTTGTGATCGATGTGTTCTTTTGTGGTCCTTTTTACTTCTCTGATTTGGATACCTTGGGATGCCTCTTTGCTGCAAAGTAAGAGGTACCACAAATGTCAGACCCCAGAGATCGCATTGATTACCTTGGCATCGACAGGGGGATCCAGGTCTGTCGAGGATCTTACAAGGATCCTGGTCTTCTTCTTTGGATCTCTCCTTTCTTCTTCCAAGGATTTGTTAAAGGTATACTTTGCCTAGGAGATAGCTTATCTCCTTCCTGTGAGCTATGCAATCCTTTGTGATGTGACCAAAGTCATCATCATATGCGCACCATTTGGACTTGTCTTTCCAAGCGGTGGATTTTTCTCCTTTTCTTGGCCATCTTGCTTTGTCTCCAAGATCCTGCGTAGAAAATATTACACTTAAAA
Organism: Lactuca serriola; assembly: GCF_051521515.1. NCBI lineage: Eukaryota > Viridiplantae > Streptophyta > Magnoliopsida > Asterales > Asteraceae > Lactuca > Lactuca serriola. The sequence goes on from NC_136410.1 coordinate 201,388,928, forward strand.
TATCCATAGAAAAACAATAGTCAATAATCTTAGAAAAATCTTCTTCCTCTCCCTCATCTTCAAGGGTATTAACCCTGTGATGGTCTGGTTTGCAATAAGGTTTTGATTTATAGGATCTTGGGGCTAAGGAATCAGCCTTCCTATTGGGGTGATCATAAGAGCTTGGTGGGTTGCTCCTATTTTGGATCTCCTTATCTTCTTCGAGCCTGATGAACCATAGTGTACAGGTTCTGATTTCGTCCATTCTCTTGCATGCAATAATTATGAGGTCTTCATAAAAGGGATAATCCTTCTTTAAGCCCATTTTAAAGGCTTCATCTTCAGTTGCCATGTCGATGTTAGGGATACTCAGAGCTTCCCTTCCGAACCTGTTTACAAAACTCCTAAGGGATTCCTTAGTATCCTGAACCACCTGATAGAGATCACTAGTGGTCTTTTCGAATGTTCTTCTACAAGAAAACTGATTGTTAAATAAATTAATCAAATTAGAAAATGATGTAATCGAATAAGGAGGAACGTTAAGAAGCCATTTTAGAGTTGATCCTATGAGGGTGGAACCTAAACCCTTGAACATGCAAGCTTCTTTCAAGTGAGTGGGGATAGGAATGATCTCCATCCTTTCCCTATATTGTGCCACGTGCTCCTCATGATCCGTAGTTCCGTCGTAAGGCTTCATGATGGGGGTCCGAAAGCGCTTCGGGACTTCTGTGTCAGCTATTGTTGGAACGAATCTGGAGATCCTATGGCTTGTGGGGGATACTTTCGGTATAGGTTGAACTATTCCGGGTAGACTTGAGATCATTTGTCTAAGTTGTTGTAGCTCTTTATCCATGATCGGGTTTAAACCTATATCAAGATCCATTGAGTTAGTAGTAAAGATATTATAATTAAGCGGGTTACCAGGATCCTTGTTACTGGAAGTAACAAAGGTTACATTTGGATCCTGGGTCATGTGGGCATGGTTTCTCGGAGTCGTGCCCCAAGCGGGAATAAAGGTCAGTATTGAGGATCTTGTCTTGTGATGAACCACTGAGGATCTCGGGTTATCAAAGTTCAGGATCTTGGGCTGCAAGTGTTGGATAAGGTGTCTAAGTCCATAACTATATTTGGTATGTACTTTACCCCACCCAGCATAGTCCATTTGGGTTGCATGGCATCATGCATTTGGATAGAATAAATGAGAGAAATAACTCTTATGGTTTATTAATATATTATAAGTTCTAATATATTAATAGTATTATTTAATTAGTATTGATCAAGAATTAATTTGGAATTAATTAAGTGATCAAAAGAAGACTAATTAAATATATGGGTTGATTATGTAAATTATCCATAACTTGTATAGTGGGCTAGATGCTCCATGGATTATCAAGTTGGGCTAAGGTCCATAGGATGCTCCATGGATGCTCCATGGGAGTTACAAACCCATGGGTCATGGAAATGAAGAGCCATGTTACATTAGGGTTTACATGGTGTAACCCTAATTGTAACACACTATATAAACGATATGAAGCTCAACAAAATCGACACTAGAAGCAAGATAGAGAGGGCAAGCCGATTTTTTCAAGTGTTCTACATTCTCTCAAAGTTATTCCAAAGCACTTGGTGTTGTGTGAAACATTTGAGGCATCACACTTGGGGTGCTAGGATCTCAAGGTTTTCAAGGAATCAAATCAACTACAAGGTATGTATTCTAGCCATCTTTTATGTCAAAAGTTCCCCATGTATGCTAGATAGGATTTTGAACCTTGGAAATCATATTTTGCATGTATTGACAAACATAGATCCAAGGTTTTCTAGGGTTGCATGTACACTAAGGGGTGTTAGAATGCTCATAACCCATCAGCAAGATCAAGGGCGCTGCCTCCCGAGGCTTGTGGATTTATGTCCTCGTTTTTTCCACTTCCTTAAGAACTGTCCTGTTATCCTCCTACTGTTGGGTTACTTGTCATTCTAGCCTCTTTATTATAGCGAAGATTTCGTTGTTAGAAATCAACACAGGATGATCCTGTAGTCCTGGGGTAACGACCAGAGAGGTGTTTTTCTTCGATGTTTTTAGGAGCTCCAGTCAGCGATGGTGGAAGGTTTTTGGAGGAAATGGGTGGAATCAAGGAAGAGGATAGATTTGATTGAGTAGACATGGTTTTTTTAAGGATTTTGAACACCATGGCCCCACGGTGGGCGCCAAATTGTTTTGGTCAAAATATGAACAAGCAAGGATCAACCAAAGTGTATGAGAGGCTGTGATGTTCAGAACAATGAAAGTATAAAATGTTTATCAAAGTGACACAAGTTGTTTACAAGGAAAGCCCTTGATCCTTGCTAGGATGTCCAACATAAAACCTTGGGAGGTGATAATGATCACCTGCCTTGATGATTTTATTGATTGAAATTGTCGATTATAGAGAAAATGTAAAGAGTATTAAGTACAAGTGTTGTTGTTCTGCTAAGTCTCGTGTGTAGTATGATGAATACAAGTGATTTCTATAGTTTAAAGCTAATAACAAGAACTCTGAGAATTCTGGAATCCTCCGAGATCAACTTATAGACGTTGCTTGACTTGGTCTTCCGGGTCTTTTGCATGGTTGTGACAACTGTTAGTTGAGTGTAAATCTTTGAATGATTATTTCTGCACATGACAGAGATAATAAAGTGTATAATCGTTATAAATATCTGGAAAATAATAGTCAGGATCTTGAAGTATGTTTCGAATCCTAAGGTTTGAGGACCCTAATCGTAGTTCTAAGATCCTAGCCCTAACAGGGGACTTGTGTACTTGCTAACTTTTAATGATACTCTAATAAATGTTTTAAGATCTTGTAGTTATGAATTAAATAAATACTTAAAGTTTTAAAAAAAAAAAAATTGGGGTTGAAATTTGGGGCATTACAAAAAGATTATTATTTTGGTCAAAATTGATTAGCTAATTTTGTAACCAAATTTGTAAAGTGTGGTTTGATGCTTAAAATAAAATATTTTGAATTCAAGGGTTGAAATCTGCCAAGTATCTTGGTAGTACCCAAGATCCAGGGAAGAAAATTATAATATTTAGAAAACTGTTTAAGAAAGTCAATATATTGTAACATCCTGTTTTGAAAAAGTTCTTATTTCAGGATTTTGGTCTATAAATGGATCAAGTAAAGGCTTTGGGCTTCAAGGGAATAAGTTTTAGACCTTATTGGATGTTGATAATATTGGTTATATGATCCAAGCGATTGGTTTGTGTTATGGGGTCAAAGGGTAAAATGGGAAAAATGATGTTTTAGACTTCTTCCATGAATTAAGGATTGTAGTTCATTATGTTTTAAGTAAAAAATAATTAGATAGAATTGTTGGGCTCTTCAATACCTTTTCGTTTATATAAAGAACAATGAAATCGTAGTTGAAATGAAGAATTTATGGTTGTTTTAAGTTGAAGTGAAAATTGTGGGTTTTTTTCTACGTAGGGCATAGCTGCTACACATGGCATAACAAAAAATTTCGTCGGGCGTAAATTACTTTTGAGGAACGCGTTTTTAATGAGATACACAGGGCGTAATCTGGGCATATCAAAACCCTAATTCTTCGGTTTTGATCCCTATTTAAGGGCTCTAACTTGTGGGAAACTCTCTCATGACCAGCCTCCATTAACTAAGATCATTCCTTGAGAAACCCAAGCCTCCTCTTACTTATTTTTGATCCTTCACATCATTTATGAGCTTATTTCTCCATTAGAAAGATGAATCTTGAAGACCAAGGTGGTGGCAAAATGTATAGAAGAAGAGTTCAAGTATAGATCCAGCAAGATTACATCATTCATGGACGATTGTGAGTAAAAAGATTCTAACTTGCTCATTGGTTTCACAGATCTAGTTATTTGTCACATTTGCCACTTTATGGTCAAGTTTAGATCTTGAAAGTTTGTGACCTTGTTATGGATAAAGTTGGAAATTTTATCCATCTAAACATCATATTAATTCAGATCTGAAGGTTGGAGACTTGGACTTAATGGATTAAGACGAGAAAGATTCTTGTTTGGTCCCTTTGAGGTTTCAATACTAGATCTTGATTGTTTGGACCATCCTAATGGATAAAGTTGGAAACTTTATCCATTATGGAGCTATTAGGAACAAGATATAAGCTTTGAGTGAAAATTCTTAATGTATTAAGTGCTTAAAATAAGGTTTGTCAAAGGACGTCGTATGCGGGGAGTAATCTGGGCTATGCCCAGCACAGCCTTATTCTTGCCCATTTTCTGGATAAGACTACACGCCCTATATAGAGTAAGACGTACGCCGTGCGTAAGTTAACGAAAGGTTGGCCTTTGACTTTTTGACTAGTTTGACTTTTGTTCAACTATGATGGGTTTAGGACTTAGAAGGGCAAAATGGTATTTTACCCAAATGAAGATTTATCTTGCTATTTGGAATTGCTAAGTTGGAGCATTTACCTTAATTGCTAGTTAGAGTTTGGTTTGTGGATATGTTCAGTAGGAGGGACTTTAGCATCAGCAACTCATGTGTGAGATCTATTCGTTTACCAATCAAGGTGAGGCTTCTTGATGTACTTGTGCGTCGAAGGCATGAATGTTGGCACACTAGATTGTATGTGTAGAATGCTAATCGCCTTTGTGACTTTTGCATGTATGTTTGGGTTGAAATATATCTCAAGGATGGGCCCACCATTGATATGTATTAGGTTGGAATATACCCCAAGGCTAGGCCCTAGGGTTGGATCTATTGATTTGTATTGGGTTGAAATATACCTAGGGTTGGGCCCATTGATATGTATTGGGTTGAAACATACCCTAGGGTTAGGCCCATGATTGTATGTTGGGTTGGAATAAACCCCAGGGCTGGGCCCATTGATTAGTATGGTATGTGGTATTTTCAGGAACTCACTAAGCTTTGTGCTTATGATTTATGTTTAAAATGTTTATGGTACTTATGGTTTTAAAAGGAAGGGCCTAGCTCTATCACACTACATCCCTTGGAGATTTGTTTCGAACTTAATGTTTACGAATTACTCTGATATTTTGTGAATACTTTGACTCTTATCATCTTTGGAACAATAAAGGAATGGTTTTAACTTATTTAAAAATGAAGTTTTCAATCGGTATTTTTGGGACATTATAAGTTGGTATCGGATCCTTTGTCCCAATATCCAAGTATACACGTACTTTTATCTTGGATTTAAGAACCTTTTGTAAACATTCTTTAGTTGAATTTCTTTATGGTAAATCTTAATATTACTGTCTTATGACTAAGATCTTGGGCACATCCAAGATCTTCAGCATACTTCAAGATCGTCAACAATTTTGCTTTCTTAAAATCTTGACCTAAACATCACACCACACTTACTAATTTAATTGGTTACTAAATTAATTATGTGATTTTTTACCACAACAATTTGGCTCAATCCCATCCAAGTGATGTTATTACTTATTAAGATTGTTCAAAAAGCTTTTCTATGATTTTCAATCATTTGCACTTTTCACACAAAAATGTCTATTTTTCATACTCAACATTGTTTTCCACTAGTCAAAACCTTCCCCATCCACCTATTGTTATCCCTCAAAGAAAGAATGTGAGGTTCCCAGAAAATCCACTTCACATCTTCGTCAAACTAACATCCTGTAGGGATAATCAAGAATTACAACCCAAGATCTTGCACTTCGAATCTTGTGCACCTTTAGAACGTCAAATTGGGTACATGATCCCAAGACTGGCCCTAATTTTCATAGATGGTATAACTCCCATTATAATAGGTCATGTTTCCCAACATCTTTGAGAGATATACAACATCCCGTCTAAGAGCCAAAATGTGGGGATAATTCCAATAATGGAAAAGAAATCATACAATTGAGAGATATGATCTCAAATATACTAGGAATGATTCAACCTATACCACAAGCGTCACATGTCAGCCACTTAGTATCAACATTCGCATCTCCCATCTACTATATCGATGTTCCAAAAGGGTCCCATATTCCCAACATGAAGATGTATGATAGAACCAAGGATCACGTGGAACATGTAGTCCAACATAGGGAATGCGTGGAGATTGTCCCATTCCCCCAATATCTTAAGGAGGCTTATCTATGTAAGGGTTTTTGTTAACCCTTACAAGATCTGCACTAAAATGGTTCTTAAATGTTCATCCTTAACCTATTACTTCTTTCTCCCATCTAATTAACTTGTATAATAACCACTTTTCTTGTAGTAGAACCTTTGAAACACCAACAAGTGATCATTATAGTGAAGCCCAAGGTAATGAGGACTCCTTAAAGGATTATGTTGGCAGGTTCAGGAACGAAGTCCTAGATATCCCACATTTAGATGTTACAACAACCATAAAAGCCTTCAAGATGGGGCGGAAGAAAGATTTTACATTCCATGAGGATCCTGTCATGACCTTATGCAAGAAGTGAGATGAAGTAAGGAATACAGCTCCAAGATTCATCATACTAGAAAGAGACAAGAAGATCCATAAGAGGATGAACACATCCTACGATTATCCTAACTAGAAGAACGAATCTTCTTCCACAAAATCTTACAAAGCTAAACCATAATCAAGAACTGAGAATCATAGATTTAATTATCTAGAGGATGAAAAGGAAGATGAAGATTATCCCAAGATATCTAACTATTGTTTTCTATTAATGTTTCAGTTTTTCTTTATGAAATGAAGGATCTTGGGGACAAGGAAGAAATGACCCAAGAAAAACAAGAAAGCATCAGGATGTAAAGATAAATCTAAGTGGTGTGCTCACCTCAAAGCTTCTAGACATCTTACCAAAGATTGCTTCACCCTCAAAAAGGAAATGAATTACCTATTGAGCAGAGGACACTAAAAGGAACTCTTAGGAAGAAGAAAAGATAAGATCAATCCGAAAGACCAAGATCCTGAAACTCTTCTTCAAAGAATAAAATATCTACTTTTAGATCCCACTGTAACTAACTTTATCTCTGGTGGCTCTGACATATGTGGAACTTCTTATTCTGTAGGAAAAGGACATGAAAACAGTTCCAAGTTGGAAAACGAAGAAAGGCCAAAAAAATAATTCTATCTTGACCAACAAAAACGAGATATCCTTAGATGAAGACGGCAAGGAAGATGTACTAAACCCATAATATGATGGTCTAGTCATAAAACTATACATGGCCAATCATTTCATCTAAAGGATCTTGATAGATGTTGCTAATTTGGCTAACCTCATTTTTTTAAAAACACTCAACAAGATGAACATCCTGGATTTTGAGATAGTTCGATGATCTTCAGTCCTAGTAGGACTCAGTGGTAAGACCAAGAACATCGTTGGAAAAATCATTCGACCAATATCAGTGTTGTAAATATCAGCCTAAGCGGCCGCCAAGGCGGCGCCTAGGCACTAGTCGGTCTGCAACTGATTACGATTAGGGGTGCTTGGCGGAAATTGGTCAATATCGGTAAAACTCAGGCTAGGCGGTCCTTGACAGGAAGATTTTAAAATTTTCAAAATTTTAAAATTTCAAATAATACACCAAATTTTTTAAAACTTCAGAATTTTAAATTTTTAAATATTCAAATTTTCAAATACTATACCAAATTTTTCAAATTTTCAAAATTTCAAAATTTCAAAATTTTAAATTTTCAAATACTATTTTTTCTTAGGATATATTAAGTTTTAAAATAGTTTTATTAGTAATTTATGGTCCCCGATTAATCCTCCAATTAATCCCCGTCAAACTGATTAATCGCTTGACTCCAGTCAACCTTCGAGCTACCGCCGAGCGATTTTTACAACCTTGAACAATATATACATATATAGAGGGAGTTAATTATATTCAACACTTTTGTGTTGTTGATTCTTTGTTTTGCTATAGTACTTTCTTAGACATGCCTTGGATCTATGATATGAAAGTTATCCCTTCACCTTACCATTAATGCGTAACGATGTCAACACCCTTGGGAGTGGTCAATATTAACAGTGACCAACAAGAATCCAAGGATTGTTATACCACTTCAATGAAGTATTCAGCTATACCAAGGCAGGCATTACAATCAATGAAGAAACCATGAGATGTTTTGGAGACTAAGGAAAATGAAGTCAACAAAGTTATGCTAACCCCCTGAGATATTGACATCAAGGTATTGCTAGCCACTGATCTTAACCAAGATCTTAAGAAAGATCTCATCAAGTTTCTTAAAGATAAAAAACCGAGCTTTGCTTGGAAACCCAAGGATATGTCAGGTATATCCAAAGATATAATAACTCATAAATTAAACAGTAACCCAAGTTTTAGGCCAATACATCAAAAGTGAACAAAGTTTCCACCAAAATGAAACTTGATCATCCAAGAAGAAGTCGAAAGATTACTTAAGGCCAAGATGATCAAAGAAGTGAAATTCCCAAGATGCCTAGCCAATGTGGTAGTAATCGAGAAGAAAAATGGAAATGGAGAGTTTGTTTAGATTTTACAAATGTTAACAAATATTGTCTTAAAGATCCATTTCCTCTTCCACACATAAAATCCTTTAGTTGATGCCACCACAGGTCTTGAAATCCTTACCTTCATGAATGCTTCATCATGATTTCAGCAAATCCAGATGGAACATTCAGACCAAAAAGATACAACTTTCATAACTCCAACATGTATCTATTGTTATATAGAAATTCCATTTGGACTAAAGAATGCATGTACATCATATCAAAGACGAGCATGGAAAAACCATGGAACTTTACATCGACAATATGGTGGTTGTTAGGGGTCAAGACTATCAAACCTATCTAGGATTCTAGACCTTAAAGGAATCTTAGGATCCCGAAACATACATCAAGATCCTAACCATCAATGCTATTATTTTTCTTACAAAATTAACAGATATATTTCTTATTTATTCTTCACATGTGCAGAATTAGTTAAAAAAAGACTCATCGACTCTGAAGAATCATTTCAATCAAGCTCAAGACCCAAAAATACAAAGTCAAGTCAATGTGGAAATACTAGTCCAATAGGATCTTATGAATATCATATTTTTAGTTATTTGACCTAGGCTTTATATACACTTGTAAAATACACACAACAAACATTTTTGAAAACTTAGACTCACTGATACACTTGTAATTGTACTTTTGATCTCATTCTTGTAACTTTCTTTTCAATCAATAAAATTAAACAAGGCAGGTGATCATTATCACCTCACATAGTTTTGTGTCAAATATCCTAGCAAAGCTCAAGGGCTTTCCTTGTAAATCACTTGTGTCTTTTTGATTTCAATCCCGTATACAAATTTGTCATAACACCATAACCTCTCATACAATTTGGTTGATATTCCTTTGATCATTTCTCGACCTAAACAATTTGGAGCCCATCATTGGGCCGTGGTGTTCATAATTCTCAAAAATCATGTCTACACAACCAACCCTATCTTCTTCCTCTATTCCTCCTATTTCTTCGAAAAATCTTCCACCACCTCCAAGCGGACCTCCTTGTCAAAGGAAAGCTTTTTATGCTTCTAAAAATAGCAAATCTCCAATCACTAGGCATGGGAATCCAGAATCCTTAGAGTCCTAAGATCCTCCTGTTCATATCTCCAACAATGAACTCTTCATCACGATGAGATGTTAACACAACAAGTAGCTCAGCAAAAGGAGGGTAAAAGGACATTGCTCAAGGAGGTGGAAAGAATGAGAGTAAGAATCCGCAAAACCCATTAAGCGACACCCTCGATCTTGCAACCCAAGATCCTGAATTTCGATACCACAGGATCCTTAGGGAAGTTTTCGAGGACTATAGCCCCAATATTCGTCGCTACTCCAACTGGGGGTGTAATCCTAAACAACTGAACTCCTATGATCTAGGATCTTGATGAAACTTTCACTAACCCTAATAACAGATATGCTGATAACTTCTTTGAAAGTAATAGTTTTAACATTAACTATATGAACCATGATGCCTGAATAAGTCTAACGATGGCTAAGGAACTTCAGTGACTAAGGCAGATGATCTCAGTTGTGCCAGGATTGGTTCAGCCTATACCAAAAATATCACCCACCAGTCACAAGGTCTCGATATTTATTACCTCGATAGCCGAAATTGAAGTTCTAAAGCATTTCCAAACTCCTAACATGAAACCCTACAATGGAACCACAGATCCTACAGAGAATGTAGCACAATATAGAGAAAGAATGGAAATCATTCTCATTTCATAGCACTTAAAAGAAGCCTATTTATGCAGGAGTTTTGGTTCGCATCTTACACGATCAGTCCCAAAATGGCTTCTCAATGTTCCTCCTTACTCCATTACTTCTTTTGGTCACTTAGTTAATCTTTTCAAAATTCAGTTCTCTTGCATAAGGATATTCAAAAGGATCACTAGTGATCTTTATCAAGTAGTCCATGATGCTAAGGAATCCCTTAGAGACTTTGTAAGCAGATTTGGCGGGGAAGCATTGAACATTCCAAAACCTTGACATGGCCATTGCCATGGAAGCTTTTAAAATGGGCCTCAAGAAGGATTATCCATTCTATGAAGATCTTATGATCACCCCATGCAGGAGAATGGATGAAGTTAGAAGTAGAGCGATGAGGTTCATCAAACTAGAATAAGACAAAGAAATTCAGAAGAGAGCAGACACTCTAAATTCTTATGACAAGCCTAACAGCAAGGTCGGATCTTTAGCCCAAAGATCCTATAAAGCAAAACCATACTCCAAACCTGATTATCATAGGGCTAATTCCCTTGACGATGAAGGGGGGGAGGACGAATTCCCCAAGATCACTGACTTTTGCTTTTCTGTGGATGTTTCAAGTCTAATATTCACTATGCAAGATCTTAGCAATAAAGAAAAGTGTCCAATGAAAGGAGAAAAGTCAAGTGGCTGGAAAGAAAATTCTATATGGTGTGCATCCCATGAAGATTTTGGTTATAACGCTGAGGATTGTATAGCCCTCGGGAAGGAAAGTAGTTGTCTCCTGAGAAAATGATATCATAAAGAGATCCTAGGAGAAGGAAATAAATATCTAAAGAAATGAGAAAGATCCTACAAAGTTCCTGGAAAAACAAGGATCCCCTTCTTCAGATGCTAATGTAATTAACGTTATTTCCGGAGGTTTTGACATCCGTGGAACTTCTTACTCTACAACGAAAAGACATGCTAAGGTGTCCAAGGCAGAAAAATAAGAGAGACCTCGGAAGAACATGTCGGTCACAAACGAGAAAGAAATCACCTTCGATGACCAAGATAGAGAGAACATCCAAGATCCTCACCACGACGGATTAGTGATAACTCTCTACATCGCCAATCACTTTTTTAGAAGGATCATGGTGGATGAAGGATCATCAGTAAACATCATACTCCTAGACACTTTAACCTGGATGAACCTCCCAGAATCCGATATCATCAAAAAAATCCTTAATGTTGATATGGTTCAACAAGGGTTGTGCATGCTTCAGTTTTGGAGCCAAGCCCAACCCAACCCATAAATGGTCGGTTTCTGGTTTTTAGAACCCAATAGGATCGGTTTCTGGTCGGTTCGGTTTCTCGGGTTCTGAGATCTGTTTGGGCGGTTTTTTGTTTCTTGGGTTCAACCAATACACTCATGGGTTCTGGGTTTAAACCCATGGTTTTTGGGTTTTAACCCATTTTCCATAAATGAAGCAACAAGTTAAATACTTCAAAAAAACACCAAATTTAAGTTAAATACTGCAAAAAACATGATTCTTACAACATATAGTCTATTACAAGTTACAACCATAGCCTGAAATAGTATATTACAACCAAAACACAATCAAGTATCCGTCGGTTTCTTGGGGCGGTCTGTCGATTTTAAGTATGGGTCGGTTTCACGGGTTGAATGGGTCAGTTTCGGGTAAAAACCAAAACCGAACTCGATTTTTTAGTTTTTAAAAAATTCAAAACCTAACCATCGGTTTTGGTTTTTTCGGTTTCAGTTTTTTCAGTTTCTTGGTTTCTTGGTTTGGGTTTGCTCACCCATACGTTCAACGGTGAAACAAGGCACACAGTCAAAGAGATCAAACTACCTACCTACATCGAAGGGGTAAAATCTATTCAACGTTTTTGTGTTATTGATGTTTTGTCTTCCTATAGTGTAATATTAGATTGGCCTTGGATCCACGACATGAACGCGGTACCATTGACTTACCACCAATGCATTAAGATGCCTTCCCCCTGGGGGACAGTGAAGATCATTGGTGATCAACAAGAGTCCAAAGAATGCTATAAGACCTCGATGAAGCCTTTCGCGATACCACAAAAAGCATAGAAATTAAAGCAAAGGGAACAAGACGTTATAGAAGGAAAAGAACAAGACATAAAGGAATTACCTTAAATCTTGAGGATCCTGGCGCCAAAGTATTCATAGGATCCTTAATATCTGGAGAAATCAAGCAAGACCTGGTGAAGTTCTTAAATGATAAAAGAAAGACCTTCGCATGGAAACACAAAGATATGATAGGTATAAACAAAGTAATTATAACTCACAAACTTAGTATAGATCCTTCTTTTAGACCTAAACATCAAAATAGAAGGAAGTTTGCACCGGAGAGGAACCAAATCATCCAAGAGGAAGTTGAAAAACTTCTTAAGATGGGAATAATCAAAGAAGTCAAATTCCAAAACTGGTTGGCCAACATGGTGGTAGTACAAAAGAAGAACGGTAAATGGCGAGTATGTACGGACTACAGAGATCTTAATAAGGCTTGCCCTAAGGATCCTTTCCCTTTACCACACATTAACTTTATGATAGATGTAACGACAGGCCATGAATTACTTACATTCATGGATGCCTAAACTGGGTTCCAACAAATACAATTGGAACCATCTAATCAAGAGGATATTGCCTTCATAACTCTGACAACCCGATATTTCAACTCTATGTAATGACCTAAAAAGTCAAGTATTGTAACCACTTTTGATATAATGAAATTAACTTCGAAAATAAAATTTTCAAAAATCTCAAATTAATTACCTATTATGTTAGATGACATTAAACCGTGATCGTACTTAAAAAGAACGCCCAAATCTGACTTCGTATAAAGAAGTTATGATTTTTCCAAGTTCGGTTTAGCGACAGACAGCTAAAAACTCGAAACGAAGATCGAGCGACTTTTGGCCGGATTGACCTAAATGAGAATTGAAGGTCTCAACAATGGTTTTACAACGTTAAAAAGTCTGGCAAAAACAGACGTCAGATAATGAAGTTATGAATTTCTAACGAAATTTTCTTACTGCGACCTTTTAAAAATAAATAATAAAAATAATTTCAAAAATTTGCCGACGGAATCTAAACGAAAGTTGTAGAGCGTACTCCCACCTACGCGTAGATATAAAGAACGTTGAAAACGGAGTTCGTATGAAGAAGATATGAATTTTTGAAGTTTATTAAATAAATAAAATATAAATTTTATTATTTAATCTTGGTATTATCCGAAGGAGGAGTCACTAGGCCGATCCGAGTTACGCCCAGCGTACACTCGTACGCCCAGCGTACTCGAGGCCTAGGCCTCGGATCGTCCACGTCACCCCTATGCGAGGCTATGCCCCGTCCCATCCGAAGGTCCGAGGCAGTCGAGGAGGCGGTCACGCATGACGCACGTGTACGCCCAGCGTGCCGAGGCGGTTCCCACCCCCTATAAAAGGGATGCGATGGTTCCGAAGAAAGGGCTCAATTTCTCTCAACTTTCTTGCATTTTTGCATTGTTTTCCGTGCACATACTATCTCGAAGCCCCGGTTTCCTTGCTCAAGTCCCGAAGGTCGTTCGTGCTCCCGAGATTCCCGAGAATCCTGAGAAAATCCGCTTTCTCGAGTCGAAATTCTGCTTGGTTTTCATCTCGCCTTCTCCGATCTTTCAAGTGAGTTCATACCCTTATAATCCACACTTTTAAATGTTTTATAAATGCTTTTATATGCTTCTAAGGGGGAAGTACAAGTAAAACACACGATTATTATCGTGTGTTATATAAAGTTTCATTATACACTTTTTATCAACGGAATCATATGTGATTTATAACTATTATAGGGAAACTTTCGTATGCAAAATATATCACGATAACATCATATCTTTTGAAATGAAAAATGTTGTTATATATGTATAAATCAAACACTCTGCTTATACTGTATGTATATGTGTCCATCTTAGGCTCTATAAAAATTATACTTTTCATAACAAGTGAGCATTTCACTAGGGATTACTATACAAACGAGATACACTTTTAGAAAACTATAATAGGTATAGTTTTACAAGAACATCACGAACTTTTACATACTAGAAACACTATTTTCAAGAAGTCACTTTCACATACAAGAACAAACGAACATTTTCACACGTAAATCTATTTTATACTAAGTTTTGTGAGACATTAACTTCACGTACGTTCGACTACACATTTCAAGTCCTGTATTATATACCAGAATCTCTTGGAGGGGGAGCATGGTGTTTTTGTATAGATCTATACGGGCTTGACAACCCCGCGCCCTGACTGTTAGCTACAGTACACCATTTAGGGTGACAAACGTCAGAACATTCCAACGCCTAAAGAACGTTGTGTATAGGCATTTCTAGTCAATAGCATGGTTATAAAACTCACATGGGGTATTAAAAATACATTGATTTATGGGGTTTTTCAGATGTATTGGCAATTTTATACGTACATACATTTTCTAGAAACAAACATTGGTCTTGATAGAAGGCTACATTTATGCTAGTAGAAAATATGGGATTTTCTAGGAACAAACAAACAAAAACAAAACATTTAATTTCATACAAACGTTGTCATTTAATACTTATGAAACTCACCAGCTTAAATATTGATCTACTCTTTCAAAACTACTTGTATGTCCCAGGGATTCAGTAATTACAGGTAACAAACAGCTTTTGAAGAAGGGACACTGCGGCGCCAGTTTAAATTCATATTTTGGCATCATATTGTAATTGGTTTTGAACATGTACCTTTTAACAATGTAAACTTTCAATTATATATATGATGGTTGTATTGCTTTCTTTACTATGTATTCATTTGTTACGTTACCACATGAAGTCATCCGCCCCTTAACGTTTCCGCCGTTCTGGTTTGGGGGTGTGACAATAACACCCATAGGTATATATTGTTATAGTGTTATGCCCTCTGGTTTAAAAATACAAGGGTAAGTTACCAACGATTGGTGAATAAAATGGTCGAAGACAAAGTGGGGGACACCATGGAAGTATACATTGATGACATATTGGTTAAATTGAAAAGAGCTGAAGAGCACCTTAGGAATCTTGATGGATCCTTCGACATACTAAATGGATACAAAATTGAAAAGAGTTGAAGAGCACCTTAGGAATCTTGATGAAAAGAGCTGAAGAGCACCTCCACCATTGGAGCCAACAACAAAGTCTATGCCCTCCCTACGGCATGTGCCGAGACTTCTACAATGTCCGCGGTGGAGGTTCAGCCGATCTGGCACTCCCAGTCATGGTGGGCAAACTAGCCAACCAGTCCTACCAATCCGGAGTTCAAGCTAGCCGGATTCGGGAAGTCAACGTGGAAGTACAGGTTCACACTTCCGACATCCGTAGGTTGGACAGAGCTCAAGACAATTCCCAGCTCCAAATCGAAGCATTCCAAGCGCAAATGGTTGCAGCCCTCTCCGAATTGAGAGAACAACAAGTCGCCTTCGATAGGCGTCTCATGGAATCAAAGCAATCGGATGCAGATTCAAGCTCCAAGCGCAACCCACGTCGCAAGTAGTGCTTGCCAAAATCCCAAATTTTGTTATAATATAGGACCTCGGCTAAAAGTCTTAATTTCTTAAACTTTGTAACCGGAGACCCTATTAAGGGTCAAATTTTCATGATCGTTGTATCAACTATTATATTAATATAATTGGCACGCTATTATTACTACGTTAAGTATTTCGTTCAATCCTTAAACTATTATGGAGAAACCATATGCTTGTTTCATTTATTCGGATTTACGAATAACTTTCATCCTTCTATCTTTAAAACTTATACTATCATCTGCTGCTGAATTATAACGAATTAGTTCATGAGACACATTCATTTCTATGCTAGGAAATTCTTACCGTTGTCTTTTCAATATATAGTTGAAGGATGCCTCTACGTAGAAACCCGAGACGAAACAACGGTGGGGAAGCACCGATACCACCACCGCCTCCACCTCCTTAATTTGATGCTGCCATGTTCCAAGCAGCAGTCACCGCAGCTATAGCGGCTGCCATGTCACAGATCAATACCCCTGTTACTACTGGTTCGGGAATTGGCACACTTCCTTCCAACCATGGCGAGAGTCATGGGCAACCCCGAGAATGCACCTATAAGCACTTTACGAATGCCAAACCCTGGATGCTTAACGGGGCAGGAGGTGTGATGATTTTGAGGCAGTGGATTGAAAGGACAGAACCAATCTTTGAAATATGCTCTTGTCTCGAGCACAGCAAAGTTAAGTTTGCCACTTTCACGCTTACTGATAGAGCTTTAACTTGGTGGAATGGCCACGTTAAGGTACTTACTCTGATAGTGGCGAATTCAATAAGCTGGGAGAGCTTAAAAACCATGCTGATGAGAGAATACTGTCCACGAGGAGAGATTCAAAAACTCGAACATGAACTCTGGACTCTTGGAATGATTGGTACCGACATAGCAACTTAAACCAACAGATTCTGCGATCTAGCAATCCTTTGTCCAGATATGATTGCTCCTGAGAGCAAGAAAATAGAGAGATACATTTGGGGACTGTCGCCCCAAATTCAGTCAAGCGTGCTAGCTTCAAAACCTGACACTTTTGAAAGCGCCAAAGAGCTGGCACAATCTCTTATTGATCACGAAAGTCATCAGAACTCGACAATTTCTGCACCAGAACCACAAAAGGGAAACAACAACAACAATAACAAGAAGAGAGGATGGAATAAAGGGAAGGGTGGGTCTTCCCAAGAATCCTCGAAGAAACAACAACTAGTTACAGTGGATGCTGCTGATGTACCTACTACCGTTCCTACAAATCTCTACCCAACAAAGCCTTATGTGGGTAACTTTCCAAAGTGCACCAAATGCACTTACCACCACCATGGACCTTGTCAGGAAATGCAGCGCTCCAACTGCAACAGAAAGGCACACACTGTCCATTTCTGCAAGGCCCCCGTAAAGCTGATCACTCAAGTTCCCAACGCTGGTGTAGGCCAAGCTTGCTACAGTTGTGGCAAGGTGGGCCACTACAACAGAAACTGCCCGAAGGCAGCAAATACCGGTGGGGTGGGACGAGTTTTGGCTATAGGCCACGAAGAAGCCGTAGCTGATCCTACAGTAGTTGCTGGTACGTTTCTTCTCGATAATTCATATGCATGCATACTATTCAATAGTGGAGCAGAGAGAAGCTTCGTAAGTCAAAACTTTGTTCACTTACTTAAACATAAACCTAGCATGTTAGAAAAATCATTTACTATAGAAATGGCAAACAGAAAAACGGAAAACACTAACTGCATATACATGGGTTGTACATTAACTTTAGACGGTCATTCTTTCTCAATCAACCTCATGCCGGTCCAAATTAACAGTTTCGACGTCATAGTCGGCATGGATTGGTTAAGTTTCCTTCGTGCCGACATCATGTGCTTTGAGAAAGCAGTTCGTCTTAATCTCCCTAACGAAGAAACGTTAGTGATTTACGGCGACAAATCAAGTACAAACCTTCACATCATTTCGTGCATCCAAGCTTGAAAGTGTTTGCGGAAGGATCATCATGCATTTCTTGCACACATTGTCGATACGAGTCAGGAAGTAAAGGACATTAAGAGCATTCCAGAAGTACGCGACTTTCCCGATATCTTTCCAGAAGAACTACCGGGATTACCACCACAACGTCAAGTCGAGTTCAGAATCGACTTAGTTCCAGGGCTACCCCAGTAGCAAAATCGCCTTATCGTCTAGCACCAGCAGAGATGCAAGAACTTTCCAGTCAGCTTAACGAACTCCATCAAAAAGGATTCATTAGACCAAGTTTCTCACCTTGGGGAGCACCGGTCTTGTTTGTAAAGAAGAAAGACGGATCGTTTCGTATGTGCATTGACTATAGAGAACTGAACAAACTTACTGTCAAAAATCGTTATCCTCTGCCCCGCATTGACGACCTATTTGATCAACTTCAAGGAGCAAACTACTTCTCGAAGATAGATCTACGATCCGGATATCACCAATTACGAGTACTAGAGGAGGATATTCCCAAGACAGCCTTTCGAACCCGTTATGGACACTACGAATTTGTAGTGATGTCGTTCGGATTAACCAACAAACTTGTGGTATTCATGGACCTAATGAATAGGGTGTGTCGTCCTTACTTGGATCAGTTCGTCATCGTCATCATCGATGATATACTTATCTACTCCCGAAGTAAGGAAGAGCATAGTCAGCACCTACGAAAAGTCTTAGAAACATTACGATCGGAGAAGCTCTATGCGAAGTTCTCTAAATGCGAATTTTGGATTCGAAGAGTCGAATTTTTGGGCCACGTTGTTAGCGAGAAGGGGATACGCGTGGACCCCACTAAAATTAAGGCCATTGAGAACTGGTCGGCACTGAAGACACCTACAGAGATTCGTCAATTTCTAGGTCTCGCTGGCTATTATCGCAGGTTCATAAAGAACTTCTCTAGCATTGCGAAACCTCTTACTACATTGACCCAGAAAGGCGTGGCCTTTGACTGGGAAGCAAAACAAGAGAAGGCGTTCCAAGAACTGAAACTGTAACAGCCCGGAATTCCAGGTATCGTTATATTTATGATTTTTGGGTGTTTTAAGAGGGGACTCGGCGAGTTGGAGCTCAGACTCGCCGAGTAGGATTGCGGATCTAGTCGCGGGTTCGCGACTGGACTCGACGAGTCCGGATATGGACTCGGCGAGTCCGCGCTGTTTAGCGAAACCCTAACCGTCCAGATTTGGGACATATATAAGGGGCCTTATGGCCGTCATTGTTCACCCTAGTCCTGTGAGTGAAACCCTAATTCGATTGTGAGCATCTGGAGCAAGGTAGAAGACCATTATTGATCTTGGAAGTGTTATTTTGCAAGGAGGAGGAGGCTTGGTTAAGGGAACAACAGGAGAAGCCATATTCTGAGGGTTGGGGACACAGAGCAACGTTATTCAGGTAATATTTCGAGTTGTTCCCTTCTATGTTGATGTGTATATGGATTTAGGATTTATTGAACCCTTTTGTGACTAGATTGAGTGTTTCCTTAGTCCCCCAAGCGATTGGAACCCTATATTGGGACCCTTGGAAGTCCAGAATGTCCCATGCCTGAGCCTTTCGGGAATCAATGGAGGTTTTGGATTGGAATCCTTATGCCTTAGGTCAAAACGTAAATTATGAGTCATGGGGTGTATTATGAGCACCGAAATGAGGACTTTACGTGATGAACCAGTCTAGGAAGGCCAGACCTATGAATTGCCGGAGCAAATCTGACCTTAGAAAGCAGCTTGAGCGGTTACATGGCATGGACTCGCCGAGTCCGATGAACAGACTCGACAAGTAGCTTGAAGATTGCCTTAGAGTGGTCCTGTCTGGGTTATGAGTTGGATCGGTGAGTCAGGGCGAGTTAGAGAGGGTTAACAGGTGGTCTGAGTCGAACTGGGACTCGCCGAGTTGTTCTTCAGACTCGGCGAGTTGAGTCGGGGTGGCCCCGCGATTCTTCCAGGAGGAACTCGTCGAGTCAGGGGGGATACTCGACGTGTAGAAAGGGAATCTTAGAGAATTGGTGAGAACGTTTAGACTCGCCGAGTCACCCTAGCACTCGCCGAGTCCTGTCAAAGTTGACCGTTGACCGTTGACCGTTGACCAGAGTGGACCTGTATTGACTTCTTAGGGATAGTCAACATTAGAGATATAAAGTGTTAACTAGGGACATTATGATGTTATAGGAGGATTAGAGCTCGGAGAATCGGGCACGAGGGATTCCCAGGTTGTGAGATATCGAGACACGCGAGGTGAGTCTTCTCACTATACTTTACCTTGAGTAGGTAACCAGAGTTATATGATAGAGTATTTGTATGCTATGTATGTTATGTGTTGCACTGCATTCTTCTATGTGATTTATGCTATGCTTGTTTACAGAGTTAGAACCTGAGGGTTCACAGAGTATGGGTGCACGGACCCACAGAGTTATAGCCTCGAGTGGCTAATATGTGTTATATGGTATTTTGGGGAACTCACTAAGCTTTATGCTTACATTGTTGGTGTTATTTGTTTCAGGTACTAGTGAGGATCGCGGGAAGGCGCCGACCTGATCAGTGCACACACGCGGGATTTTTATATTATGTGATCTTGGGGTTTTTATATATGTTATGAAATGAATTACAAACAATGATGTTTTTTATGAATATTAAATGAAGTTTGTCTTTATGAAATGCGAAAAATTATTTTTAAATTCTTGGCGTTACAATTTGGTATCAGAGCCTTGGTTTGAGGGATTCGAGTACACCTTCGGGCGTATTTTAACTCAAACTGAGGATTTGAGATGTAATTTTCAAATGATTAAAAGATTTTTGAAAAGACGCAGAGCAAGAGATGTGTGTACGATCAGTCCGCGCCCGAACGGTGATTTCCCAAAATACCCTTACATTATGTGATGTTAATATTGACATGATGTATCTGCATGCTAGAGTAGGCTAGGCATTGCTACTAGGAATAGATTGGCCTGATTTGTGATGCCTTAGTCTAGGGAGAGGTGAGCTGCTATGAGATGCTTGAGAGTGAGTAGGTAGCAGCGAGGGACTTATGATAGATATATTAAAGAGTGGTCTACGCATGATAGAGTACTTGAGACCTGGAATCCGAAGAGGAGGACTTGGAGTGTATTCTGTTGCAGTGCGGACAGTAGTATTGGGCCCGTACTACTGGAAGCACCTGAGCGGGGTGCAGCCCAAGTAAAAATCTTTGGAATGCCAAGAATCAAGGAGGAAAGAGTTGTTGAGTGTGAGTGTGTTCATGGGGATTCTAAATTTATTGTATGTCGTATTTCAGCGGTAGATCATGGTGAGGACACGTTTCACGTCCGAGAGCAGTGGTACCAGTGAGGAGGATATCCGCCGGATCATCCAGGAGGAGGTAGCTGCAGCCATCAGGGCAGAGATTCCGGAGATGTTTGGGTCCATAAAGACCACGCTGATTGAGACGTTCGATGAGCATTATGCGGCTCTTACTGAGGCTGCTGCTGCAGCGGCTACCGCAGCGGTGACTGCTGCAAGGCCGCAGGGTGGGGACGCGTTACTATTCCGGGAATTCAGCAACACAAAACCACCAGAGTTCGATGGGACCCCGGGTCCGGTGGCAGCGATGAGGTGGATATCTGATATTGAGGGGTGCTTCTTCACTTGCTCGTCTCCTGAGCATTTGAAGGTCCGATTCGCGCTGAACCAGCTTCGCTTGGGAGCGAAGGACTGGTGGAAGTTTGCAACGGCGCATTATACGCCTGCCGAGCTTTCTGTGGTGACCTGGGAGAGGTTCACCACCATGTTTCGAGATGAGTACGTTCCCCAGGTGGAGAGGGAGCGTTTAGCACAGGAGTTTCTGACCCTCAAGCAGGGTACTGAGTCTGTTACAGCAATCACGAGGATGTTCCACGAGAGGGCGATGTTCTGCCCTGAGCACGTGCCCACTGAGCAGGCACGTATGAGCCGCTACTTGAGCGTCTTGAGGCGGGATATTCGGGAGTTCGCTGCAAACTCCTCGTACTGGACATTTGCCGAGCTTCAGGCAAATGCCCGGAAGAGGGAGATCGAGCTTGAGACTCAGGCCAGGGAGGAGGCGGAGTCTCAGGGGAGGGATCGGCGACCGGTACAGTCGCAGCCGGCCGCCAAGCGGGCCAAGCCTGCTGATCCCAGACCAGGGAGCCAGAAGGGCCGCACTTGCGGAAAGTGCGGCAAGGGGCATGACGGAGTTTGCCGAGCGGGGTCTTGCTACAAATGTGGCAAGGAGGGGCACATGGCCAAGGACTACCCCAAGGGGTTTGCAGTGTGCTTTCACTGCAACCACACTGGACACCGGAAGGCTGAGTGTCCGCAGCTGCACGGAGCACCTCAGGGATCTGCTCCTGCCGCCATCAGAGCTACAGAGAGTCGGCCTATGAAGACCGAGGCACCGAGAGCTCGAGGGAGAGCCTTCCAGCTGACTGCGGAGGAAGTCCGCGCTGCGCCTGATGTGGTGGCTGGTACGTTTCCTTCATGTATTTATATTGATGTTGAAATATTATGCTTATACTAGGTTATGCGTAGGTACCTTCCTTGTGAATTCTGTGCCTGCTTTAGTGTTATTTGACTCGGGTGCGAGTCGGTCTTTTGTATCTCTGGCCTTTAGTCAGCATATCAGTGTTAGTCGTGAGGCATTGAGTCGGCCTCTGAGAGTTTCCATAGCTGATGATAGAGTGATTTGTGCCCCGGGGGTTTTCCGGGGATGTGTGTTAGAGATTTTTGGGGTTGAGTTTCCGATTGACCTAATTCCTATCGCGATGGGTGATGTCTGTGTCATTGTGGGCATGGACTGGTTGAGCCGATTCAGCGCAGTCATCGATTGCGAGCGTCAGCTGGTGACTATACGAGACCCTAGTGGGGGAGTTCTTTCGGTGTACGGCGAGGGTACGCGTTCGGGATCAGCCTTTTGTTCGGCCGCCAGAGCGAGGCAGTGTCTACAGCAGGGCTGTAAGGGTTTTGTGGCGTATGTGATGGATACGCGAGCGACTTCCGAGAGACCGAGTTCAGTTGAGGAGGTATCGGTGGTGCGTGAGTTTCCAGATGTCTTTCCCGAGGAGCTGCCGGGAGTACCTCCTGTGAGGCAAGTGGAGTTTGGTATTGATTTGATTCCGGGAGCCGCGCCTATCGCTAAGGTGCCTTATCGTCTTGCACCTCCAGAGATGCAAGAGTTATCCTCGCAGCTTCAGGAGTTGTTGGGGAAGGGATTCATTCGGCCGAGCAGCTCGCCGTGGGGAGCACCTATTCTGTTCGTCAAGAAGAAAGATGGTTCACACCGGATGTGCATTGATTACCGGGAGTTGAACAAGTTGACGGTCAAGAACCGTTACCCATTACCGAGGATCGACGATTTATTTGATCAGTTGCAGGGAGCATCTTGGTTTTCCAAGATCGACTTGAGGTCGGGATATCATCAAGTGAAAGTGCGGGATGAGGACGTACAGAAGACAGCATTCAGGACGCAATATGGGCATTATGAGTTTGTGGTGATGCCTTTTGGGCTCACCAACGCCCTGGCTGTATTCATGGATCTCATGAACAGGGTATGTAGGCCGATGTTGGATCGGTCAGTGATTGTATTTATCGATGATATTTTGGTGTATTCGAGATCTAGAGAGCAGCATGAGGAACATTTGAGGGAGGTCCTTGGGGTTTTGAGATCGGAGAAGCTTTATGCAAAGTTCTCCAAGTGTGACGTCTGGTTGCGGGAGGTCCAATTCCTAGGACATGTTGTTAATCAGGAAGGGATATTGGTCGATCTGGCCAAGGTTGAGGCGGTGATGAGTTGGGAGGTGCCGAAGTCACCCTCTGAGATCAGGAGTTTCCTTGGATTGGCAGGGTATTATCGGAGATTTATTAAGGACTTCTCCAGAATTGCAGTGCCACTCACTAGATTGACCCGAAAGGGGGTTGCATTCTCATGGGGACCCGAGCAGTAGACCTCTTTTGAGACACTTCGCCAGAGATTGTGCGAAGCCCCGGTGTTAGCTCTCCCGGAAGGGATGGAGGATTTTGTAGTTTATTGTGATGCATCTATTTCAGGGTTGGGTGCAGTTCTGATGCAAAGAGGGCATGTAATAGCATATGCATCGAGGCAGCTGAAGCCTCACGAGACGAGATATCCCACGCATGATCTAGAGCTAGGGGCGGTAATGTTCGCCCTCAAGATTTGGAGTCACTACTTGTATGGGGTTCGTTGCACGATATACACGGACCATAAGAGTTTGAAGTACTTGATGGACCAGCCCAACCTAAACATGCGTCAGAGGAGGTGGTTGGATGTGGTCAAGGATTATGATTGCGAGATCCTGTACCACCCGGGCAAAGCTAATGTGGTAGCAGATGCGTTGAGTCATAAGGGGGAGAGCACTCCACTACGAAATGTATGTTTGAGGTTGACCGTGATAGCTCCAGTACTGGATGACATTCGTGGGGCACAGTCTGAGGCTATGCAACCGGAGATGCAGAAGAGAGAACGGGTCGTTGGTTTGGTTTCAGAGTTCGTTACTGATGTTCGAGGGTTGATGACCTTTCAGGGTCGGATTTGGGTACCGTTTGTGGGCGGTACGTGTACTACTTTGATGGAGGAGGCACATCGATCGAAATTCTCGATCCATCCCGGGGCTACAAAGATGTATTTGGATTTGAGGAGAGAATATTGGTGGCCCTGCATGAAGAGGGACGTCGCGTGGTTTGTCGAGAGGTGCTTGACCTGCCGTAGGGTTAAGGCCGAGCACCAGAGACCGCATGGCAAGTTGCAGCCATTGGAGGTTCCCGAGTGGAAGTGGGAACAGATCACTATGGATTTCATCACCAAATTGCCGAGGACTGCCAGAGGAGTTGATGCAATTTGGGTGATTGTAGACAGATTGACGAAGAGCGCTCACTTCCTTGCCATTAGTGAGAGTTCTTCAGCAGAGAAATTGGCGGAGGTGTATGTAGTATCTCGGCATGGGGTGCCGATCTCGATTGTTTCAGATCGTGATGTGCGTTTCACTTCTAGGTTCTGGAAGAAATTTCATGAGGAGTTGGTTACTAGATTGCATTTTAGTACCGCATATCATCCCCAGACAGACGGTCAGAGTGAGCGGACGATTCAGACGCTCGAGGACATGCTTCGGGCGTGTGTGTTGGATTTTGGGGGTAGCTGGGATGCATATTTGCCCTTGGCGGAGTTTTCCTACAACAACAGCCATCATTCGAGCATCGGTATGCCACCCTTTGAGCTGTTGTATGGTAGGAGATGTCGGACCCCCATTTGTTGGGGAGAGGTGGGACAGAGAGTGATGGGTAGTACAGAGATCGTGCTTCAGACGACAGAGCAGATTCAGCAGGTTAGACAGAGGTTATTGACCGCCCAGAGCCGACAGAAAAGTTATGCAGACAGACGCCGATCCGAGCTTGAGTTTCAGGTCGGCGACTTCGTACTCCTGAAGGTCTCTCCTTGGAAAGGAGTGATTCGATTCAGGAAGAGGGTCAAGTTGGGGCCCCGGTATATTGGGCCTTTTCGTGTGATTGTGAGGGTAGGCCGGGTGGCCTACCATTTGGAGTTGCCAGCGGAATTGAGTCAGATCCACGACACTTTTCATGTGTCGCAATTGAGAAAGTGTATAGCCGATGAGTCGGCAGTGGTTCCATTAGAGGACATTCAGGTGGATGCGAGCCTGAATTATGCCGAGAGACCAGTGGCCATCAGAGATCGGAAGATCAAGGTTCTGAGGAATAAGGAGATACCTCTGGTGCTAGTTCAGTGGCAGCACCGGAAAGGATCGGAAATGACCTGGGAGCCAGAGCGTGAGATGCGAGAGCAGCATCCGGAGCTATTTTCAGAGTGAGACTTCGAGGGCGAAGTCTAGTCCTAGTGGGGGAGAGTTGTAACAGCCCGGAATTCCAGGTATCGTTATATTTATGATTTTTGGGTGTTTTAAGAGGGGACTCGGCGAGTTGGAGCTCAGACTCGCCGAGTAGGATCGCGGATCTGGTCGCAGGTTCGCGACTGGACTCGACGAGTCCGGATATGGACTCGACGAGTCCGCGTTGTTTAGCGAAACCCTAACCGTCCAGATTTGGGACATATATAAGGGGCCTTATGGCCGTCATTGTTCACCCTAGTCCTGTGAGTGAAACCCTAATTCGATTGTGAGCATCTGGAGCAAGGTAGAAGACCATTATTGATCTTGGAAGTGTTATTTTGCAAGGAGGAGGAGGCTTGGTTAAGGGAACAACAGGAGAAGCCATATTCTGAGGGTTGGGGACACAGAGCAACGTTATTCAGGTAATATTTCGAGTTGTTCCCTTCTATGTTGATGTGTATATGGATTTAGGGTTTATTGAACCCTTTTGTGACTAGATTGAGCGTTTCCTTAGTCCCCCAAGCGATTGGAACCCTATATTGGGACCCTTGGAAGTCCAGAATGTCCCATGCCTGAGCCTTTCGGGAATCAATGGAGGTTTTGGATTGGAATCCTTATGCCTTAGGTCAAAACGTAAATTATGAGTCATGGGGTGTATTATGAGCACCGAAATGAGGACTTTACGTGATGAACCAGTCTAGGAAGGCCAGACCTATGAATTGCCGGAGCAAATCTGACCTTAGAAAGCAGTTTGAGCGGTTGCATGGCATGGACTCGCTGAGTCCGATGAACAGACTCGACGAGTAGCTTGAAGATTGCCTTAGAGTGGTCCTGTCTGGGTTATGAGTTGGATCGGTGAGTCAGGGCGAGTTAGAGAGGGTTAACAGGTGGTCTGAGTCGAACTGGGACTCACCGAGTTGCTCTTCAGACTCGGCGAGTTGAGTCGGGGTGGCCCCGCGATTCTTCCAAGAGGAACTCGTCGAGTCAGGGGGGATACTCGACGTGTAGAAAGGGAATCTTAGATAATTGGTGAGAACGTTTAGACTCGCCGAGTCGCCCTAGCACTCGCCGAGTCCGGTCAAAGTTGACCGTCGACCGTTGACCAGAGTGGACCTGTGTTGACTTCTTAGGGATAGTCAACATTAGAGATATAAAGTGTTAACTAGGGACATTATGATGTTATAGGAGGATTAGAGCTCGGAGAATCGGGCACGAGGGATTCCCAGGTTGTGAGATATCGAGACACGCGAGGTGAGTCTTCTCACTATACTTTACCTTGAGTAGGTAACCAGAGTTATATGATAGAGTATTTTTATGCTATGTATGTTATGTGTTGCACTGCATTCTTCTATGTGATTTATGCAATGCTTGTTTACAGAGTTAGAACCTGAGGGTTCACAGAGTATGGGTGCACGGACCCACAGAGTTATAGCCTCGAGTGGCTAATATGTGTTATATGGTATTTTGGGGAACTCACTAAGCTTTATGCTTACAGTGTTGGTGTTATTTGTTTCAGGTACTAGTGAGGATCGCGGGAAGGCGCCGGCCTGATCAGTGCACACACGCGGGATTTTTATATTATGTGATCTTGGGGTTTTTATATATGTTATGAAATGAATTACAAACAATGATGTTTTTTATGAATATTAAATGAAGTTTGTCTTTATGAAATGCGAAAAATTATTTTTAAATTCTTGGCGTTACAGAAACAGGCTTTGTGCACCGCACAAATACTATCCCTCCCTGAAGGGATAGAAGATTTCGTAGTGTATTGCGATGCATCAAACCAAGGACTTGGTTGTGTTCTTATGTAAAGAGGGAAGGTTATTGCTTATGCCTCCCGTCAGCTTAAGATACACGAAGTAAACTATACAACACACGGTCTTGAGTTAGGAGCAGTGGTATTTGCTCTGAAGATCAGGAGACACTACTTGTACGGAACAAAGAGTACTATCTTCACCGACCACAAGAGCCTTCAACAAAATTTCGATCAGAAGGAGCTCAACATGCGACAACGAAGATGGGTCGAACTACTCAATGACTATGAATTTGAAATTCGTTATCATCCTGGCGAGGCCAATGTAGTAGCTGACGCCCTCAGTCGAAAAGAATGCACCGGTCGGAGAGTCAAATCTCTAACTATGACTATCCATTCCCACTTATCCACACAAATTAAGGAGGCTCAACTGGAAGCTTTGCAACCTGAAAATGTGGCGGGTGAATCCCTGAGAGGAATGGAAAAGAATCTAAAAATCAAGGGTGGCGGAGCATATTATCTCATGGACCGTATCTGGACACCGAAACATGGTGGTTTCAGAGACGTAGTCATGACCGAAGCACACAACATGAGATATTCCGTTCACCCAGGTTCAGATAAAATGTATCTGGATCTTAAGAAACTGTACTGGTGGCCTAACATGAAAGCAGAAATTGCTACCTTCGTAAGTGAATGTCTTACTTGCGCTAAGGTTAAGGTCGAGTATCAGAAACCTTCAGGATTACTACAACAACCGGAGATACCGGAATGGAAATGGAAACGGATTACTATATACTTCATAACCAAGTTGCCCAAGACGACGGGTGGACTCGATACCATATGGGTCATCGTCGATAGGTTGACCAAATCCGCGCATTTTCTACCAATCAAGGTGACTGACAAGATGGAAAGGCTTACAAGAACTTACATAAGGGAAATAGTGTGACTGCACGGTGTTCCGATATCCATTATCTCCGATAGAGATAGTAGATTCACTTCAAGGTTCTAGCAGTCACTACAAAGTTCCCTGGGGACTAGGCTAGACATGAGTACAGCCCACCATCCACAAACAGACGGGCAAAGTGAGAGAACGATACAAACCTTAAAAGATATGTTGAGAGCCTGTGTGATTGACTATGGAAAGGCATGGGATATCCATTTACCCCTTGTCGAATTTTCATACAACAATAGTTATCATACGAGCATAAAGGTTGCTCCATTTGAAGCCCTCTATGGCCGTAAGTGTAGGTCCCCTCTGTGCTGGACTGAAGTTGGCGACACACAGTTAGCTAAAGGACGAGTTCCTGAAAGCAATCTCACCGGTCCGGAAATCATACGGGAAACGACAGAGAAGATCGTTCAGATTCGTGAACGGTTGAAAGCCTCTAGAGACCAACAGAAAAGCTACGGTGACCAAAGGAGGAAACCTTTGGAATTCCAGGTAGGAGACCGTGTTCTATTGAAGGTCTCACCATAGAAAGGCTTAATACGCTTCGGAAAGCGTGGAAAGCTAAATCCAAGATACGTAGGGCCTTTCGAGATTCTCGCCAGAATCGGCCCTGTAGCTTACAAGCTTAATCTACCACGTGAACTTAGTAACATACATCCAACCTTCCACGTCTCTAACTTGAAAATGTGTCTGTCCAATGAGACTCTTGTTATTCCACTCGACGAGATCGAGATCAACGAGAGCCTCAACTTTGTGGAAGAACAGGTAGAAATCATGGTCCGAGAGGTCAAACAAATGAAACAAAGTCGCATACCCATCGTGAAGGTTCGTTGGAACGCCAAGCGAGGACCTGAATTCACATGGGAATGCGAAGATCAGATGAAACAAAAGTAACCTCATCTTTTTCTCTGATTCACAAGTATCTTTCTTACTTTAAATTTCGGGACGAAATTCCCTCTAACGGGGGGATGATGTGACAACCCGATATTTCAACTCTATGTAATGACCTAAAAAGTCAAGTATTGTAACCACTTTTGATATAATGAAATTAACTTCGAAACTAAAATGTCCAAAAATCTCAAATTAATTACCTACTATGTTAGATGACATTAAACTGTGATCGTACGTAAAAAGAATGCCCAAATCTGACTCCGTTTAAAGAAGTTAGGATTTTTCCAAGTTCGGCTTAGCGACAGACAGCTAAAAACTCAAAACGAAGACCGAGTGACTTTTGGCCGGATTGACCTAAATGAGAACCGAAGGTCTCGACAATGGTTTTACAATGGTAAAAAGTCTGGCAAAAACAGACGTCAGATAATAAAGTTATGAATTTCTAACGAAATTTTCTTACCACGATCTTTTAAAACTAAATAATAAAAATAATTTCAAAATTTGTCGACAGAATCTAAACGAAAGTTGTAGAGAGTAGTCTCACCTACGCGTGGATTTAAAGAACGTCGAAAACGGAGTTCATATGAAGAAGATATGAATTTTTGAAGTTTATTAAATAAATAAAATATAAATTTTATTATTTAATCTTGGTATTATCCGAAGGAGGAGTCACCAGGCCGATCCGAGTTACGCCCAACGTACTCAAGGCCTAGGCCTCGGATCGTCCACGTCACCCCTATGCGAGGCTATGCCCCGTCCCATCCGAAGGTCCGAGGCAGTCAAGGAGGCGGTCACGCATGACGCACGCGTACGCCCAGCGTACCGAGACGGTTCCCACCCCCTATAAAAGGGATGCGAGGGTTCCGAAGAAAGGGCTCAATTTCTCTCAACTTTCTTGCGTTTTTGCATCGTTTTCCGTGCACGTACTATCCCGAAGCCCTGGTTTCCTTGCTCAGGTCCCGAAGGTCGTTCGTGCTCCCGAGATTCCCGAGAATCCTGAGAAAATCCGCTTTCTCGAGTCGAAGTTCTGCTCGGTTTTCATCTCGCCTTCTCCAATCTTTCAAGTGAGTTCATACCCTTATAATCCACACTTTTAAATGTTTTATAAATGCTTTTATATGCTTTTAAGGGGGGAAATACAAGTAAAACACACGATTATTATCGTGTGTTATATAAAGTTTCATTATACACTTTTTATCAACGGAATCATATGTGATTTATAACTATTATAGGGAAACTTTCGTATGCAAAATATATCACGATAACATCATATCTTTTGAAATGAAAAATGTTGTTATATATGTATAAATCAAACACTCTGCTTATACTGTATGTATATGTGTCCATCTTAGGCTCTATAAAAATTATACTTTTCATAACAAGTGAGCATTTCACTAGGGATTACTATACAAACGAGACACACTTTTAGAAAACTATAATAGGTATAGTTTTACAAGAACATCACGAACTTTTACATACTAGAAACACTATTTTCAAGAAGTCACTTTCACATACAAGAACAAACGAACATTTTCACACGTAAATCTATTTTATACTAAGTTTTGTGAGACATTAACTTCACGTACGTTCGACTACACATTTCAAGTCCTGTATTATATACCAGAATCCCTTGGAGGGGGAGCATGGTGTTTTTGTATAGATCTATACGGGCTTGACAACCCCGCGCCCTGACTGTTAGCTACAGTACACCATTTAGGGTGACAAACGTCAGAACATTCCAACGCCTGAAGAACGTTGTGTATAGGCATTTCTACTCAATAGCATGGTTATAAAACTCACATGGGGTATTAAAAATACATTGATTTATGGGGTTTTTTATATGTATTGGCAATTTTATACATACATACATTTTCTAGAAACAAACATTGGTCTTGATAGAAGGCTACATTTATGCTAGTAGAAAATATGGGATTTTCTAGGAACAAACAAACAAAAACAAAACATTTAATTTCATACAAACGTTGTCATTTAATACTTATGAAACTCACCAGCTTAAATATTGATCTACTCTTTCAAAACTACTTGTATGTCCCAGGGATTCAGTAATTACAGGTAACAAACAGCTTTTGAAGAAGGGACACTGCGGCGCCAGTTTAAATTCATATTTTGGCATCATATTGTAATTGGTTTTGAGCATGTACCTTTTAACAATGTAAACTTTCAATTATATATATGATGGTTGTATTGCTTTCTTTACTATGTATTCATTTGTTACGTTACCACATGAAGTCATCCGCCCCTTAACGTTTCCGCCGTTCCGGTTTGGGGGTGTGACAATAACACCCATAGGTATATATTGTTATAGTGTTATGCCCTTTGGTTTAAAAATACAAGGGTAAGTTACCAACGATTGGTGAATAAAATGGTCGAAGACAAAGTGGGGGACACCATGGAAGTATACATTGATGACATATTGGTTAAATTGAAAAGAGCTGAAGAGCACCTTAGGAATCTTGATGGATCCTTCTACATACTAAATGAATACAAAATGAAGTTGAATCCATCCAAATTCCAGTTTGAAATGAAGGCAGGAAAGTTCCTCGGCTACATGGTCACTAAGAGGGGAACAAAAGCAAGTTTGGAGTGGATCAAAGCCATAATCGATCTAGGATCCTAACTTCATCCAAGGAAATCCAAAGGTTAACAGGAAGAGTGTCAACTCTAAATAGGTTCATATCAAGATCCTCAGAGAGGTACGAACCCCTTTTATGACATCTTGAAGAAGAACAAGAGATTTAAGTGGTCCAAAGAACATGAATATGCCTTCCAAGAACTTAAGAGATATATAAGTTTAACACCCTTGTTGATGAAACCACTGGATAGGGAATCACTCCTTTTCTATCTTTCAGTATCATCAAATGTTGTTAGTGAAGTCATGTCCAAGGATCTTAAACGAGATCAACACACTATTTACTATGTAAGTAAAGGTCTCTTGGATCCTGAAACTGGGTACTCTTTCCTTGTAAAAATAATACTTGCATTAGTCACACCTTCCATCAAACTAAGACATTATTTTGAAACTCATACTTTACATGTCAAAACTAACTATCATATTAAGAATGTCATGAGAAAACCAAAAATGTCATGTAGGATGGCCAAATGGTCAGTGAACCTCAGCATATATGGCATCAAATATGAGCCAAGATCAACAATAAAGTCACAGGCATTAACAACTTTTTTAGACTGATTTCAGTGATGATCAACAACTTGAGGTAGAATTAGAAACTCAACAACTTAAAGAACAAGAAAACATACGGAAATGGACACTCTTTACAGATGGAGCATCCAACTTTAGAGGAACAAACATTTCTGGTTTTCTCATGACATTTTCTTTGTTTACTACACCCAAAATTGTCCCTAAAATAAGAAAAAAATATCATTTTCTTATAAATGTTTTCCTACTTTAAAACCCAAATTTTATCTCTTTCGAACATTGGGGTTCTGACTACTTACAGATCCCAATCAAATAATTGTTTATCTCAGATCTTTAAGATCCTAAAAAGTTTCTGTGAACCTTAAACTCTTTAGGATCCTAATCTTCTAAGAATCCTCATAAAAACCTACTTTAATCATATTTCTACAACCAAATCAACCACACAAAAAGATAGTAAAAGCAAGGCATGAAAATTACAAAGGGTTGCCCACCAACCTAGCGAAAAAGAAAAATAAAATTCTCCTACAAACCAAGATTTAAAATGGTTTTTAAATAAACTAATCAAACCTAATTCAAGGTTTGATCCCCACCAGCTGGGGTCTCCTCTGTTTCCTTCTCTCCATCTTTCTTATATTCCCCTTCTCCCTTCTTCTTCTTCTTCTTCTTCTTCTTCTTCTTCTTCTTCTTATCCACATGATCATGGATGACATTAACGTGCTTGCCAGTTAACTTGGCTAGGGTTCACGCCATCTAGCCACTTTCCATGATCATGCATTCTCCATATCCTCCACTAGCTTGAACTTTGCCTCCCAGACGGCTTCAACGATGCTACTCTTAACCTCAGCAATAATCTATTTGATCTTTAAGGCATGCTCATCCTCCTCTTCTACCTTCTCTTTGTTCTGATGCTCTACCCTCATTAGACGGTCCTTATTGGTTGCTTTCCAAATCTTATCCTGATCCTTCATAGAATGCTCAACCTCTTCCGCCCTGAGCCTCAGATCCTCAAAAGATCGAAAGATGTGATCATAAACCTGAAGAAAATTATACTTAATAGATTCAAAATCAAGGAAAAGAAAAGAAAGAAAGATGCAAAAATACTTACGGTTTGTGCAAAATAGACCAACTTCTTCATGGACTCCTCTACCAAAGGGAGATCCAAGGACTCAAATAATTTCCTTTTCTTGGAGCCAGGAGTTTTTGTGGTCAGATCAACCACAACCATCCTTGAGGGCGAGAGGATGATGTCTTCTCCTTCTTGACCACTAGTTGACCGCTAGACATGTCATCGTTAAGTTCTACAAGGGAGAAGTGAGCATTAGAACGCGTAGCCTTGGATCCTGAAAATTGCAAAGGATCATCACTAATTCAAGATCCTCAAACTAAAACAAGTGAAAAGAATGATCCTTACTAGTAGACATCAGAGCAGTGGTGGAAGAACCATCTTGGAAGCTAGAATGGTCAAGTTTGAAGGAACTTTCAGCCTTGGGAAAACCAAGATCTTCTGCTCGGTATCTTCAGCACTTGGAACAACTTCCTCGAATTTGAAGGCTTCGTTAAAAAAAGGAAGCATGAATTTCAGGATCCTTAACATAATAAAATAAACATCTACCATTTTTAATGCAGGTTTTTCGTAGGAGATCTCCACTGGGATAGAATCTTGCCTCACTAAGAAATATTTTTCTTTCCAAGCACCATCGTTTTGTTTCGATCTCAAAATAATATGTGATTTGTTAGTTTTGACTATAAATAGGAAAAGGGAAGACCTAAAACTTAAAAGATCATAGGTGTGGGCTAACTCGGAAAGACCAATATCAAGATCAATAGCATGATTTAATCGATCGATCCAGAAAATGGTCTTGCGGATCACAGGTATAACTTGGATATAGGAAATTTTGGTGACCTTAAAGAATTTAAAAACGATACCAGGAAAAGGGTAAGTCAAACCTAAAGAGAAATGATACTCAAGAAAGCAAACCCAAGTAGAGAAAATAAAATCAGGTTGAATCAAAGCATCAAAAGACTTAAAGATGGTACCAGCAGGAAAAACACCACTTGTTTTCAAAGATTCAATGCCCTAATTTCAAAAAGAGCAAGTATCCTCTTAAAACAAAATCTTTTGATCAATGAAGTCCCCGTCAGAAGAAGCAATGATGCTAGCGCAGGAATGGAGTAACTTTTTCCCATGATTAACGAACAGGAAAAATAAGAAGAATAGACCAAGAAGTTTACCTTCAAGATAACCGGTAACACTTGAAAGAGAGCTAGAAGAAGTAAGAGAAGATCGATAACAACTAACCCCTATTTATGCGAATGACAGAAGAGTGAGAAGTGATTTGACAACATAAACGTATCCTTTGAATGGAAATAATTCTAACCGTTGGAGTTTGAATTTCAAATTCTTTACTTCAACTTAATTAAAATTATACACTTTAAATACTTGAGATTAATTCAATTATCGTGAGAGTATAACTTGGGGGCAATTGTAAGGGGCCAAGATCCTCAAACCTATCCAAGATTCTGGATCTTGAAGAAATCTCAGGATCCTGAAACATACATCGGGATCCTTACCATCATCGTTATTATTTTTCTAAAAAAAATAACATATATATTTCTTATTTATTCTTTAAATGTTCAAAATTAGTCAACAAAAGACTCATCAACTCTGAAGAATCCTTTTAATCAGGCTTAAGACCCAGAAATACCAAGTCAAGGCAACATGCAAATAAAACTTCAACAGGATCGTAGGAATATCATACTTTTAGTTATTTCACCGAGGCTATATATACACTTGTAAAAGATACACAACGGACATGGTTTTTGGACAACGTAGACTCACTGATACACTTGTAGTCGTACTTTCAATCTCATTCCTACAACTTTCTTTTCAATCAATAAAATTAAACAAGGCAGGTAATCATTATCACCTCCCAAGGTTTTGTGTTAGGGATCTTAGAAAGGGTCAAGGCATTTCCTTGTAAATCACTTGTGTCATTTTGATTTTCAATCCTATATACAAATTCGTCACAATAGCACAGCCTCTCATAAAATTTGTTTGATGTTCCCTTAATCATTTTTCGACCAAAATAGTGGTAAGTCTAAGAAAGCGAAAAATCATATCCAAGATCTTCAATAAGAATTTAAGATCTTGAGTCGGTTCAACATGAAGCTAAATCCTTCAAACTAACATTTTGGTTTTAAAGTTGGAAAATTACTACTCTATATGGTAACAAAAATATATTTATTGGTAGAGTTACAACCTAGACTATCAGACATCATAACTCTAATGCATAATATCATATCTTACAACTAGGTATAGTATCTATCGATACATTATACTAAGGTTTCATGCTTTATACAACGATTGTTATTTATAGATATAAATATATTTTGGTATAGCAGATTGATAAGGATGTATCCCCCCTAAAACCTTTAAAAATAGTAAAATGGGGTCGTGA
Source organism: Lactuca serriola (assembly GCF_051521515.1). Taxonomy (NCBI): domain Eukaryota; kingdom Viridiplantae; phylum Streptophyta; class Magnoliopsida; order Asterales; family Asteraceae; genus Lactuca; species Lactuca serriola. Next base: position 201,424,730 of record NC_136410.1, read on the forward strand.
ACTCACCCTTGACGTGTGAGACCATTGGTGTAGGGTTGAATTGGCATCGGGACTCTGAGGACCTCTCCAAGGGTGCAACAGCTTCGAGAGTTGAGAGAAAGAGAGAGGCTTAGAAGGTGTGCTGAAATGGTTCTGCATTGCCTTCTATTTATAGGCATGAAATTTTGGTGTGCGCGGTGCAAGGATTTTGCGTGTCGCGCGTGATCATTGTGGCTCCATCCAGAGATGGCCATGTTCATTTCCCCAATTGTCCATTTCACTCGCAATCTACTTGAATCCAGTGTCAGATATGTGATGGGCATAGGTACACACTTCGTGCGCACGAAATGATTTTGTAAAAATCATAAATCTTTCGTGCGAGCTCCGATCTAAGCCCTTTATATATCTATGTAATGATCTCAAGGAGTACTACAATTCTCCTTTAGGTTGTTTTATCTGGTTTTGACTTTTATGGTATTGCAAAAATCATTCTTTGTCCTAAACATTATATCTCAAGGAGGACTACAAATCTCCTTTTTGCAAAAATCATATCTTTCTCATATGGATCCCGTATTTGGCATTATTTTTCCTAAACTTTATATCTCAAGGAGGACTATAAATCTCCTTTTTGCACTTTTAATCAAAACTCAACCAATCTCTAAGTACTGTTTTGACGTAATTAATTTTAATTATGCGGTTGATTTTTATTTTTATAAAATCTATAGCTCTCTATTCGGAGTCCAATTTTTATGAATTTTATATCCTCGGGATCATGTTAACGAGTACTTTCCAAATACGTTAACCAGCTTTGAAGACGGTACAACTTTTTGGATGCTTATTTTTTAGCCTAACAATCGATTTAAAAATAAATGTAACGATGCATTTGATTCTTATTATCTCATAACTCAAATATTACAATATTAAGCTATTACATCTATTTTTCCTACACTCTCCTAGTAGTGATTAGTGATGGAATCCTCTCTATTGTTACAAATAACAAACCGGTCATGCTTCGATATGTCTTTAAATCCACGGTTGGCTTGTCCAACAAAGGACTTAAGCAAGTACCGACTTCCATAGGAGCCTTTGCGTTTCAGAAATTCGTCATTCCAAACATTCAAGCAGATTTTGTGTATAGCTTTCTTGATTAATAAATATTCCTTCCCTGCTTTGACGAATGTACAGTCCCAAGAAATGATTAATCTTCCCCATCATGCTCATTTCAAATTGAATCTTCATTAAATCTTCAAATTCCTTTGACAACGAAGGGTCAGTAGAATCAAATATAATTCCATCGACATAAATTTGAACATGCCTTAGATGATCCCCTACTTTCTTTTAAAATAGAAAGGGATCAACTGATCCTTGCTTAAATTTAGCAATTTTCAAACAATTGGTTAGCGTAGCATACCAAGCATGAGGTGCTTGTTTAACCCACAAACTTATTTGGCAACGATATAACAATGATCAGGAAACTTATCGTTTACTTATCTAGGTGTTTTCTCAACATAAATCGCCTCTTTAAGTACACAATTGAAAAATGCGCACTTTACATCCATTTAATAGATGCCGAAATTCTTGTGAGTTTCATAAGCAAGAAAAATTTGTACGGCCTCAAGTCTTTCGAGATGGGCAAAGGTTTCATCGTAATCAATACCTTTAATGACTAATATTGCTTTACTGTGAACCATAGTACCTTCTTTATCCATTTTTTTAAAGATCCATTCTAAACTAACTGTCGAATCATTTTCAGTTTTTGGAATTAACCTCCAAACTTTGTTTCTCTTAAATTCAGCCAACTTGAGTTGCATTGCAACAACCCAATATGGATGTTCTAATGCATTCTTGACTATTTTAATTTGTTTTTTGAAATAAAAACATTAAACATGAAATATTCTTGATGAACATTAAGAACTTCATTCCTAGCTCTAACATATGCTCATGTTAAAACACCAGAATTAGGATCACTGAGAATTTGTTCTTTAGGATGATCCTAGTTCACTTCTCCATCGGAGGAAATGATGGTTCAAACTCCAAATGTGAATCTTAAAATGATTCTTCATATTCATACAATTCATCTGCAATGGAAATATTATCATTAACATCATCATTTTCATTAACTGGAGCAACGTTATCATCTTCAGTATTTGTTCCACTTGGCTCCCCTTCAGCCAATGGATTCGTTGAATGTTACTCCCCTTCAACACCATCTTGTGAAGGTAACGGCTCCTCTCGACTTAAGATTGAGAAGTCAAGTGATTCCCCTCCTCTTGAACTGATGTCTAAGTTTTCCCCCCTTTGACATTGACTATTGATGTTGATGATGAATCATCATTAGTTCATTCATCAGTTATTTTTGACTCATCAGAGTGCTTTGATTCTTCCGGAACTTGATTGTCTTCGAAATTGACCTCAACATCAATAGCCTTGTTAGTTATACCAAAGAGTAAATCAAAGTCAACATCGAAAGTAAGCATTTGGTCATATTCCTCATTCGACTAAAAAAAGAATGGATTTATTTGAAAATTCTTGTTCAACTTTTTTGATATGGTAATCGACAAATGTGATATTGAAAGTTTCTTCAACTCGTCGAGTTCGTTTGTTCATCACCCTATATGCTACAAAGTTATGCGAATATCCCAAGAAGATTCCTTCATCAGTTTTTGTCTAAAATCATAAAATATTACCTTTGATATTCATAATAAAGCATTTTCAACCAAAAACATGGAAAAATTTGACATTAGATTTCCTTTTGTTAATGATTTCATAAGGTGTGATGTTAAAGCGTTGATGAATGAATGAGCTATTTTGTGTAAAACAAGCTATAGAAATTCCTTCTATCCAAAAATATTAAGGTAGATTCGCATAAGCGAGCATCATCCTAGCCGCTTCGCACAATGAGCGATTCCTCCTTTCGACAACTTTGTTTTGTTGTGGTGTGTAAGGAGACGAAAATTTATGGGAGATTCCCAAATTCGTCAAAAATGAATCTAGAGCTTGATTCTTAAATTCAGTTCCATTATCGCTTTTGATCCTACGAACTTTCTTCTTCAAACTCATTTCAATATTTTTTATGAAGTCGATCATCACCTAAATTGTCTCTAATTCTGTCCAAGAAAGGAAACCCAAGTAAATCGTGAAAAATCATCGACAATAACTAGTATGTACTTCTTCTTATTGAGAGACTCAATAGTGGAAGGGCCACACAATTCAATGTGTAAAAGTTTCAACGATTCGAAAATCTTTGAATCAATTACGCTTGGATGACCTTGACGATGTTGTTTTCCCTATTCGCATGCTGGATATAAAGAATCAATGCAAATTTCAAAATAGGTAAACCACGAAGAAGATCATTTAAGACAAGTTTATTAAAAATTTTGAAGTTGAGATGAGAAAGTCTTCAATGCCAACGCTAGATGAGGTCAGAAGAAGCCTTCAATAGCAAGCAAATCGTGGGAATGCCAACTATAGGTTTAGGTCCAGAGTAAACATATCTCCTTTCCTCGTTGACTTTAACGAGATGTCCTTTGTTTCTTTATCCGATACCATACTTCCTTCTTCGTCAAAAAAACTTGATTCGCAATCGTAACGACAAGTTGGGATATGCTTATAAGGTTGTGCTTCAAACCTTCGACATAAGTGACCCTTTTTACAATAAACTTCCCATTTGTCACCTTCCCATATCCCTTGACTTTACATTTCTGATTGTTCCCAAACTTTTCCACTCCAGCATTCTCTATCTTCCTAAAATCTCTCAAATTTTCCTTCCTTCCTATCATGTGACGCGAGCATCCACTATCGATATACCAATTTTCATCATATTGCTCGTCACATAGTACGTACAATCATCCAGAGAGATTTAAGTCCCCAAGGATTTTTGGGTCCTTGGACATTAGTTTGGAATGTCATGCGCAATGTAAAACTAAAAATCCAACTATGAACTTTTGTTTTGATTTTGTCAATTAAATCAACTTCGTCAGATTTAGGCACATAAATATAATAATTTAATGGTGAATTTTTAACTTTGATTTTCTCTTTTTCAACCTTTTTCTCAGAAAATCAACATTTTTTGTTTTAACTTCTTTCCATTTTGAAGGCTTTGTTAATGATTCCTGTGACAAATTACTTCCACTCATTGATTCATTCAAATAATTCTCATAGGCCTTTTGGACTTGTTCTTGAGGATACTCCTTAGATTGAAATTTCTTTCATTTTCCTTCAAACCAATGATTAAAATTCTTCATCTCATTTTTGCCTTTGACAAAAGAAACATTCGATTTGTGCCTTGAGTCAGGATTTGGAAAACGTCGAACATCAGGTTTGAATGGAACATTTTTCTTCACAACGTTTGTCATTTTAGTAAAACGCATTTGTCGAAAAGGTTTTTGTGCTCTTTGTTGAAAACGATTTTGTTATTGATTTTGATATCCAAAACGAGATTCCTTTTGAAAAATCCTATTGTTTTGTGGCAAATTATTTTGATAATTTCTTTGAACATAGTTTTGATCCTTTTGAATTTGTTTCATTTTTAAACCTTGATTATTATTCAATTTTTGAGAAAAAACCATTTTGATTTTTGTTCTCAATAGTTTTGTTAACAATTTTTGAAGCAACTTTCGAAGGTACTTTTGAAGTATGAGTTTTAAATTTTTTTAGAAAACTTATTTTCCTGCCCTTGTGTTTATTTTTGTTTTAATTTCTTTTCTTTTGAAAATCTTTTCTTTTCTTCGAATAAGCTTTGTTCTCAGCTTTTTGTTTCGGAATTTCTTCTTTAGAAACAAATTTTTCTTCACCCATTTTGAAAGATTGAGTTTTCCTCTTTTGATTGTTTTAATTCATTTGGTAAATACTTCTCACAAGTTTCTCAGTTTTCCCTTCGACATCAGGCTTTGTGGTTTTCACAATCCAAAATCAATTCGTGTTCTTATTTTCTTTCAAAAAAGATTTTTGACTCTTTTGACGTTGAAAAACTTTTGAGCTTTGATTCAAATCATTTTCCACAACATTTTGGTTAGAGTAAAAACCTTAATCAGTTACTTTTGAATTATCTTCTTTTAGCAACTCATTAATTTTCAGATCGACATTGTCCCCATTTCCTATTGTAGCGAGAACTTGATTAGGAAGTCCTTTAATGAATGTTGGATAAAGAATCGAATTTTGTTCTAGAAAATGTTTTCCTTTTTCTTTCAAAATCTTTGTGAACTCCTCAGTATCCTAAAACACCGAGCTTTTACAACTCATTGAATTTCTTTTTCACAAGAATCATCATCAATGCCACTTTCATTGTTCGTTATGTCTTCAACAATAACTGATTCTTGAGAATCATTATCTTTGGTTGTCGCAAATGAATCATTGTTTAGATTCTTCGCTTAATCATCATTTTCTTTATCTTTAGCTAACGAAGTGACATTAATAACCGACTATTATGAATAGTCAACACATTCCTCTTCCTTAATTCACTGATATTGTTAGCATCATCTTCGATATCAGCAAAATTTTGTTGAGTGCTTTGTGTCGACTTCTCAGTTTTGTTCAAAATTCTCATTTGTTCGTTTTTGGCCAAAGTCTCATTCACAATATTAACCAATTCATCAACATTCAAACAATCATCAATACTGATAATACCATATGCATACGAATCATTAGGAACATTATCATAATCGGCTACCTTACTCTCACAATCAAAAGTAGTTTCGTGAACTAATTCACATTTTAAAATTATGAAGGGGAGTAACTTCCAATGTTGTTCCTTACATATGTCTGATGAATGATAAAGATCAGTTACTTTTCCATACAGACATTTAGCAGTATTGCAGTAAATATTTCTTTGCTTAACCAACATGCTATTGTCCATTCGTATAGAATCCCTATCAATCATAACATTTGTACTTTTTAACTCTAAGTCTTCTATCCTAGTGTTCATCTCCTTCGGATTATCTCTAGCTTCGTAAAGTAGAGTCTTAGTTTTCTCCACTTTTCTACTCATAGAAATCAACATGTCATTCAAGTAAGAGCAAGTATCATCAAAAATAGATCGAACATCATGGTAAGAATTCAAAGGAACTTTAAGAGAAACAAGAAGATCGTGTACCATCTCAGTCATCGGAGACTATGAAGTTGTGGTCATGAAGCACCTTCCAGTCAACTTCTCTTCCTCCTCTTCACTTTCTTCTCCTTTCTTCCTCTTCTCTCTTCTCTGACTCAGCCCAATCACTATCAACAAACTCTTCACCAACCATGCTCTTTTTTTCCGAACGACCTTCAACGTGATTTGCATACATACTACCATGAATAGGATGATGCATTTCTTCACCATCAGAGCCGTAGGACCATATTTGATATGTCCCTTGATCATCGTCAGCACCCTTCGTCACCAAGGAGAGATTCTTGGATTTTTCACGAAGTCCATATATCTTCATCGCATAGTACGCATCATCCTTCACTCTCTTTCATCTCCTCTTGCCTCCTTAGCATACAGTCTTTCTCACAATGATTATGCCCGTTACAATAGTTACAATTGTAAACGGAATCACCTTTCATATTCTTCCCTTCTTCTTTCTTCTCCACTTTCTAAACACCTTTTTGTCCCATGCTAGAGTTTGTCATTGGCTTCTTCTCATAAATGTTTTTGAAGTTTCCACTGATTGGATTTTTGTATAACTTCTTGACCCTATTATTGGATTAATAGGCAATAGCTGCGTCATCTAAGTTGAGTAGAAAACCTTCTTCATTTTCCTTTTCTTCTTCATCAGAACCATTATCTTTACTAGTTGTCTTTGAAACAAGTGCCATTGGACCACTAAAATTCATTATTTTGTTGCTCTTTTCAGTTATCTCCTTCACTTCAAACTCCTACACTTTTAAGGTATTATAGAGATTCGATAAAGAGTAGGTGTCAAAATTCTCCTGGTTCTTGATTATGAGACAAATATTCCTCCATTCCTTTCTCAGTCCCAAAATGAAGGTGACATTAAACTCCATAGTGGTATGAACAACTCCATATCTTCTACACTTAAAGATGAGATTATTTAATCTATCGTAATATGCTTCGATAGTCTCACTTTCCTTCTGCTTAAAATCGGCCAATTTTGACAAGCATTGCGTCACTGAGCTATTTATGGTTCTTGCATTCCCTTGGTAATTCTTCTTCAAATTATCCCAAATCTCTTTCGTTGTCTTGCAACCTCGAACCTAGTTGTAAAAAACTGATGGAAGAGCACCTCGTAGTTTACGGAAACATCTTTTATCATTTGTCTTCTTCTTAATGCCTTGAGAGATCATATCTTCAGCAGCAGCAATTTTGATAGATTGCCAAATATCCTCATCAAGCACATTGAGATAGTCTTCCATACGATCCACCCATTGATCATAATACTCTGGAAGAAACATTGAAACTTTTGTAGCAGATCCAAGCAGGTGTGCAAAATTCATCATGGTGTTGACGTTCAGATTTTCCATTTAATTGAGTATAAAAATGATTATCTTTGGAAAGAAAGATTTTGGATGCAAAATGATTGACAAAACAAACAAAAAAATCGTTTAATCACAACGATCGAAAGAAGAATTACGTTTTAACTTGTGGAATAATTGAATCAGAAAGAACGATTCAGTAAGATGAAAACATGAAAAAGATTCTTCTATCAAGGTGTAGATTCGCGCTTTGATACCAATTGAAATGATGTTTAAATTAAGTTTTGATCAATAGTAAGTAAAATCATAGTAATAAAGAAAATAGAGTTCTAAATAAGATCTGGTTTCAGCTCAATAGATCTGGAATGAGTATAAGAGAGTCATAGTGAAAGAAAGCTCAAAGCATACAAATGCCCAAAAGTTACAACTCTCTAATGTACTTACCCTATATAGGGTACTCACAGACACAAAAAATACTATGACTCAACATCACATAGCGAACAATTAATGTGCCTAGTAAATACATTACATAACGAAGTCTTGTTGACTTTCGCTATTTACAAACTATTCGATATCTAAGACACTAACTAAGGTTTTTCATATCACAACACAGATAGACTACACATTTCAACCTGTTTTCACTTCTATTTCATAAATATGCACTTATTACCTAAAAAAATATAAATATAAATACAAATTAGTTAAGCACCATCCGTCTTATTTTAACCATAAAAATACCTATATATATATATATATATATATATATATATATATATATATATATTAAAATATGCATAATTTAGGATATATCAGATGTCATTCTTCTTTATTTGTGGAATGCTTCGATTCTATAGTTAGTTTTTTAATTATCGCTTGGATTTCGGTTGGTTCCATATCTCTTAACAATCCTCAAGCATTTATCAAATGTCTTTCCATGGGTGTAAGGCCTTTGCAGAACCACTGGTACAACTGATAGTCACTAATTCCATGTTGTGGGAATCGATCAAGAAACTTTTAGAAACAACCCCAATAAGTGTGTAGAACTGTACTTTTTGCTTGTTTAATTCTAAGGATCTCTCTATGAAGATTTGAAACCCTCGCTTCTGGAAAATATTTTTCCATAAATAGTTTTGCAAGCTCATTCCATGTGGGTATGGATTTGGATGGGAGATCATTCAACCATTATATCGTTGCATCTTCTATTGAAAAACGAAATGCCCTTAACTTTATCTGATCCTCCATGATGGTGTGTGGCTTCATTCTGAAACAAATGACATGAAATTCCTTGAGGAATTTATGCACGTCTTCATTTTCGAGGCTTAGGAATGTGGGAAGGAAGTGTATTAACCCATACTTAAGTTCAAAATTTTGGGCAGCAGGAAAAGTAATACAAATAGGTTGATGAGTGACTTATTGTGTAGCCTACTATTTGATAGTCCTCTCTTTATTTTCTGCATCACCCATGTTTAATTTGTCAGAGTCATATTCATATGGGCATGTAGTTTTGGATTCGGAGGATGATGATGGGTATGTTTCTCGTTTACTATGAGTGGTAGTGCTTTATGGAAAGATGAGAATGTTGGTTTGGGTTTGTTGCACAAGGGACTGCCTTGTGTGTCAATTTTCTCTAGGGTTAGAGAACATGATGAAGTTAAGAATCCCATTGAATATTTTTGAAATGTTGTTTCTTTCTTAAATTTTATCATAGTCTTCTCTATCTGTGGATCAAACCCTAGCAGTACTTGAAGATCTTGGCATAAAACAAATAGTGTTGTCGTGTCCTCATCAACGACACCAATTTGTTAAGCATGTCATGAGCGCCTAAACAAATAATATACGGGTATAAAAATCTTTCATGGTTGCACTATAGGGTAGTACAGGAAAGCATGGTTAAATACATAAAGACACGTCCTAAAAGTCTACGCCTTTTTTTACGTACGGCACGTACTAGTCTAACATGAAATTAAATGGGGGCGGGTGATTTTGATGATTAAAACTAATATTAAACTTAAGTTTATAATAATTAAAAGCTGCAACTAAATCAGTTATAAAATTCAAATAATCAAAAGCAATTTCAGTTCTGTGATGACTCTCTTAATCATGAAAATAACCTTCAACTTGATTGTTTGAATTGTGTTGTGCTTAAAGTGGTACAGAAAATTATTAACATGCTCAAATAGTTTTCTTTACCAAATTGTTTAATAAAAAAAGCGTTTTTTGATGGAAACCTTATTTTTTACTAAGTTAAGCAAACAAGCTCTTAATTAATTTCGAAAAGTAGCATTAAAATAGTGTATAAATTCCCAGTATAATTCAATACTTCTCATAAGCTCGTAAGCATAAAACCTTATTCGATTAATTTTCATTATAATTAAATACTAGCACATAACCAATCTAATATTCGGTACTTATTGTTGGCTAATTAAAACGATTATGGATTCTAATAACTAGTTAACTAGAACGATCAAATACCAATTCAAGTTGCCAACAAAAAAAGAATCAAAAAATAAACATTTAATGAAACACGAAACGAAGCAAACTAAGTAGAAGTCACAATAAAAAATCAAGCCTAATGATTTAGAGTTATGGGTAGTGGTTTTTACCCTCATATTTGACGTCACTATGTGTATGGCGTCTGGTGTACAATTTGAACGAACCATACGGGTTTAAGATATTTGATGGATTAGCCAAATCTAAATATGAGACATCGTAGATGGCTTGATGTATTGAATGATTATACCTATGAGATTATGTACCATCTGATGCGTTGAGTCGCAAGAAAACTAGCACACATATTCTGCATATATGTTTGGGGATGACTGTTGTGACTCCATTGTTGGAAATTATTAGGGAATGTAGGTTAAGGCAAACAAGGAGGAGAACTAGAAAAGTGAGAAGGTAGTTATTCATGTTTCAACATTTGATATCGATACCCGGGGTTTACTAACTCTACATGGTAGGGTTTGTGTTCCTAATTCGGGTCAGGGCTGAAAGAAATTGATGGAGGATGTCTATAAATTGGCGTTTTTGATACATTCGGGTGTGTAACAACGCAAATTTTCAAACAAATTTTTCATTTTAAAAATAAAGTATTTTCATTCAAAACAAGGCATAAATAATTTAAGTGTCATGTCAAATACAAATTGTCTAAATCCCAAGATCATAAAAACATCCTTCAGTGTGTATCGATCACGCCGGCGCCTTCCCACGGTCCTCGCTAGTACCTGAAACACATACATAACAACTGTAAGCATAAATGCTTAGTGAGTTCCCCAATATACTACTTACGCACATACGCCTTTCCAGGCCCTGACCTTCCGGTCCATGTGTCTCAGGGGACTTCCGTCCCTGCTGGGTAAACCTTCCGGTCCATCACACAACATATTGCCTTCCGGCCCATAACATATCGCCTTCCGGCCCATAACATATTGCCTTCCGGCCCATAATATAATCGCCTTCCGGCCCATGACATACATAGCACATATAACAAATAACTTACCACATATAGCATACATATCACATATCATATCTGACCTTCCGGTCACACAGTCAAACCCTTCCGGGTACAGTATAGTGAGAAGACTCACCTCGCGAATACTGAAAGCTAGCAAATCCTGAAATTACTCGTGCTCGATCCGCCGAGCTACAAACTCCCTATAACATCATATATCTCTTATTAACACTTTTATCTTCTAAGTTAACTGCCCCTAAGAAGTCACACATAGGTCAACTCTGGTCAACGGTCAACGGTCAACTCAACCGGACTCGGCGAGTGCCATGGCGACTCGGCGAGTCTAGACGTCCTCCAATCCTCTAAGATTCCCTTTCTACTCATCGAGTATCCTCCTTGACCCGACGAGTTACTCCTGGAAGAATCGCGGGGCCACCCCGACTCAACTCGCCGAGTCTGAAGAACAACTCGACGAGTCCCAGTTATTCTTCAAGCTACTCGCCGAGTCTGTTCATCGGACTCGGCGAGTCCATGCCATGCAACCGCTCAAACTGCTTCCTAAGGTCAGAACTGCTCCCACCATTCATAGGTCTGGCCTTCCTAGACTGATCCATCACGTAAGGTCCTCATTTCGGTGCTCATGATACACCCCAAGACTTATAATTTACATATTGACCTAAGGCATAAGGATTCCAATCCAAAACCTTCATCAATTCCCGAAATGCACAGGCATGGGACATTCTGGACCTCCAAAGGTCCCAATACAGGGTTACAATCGTTTGGGGGACTAGGGTAACATTCAATCTAGCCACAAAAGGGTTCCGTAAACCCTAATTCCATAAACACATCAATATAGCAGAGTATACTCGAATTCTTACCTGGATGATGTACTCTCTGTGTCCCCAATCCTCAGAACGTGACTCCTTTGCTGTTCCTTTAGCCAAGCCCTTCTCTTCCTTGCACAATGACTCTTCCAAGATCAACAATGGCCTCCAACCTTGCTCCAGACGCTCACAATCGATTTAGGATTTCTCTCAGAAGGCTAAAGTGAACAATGACGGCCAATAAGTCCCTTTTATACGTCCCAAACCTGAACGGTTAGGGTTTTCGCTAAACAGCGCAGACTCGCCGAGTCCATATCTGGACTCGTCGAGTCCAGTCGCGAACCCGCGACCAGGTCTGCGATCCTACTCGGCGAGTCTAGGCTCCAACTCGCCGAGTCCCCTCTTAAAACACCCCAAAAACATAATTTTAACAATACCTGAGATTCCGGGCTGTTACAATTCTCCCCCACTAGGATTAGACTTCGCCCTCGAAGTCTCACTCTGAAAATAGTTCCGGATGCTGCTCCCGCATCTCACGTTCCGGCTCCCAAGTCATTTCCGATCCCTTTCGGTGTTGCCACTGAACCAACACCAGAGGTACCTCCTTGTTCCTCAGAACCTTGATCTTCCGATCCCTGATGGCCACTGGTCTCTCAGCATAATTCAGGCCCGCATCCACCTGAATATCCTCTAATGGAACCACTGCCGACTCATCGGCTATGCACTTCCTCAATTGCGACACATGAAAAGTGTCGTGGATCTGCCCCAACTCCGCTGGCAACTCCAAACGATAGGCTACCCGGCCTATCCTTGCAATCACACGAAATGGCCCAATATACCGGGGCCCCAACTTGCCCCTCTTCCTGAATCGAATCACTCCTTTCCAAGGAGAGACCTTCAGGAGAACGAAGTCGCCGACTTGAAACTCAAGCTCGGATCGGCGCCTATCTGCATAACTCTTCTGTTGGCTCTGGGCGGTCAATAACCTCTGTCTAACTTGTTGAATCTGCTTTGTCGTCTGAAGCACGATCTCTGTGCTGCCCATCACTCTCTGTCCCACCTCCCCCCAGCAAATGGGGGTCTGACACCTCCTACCATACAACAGCTCAAAAGGTGGCATACCAATGCTCGAATGATGGCTGTTGTTGTAAGAAAACTCTGCCAAGGGTAAATACGCATCCCAGCTACCCCCGAAGTCTAACACACACGCTCGAAGCATGTCCTCCAGCGTCTGAATCGTCCGCTCGCTCTGACCGTCTGTCTGGGGATGGTATGCGGTACTAAAATGCAATTTAGTACCCAGCTCCTCATGGAATTTCTTCCAGAACCTGGAAGTGAAGCGCACATCACGGTCTGAAACAATCGAGATCGGCACCCCATGCCGAGATACCACTTCTCTCACATATATCTCCGCCAACTTCTCCGCTGAAGAACCCTCGCTGATGGCAAGGAAGTGTGCACTCTTCGTCAACCTATCCACAATCACCCAAATTGCATCAACTCCCCTGGCAGTCCTCGGCAATTTGGTGATGAAATCCATAGTGATCTGTTCCCACTTCCACTTAGGAATCTCCAATGGCTGTAACTTGCCATGCGGTCTCTGGTGCTCGGCCTTAACCTTACGGCAGGTCAAGCACCTCTCAACGAACCATACGACGTCCCTCTTCATACAGGGCCACCAATACTCTTTCCTCAAATCCCAATACATCTTCGTAGCACCGGGATGGATCGAGAATTTCGATCTATGAGCCTCTTCCATCAAAGTAATACGCGTACCGCCCACGAACGGTACCCAAATCCGACCCTGAAACGTCAGAAGCCCTCGTCCATCCTTAACGAACTCTGAAATTAACCCAACGACCCGCTCTTTCTTCTGCATCTCTAGTCTCACAGCCTCGGCCTGTGCCCCACGAATAGCATCCAATACTGGAGTCATCACAGTCAGTCTCAAACATACATCTCGCAATGGAGTGCTCTCCGCCCTGCGGCTCAATGCATCGGCTACCACATTAGCCTTGCCTGGGTGGTACAGGATCTCACAATCATAATCCTTGACCACATCCAACCACCTCCTCTGACGCATATTTAGGTTGGGCTGATCCATCAAATACTTCAAGCTCTTATGGTCTGTGTATATCGTACATCGAACCCCATACAGGTAGTGACGCCAAATCTTGAGAGCGAACACTACTGCCCCCAACACTAAATCATGCGTGGGATATCTCGCCTCATGAGGCTTCAGCTGCCTCGACGCATAAGCTATCACATGACCCCTCTACATCAACACTGCACCCAGTCCCGAAATCGATGCGTCGCAATATACTACAAAATCTTCCATCCCTTCCGGGAGAGCTAATACCGGTGCTTCACACAACCTCTGGCGAAGTGTCTCAAAGGAAGTCTGCTGCTCGGGTCCCCATGAGAATGCAACACCCTTCCGGGTCAATCTGGTGAGCGGCACTGCGATCTTGGAGAAATCCTTAATAAATCTCCGATAGTACCCTGCCAACCCAAGGAAACTCCTGATCTCAGAGGGTGACTCCGGCACCTCCCAACTCATCACCGCCTCAACCTTGGCCGGATCGACCAATATCCCTTCCTGATTAACAACATGTCCTAGAAATTGGACCTCCCGCAACCAGAAGTCACATTTGGAGAACTTTGCATAAAGCTTCTCCGACCTCAATACCTCAAGGACCTCCCTCAAATGCTCCTCATGCTGCTCTCTAGATCTCGAATACACTAGAATGTCGTCGATAAATACAATCACTGACCGATCCAACATCGGCCTGCATACCCTGTTCATGAGATCCATGAACACAGCCGGGGCATTGGTGAGCCCGAAAGGCATCACCACAAACTCATAATGCCCATATCGCGTCCTAAACGCTGTCTTCTGGACGTCCTCATCCCGTCACGAACTTCCACCAATCCTTCGCTCCCAGACGGAACTGGTTCAAAGCGAACCGTACCCTCAGGTGCTCCGGGCATGAACAAGTGTAAAAGCACCCCTCTATATCCGCGATCCACCTCATCGCAGCAATCGGATCCTGCGTCCCATCGAACTCAGGTGGCTTCGTGTTGCTGAACTCCCGGAACAGCAACGAGTCACCCCCCTATGACCTGGCAGCGGCCACAGCTGCGGTAGCTGCAGCGGCTGCAACTTCAGTCAATGGGGCGTACCGCTCCTCAAACGTCTCCATCAGGGTGGTCTTAATAGACCCAAACATCTCCGGGATCTCAGCCCGGATAGCCGCAGCTACCTCCTCGTGAATCATCTGACGAATCTCCTCGTCACTCACACCGCTCGAACTCGCTCCGTGGCGTGGTCTAACCATGATGTCTCTGAAATACAACATAAAACTATCAGAGACTCCATCGAGTATAATCGTACTCGATAACGCAACCCTACTCAGTCTCCGATGTCCAGGGATTCTTACTTGGGTCTCCCACTGACCCGGTGTCTTCGGTAGTACGGGCCCAATACTACCGACCACACCGCATCAGCATTCATCCCAAATCTTCCTCCCCAAACCCCGGATAGTGAGTACTCTACTTCTGTTATGCACTATCTACTCGTACACTAGCAAAGCATCTCATATCGGCAAACTTCCCTAGACTAAGGCATCACAAATCAGGCCACTCTAGTCCTATCATGAATACCTAGTCTTCTAGCATGCATAACAATTCATATCATATAATATTGTAAGGTATTTTGGGGATCTTTACCGTTCGGGCGCTGACTGATCATACACACTGCTTCTTTCTTGCTTACCACAAAACCATTTACAAAAGTTTATGCCTTTATTTAAAAAGTTTCCTCAAATCCTCGGTTTCAGTTCAGTTACTCCCGAAGGTGCACCCGAATCCCTCAAACCAAGGCTCTGATACCAATTGTAACAACGCAAATTTTCAAACAAATTTTTCATTTTAAAAATAAAGTATTTTCATTCAAAACAAGGCATAAATAATTTAAGTGTCATGTCAAATACAAATTGTCTAAATCCCAAGATCATAAAAACATCCTTCAGTGTGTATCGATCACGCCGGCGCCTTCCCACGGTCCTCGCTAGTACCTGAAACACATACATAACAACTGTAAGCATAAATGCTTAGTGAGTTCCCCAATATACTACTTACGCACATACGCCTTTCCAGGCCCTGACCTTCCGGTCCATGTGTCTTAGGGGACTTCCGTCCCTGCTGGGTAAACCTTCCGGTCCATCACACAACATATTGCCTTCCGGCCCATAACATATCGCCTTCCGGCCCATAACATATTGCCTTCCGGCCCATAATATAATCGCCTTCCGGCCCATGACATACATAGCACATATAACAAATAACTTACCACATATAGCATACATATCACATATCATATCTGACCTTCCGGTCACACAGTCAAACCCTTCCGGGTACAGTATAGTGAGAAGACTCACCTCGCGAATACTGAAAGCTAGCAAATCCTGAAATTACTCGTGCTCGATCCGCCGAGCTACAAACTCTCTATAACATCATATATCTCTTATTAACACTTTTATCTTCTAAGTTAACTGCCCCTAAGAAGTCACACATAGGTCAACTCTGGTCAACGGTCAACGGTCAACTCAACCGGACTCGGCGAGTGCCATGGCGACTCGGCGAGTCTAGACGTCCTCCAATCCTCTAAGATTCCCTTTCTACTCGTCGAGTATCCTCCTTGACCCGACGAGTTACTCCTGGAAGAATCGCGGGGCCACCCCGACTCAACTCGCCGAGTCTGAAGAACAACTCGACGAGTCCCAGTTATTCTTCAAGCTACTCGTCGAGTCTGTTCATCGGACTCGGCGAGTCCATGCCATGCAACCGCTCAAACTGCTTCCTAAGGTCAGAACTGCTCCCACCATTCATAGGTCTGGCCTTCCTAGACTGATCCATCACGTAAGGTCCTCATTTCGGTGCTCATGATACACCCCAAGACTTATAATTTACAGATTGACCTAAGGCATAAGGATTCCAATCCAAAACCTTCATCAATTCCCGAAATGCACAGGCATGGGACATTCTGGACCTCCAAAGGTCCCAATACAGGGTTGCAATCGTTTGGGGGACTAGGGTAACATTTAATCTAGCCACAAAAGGGTTCCGTAAACCCTAATTCCATAAACACATCAATATAGCAGAGTATACTCGAATTCTTACCTGAATGATGTACTCTCTGTGTCCCCAATCCTCAGAACGTGACTCCTTTGCTGTTCCTTTAGCCAAGCCCTTCTCTTCCTTGCACAATGACTCTTCCAAGATCAACAATGGCCTCCAACCTTGCTCCAAACGCTCACAATCGATTTAGGATTTCTCTCAGAAGGCTAAAGTGAACAATGACGGCCAATAAGTCCTTTTTATACGTCCCAAACCTGAACGGTTAGGGTTTTCGCTAAACAGCGCAGACTCGCCGAGTCCATATCTGGACTCGTCGAGTCCAGTCGCGAACCCGCGACCAGGTATGCGATCCTACTCGGCGAGTCTAGGCTCCAACTCGCTGAGTCCCCTCTTAAAACACCCCAAAAACATAATTTTAACAATACCTGAGATTCCGGGCTGTTACAGGGTGCCACGAAAATGTATAAAGATTTGAGACATGATTATTCATGGTCTTTCATGAAGATAGATGTACCTTGGTACAACGAGATGTGCTTGATTTGTCGGCAAGTCAAGGCTGAACATCAGAGGCCTCACGGCAAGTTGCAGTCGTTGTATATCCCATTATGGAAGAAAAACGTTGAGTTTTGATCTATTTCATGTAGCTTTAGTTTTTATTTTTGGAATGAAAAATGTTTGAATTGATTTAGAAGTTGAAAACATGTTTCAATGGCGTTGGAAGTTGAATACGTACGACTCTAAATCAAAAGAGGTAAGAAAAAATATACATTTCTTTCTTTGAGTTTTGAGATTTATTTTAATGTTTGTTTTTTTGTTATTTATAACAATAATTTGAGCTTTATGCTCAATTTATTTAAATTAACCGTTTGTTTGTTTTATCTTTGCTACAATAATTTAATTTTGTATGGCTTATTTCTTTGAATTAATTTTTGTTTGTAAGATCCAAGTTAAATAATCTTTGAGTATCAATTTCTTTGATGTCACAAATCTCAATTTAATGGTGTAAATCTTACATTGATTTAGTTGGCTAGGGGAGATGATGAATCTAGTGTTTTGATTAATTAATATTTATTGAGTGATAATAATTTGATGCTTAATTATATGGTTAATCAGTGAATGAGTTTTATTTATTTCTAAGTTATACTTTGGTTGTGTTTTTTATCTTTTGTGTTCTATTCATTGGGGTCACAATTGTATATATTGAATATTGTCACACCCCAAAACCAGAACGGCGGAAACGTTCGGGGGCGGATGACGTCATGCTTAGTATCATAACCATAGTGAAGAAAGTAACACACAACCATCATAGATATAATTAAAAGATTACATTGTTTCCAAAATACATGTTCCAAAAATACATGTTTTCAATTAAATTACATATGATGATAAAATGTAGCAAAATAATCTACGCCTTAGCGTCTTGACTTCAGAAATCTTGCGGTTACCTGGATTACTGATTATCTAAGAATACAAGTTGTTTTGAAAAGAGAGTATCAGCATAAAGCTGGTGAGTTCACAAGTACTTTATAAAAATGAATGTTGTTTCCTTAACGTTGGTTACAAGTTTGTTTCCAGAAAATCCAATATTTTCTAAAAGATTTGTTGTAAACTAAATTGAAACAAGTAAATTGTCATACTTATGTGTGTGTTTTATATTTAAATAAAACTCCTTTGTATAAAGACTTAGAATTTCCATGTATAAAGACTTAGAATTTCCATGAATTTTATGCTGTGAATTTTATGACACTTGTCACCGCAGACCTGCCGGTCTAGCTGTTGCAAGCAGCTCAGGTGCGGGTTTGTCGGACCCAGCATAGATCTATACACAACTATCACGTTCTCACTCAAAGAGATTCTGATTATAAATAAAGGACTTTTATGTGGTACTTGGAGTACCCCGAAGGAGAATGTCTCACAAATATTCATTGATGAGTTCACGTAGTGTGTAATGAAAGTTCGTTTTGTAAATCGATAATGTTATGGTTTTCCTTCATTAAACGAAGTGTTCAAAACTATACATATTATAGTTTATCAAAAGTGTAGTGTGATGGTATGAAACCTTGTTACACATGTATTTGTATTTCAAATAAAATACATTGGAAATACTAAGTGTAAATCTTACACACCTTGCTCAACATGTTACAAGGTGTGAATAAATCTTAAATATGTATTTGATAGTTTTACCCTTAACTGTCACTGGTTTTGAGTAATTATAGAAAAATCATCGTAAGTCAAAAACTGAATCGCAAACTCTAGGTATTTGGAAAAAGTGTCTACATTGTTCATGAATTTTCCCATAATTTTTGGTGGTTTCGAACTAGTGTGAAAATGTTAATTTTCACAACTGGGTCTGATTTCGTTGCTGCAGTGATAGGCAGTTTTGTAAAAATCGCCATAAATTGTAGAAAAATCGTATGGAGATGTGCAAGTAGTCAGTTTAAAGGTATAAACCTGAACTACTTGCATATTAAATAGTTTTAAAAAATATTAAGTTTAAGTTGGGTAAAACAGTTCGTGAACAGGAAACTATTATGTTGTAAGCTGTCAAGTTGAGTTTTGAATATGTTTTGGTATTTTAACTTGTATTCCCCCCCCCCCCCCCTAAAAACTGAAGAAACTAGAAAATGTAAGTAGGATTGTTCACTATTTGGATAAAACCGAATTGTCCAATTGGACAATTTGGATCGGACTATTTGGTTCGGATATTCGGATTTTTGGATTGGTTTTTAGCAAAACCGAATTATTATTTTGGATTTGGGATTGGTTTTGGTTTATAAAATAAAAACCGAATAGTCCAAAAAAACCGAATTACAATTTATTATTTTGTTTTTTTTAATATATATCTTTAAAAATTATAAATTTACTAAATTATTCTTTTAATATATTAAAATTTTTCATCAATTATAATACTTTAATATGTACTTCTTATAAAAAAAAAATTGTCTATAAAGTAGTAAACTATAATATATTTTTCTTGATAGTTATTTATAAGTTTTAGTTCACAACTAATTAAACAATATTTTTTAGTTTATATTATAGAGTAAGTTAATACTAAAGTTATATATTTGTTTAAATGTCTTGATTCTTGAAAACCGAATTGTAAAAACCGATCCAACCGAATTATAATTTGGTTGGATCGGATCGGATTTGAATTTAGTTTGGACTATTTGGATCTACGTTTTGAAAACCGAAATTAATTTGGATTCACTTGATCGGATCGGATTAAACCGATCCATCCAAATGAACACTCCCAAATGTAGGGGTATGAACTCACCTTGAGTGATGACTTGAAGAGTGGAAGGTTGAAGTTAAGGAATATCAAGCCAAGAGTACTTGATGAACACGTAAAAGCTTGGATGATCCTAAGAACAATTCTTTGGTGTTAGAATGTGTGTAGATGATTTAAGGATGTTATGAAAACATGGAATAACACATGAGTTTAGAGGAAATACTTACCAAAAAGTGCAGTAGCAACTCAAGAACACTTGCACAAGGTGGTGGAAAGTAGAGAGAAAGAAGCTTTCTTAGGGTGATATGAGAAGTGTGTAAGTTTGAAATGAGCAAGCAACTCAAGAAATCCTCTAGGGATTTCCTTATATGGAAGGTTAATGGAGCAACTTGTGAGTTTGAAGTGATGTGTGCATTGGTTTGTGTGATGTGGATAAGGTGGCAAGTGAGAGGGTGACACATGGAAGGCAAGTGGGCACACTTGACCCACTTGTGGGGTAAATATCCTCTTAATATAAAATATTGATTTTTAATTAATAAATCCTTGAGAAATAAATAAAATAATAGTTCTGGGGGTTAAGAGTGATAAAAATATGAATTTTGTGAAAAAAATCCCGTCAAAAACGGGCTTAGGAGGCGAAAGTAGTCGAAAACCGGACAATAGGGACCGAACCTGCGAGGTTCGACTCTTAGGAGTGTGAGAACCGAGAGTAGGAGGGAAGACCGAAGGTCCGAAGTAGGGGGTGCGAGGGTCTCGCATGGGAGCCGAAGTTCGGTCCTCGCTGCTAAGCTTCGGTCTGCTAAGGTTTCGGTCCGAGAGGCTTCTGACACTTTCGGTTCTGACAGGAGGGTTTCGGCTCCTAAGGGGAGTTTCGGCTCCTAAGAGGAGTTTCGGTTCCTAAGATGAGTTTCGGCTCCTAAGAGGAGTTTCGGCTCCTAAGTGGAGTTTCGGTTCCTAACAGGAGTTTCGGTTCTATAAGGCTGTTTTCCGAGAAATCTTACCGTTTTGCGTGATTTTTTACCAAGTTAAGGATCGGGATGACCCGGATGACCAGAAAAAGTTTGAGAGAGATTTTGGGAGAGATTTCACATACTTGGAGAGATTTCATATTCTTGGAGAGATTTGGGAGAGATTTCACATACTTGGAGAGATTTGGGAGAGATTTCACATACTTGGAGAGATTTCACATTCTTGGAGAGATTTGGGAGAGATTTCACATACTTGGAGAGATTTGGGAGAGATTTCACATACTTGGAGAGATTTGGGAGAGATTTAACCTTAGCCATTATTATCGCATAATCTTGCAAATGCAAGGTTCGTGAACCCCGTTACGCCTCGTTAATGGTCGTTTTAAGTCCCCGAAAGGGTCCTTAGCCGAGTTTTGATGCGTTTAATTCTCCTTTTAGGGTTTATACATTGTTAACACATAGATTTTTCGAGACGCTTGAATTTTTGACATACAAATGCACATTTTTATTCATAGAATAACTTCTAACATACAAGCACTAATTAAATTCGAACGGTTTGACTTGTTTGACTTTGACTATAATTTGATGGTTGTCACAATATCCCCCTGTTAGATTTTGCATTTTGAATGGGACTTCAAGGGTCGGGGAATAGATATGGGTATTTTTGCTTCATTTGGTCCTCACATTCACAAGTAAACTCAGGTCCTTGCTTGGCGTTCCACCGGACTTTTACGATGGGAATGTGGCTTTGTTTCGTCGATTTGACCTCTCGGTCCATGATTTCAACAGGTTCCTCTACGAAATGGAGGTTCTCATTGATCTCAATTTCTTCCAAAGGAATGACAAGGGTCTCATCTGACAAACATTTCTTCAGGTTTGACACATGGAACGTAGGATGAACGTGCTTGAGTTGGTAATCGTAGCTTGTATGCCACCGGGCCAATCGTGGCGAGGATTTCGAATGGTCCAATATACCTTGGATTTAATTTCCCTCGTTTTCCAAAGCGTATTAAACCCTTCCAAGGTGATACTTTTAGAAGTACCCGATCTCCAACTTGGAAGTCCAAAGGTTTTCGTCTCTTATCTGCGTAGCTCTTTTGTCGGTCTTGCGAAGCCTTCATTCGTTCTCGAATTTGGACGATCTTCTCGGTTGTTTCCCTTATGATTTCCGGGCCAGTAAGTGTGTTGTTATGGACTTGCCCTTTTGCTAGTTGTGTATCGCCCACCTCGGCCCAGCATAGGGGTGATCTGCACTTACGGCTGTAGAGGGCTTCGAACGGAGCAACTTTGATGCTAGTGTGATAGATATTATTGTAGGAAAACTCAATAAGAGGTTCTTTCACTCTGACCGTCAGTCTGTGGGTGGTAGGTTGTACTCATGTCCACCCTAGTTCCCATAGCTTTCTGTAGTGACTGCCAGAATCGTGACGTGAACCTACTATCTCTGTTGGAGATAATGGATATTGGTACTCCATGAAGGTGCACTATTTCTCTAATGTAGATCCTTGTTAGCTTCTCCATTTTGTCTGTTTCCTTTATTGGTAGGAAGTGTGCGGATTTGGTCAATCTGTCGACGATTACCCAAATGGTGTCAAGTCCACCCACGGTCTTAGGAAACTTGGTAATGAAATCCATCGTAATCCGTTCCCACTTCCACTCGGGTATCTCTGGTTGTTGAAGTAGTCCCGAGGGCTTTTGGTATTCTACCTTAACTTCGGCGCAAGTCAGGCACTTGCCCACAAAGGTAGCTATTTCAGCTTTCATGTTTGGCCACCAATACATCTTCTTGAGGTCTAAGTACATCTAGTCTGATCCGGGATGCATAGAGTAGAGAGTTTTATGAGCTTCGTTCATCACAACGTCCCTGAATCCACCAAATTTTAGTGTCCAGATCCGGTTCATGAGACAACGAACTTCATCATCCCTGACTTCAAGATTTTTGTCCATTCCTCTTAATGCTTCACCTGTCACATTCTTTGGCTTCAAGGCTTCCTCCTGGTCTTCCTTGATTTGTTCGGACAGGTGTGAGTGGATGGTCATGGTCAATGCCTTCACTCGGCGGCCCGAGTACTCCTTTCCGCTTAAAGCGTCTGCAACCACATTGGCCTTTCCGGGGTGATAACGAATCTTGCATTCGTAATCGTTTAGTAATTCTACCCGTCGCCTTTGTCTCATGTTGAGTTCCTTCTAATTGAGGATATGCTGGAGGCTTTTGTGATCGGTGAAGATGGTGCACTTGGTGTCGTAAAGGTAATGCCTCCAGATTTTTAAGGCGAAAACTACGGCTCCTAATTCAAGGTCGTGCGTCGTGTAGTTTACTTCATGCGTCTTTTTGTCTTGAGGCGTAAGCAATGACTTTTCCTCGTTGCATTAACACACACCCTAGACCTTGGTTTGATGCATCGCAGTAAACCACAAAGTCTTCGGTTCCATCTGGTAAGGACAAGATCGGAGCACTGCATACAGTTCATTTTAGTGTTTGGAACAAAGCCTCTTGCTTGTCTCCCAGACGAATGTCACCCTTTTTAAGTCAGAATGGTGAGTGGTTTTGCAATTTTGGAGAAGTTTTGGATGAATCTCCGGTAGTAACCGGCGAGCCCTAAAAATTGTCGGATCTCCGTGGGTGTTCTTGGTACTGCCCAACTTTCAATCGCCTTGATCTTTGAAGGGTCCACGTGGATTCCTTCCCTGTTGACTACATGCCCGAGGAAATTCACCTCTCGAATCCAGAACTCACACTTTGACAACTTTACGTACAATTTCTCCGCTTTCAGCGTCTCTAGGACTCGACGTAAATCTTGGCCATGTTCTTCCTTACTTCGGGAGTAGACTAGTATATCGTCGATGAAAACGATTACGAACTTGTCTAAGTAAGGTCTACACACTGATTCATCAGGTCCATAAATGTTGCGGGTGCATTTGTTAAGCCGAAAGGCATCACTGTAATTCGTAGTGACCATAGCGCGTTCTGAACGCCGTCTTGGGGATATCCTCCTCTTGAACTCGTAGTTGATGGTATCCATATCTAAGGTCAATATTCGAGAAGAAACACGCTCCTTGAAGTTGGTCGAAGAGGTCATCGATTCGAGGCAAAGGGTATCGGTTTTTAATAGTAAGTTTGTTTAATTCGCGGTAGTCAATGCACATACGAAACGATCCGTCCTTCTTCTTAACAAAAAAAACTTGCGCTCCCCAAGGCAAGAAGCTTGGTCTAATGAAGCCTTTGCTCAGTAGTTCATTTAGTTGACTGGACAGTTCCTGCATCTCGGCTGGAGCTAGACGGTACGGCGATTTGGCTACGGGGGTAGCTCCGGGAATTAAGTCGATTCGGAATTCGACTTGTCATGGAGGGGGCACTCCGGGAAGGTCTTCTGGGAATACATAGGGGAAATTGCAGACCTCCGGAATGTCCTTGATGTCCTTCATTCCTTGACCCTTATCTACGATGTGGTCTAGAAAGGCGTGGTATTCCTTGCGGAGATACTTTTGAGCCTTGATACAAGAGATGATCTGAAAGTTTGAGCTAGGCTTGTCGCCATAAACGACGAGAGCTTCGCCACTTAGCAGATTAAGGCGAACGGCCTTTTCGTGACATAGGATTTCCGCATGGTGAAGGCATAACCAATCCATGCCAATGATAACGTCAAAACTTTTTATGGTGACCGGCATAAGGTCGATTAGGAAAGAGTGATTATTTAAGGTGAGGGTACACCCGGTGTAAATATCGTTAGTGTTCTCTATCTTTCCGTTAGCCATTTCTACGGTGAATGTGTCTTTTAGTGTTTGTGGTGTTTGATTAAGCAAGCATTTAAATTGGTGGCTCACGAAGCTTTTCTCCGCGCTACTATCGAAAAGAATGCATGCGTAGGTATTGTTGAGGGGAAACATACCGGTAACCACAGTTGGATCTGCGACGACTTCCTCATGACCTATCGCTAGAACTCTGCCCGCTTCGTCGGGGTTGGGGTTCCTTGCCTTCGGGCAGTTACGTTTGAGGTGTCCTAGTTCTCCACATCCATAGCAGGTTCGGCTTGCTTCAGCGTTGGCAGCTTATGTGTTCGGTTGGGCTGGAGATCTACAAAATCGGGCGGTGTGCCCCTTTTTGTTACAGTTGGTGCAATGCATTTCACGGCATGCACCGTTGTGGTGGTAGCCGCATTTGTTGCACTTGGGCAGGTTCTCGGCGTATTGCCTTATCGGAGTGGGGTTAGCAGTAGTTGCGGCAGCGTGCACAGCAACCACTTTTTGTTTCTTGGCATGGACTTGAGTAGACTGGTACTTTTTCTTGTTCCAGAATTTTCTTTTGTTGTTTCCCCCTTTTGCTTGCTCGGAGGTGGTCGTTACAGTGCCATGGCTGGCGTTATGGTCGATGAGTTGCTGTGCCAGTTCCTTGGCACTGTCAAAGGTAGTTGGCTTTGAGGCCAATACGTGTCCTTGAAGTTGTTGAGATAATCCCCACATGTACCTTTCCACCTTCTTGCTTTCAGTAGGAACCATCCCGGGACATAGCATGGCTAGATCGCTAAACCTCGAGGTGTACGACAGAATGTCCGAGCCTTTCATTTTAAGACCCCAAAATTCTTCCTCCAGCTTTTGTATCTTACCCCTGGGGCAGTACTCCTTCATTAACACAGTTTTCAGATCTTCCCATGTTATCGCATTAGCCACCGGAAGTGTTAGTGCCTTGACGTGATCCTTCCACCAGGTGAGGGCTCTCTTGGAGAATGTGCATGAAGAAAATTTGACCTTGCTTGCTTCAGGGCATGCACATATTTTGAAAATGGTGTCGGTTTTCTTGAACCATTGTAGCAACGCTATGACACCTCCACTCCCGTTGAAGGTTTTGGGCTTGGCGTTAGTAAAGTCTTTGTAGGTACACTCTCTCGAGCGTCCCTGGCTGTCTCCATTACTAGAATTCGAGGCACCACTGCCTGCACCTCCCGAATTACTGGGGTTGATTTGGGCTATCACGGCTGCCACTGCGGCTGCTATCGTAGCCTGGAACATGGATGGGTCAAACTGAGGAGGTGGTGGGGGGCGGTGCAGTCCCGGCTGCTTCGCCGCGTCTAGGATTTCTACGAGGTGGCATTTTCTGCCATTTTACAAGAATGAAAAGACAATAAGCCTTTGATACAATTCGAGTGTTAAACTAAACATTATTAGTTCTTTATATGCATAATGATTCCGACTTGTAAAAAAGTTGTAAGAATTCATTCATACTAGAAGTCTATAAACAATGAAATATAGACTTTATGAATTTCGATAGTATTGGTTCTCATGAAATGTCTGCGGTAGTATCCATACCAGGTCCAACCAATAATCACTTGATGTATAATATTTACATGTAATTAAGATTAATTAAACTTTCAAATCTAATGGTTCTGCCCTGGGCCTACAACCAAACAAGGAACAGGATCCAAGGCGAAACCACCATTTCTAGGTTGACATGGTCTCAATTACATATAACTTTGGTTTATACCTTAGGCGATCATAGGTTGAGCACTAGTAAATTTTATCTAAAATAGTCCATGTTATGAATCTAATGTAGTGTTCCCAAATAAACAAATGGCGTTTCAATATCATTGATTATAACTTGGTATACAGTACTTGGGAAAATTTGACCCTACTAGGGGTCTATGTTACATCAATGTACGGAAAATTTGACCGCCTAATAGATCCCGGAAGTATAAACACTTAAATCACAAGATCGGACCTAGAATACTATAAAATAATAGTAATATTTATCCGCAAACCAGATGCGGGCAGTGCAATACTACTTGCGGTGTTTGAAGCTCTGAGGAACACGAAGTGTAGACATGAAGTTTCCCATTTCAGCTCGGGATTCTGCCGCTTGGCGCTCTACTTCAGCCAAGCATCCTTCTAAAGTGGCTCGGTGTTCTCGGAGTTCTTGCACTTCAGCTCGAGTCGCAGTCATCTCCTGTCTAAGAAGCTCGGTGCGGTCTCGAGTCTGATCGTGTTCATCATCCAGACAGCGAATGCGAACGGAGTTGACTTGACTGGTTACACCAACTTCCATGAGGTGGCGGAGGTTTACTCTTGATTGTTCCTCGTAGCGTGCGACACGGTGGACTATGACAGGGAAGGATCGGTCGGCTGACCCTCCTCTGCTGAGATCGTAGAAACCTCGTTGCATGCCGTAAGGAGGTCGTTCACCTTGCTCTCGGCTCCATCGATGTATAGTTTCGGCCCATTGGGGCGTCGGGCCCTGGTAGTGTTGTGGAGGAATAGGGGCAAAGTGTGGATTGTAAACTTCGGGTTAGGAGTCGGTTCCATCTGAGTCTTCTTCCTCTTCGCCGTCTACGCATTCTTCTTCTTTCATGGGTTCCTCGTCTTCCATGGGTTCTTCTTCGGGATCTTCCTTTGTGTCTTCCACGATCCAACCGGCATTCCCTTGGTTGGGAAAGTATGGGTCACCTGGTAAGCGGAATCCTGCCATCGTACCTATACGAGAATGGGGATAAGGAGGAATGTCACGAGAAAATCTTGGGAATAAGAAGTTAGTTGTCGAAGTTGCGATTACGGCTTTTTGTGTTAAAATACTCCTATAGTATTTTTAAGTTTGATTCTTGAAATTTTTGGTAATCTGCAGATTTGTTGCTCACCATGACCCTTCTTCGGCATACATTGGTCCTACCTTGGCTGAATATAGTTGATCAGGCTATATTCATCCAAGATCTGACTACATACTCCAAAGCTGAATCATGGTGTTCAACTGGTCTTGATACTTTTATGTTATTGCCATTATGATACTGAATTAGTATGTGCGATTGCACGAATACTTTTATAAAAATATAAAAGTTTATTTTAAATCATTTTTGAAAAGCTATGTCAGAGAATTTTGTCCCATTGTATTTATAGTTTGTATATCTTACGTGGTTCGATATACATAGTTCACTATAAACAAAGCTCTGATACCAATCTGTCACACCCCCAAACCAGAACGGCGGAAACGTTCGGGGGTGGATGACATCATGCTCAGTATCATAACCCTAGTGAAGAAAGTAACACACAACCATCATAGATATAATTTAAAAGATTACATTGTTTCCAAAATACATGTTTTCAATTAAATTACATATGATGATAAAATGTAGCAAAATAATCTACGCCTTAGCGTCTTGACTTCTGAAATCTTGCGGTTACCTGGATTACCTGGGAATACAAGTTGTTTTGAAAAGAGAGTATCAGTAAAGCTGGTGAGTTCACAAGTACTTTATAAAAATGAATGTTGTTTCCTTAACGTTGGTTACAAGTTTGTTTCCAGAAAATCCAATATTTTCTAAAAGATTTTTTGTAAACTAAATTGAAACAATTAAATCGTCATACTTATGTGTGTGTTTTATATTTAAATAAAACTCCTTTGTACAAAGCCTTAGAATTTCCGTTAATTTTATGTTGTGATAATATTCCATGCGAGATGTTATAATCATACTAAAGACTAGATGGCCTTGAATGCAACGTTCTTTAGGCGTCAGAAAGTTATGACACTTGTCACCACATACCTGCCGGTCTAGCTGTTGCAAGCAGCTCAGGTGCGGGTTTGTCGGACCCAGCATAGATCTATACACAACTATCACGTTATCACTCAAAGAGATTCTGATTATAACTAAAGGAATTTTCTATGGTACTTGGAGTACCCCAAAGGAGAATGTCTCACAAATATTCATTGATGAGTTTACGTAGTGTGTAGTGAAAGCTCGTTTTGTAAATCGATAATGTTATTGTTTTCCTTCGTTAAACGAAGTGTTCAAAACTATACCTATTATAGTTTATCAAAAGTGTAGTGTGATGGTATGAAACCTTGTTACGCATGTATATGTATTTCAAATAAAAGACATTGGAAATACAAAGTGTAAATCTTACACACCTTGCTCAACATGTTACAAGGTGTGAATAAATCTTAAATATGTATTTGACAGTTTTACCCTTAACTGTCACTGTTTTTGAGTAATTATAGAAAAATCATCGTAAGTCAAAAACTGAATCCGCAAACTCTAGGTAGTTGGAAAGAGTGTCTAAAGTGTTCATGAATTTTCCCATAATTTTTGGTGGTTTCAAACTAGTGTGAAAATGTTCATTTTCACAACCGGGTCTGATTTCGTTGCTGCAGTGATAGGAAGTTTTGTAAAAATCACCATAAATTGTAGAAAAATTGTATGGAGATGTGCAAGTAGTCATTTTAAAGGTATAAACTTGACCTACTTGCATATTTAATAGTTTTGAAAAATATTAAGTTTAAGTTGGGTAAAACAGTTCGTGAACAGGTCACCACTTTTCTGCTGTAAGCTGTCATGTTGAGTTTTGAATATGTTTTGGTATTTTAACTTGTATTCCCCCCCTAAAAACTGAAGAAACTAGAAAATGTAGGGGTATGAAATCACCTTGAGTGATGACTTGAAGAGTGGAAGGTTGAAGTTAAGGAATATCAAGCCAAGAGTACTTGATGAACACGTAAAAGCTTGGATGATCCTAAGAACGATTCTTTGGCGTTAGAATGTGTGTAGATGATTTAAGGATGTTATGAAAACATGGAATAACACATGAGTTTAGAGGAAATACTTACCAAAAAGTGCAGTAGCAACTCAAGAACACTTGCACAAGGTGGTGGAAAGTAGAGAGAAAGAAGCTTTCTTAGGGTGATATAAGAAGTGTGTAAGTTTGAAATGAGCAAGTAACTCAAGAAATCCTCTAGGGATTTCCTTATATGGAAGGTTAATGGAGCAACTTGTGAGTTTGAAGTGATGTGTGCATTGGTTTGTGTGATGTGTATAAGGTGTCAAGTGAGAGGGTGACACATGGAAGGCAAGTGGGCACACTTGACCCACTTGTGGGGTAAATATCCTCTTAATATAAAATATTGATTTTTAATTAATAAATCCTTGAGAAATAAATAAAATAATAGTTCTGGGGGTTAAAAGTGATAAAAATATGAATTTTGTGAAAAATCCCGTCAAAAACGGGCTTAGGAGGCGAAAGTAGTCGAAAACCGGATAATAGGGACCGAACCTGCGAGGTTCGGCTCTTAGGAGTGTGGGAATCGAGAGGGAACCGAGAGTAGGAGGGAAGACCAAAGGTCCGAAGTGGGGTGCGAGGGTCTCGCATGGGAGCCAAAGTTCGTTCCTCGCTGTTGAGCTTCGTTTTGCTGAGGTTTCGGTCCGAGAGGCTTCTGACACTACAGGAGGGTTTCGGCTCCTAAGGGGAGTTTCGGTTCCTAAGAAGAGTTTCGGTTCTATAAGGCTGTTTTCCGACAAATCTTACCGTTTTGCGTGATTTTTGACCAAGTTAAGGGTCGGGATGACCTGGATGACCAGAAAAGGTTTGAGAGAGATTTCACATACTTGGAGAGATTTCACATTCTTGGAGAGATTTGGGAGAGATTTCACATACTTGGAGATATTTGGGAGAGATTTCACATACTTGGAGAGATTTCAGATTCTTGGAGAGATTTGGGAGAGATTTCACATACTTGGAGAGATTTAGGAGAGATTTCACATACTTGGAGAGATTTGGGAGAGATTTAGGAGAGATTTCACATACTTGGAGAGATTTGGGAGAGATTTAACCTTAGCCATTATTATCGCATAATCTCGCAAATGCAAGGTTCGTGAACCACGTTACGCCTCGTTAATGGTCGTTTTAAGTCCCCGAAAGGGTCCTTAGCCAAGTTTTGATGCGTTTAATTCTCGTTTTAGGGTTTTTACATTGTTAACACATAGATTTTTCGAGACGCTTGAATTTTATACATACAAATGCACATTTTTATTCATAGAATAACTTCTTACATACAAGCACTAATTAAATTCGACCGGTTTGACTTGTTTGACTTTGACTAGAATTTGACGGTTGTCACAAATATGTTAAGTCATATTTAATGTTGTGTCAAATGGCAGTTTTTAGAATTTTGTCTTGCTCCAATTTCGAAATGGGCATGTCTATTTTCAGAACTGAGATCATGTTTTGTCTATTTATAGCGTTTGTATTTGTCTTTTCAGCAACAACTTTTTGAGATGTTTTCTACCAGCATAAAAAGAATAGTTCCAATCTTTCGAACTGTTCTATTGTTGAGTTAATGAGAATCAACTTCTTTTCAATCATTATCGTTCCATATCATTAGTTCATTTTGTAAAATAGAATCTATCGATCGTTTATTATTTCTATCAATTGATACCAAACCTGGAAATTTTTCCATCAATAAATTCTAAGATTATTCCTCTTATTAATCTATATAAGGATTTGTTAAATTTGTTTGATGAACCAAAAAGTGTTAATTCTTTGGAATCAAACGCCAAGGATAATCATGAGGATGCATTATTAAAGATTGTTGATGAAGCGGTTGAAGAAATAAAGAGTCATAGCAAGCAATCTATACAGAATGCAACTGAAATACCAACTCAATCAGAACCTCATGACGTACCAATCAAGGGGAAGAGTTCAACTCCAAGTATCGATTCAAGTGCTCAACTCCAGGAGGATATTTCAACTCTGAATGACGGTTCAAATGCAAATTCCATGGGGAGAATAATGAAAATAATGAATCAAATGCTCAATCAGAATTTGAAGAAGTCATTGTTGAGATTGATCCAGTCTATGATCAAAATTTTCCACCACTGACAAAATGGACTAAAGATCATCCGAAATCACAAGTGATCGGAGATACCTTTTCAGGGCACGTGCTCAACAAAAAGAGAAGCAAACTCCTTTATTCTCTAAATTGGAATTTTACATGTTTAATTCTTTTATTTCAAAAATTGAACCTAAAACTATTAAAATTTCTCTTGATCATGCAGATTAGGTTCATGCGATGTAAGAAGAACTTAATGAATCTGAACAGAACAAAGTATGGAGGTTGATTCCTACTCCAGAAAATGCATCTGTGGTTGGTCTAAAATGGGTATTTAGAAAGAAGATGGATAAAGAAGGGAATGTTATTCGCAATAAAGCACGCCTGGTAGTCAAAGGATATTGTTAAGAAGAAGGCATCTATTACGAAGAGACCTTCGCTCTTATGGCTAGACTTGAATGAATTCACATATTTCTAACTTATGTTGCTCACAAAAACTTTGAAGTATATCAAATGGATGTCAAGTGTGCATTTCTGAACGGGGAAGTTGAAGAAACAATCTACGTTGAACAACCTCCAGATTTTGTGAATAAAAAATTTCTAAATCATTGTTATATTCTGGACAAAGTAGTATATGGTATTAAACAAGCTCTACAGGCATGGTATGAAACTCTAACTCATTTTCTAAAACAATCTAAATTCAAACAAGGATCTGTTGATCCTACCTTCTTCCGGAAAGAGGGTGACCATTTAATGATAGTTCAAATTTATGTTGATGATATTATTTTCGAATCCACAAATCCCAACTTAACTGTTGAATTCTGAAAATTGTTGGAGACAAAATTTGAAATGAGTTCTATGGGTCCAATTAACTTTTTCCTTGGTATAAATATATGACATAGTTCAAAGGGAATATTCATCAATCAAGAAGCTTACACAAAGACATTATTGGCCAAATTTGAAATGTTGGGAGATTCAAAAGTCAAAGTTCCTATGACGTTCGGAACGAAACTCATTCTTTCACTTGACAAACCAGTAATGTATATTACATTGTTTCGTCAGATGATCGGATCTTTATTGTATCTAACCTCTAGTCGTCCATACATAATGTTTGTTATTTGTTACTGTGCAAGGTTGCAAGTGAATCCTCGAGAACCTCACATGAAGGTTGTTAAGAAAATATTATGATATCTTAAACGAACAACTTCCCTTAGTTTATGGTATCCATCAAATTCAGGATTCTTTATGCAAGCCTATTCCGATGCTGACTAAGGAGGTTGTGGTCTTGATTGAAAAAGTACATCAGGAGGATATCAATTTCTAGATGGAAAGCTTGTCAACAGGCAGTCCGAAAAAGCAAACATGTGTGTCCTTATCCACAACTGAAGCAGAATATATTGCAGCGGCATCATGCACATCTCAAGTGGAATGGATTCAGAATCAACTAAGAGATTACGGAATCAATATGAAATGCATTCCTTTGTATTGTGATTCCGAAATTTCCATTCGAATCCGTCACAATCCAGTGCAACATTCCAATAAAAAAACACATTGCTCTTCGATACAACTTTATCAAGGATCATGTTGAAGATGGGAATGTGCAAGTTCACTTTGTCTGATCCTCAGATCAGTTAGCAGATATCCTTACGAAAGCCTTACCAGAAGTATCATTCAATCAAATTCTACAAGGGTTATGAATGATTAGAGCTGACTCTGTTCCAAAATCAACATCATAATCATCCAAGTTACTGTAAACTTCTGAATAATTCCAATCTTCGGAAGTTGTTGGAGTTAATTGTTCACTTTTCGGCTTGTTCCGATCTTCGGAGTAGTTCTGAAGTAACTGTTCATTTAAATTTCAGAATCTACTATATTTGTAATTCTTTTCAGAAAATCAAAAAACCAAAAATATTTTTTTGTGTCTTATTCTTTTCAGAAATTCAAAAATCTCAAAAAAAAATATATTTTTTAGTTTTCTGCAAAATCAAAAACATCAAAAATATTTTTCAAGGAATTGGTGGTAAATTCATTACTGAATTTTAGTCTGCAACAAGGAATTGACGGTTGGCATCATAACTTGTTTCCACCATATCTTATCATGACTTCCATGTAGTTCCCTTGACTATCGAAAGAAAAACAGTTTCGGTATAGGACTACAAAAATTCTTGTTAATAAATACAAAATCATTACTAACACGATTTTCATGAAACTCTCAACCATTCGACTCCCAATCTATTATTTTCCATCTATTTCATGTTCACAATCGTAACCCTTTAGACTCCCAGGTTTAACCACTGAGGATTAGGTTACACAACAACTGTGTTTATGATCTTGAAATTGTTATTACCATGATTTCGAGTGAAACCCAAAATCCGATTACCGTTTCTGAATTGATGGTGAACAATTTTTGTTATAGTTTATAATCATTGAATTGAAGGTGAAAAATTTATTGTTTTAGATAATTTAGATACTGAATTGACGGATAAAACCATTTTGTTTTGTACCTTTGAATGTTCAAAATCTCATTTTTCCTTTGCATGGTCTTAATGAAATGTTCATGACCCAAATCATTTCTTTCCAGCAGATCCAGGTTTTAAATTTTTTATGAGATTTCTGAATGAACATTTTCCGAAATACCAAGTTACAACAAAGAATATCCAAAGCTTACTTGTTTTTATGGCTACACTGGTCAAACTAGTACTTCTTTCAAATCTTCGTACTTATGTTAAGTTTTGGAATCTAGTTGACGTTGAACCCACCCATCAAGCCTTTCATATTTACTCAACAAACTTATGAATTCAGCGGGAAACCACACAAGCACTTCAGAGTCTCTCTTGACTCAGAAGGAAAAGATTGCTGCCTGGGATCCACCTGCGTTTCATATCAAACTTGTTTGATATCACAAATCCCACAATTTCAATTTGCTTAATTCTTCTTATTTGGAACACTCTTGCACTAAAATCCTTGTGATTTTACAACATCTGGGTACAGTTACGATTAGTTATTTTCCTTCTAAAGATCAGGTATAGGTCGTAATTCAAATGGATACTATTCTCGCTTCTGCAAAGCTGATGGGGAAGATTGATGATTCTGAACATGATGATTCCGAAAAGACCCTGTCATGGTAATAGGAAATTCAAATCATGGCGCGACTTTTGAATTTCTCTGACATTAGCATGTTTGTTATAACGGTCTTTGACAGCAGACTGATGAGCTGGCAGATTTTTATTCGCTAATTTTTCGGCGCTATGGCAACGCAAAATGGTAGTTTCTCTCTCCAATTATCATCTTTGGTATGAGAGGATCTCAAACAGTTTATATTCTCTTACCGCAAACACTGCTCACGAATTTTCAAGAGAAAACAAAGTTATCTATTGTTCATCTTCTTCTTCACTGTTCAATGGCTTCCTCAGGGAATGTATCTTTTGCTAATCAATCCACTTCTGTGATCATGTTGAACGTCAAATCCAACCAGAATCTTATAATTGACCTTGATGCTTCTCGCTACAACGCTCTAATCATACCTTTGATCGAGTGATTGAAGTTCTCGCCATTGATGAAAGCACTGACAATGTATGAAGTTGTTCCTCTCGTGTATCTCTCCAACGCTTTCTCAACTACGATCTACAACAAGTCTGAAGACGTCATCAACTTTGAAATTTCAAACAACAAAACTTCCATCTTGAAAGCCAACTTCTGTAAACTTCTAGGGCTTGTAACGCCTGAAGTTAGTGTTGATCTTGAGTCCATTCCGGAAACAAGCATGATCGAGATGTTCCATCAAATGGGCTACACTGGTGATATCTCCTTACTATCAAAATTCAGGAAACCATTCTTACCTCCAATGTGGAATGGATTGTTTACTCTACTATTCAAAAGCCTGTCAGAAAGTGTTTCAGGTTATGAAAGTGCAAGCAAGGTCTTCTACACATTGATCTATGGGTTATACCATGGTATCAACTTAGATTTTGGGTCTATCATTTGGGCTCAATTTTGTTCAAAGCACGAATTCATCCACCCGTCATACGGAGATTTCATGTGCTCGTTTTTGGTCGATCATAGTCAAAAGAGCCCTTTTTCACTACAGGGTTCCTCAGATGCAAGATTCTCTTATCGTTGATATTCCGACGCTCTAGACCACTACATTTGTCATGTCGGATCCCAGAAATTTTGAATTTGTTGGATCAATTGTAACACCGTAAATTTAAAAACAAATTTTCGTTTAAGATAATCATTTTATTCTTAAATATACTTGTTTAAAAATCTCATTCATAATCAAATTACAAAACGGAACTCTATTTTCACTTATATAGAAAACCAGGATCCTCCAAATCATGACTCCTTCTCTGGTGTGTACAATCAAGCCGGTGCCGTCCCGTGATACTGAAAGAAACCTGAAACAACATAACACAAACACTGTAAGCACGAAGCTTAGTGAGTTCCCCAAAATACCACACATATAACACATATAAGCCACTCGAGGCTATAACTTTATGGGTCCGTGCACCCAACTCTGTGAACCCTCAGGTTCTAACTCTAGGAGCCCTTCGGTTCCAACTCTGCAAACAGGCACAGCATAAATCACATAGAAATAATGCAGTACAACACATATCATACATAGCATACAAATACTCTGTCACATAACTCTGGTTACATACTCAAGGTAAAGTATAGTGAGAAGACTCACCTCGCGTGTCTCGATATCTCACAACCCTGGGAATCCCTCGTGCCCGATTCTCCGAGCTCTAATCCTCCTATAACATCATATGTCCCTATTTAACACTTTATATCTCTAATGTTGACTATCCTTAAGAAGTCAACACAGGTCCACTCTGGTCAACGGTCAACGGTCAACGGTCAACTTTGACCGGACTCGGCGAGCGCTAGGGCGACTCGACGAGTCTAGACGTTCTCACCAATTCTCTAAGATTCCCTTTCTACATGTCGAGTATCCCCCCTGACTCGACGAGTTCCTCCTGGAAGAATCGCGGGGCCACCCCGACTCAACTCGCCGAGTCTGAAGAACAACTCGGCGAGTCCCAATTCGACTCAGACCACCTGTTAACCCTCTCTAACTCGCCCTGACTCACCGATCCAACCCATAACCCAGAAAGGACCATTCTAAGGCAATCTTCAAGCTACTCACCGAGTCTGTTCATCGGACTCGGCGAGTCCATGCCATGCAACCGCTCAAACTGCTTTCTAAGGTCAGATCTGCTCCGGCAATTCATAGGTCTGGCCTTCCTAGACTGGTTCATCACGTAAAGTCCTTATTTCGGTGCTCATAATACACCCCATGACTCATAATTGACGTTTTGACCTAAGGCATAAGGATTCCAATCCAAAACCTCCATTGATTCCCGAAAAACTCAGGCATGGGACACTCTGGACTTCCAAGGGTCCCAATATAGGGTTCCAATCGTTTGGGGGACTAAGGAAACACTCGATCTAGCCACAAAAGGGTTCAATAAACCCTAAATCCATATACACATCAACATAGAAGGGAACAACTCGAAAATATTACCTGAATAACGTTGCTCTGTGTCCCCAACCCTTAGAATATGGCTTCCCTGTTGTTCCCTTAACCAAGCCTCCTCCTCCTTGCAAAATAACACTTCCAAGATCAATAATGGTCTTCTACCTTGCTCCAGATGCTCACAATCGAATTAGGGTTTCACTCAAAGGACTAGGGTGAACAATGACGGCCATAAGGCCCCTTATATATGTCCCAAACCTGGGAAGTTAGGGTTTCGCTAAACAGCGCGGACTCGTCGAGTCCATAACCGGACTCGCCAAGTCCAGTCGCGAACCCGCGACCAGATCCGCGATCCTACTCGGCGATTCTGAGCTCCAACTCGCCGAGTCCCCTCTTAAAACACCCAAAATCATAATTATAACAATACCTGGAATTCCGGGCTGTTACAACTCTCCCCCACTAGGACTAGACTTCGCCCTCGAAGTCTCACTCTGAAAATAGCTCTGGATGCTGCTCCCACATCTCACGCTCCGGCTCCCAAGCCATTTCCGATCCCTTCTGGTGCTGCCACTGAACTAACACTAGAGGTATCTCCTTATTCCTCAGAACCTTGATCTTCCGATCTCTGATGGCCACTGGTCTCTCGGCATAATTCAGGCTCGCATCCACCTGAATGTCCTCTAATGGAACTACTGCCGACTCATCGGCTATACACTTTCTCAATTGCGACACATGAAAAGTGTCGAGGATCTGTCTCAATTCCGTTGGCAACTCCAAACGGTAGTCCACCCGTCCTACCCTCGCAATCACACGAAAAGGCCCAATATACCGGGGCCCCAACTTGCCTCTCTTCCTGAATCGAATCACTCCTTTCCAAGGAGAGACCTTCAGGAGTACGAAGTCGCCGACCTGAAACTCAAGCTCGGACCGACGTCTGTCTGCATAACTTTTCTGTCGGCTCTGGGCGGTCAATAACCTCTGTCTAACCTGCTGAATCTGCTCTGTCGACTGAAGCACGATCTCTGTACTGCCCATCACTCTCTGTAACCGAGAATTACCCAAGATGCAACTCTGCTCTAAATCTCAACGATCACTCGACCCATAAGGGTTAGGAAACCATGAACCACCGGATCCCCGATCCAAAGCCCACGTTATCCATTCCGGAATGACTGAGAGACCCATTCTCACTCTCAAAGCAACTCTCACGAGTTCTCCTCTTGCAATCACATACACATGCTGAACTAGCCCCAACACCCGCAGGTTGGAAGACCGACACACTGATGATATCCTCAAACATCCCCCCCCCCCAGGATGAACCACTGATACATACCCAATACCCTGATCAGAATCACACTGAGAGTCCAGGATTCTCTCCCTGGATCCTTTCCGAGCCTCCTGGCTCTACACCCGCGGAATCCCTTCTGCATCCTCAGCAGACATCTCATCATGATGTCATTCCATACCACTATAATAGACACAGCGTTCAACCCTCATACTCTAAATCATCCATTCGCACTACTACCTTCACTTCCGTGAACCAACACTTTCCCCCCCCCCCCATTGGGGTTACATACCTTTCTCTTCCCTTACCTAGGGAAATCCACTTGACAACCTTGCCACTACTCCATGTATCGCACATGCTCTGGATCTGCTCGCAAGGACTCTCGGGTCCATGTGTTACCTCTCCTCAGCAAATGAGGGTCCGACACCACCTCCTATACAACAGCTCAAAGGGCGGCATACCAATGCACTAATGATGGATGTTGATATAGGACAACTCAACCAGGGATAATTACGTGTCGCAGCTTCCTCCGAAATCTAATACACATGCCCGAAGCATGGCTTCGAGCGTCTGAATTGCTCACTCGCTCTGGAGTGTCCTCAGACAACCTCATGATAAGCTCTAGTTCATTTCTCATATCCCTATTCGAGACTGAGCACCAGATTAGCTTTTGACTCCACAGCTGAGCCTCCAAAGGTCACCCATAACATGATCCAAACATCTCACTAACCTTTTCCCCGTGACCACTCTCCTTGCCCAGTGACACTCAAGTTACGAAATCCTCTTTTCCTCATGCGAGAAGAATACGATCCAATCGAGGATCGTCTCAGCTCTGATCTCCGGTTTCTGCTGCGCATATCCTTTGCGCATCTCACGGCATCTCCCGACAGAGACGGAGACCCCCGTCTCGCCCCCGATTCATCATCCAGGCTCCAAAGACTCAATACTAGGGCTACTCAAACCCAAAACTCTTCCACCTCATACACTGCTCGGAAAACATTCCAACATCACATTCTCTTGCCATCTAGTGAGTACTGCGACTCCACACAGTATCACAACACCCTCTGACTAGTGAGTACTGCGACTCCCCACAGTATCACAACACCCTCTGACTAGTGAGTACTACGGCTCCCCGCAGTATCACAACACCCTCTGACTCCACTAGCTCGTGCTCCGCAGTCTATCATCAGTGGCTACCCATACTCGACTCGAATATCCATCACAGACTCTGGAGGCAATCAACATAACAAATGCCCACCCTTGCGAAAATCCACTCTCTCAAATAATCTCCCTGGATGCCCATACTCGAAGGGCTCCCACTAGATCCATAGATACTTGATATACCACAAGTCGATTCAATTCAAGATTCACGAGTAACTCCGAAATAAAGATATCATACCCGGATATCTCAGAATACCCCAACAGAACATCACAAGATCCTGCCACAACCACTGATCTCCTGCCCCAAGCATCATATAGACACAATAATATATTTCCTCTGAACCCCAAAATTAGATCTGCATTTTCCAAATTGCAATCTCGGTGTATCCAATTTCTCAATTGGAATACAAGAAAACGCTAACGCTACTAAATACGCTGATAATTCTCCGAACCCATTTTCCACCGCTCAAAATCCAAACAAGGATACACATACCGACCCGGGACTTGGCTGCCTAATCATTCTTTATCTACTTGCAACAACACCAAACACCTGTCGTGGAGACATTCATCCTTCTCATCAAGTACTTCCCGCATTAACTCACTCTGACCCCTTTCCTCGATCACCGACATCTCTGGTCTCATGATTTCTTACAGCATATCTCTATACTCCACTTATAACTACTCTTGACAAATCTCTGCTTTCTTACATACTGCACCCGGTTCTCCCCCACTTAGGGTTCGAACCATCACCAATTAGCACACAACCAACCCACAACTATTTTTCACCAGCGAAATCGTACCTGCCCCAGGAAAGTGCTACACAACGCCCGATAATTCCCCCTTAAGGAAATCAATCAACCCCCTATACTCTGAACCTCTGATGAACTCCTCAAGAACTTCTTATCACGACTGCCTCTAGTCGTTCCAAATCTCATACCAATCTAGCACTAAGCATCTCAACTGCTCAATAACATCCCTGGCTCATAGATTGAACCGCAAAATCATCGTACCTCTCACCTCAACTCATCAACCAATGCTCCAACACCGGAATTGTCCCAAGGACAGGGACCCACCCCCAACATAGATGAAAACTCTCTGCACTGCAAAACTCGACTGAACTCCCCACTGATACCACTACAACACATCCTACTATTCTCAAATAGGTGTGGTGTGGTCCTCGACTACCTCAGTCCCAACTGACTGTCTGCTCATGATAAGTCACTGCCTCGCGGCACACATGCTACCTGATACTCTGGGAGAAATCATCACCGATAACGACCTGCAGGGTTTACCCCCAAACCCAAAACTAAAACATCAGGCCTCTCGTGTCTTGCACACGAACATAAATAGCACCACCCACATAGAAGGTGACCTCTCCTCTATCGACTGATTGCTCAACTCAGACCGAAATTCTCCTCTCCCTCTAACTCCTTACCAAAATACTCTGATAGGCACTCGACTTCCCTCTCGAGGGACGCCTCTCCAAACTCAATCATGGTCTACAGGCCTAAAACCCATAGCGTCCAATCTCTACCTCATCAATCATGACCGGATAACAAGATAATCACCAGCATCATTCACTACGAACCATGGTACTCATCCCATGACATCCCTTCTCAATATGCTCCGGTGTATGGTACCCGAACCATAGCATCACTCCTCAATCTGCTCCGATGTATGGTACCCAACCATAACATCACTCCTCAATCTGCTCCGATGTATGGTACTCGAACCATAACATCACTCCTCAATCTGCTCCGATGTATGGTACTCGAACCATAACATCACTCCTCAATACGCTCATTAGAATCTTCAGAATACTCCCTGTATCAAGTATGGGTCCTCTGCTTTCAGTAGTACGGGCCCATACTACCTGCCACATCTACCCATACTTTCCACACGGACTATCCTGGAGCTCCTAAGTAGCTGCTCGACCTTCTAGTTCACCAATTCCGTCGCGCGCTCGCTCCCTAGCGAAATTATCTACCCTGCCAGTGCACTCATCTGGCTAAGGTTACTCCCTAGGCTCTTCCCAGATTCCCACACTTCTCTGCCATCAGCTGCTGAAGAGCTCCTAATGATGCCAGCCATCTACCTCCTGAATATCGTCATATTCGCTTGGTAGCTGACTCCCATCATCGAGAGTTCCACAAAGCACGAAGCAAGCAGCATTCGAGCATCGAAGAATATATATATATGACTCACTCTGGGTGATAACTCCGCTTGCTCTGCTCCTCCTCGGAAGTACCACCGAACTTTGCAACTCTTCCCCTCGCGGGCTCTAACTAATCTTTCTCCAAGTACCACAGTACTCATCTTGGTATCTCCCCTAGATTACTCCTCTACTCAAATCCCTTAAAGGATTCCAATCAAATATCCTCACTCATCACATACTCAAAAGCACATCACATATCACAGAAATTCCTAGGCTAAGGCATCACAAATCAGGCCACTCTAGTCCTAATATATGGAATACCTAGCCTGTCTCTAGCATGCAATAATATCTCATAAAGTGCATCATAAATATCTCATAACACAAAAGTAAGGGTATTTTGGGAAATCACCGTTCGGGCTCTGGTTGATTGTACACACTGCTCTTTCTCGTTTTCTCTTTGAACTCTTATTCGCTTTAGAAAAATATTTCTTTGAAAACCTTTCTCACTTCTTCCTCAGTTTGAGTCCAGAATTACCCGAAGGCGCATCCGAATCCCTCAAACCAAGGCTCTGATACCAACTTGTAACACCGTAAATTTCAAAACAAATTTTCGTTTAAGATAATCATTTTATTCTTAAATATACTTGTTTAAAAATCTCATTCATAATCGAATTACAAAACGGAACTCTATTTTCACTTATATAGAAAACTAGGATCCTCCAAAGCATGACTCCTTCTCTGGTGTGTACAATCAAGCCGGTGCCGTCCCGTGATACTGAAATAACATAACACAAACACTGTAAGCACGAAGCTTAGTGAGTTCCCCAAAATACCACACATATAACACATAGAAGCCACTCGAGGCTATAACTCTATGGGTCCGTGCACCCAACTCTGTGAACCCTCAGGTTCTAACTCTAGGAGCCCTTCGGTTCCAACTCTGCAAACAGGCACAGCATAAATCACATAGAAATAATGCAGTACAACACATATCATACATAACATACAAATACTCTGTCACATAACTCTGGTTACATACTCAAGGTAAAGTATAGTGAGAAGACTCACCTCGCGTGTCTCGATATCTCACAACCCTGGGAATCCCTCGTGCCCGATTCTCCGAGCTCTAATCCTCCTATAACATCATATGTCCCTAGTTAACACTTTATATCTCTAATGTTGACTATCCTTAAGAAGTCAACACAGGTCCACTCTGGTCAACGGTCAACGGTCAACTTTGACCGGACTCGGCGAGCGCTAGGGCGACTCGGCGAGTCTAGACGTTCTCACCAATTCTCTAAGATTCCCTTTCTACACGTCGAGTATCCCCCCTGACTCGACGAGTTCCTCCTAGAAGAATCGCGGGGCCACCCCGACTCAACTCGCCGAGTCTGAAGAACAACTCGGCGAGTCCCAGTTCGACTCAGACCACCTGTTAACCCTCTCTAACTCGCCCTGACTCACCGATCCAACCCATAACCCGGACAGGACCATTCTAAGGCAATCTTCAAGCTACTCGCCGAGTCTGTTCATCGGAC
Organism: Lactuca serriola; assembly: GCF_051521515.1. NCBI lineage: Eukaryota > Viridiplantae > Streptophyta > Magnoliopsida > Asterales > Asteraceae > Lactuca > Lactuca serriola. Next base: position 201,467,924 of record NC_136410.1, read on the forward strand.
TCGGCGAGTCCATGCCATGCAACCGCTCAAACTGCTTTCTAAGGTCAGATCTGCTCCGGCAATTCATAGGTCTGGCCTTCCTAGACTGGTTCATCACGTAAAGTCCTTATTTCGGTGCTCATAACACACCCCATGACTCATAATTGACGTTTTGACCTAAGGCATAAGGATTCCAATCCAAAACCTCCATTGATTCCCGAAAAACTTAGGCATGGGACACTCTGGACTTCCAAGGGTCCCAATATAGGGTTCCAATCATTTGGGGGACTAAGGAAACACTCGATCTAGCCACAAAAGGGTTCAATAAACCCTAAATCCATATACACATCAACATAGAAGGGAACAACTCGAAAATATTACCAGAATAACGTTGCTCTGTGTCCCCAACCCTCAGAATATGGCTTCTCCTATTGTTCCCTTAACCAAGCCTCCTCCTCCTTGCAAAATAACACTTCCAAGATCAATAATGGTCTTCTACCTTACTCCAGATGCTCACAATCGAATTAGGGTTTCACTCAAAGGACTAGGGTGAACAATGACGGCCATAAGGCCCCTTATATATGTCCCAAACCTGGGAAGTTAGGGTTTCGCTAAACAGCGCGGACTCGCCGAGTCCATAACCGGACTCGCCGAGTCCAGTCGCGAACCCGCGACCAGATCCGCGATCCTACTCGGCGAGTCTGAGCTCCAACTCGCCGAGTCCCCTCTTAAAACACCCAAAATCATAATTATAACAATACCTGGAATTCCGGGCTGTTACATCAATTCTGGACGTGTTGCTGGAGTAAGTTTCGTTGGACAACGCCATTATTAGGGATTATCAAAAATTTCACTCTTCTGGTGTTCTTCCAATCCCTACGGACTTAAAGAGGATTATTAATGCATGTTATTTACCGAAACGAGGTAGAAAACGGAAACTAGAGGCTGCACTTTCAATCGGAGAAAAAGGTTTTTATGAAATCGAAGAAAACTGTTTCGAAGCTAAGGTCTCCATATCCGGTGTTAGAAGAGGATTCCGAAGAAAGGGCTAAAACAGAAGTTCAGGGGGATAACGTTTTCTGAAATGATGAAGAAGATACAGCTCATACTTCCGAACCACCCCCTACCTAAACAATTTTGAAGGCATCTTCTCCTCCATCAACTTCCATTCTAGAATCTGATATTTTTGAAACTATTATGAAGGAACCATTTCTGAATCTCACCACTCCTCCTCCACCTCCATTCAATCCACCAACTACCCATGTCAACCTCACCCCTTACAACTTTAATTCTGATATCATCCATTCTTCCACTACCAAATCTGAGTTCTGCTGAAATATCTCAACCTCAAATTTCCATCTCTTTTTCAACTCTAAATTTCATAGATTCAATAGTTTCTCCAACAACCACTGTCACAACTTCACCAGAAGTTCCTATTATCAAATCCTTTTTGGAGGCGATTAGGACTTCAAGCATCTCTGGTAACACATCTGATGTGGGGCCAAATGCCAATATTGGTGTGTCATTGGAACCATCTTCCTCTGTTACACCACCTTTGCATGAAGATACTAATATTTTGTTTGGGGATGATCAAGAATCCATTGATGATTTTGTCTTCGACACATTTACATCCATACAGATAGTGATAATGATGATACCCCATGACTAAAGGTCAATTCAAGGAACTGAATAAAAAGCTTGACTCCATTCTTGAGCACACAAACGCCTTTTCTTCCACCAAATGGGAAAATTTGTTGACGACTCATAGAGCAACAGTGGAAATGCTAATGTCAACAAATGCTCAGGCTCTTGAAGAAACAACAAAAAATGCTCAAGCTATAACACCCAGAATCTGGAAGGCTAATTATGGAAAATAAAACCTCACTTTGAAAGGTCGACTAGTCGAGTTTAAGGTATAAACTCGAAGAGTAGGAATTTTTAAGTCACGTGCATTTTCAAAGATCAACTCGATGAGTTGGTCGTTGTTTGAGAAACCCTAAATTCAGGGTTTTGCACCCTATTTAAACAACTTAAGCTCTAGGGTTTGGCCTCATTTCCAGCCTCCAAGTCCCAAAACCCTAGCCACGACACCCTAGAGCCTTGTGTGAGCTTATGACGCCTTTTTGAGAGAAAACTTGTGTTTTTTAAGCTTGTCAAAGAAGAGGAAGCTAGAGGACACAAAAAGAAGAAAGTAGATCCAAAAACTTCACTCCATTTGCAGCGTTTTTGGGTAAGCATGTCTCAAACTTGATTAATGTTTTCTTAGATCTCTTCATTTCACTTTTATGGGGTTTTTGGTCCAAGAATGTTAACTTTTGGGAAATGGACGACCCAAGTGGGTATTCTTCCAGATCTAGGACCTTGAAGGGCTGTTATGGCATAAAGGTGCAAACTTTATGGCCATTGGAGCCCCATGTAAGCTCTAAGATGTCGTTTTGGCCTTTTAAACCCCAAAAGGCCATGCATGGAGTTAAAGGCAGAAACTTTACGTGTTTAAATGATGTCTAGGGTCTAGATCTTAGTTTGTATGCCTTAGTTCGAAGTATATATGGCTTTTGGATCAAGATCTAGATCTTGAAGAATTAGTGTTTGAGCTAAATCCATTAAAGGAAGCTATTGTAAAGTTGGAAACTTTACCCTTAAAAGGACATTTTCATTGTGTAGAAGAAGTATGGAGTCTAGATCTGGAGGATATGAGCTTAATCTATTAAGATGGCTTAACAGACTGAAGAACTCGTCGAGTCCATAGAGGAACTCGACGAGTTGGGTTGAAATGTCCTGATTCTGTAAAAGGGAAAACTCGACAAGTTCAAGGATGAATCGACGAGCAGAATGGGAAAGTCCTGATACCATGGATAGGAGGAACTTGAAGAGTTATGAAAGAACTCGACGAGTTGGATCGCGAGTTCAGAGTTTTCGGATTTATGGAACTCGACGAGTTGTATATTGTTTTGTACACCTTTGTATTTAGGCTTTATGCTAAATAGCCCATTGTATGTATTGATCCCAAACTCATGTATTATACATATATAATTAATGAAAATGTGTGACATCATTCTTTATGAGAAATTAGTGATTGTAACACAGTATCAGGCTTCCAACTTTAACCCTAGTCAATCCAAGTAGCGTAATTCACCATCACGGTCGTCCCTGTCGATCTATGCTCCTCTAATCTCATCGATAATCTTCTTTTGTCTTTCTCCCTTTGTCGATCACTCAAACATGGCAGGAACACCAACCTAAGGTTCCTCCAAATCGACACCTAGTGATAAGATCTATGGCATCACCAGCATAAAATTGTACGTACCTCTCATTCTTGACTTAGATTCGTTCAATTATGATGCATGGAAAGAGCTCTTTAAAACTCATTGTATTAGGTATAAGGTCTTAAATCATCTTGAAAACGTACCCAGCCTTTTTCCGGATCCAGATGAGTGGAACATTGTTCACAATATTGTCAAATAATGGCTTTATGGTACTCTGTCTCAACCAATTCTCCAATCAATTCTCAAGACTGACACAAATTCTAATGATATGTAGACCACTATTAAAGTCTTATTTCATGAAAACAAAGAGACCAAAGATATTGAGCTTGATGATAAATTGAGGAAACATGGTTATTCGAGACTCCTCAATCAAGGAATATTGTAACAAAATCAAGTCAATTTTTAATCTTCTCGTCAACATTGGAGCATTTGTACCCCAACGAAATCTTGTCATATACGCTGTAAATAGATTGTCTAAAAAATATGCTCACATCGTCACCACCATACGTCATATGAAACCTATTCCCCACATTCCTTGAAATGCACTCCATGCTCACATTAGAAGAACGATCCATGCTCAAGGAACAAAACCGTCTCGTTCAAACATCCCACCTCGACAATTCATTTTTACCTATCGTGTTTACAACCGAACATCAAAATCAAGCACAACATTCTCGTGGAATCTCAGCTAGCTCCAACTCTGGCAGACGTGGGGTTGGTCGGACCTAGGGATGTCAACGGGACCAAACGGGAGCAGAAATAGCTGCCCCTGGCCCCGGAATCAGTTATTACCTCCGCCCCCGAATCCCCCGTTTACATAGCCCCCGATCCCGCCCCCGATCCCCCGTTTCATAGGCTTAACATTGACTTTTTTTGCTAAAACAGTTTGTTATATTTTGGACTAAAAAACTATTTTTCATAACTTTAAATGCTTAAACCAAGTGGAATCAATGTCTTTAAAAGTTGTGTTCTTGACATCCTATGGTTGTTATAATCTTTCTTATTCATGTAATTAATCATTTTGTTGGTTTTGTTAAAATGTTATAAATAAACTAGTTATTTGTAAATGCTTCCGTTTGTCGTTAAAATTGTTTTAATAAAAAGGATTGTTTTTAGCTTCCCAAAACTCATCAGTTTTGACATGTGGTGGTGGCATTCATATCTTCCGACGGTGGTGGCGACAACATTCATAAGTTCCAGCAAGTCACCGCCTTTGGTTCGAGGTTCGGTGATGACAAACATTTGTTTTGTAGGTTTATGGTTTGAGTGATTGTAATGTAGAGAGAGATAAACGGGGAGAGATGGGGGTGATAGCATTTTTTTTTCTTTTTTATAGTTCTTGTTCTAGAAAAATAGAAAATGAAAATACAAAGGGCAAGTCGTCATTTAGAAAAAATTCAAAACAAATTTGACAAAACTCGCAACAAAATCAAAAACCGGTAATGTTAGTCTAAATTATTTTTGGATGAAAGTGACGATTTTCGATAAACCGCATGGACCATTTTACAAAGTCAATGGGCAAATTATCAAAGAAAAAAAAAAGACAATCGATATTGTCTTTTAATTGGAAATTATTTACGATACATACAGAAAATATGGGGAAGTCTTGGCTAATAGAGAAAAACAAATAATAAAAACAAATAGATCTCACTTGATGAGTCGGTTATTTTGAAAAGCTCTAAGACTTTAAAATCCAAAGCTGGATTTTTGAAAACCACAAGTGTTTTTAATTGCTAACAAAATGATTTTTTTCTAACAAAATTATTTTATTGCATAAAATGATTTGTTTTAAATGTCATATCAGGTAAAACATGTCATTTTACAATTTTATATTTTTTGCTTAAGTTTTAAATTTTATTATGATTTTGTCACAAATTTTCAAAATCTTTATTTTATAAATTTTCTCAAAAATTAATTTTTATTTTACAACCTGACTTTTAAGATATTTATATAACCTTTTTTTTAACTTTTTTATATAAAGATATTACAACTTTTTTTTTTTTTTGCAACATTTATTAGTATCTTCAAAAAAAATTTACAACATTTTTTAGATCATTTTAAACTTTTTAGAGCGTTTTTAAATTTGTTTTACAGCAACGCAATAAATAGGGGGAACCAATAAACACGAATAATAGATTGAAACCCATAAAATCAACTTTATTATTCGATCTATTTTCAAATCAAATATGGAAAGAGAAATTACACATATCAAAATTGTTGGTTTCATGGGTCTCAATCTATTTTTCTTTTCTTGTTACTTTTATTTTTATTTTTATTTTTATTTATTTTTTTTTGTCAATTGATTCTATGTGTTTCAATCTATGTTTTGTGTTGCTTAGCTATATGGGGTTCGGTATATTTCAATATTTGATCTATTTAAGTTTTAAATTTTTAATTCCAAACATTTTACAAGTGTTCTAAAAAAATTTAAAAGTTCAAAAAAAAAATTGTAATTTTTTTTAATGTTTCAAAAGTTGAGTGTAAAAAAATGTAAATTTTTTGAAAGTGTTGTAAAAAAATTTGTAAATTCTTTTACACTTTTTGCAACAAAAGTTGTTCAAGTTCCTTAAAAAGTTAACTTGTTAAAATATTAACTTTTGAACGAATATGTAAAAACGAGTTTAAACCAAAATCGTAATAGAATTTGAAAGTTAGACCAAAAATGTAAACTTTTAAAAACAACATGCTATGCAATAAAATCGGTTTGTTTATAACTTGAAAAATCTGGAAATAATTCATTTTTCGAAAACAATTTCAAGTCTATATTTTATAAAGAGCCATTATGTATGAAGAGAAAATGGGGATATTATATTCTCCAAATTTGTGTCGAGGAGGATATCACAACCACAATTTGTATGTTACAAGTTTAGACCGTAGTTTAATTATGTTGTAAAATAAATGGATTTAACACAAGTTATGGCACTTAGGTCATGTTTGGTTCAAGCTAATGCATAATCATAGCATTACAAGTGTGTAGAGATCAGACACAATTTTGTATGGGTGCCCGTAGTGGCACAGACAATGACTAACTTGTTTGTACGTAGTGCAAAAGTTTTCAATTTTTTTTTCTATTATCGTGCCTCTATTCAAATTTCTCATGCCATCCCATGCCACCCCTCAGGGGCGGTGTAACACCGAGATTCAGATTTGCCTTATTAATTATGGTTGTGGCTCAATCATCAGCTGTCATAGGGATTAGAGCTTTGGAAAAGCAAGGACTTAGCCATTTTCGGATGTTGATGTTATGATTCGAATACCTGATTGTGTCTTTGGGAGCCAAGGGTGTGACTGTAAATTGACATATCGTGTTATGGGTCGTATTCGAAAGGTCTTAAGGCTTGAGTGTGGTTAGGAGTGTGGGACTTCTCGCCACCTTTTCCTGGATATAAGGTTCGTCGGAAACGGACCTCGAATGAGGGAGTTATGATAGTTTGAAGGATTTGACAGTTTTGGTCCCTGGATGGAAAAGCTTGCATTTCAGTACATGCATGCAAGATGGCAACGCGTGAGTACACCCAACGTAAGTTGGGGTATGCCCAACATAGTGTTGGATAAATGGAACACATGATAGGAGACGTACGCCCAATGTAACACCGTAAATTTCAAAACAATTTTTCGCATTTTTTTTAAAAGTATAATTCATTTAATATTCATAAAACATCAATGTTTGAAACTCAATCCATGACATATAAAAATCCCAAGATCTCATAACATAAAAATCCCGTGTGTGTCCTGATCAAGTCGGCGCCTTCCCACGGTCATCACTAGTACCTGAAACAAATAACACCAAACACTGTAAACACAAAGCTTAGTGAGTTCCCCAAAATACCACACATAGCACATATTAGCCACTCGAGGCTATAACTCTGTGGGTCCGTGGACCCTACTCTGTGAACCCTCTGGTTCTAACTCTATGAACCTTCCGGTTCCAACTCTATAAACATGCACAACATAAATCACATAGAAATAATGCAGTACAACACATAACATACATATAGCAAACAAATACTCTGTCACATAACTCTGATTACCTAATCAAGGTAAAGTATAGTGAGAAGACTCACCTCGCGTATCTCGATAACTCGCAAATCCCTGAAATCACTAGTGCTCGATCTCCCGAGCTATAGTCCTCCTATAACACAATATATCTCTAATTAACACTTTCACAACTAAGGTTGACTAACCCTATCAAGTCAACACTGGTCAACTCTGGTCAATGGTCAACGGTCAACTTTGACCGGACTCGGCGAGTCTAAACGTGTTCACTGACTCCCTTGGATCCTCTCTTGACACTTCGAGTACTTCCCTAACTCGACGAGTTCCACCTGGCATGAGTCGCGGGGCCACCACGACTCAACTCGCCGAGTCTCAAGAACAACTCGGCGAGTTCCGGCTTGACTCAGCCCCCCCCTTGACTCTCCCTGACTCACTGGGTCATCCCCCAACCCGTCGAGTCTACTCGCTGAACAATTTACGTGAAACCCAAACCCTACTCGCCGAGTCTCAAGAACAACTCGGCGAGTTCATGACATGCACAAACTCTATTGACCTCCTGAGGTCAGGTCTGTTTCCCCAAACCATAGATCCGGCCTTCCCAAGCATGAATGTCACGTAAAGTTCGAAACTTGATGCTTGTATAACCACAACAAGGCATCAAAAGGAGATTTGGTCCCAAAAATGACAACCTAAGTCCAATAACTCCATACTAACCCAAAAGCTCCAAGGGTTAAGGTCTCTGGATCTCTTTGAGTCCAGATCCAAGGCACAAACTCGAAGAGGGACCATTTGCTTCACATAATCACTCTCCAAAGGGGTTAGAAAACCCTAACTCTAAAGATCGACCCTAAAACTGAAGGAGGTTCGAACTATTACCTCAAAATGAAGCCTCTGGACTCTGGATCTGCTTGAATCTCACCTCCTCCTTGCTCTTGTCACCCTCTTCTTGCTAAACAAAGGATACAAAGATCCAAAAGTGACTTCTTCTCTCTCAAAGCGATTTAGCTCTTTTAGGGTTCTCTCAAGGGACTGGTAGCCGCAATGGGAGGCTATAAGTGCCCTTAAATAGGCTCCAAACCCGGGGAATTAGGGTTTCATTAAATAGCGTGGACTCGCCGAGTCCACTTTTGGACTCGCCGAGTCCAGACGCGAACCCGCGCCCATAACCGCGATCATACTCGACGAGTTTGGGCTCCAACTCACCGAGTCTCCTCACAAATCACCAAAAAATACAATAATAAATAATACCTGGGAATCCGGCTGTTACACCCAGCGTATAAGGAGTACACCCAACGTACGGCCATTATCTTCGAACCCTAATTTTCAAGGGTTGGCTCACTATTTAAAGCACCTTAAGTCCAAGGGGTTGCACCTCTCTTTCATTCTCAGAGCCTTAAACCCTAATTTCGAGTGGTAGCTTCATCTAAGAGTGTTGGGAGCTTTGTGGGTGCACTTTGGTGGTTTTGGTGTATTTCAAGAAGTGGAAGCTCATTACAAGGTGGGGGTTCAAAGGAGGACTTGTGGATCAGGACTTCTTGCTACATTTTCAGCTCAAAGAAGGTAAAAAGTTATAAGCTTAATCACTAGAAGTTGTTATTTATTAATATGTGGGTTTTGGTCCCTTTTTGACCTTATGAGTAAGATCTAGTGATTAGACACCACTTCAGAAGCTTTGAGTTGCTACTCTAGGCATTTTAGAGGTTATAAGTCCATAAAGTTGTCATCTTTGAGGCTAGAAACCATTCTTGCATGTTCTAGATGGTTATTATGGGGTTAAGTTGATCATTGGGTCCCTTTGAGTCATGCAAATGCTTAAAGGTGTGTAACACCCAAAATCTGGAAGGCCAAGAAAGGAAAGAAACCCTAATTTTTAGGGGCGACTCGGCGAGTCCGAGCAGGATCCGGGTCGAGGAGTAAGTGACCGACTCGGCGAGTCGGCCAAGGAGACTCGGCGAGTCTGGTCTGTGCGAGGAAAACCCTAATTCCGGGAGTTGTATCCTATATAAAGGGTGTTATGTCCCTCCCTCAGCCTCCATATCATCCTAGAGGACCTGTAAACCCTAGATTTCGTGTGAGCTTCCATCATTTGAGAGATATAGCTTTGGAGGAAGGAATTTCGGAAAGGAACTTGAAGATCAAGAAGGTTGCTTCAAAGGAGAGGTGTATATCCGAGATCTACTTCAGTTTGTGTTCATCTTGGAGGTATTAAGCTGCCATTTTCCCTTCTTTGCATCTAGATCTATTTTGTTATGAGATTTGGGGGTTTTATGGTTGATTGAGACCTAATTCGAGTTAGGGGCTTAGATATGTTGTTGCCACTTCAGATCTAGTTTTGGGATGGTCCAATATGTCATAAAGCATCAGAAGATGAGTAGTTGGTGAAGCCCTTTTTTCCTTAAACCAAACCCTAGTATGTTTTGAGCCTAGATCTCTTTAGTTATACGTAAAGTTTGCAACTTTACGTGAGGATTGAGCTTTGGAAGTAAGGATCTGTGGTTTGGAGTCCCTGCATGACTCAAAAGTCCTCTGCATGTTGGGAGATCTGAATGGACTCGACGAGTCCTTTGAGTGGACTCGGCGAGTAGCATGAAGATGAGGAGGAACTCGATAAGTGGGATGAACAGCTCGTCGAGTCGGATGATGTTGGGTAGGAACTCGGCGAGTTGGAAGAACAACTCGGCGAGTTGGATGAAGATTGCCTGGTACTCGGCGAGTCTGTCCTTGGACTCGGCGAGTCAGGTCGCGAAGCCCCAAACCCTTCGAGTTGAGACTCGAATCAGTGAGTCGGGTGGAGACTCAGCGAGTTGGACAGGTCAGGACTCGGAAATCGTTGGACTCGGCAAGTCATGTCGCGAATGGAAGGACCCTGAGTATATGAACTCGGCGAGTCAGTAAGTGGACTCGGCGAGTAGGGTTGACCTGGAAAGGTTGACTTTGACCAAGACTTTGACTTAGACCAGAATTGACTTGGTTAACTGTTGGGGGTCAGTTAGACTAAGTGTTGCATTGATATTGATAGCTCGGGAAGCTAGTAGAGAAGGAGTTCAGTGAGTGGTCGAGCAGCAGCTAGTGGGATCATCAGCAAGTTCAGCCAGTGCAAGTGAGTTTCCCTTTGTGTGAATGGGTCTACTAAGGCTACAATGCCGGCCCATGTAGTTATGAGTAGAAGACCCGGGGGTTAGCCCCAGGCACAGTGTGCTAGTATGATATTCAGGACGAGGTCCAATGATAGCGGGCGGGTGCCCAAGGATTGGTTTCTATGATAGTTTATACTTGTTGTCTGTGTGATACATGTAGGGAGGTGAGTGTGGGCGAGGTCCCGTATCTCACCGATAGCAGAGTGTAGATGGTGTTCCACATCTCATTAGCAGCAGAGTAGGGGCGAGGCCCAAGTTAGGGAAGGAGTGAGTGTGGGCTGGGCCTGTATCTCACTATCAGTAGGAGCATGGACGGGGTTCCAAGACTCATTAGTAGCAGGACAAGGGCGAGGCCCAGGATAGGTGAGGCCTTAGGACATGATCCATTGTATATGTTTAGCTTATGTTTTGCAGTATGATTACGTGCTATTATATGTTAGCGGGCGAGGCCCTATGACAGGCGAGGCCTAAGTGAAACATATCTGTATCCGAGCGGGGCTCGAAGCCAGGCGAGGCCTGGAGCGGCGGGGTCGTGGTAGTGGGCGAGGCCCGAGGTAGGGGGCGAGACCCAGAATAGCGGGCGTGGCCCAGTATGTGCAGTATGTGGTTATGCATGGTATGTGGTAGGGTGGGGAACTCACTAAGCTTCGTGCTTACGGTTTTCAGTTTTGGTTTCAGGTACTTCCGGTAGCGGAGGGAGGAGCTCGGGGTGATCGCATGGCACACACCATAGATTAGACAGCCTGGGAATGTTTACTCTGATGACGAATATGTATTTTGGAAACTAATACTCTGCTTATGTTTTGAAATGATGAAATTGCTTTAAGTAATGTTTTATTAAAAGAAATTTTCAGTCTTAAATTTTGGGACGTTACAAGTTGGTATCAGAGCCTTGGTTTGAGGGATTCGGACATGCTCTCGGATGTGTCTAAACTCAAACCAAGGAATTGGTATAGAAGTTTTCAAAATGAAAAGACAGTTTTGTAAAAAGAGAGTTTTGGGAAAGAAAGCAGTTTTAGAAAAGCAAAAATAATTCAGAAAGAAAAGAACTTTGAAAAGAGAAAAATGGGTGTGGTGCATGCAATCAGCCGAGCTCAAGTAAGTACCCCAAAATACCCGTACAAGTCTATGTTATGGTTATCAGATAATAGAACAGTATGCTAGAATAGGACTAAAGATCTAGGGATGATGCCTTATGTGCCTGTTATTTGTGCTTTTGAGCTGCATGATAGTGTTGATTAGACAGTAGTAGGATAGCATGTTTAGGTTATGCCTGAGTTTATGAGTTTGTGTTGCATGCTAGTTCAGATTCTTGCTATGTGGATATGATTGCTTGAGTATGTTATGGTTAGATTTTCCCTTGTCCGAATGCTGCTTGCTTTGTGCATTGTGGGATTCTGAGTGATGGGAGTTAGCCATTAGGTGGATACGACACGCCACATGTGATCAGGGTTGAATAATCTCAGAGTGTTGGACTTGGTTCTATTGCGCAGCTCTTGTTTGAGTCCAACCGTTGTAGGAACGAGTCTTTTACTTGAAGGATTGTCTGAGCCACGTCGCATGTGATGGTGTCCATGTGATGGCTAATTGGCATCACAAGGGGACCTTCAGCAGCTGAGGATTGGACATGTTTATTGAAGTTAACCAAAAAATAATCATCGTCTTTAAAATTTTAACGAAAATGAACATGTTTTTAGCAAAATTAATAATTTTATTTATTGTTATTTAGAAAATATTATGTTTAATTCTTTTATATAAACCTCTTTAAAAATCATATCATCATAATAATCTTTATATTTGATTTGCATATGATTAAACTAAATAAATTTTTTGTTTAGATTTATTTTTAAATATTGTATAGTTAGTTTTAGTTTATTGCAGCAGTCTGTAGAGGTTAAATAACAAAAATACTTCTTATTACAGGTTGCAACCGTTTGGTCCACCTCTTCTAGTGCAGATGTGGTCTACAGACTTCAACCGTTTTCGCTTCGAAAAAATAAACATCACCTTAGTTAGTAGCCACAATTGTTAAGGTATACTAATCGTTCAAGCTACTATGATAGCTTTAGAATGTTGTTTTCTTTTAGTGTCAGGATATCAAATGCAAAAAGTCGTATGTTGAGGCATTAACAATTAAAAAACATGTTTCGGATTCAGTTTAGTAAATTAAAAAAACGGTTTCAATTCAAAAACTGATCTTTTAATTTTATAAATCCGGTTTTAAATTGTTAGATCAGATAATACCTATTGGATTTTAAAAACCAGTTTAATTTTATTTTTCAGATCTTTTTAAGAAAGTGGTCCAGTTTGTATACTTCCATCTCTATATACAGGGGTGTTTATTCGGATGAATATGATCCGATCCAATCAAGTAAATCTAAACAGATCTCGGTTTTTAGAAAATAGATCTGAATAGTCCAAACTAAATTCTAATCCGATCAAATCCAACCAAATTATAATTTGGTTGGATCAGCTTTTACAATTCGTTTTTTAAGAGGCGATACACACACACACACACACACACACACATATATATATATATATATATATATATATATATATATATATATATATATACAACTTAAATATTAGTCTTAAAAAGTATATAAAAAGAACTTTTTAATTACGAATTATAATTTATAAACAACTATTAAGAAAAATTTATTATAGTTTAATATTTCATTGACAAGAAACTTTTGATAAGTACTTATTTAAGTGTTATATTGGATGAAAGTTTCTAATAATTACAAAAAATAGTTTAGTAAATTTATAAATGATTAAAGATATATATTAAAAATAAACAATAAGTTTTTATTCATTTTTTTTGGTTTTTATTTTATAAACCAAAACCAATTTAAAATCTAAAATAATAATTCAGTTTAACCAAAAATCAATCCAGAAATCCATATCAACGAACTAAATAATTCAATCCAAATTATTTAGACAATTCAATTTTATCCGAAGAGTTTCTAGGGAAAATGACTTGCGATGATAATTACCTTTTTGTCTTGTTCACATTTAGGTAATTTTAATTTTTTTGTACACATTTGACAATTTAACTTGGTAAATGTGTTCACATATTACCATTGTCAGCTGCTATAGCAGGTGGCAATGGTAATATGTGAACACATTTACCAAGTTAAATAGTCAAAGGTGTATAAAAAGAAAACTATCTAAATGTGAATAATTTTTTTTTACAAATTTCTTAAGAAGTGTATAATTTCTTACAAAGTTTTTATGATATTTTTTTCTTATAGGTTTTTCTATTATAATGTTTTAAACTTTGCTTATAATTTTTTTAAACTTTTTTATACTTTCATATAACTTTAATATAAGTGTTTTCAAACCAAATATTTTATAAATATTTAAAATTTTTCCTACAAGTTTTTAACTTTTTTTTACATTTTCATACATTTTTTTTAAAAATTTCATAAATTTATTTCTAAACTTTCTTTTACAACATTTTTAAAATGATTCCCTAATTTTGTATAACAATTTAATATTTTGTATAACATTTTAAATACTTTTGTTAAATACTAGTTTAAAACGTTGTATTAAAAAAATTAAAAGTTTATCAACTTCTAATTAAAAATATTAAAAAGTTGGAATAAAATTAAAACATTTATATTATATAATTTCTTTTGTTTTTTTATTTGCTAAGTAATATATTTTTTTTCTTTTTAGAAAACACCCTCTATACTTTTGGTTACATATTTAATTTATTTAATTTAAAAATATTGTATATGCTTAAAAACAAACAAAAACAAACGAAAAGAATTATAAGAGGCTATGTATTAAATATTTCACGAAATAAAAACATATTTATTAATTAAAAAGTAATTTTAAAAATGATCAATATTTAATTAATATTTAGAAAATTATAGATATTTTAAAAATAACGTTTGCAAAAAAATAATACAAACAAAATAAAAATAAAATCGTTATTAAAAGTGGGGAAAAAGACTTATCAGAATAATTAACTTTTTGTTTTTTTTCACATTTAGACAAATTTCTCTTTTTGTACACATTATTTTAACTATTTAATTTTTTAATTTGTTCACATATTACCATTTTCACTTGCTATAGCCGGTGACAATAACAATATGTGCACAGATATAATAAATTAAATGGTCTATGGATATAAAAATAAAAAAATTATCCACATTTAAACAAAAAATTAAAGATAATATAGCCGATGATAATTATAATATATAAACACATATAATAAATTAAATGATCAAATATATACATAAATAAAAAAGTTATAAAAAATATAGATTGATTACCCTATAATTTATTTTTTCCCTAAGTTTCTATCTATATACCATAAGCCGAAATGATTTTTATTGCTGGCCCATAACAAACGTATTACGGCATATTTTGGTGGGCCGAAATTTAACTAATACTTTTAGACTTTTACTTTACCTATTTCAAGATTTTAATCATTTCAGCCCAATAGGGTTTGTATTTTCATTCCCCCGTATATAAATTAAATCTTTAGGGTTCTTCGATCACAACTCCTTCAAACTTTGCAAACTTTGCAGCCGCTCTATCGACTCTAACGCACGGCAGGTAATTTTGTTCTCAAGTATCATTTCTAAAAATTCCTCCGTAGACTTAGATTCATGCCAGTATTGATCGATTTCAGTTGCATCTTTATGATATTCGTAGTTGATGTAATCATTCTATTGTTTGCGCTTCAAATTTGAGACTTTTTCTACACCGATTGTACTAATTGAAGATGTACATTGTGTATTCATCGATACAATTCCAATTATCTTATATTTGCTATGATTTCTTTGTGTAATTTCAGCTTCTGAAAGATGGAGTCACAGATCAAGCACGCAGTAGTGGTGAAAGTTATGGGAAGAACTGGATCAAGAGGTCAGGTGACCCAAGTGAGAGTGAAGTTTCTTGATGATCAGAATCGTTTTATCATGAGAAACGTCAAGGGACCCGTCAGAGAAGGTGATGTTCTTACCTTGCTAGAGTCCGAGAGGGAGGCAAGAAGGTTGCGTTGATTTTTTTTTTGACTTATTTTTCATATTCGTAAGCCCTCTTCGTTTTGATTTCGATGTATTGTGAGACTCGGTTTTGAAAGTTGTTTGAGTGAAATGATTTGGTGAATGTTAAGTGTTATTCTATTTGAATTTAGAAGTAAACTTTTGAGTTTTGATATACCTTGTTAGGGTTGCATATTTTGAATGGAGAATTCATCAATTGCCTATAGAAGTTCTTGTGGTATTCTAGATAGCTTTTTTTTATTGGAATGAATAAAACTCATGTAGGTATTTGTTTAGTTGCTTACATTTTTATAAATAAGGATAAAAGCCTATATGTAGATTTTGAGCGACTTGTTGAAAATCTTCTTAGTAGTGGTTGGTTTAAGGAGAAATCTATTGAAATTCCAAGTTAGTTGAATGAGATTACTAAGCATAATCCTAGTGAACATAGTGCTCCAAAACCAATAGAAGGGAACGACTGCAATTCTATGTTTATATCGTTTTTGTTTTATAAATGAAAATGAAAAGTTTGTTTTTGGATGACAATGGCCTTTGCATGAAAATTGCTGATTTGTAGTTTTACTTCAAAATCATCTGGTTTTATAAATGATTTATGTTTACCATTATAGTGTCTTACCCTAAACTACATAAATCATCTTTTTTTGCCTAACTTACAGGCTTTTGTCTGCAAAATCTTTAGAATTTTATTTGATTATCCTTGATTTTATTTATTGTTCTACTTAAATACCTTCAATTTAGATATTGTTTTATTTTAATATGTTTAGTAGGGAAAATATAAAAAAGTAAACTACATAAATCATTTGGTTTTGCCTAACTTACAGGCTTTTGTCTTTGTCCCTATCAAGATTTTTTCACTCGGATAAAGTTTTATTTTGTTTTGATTTCGGTGTTGAAATGACTATTTTGCCTTTTATATATATTTATAAAGTTAGAAGGTTGAATTTTGATAACGGTGGAAGTCCAAAAATTTTGGAAGTTATCAAGTTACAAGGTTGAATTTTAAGAACTTTTGGTGATTACAATGTAAATATGATATAAAATTGCGGAGTATGATGTGGTTAGGTATCTAAGTTTATCTAAAATTGTTAGGTATATTCACTATATATATATATATATATATATATATATATATATATATATATATATATATATATATATATATATATATATATATATATATATATATATATATATATTCATTTGAGACCATTCTAAGTTTGTGAGACCGTGAGACCAAATCTAAAAATAATATTAAAATACAAAATAAATAGAAAAATCCAAAAATTTTTTTTTTAAATATTATTTTCGAAACTTGAATTAACTAAAAAAAAATAAAAAAAAATCCTGTTGTTTTGAAAAATAGGTGAAATATTCTAATAGAATATTACATTGATATATTCTAAAAAAACAATTTTAAAATGCAAAATAAATGGAATAAATCTAAAATTTTTTTTTTTTTAAATATTATTTTCGGAACTTGAATTAACTAAAAAAAATAAAAAAAAATCCTGTTTTTTTTTTTTTTTTTTAAAATACATGAAATATTCTAATAGAATATTACACTCTACATATTCTAAATAATAATTCTAAGATGCAAAATAAATGGAAAAATCCAAAAATTCTTTTTTTAAATATTATTTTCGAAACTTGAATTAACTAAAAAAATAAATAAAATAAAAAAACGCGTCTCACGGTCTCACAAAATTAGGTCGTCTCACATGAACCTATGAACCTATATATATATATATATATATATATATATATATATATATATATATATATATATATATATATATATATATATATATATATATATATACTTGTGTTATTATGAGATATTGGTGGGACCCATCCCCACACCGTACACCCTACACTCTTCCATACTTATTTCTCTTTCCCATTTCCTTCTCCTTCTATATGTTTTCTCTTTTGATTTTCCTTCCCCTTCTACATGTTCACCTTTCATCGACAATGTCCACCTTTACCCATTACAAGATGGTTAGAATTACATTGAATAAAACTATATCAGAGACAACAGGGTAGGTAGATAATAGATTCCTTAAAAAACACTTAATATCGAAACAAAAAGTTACAACTGTTGTCGATTCCTTACACTTTGGTAGCAATCAACAATAAGTTTTCACTAACTTTTGAAAACATGTCTTTTTTAATAAAAGTTATTGCCGAAAATGCTCTTTCTACACTAGATGTTGCCACAGGGAGGATCAACACCAACTTAACAAGTAAATAGACATGATCAAACACTTTATCCTTATTTGATCGCACCATCTCCATAGAGAGTTCTTTAAGATCTTTCGATCCTTGGAATCTATCGTCCTTTTCTAATATCGTAGATGTAATTATCAAGTTTATCACCAAGACGAACTAATTCAACACTTGGAAACTCACTAGGATAAAGTTTTGAAAGTGTGATAATCTTTTGATAAGTGTGATAATCGTTTCTTATCAAAAGATTTAAATTCATCAATAGGGCTCAAGCTAGCCATAGAAACAAGTAAACGCATATTAACTTCGTCAAATCGGTTCTTCAACTCTTGAAGTTGCAAATCAATAATCGCAATAAATACTTCAACTCAAAAATTATGAAGATTTGTGGTGTTCAGTTTATCACGTTTTTTCCTTCCTCTCGAAACATATACATTTTCGATGGAATTTGTTTCACAAAATGCTATGACTAAACTTAAGAGAAGTTCACACCTATTATCTCTTATTTTTTGTAGATGTTGTTTGGTCAATGTCACAAACGACATAGCATTAACTTCGTCTTGATCTTTTCTTTGTAAAACATTATTCAAATATTTTGTCACACCAAAAATTCTTTATCAGTTTATCATGAATATAAAATCAAAAGACTCGAGTGCATTACCAACAACATCTGCTTTTAGTTGACCGTATGAACATGCAGACACCTCTCCAATCTTATCAAGAACCTCACATATCACAGGATATAAGGAAATAACATACATAATCAATATACAGTGGGATCCCTAACGAGTATCCCCCGACCTTCCCAAACTAAGATCTTGATTTAATCCTTTGCCACTTTCAAGTTAAATTTTAAGCTTGAGCTTCTCGCAACATTTCTTTTCTCTTACAAGAAACTCTAATGTCATTTAGTAAGTTTGTAAGTGTCTCAAAAAACCAACCACGGTTTATGTTCTTCGAAACCGCAACAAGTGTTAGTTGAAGTTGATGAGCAAAACAGTGAACACAGTAAGCAGATGTAGTGTTTTTTTAAGATTAGAGTTTTAAGGCCATTAACATCACCCTTATATTTCTAGCTCAATCATATCCCTAACCTCGAATTTTAGATGGACATAACGAATACTCTACAAGCAAAAAGTAAATTGCTTTTTCAAGAGATAAAGTTGTGGTATTAACGACATGTACAAGACCGAGAAACCTTTCAACTATGTCTCCTTTGTTATCTACATACCAGAAGCACATAGACATTTGCTCTTTATGAGTTATATCGGCTGATTCATCTACCAATATGGAAAAATAATCTTCACCAAGTTCTTTAATAATGGATTTAGTTGTTTCTTTTGCACAAGAATTAATGAGATCTTTTTGAATGGAAAGGGATGTCACTTGTATGTTCTTTGGAGCATTGTTCAATGCAACTTTATCACCTTCTTCATTATGTTGTGCTAACCATTCAAAAAGTTCAAGAAAGTCCTCTTTATTACTTGATCCTTGACTTTCATCATGACCCCGAGTTGGCAACCCTTGATGTAAAAGATAAATCATATAGTGTATTGAAGCAAGCAAACAAGTGTGGTATTTTTTTTTGGGATTTTGTAGACTGATGGTCAAAAGCACTTTGTAATGATTTTTTGGGTTTGGTAAGCATCTCAAACTTTTCTCTAGCTTGATTATGAATATTATTAATAGATCTAACATATTTATCAAACCTATTTGATATATTCCAACTTTTTAATTCGTTCATAACAAAAGCATCTCTACCTTTTCCATTGAATTCATCCTTTTTCCTGAATAAGTGACATATAAAACAAAATGTTGCATCTTTTTCAATACTATATTCAAGTCATTTATGTTTATCAAACCAAGTAGGTATAAAGCGACACATATAGCCTCCAAAATATGTTTGAGGAAACTGATGACTACGCGGTTGGCAATGACCTATTTGCATATATTCTCTCTTTGCTGCATCTTGGACGTTGGGATGATAATCAATGATATTCTTGCTCAAGTTAGGATCATGTTGGTGATTTGTTATCATCAATGTTATTTAAGTGTAATAGGATTACTTTGTTGACTAAAAATGATCTTGATAAATATTAAACAAGTAAGGAAGGTGTGGAGTACACACTTGTTTACGTTTGATCAAGTATCAAAGTATGTTGTCATTTAGGGGCGAAGCCCCTGAACAAACGGGGGTCCGGGGGCAGCGCCCCTGGGAGCGGGGTCCAAGGGGCAGAGCCCCTCGCTGGGGTCGAGCTGCCAGGTCAGCGCGGAGAATTTTTATTTGGGTTATATTGTTGTATTAAAAATACATCAGAAAATCCAAATTTTGAATATTTGACCCGGTTTTGACTTTGCATTAATCCTTATACAAAACCCGGATTTATAACAGTTTTTACTGTTGAGAAAAACTGTTATATGACAGTTTTGACAGTTTTTCAGATAAGGAAGGTTTATAATCAATTTTAGTCACTTTTCTGGTACTCACGAAAATTACACCATCTCATTCTCTCTGATTTTATCTGAGTCTTATCCAATTGAGGGTTTGGGAGTACCACCCAAATACTTCGATTTGAAAGTGATTATCACGATTCTCAGATTTCCAAGTGCCACTAAATCATATTTCTAACAGATCACGTGGAAGTGTAGTTACATCAAATTGACTTTCTTTCTCCCTAGATGGAAATTTGGTGCTACCATATGTGATATTATTGGGCGTCGAGGAAAAACCATCGTGAGTTTTGGTTTCTTTTGAGCATCGAGCCATTGACAAACCGATCTAATGTCCTAAGTTTCTTCTTGCATTTTGATAAATCATTTTCATAATCATTCATTGTTATCATTAAAATAAATTTAACCTAAGTAGGCTTACACAGTTAATAATCTAGAAAAAAAAACCAATACGAGAATATATTATATTTATACCGACCAAAATTAAATTAATAATATAAGCGAGTGGTATTTAATCATTTTCATAATCATTCATTTTATGTTTTAACAAAGAAAATGAACGACACATTCACTAAGAATTACAAACACATGTATTTTCTTTATCATTTTTTATCAGTATTTTAATAGTGACACATATCTAACACAATAACCAACAAAGTAACTTCATTATTTCTTTATACATTAACAACCACACACAAGTGAACAAAGAATCAATTCAAAATTCATAGAGAAGCCAACATGAGAATTAAGATCCATTGCTTAGACCGATAAAGTCCGTTAAAAATTCATAACTTTGTCATCCGATGTCCGTTTTCGTTTGTCTTTATATTGTTGAGTTCTTATTAATGAGATATTCAATTTTTATTTAGATTGTGTCGGGTAAAAAACGATCAATCTAAAATTCGATTTTCTGGTTGTGCACTACTATGTCAAATCTTTAAAAAATCATAACTTCCTCGTACGAAGTCAGATTTGGATGTTCTTTTTGTGTACGTTCTCAGTTTAACGTATACGTTTAGATCACTAAGACTAAAAATCAATTTATCAAAAATTCACTTTTTACGTTACGTGGAGCCGTGCCGGTTTTGTTGCAAAACTTTGACGGGTCATAACTTCTTCGTTATAAGTCGGATTTCAATGTTTTTTTATTTGTACGAAATCATTGTGACATATAATATACTTTGGTTAAGATTATTTATTCTAAATAATCTTCTGTCAAAAAGTAATTTTTAATGTTTATTGTCTCTAAATTGACTAGCCCGAATCTGCGGGCGTTACAAACTCCTTAAAACCTGTAACGTCCCAAGATTCAAGACTAAAAATTTCTTTTAATAAAGTACCACTTAAAGTAAAATCATCATTTCAAAACATAAACAGAGTATTAGTTTTCAAAACACATGTTCATTATCAGAGTAAAACATTCCCAGGCTAACTAATCTATGGTGTGTGCCATGCGATCATCCCGAGCTCCATCATCCGCTACCGGAAGTACCTGAAAACAAAATTGAAAACCGTAAGCACGAAGCTTAGTGAGTTCCCCACCTTACCACATACCATGCAAACATATAACAACCAATGTTCAGCTAGGAGTTACGGGCCTTGCCCACACTCGGGAAGATACGGGCCCTGCCCACACTTCGCTATCTGGGAGATACGGGCCTTGCCCACACTCGTGAAGATACGGGCCCTGCCCACACTTCGCTATATGGGAGATACGGGCCCTGCCCACACTCGTGAAGATACGGGCCCTGCCCACACTTCGCTATCTGGGAGATACGGGCCTAGCCCACACTCCAACCTCGGAGAGATACGGGCCCTGCCCACACTCAACCGCTAACCCATAACATACAAGTATCACACATACAACAAGTATAAGCAACTCTATCATATTAACACATATATCATACTTGACTAAACCCAGAGATACGGGCTCGGCCCACACTCTAGTACTAGCATCTCGTCTACACGGGTCGGCCTTGGTGCCTTAGACCCGTTCCTACTGGAAAGGAAACTCACCTGATACTGCTGAACTGCTGCTGCTAACCCCTTTGACCGCTACCTGACCACTGACTCCGAACTGCTGCTCCGCTAGCTCCCCGAGCTACCAATATCAACATAACACTTAGTCTAATTGACCTTCAAAGGTCAACCAAGCCAACTCTGGTCAAAGTCAACGTCCTGGTCAAAGTCAATCTTCCAGGTCAACCCTACTCGTCGAGTCACCCTACTGACTCGCCGAGTTCATAAGTCCAGAGTCTTTCCACTCGCGACTCTACTCGCCGAGTCTACTGATTCCCGATTCCTGTCCTGTCCAACTCACTGAGTCCTGGCTCGACTCGCTGACTCGAGACTTAACTCGAAGGGTTTGGAACCACGCGACCTGACTCACCGAGTCTAAAAACAGACTCGTCGAGCACACGGTAATCTTCATCCAACTCGCCGAGTTGTTCATCCAACTCGTCGAGTTCATGCATGAACTCCAAACTGTAGATCTACCCTTCCCAAGCCTATTCCCCACGTAAAGTTGCAAACTTTACGTGTAGAGAGGGAGATCTAGGCAAAATGCACTAATAACTAGGGTTTAAGACCAAGAGGCTCCAAAATCCACCCAATGGCTGATACTTTACGGGATTCTAAACCAACACAAGCATGGATCTGAGGTAGCAACCTCAGATCCGAACCTCAAGCTTGAAATTGATCTTAGGCATGGCTTAAAAGCCCCAAAACTCATAACCAAAGAAGATCTAAAGGAGGGAAACGAATTGATACCTTCCAATGCTCTGAAATGTTCCCCAAACTTCAGATCCAAAGCCACTCTTTGATGCTTCAAAGATTCCCACTTCTTCTTCTTCTTCTAAATCACTCAAAAATGGCCAAAAGCATGAATCATCACAATGGGGGCTTAGGGTGCGGCGTTCTGGGTGTGAGAGACAGTAAAGGAGCCCTAGGAAGAGGATTGAGACGTTTAAATAGGCTCCAAGCCCCGGATTTAGGGTTTTCCTCGCACAGACCAGACTCGCCGAGTCCACATGGCCGACTCGCCGAGTTGGTCACTTACTCCTCGACCCGGATCCCGCTCCGACTCGCCGAGTCCTTCCTTGGACTCGCCGAGTCCCTCCTAAATTTAGGGTTTCCTTTACTTTCGTGGCTTTCAAAATCTTGGGTGTTACAACTCTCCCCCACTTAAATTGAACTTCGTCCTCAAAGTTTACCATGGCCCACCGCCTGCGATCTGCCTCCAATACCCAACACCAGCCGCCTACCTGCGCTGGTCTTCCACCTGGTCATTCTGACTAACATCAAGCTCGCGGGTAAACCTTGGGTCGAACCTGACCCTGAACAACTTAGAAACAGAACTTACTCAACCGATAATCCTTCTGGTACTCACCGAGTACTGCACTGAACCCGCAGAGGTTCTCCACTACTTTCCTTGCGCAATTTCCTTGCCTTCCCCAAGGCAAAGCCTCATAACCGACTTTTCCTCTGACACTGTGAAGGCCCTATCCTTCACTAACTCCATCACCCCCGCTATTCCCAGAGCGGGTCATCACCGTCTGTCACCACTGACACTGCTCTCCGACAGAACTTGGTGCCTAGCACCCCTCGACCAACTATCCTACCAGCACTTGCATTCCAACACAAATACTAATACTGTCCAAAACTCTGAAACTATCCAAACACTGAACTGCCTGCAATACTGAACATGCCTGAAACTTTGAACTAACTGAAACACTGAGCTGCCTGAATCACTGAACTGACTGAGACATTGAGCTGCCTGAAACACTGAACTAACTAAAACACTGAACTGACTGAAACACTGAGCTGCCTGAAACACTGAACTGACTGAAACACTGAGCTGCCTGAAACACTGAACTGCCTGAAACACTGAGCTCCAACTCAACTGTGGAGCCAAAGGACTCCTCACTTAGTCGCTCCCACGACTTCTGAACGAAATCTTTCTCTGAAACTAGTTTCCACTAGTTATCCTGTCACTGTGGCTCTAACAATCTTCCGATCCAACCGATCGGGTCCAAACGTCACATCCTGACATCATCAATTCCACGACTAACAACACGATGGCTCCCAGACTGACGGTAGCCCTTAACATACCCGAACCCCAACGGTCCACTGCTACTCTGATCTCATAACTGATGTGACGACCTATAGCCAAATTGCTGACTTAGCCATAACTGAACCATTTGGGAAATCCGAAATCTAACCCGTGGATTCCCATATCCTCACTGCTGCACCCGCGGACTTACAACTCTCTAATACCATCTGGCTGCTAATGGATGCTACGGCTACCCCCCGCAGACTTACAACACCACTACTACTATCCGACTACTAGTGAATGCTACGGCTACCCCCGCAGACTTACAACACTTCCACTACTATCCCGAGGGCATCCTGACTATCCCTAGTCTCGCTAGTGATTCCTCCTCCTGATTTCTCAAAACCAGCCCTCAGTCTTTGAATATTGCATCATCCTCGACATCTTATATCCTTAATATACTTAGCGCTTCGTCGAGGAACTCTTCGGCTTGGTTCCCAAACCAACCGTCTACCAATCCGGATACAAGAAGCTATTGTTGGGAAGTTTCCAAACTCCCAACTCCTGAATTTACACAACCCTGCATGCTGACTCTGACACTGGCTACTAATACGAAAACATCTCTTGCTAACCGCTCTCAGGATCCTCATTCCGATTCACTTGAGCCCCTACAGGTGATCCTTCAATCCTGGATTCTCAACCAGCTTTCGACCATCTTGTTCGCACGCGCTAACTGGTGGGGAGTTTCTCAAACTCCCAACCCTGAATCCTTAGTCCATCAAACGCTGAACTACTCCTTTTCCTTCTCGGAGGCCACATACTCGCTCTGGGTATGCGTGCTCTTACCTGGGCACACTCGGAGGATTCTCCCCCACTTCGATCCTGCTTACCCCTTGTTGCTCGATACTCAAAAGAGATCCCGATCTTTGCTGCCATTCCATGATCATTCTTCTAAGGAACCCAAGCCTGCCATAGCTAGGGATCTAACCAATCCGTCTCTAACACTATGCCACTCCGAACTAGCGAGACGTACCAAATCCTTCCCAAGCATGCTACAGTTACTGCATCCTTCGAAACCTTCTTCAATAGAGCACATCCCCTAACTACCATACAATATCCAAGGTATGCAGATGGCATATAACTCGATCACAATCAACCAATCAAAATAAAATACTTTTACCGCTAATGATGCAGAACCATAACAATGAAATCATGCACAAATAAAAGAACTGAAAATGGGAAATTGCATACCTGCAACGTCCGACGTTGCTCGCGCCTCCAAGGGCGTCATCTGAAAAGCCCTGCTCCCTGCTGCAGGTGTCTCTACCCGGCCCTGACGGCCATCTGCGATCCTCAAAGTTGCAGGGGCGGGTGCCATCACCCGTCCCGCCGAAGACAAACTGGGGCACTGGGCCTTCTTGTGGCCCCGCTGGTTGCAATGAAAACATATCAAGTCTGGTCCCTGCGCGGCGGTAGCAGTACAATCCCTGCTGAAATGACCAGTCCGACCGCACTTGAAGCAGCTAGACTCACCACCGCTACCACTCCTGCACGCGCCCCCGTGCGCCCTGCCACACTTTCCGCACCGACTGCGGTCTTGATGATCCCTCGATCTCGAATCCGATCCCTTGGGCCTTTTGCCCGAACCCGTAGCTACCTGAACCTCATCGGGCCTCCTCTTCCGGATCTGTTCCAAATCAATTTTCCTTTCTCTAGCCCAAGAAATCATATCTTCCAGCGTCTTACCGCTGGACCTGCTCACGAACTCCCTGATGTCATCCCTCAACATCTCATGGTACCGAGCCTTCTTCATCTCCTCATCCGCTACATACTGCGGTACAAGAAGAGCCCTCTCCCTGAACTTGGCGGTGATCCCCGCCACAATCTCAGTAGTCTGCGTCAAATCCTGAAACTCTCGTGCCAGCTGCTGCACCTCAATAATTGGCGAAAACTCTGCCCTGAACCTGGCCGAGAAATCGCTCCAAGTCATCGCGTCCAATGCGACATCATCCCCCAAAGCATGACCAATCTCCTCCCACCAATCCCTCGCTCTGTCCTTCAGGAGACCGGAGGCGAATCTAACCTTGTCCCCCTCGGGACACTTGCTCGCACGAAAAGCGTTGGCAACATCAGCCAACCATCTGCTGCTAGCAACGGGGTCCCTAGCCCCATGATAATCTGGTGCCCCGCAAGCTCTGAACTCTCGAAATGTCAAGGTACGCGCGCCCATCAATGCCATCATCTCAGTATGGAAGGCTCTCAGCCTCTCATCCAAAATCTCCAGTATACCCTCCTTGACCGTGCCAAAGATCACAGGAGTCTGAGCTAGAATACTGCGCGTAACCTCATCTGATATCAACTCTCTCATCCGCTCCTCGAGCTGCTCGGTCCCTGAACCGGAGCCTGATCCCTTTCCGGCGCCTGATCCACCCGCTGGTCTCTCTCGCAATGTCACCATGCTGAAAATATACCACAACCACTATCAGAATACTCATCACTGATGCGAGACCAGACATGCCCTACCAGGTTCCCAGTCTTGTCTCTGTCCTTCCCGAATCGAGTACGGATCCTCTGTTTTCAGTAGTACGGGTCCGTACTACCTTCCACATCTATCCGTACTTTCCTCAGGAATTGCCTTGACTCCACCAGGTCCCTTATCCACTAATACTGCTCCCAACACTATCTCATCCTAGGCTTACCCTAGGGAAACCTCTGACTCAACTCAAACCAGTCCTCAGCTGCTGAAGGTCTCCTTGTGATGCCAATTAGCCATCACCTGGATACCATCACATGCGACGAGGCTCAGATAATCCTTCAAGTAAAAGACTCGTCCTTACAACGGTTAGACTCAAACGAGAGTTGCGCAATAGGGCCGATTCCAGTACTCTGAGATTATTCAACCCTGATCACATGTGACGTAACGTATCCATCTAATGGCTAACTCCCATCACTCAAAATCCCACAATGCACAAAGCAAGCAGCATTCGGACAAGGGGAAAATCTAACCACAACATACTCAAGCAATCATATCCACGTAGCAAGAATCTGAACTAGCATGCATCACAACTCATAAACTCAGGCATGACCTAAACAGGCCATCCTACTACTGTCTAATCAGCACTATCATGCAGCTCAAAAGCACAAATAACAGGCACATAAGGCATCATCCCTAGATCCTTAGTCCTATTCTAGCATGTTGTTCTATCAACTGATAATCATAACATAAACTTGTATGGGTATTTTGGGGTACTTACTTGAGCTCGGTTGATTGCATGCACCACACCTCTTTTCTCTTTTCAAAGTTCTTTTCTTTATGAATTCTTTTTGCTTTTCTAAAACTGTTTTTCGTTCTCAAAATTCTTTTTACAAAACTGTCTTTTCACTTTTGAAAACTTTTTATCCGACCCCTCAGTTTGAGTTCAGGCACACCCGAGAGTATGCCCGAATCCCTCAAACCAAGGCTCTGATACCAACTTGTAATGTCCCAAGATTCAAGACTAAAAATTTCTTTTAATAAAGTACCACTTAAAGTAAAATCATCATTTCAAAACATAAACAGAGTATAAGTTTTCAAAACACATGTTCACTATCAGAGTAAAACATTCCCAGGCTAACTAATCTATGGTGTGTGCCATGCGATCATCCCGAGCTCCATCATCCGCTACCGGAAGTACCTGAAAACAAAACTGAAAACCGTAAGCACGAAGCTTAGTGAGTTCCCCACCTTACCACATACCATGCAAACATATAACAACCAATGTTCAGCTAGGAGTTACGGGCCTTGCCCACACTCGGGAAGATACAGGCCCTGCCCACACTTCGCTATCTGGGAGATACGGGCCTTGCCCACACTCGTGAAGATACGGGCCCTGCCCACACTTCGCTATCTGGGAGATACGGGCCTAGCCCACACTCCAACCTCGGAGAGATACGAGCCCTGCCCACACTCAACCGCTAACCCATAACATACAAGTATCACGCAGACAACAAGTATAAGCAACTCTATCATATTAACACATATATCATACTTGACTAAACCCAGAGATACGGGCTCGGCCCACACTCTAGTACTAGCATCTCGTCTACACGGGTCGGCCTTGGTGCCTTAGACCCGTTCCTACTGGTCAGGAAACTCACCTGATACTGCTGAACTGTTGCTGCTAACCCCTTTGACCGCTACCTGACCACTGACTCCGAACTGCTGCTCCGCTAGCTCCCCGAGCTACCAATATCAACATAACACTTAGTCTAACTGACCTTCAAAGGTCAACCAAGCCAACTCTGGTCAAAGTCAACGTCCTGGTCAAAGTCAATCTTCCAGGTCAACCCTACTCGTCGAGTCACCCTACTGACTCGCCGAGTTCATAAGTCCAGAGTTCTTCCACTCACGACTCTACTCGCCGAGTCAGCTCCTGACTCGCCGAGTCTACTGATTCCTGATTCCTGTCCTGTCCAACTCACTGAGTCCTGGCTCGACTCGCTGACTCGAGACTTAACTCGAAGGGTTTGGAACCACGCGACCTGACTCGCCGAGTCTAAAAACAGACTCGTCGAGCACACGACAATCTTCATCCAACTCGCCGAGTTGTTCATCCAACTCGCCGAGTTCATGCTCATCTTCATCCGACTCGACGAGCTGTTCATCCCACTTGTCTAGTTCCTCCTCATCTTCAAGCTACTCGCCGAGTCCACCCGAAGGACTCGCCGAGTCCATTAAGATCCACTTACATGCAGAGGACTTCCGAGTCATGCATGAACTCCAAACTGTAGATCTACCCTTCCCAAGCCTATTCCCCACGTAAAGTTGCAAACTTTACGTGTAGAGAGGGAGATCTAGGCAAAATGCACTAATAACTAGGGTTTAAGACCAAGAGGCTCCAAAATCCACCCAATGGCTGATACTTTACGGGATTCTAAACCAACACAAGCATGGATCTGAGGTAGTAACCTCAGATCCGGACCTCAAGCTTGAAATTGATCTTAGGCATGGCTTAAAAGCCCCAAAACTCATAACCAAAGAAGATCTAAAGGAGGGAAACGAATTGATACCTTCCAATGCTCTGAAATGTTCCCCAAACTTCAGATCCAAAGCCACTCCTTGATGCTTCAAAGATTCCCACTTCTTCTTCTTCTTCTAAATCACTCAAAAATGGCCAAAAGCATGAATCATCACAATGGGGGCTTAGGGTGCGGCGTTCTGGGTGTGAGAGACAGTAAAGGAGCCCTAGGAAGAGGATTGAGACGTTTAAATAGGCTCCAAGCCCCGGATTTAGGGTTTTCCTCGCACAGACCAGACTCGCCGAGTCCACTTGGCCGACTCGCCGAGTTGGTCACTTACTCCTCGACCCGGATCCCGCTCCGACTCGCCGAGTCCTTCCTTTGACTTGCCAAGTCCCTCCTAAATTTAGGGTTTCCTTTACTTTCTTGGCTTTCAAAATCTTGGGTGTTACAAAACCAAGTGGGTTCAATGTCTTTAAAGATTGTGTTCTTAACATCCTATGGTTTTCATAATCTTTTTAATTCATGTAATTAATCATCTTGTTGGTTTTGTTAAAATGTTCTAAATAAACTAGTTATTTTTAAATGCTTCCATTTGGCGTTAAAATTGTTTTAATAAAAAGGATTGTTTTTAGCTTCCCAAAACTCATCAATTTTGACATGTGGTGGTGGTATAGAATGACGGTGGTGGTGGCATTCATATCTTCCGACGGTGGTGGCAACGACGTTCATAATTCCAACAAGTTATCGCTTTGTCAGAGCCATGGTCCGGTGATGTCAAACATTTGTTTTGTAGGTTTATGGTTTGAGTGATTGTAATGTAGAGAGAGATAGAGGAGGGAGGGTGGGGTGATAACATTATTTTATATTTGGGTAAATAGGAGGACCCATAGCCAAAATTTTATATTTTTGGGTATAAAATGAAACTATAAGGACCAATCTTGGGTCAATCAACAGTCCGGTCTTTTTGGACCAATCTCCGAACGGTCCAGTCAATTTTAGATCAGCGGTGTCATTTTTCGGACCGATCTCGTGGTCTTTGTGTGCGCTTTTCTTCTACTCAGTTCGATTTCGATATTCTTTAGTTTTGGTTTTGAGTTTTTCAGTTAAAAAATGTGTGATTAGCATTAAAATGATACAGTAAGATTTACTAAAAACTATACACTAAACTTTAATATTAAAGGGGAAGAAATTGGGCAATGAGTGATTAAAAAAAATATGTAACTAACACAAAATGATATGTATATAAACTTTGACTCAATCTTTTTTTAGACCAGTTTTGGGTTATTTTTGGATCAGTCTTGTGTCGGTCTCCAAACAGACCAAGCGGTTTGGTCTTTTTTGGAACCACTCTTGAACGGTCCGTTCTTGTTTCTTATCGGTCCTAGATTGTCTCGGGCTGGTCTTTTTCATGACCGATTTTTTTCGACCCGGTTTTATTTTAAAACCGGTTAGGTTTTCGATCTTTTTTCGAGTTAGGTCCGACACCAATCATTTTCTTTATGTCTAAGGCTGTGTTTGGCGCGCCACAGCTAGCTGATAAGCTAGCTTATTTTTCGAGCTTTTTTATATTGTCATGTTTGGTAAGCCAAAAAGTAGCTGATAAGCTAGCTTTTTGAAAAGCTATTTAGACTAGCTTTTTAGGAGCTTTTTTAAAATTTTCCAAATACACCCCTTAATTAATTATAGAAACACATATTCTTACATGTCCTTTTATGTAATTTTATATATTTCAGCTAGCTTTTCAGCTAGTTTTACCAAACGTTATTTTTTATCAGCTAGCTTTTTATTTAACAGCTAGTTTTTCAGCCATCAGCTAGCTTTTCAGCTAGTCCGCCAAACATAGCCTAAGTGGTAGGGTGTATGAACCCCACTTGAACCATGGGTCCCATTCTATATATTAATCAAAGATAAATTAGTTAAGCCTTTTTACATCCCCATTTAGATTTCTTTGGCACCCACGATAAATTTCTAGACAACATATCTTTCTCCTTTTTTGGAACAGGTCTCTCATCCATTTCTCCCCTAAACTAGCCACTCATTTAGATTTCAGTGTTTATATTTGTTAGTTTTAATTGTTATTCATATTTTTTTAGTATTAATTGTTATTTATACGTTTAGCTGTTAACTAGCTCATATTGTTAAATCATTTAGGAAAGAAGCAAACATGAAACGATACATTTTCTTGATTTATGTAGTTTACTGGGATTTATTAGTTTTAATGTTTTTTTCTAAGTTTTAACGTTTATAAAAACTTCTCCATAGACGACCTAAGTTTGAACAATGGGGGCTTTGGACAGGGATGACTAGAAGTTTGGATTGGGATGCAGTTAGACATAAGTAATTATAATTGTTTATTAAGTACCTCCCCATTGTTTGCTAAGCACCTCCACATTTTCAATTATCAATAATAAAAATATATTTTTTAGTCCTTTATAATAAAAATCATTCCTTATAGTCATTTATAACAAGAAATTCAAGGATGCATCATCGAAAAAAATAATAAATCGCATCATCTAAGGAGCCCACGCAGTGGCGGAGCTAAATGGGACGTTGGAGATACTATAGTACCCTCAAAAAATTGTTTTATATATATATATATAAAATATTATTTGTAAACATGTTTCATGTTATTATACCCCCAACTAAAGAGATTATAACATATTTTTAATGTCCGATATTTGATAACTACATATAATATATTGACAATGTTTGTACCCCTATATCAAATTTTTTTGTTCCGCCACTGAGCCCACGTCAACCAGCTCCAACGTCTATGTGGAAGGTCAATCACAAAACACTAGCAATATTTCAGATGTGTCATAGTTTTGAATGTTTTGAATATTATACCTCATGTGTGAAATTCCAATACTCATCCCTTAAGCCACCATTGTGATGCATCATGAAAGATTCCTTTATAACGACTAATTTGTAACGAGTATATTATTAAAAATAAGCACATAAATAATTGGTAGTTTCCATAAAAAGTTACATAGTTTTTTCTATTTTGAGATGTGTAGCATTAATAGCAGTGTGTACTTGTGGAAGTTATTGTTTGTTTAAATGAGCAAGTGGGAGGGAAGGACAAGCATAGCAAAAGGCAATGTAACATTTTTGTTCCAGAGCAACTTGTTTCCTAGCTAATTATAGATATCATGTATCCCTAAGTAGCCCTAATATGTATCCCTAAGGTTGCGCTGTGTGGGGTAGGGTGGGTGGAGAGGGGAAGCTTTCATGGGCAACTTTTGATGAGGGTATTCATGAATTTTACACAGAGAAGAGGCCGGGAGAGAATCTCTGTCCCACCATTTTGTGTGGGACAAAATTGAAAAAGACTGCTGATATTCTTTTTTGTATGTTTCTCTGTGTTAACTCTTACAAAAATCATAATAAATAGCTTGTTCGCTTCTCTCATAATTTAAAATTCATAAATTTGTGTTTTTGAGCATTTCGTTGATCATTCACACATTATTACAACATTCAAGATGAATGTGAGCACATTTATGTATATCTCAAACTTTAGATTAAATCAAGAAGATTTCATCTTAATATCATTTCTTTTCTTTTGTTTCAGGCACTAGGTTGGATGCATAGAAAATTCAACAACAACAACAGTCAACAAGTCAAAAATGTTTCCACAAGTACTTACTTTTTTAAGCTTTACAATAACTTCTATTTACTTCAGATAATGTCAATGAAACAAAAATTGTAATTTTTCGTCCTACCAAAAAATGTAGGATAAAGACCATGCTAACGGGTCAAAATGGTCACAATAGAAAAAGTTGTTAAAGTTGAGTGCCATTAGTGAAACTTTTTGGACTAAACTTTGACACTTAATATTCCACTAAAGTCACTAGACATTTACAACTTTTTTCCCTTGTGACCACTTTAACTTGTTATATAGCAAGTCAAAGTGATCGACATACAAAAAAATTGTCAAACTTAGGTTACTTTCATCAACTATTTTGATTGACAATGGCTAAAATATAGTGACTTTTCTATATATTGCCCAAGATTTAACCTTTAATTGCAGGGAAATCCTATTCTTGTTTCTCAACTCTATGGGGACTTGAAGAACAACAATATTATCATGAACCAAATAGTGAAGGAAACGAACAAGAAACGGTTGACATGAGCCCTGAATTCTTTCACAGCTTTCTTGCAATTGGAACTCTTGGTTCAATATTAGTATCAATTACTGAAGAGCCCATGACACCAAAAGTTGAAATGTCATTTGAAAGTGAAACTGAGGAAGAACTTTTTGTTATGAAGTTGGAAAAGATAGATGAAAAAGAAATCAAAGGCATGGATACCAAAGAAAATAAAAGTATAATCAAAGAATATTCTGAAATGCCAGCAAGGATACAAAAGACAATAACTGCCACCCTTTTCAAGAAAAATGCCACGTCATACAAGAGACACCGAAAATTAGAGAGAAAGGAGAAAACAAAAATCCATGCCTTGAATTTTATGAAGAAAATGGTGAAAAAGGTTATTAATTTCACAAGTGTGAATGCTAGTTTTTGTGATTCAACTGAGAAAAAGGTTAATTTCCACTCAAAGAATAGAGTTTTTACACAAATTTCCAAATTTAACGTGATATAATTAATAGGTCAAAATGGTTGATTTAGAAAATTATTAGTGAAGCCTGATGTATAATCATATAACATAACAGGTAAAAGTGGTTAACTTGGTAAGATGTCTAAAACTTATATGGTTTTTGATTGGAAAATATTAAAGTATTTGTGGCAAAAATTGCAAAACTGCCCAAAATATAATGGTGTTATTGTAATTTTCCCACTGTAATATAATACTTGTATTATCTTTTACAGATGTTTCGAAAGTCAAGAAAAGTCCACCCTCAAGAAGCTAATCCTCTTGATGTTAAGAACATGTATTATGATGAACAAATGATATTAGAGGATGAAGGCAACATACATCCTCTTGATGGAATGTTAAAGAAAGAAAAAGCACACTGGATTAAAACTGATGAAGAATGTAAGTTCAAATTTCATTTTTTAACTGTTGCTTATAAGATTACTCACGTTTTTTTTTATTATTTGCATTGTAGATTTTGTGTTGGAGTTTTAGAAGGAGAAGATTGGAAAATATAATTATTTGTCAAGTTTTCTATTCCTTGAAAATGGAGTTTGGTTGTGTGGATTAGAAAGATAGTTATAGACTTATAGTCACAAATTAAGAATAAAGAATAATATATGTATGTATGATGTGTTTTCCATAATTATTAAATATTGAACCTACATGTTGTGGATAAAAGACTAAAATGAATTATTCCTTTTCTAATCACAAATGAACTTATGTTTTCAGCAAAAAAATTCTATGGAAACTGTTGTTCATGCGAAAACTAAATAAGCTAAAGTAGGTGTTTTTTTTTTTTTTTTTTTTTACTTGAGAAAATTTCATAAAAGCCATTGTGATTTGGTCTTTCTTCATATAACCACCGAAAAAATTATTATTATTATTTTTAACCATAGAGTTTGTTTTTTTTTCAACAAATCAGTACATAAAACTTTGAATTCTATAAAAACCACAATCCAGTTTGGAGTTTGTTCAGTTTAACTACATGAAGAAATTTGTCTTTTCGATTTAACCATTCAAAGTTTGATCTGTTTTAATAAAAACATCTTTAACCTAAAAAGTAATCTTCCGTTTGTTTTTTTGCAACTCATTAATGCAAAAATCTTAAGAGTGTTTTTGAAAATAATAACAAACCCCAAGTGGTTTTTACGAAATTTTCTAATTCCTTTCACTTTTTTACTAACAATAAAAAAATTTTAAGCTATTCTTATAAGTAAAATTTTGAACATCATTGATCATACTCATAATTAACAATAACATTGTGAGTAGATTATATCGGTAGTGGCTCCTCCATCAACACTCCACCAACATTCATCCGCCATGATCTGTCAACCAAAGGAGCTAACTCTCTGCAATTACAATAAAAAAATTTAACTTAACAAAATTAATTAAAAAAAATTAAGAAAAGGAAGAAATTACTTACTTTAAATCATGGCTTACAACAAGTATAGTTAATTCTTTTTTTAAATCCATGAGCAACTTAACAACATCCGCACGTGCTTTCCAATCTAAATCATAACTGTAAATTAAAAACTTTACTTGCAAAAAAGTCAACCAAAATCATCCACAAAGTCAACGGAAAGATAAAGTTGATAAGTTTTTTTTTCCATACCAAGTCCAGCTAGAGGTTCATCAAGTACAAGTAACTCCGGAGTATGTACCTAAGTAGGTCAAAAGTCAAAGTCAAAGTCAAAGTCAATATATATGATATTGACCAAAATATGGAAAAGAAGTAGGTAAAAGAGATTACTAGTTGAATAGCAAGAGCAAGGCGACGTTTGTAGCCACCACTTAATGAGTTTGGATTTTTATCCAAAGAAATACCATTTAATCCAACCTAACATTTTAAAAATAAATAAATATTTTCTACACATGAATATTTTAAAAATAAAGTAAAAAGTACCGAAGTGATAGCTTTTTCAAGTCGTGTAGCAATAAGTTGTTTAGTTTTAATGTCAGTCTTCTGTCTAGGCAACCCAAATGTAATTTCATCAAAAACGTTATCTGCTACAAAATACCTGTTACACAATAATTCTATCATAAATCATATCAAATTAAAGTAACACTTCGAAAATTAAAAAAAGAAAAAAAGGTAATAAATACCTTTCAGGAAACTGAAAAACAATACCAACTTTTTCGGGAGATAGTAACACAGGAGGCTGATTTGGAGTACCATTTTCAGTGTATCTTTGAATGTAAATTGAGCCTGAAGTTGGTTTAGTTAAACCTGCAATAAGCTGTATGAAATAATTAAAAAAAAAGTAAATATAAAAAAAAGAAAAAAAGAATAGTATGAGAAGAGAATTAATTAACCTGTAAAAGAGTAGTTTTTCCACTTCCACTTCGCCCAAAAATCAAGCCAAAACTGTAACAAACAGAGCTGTATTTTACTATTTTGTATTTAGGCTGTGTTTGGAGCGCCACAGCTAGCTGATAAGCTAGCTTATTTTTCGAGTTTTTTTATGTTGTCGTGTTTGGTATGCCAAAAAGTGGCTTATAGCTTTTTTAAAAGCTACTTAGACTAGCTTTTTAGGAGCTTTTTAAAATTTTCCAAATACATCCCTTAATTAATTATAGAAACACATACTCTTACATGTCCTTTTATGTAATTTTATATATTTCCTTTAGCTTTTCAGCTAGTTTTACCAAACGTTATTTTTTATCAGCTAGCTTTTCAGCTAGTACGCCAAACATAGTCTTGGCTGTTAGCTGAAAAGCTAGCTGATAAAAAATAACGTTTGGTAAAACTAGCTGAAAAGCTAGCTGAAATATATAAAATTACATAAAAGGACATGTAAGAATATGTGTTTCTATAATTAATTAAGGGGTGTATTTGAAAATTTTTTAAAAAGCTCCTAAAAAGCTAGTCTAAGTAGCTTATAAGCTACTTTTTGTCTTACCAAACACGACAACATAAAAAAGCTCAAAAAATAAGCTAGCTTATCAGCTAGCTATGGCGCGTCAAACATAGCCTTAATCTTATTATATGAATAGGAAATACAAATGTGGAATGATCTCAAGAAAAAGAAAAAGAAAAAAGTTGTATTGTATCGTATTGTATGTACCTTTTCTCTTGAAGAGTAAAAGTAATGTGATTAAGGAGGTTGAGTTGAGTTCCAGGAGGTCTGTATTTAATATCCTTTATCTATAATAATACAAGATGAAATTCAATTCTTTTAAACTACATACATTTCTACCAATTTGAAGCGAAAAATTGTGTGTTTAGTTGATAAATGTAACAAAGATGAAACCAAAACATTGGAAAAAGTTCAAAACGAATTGAGACTTACTTCAAAACATGAGTGGTTGCATGAGACATGAAATGTTTGATTCTTTGTGACCTTGACACTGTTAAAAAAAAAAAAGAATCAATTGGACAATGTTAATAAGTGAAATGAATTAATTAAGGGTATGTTTGGTAATATGCAATGCAATACAACAATTATATAATAGCTTCAAAACAGAGAAAAAAAATTCAACAGGTTCTTCACTTTTTACTCAAAGAACCCCAAGAGTTCAAGGCTCCAAAACATTCCAATGAGCTCAAAAGCATTGATAAGATTAGGTGATTCTTGATTTTCTACTGCCTGAAACAAGAAAATGTTTGATTTACTTGTTGTAACACAGAACCTAAACGAAACTGTGAATAAAGATTGTATATGAAAAGACAATCGATCAAAACGAATCACCCTTTTTAGAACTAGATTGTTCAGACAATTGATCAAACACTTGGTAGGGATCATCCATGTTTCAAACACGAGATGATATGAAGTTGTAAATTACTAACCATGTAATAGTGAACTAGAAACCTAATAATGTTTCGATTTGTATCTTAATTGGAGATGAAGTTTGAAGTGAACCCCGTGAAGTTTGTTCAAGTGACAGACCCTTTGTATGCTTTGGGAATAAAAACCCTAACCCTGAACTAGGTTTTCTAGAAATCAACAAGATATATGAGATTCATACCTTAATCGGGGAACGAGGTTGTATTGGGACTGCCGGAGATGATGAAGAATTGAGTGTCGATGAAGGAAGCAGTGGCGATGACGAATGAAGGACTACAGGGACAAAATGAACTTGTACAGAGTAATTGAAGGTATTATATAAGCATCGACAACATTGAAGGTATCAGAATCAGCTTATCACAAAATTGAACATGGTCTGGGGTCGAAGGTAACGGAAAACAGGGAACCAAAATCAGATTAATATTCACAGAAACAGATTCACATTCACAGAAACCAGAGAACCAAATCCGATGCATCAATTTACTGATCAAAGTGGGTGTCCAGATTTTCGATGGAGAAATAAGAACATATTTCATGGCCTGGGGTCGAAGGTAACAGAAAGCAAAGCAGGGGTCGAAGAACAGATTTCGACTATCTCCTATCTTGTAGATAAGAACAGATTCTAGATGGGAAATTGAAGAAACACGAATCCAGCCAAAAAGAAGAAAGAGCGACAGTAGGAAAAAAAATGAAAGAATGCAGGAAGAAACGTACCTGTAGCTATAGGGTCGAAGGTAGCTGTGGGGGTGTGGCGCTCAGGCCGGTGGCTTCACAGGAGAGAGGCGATGTAGCTTCACTGAAGCGTCTTTTGTTATTTATTAGAGGAAGGGGTTTTTCTTAGATACGCTCGATCCTAATATAGCTTACAGTACATTCAACATGATCCGTATTTATAATTCGGTTTTTAAAAACAGAAACAACTTAAAACGACATATAATTATGATATTATCTAACTTTACACAACAAGTGAAAACAAATTATTTAGTTGTGATTTGAAATTTATAAACAATTACTAAAAAGATATATTATAGTTAAATATTTTATAGATAGAAAACTTTTGATAGAAAATGCATATTAATGTTTTTTATCGGGTGAAACGTTTTGAACCTATTTGAAAAAATAAATTACAAAATTAATAAATAACTATAGATACCTAGTATAAATAATTAAATAATAAATGTTTATTCGGTTTTTTTGGACTATTCGGTTATTATTTTATGAACCAAAACCAATCCAAAATAATCATTCGGTTTTGTTGAAAACCAATCCAAAAATCTGAATATCCAAACCAAATAGTCCAATTGGACAATTCGGTTTTATCCAATACTGAACAACCCTAATCGAAGGGTGTTTGGATAGGGAAAAAAATCCTGAAGTGCTTTATTCCCATCATAATAATCTAAATTTAAGTGTTTTTATATAAATCCTTAAAAATCAGCTTATTGTGATAGGAATAAGCTAAATAAGTTGATTTTAATAAGCAAGGGGATGCTTATTGTTTATTGCTTAATTTTAGTGATTTGAGAATTTACCAAATTACCCTTTAAAAACGATACATAAACCCATAAACCCTTTCTCGATCAAATCCTTCACAATTCTTCTGTCGTTCGTTATTCCTTCTCAACGTGAACTGTCATCGACCCCGGAAGCCATCGACGATCAGGTTTGCGTTTTTTTCCGTCATGCATAAATCGACAAGGAAGCCATCGATGCTTCTTTTTTATTTTGCTTTTACCTGTTTGCTGCTACAGAAAAATGTCCCGGTGATGCTTCTTTTTTTTCTTCATATTTGATTCTTGTTGTTATTTGCTCCTATTGATGGTATAGTGATTCTTGTTTGCATTTACAAATTCCTCTGCGTGTTTTGATTCAACATTAGGGTGAAAATTCAGAATTTTCTTCATTCATTACCATGATTTAATATAGGTAATGGACATTGTCAATGTTCATGATGTGGGTATTGATACACCCAAACTGAAAGTTACAAATTGATTTAATTGGGATCCTCATACATTCAAGATGTTTCTTGAGGAATGTATGAACGAGCTAAAAAATGGGAATATACCGGGTACTTATTTTAATAAGCTCGCATGCCAAAATATATGTAAGAGGCTTTTGGAACGAACAGGTAAAGATTTGGACAAAAATCAAATGAAAAACAAATGAGACATTATGCGGAAAGAGTTCAAATATTATGACCGTTTAACAAGACTGGAAACGGGAATTTCAATTGATCCCATGAGAAATATAATCTCAGCATCAAAGGAATGGTGGGATGAAAAAATTAACGTAATAATTATAAATTTTATCTAGCAGTTTATTATTTGTATTGTGTTTTTCGTGACATTCTCATTTTGTACATATAGAAAGATAAAGAGTATGCTAAGTTTAAGGATAATAATTTGGAGGTATATCAGACATATTACAAGGCTTTATTCCGGGATATCATAGCTGTTAGAGACAAGGCTAAGGTACCTTGTGAATTTGGTGACAATAGCACTCCGGATGATGTACAGTTTGTGGATATTATGGATGGAAAAGAAGCTACTGATGAAGTCCTTTTATTTGATGGTTGATCCTTTTCTAACGTTTGGCAATTCTAGTAAGAAAAGGAGGGGGAAGAAGTTAACTCCCAGGCGTGACAACAAAAGAAAATTTGAAGGAAAAAGTATGGTAAGTCTGTCATATAAAGAGAAACCGGACACAAATTTTGATGTTTTGTTAACAAGGAGCACTTAGACCTCAAGACAAACCACACACTCAGTGAAAACAGAAGATTGCATGGCAATTGTGTCTACTTTCCGGGGTTTTGAAGAAGGCTCAATAGGATATTTGGAAGCGTTAGAGATCTTTCTAAAGAAGCCAGCTCGTCAGAATTTTATGGTTCCAAAGACTAATGAAACAAAGATGGGTTTCTCAAGAGGCTTATAGAGAAAGAGAAGTAGTTGAATACATACCTTGTAGACGCTGGTATAAATGAATAACAATCATATGCTTTATTTGTACCTCTATAGGTAAGTTTTACCTTGTAGACGCCAAATATCCAAATACAAAAGGTTATCTTGCTCCCTACAAAGGTTCAAACATCGGTTATCATATTCCTGATTTTTGACGTGGATAGACTCGTGCCGCGCGGGAACCAAAAAGGCTTCAAAGAAAATTTTAACTATTATCATTTGTCATTTCGCAGTGTAATTGAACGATCTTTTGGAGTCTAGAAGGCTCGATGGGTGTTACTAAGAGATATGCATATAAATTTCAACTTCAAGACCCAAGTGAAAATTGTGCTAGCTTCAATGGTGATTCACAATTACATTAGAATGAGCAGTAGTGGTGATGCAGCATTTCAGATACTGCAAGAAGAATCTTATATTTCATGCAATGATGAAGAACCTGATGATGGTATTGAGCCACATGACGAAGTATCAAGTGCACAACGTAGAAATGACGATATGCTTATGAGTGCAATACCCGATATGATTGCGGGACAGATTTACTTAAAGTCAAACACTCGTGCATGTAATGACGTATGATTTTGTTTTGAAACTCTTTGGTATTTTCATTTTATGGTTTAATGTAGTAGCATGAAACTATTTTGGATAATATAGAATGGGTTACAACTCTATGTGATGGATAATATGGATTTGGAATGAAATTTGTGGTCTAATATAGGTTTGCATGATAAATATTTTTTTAGTTCTTATGAATAAGAAAATTATGGTCTCATGGTTCTTGAATATTTCGAAAGATGTACCCGATCAATTTAAAAATAGGTGTAAAAATAATGTGGTAAATGTTTTTTTAGTTCTTATGGATAAGAAAATTATTATTATTATTTAAAACACAAAACTGTTTTGTTTTAATAAGAAATATATGTTAACATATAAAAGGAAACCCTTTTTGGTCATTTTACTCATATTAGCTGTTTTGTTTGCCAAACATTTAAAAATGTTTATCAACTTATTGCTTATTACCATCGCAATAAGCTAATCCAAACACTTTTGCAAAAACTGTTTATTCCTACCGCAATAAGCTAATAAGATAAAAACTAATTTATCCAAACACCCCTTAGTATTAATTAGGTTAAGAGAGTGTTGACGTTCATTTTCAAAGTCAAAAGGATTTTTATCTATAATAACTTAGGAAATTGAATAATCTAACCCTTATAAATGTAGTATTTACAAAAAATACCATGTTTTTTTTCTTTTAGTAAACTAACCACTTTTTCGGAATGTAACGTTCTGAAGACGTCTTTGGAACTCCGGAGTAGTATTCTGGACACTCGTTCCGATTTATTTTTTGTATTATTTGCAAAAATAAATGTAATGTTTTCAAAAATAAGTTTTTTTGTATAACCTTTGTTCCTATAAAATCTAAATTGCAAACGTAATCTTAAAAACCAACACAAAACTAATAAATACATAAACTTAAAGGATCTGTTTAATAGTAATATTATAATGTTCAAATTGTCTTTATCCTTGTACCCTAAAAAATTCATGTCAGTCGTTTACAATATGACATTGCTCATAAACCGTTTTTACCTTCTATAAAATATGATTTTCCAGTGATCAACATCTCCAGGAACCAACACAAAAATACCCCACAATCTCTTCTACCGTCAATCTGTTGTGGTACGTCTGGGGACTTTTCGAGGGTCATGTTGAAACTCTCAAGTGGGATTGCATCGGTTGGTTTGGTACCCCAGTAGTTGATACTCACTAGCAGTATGTGGATGCGGGCTGTCATGCCTATAAACCATTCATCTTCTTCTGAAAAGTAGTCGTTCTTCCGGTGACTATCGCATATAGTCATTTTGAATGTCTTCAAATCCAAAGCACTCAAAAACCAATGAGCAATTTGTATACTGATTGGGATGTAAAGCAAAAAAAATTATTAATCATTAAATAACATTATATTTTAATTTACTATTACTTAGGTAAATGGATTCGTTAGCCATATCACTCTGGTCAAATACATCAGTGTTGAAAGTTGTCGGCACAACCGTCCACCAAGCATCCGCTCTACGCTCTACTATCAATGAGATCCACATCATGATGTGCTGACAATCAAGAATTTGCATTAAAGTAATTATTGTTATTAGAAACGTAGTATGTAATGAACATATAATTATATAACTTACATCGCATTCCAACCAACCTGTGTGACTATCTGCGTATAAGCGCGTCCAAAATTCATTCGTCGCAATATCGGTCAAAAACCGTGAGCAAATAACAGCGAACCATCCCGTTCTTTATATAGATTGTGTACCATAGACTCTAAAAAAGTGTCCAACGGTGTTGGCTGCAGCCATGCAACACCTTTCCTCTTCATCTGTATCCATGAGGACTTACCATATGGACATAACCATTTGGCTTAGAGAACACCTAAGAGGTGTTACTGCCGACATTTTGTATTCATCCATTGGAATCTCATTTACATCGAACGATTGACTACGTGGAGAAGGCTGCTCAAGGTCGTGATTTAACAGTTGTTCGGGTGTGGCTGGCCCATAATCATGCTCCCACATGTCATTGTACTTTGTGGTACCATCATCTTGCATGATAAGTGCATGTACGGTTCAATAGTTTTCAATTAAAAATAATGCAAAAACATAAGGAACATTAAGTTAAATAAAAAGTGTATGGGAGTGAAATAATTATAAATGTACCTCAAGACCCTTTAAGGTACCAACATCATCTTCATGAGTTTTATTGATAAGTTTTACAAGCATGACTAAAGTAGCCTTACGCTATGCTAAGCGTTTATCTTGTGACCTCATATGCTTGTGACATTCACTGAACTCGTTTTGCAATTGACGGACCTCATTTTGCAAGTCAGTAATAATTAGGTCCCTATCAATTGATGGTTCAGAGACCGACGGTGGTGGTGGTGGCGAGTGAGATGAAATATCTATATGTGCCTTCTTTTGTCTAGGCTCATGCATAGAGGAGCCTTTCAACGATGGTGTTATGGAAGGTGTCTTGTGAACTTATGTGTTGGGAAAATAAGGGCAATCAATCCTTGTTAACCTAACTATCCATCATTCAAACCGACTCTCATATTTTGTCGGTTCCAACTTCTATACAAGTTTGTTATCCTGCTAACAA
Organism: Lactuca serriola; assembly: GCF_051521515.1. Lineage (NCBI taxonomy): Eukaryota > Viridiplantae > Streptophyta > Magnoliopsida > Asterales > Asteraceae > Lactuca > Lactuca serriola. The sequence continues at coordinate 201,511,543 of NC_136410.1, forward strand.
AATTATTAAACTATAAATAAACATGAATTATACATATAAAAGAAAATCTTATAATGTATAAGTAACCATACGTCGTCGATTATTATAAACTGGTTGCAATGAGTCTTTTGTAAAGGCCTCAGTTTCAACCATGCAACATCCCGATGGATAACATTTTCTTGTTGGGTACCAAACAAACTGCTCACAGGAAAAGTTTCAATGATCCATATCTGAAAAAAAAAATCATTTATTAGAATGTTAGCAAACAAAAAAATAATAAATTGTTAATCATGTAATTACCTTGAAAGCGTATAAAAAGTCGTTTAGGGTATAGGTCATTTTTTGAGGTTGGTTCTCTTTCAGTTCCACTGGATGTATATGCTTGTCAACCTTATTGAATATAGTAATTAGCCGCGAGTACAATTGATCCCAAATTAACTTGTTGAATTTATCAAAGTCAGATACCAAAGCCTAATACTCCTCTATGACGGTTATTTGCCCAAACGTCTGTTGAACCCCTTCTCTAACAGATATAAGAGACATACAGAGACCGCATCCTTGTTCAACAAGTCATTAAGAGAATGCTCAAACACATTCTTCAAATTGTCTAATTTAATGGTGACATTCCTCGAGACCCTAGGAAACACATAGAACAGAAGGTGGCATGGGAACCAGACGCAGGAAAATAATCTCTAAAACAGAAGCCGGTTACAAGAGAAAATTCTTTCTTCCTGAAAGACAGCTCGTAACCTCCAATCTTAAAAACCGTTTCTTCTGCTTTGCTTTGGGTGTCTGTGATAACTTCGTGGAAAAAGATATAATGTAGAAGCAAAGGATCCCCATCTACATTAGGAATGTCTAACCACATACCAAAACAAGAATCCCTGAACATAGTCATGCATGACGGTCTGTATTTCAATGCCGCAAGAATTTCCCCGCCAATTTTGGGTTTACAAGATAGTGTAATGGATGAATCAAAAACCCTGTCGTGCTGCAAAAAAAAGTTGTTATAATGAAAACTGAGCAATATTTCAGACCAATATTTCGGACCAATATTTCGGACCAGTTCGTCGTGTTTTGAAGCAGTTCTTCGTGTTCCAGAGGGTTCTATAATGAAATTATATGTTTTTGAACACTACATTTCGAAGTAAACTAACAATACCTAAACATCTAAATTAACTTTGGATTGGTCCTACTACAATGACATCTTTAATTAAAAACTTCGGAACCTTTTCTATTCATTTCAGAGGTGTTCTACAAATGTTGGGACAATAGTTCTTAGTGAATAATCACACTATACAAACAAGCAAACTAGGTTTTTGGACGGAAGAACGTACCTGTAAAATAACATGGTCATAATGATCGTCTTCCATGCTGGAGTTGTGTGTCAGAGATCAGGATCGGAATCGCGTGTCAGAATTATGTCGGAATGTCGAAGCAAGATTCAGAATGAAGTCGAGGGTTTGGATGTTTTCAAAATATATTCCAGACTTTGAAATTCAAAATTTTGATCTGGTACATGTAAGGAAACTTCAGAATAGGGAATCCAGAAGCAACGATATGGGCCGGCCCACCAGAAAAATAGTTCGGAATATGATCCAGAACAACCCATTCCAAAGAATGTGGTTATTTTGAAAAGAAAAAAAAAAGTGGGTTATATTTTTTTAAAAACACACAAAAAAATGGTTATTTTACTCAATTTCCCCTTTACTTATCATGATGGAAAATGAGTTTTTAAAAAAATATTTGACTTCGCTTTTATAGTGCCAAAAGACAAAAAGTCAATAAATTATTTATTGAAAAGTATTTGGCTTAATCTATACATATAAAATAACAAAAAGACATGTTTGATTATCTAGACTTATTTACATATACACGAACCAATTTTTTGGGAAAAATTTATAAATTTTTTTATAATATTTTTTAGAGAAATATATAATATAAATTCCATTTACAAAATCTATAAAACTTTGGTAACATTAAACATAATGTTCATAAATTTTTTAACACAAATTGTAAACATATAATTTCCTCACAATCTTGTTATATCTTGCGTAATCATATCTCGTACCACTGACATATACATATAATTATTATTTGTACGACCTGTACTTGTACCTTCTTCCTACGGTTCATTACTATTTTCAGCTTATGTGGGATTATAAGATTCTTGTTGTGCCCTATTAAATGTTTTATCAAATCTACCAACCTTTCTTATATAGTTATGGACCGCCATTGATGTTATCATAATACTAACTTGGTGTTTGTATGTATAATTAACATGTATATCTCTCAGTAAAGCCCACCTAGCTTTCCACACTCCGAAATTCCGTTCAATGATATTGCGTAATGATGAGTGGCTATAGTTAAATGACTCCTTCGGTCCACGAGGATTACGCAAACAACTATAAGCTATTTTTTTTAAATGCTTACCCAAACACTCTTTTTAACTTATACTGGGTGGAACCGATAATAAATTAAAAATCTCATTTTTTAAGTTTAGACAAACACCCTCAACAGTGGTATTGGGCTCGTTAAAATCACAATAGGGAACGGAAGAATAGGGAGACACACCCTCTAATTTTCCAATTCTCAGTTTTTTTTTTCAATTCTCGGTGGAATGTATTATTTTAATTTCTCCCCATTTTTCCGGTATTCGAAAGTGAAATAAAAGGGTGGGAATGGAATCTAATTTTTTCTTTATTTTTCTGTATCAAAATACCCTAAATATTTAACATTTCAATAAATGAGGCAAGGCAAGTGTTGGTAGTTTGACGAGTGGTGTACATGGGGGAATTAGAAAAGCTCGCCATTTGAGTAGACATGGTGATAATGTGGTTAAATGGGTACAAAACTTGGTGGAACTGTTGGCTATGACCGACTCGTTATCCATTTACACCATCTTTGCGTCGTCGTGTGAAAATTAAGGGTTTCATTATTATTATTATTTAGTATTTAATTTCATTAAAGCCAAATTCTATAAAAGCTAGAATAATTACATGAATGGTTCATGTTCATGTGATTTGGGTAGTCTATATAGTTGGTTCATAATTTTTTTGTAGGCTATATGGTTGGTTCATAATATTTTTTAACTTGGACTAATTCTTTTTTTGCTTCGGATATGTTCCTTGTGACAATAGTCAATTTCGGGTTAAGTCAAAGTCAAACAAAGTCAACGAATCAAACCAGTCGAGTCAATTAAACCTTGTATATTAGGGTTTACGTTATGTAATTACCGTATAACTCATTGTTTTAATGACAAAACATCACTTGGAAAAATTCGTGTGTTTAATTTTCCTTAGCCGTAGTGCTAAACAATGAACTAAATCGATAAATAATGTTGCATACTCATCGGGAGTGTGAAAAGATCCTTAAAACATGGCTTAATGGGGCTTACGGACCTTGCGTTGCGAAGCCGGACACTCACAAATGTCACACACGAAACCTCTCTCAATCGTTTTCACTCTATCTCTCTTTATCGAGAATCTCTCCCAAATCTCTCCAAGATTGTAAAATCTCTCCCAAATCTCTCTTTGTATGAGAAATCTCTCCAAGATTGTAAAATCTCTCCCAAATCTCTCTTTGTATGAGAAATCTCTCCAAGATTGCAAAATCTCTCCCGAAAACCTCTCTTGAAACTTTTATAATCAATTGGGGCATCCCGATACTTGGCTTGTTAACGAACCACTCAAAGAAGGGAAAAATCTTGGAAAATTACCCTTAGGACCGAAGCCTCTCTTTAAGGGTCAAGTCCTCTTGGATCCGAGGCCCCTTGAGCAGCCACAGTCTTCGGACTGCAATGGGGTGCAGCCGCAGCAGGCAAGCCGCAGCAGCGAGCCACAGCCCGACCGCAGCCAAGCGAGTCGCAGCCACGCCCGTGTCCGGACCTCCGCATCCGTAGTTCCTTCTCCTCGGACCGCACCAGGCGACTAAGCCACTCCGGTTTTGGCTGCTGATGACCAAGACTCCGGCCCTAGACTTCGGATTTTACGATTTACACCCGGTTTTTGACTAATTCTCCATTTTAAGTCCGTTTTTAATTATTTTAACGCGGGATTTTCTCCAGAAATCATATTTTAACATATAAGACCCTAAATAATCATAATTTGGGCATATTTTCATGAAAATATTTATTTGAGAATAAAATCTTTTCAGTGAGATCTTGAGGTGGAGTGTGGATCTTGCCATAATATTTGACACAAACCACCACCCCATACCCATTCCTTTGACCAATCCTTGTACTCCTCCCTACTCCTAGTCACCTCAAGGCCTTACCCCACCTATTTCCCCAGCAAACTCACGTCCAAAAAGAGCTGGAGAACCCTCTTTCACTCTTCACTTCACACATTTTTCCTCATTCTCTCCAAGTATCAAACATCACTTTTCTCTTAAAGTCCCCCACTCTAATTTCGAGATTTAAGGGTTGATCTTCACACTTTCTCTCATTTTTGGTAAGTTCATCATTCTCCTTATGGTTATTACATTCCTTTTTACTCAAATTCATAGATTACTTACACCAACATCATCACATTCATGTTAGATCTTTGAATCTTCAAGTGATCTTTCAAGTGTTCTTGAGTTGAGAACTTCTCATCTTCAACATTCACCTACTGAAATCACTCAAGGTGAGTTCATACCCCTACATTTTCATGTTTTCTCAAGTTTTTAGGGGGGGGGGGGGAATACAAGTTAAAACACCAAGAACATAACTAAAATTTTCTAACAGCTTTCATCAGAAAAGTTGGGCTCCATTCACGGACTATTTTGGGCAACTTAAACACTTTTGTTTTCAAAACTGTTTTAGGTGTAAGTAGTTCCATTTCTTAGCTTTAAAATGACTACTTGCACATCTCCATACGATTTTTCTACAATTTATGGTGATTTTTACAAAACTGCCTATCATTTCAAACATCAATCCGGACCAGTCTGTGATTATGGACTTGTTCACACATGTTAGAGGTCATTAAAATTCATAATAAAAATTATGAACAAACTAGACTCATTTCCCAAACTCTCAGAATTTGCGGATTCTGATTTGGACCTTTGATGATTTTTCTATAAATTTTATAAGAACAGTAAATGAAAATATTAATAACAGAAAAATGCTATCAATTTCATTTCACCTTGTAACATGTTGAGCAAGGTGTATATCTTTATGTGATTATATGTTATTGCAATTTAGGACAGTATTGTCTTAGTTTGTGGACATACATCAGTTGACAAAGGGGATTTTCTAGACAAAGTATAGAAATAACAATTTGTTGAAGTCAAAGTACACTTATTACATACAAACATTTGAATAAACTATGTTAAGTATAGTTTATGTACATTACCACCTTTACCCTTGTTTTGATAAACTATAACAAGTATAGTTTATGATTCATCACATAACACACTCATACAAAAAGGGTACATTCATACAAAAAGGTTTTACATTCACGCACACCACACGTAAACTTGTTAACTTAAATTGTGAGATATTCTCCTTCCGTACGTCCGAGTGCGGGATTAAATTCCTGGTAGCTATATCCTGAGTCTCTTGTAGGGAGAATGTGATAGTTGTGTATAGATCTATATTGGTGTAACACCGTAAATTTCAAAACAATTTTTCGCATTTTATAAAAACATAATTCATTTAATATTCATAAAAACATCAATGTTTGAAACTCAATCCATGACATATAAAAATCCCAAGATCTCATAACATAAAAATCTCGTGTGTGTACTGATCAAGCCGGCGCCTTCCCACGGTCATCACTAGTACCTGAAACAAATAACACCAAACACTGTAAGCACAAAGCTTAGTGAGTTCCCCAAAATACCACACATAGCACATATTAGCCACTCGAGGCTATACCTATGTGGGTCCGTGGACCCTACTCTGTGACCCCTCTGGTTCTAACTCTATGAACCTTCCGGTTCCAACTCTATAAGCATGCACAACATAAGTCACTTAGAAATAATGCAGTACAACACATAACATACATATAGCATACAAATACTCTGTCACATAACTCTGATTACCTACTCACGGTAAAGTATAGTGAGAAGACTCACCTCGCGTATCTCGATAACTCGCAAATCCCTGAAATCACTAGCGCTCGATTTCCCGAGCTATAGTCCTCTTATAACACAATATATCTCTAATTAACACTTTCACAACTAAGGTTGACTAACCCTATCAAGTCAACACTGGTCAACTCTGGTCAATGGTCAACGGTCAACTTTGACCGGACTCGGCGAGTGCACTAGAGCGACTCGGCGAGTCTATACGTGTTCACTGACTCCCTCAGATCCTCTCTTGACACGTCGAGTACTTCCCTAACTCGACTAGTTCCACCTGGCATGAATCGTGGGGCCACCACGACTCAACTCGCCGAGTCTCAAGAACAACTCGGCGAGTTCTGGCTTGACTCAGCCCCCCTGTGACTCTCCCTTACTCACTGGGTCATCCCCCAACCCGGCGAGTCTACTCGCTGAACAATTTACGTGAAACCCAACCCTACTCGCCGAGTCTCAAGAACAACTCGGCGAGTTCATGCCATGCACAAACTCTATTGACCTCCTGAGGTCAGATCTGTTTCCCCAAACCATAGATCTGGCCTTCCCAAGCATGAATGTCACGTAAAGTTCGAAACTTGATGCTTGTATAACCACAACAAGGCATCAAAAGGATATTTGGTCCCAAAAATGACAACCTAAGTCCAATAACTCCATGCTAACCCAAAAAGCTCCAAGGGTTAAGGTCTATGAACCTCTTTGAGTCCAGATCCAAGGCACAAACTCAAAGAGGGACCATTAGCTTCACATAATCACTCTCCAAAGGGGTTAGAAAACCCTAACTCTAAAGATCAACCCTAAAACTGAAGGAGGTTCGAACTATTACCTCAAAATGAAGCCTCTGGACTCTGGATCTGCTTGAATCTCACCTCCTCCTTGCTCTTGTCACCCTCTTCTTGCTAAACAAAGGATACAAAGATCCAAAAGTGACTTCTTCTCTCTCAAAGCGATTTAGCTCACTTAGGGTTCTCTCAAGGGACTGGTAGCCGCAATGGGAGGCTATAAGTGCCCTTAAATAGGCTCCAAACCTGGGGAATTAGGGTTTCATTAAACAACGTGGACTCATCGAGTCCACTTTTGGACTCGTCGAGTCTAGATGTGAACCCGCACCCATAACCGCGATCATACTCGGCGAGTTTGGGCTCCAACTCGCCGAGTCTCCTCACAAATCACCAAAAATACAATAATAAATAATACCTGGGAATTCGGGATGTTACAATTCTCCCCCACTAGAACTAGACTTCGCCCTCGAAGTCTCGCTCCGCAAATAACTCCGGATGCTGCTCACGCATCTCACGCTCCGGCTCCCAAGTCATCTCGGACCCCTTCCGATGTTGCCACTGAACCAAAACCAAGGGTACCTCCTTGTTCCTCAAAACCTTGATTTTACGATCTCTGATTGCCACCGGTCTCTCAGCATAATTCATGCTCGCATCCACCTGAATATCCTCTAATGGAACCACTGCCGACTCATCGGCTATACACTTCCGCAATTGCGACACGTGGAAAGTGTCGTGAATTTGACCCAACTCTGCTGGCAACTCCAAGCGATAGGCTACCCTACCTACCCTCGCGACCACCCGGAAAGGACCAATATATCGGGGCCCCAACTTGCCCCTCTTCCTGAATCGAATCACTCCTTTCCAAGGAGAGACCTTCAGGAGCACAAAGTCGCCGACCTGAAACTCAAGCGCGGACCTGCGTATGTCTGCATAACTCTTCTGACGACTCTGAGCGGTCAACAACCTCTGTCTGACCTGCTGGATCTGCTCTGTCGTCTGAAGCACGATCTATGTACTGCCCATAACATGTTGTCTGACCTCTCCCTAGCAAATGGGGGTCCGACACTTCCTCCCATACAACAGCTCAACGGGTGGCATACCAATGCTCGAATGATGGCTGTTGTTGTAGGAAAACTCTGCCAAGGGAAAATACATATCCCAGCTCCCCCCGAAATCCAACACACATGCCCGGAGCATGTCCTCGAGCGTCTGGATCGTTCGCTCACTCTGTCCGTCTGTCTGGGGGTGATATGCGGTACTAAAATGCAGCCTAGTACCCAACTCCTCGTGAAACTTCTTCCAGAATCTGGAAGTGAAACGTACATCTCGGTCTGAGACAATCAAGATCGGCACCCCATGCCGAGATACCACTTCCCTCACGTACATCTCTGCTAACTTCTCTGCGGAGGAGCTCTCACTGATAGCAAGGAAGTGGGCGCTCTTTGTCAACCTGTCCACAATCACCCAAATTGCATCGACTCCCCTAACAGTCCTTGGCAATTTGGTGATAAAATCCATGGTAATCTGTTCCCACTTCCATTCGGGAACCTCCAACGGCTGCAACTTACCATGCGGTCTCTGGTGCTCGGCCTTAACCCTACGGCAGGTTAAGCACCTCTCAACAAACCACGCAACATCCCTCTTCATACAGGTCTACCAATACTCTCTCCTCAGGTCCAAATACATCTTAGTGGCCCCAGGATGGATCGAGAATTTCGACCGATGAGCCTCTTCCATCAAAATGGTATGCGTCCCTCCCACAAATGGTACCCATATACGCCCTTGAAATGTCATAAGCCCCCGACCATTGGTAACGAACTCCGATACCAACCCAACAACTCGCTCTCTCTTCTGGTTCTCCGATCTCACGGCCTTAGCCTGTGCTCCACGAATGGTGTCCAACACCGGAGCCATCACGGTCAATCGCAAACATACATCTCACAATGGGGCACTCTCCGCCCTACGACTCAGGGCGTCGGCTACCACATTAGCCTTGCCCGGATGGTACAGGATCTCACAATCATAATCCTTGACCACATCCAACCACCTCCTTTGCCGCATATTTAGGTTGGGCTGATCCATCAAATACTTCAGGCTCTTATGGTCCGTGTATATCGTACACCGAACCCCATACAGATAGTGACGCCAAATTTTGAGGGCGAACACCACTGCCCCCAACTCTAGATCATGGGTGGGATACCTCGTCTCATGAGGCTTCAGCTGCCTCGATGCGTATGCTATCACATGCCCTCTCTGCATCAACACCGCTCCCAACCCCAAGATCGACGCATCACAGTATACCACAAAGTCCTCCATCCCCTCCGGGAGGGCTAACACCGGGGCTTCGCATAACCTTTGGCGAAGCGTCTCAAAGGAGGCATGCTGCTCGGGTCCCCATGAAAAAGCGACACCCTTCCAGGTCAACCTGGTGAGTGGCACTGCGATCTTAGAGAAATCCTTGATAAATCTCCGATAATAACCTGCCAACCCTAAGAAACTCCTGATCTCGGAGGGTGACCTCGGCACCTCCTAACTGATCACTTCCTCAACTTTGGCCGGGTCGACCAATATCCCTTTCTGGTTAACGAGATGCCCTAGGAACTGGACCTTTCGCAACCAGAAATCACACTTGGAGAATTTGGCATAAAGCCTCTCTAATCTCAGAACTCCGAGGATCTCCCTCAAATGCTCCTCATGCTGCTCTCTAGATCTCGAATATACCAAAATGTCGTCAATGAATACAATCACCGACCGATCCAACATCGGCCTGCACACTCGGTTCATGAGATCCATGAACACTGCCGGGGCATTGGTGAGCCCGAAAGGCATCACCACAAACTCGTAATGCGCATAACGCATCCTGAACGCTGTCTTCTGGATGTCCTCATCTCGCACCCTCACCTGATGATATCCAGACCTCCAATCGATCTTGGAGAACCAAGATGCTCCCTGTAACTGATCGAACAAATCGTCGATCCTCGGCAACAGGTAACGGTTCTTGACCGTCAGCTTGTTCAACTCCCGATAATCAATGCACATCCGGTGTGAACCATCCTTATTCTTGAAAAAAAGGATAGGCGCTCCCCACGGCGAGCTTCTCGGCCGAATAAAACCCTTTCCCAACAGCTCCTGAAGCTGCGAGGATAACTCTTGCATCTCTGGAGGTGCAAGGCAATAAGGCACCTTGGCGATAGGCGCGGCCCCCGGAACCAAATCGATACTGAACTCCACTTGCCTCACGGGAGGCACACCCGACAACTCCTCTGGAAATACATCCGGGAACTCACACACTATCGGAACCTCCTCAACTGACTTCGGCCTCTCTGAATCAACCCGCGTATCCATCACATATGCCACAAAGCCCTTACAGCCCTGCTGTAGACACTGCGTCACCCTAGCGGCCGAACAAAACGCTGACCCAGAACGTGTACCCTCGCCGTACACCGTAAGAACTCCCCCACTAGGGTCTCGTATGGTCACCAGCTGCCGCTCGCAGTCGATAACCGCACCGAATCTGCTCAACCAGTCCATGCCCACAATGACACAGACATCACCCATCGCAATAGGAACCAAATCAATCGGAAACTCAACACCGAAAATCTCGAATACGCACCCACGGATAACCTCCGTGGCATATATCACCCTCTCGTCAGCTATGGAAACTCTTAGAGGGCGACTCAACGCCTCACGACTAACACTGAGATGCTGACAAAAAGCCAAAGATACAAAACACTGACTCGCACCCGAGTCAAATAACACCAAGGCAGGTACAGAATTCACAAGAAAAGTACCTACGCATAACATAATATAAGCATAATATCTCAACATCAAAACAAATACACGAAAGAATACATACCAGCCACAACATCGGGCGCTACGTGGACCTCCTCCGCGGTCAACTGAAAGGCTCTCCCTCGTGCCCTCGGCGCCTCGGCCTTCACTGGCCGACTCTCGGTAGCTCTGATGGCGGCAGGGGCAGATCCCTGAGGTGCTCCCTGAGCCGATCCCCGCAACTGCGGACACTCTGCCTTCCGGTGTCCGGTCTGGGTGCAGTGGAAACACACTGCAAACCCCTTGGGGCAGTCCTTGGCCATATGCCCCTCCTTGCCACACTTGTAGCAAGATCCAGCTCTACAAACTCCATCATGACCCTTGCCGCACTTCCCACAAGTGCGGCCCTTCTGGCTCCCTGATTTGGGATCAGCAGGCTTGGCCCGCTTGGCTACCGGCTGGGACTGTGCCGGTTGCCAATCCCTCCCCTGAGACTCCGCCTCCTCCCTAGCCTAAGTCTCTAGTTCAATCTCCCTCTTTCGGGCATTTGCCTGCAGCTCGGCAAATGTCCGGTACGAGGAGTTCGTCACGAACTCCCGAATGACTCGCCTCAAGATACTCAAATATCGGCTCATACGTGCCTGCTCAGTGGACACGTGCTCAGGGCAGAACATCGCCCTCTCGTGGAACATCATGGTAATCACCGTAACAGACTCAGTACCCTGCTTGAGGGTCAGAAACTCCTGGGCCAAACGCTCCCTCTCCACCTGGGGAATGTACTCATCTCGAAATATGGCAGTGAACCTCTCCCAGGTCACTGCCGCAAGCTCAACAGGCATAAAGTGTGCTGTCACAAACTTCCACCAGTCCTTCGCTCCAAAGCGAAGCTGGTTCAGTGCGAACCGAACTCTCAAATGCTCAGGAGATGAGCAAGTGAAGAAACACCCCTCTATGTCTGAAATCCATCTCATAGCCGCCAGCGGGTCCTGGGTCCCATCAAACTCCGGCGGTTTCGTGTTGCTGAACTGTCGGAACAGTAACGCATCACCACCCTGCGGCCTCGCGGCAGCAATAGTTGCGGTGGCCACTGCAACTGCAGCCTCAGAAAGAGCAGAATAACGCTCGTCGATGGTCTCAATCAATGTGGTCTTAATAGACCCGAACATCTCTGGTATCTCTGCCCTGATGGCCGTAGCCACCTCCTCATGGATGATCCGGCGGATCTCCTCATCACCGGCCCCACTGATCTCAGGCATAAGACGTGTCCTCACCATGATCTACCTCTGAAATACAACATACGATAAATTAGAATCCATTCGAGCATACTCACACTCGACAACTCATACCTCCTTGATCCTTGGTATTCCAAAGATTCCTACTTGGGCTGTACACCGCTCCGGTGCTTTCAGTAGTACGGGCCCAATACTACTGTCCGCATCGTATAAGAATACACCCCAAGTCCTCATCTTCGGATCCCAAATTCCAAGTACTCTATCATGCATAATCCACTCTCTAACAGATATCTCATAAGCCCCTCGCTGCTACCTACTCACTCTCAAGCATCTCATAGCAGCTCACCTCTCCCTAGGCTAAGGCATCACAAATCAGGCCACTCTAGTCCTAATAGGAGTACCAAGCCTACTCTAGCATGAGAATACATCATATCAATATCATAATACATAGTATGAGGGTATCTTGGGAAATCACCGTTCGGGCGCGGACTGATCATACACACAACTCTGCTCTGCGTTTTTCCAAAAATCTTTTACTCTTTTTGAAAATATTTCTCAAATCCTCTGTTTAAGTTCAAATACGCCCGAAGGTGTACTCGAATCCCTCAAACCAAGGCTCTGATACCAACTTGTAACACCGTAAATTTCAAAACAATTTTTTGCATTTTATAAAAACATAATTCATTTAATATTCATAAAAACATCAATGTTTGAAACTCAATCCATGACATATAAAAATCCCAAGATCTCATAACATAAAAATCATGTGTGTGTACTGATCAAGCCGGAGCCTTCCCACGGTCATCACTAGTACCTGAAAAAAATAACACCAAACACTGTAAGCACAAAGCTTAGTGAGTTCCCCAAAATACCACACATAGCACATATTAGCCACTCGAGGCTATAACTCTGTGGGTCCGTGGACCCTACTCTGTGAACCCTCTGGTTCTAACTCTGTGAACCTTCCGGTTCCAACTCTATAAGCATGCACAACATAAGTCACTTAGAAATAATGCAGTACAACACATAACATACATATAGCATACAAATACTTTGTTACATAACTCTGATTACCTACTCAAGGTAAAGTATAGTGAGAAGACTCACCTCGCGTATCTCAATAACTCGCAAATCCCTGAAATCACTAGCGCTCGATTTCCCGAGCTATAGTCCTCCTATAACACAATATATCTCTAATTAACACTTTCACAACTAAGGTTGACTAACCCTATCAAGTCAACACTGGTCAACTCTGGTCAATGGTCAACGGTCAACTTTGACCGGACTCGACGAGTGCACTAGAGCGACTCGGCGAGTCTATATCTGTTCACTGACTCCCTCGGATCCTCTCTTGACACGTTGAGTACTTCCCTAACTCGACGAGTTCCACCTGGCATGAATCGTGGGGCCACCACGACTCAACTCGCCGAGTCTCAAGAACAACTCGGCGAGTTCCGGCTTGACTCAGCCCTCCTTTGACTCTCCCTGACTCACTGGGTCATCCCCCAACCCGACGAGTCTACTCGCTGAACAATTTACGTGAAACCCAACCCTACTTGCCGAGTCTCAAGAACAACTCGGTGAGTTCATGCCATGCACAAACTCTATTGACCTCCCGAGGTCAGATCTGTTTCCCCAAACCATAGATCTGGCCTTCCCAAGCATGAATGTCACGTAAAGTTCGAAACTTGATGCTTGTATAACCACAACAAGGCATCAAAAGGATATTTGGTCCCAAAAATGACAACCTAAGTCCAATAACTCCATAATAACCCAAAAAGCTCCAAGGGTTAAGGTATCTGAACCTCTTTGAGTCCAGATCCAAGGCACAAACTCGAAGAGGAACCATTAGCTTCACATAATCACTCTCCAAAGGGGTTAGAAAACCCTAACTCTAAAGATCAACCCTAAAACTGAAGGAGGTTCGAACTATTACCTCAAAATGAAGCCTCTGGACTCTGGATCTGCTTGAATCTCACCTCTTCCTTGCTCTTGTCACCCTCTTCTTGCTAAACAAAGGATACAAAGATCCAAAAGTGACTTCTTCTCTCTCAAAGCGATTTAGCTCACTTAGGGTTCTCTCAAGGGACTGGTAGCCGCAATGGGAGGCTATAAGTGCCCTTAAATAGGCTCCAAACCTGGGGAATTAGGGTTTCATTAAACAGCGTGGACTCAAAGTTACTTAAACCCGACTTGAAAAGCTTAACCATGATGATCCGATGATAGTCTTTGACGATTGATCTATTACTAGGAAATAGAGTTTTGCGCTCCAATTGGTACCAATGATAATAGAGGTTGATTTTGAAGTTAAATAGAAGACTCATTATAGTAATTATATGTAACTGAATAAGGGTTTAACATCTCCTGCTCTTCAACTTCATGCGTTTGAGCCAATGGAGTGCTAAAAGGTAACACTTTTCTCTCTCTCTCTCTCTCTCTCTCTCTCTCTCTCTCTCTCTCTTTCTCTCTCTCACTCTCTTAATCCATTTATCTTCATATTGAAACTCATTTTTTTAATCGTATAGTGATACCTCCCGATATCGCAGACACCTTCCGATTAAAACATTTCTTTCAAGTTGATTTCATTAAAGCAGAGGTAATCAATTTCCAAGTTATTATCTTTTTTTCTAAAAATTTTACATCGATGTTAGTTCTACATCTTTTAGGTTCATCTGAAAAAGCTTTCTTTTTGAAAAAAATTATAAATTTAGATGCACACCAAATGTTTGAAGAAATGTGATACTCTGCTTTTTTTCCAATACTAATGAAAGCATGGGATATGAACGATGTTTTTACCGAACACTTTCCCTACATAACACTGAAATGATTTGTTTTTGTGTATTGAATAGGGATCAAACACTGGTAATTTTGTGTATACTCCAAGTTTTGGTTACCCATTCTTTCCATTGTTTTATTGTTGATTTATAGCACCTTCCCCCGTATCAGTTGCACCATTATCAAATCCTTCTTTTACTTTTCAACTTCTTTATCTATATTTCATGTTGGAAAAGTACTATAGTAACTGATTTCTACCATGTTTATTTTGTGTTGTAGGTGCATAGAGTGCATAGGATATTGAATGTCCCAAACCCTAACACTTGTGTATGAATCTAATAGAAGCACGGATTAATAACACAAGTATTTGACAAATAATAACCAATATTATTTATTGGGTTTTTGTCACTAAGAAAAATGTTCTCACAAAGAGAATGAGTACAACATAAGAACTCACAAAGAACTCTCAGATCTATCTACAGAAAAATCTATCTCTCATAAACAATACAAATCATCAACTCTCAACTAATAAGAGAGGCTAGTATAAATACTAGTCTAAACCTAAGAGACAAAACTTATGCAGATTCACCAGATCTTCTAATTAAATCAAATCCCTAATTTGATGGGATTGAATCTTCAAGATAAATATACATATGGTATTTTAAGGAATAGATTAGATGAGATCTTCAGAATACTTCTTCACCAAGTAATTCTAATCTGCTCTAGATTCAGACATCAGCATCAACACGTCATAAGCTGATTAAGGCATCATCATTAGGGACACTAATTAGAGCATCGATGTCAGAGTCAGGAAGTCATCCACTGATAAGCTTCAGCTTCATCTCAAGCAGCATCAGTTTCAGCAGATAGTGTATGACTATCATTGTACATCAGTCTTCAATGTATCAGCGTATCATATGATCAATGTGTCATTAGTGTAAGTACTTTAGCATACGGACACACTGATCAGTCTTCAGTAAATGATGCTCTTTGTGATGATAATACTTTCAATACCTTTGGTGTTGATAGTGTCTTCAATGTCTTTTGTTCATCATGGGATGATCTTCAGTCTTGACATATGAACTTCCATCAGCATATCTTCAGATTAACTATATAAACAAACTCTGACAGATCAGCTTGTCTAAGCTATAATATTTACACTTACTTAGATAAGACTGGCCGTCTACAATGAGCAGATAAACTATAATTATAATGTATATATTTTGCATCATCAAATCTATATAAATATGTGTCCTAAAAGATATGTTGCAGGAAGGGGAAGTAAGTGCATCTTAATCTCAAGGTTTGCATAAAAGAAAGAAATAACATCTTGCTTTCTACTGTGGTGAGAAAATTGTGTCCTTTCAATGGAAGCCCCTTAGTGCCACTTGCACAAGCATACCCATAAATGCTATTGAGCTGAGCTTTTGACACCACTGATTTATGCATTTGCACTTTCCTGCTATAGATCTGTGGTGGGCAAATTGGATAAAGCTATTGATCGAAATTGTTGACTAACTTACATAAGCATAGGTGTGATTGTATGGTTTGAATTCGTTTTGGTTTGGGTTTGATTTGGAAGTCCATCTTTGGCTACTCCATCTTCGCGTCAGTCCTATATTCGATTATGGTAAGCCTCACATCACCCATTTGAACTATTGGTTCAACTTAGTCATATATTTGCCATAGATTATTATATTTTGACATTTTAAGAAAAACCCATACATCAAATTTGGATATTTTTGATAACAGGCTGAATTTGAGATTGGTGATGGGCTTCTGCATATAAGGTCCACAGGACAATGTCTTGTAGATTTAAAAGAAACAGGTTTTGTGTTGCGACCGTTCAAAATCCACTATGAATAGCTTCAAATTTCATAGTTATTCCATCAGGTTCTTTTTTATAAAGAAAGTGGTAAAATATGAAGGGTTGTTGTCTTGCAGGTGTGCCATTAAGAAAGGGTGTGTGTAATGGTGGATTTAATTGGATGATGAAATGAAGAGCTAAGTGTTTTGGTAAAATATGATGGGTTGCTGATACTTTTATGTTAACCTCAAAATTTCCACGGCTATGATGTCTCCAATAGCCTCCTGACATAGCTTTGAATCACTAACATGTAAGGTCGCCATCCTGAATATGAAAGATAACATAAACACATCAAACAATGCATAGTTTAAACCCACACTATGCATACCCACCTACAAGTTCCCCGGTAATTCTGAAACACTCCCTGACCCAAGTATGCATCATGTGCTTTCAGTAGTATGGGCCTAATAAAACCTTCCACACCTATCCATACTCGTTCTAAACACTACTCTAGGACTCCCAAGTCACTTCACATCACTCTTCTAAATTCCTCATGCGCATGCATTGGTCTAGCCGTATGCATAAAACCACACTCCTTAGACTCTCCTTCTAGGATCTTCATCTCACTTGCTTTTGCACTGCTAGTGTAAGGCCCTAGACGGAAGGATCTTCACCAATGATCAATCAAGCATAAGAAAACAATGAAGAAATGGAGTAGAAGATGAATGAAACTGACCTTGCATACGATTAAACACTTGAAACCATATGATACAACTCAGGGACCGAAAACTAGCAAAGTACAACTATATTTCTACCTAGACAACCTGACATCTATATATACTGACAAGGACCGAAAACAGTTTTCGGTTAGCAGACCGAAAACTAGTTTTCGGTCACACCTTAACCAAAAGCTTCCTAGACCGAAAGCATCAAACATACATAAAAGACTCCAAAATACATTGAAAAATGCCCTAACTCATCCATACATTGATGCCTAGCCCAAACCATATATATTGGCCCTTCAATCCCTCCCTTGGTTTGGGGCTAGCATGATTCAGTCTTTATCAACCACCAGCACGTCTGACTTTCCCATAGCTCCATTCCACATCTCCTTTTCAATAATATCAGCAACCATGGCAGTGTATTCCTTAGCAGCAGACTCAAAAATGTCTTCAACCACCATGATCTGATGAATAGAAAACTGATGTATATCCCACTTTCCAAACTGTAGCAGATCCCTCTTGTCATATAGACGAATACATCCATGTTTAAGTTTGATGACAGTAGAAGCTATAGTTTCATCAAACACCCAGTATTGCATGGATTGTAGAGATCCATCTGGATGGTCTTGAAGGATAGGAATCTGCTTTACTTTATTAGTAGCGGGCCACATCACAGAGCGAAGAGGCTGATTGGTTTTGGGATCAATGACACTCAGGTATACCTTGATGATAGACTCTGCAGTCTTCATTGAGGGAAATCCCTTTGCCACTTGACCTTCTAAAAATAACCTGAACTGTGTCGCCTTGGGTTCATTTGTTGGATTTTAAAAAGGAGCCTTAGACAATTCCGTAAGATCAACCCTGGTCCAAGAGTGGAAGTCGTGAGCATCTTTATACAATTCGGTATTTCCAATCTTCCTTATTACAATCCACATTTTTAGAGGGTCGTGGAATCCCCATGAGATGATCCCAGACCTATCACCATAAACGTCTCTGAAGTGATTTTCTCCAAGATCCGTAAAGGTGATGTTTGGTTGATCCACAGGAGCATTTTGATCCGAGCTCCTCTTGAACAAGAATTGACCCTTCTCAGTAGACTTGGCTAGTTTAACACGTTTTAATGCCATGACATTTGGAGCCTGCGCTGGTTCTTTGTCAAAATGATTGACAATCGTGGTTGTTCTTGTAGGAGGTGGAACTACGGGAGCGTCTTGATTGGGAAGATAGACTCTGGGCTCATTGACAGATGATTCGAAGTTGTCACCAAATTCTTCTTCCAGGCTTCCAGCTTCTTATTCAAATCATAATAGATGGCGGTCAACAAACCAAAATGCATCTGAAGATTAGAGATTTGCTTTGTTTTCTAAGCTTTATCTTCAAAAAGATCACCAACTTGAATATTAAGCTTCGCGTTCTCAGTTTGAAGGTCTGCAAGCTTGATATCAAGCTTGATATTTTTCTGGTTCAGCACACTAATCACCTTTCTTAGCTCAGGCACTGAGGCGTCATCATCTCCAGATATACCTTCCTCAAATGATATTCCTTTTCCGCATGAGGAGTGAGTTGGACTTAATGGCTGGGCCAAATGAATAGCTAGTCTCTCAGAGACAGTATCATGATAAGGACTTGGAGGAGATGATCTCAGGCCAGCAAACGAACCACAAGCTTCATGGATAGAGCTGGGATTCTTTTGAATGGGCACAAATGAGGATGGAACAAATGTTGTAGATGGAGGAGTCTTTGTGGTTTGAGTTGGGTCAGGAAAAACTAGTCTCACCCTTGGATTAATTCTGTGTCTTTTCATCGGGGACTGGGAGGTACGGACTGACTGGGTATCACTTGTAATTGGCTCGGATGTAGGAACCACATAATCAAGGGGAGGAATCCCTGATGATGTATCCATATGAGTTGAAGAATCAATCGCTTGAACGGTAACCGGAGGCTCAACTTCTCGATCGTCATCTTTCTCCTTTATCTCCGGTGTTGAATTGGCACCATCATCGATATCTTTGAGGAAGTCATCGGGGTCTTCATTTGGAAAAGGGTGCTCAAGTCCAGTAAATTGCATCGAAATATCATCTTCGTCGAATCCGGACAGATCAAGATTCTCATACTCATCCTCTTCTCCTCCTTCAGTCTCAGTAACTTCTTCTGTAGTTCCCTCACTAAAGTCACTCTGAACCGCCATGTTTGTGAGATCATGCTCTTCAAAAAAAATGGTGGACGGAGTAAAATTTTCAATCTCATGGTCTGAACGGTGATAACATCGTCATTCACATTTGCGTGTTCTGACGCTACTTGATCAGTTGACATTTTTTCAAACGACCCATGGGATTCTAAAGAGTCTGACAGCTCAGTAAACTTTCCAAATTTCACGAGAGGGTACTTCCCATGAAACATGATTTTCCCTTTACGGTTCTGTTTGATTAGGCTCACAGTGTTTGGTCCGAAGGCTTTCATGTCAAGTGTTTCTCCTGTCTTGACCAGATCGGGAAATAGGCTGTTGATGAAGATTTGAATAAATCTTGGATAAAGCAGGAATTGATCCTTCGACTTCTTGTTAGCATTAGTAACCATCTCTTCCAAAATAAACCTTGAGAAGTTGAAGTCAATCCTGGTAGCCAATGCAACGATCGCCTGAGTATTTCTCGAGGATATTTCATCTGAACCACCCTTTCTCCCAGATATGCAGTTTACAAATACGTGGGCTAGAAACCTCCAATAAGGAGGTAACAACTTCTTTAGGGTTGGTGGAAAGACTCCTTCGTATACCATCTTCTCAAGATACTCATCAACAATTCTCAGATCTATATCAGTCGGGTAAGCAGCTTGATCATCAATCTTCAAGATATCTCTAATGAATTGCTTAGAGATAACAACTTTGTGTCCCCTAATAGAAGCTTCAATCTTCACTGATCCATTGTCTCCAGTCTTGACACTTGCAGATCTCTAGAATTCGTTGATCAGGTTCAAATAAATGATGGGGTTCCATGTAAGTGCAGTTGAGATGCAACACTCCCTTAGCCTGTACATCATTGATTTGAACTCGTTGTGTGCTACTGGAGGATCATCAAGAAGAATGGACACATTGTGACTTTCTGCAACTTTGAGACTTGCCATTTTATCTGCACAAAACAAGCCAGATGAGAAAAAATTTGATTATAATAAATTAAAATTATTTTCTCAATTAAATTCATTAATATTGGCCATTTTAAATTGAATTTTATTAGACAAACATGGGTTTTCGGTCAAGACAGTCAGACCGAAAACTCATGGACCGAACACTAGTGTAGCACGAAAGCCAATTAGAACCGAAAAGGCTTAAATGAGCTAGTTTGACCGAACACAGCTTCGACAGAAAGCCGTCTGAGCCGGCTTGACCGAGAACAGCTTGGCTTGACCGAAAGCCGGTTAGCCGATGGACCGAAAACGGTTTCGACCGAAAGCTCGCCGACAGTTCTCTTTTCACGATTTGGCCACGATTTCACGGTTGATTCTCAACGATAAGAGCATAGTTGTGATCGGAATCATCATACCTTCAAGAAAAACAAGTTTATTTTGCGAAACAACAAAAAAAAAATTCGAGACTAAGAGATGATTTGAGAGGTTTTCGGTATGCAGAAGAAAATGAGGGAAGAACTGATTCTCGGTGTCCACATTCCTTTATATACCAGATTCGAATCCGGTGGGATGCACCTGGAAGAATGTGAGGCCCAATTCCCAAAACCATTTTAAAACTGAAACTCTTGGAGGATTAATTTCAAAATAAAATAAAATAAAATAAAAACATTTTTCTAAAATTTATCAATAAAAAAAAAATAAATAAAAAATAAAATTTTAATCCTAAATTTAATCCTCTATATTGAAATTGAAAACCTTTTGTGATATGGGATCAATGTTGTTGGACAACCTTTTTCATTTATCAGTACCTCTTCTTTCATGAATAGATATGGTCGATCACCGATATTGTGGTCCACTTAAGCACTAGAAATTGTGACAAGATTTAGGAATGCTATCAGTGATAGGACAGATTGATCCTAAGTTACTAGATAAAAATATCTAAGGACCACTTATCTGACGACGACCAAGGATATTGTTATCCACCTAAATTGAGAAGCGAGATCTACAAACTATCTAGAATTGTTCAATTTTAGATGTACTAGAACATGTTTCCCTCTTCCTGACATACCCCAATAATCAAGAACTTCCGAGATACTCCTTACTTTAGGTGATCAGACTATTATTCATAGAGAAGATAGATTTAGAATGCATATGTCGTATACTCATGTCGAGTCTTTCAATCACGCAGAGAGTGAAACATATGACTGACTCGAATTTCAGAGGGATTTAGAAGTAGAAGGTTGCATATGCTGTGTACCAGGTTGAATTGTTAATCACACAAAGGAGAAAACATATAGCTAACAGATAAGAAGAATTGCATAGATAGAAGATGCAGAGAAATAGAGTTGCATATGTTGCAGTCCAGGTCGGATCTTTCAATCATACAGAGGAAGCAACATATGACTAACAGTAGGAGACAAAGAAAATAATTTCCTACAGACCTACTTTATTGGAATTCCCCAGACGCCCCATCAATATCGGAATTAAGGACAAGATCCGTATATCGAGGAAGAGTTAAACCATAGTTCTAGATACAGGTTCTTTAATGTGACTGGTGGATTCTCATGTATATCTCCCTGCTCAACCTACGCAATTGTTATATTGTCAGGCTAAACGGAACTATCTAGGTCAAGATTTATCAAGTCTCTAGATTCCTTAAGTTCATCTATACCTAGTCAAGTCCATTAAACTTTTCGTGCCTACCAGCGCATCGAACACAGAGCCTAGACAATTCAGCTTTGGTACTACACAGACTCAGATTGCATGTTATCACAAGTTTTATATCACTTCCCATCATATCATTTTTCATAAATATTTTTGATTTTTCTGTTTTTCTAATATTTTTGGATTTTCTGAATTTCTATTGTTTTTGGATTTTTGGATTTTTAATTTTCGTTTGGTTTTTGTTTATTTCTCCCCCTAAATTTGTGCATGGGTCAGAATGAAATTAAAATGCGCAAATTTAAACTAACCTAAACAAAAATTAATCCTCAAAGCGAATCATTTTCAAAAGTTTTACCAACACATCGAATCGAGCTTTGTTAAACAGCTTGGTGAACAGATCCGCCACATTATTATCAGTGTGAACCTGTTCTAGCCGAATGAGCGAGCACTCATAACAATCTCTGATAAAATGAACTTTAATGTCGATGTGCTTGGTTTTAGAGTGTTGGACCGGATTTTTATCAATTTGGATCGCAGCCTCATTATCACAGAATATAGGGCTTTCTTGAAAATTCAAACCATAATCCAACAACTGATGTTGGATCCATATGACTTGAGAACAACAGGCAGACGCAGCTACGTATTCTTCTTCTACTGTTGAGGTCGAGACAGTATTCTGCTTTTTGCATTGCCAAGACACCAGCCTATCTCTGAGAAATTGACATCCGCCTGAAGTCGATTTCCTGTCAAGCTCGCAACCTCCATAATTGCTATCTGCAAAAGCATAAAGATCAAATTCGGAATTTTTCAGATACCAAAGACCCAGTTTTGGGCTGCCTTTGAGGTACCGAAAAATCCTTTTAACAACAATAAGGTGAGACATTTTTGGATTAGCATGGTAGCGCGCGCATTGACAGACCGCAAACATAATGTCTGGGCGACTCGCAGTCAGATACATCAGCGATCTGATCATCGATCTGTAGTATGTTTGATCTACAGATTCACCTTCAAGATCAGGAGTCAGCAGTGGTCTCTCCGCCATGGGCGTCAAAGCAGGTTTAGTGTCTCTAAACCCGAACTTCTCGAGCATATCATTCACATATTTGGCTTGATGAATCAGGATTCCGGCTGAACATTGTTTGACCTAAAGCCCTAAAAACATGGTCATTTCCCCCAATGAACTCATCTCAAACCGCTTATTCATGACGTCCTCGAACACCCTGCATAGCTGAGGAATCATCGACCCGAAAATGATATTGTCCACGCATATTTGGACAAGAATCTGGTCTGCACCGACATGCTTGATGAATAGGGTCTGATCGATAGTGCCGCGGGAATAGCCATGGTCGAGCAAGTGCTGTGTGAGGGTAGCATACTAGGCTTTGGGAACTTGATGCAACCCATACAAAGTCTTGTCTAACTTGTAGACATGGTTAGGAAGTTTTGAGTTAACAAACCCAGGAGGTTGGTCAACATAAATCTCCTCCTTCACCTTGCGTACAAGATATCCGTCTTGACGTCCATTTGATATACGGTGAAGTTTATGTAGGAAGCATAAGCGAGGAAGATACGAATAGCCTCCAAGCGTGCCACCGGAGCATAGACTTCTGTATAATCAAGACCCTCAATTTTCCTAAACCCACGGACCACCAATCTCGCCTTATTATGGACAATGACACCCGAATCATCTTGCTTGTTCCGAAACACCCATCTAGTGTCGAGAGATTTCTTGCCTTTAGGCAGCTCCACCAGCTTCCAAACCCCGAGCCTTTCGAATTGATTGAGCTCGTCATGCATGGCATCTACCACTGATACCACTGATGGGTTTTATACAAACAATCCTATGTGTGCATGCAACCCTAGAGTTGGATCTATGTTTTCACTATTAGTTATACAACTTTATGAACACAAAAAGAAACCTGGCATGCTACTATTATTTTCGAAATTCATATATAAAATAGAATACATACCTTTTGTTTTTATATAGCAATAACAACTAGTTCCTTGAATTTCCTTAGCTCTTGAAAGCAAGTACCACAAGTGTAGTACCTCTAATGGCTCACAAACACACTAGGTGAAAGGATGAATATGGGAGAGAGGAGAGAAGGGTATCTTGCCCTAGATTTCGTTCCTTTTAGGGTTTCCCAAGGCTTGGACGAAATCTTAGTGCCTTAGGGTGCTATTTATACTTAAGGCTAACTAGGGTTTCAAGGTGTAAACCCTAATCCCTTAGCTTAGGGCCTAAGCAAGTCCATGGACTCCTTTCCTTAAGCCCTTGGACGAAAACTCCTAGATCCTTCTAGGATTTTCGTTCAAGCCTTAATAAAGGTGATCCAATGGCCCAAAGCCTCAACTATTGAATAATTACAAAATAGCCCCCGCACTTTCAGTCAGTTCCTTTAATCCCAAAATTAATTCTAAATTAATTTCTGATTAAATACTAATTAATAATATGTTTCCAAATTAATATATTATTCATATAATATTTTAACAAATCATATTTATATCCTAGTTTATTATTCTTAACAATAAACCAGTCTCTCTCCTCAACAATCATCCTGTCTAGTTACCAGTGTGAAGGCAACCCAAAAGGACCATGCACAATCGGGTCAAGTACATACCAAAATAGTTATGGACTTAGAAACTAATCCAACAGTCTCCCACTTGGATAAGTTTAATAACTATTCTGCGTATAACCTCATATCCTGATTAGCAATTGTAGCTTTCAAAAACCGCTGTCAACTCTGATCTTATTAGAAGTGTGTCCTTTATATAAGGGATCATATATTCCTCCATTCTTGATATCGTATAGACTTGAAACATGGATTTTGATCATTCTCGCAGTCTATGTTCTGTTTCCCGATTTTCGATTTATGACGACTGACAACAGACTACAATTGAACCCATCAAATTAGTCTCGGCTTGGCCAAGCGCTTATGTGCCATCACTAAATCATCGAAGAGCCCACAGATATCGCTTTCATCCTACTTTGGATAAAAGGAACGGATAAACTTTGATTCAATGCTTGCTTGCACTCACTTACCGAATCACACACAAAAATATGTTTTATAACACCAAGTTACTGGTGTGTTTACATATTATCAATGTGTAACCGAATCGCAAGATACAACTCACACATCTTGGTTTCAAGAATATAATATATTATCGTCTCACCAATCACTCGTGATAAAATCCATGAAGTGATCCAAGTGAGCGTGGGTTTAATCCAATGCTCAAATCATATTCATAAGCACTCATGAACGTTGCAGCAAACATTTGCTTATGTCTAATACACTTTAGACAATCCACACACCAATTCACGACAGTCTTCATTCATACCTACTTCCAACATATGAACGACTGTGGTCCATTCGAATAATTTGATTATTCTGAAGTAATTAATTATTCAGGAAGTCAAAACATGCAAAGTGAAACACAAGAATAATACTAATCCTGTATGGCGCCAAACTCTGGGTATAAATAAAATATTTTATTTAATCACCATATTGATTACTCATTATTTGTTATTTCGGGTAATCAACTTCTTACTTGAATTATTACTACACTTGTCCCATGATCTCAGCATGCACACAATGTTTACCTACGATCCTTACTTTGTGAAATAGATCAAATGAACACATTTCCAATCATACTCATTTCACATTTCCCAATCCTTATCATAAGTATAAGAATATCAAATTCTTGTTACTTATGCTAGATTCTAACATTTTATGCAATGATTCTTTCGTAAAGTCATAGCTCAAAATCATCAAGACTTGGCCAATCTCTATCAGAAACGATTCTACAGATATGATGTCTCTCACTCAAAGTACATTCTTTTGAACATCCTTTTTGCATAAAAATTTCTAATCTAGACATAGATTCTCAATAATCAGATCCCAATAAGGAAACATTTCCATATTTGTCATATGACAACTCATTCTTAATAGAATCTTATCTATTCATAATAACGTCGATATGGTCCATCCAATACCATACTTCCAACTACTCACAAGCAACCAATCCTCAGCGAGCTTTGGATTGTTCTTTGATAGTTGTTTAATTATCTTAGTCAAAACCGATTCTTGTCCTTTTTCCCTCTTAATACGGTAGACATTTGGAAAATTTTAGAATGGTCAAATATTATAGCATTTGCAATCGATCCTATACCCTAAGCGTATGGGACACGATGCATAATGTCTTACATAAAGATACGATACTTTATCAATCTTCTGCCATAATATTTTATGTGTCACGTTCTTATAATTCGAATTATGAAGAGGGATGCCATAATCATAATCGAAATTTTGAGAATGCAGTATGTATCCTTGACTAAATTAGTTAACATTCCACAACCTAATCCTTTAGATTTGAAATGAAGCATAATATTCTCTCCCTTAATTATAGCAAAACAACTTTTCAACCCTTACGACTTTGCAAAGTATAACTCTTGTTTTCTATAATTAATATTGCTAACTTGCAATACTTGTCATAATAATCATACAAGCATAACATTTATACTCTCACTATCATGATGATTATTATCATATAAGCATAACACTTATGCTCCCACTAGTTTTGACATGTATTCAGAAAACATCTTAACTTCCAGAAAACAATACCTATTGAATTTCTTAAGTTCATATTTCTAATACCTAATGCTTTGATAATCCTTTATCTAAGCTTCTCAAACTTATACACCTTTTCCTTAGATAGCTCATATGTGTGTCTAAACAATTCAGACTAATTGCCAAATCTCACAATTCGAATTATGGAAAGGGATACCGTAACCATAATCGAATTCGAGAATACAATTTTCACAATCACTATCATCTTAAAATCTCTCTTAGTGAAAGTATTTCCTCACAATCATTTTCATGAAGGAGGGAATCTTATGACACTTAGATTTTAATGGTGTATGTGTTCCTATCCATGCGAATTCGTCAAAACCAAAGTTTGCGACAAATCCAAACTCATATGGACCGAACTTTCTCAATCTTGATTTCTTGCCTTATGGTAACACGAGTGCCCACCATGTCTTCCAAGTAGTTAAGCAGCTCATCCTTTCCTATCAATGTACCTTTCATTGATCAAGGTTCTTGCCTTTTATGCGTGCAAATGAGAACTCATAGAACTCACATGCATAATTAACTCAATTGGAATGGCACCGAAACAAGATAGTGTCAACACGATAGGTTGTGAACCTCAAGTCGTGTGCTAGTGATGATTGGTAATGTTCATTCTTGATTAGTTCTTGAACTTTTCAAGACCATTAAGACTCCCACTGACTCCTTAACATATAAGATTCTCTTGTCAATAAACATTTCTCGACAAACAAATATTCAAGAGTTAGTGTAGCTTTTATCAAGACAAAACACTTCACAAAATTGGTCCTAGTTGGTCTTTGTCTTATCCAATACCTCACAACTTTCCACATTTGATGAATGTTATAACCTTCTTAAGACTTGTCACTCAATGTCACAATCTTAACTCTAAGACTTGTTTTTGGAACGAAGTATGATTGACTTCTTGATTTAACCATTTCTTCAATTCTTGATTCCTCTTCTCAGACATACAATTGTACTAAGACTCATTTAGAGGATCAATTGAGATATGGTTCTTAATCATTAAGACCTATCATAAATCATAATAAAAGGTACTCTCCCTTCTTCTTAGAATAGAGAAACTTTTATCTTTCTACCTACTTGATTCTTCTTATCCGTTCTGCTATTGATTGAAACTCTTTCAATCAACTCAGAATTACACTTAATCTTATAAGTATAATCATATTTACTAAACCTTTAGTAAATCATGACGAATATCTTTGTCACTCTTGTGGTGGACTTGATCAACACACAACTTTGTGTACTCGATCTCCTAGTCATTCACTTGACATTTTGTCAACGAATTAGTCTAATTTCCAAATATAAAATTTCTCATTCATCATGCAACCAAGTTGCATGATTCCAAGTCTCTGTCCAATTGAAACTTGGGCGATGAGAAACTCTCCCTATTTGGTAAATTCTTGACATTTCCACAAATAACATAATCCATTATTGCTAATAACCGAAACATTCAAACATCAATTTTTCATACACACCATTGCAAGGATAAATAAATAATATAAAATCAAAATTTATTTTATTGCGAAAAAATTTGTCCTTACAATACAATTCAATTGAAAACTATGTTAATACATATTTCATAGCAATCTATTCTAACTCCAAGTAGTAGCTCAAAATTCTAATCTTCAAGCAATGCGATCAAAATCCATTTCTTCACGATTAGATTCAACTCACTTCTTCCCTTAAGCTTCCTCTCTTTTCTTCGATCCTATAAAACATCAAAATGTAATCTTATTACATCATGTATTAAGAATCTAGAATAGGAACTTAAAAGAGTTAGTTAATGGATTTTACCTGGAGTAGAGCCATACATCTTGACTCTCCCATCTCTTAGATTTCTCAGGTAGTTAGGGCAGCTTCGTCTCCAATGCCCCTTCTCTTGGCATTAAAAGCAAATGGACTCCTTTGGCACAACACATCGGGCAATCATAGACTTAGTTCTTTCTAGACTTCCGATGTTGTCAGTGCCCATTGCAGTTTGGGAGTTTGACTCACCAGACAAATTTGGTTGACCAGCACGCCAAATCATTGCTGATTATGCAGCTATAGGCAAATAGGTGAGATCAATGAGGGTCACGTCGTGATGCATCATATAGTACTCTCTAACGAACTCACTATATGATTCAGGAAGTGACTGAAGAACCCAATCAACAGCCAACTCGCCTGAAATCTCGACACCCAACATCCTTAACCTATCGATGTGTGACTTCATCTCTAAGACGTGTGCACACACAGGTTTCCCATCTTCATGTTTACTTGCTAAAAGGGCTTGAGTGAGTTTGAAATTTTCAAGGCTTGAACTTGTGGGTTAGGGAGAATAATTAGAGGAGGTATAGGAAGTGAAGAATGATCTCTTGTTCCTCGATCATATCGCGGAATATCATCTTCATGTGGAAAGCTTGTTCCACGGGATTTGGGAAGACCATAGCTGTCATACTTTGACATCTACAAAACGGGAGAAAATTCAAGTTAAGTTGATTCGAATCCTTTATGTGACACCCAAATGAAACATAAGGCTAGGATCCAACACAATACTCTACAACCTAGAAGAGGGATGTCGTAATCTAGTTGCAGAATATTTGAAGGTAGGTAAATGACGATTTACCAATTTCCACCATGAAAAACGAAAAGGAAACTTAAGTTTTAAATGTATTGAAAACTCCTAGATCTTTTGAGATTCATCGAAATTTTCAATGGCATGTTTAAATCTCGACATGCCCCTCGATTTGTGACTGGGATGCCGAGGATCACAAAACAGGGTGTGAATAACCATGCAAACTTACATGGTGCCCCCAATGTTACAGTTACCTATTCGATGTGCCGGTTAACCACACACATTCCACCGAACTATGACAAACATTGAGTCACCCTTTGCTACCTTTGCTTAGAACCATTTAGTCTGTCGGTTAACCACACGCACTCTACTAACATCTTCGCAAGGGCACAAAGTGTAATTTCATGGAATTGCATCAATTCACTTTTGCCTAAAGTAACTAAGATTGGGAATTTTGTAAAAACATTTAGTTACTTTATACTTCATTATACTTTTAATGGAAAGG
Organism: Lactuca serriola; assembly: GCF_051521515.1. Taxonomy (NCBI): domain Eukaryota; kingdom Viridiplantae; phylum Streptophyta; class Magnoliopsida; order Asterales; family Asteraceae; genus Lactuca; species Lactuca serriola. Next base: position 201,541,140 of record NC_136410.1, read on the forward strand.
GTTTTCCCTATCCTACCTGTTCGGCTAACGACCCTCCACCAATCAAGGAAACGATGGGTGAGAGTGTACACCCATTAAACGACCATTTTATAGGCCATAACCTTATACCCCCTTATAGATCGGTGATGTGTGTGAAACGAACTAGTTTTAATCCTACTAACTTAAACACAAAGAAGAACACACAAAAGGCAGTGTACCTATCGATTAGCAGTTTTGTTTAGGTAAGTAGGGTATCGAACACAGGGAACGGTAAACAATTAAAATAAATGCTAATATTATCTAAATAAAAGAAGTAATAGAAAGAGGGTTTTCTCTAGTTTTGCAAGACTAGAAACTTAAACAATTAACTAAAACTTAAACTAAGAAACTAAGAGCTACGCAAATAAAAATCGACTAAATTCAATAATTAAGAGGACTTATGTTTAGGTTCGACTCATTTGTTCCCATGGATGATTTTAATGTATCAGATTAATTCTTCATTGGCTACCGACTAAGATGATTAGTTGCATGTTCGCTATTACTAATCCTTAGGAAACAAATTAACTCAAGCAGTGGCCAGTTGTCTAAATTAACGGATTTCCTAGTTATTGATTCGGGTTAAATAAGACTTGTAATGGTTAATTAAATTGGCCCTTCAATTAACCTCTTGCTGATGTTCATCAAACAATCTCACACATTAACTTACCTATCTTCTAGTTAATTCTAGTTTCACATTCGTTATTCCTAGACATACAACTATGTGGTCACAATAAATCATATGAAATTAATAACTAAGAAATGTTCATACAACTTAATTACTAATTTATTAACAGAAGAATAGTTATTGTTAACACATAAGGTTCTTTAACAAGCTTAATAAAACATAATCACCAATTAAAATTAATCCTAATCAAATAATCAATCCATGTTCACAAATTCATCTACCTAAACAGAAGTTATGAGTTTTAGCTCATGATTACAGCAGAAACAAGCTCAAAAACGAAATCAATTGGTAAAAACATACTTCAAACAAGAAATTAGGTAAAGAGTAAACTTGATTTTGCCTTGATTCTCCTTAAAATTGAATGTAGGGTTGATTCCCTTGCGTCCCACGCTCCAGCAGCACCTTTAGTCGACAATTGGCCTCCAAGGGTTCACTATATGTTAGGGTATCGATCTGAATGTCCCTTTATATAGATTTTCACAAAACAGAGGCTACTCGACGAGTCCAATGACCTACTCGCCGAGTACATCACTTAAAACCCGTGTACGACAAGTCAACGCGTCCAGAATCGTGAAAGTTTGATACAACTCGCCGAGTAATCGACCCTACTCGCCGCGTACGTTTCGAATCATCATTTTCTCAAAACACGAAAGTCATTCGAAATTGTGTCTACTTTTCAGAATATTTTGAATCTCGTCAATCGGACTTATGGTTCATGAGATATGGTCAAAACACTGACAAGGGGTCAAGCTGTCCAGCAACATCCTTCTTTCTTCAAAATCCAAGATCCAAGCTTCCAATCGCTAGTTCCGCTTCATTTTCCATCCGAGCATGTCTTTGATACTGAAAATGAAATATTTAAGCTAATTAAGCACCTTTGGTTCATTATTTGAGATAAAATTAACATAAAGTATTAAGATAATGCATGAATTTTATAACTAAATATACTCATATCAATCGGCTTCGTGAATGAGGCCTACTAACGGTAAGACTAGCATTGAAGTTATACATATATAATATTAGACTTTTAATGTTATACATAGTATAAGGGTGTAGTTTACACTTTTAAAATACTAGGTGGTTTAATTTTATAAATTACACTTTTAATTTAATTAAATATAAACCATATCATTATGGATTTATTAACTCTCTTTTAATTATACACATAATTAATTTAATAAAACCATAAGGGTGTAATTTGAACTTTTCAAAATTAGGGTTTTAGAATTTAGACTTTTTCAAAATTAAACCTTTTAATCAAACAATTTAAATTCCAAAACTCGAAGGCAAGTTTTGAAACTTTTTCAAACCATAAGCAAGAACATTCTAGATCAAATTACAAATAATAATAATCAACCAATTAATTAGTAATTATCTAAATATGACCTAATTCAATTTCTTGCAAGATAATCTATCAAATAATTCAAATAAATCAAGTTTATCACATAAGAAAATGATTATCTAATTAATTTGACAATTATCTTTTATTTTGGTAAGGATATCTTTTAAATTAAACAATTAATTTAATCTAATCCCTTAAATCCCCTAGATTTCGAAATTATGGGATGAGATAAATAAAAATCTTTAATTACCAAATTTAAACATTTAAAGGATAATTACAAGATATGACATTATCCAAATCCCTAAAATTTAGGATCTAACCTTGGGAAGGAGGCAATTTCAAAATCCAAGGGTTGGATAACCCTAGATTATGAAATCTTGGAGGCTAAGGAAAGGGTTTGGGAAACCCTAGCCAAATTTCGGAAATCAGGGTTCAAGAACCCTAATTTTTTGAAATTCATGCCTCCTAGGGTTTATTGGCCATAAACCCTAATATGTCAAGTTCATACATTTGAATAATGCTAATTGAAAACAAAAACCAATGTCTCTGATACCACTGATGGGTTTTATACAAACAATCGTATGTGTGCATGCAACCCTAGAGTTGGATCTATGTTTTCACTATTAGTTATACAACTTTATGAAAACAAAAAGAAACCTGGCATGCTACTATTATTTTCGAAATTCATATATAAAATAGAATACATACCTTTTGTTGTTATATAACAATAACAACTAGTTCCTTGAATTTCCTTAGCTCTTGAAAGCAAGTACCATAAGTGTAGTACCTCTAATGGCTCACAAACACACTAGGTGAAAGGATGAATATGGGAGAGAGGAGAGAAGGGTATCTTGCCCTAGATTTCGTTCCTTTTAGGGTTTCCCAAGGCTTGGACGAAATCTTAGTGCCTTAGGGTGCTATTTATACTTAAGGCTAACTAGGGTTTCAAGGTGTAAACCCTAATCCCTTAGCTTAGGGCCTAAGCAAGTCCATAGACTCCTTTCCTTAAGCCCTTGGACAAAAACTCCTAGATCCTTCTAGGATTTTTGTTCAAGCCTTAATAAAGGTGATCCAATGGCCCAAAGCCTCAACTATTGAATAATTACAAAATAGCCCCCGCACTTTCAGTCAGTTCCTTTAATCCCAAAATTAATTCTAAATTAATTTCTGATTAAATACTAATTAATAATATGATTCCAAATTAATATATTATTCATATAATATATTAACAAATCATATTTATATCCTAGTTTATTATTCTTAACAATAAACCAGCCTCTCTCCTCAACAATCATCCTATCTAGTCACCAGTGTGAAGGCAACCCAAAAGGACCATGCACAATCGGGTCAAGTACATACCAAAATAGTTATGGACTTAGACACTAATCCAACAGTTTTCTATCGGCTGATCGCACTGTATGCGAGAGGGGATTTCATGATTGATGTCATTGAATGAGACGGGAAGATTATGAATATTAATAGCTCCGTCATGTGTTGAAGAATCCACGATAGATGTACCAGCTTCGTGTGGTGAATTTGCTACAAACTCATCTGCGATCTGTTCAGGAAAGAGAAGTTCCATTAGATTTTGAGTCACAGTGGAAGCATCTTGGTTCATGAACTCTCTTTCAACTAGAGTTAGAGGAGTAGCGTCAGCATCTGGAGCAGATTGTTGTGTTGAGGATTCAGGAGAAGCAATTGGAACAATAGACACCACCAGAGGATCAGAAGAAACCAATGGAGGTCTGTAGACAACCTCTTCATCTTCGTCTTCAATGATAGTCTTCGAGCCAGAGGTAGACCCAACTTGATTATCAGACGACACACTAAAGGATTTAAATAAAGATGTTTAGTCAAATAGCCAATCAGGACCCACCCTAGCGTTTGTCTCATTCTCTTCAAGCCAGCGAACATCGAAAGACTCCACGATTTGCTTCGTCTTCTTGTTGTATACCCGGTAAGCAGTACGAGCCGCGTATCCGACGAAATAGCAATCATCAGCTTTGGCATTGAACTTTGGGTTGGATTCCAAGTGGAGAAGGGTGCAACGGCAGCCAAATACTCGGAAATGGCTGACAGATAGCTTGTGTCCATAGAGAATCTCATACGGTGTTTTCATCTGGGCTTTGTTGATCAGGACACAATTTTGAACGTAATAAGTTGTGTTGATCGCCTCTGCCCAGAAGAAAACTGGAAGTTTAGAATCACAAAGCATCGTCCTTGCGGCATCTTGTAATGTCTGATTCCTCAGCTCAACAACACCGTTCTGTTGTGGCGTCCGGACAGAGCTAAATTAACGCACGATCCCTTTCTTAGCGTAAAAACGGTCAAGAACAACGTTCTTGAACTCTGTTCCATTTTCTGTACGAAGCGCTTTCACTTGGTTGTTGGTTTGGTTCTTGATCATCACAATGAACTTCTTGATAAGATCGGCGATCCCAGCTTTGTCGGACAGAAAGAAGACCCACGTGAAACGAGAGAAATCTTCTATCACAATGAGACAATACAAATTTCGGTTGATGCTGAGGGCGTTGACCGGACCAAACAAGTCCATAATTAGAGCACCTGACTGATGGAGTTGACCTGCTTTGGCAGATGTAGTTTCCGATGGTGTTTGCCTTGAGCATAGGAAACAAAATTTTCAAAGGTAATAAAATCTCTAATAGGCAGACTGCGGACCATTTTGTTCTTCGCAAGATGATTTAGATTCTTAGCATTTGCATGGCCAATTTGATGATGCCACAACATTGCGTTTTGTTCTGAGACTTTGGAAAAGAGACAAGTGACTTCATCGGGTACATTATTGTTCATGTCGATAATATAGGCATTCCCATCCCGCTTTGATTTTACGAGAATCCACTCCTCCGGGATGACAATGCTTGACTTTAAGATTAGACATTCTTTATCGGTGAAGTGTGTTGAGTAACCCTTGTCACAGATTTGAGAGACGCTCAGAAGATTGTGCTTCAGCTCATGACCATAATTGACATTCTCAAAACTGAGCACTCCGTTAGTCATCATTCCCTTCTGCGTTATCTTTCCGCCTTCTCCGCCCGCGAAGGAGACATATCCCCCATTAAATGTCTGAATGTCGCGCAGTTGGAAGATATCTCCAGTCATGTGCCGGGAGCAGCCGCTGTCGACATACCAGGGTTTGACGACATTCCTCCGCAACTGTCCCTGCACGATGAGCGGAATCATTTAGATTTGGAGACCCAGATCATTACAGTCCTGTGTTGACCCTTAACTTTAACAGATTCATCTTTCAATTTTTCTTTTGATTTTCCTTCTTCAACAGATACAGAGGAGGATGATGACTGATCAGATTTTAATTTTGGCATCCATTGATATTTAGGTTTTGAAACAGTTTTGTTTTCAGTTTGCTTTGAGCAGGTGGATTTTCTACTCGAAGAGTTTGAAGATCCAGACCTACTCTTTGACGAAATCGACTTTGGCTTAGCTTGGGTCGATTTTGGCAAACTGTTTGTGGATTTATTGAAAACCTGTTTGTTCTTTTGAAAACCTGCCATTTTCTTGTTTTGATTTGTTTTCCAGTCATCATCTGAAGGGCGGGTTCTGGAGGATTTTCTAATTAAATATCGTCCTCTAGACTCATTTTCTCCCCTTTTTGACATGTGATGCACAAACATCCGATTTAAACAATTTCTGGCAATATGTCTAGCAGTATCACAATTGAAGCAAATTTGTTTATTATCATTGGATTGAGTACTGCTCTTGTCAGATTTCTGGTTTTTATTATCTTTTCTAGCATTTTCACATTTGCAAGAACAAGCACTAGATTGTGTAGCAAACGTGGAAGATGTAGAAGCATTCAAATCAGATTTAGCAACTTTATCAGAAACTACACCATTATTTTCAAAATTATCAGTGTGAAGCAACACACCACCAGAAATAAAAACTTTAGTGTTGGAATTTAACACAGATTCATCACAAAATTCAACACCAAATTTGGACACAAAATTATTCGACTTAGACTTTTCAGCTTCTTGCTCCCCCTGAACTACTGACTTATCTGCACTTGAGGTAGAAATCTTAGTATCCAAGATTTTATCATTAAATCGTGTTGCTTGTTCAGAAGCTGATTTCCCATAAACCATGAAAGGTTCTCTGTGAATTTCTTCTTGAGACAAGGGAATAGCAGTGTAATTATGATTGAAGGGAGGGGGGACACTCTCAAATCCTTATCCTACTTTTATCTGATTACCACAAGTAATATCCTTCCACTGTATTTGTCCTTTTATCATTTTTGCAACTACTTCACTTGACCCATCGAATTTGTTAAAAATAAATTCAGCATTTTCAAGACTTTTTTTCAATGTGTCAAGTTCAGTGGTTACAACAACAAATTTTCTTTTGAGATGATCATAGTTCTCGCATTTGTTGCTGTAATCCTCTTTCAGTTTCTTAAAGTCCTTTGTTTTATTTTCTAATTGTGTCTTTAAAGGCTTTTGATTTTTCCTAAGTGTGTAACCCTCATATTTAAGTTCCTCGTTCTCTCTTTTGATTAATTCAATTTGGTCTCGCAAAAATTTAACAGTTTTAATACAAGATTGAGAGCAACCAAATTCACTAACCTCAGGTTTGGCAGGCTCTAAAGTGGTTTGCTCCATGAATGCAAACTGAAGATTCATCATCTCTTGAGGATCCTTCTCTGTTTCTTCTTCCACACCATTCTTGATCTGGGCAAGATGTGTATTTTTAGGTCCTGAAATATTCAGAGCCTGAATTTGGTCTTCCCAATTAAAGGATCGGACCACCATCGCCAAGTTAGCAGTCTGATTGCTTGAAGAAGATCCCTTGTTGACATAGGTCACCGGCACCATGGTTCGTTTAGAATTCTCTCTTCGATCTGGCTTTGGATATTCCCTTGCAAAATGCCCAAGTTCATGGCAGTTGTAACATCACAGTTTTTCTTTGTTGAATCCCACTTTCTTGTCAGAATTCACACTCCAATTGTTCCTTACTGTTTTCTTGGAGAACTGCTTTACCCTGAAAACCGCCATGGCCATCTGCCATGTAATGTCCATCTCTTCCACATCCTCATGATGGATTTGGTCTAGGTCAGCAAATGAGAGTTATGGGGAGAGTTCTTTGGCCACAAAAGCATTGTAGCAGTTTACCAAACCAGTGGCGAGGGCCAGATTTTCTTCCTTTTCTTTTAAAGATGAAGCTTGAGGACTGATTCCATGAGATTGAACTGGTGCAGCTGTGGATGAACAAACACTAGAACCAACTTGTTGAGCTATAGTTTGAGGTTGAGGAACTTGAATGTGTTGCATTTGAGGTGTAACGTATGAGGTGGGCTGATGAGTCACATAGGGTTGAACTTGAGGAATATGAACTTGAGGAGCTTGAGGAGTAGAAAAGCTTGAGAAAGTAGTGTTGTTGGTGGTTTGGACCCCAAGATTTGCTGTGGAGTATGAATTGACATGGTTAATTTCCCTTTGCTTATCATCGAGATCACAAGCCTTGATGATCGCCATCATTTCAGCCAAACTCAAACGGTTCAAATCTCTGGTCTTCTTAATCATTGAGACATTCATATCCTAGGATTTTGGCAGAAAGTTCAGCAGCTTTTTGTTGATCTCCGATCTTGTAACCATCACACCAGCAGAGCTTATTTCTATCGTGAGTGTGATAAACCTTTGCAACTGATTCTCAAGTGTTTCTCCCAAGACATAGTTAAACATATTGAACTTTTATCGCGGCATGTCTTGGCGACTCTGTTTCATGTCTTCGTTGCCTTCATAGACTTTTATCAGTGCTTCCCATAAGGCCTTTGTTGATGTATACTCTTGGAAACCTTGAGCGATTTCCGGAGATAACGCCATGGTAAGTGTAGCAAGAGCCTTTTCCTGCTCCTCGACTCTCTCGAAATCATCATCGGTGTAGTTCTCAACTTGCTTATCAATTATGGTTCCATCTTCTAATGTAGTTGTAATGCGGATTGGACCTCTAAGAATGCTTCGCCATATCTTGAAATCCTTCATTTTGATGTACTTCTCGATCCAATATTTCCATTCTGGAAATCCTTCCGCAGATAACAGTCATGGAATTCGAGAAGTGGTTCCCATAATCGCATCCAATTCATAGTGAGCTGACATGCTTTGAGATTCCATTTTTTTGTTTTTGATTTTTGTTGTTTTTGAAATTTTTAATAAAAAAAATTAACTTGAAAAACAAATAAAAAGATCAAGTAAATAGGTTTTTCGATTGAGTGGTGATAATTGAAAATAAGGTTTTCGGTTTCTGAAGTAAAAGGAGGTTTTCGGTTTCTGAATGATAAGGGGTTTTCAGTTTATGAAGAATCAAGGGTTTTCAGTTTCTGAAGATTCAAAGGTTTTCGGTTGAAGAACAGTTTTTGGTTTCTGAAGATTCAAGAGATTTCGGTTGAAGAACAGTTTTCGGTTTCTGAAGATTGAAGAGATTTCGGTTGAAGAACAGTTTTCGGTTTCTGAAGATTGAACCGAAAACTAACAGTTTTCAAAGAAAAACTTAAATTTTCGATCCGATTTTGATTTCCACGCACTTAAAACCTCAAACACAGCTTCCAAACAGCTTAGATCTGAACAGAAATCAATTGAAGATATATTTTCGGTTGATGAAAATCAAACCGAAAACAATAAGATTTCAACTGAAAAGATGAAATCCAAGCAGATTTCGATTCCACACGATGCAAACTGTGATATGATCTTCAAAAATCGAGCAAAAACAGGCTTCAAGAGACCAATAATGTGAAGAACACGACTGTGAAGCAGAAAACTGAATAAACACATTTGATTGACACCGGTTGGAACTCTGATACCAATTGTAAGACCCTAGATGGAAGGATCTTCACCAGTGATCAATCAAGCATAAGAAAACAAAGAAGAAATGGAGTAGAAGATGAATGAAACTGAGCTTGCATACGATTAAACACTTGAAACCGTCTGATACAACTCAGGGACCGAAAACTAGCAAAGTACAACTATATTTCTACCCAGACAACCTGACATCTATATATACTGACAAGGACCGAAAGCAGTTTTTGGTTAGCAGACCGAAAATTGGTTTTCGGTCACACCTTAACCAAAAGCTTCCTAGACCGAAAACATCAAACATACACAAAAGACTCCAAAATACATTGACAAATGCCCTAACTCATCCATACATTGATGCCTAGCCCAAACCATATATATTGGCCCTTCAGCTAGAACCCCTATCAACACCGCTGGTTGCCCCGTGCATGCAAGTTATACACAATACATAATCAAATAGTCCGTCAAATGAGTGATTCTACCCTAAGCCCCAACCAGAAAAGGAATATGAAATAAGGTTAAATCAATCATTCTAAGGCTATGCGATCCTAATCGTATACAATTCTAAAACATACACCTAGTAGTTGACATTACCAATTAAGACTTCAAGAAGCACATAACAAACATTTGTCTAGGCTAATAAGCATCGCAGAAGTTAGGCAATTCTATCATGAAATTCCTGAGCGGATCTACAACCTACATTCTAGCAAGCATAACAAGTCATATCATAAACACAATCATATGGGTATATTGGGAATTACTTACTTCTTGACCTCCGACGGACTCTATGCATCACATCCTCTATTTGCTATGAAATCTTTTTAGAAAGTTGTTTTCTTGAATAGAAGCATTTTTTTCCAAAAAATCTCTTATTACTCAGTTTGAGTTCAGACACACCATAAGGCGTGCCCGAATCCCTTAAACCAAGGCTCTAATACCAATTTTAAGGTCCCAAAATCACAAAGATATTTTTCAAATTTAAAATATAATAACCAACTGAAATCTTTTTTTTCAAAAACCATCAAGTAAACATTCGTTTGATTAAAACCATACAATATTAGAGTTAAGTTTGCAAAACTGCAGAAACGAACATCTTCAATGCGTGTGAATAGTCCCACCGAGCTCTTCTCATGAACGACCTGCAAAATTTTAACCAAAAATTGTAAGCATAAAGCTTAGTGAGTTCCCCAATACACCACGTATTCTATCATATATACAATACATCCACACAACAGTTCAAATCTAGTGCCGAACAATCCAATCTCCTATCCACATAAACATACATAACAAACATACGTGAAGTAACGAGTTTTTTCCAACCCCGGGTGAATGCTATGGGCTAATTCATAGTCTTACATCTTTCCATGGGCTACCACATGGTCTTTACTTACAATGCCATGGGCTACCCCCACAGTCTTATGGGCAAGTGCCATGGGCCACCCCTATGGTGTTTCCCTACAATGCAATGGGCTACCCCCACAGTCTTAAAAGCAAGTGCCATGGGCTACCCACAAGTTCTTTTCCTACAACACATAAAGTCATATGTAGTCATGGATCATTTAGAAAGTCGAACATGTGATCCACTCACGAGTGAACAATCAGACAAGAACATCACAATCAGGCATTAGACCAAGAGTTCTCAGGCTATCCAACTTTGACTACATAGAACCTAAGTTATAACTACCATATAACCATATAACATATATTCATATCATAAACTAACATAGTAACACTAACATTCCCTAGTTACCCCACCTTTGACAATTTCTCAATTAAATCCTTCACTGATCAGCCATACATAATCCTGATAACTGGCCTACCCCAATTACCTTATCCAAACGTAACTCATAACAGTACCACACGATCAACATGCAAGACCCTACCAGTCTAGAAGACCAAGACACCAAGTGTCCTAAACTTCATATATAAACTGACTAATACCCAAATAGACAAATCCTCAATTAACATCCAAATCCTCAAAGTTTGACCCAAAGTCAAACTCGTCAAAACTCAACGGTCAAAGGTCCATAAGGTCAATGGTTAACCCAATAAAAGTCAACGCTACATCGTGACCATTACTTGGTCATGTCATGAGGAAACATAGACAAAACAATCGTGATGATGGGTTTTGTCACATCATGATCATTCCTTGGTCACATCATGACAATTGCTAGAAGGTATATTTTGCATTAAGGACTTAATCTATTAAGTCCTTTACTCCAACTTTCCAAAAGACTTCCTTGCCTTCTAAAGTTCTATAAAAATCCTTACTTTATGGACATGCATGTCCAATGCATGTCCTTATGCAAAACTAGGTGAAAAGGATGAAAAACGGATTCAAAACTCCATGCATTGCACCAAACAATCATAAGAGTCTAGATATGGAATAAAAGATAACCAAGGGACTTCAATGATTAATAAATTACCAACTTTATCCAAACCAACAAATCATAACCACAAACCATGAAAGAAAAGACTCAAAACCTAGTTCTACAAGAGATGAACCAAAAAGATGGGAACTTGGAGGCTTACCCAAGTCCAGAAGGTGCACCAATAAATGTTGACAAGCTTACTAGATGATCCTTGGCTCAACAAAGTCCTCCTTGAACCTTCAAGAGGCCAAAACACCATTAGAGAGCTCAACAAGGAAGAAAAGAGGCTAGGGTTTCGTTGAGAGGGGTTGGAGGCTGAGAATGATACCCTAGGTCATGAGTTAATGTCTTTAAATATGGGAGACACCCTAAAATTATGGGTTTGGGCTGCAGCTGAGTGTCACATTATGAACATCCTTTCGTCACGTCATGGAAAACATCCCATATATGCATTCTTTATTTTGGGGTGTCATGGATCATGTCATCTCGTGGCATATAATTTTCCGCAAAACCGTACATTTGACTCTTTTATACCATCCACTGATCCAATATGGAAACTGGGTGTTACCAGACAGGATGCTCATCCCTATTGGGGTTGTAGGACCTGATGAAATATTATATTTGGAAGATAATGTGTATATATGTAAAAGGAATCACGAAAAAATTAGGTTAGGAATGCATAGTTTGAAGAAAAAAAAGGCAATACCATTTTTTTAGGTTACTCTAGATAAAGAGTTTAAAGTGTGTGAAAGTAAAATTAACAAGTGCATAACAAAGTTTACGACTATAGAAAATGATGGAGAAAAAGCTTGTAGTATGAAATATTTATCACACTATCAATGATATGTTCATTCAATTCAAAAGAAAAGTTATCATATGTGGAAAATTACATGTTGGGTGGATGAACACAATTTATTGGATAATGTATAGGATTTTGAACTCTGCAACTATCGCCTCTTACATCCTCTACTAAACTAGAAAATATGTTGACTATCATATGAAACACATACAAGCATATATATATATATATATATATATATATATATATATATATATATATATATATATATATATATATATATATATATCATGGTTGCAGAAATCGCTAATCGGCCGCTAATCGGTGGACTAGCGATTAGGGATTAATCGGCTAGATAGAGATTAATCGGGGACCATTAATTATTAAGAAAATTATTCAAAAAATTATAAATCTAATATTAATCCTACAAAAAAGTGATTAATCGGCGATTAGGTCTGATTAGGTCCGATTTTGACCTGCGTTGACCAAACCCGATTAGGTCCGATTAAGTCCGATTAGGTTCGATTAGGTCCGATTAATTCCGAATTTGACCTGTATTGACCAAACCCGATTATAGTGACCGATTAGCAATAAATCTCATCGGTGGAGGTCCGATTAGCGATTAATCGGCTGATTAGGCCGATTCCTGCAACACTGATATATATATATATATATATATATATATATATATATATATATATATATATATATATATATATGAAAAGGAGTTTAAATGTTGATATTTCCCATTCAAAAGCATGTCATAAAGAAATAGCCACAGAGACTATGGAACTCATGATAGTAACTTTGTTGAGTTTCCTAAGTATATTAATGATTTGTAGTCTTTAAATCCTAATATAATTATGAGCCGGTATCATAACCCAAATAAATAATCAAATACAGAACTTTTCAAATACTTTTTGTGTGTGAAATAGGCCTCAATTTTGGGAGTTTGATTACTCTTAACCAATGTTGCAAAACTCAGCCGAGTAGAGTAACTCGGATTTAGTCAAAATCGGCCAAAAATCAGTCAAACTAGGTCAAAAATCGGACAAACTCGGTCAAACTCGGGCCTACTCGGTCAAACTCGGCCAACTCGGTTAAAATCGGTCAACGGGTCAAAATTGTCATAAATTGAGAAAAAAATCAAGAATTTCAAGATTAATATGTATAATGCACTTAATAATTTATTATTTAACACAAACATGTGATTATTACTACATATATATCTTAAATTTTCAGTAATTATCCACGTAGTGAGACAATTATGTGTATTTCAGTTTTTATGTATTCACATGTATCTAATTTTGGTTATATATTTCAATCAAATTATGATTTTGACATATATAATTTTCCAAAAAATATTTCTACATGAATTACCGAATCCGAGTACTCCCCAAGTACTCGCTACTCCCCAGTCGGCCGAGCAGGTACCGAGTAACGAGTTCTACAACCTTGCTCTTAACGAACCCTTGATGTTTATGTGGATTTAGAGACTAAAATAGAAAACATTATCGAAATAGGTTATTGTTATTATCATGTTCGTGAGGGTACGTGAAGAATCTTATGCTTAATGGTTTCTTAGTTTATTATGACATGTGATGTATTTAACCAATATATATATATATATATATATATATATATATATATATATATATATATAACCTTTAGCTTAGCTTGTTATAAAAGCTTCCTACACAGACTCCCTTTCTGTATCAACATCACTTAGGTTGAGAAAACCAAAGCTTCTTTGTATGTTCCATCTCTGATCAATAATATACAAGATCTTTGACCAATTACTTGCAAATTTTGTGTGATTGATTCATGATTCTTATTCTAATTCCGTACATGTCATTTTGTTTTGGACATCACAATATGTTTTCAACGAAGGCTATGAAAAAGAGCTATCCTTGCATATGGAAAAAAGGAATTACAAAGTTTTATTCGGAGATGATCTACATTGGCCTTAACCTTTTTTTTTCAGATAAAGAAAATGATTGGAAATGGGGAATAAACTATATCATGGAAGGAATAATCATTGTGTGATAGTAGTTTTAAAAGTCTATTTACCAAGTAGTTATCTCTTGATTTACACTCAATTCAAATGTTAATTACAAAGTATTTGATATGATTATCATATGGGGTTAGAAATACATCTTGAGAAGAGATATTAGAGATGACATAGAAAAAGAGGAACTTAAGAAGTTAGTAGAGACGATGCCGAACATGGCTCTTATCTCTTCCAAAGCAGGACAAGTGGAAACGATTACTAAACATGATGAAGAAACTAATTAGGGAAAACTGGTGTTGGTCAAGACTAAATTTTTTTTTAATGAAGAGTATGTGTAATTAATAGAGGCCCTACAAAAAATAATCTGAAAAAAGACGAAGACCTAGACAACTTATTATGTCCTTTTTGTGATGTTTTATTGAAATTGTGGACCATGTTTGTCGGATCAATATCCCAACATGAAGTCGGTCTGATGAAAGGTTGAGCAATGGTGGGATATTAGGCCATCCGAAGTACCCACCACTAACCATTAATCTGGTGGGTGCCACATTATCACCACACACAACCATTAAAAGTTGGTATACCCACCACTCTATCCCTTTTATTTTTTTGTTTATTTAAATAATATATATATATATATATATATATATATATATGTGTGTGTGTGTGTGTGTGTGTGTGTTTATATTACTTAAATTTAGAGAGAGGTAAAGAGAGTTAGATAGGAATAAAGAGAAATAGATAGAGAAAGAAGCTCATTGGATGTGCTCGTTCGTCCTCTCCTCTCCACCACAATTGACTACGAGTGCTAACGGTCTCTGACCATTGAGGTGGTGTTCTTTATTAGTGGTTGTTGCGAAGTGGATCACATAGTTGTTTGTTATTATATATATATATATATATATATATATATATATATATATATATATATATATATATATTTCAGATGGTCTTAGATGTACCAAGATTCTAAATAACGTGAGTCGTGGATTGGTGGTAAGGTCAAAGTTAATCCATGACGAAGCATGACATTTTTTTAAGACACCACTATTTTATATACATTAAAAGATGATAAATCATATAATTATTGAATATTTACCAAATACATCAAGTTTTTAGAAGTGTTATATTAATATTTGACATAAAAAAGTTAACAAAAACTCAATTATTTTAGGCGCGGTCAGAAAAACAAAAAAATCTATGCAAAAAAAAAAAAAACTCGCCCCATAACACGATAAGGCGCCCGATTGACACGTTATTTGAGTGCCACATATAACAAACTCGCATTGGATTTTTTCATAACGGCTACACTACGTCTTGCGCCATGACATGCCTTAAACGCATTATGACACGCTTTTTAGAACCATAAGATATACAGACTTGAATGACGTTAGATAGACCGATAATTTAATAAAAAACTTGAGGATACCTAAATATGACAGGTTTTCGGTTGTCGTGACTATAGTGGACACACTATTTTGGGAGGCGTGGAAAGTTAGAAACGAAGTTGTCTTTCAGAGAAAAAATTGCGTATTGAGTCTTATCAATATGGTTAGAATGGAGTCTTATAAGTGGATACACAATAGATTCAGTATGATATGAATTATGTATTTTTATTAATCGAGTTTTACAATTCATCTTAAATTTATATGGTAATTTCGGTTTTAGTTTATCCTTTCTTATATTAAAAATTTAGTCAAATGGTATAGAGACTAGAGAGTATACAATTTATTGGTGTAAAGCTTTTTATTTTTTGAAATCTTTCCTCCCTTATTTTTCATTTCTTTAGTAAACTCTTACTAGCTATGAATAAAATTTTCAGTTTCTAAAAAAATATACTCAATATGATATGAATTATATATTTTTATTAATTGAGTTCTTGTAAACTCATCTTAAGTCTATCTCCTAATTTCATTTTTAATTTATCTTGTCTTATTTAGAAATTTAAATGAATGTTTATTTTATATATATATATATATATATATATATATATATATATATATATATAAATATTTATTTGTTGGGTTGTAGTTTACTTTCTTAACATAAAATATATGTTTGAAATAAAATCTAAAAAAGAAAAAAATATTAGTATAATGTTATTGTAAGTTAAAGGGCAGAAAAGAAAAGTTAATAGGATTGGAATTACAAATTATTATATATAGTAATTTGAATTGGCAAATTATTAGTATAGTTTTATATTTCATATTTTGGCCATAATATTTTTATATATTATATTTTGGTCATAACACCAATTTGGTATATTGGTAGGTTTGGTCCCTATATAAAAAATAAATTACAAAAATTATCTCTGTAATTTATAGAAAAAGTCTATAAAAATTGTTTTTCTTTAGAAAACGCTATATGTATTTAAAAACTTTTGTCGGCAGATTTGATTTGTAGAAGTATGTTTGGATTATTTTACAAAAACCGTCCATAAGTTTAAAAAGTTATAAAAATAATCCCTGCCTAATGAAAAAAAAAATTACATAAAAAAATATGGATAATAAGACCTTAGTAATTGAAAAGAAAAACAATTTTACAAAGAATGGGCAAACCAACGTATTGAACTCATTACCTAACCCATTTTGAACAAGAATTGGATCTAGGCCCATTTGCGCATCTGTATAATCTTATCTGCGAGAGTACGAGTGATGTTGTCAACTTTTGTAAATTTAACTTCCATGTAAATATAAAAGCAATCAATTCAACTTCCATGTAAATTTAAAGTATTTGAACGGCTAATTTTTGTACTTATAAAGAAAACCCATCAGCTAGCCTATACCTTTATGAGTACAGAGTACACAAATTCATATATCTCATGCATGCAAGAGTAAAAGATGTTGTCGCTTTCTTTTCCAAGTTTATTTGTATAAAGTACAATTATGTTGCATCTTAATTTCCTTGAGTCCTTAGTCTCCTCATAGCATGTAGATTATAGTTGTCACACAAACTTCAATATTTAATAATTATGAAAAATACATGCGATCTTACATGCACTAATGGAATATATATCATACATATATACGGTATATGTATCATATACCGTTCACTCATATCTGCTAATTCTTGCTTAATTATTTAATTTGTACTTATCTTTATTCTTACGTTGTGACTTTATTTATATAAGTCTACAACAAGCTTTTCACTCCTTGATTCCAAGATACCACACAACCAAACTCCTTTTCCCAAGGGTAACACAACTTGATCACGAATTAATATCGACAATCTTCTCGATTTTCTAAAACTCCAGCACGAAATCTACAATGCAAATAGTAGAAGATAGTAATATGGATGAGTAAACTTTATAAACATAGTCGACAACACTCCAAATGCATTTGTACTTACATTCTGCATCAGTTTTAATCCAATGCGCTTTTTCTCCAGTTGGGTAGCAACTAACTGTTTCTTTCTTTAACATTCCATCACGAGGATGCTTGGTGCCTTCATCCTTTACTTTCAGTTGTTTATCATTGTCTTCATCATAAGACGTGCGCTTCATCTCCGAGTTGTGTGACTTACTGACATAACGATTAGCTGCTTCGGGGTGGATTTTTCTTGATTTTCGAAACACCTGTAAAAGCAAAGATAATACGAAGATATATATTTTACTATTCTAAGACATGCACGAGACTATATATATATATATATATATATATATATATATATATATATATATATATATATATATATATACTCATTTAAATGAAATTCATAGAGATGAAGAGCTACCCTTGTCGGTTTCTTCTCAGTTGGATCACAAATATTAGCAGAAGTTGGGCTTCGCTGTGATGTGATATCAAGTTTTTTTAGCATTTTTTTCATAAAATGCATGGCATGGGCTTCTGATTTCTTGAAAAGGTTGGTTGGCTTAGGTTTTTGTTTTCTTTCCCCTTCTTTGGTTGGTGGTGTTTCTGAAAACTCTTTGAATGGACATATCGCCATACTTTTGTTATCTTTGGTGTCCATGCCATTGATTTCCTTCTCATCTAAAGTAACCCCTTTCTCGTTGCGTGATTCATTAATTACGCTATTAATTACTTCTTTTTCATTCAGCTTCTCTAATTTGTTTACAGACTTCACTTCATTCTCTGATGCTTCCGTTTCAATTTGCATTGCAACTTTTGGTGTCATAGACTCTTCAGTAACTGAGATTGAACCAAGAGTTCCAATTGCAAGAAATGCGTGAATGAACTGCATGTTCATGTCACCGGTTTCTTCTTCATCTAATTCTTTTACACTATGCGCTTCAAGTGCAACAGATGATTCTGAATATACTCTGGGTTGCCTGAAGTGTGCAGAAAATTTCTTTTCTTCAGGATAATATTGTTGTTCGTGAAGCCCCAATAGTGTTGAGAAACAAGACGATGATTTCCCTGCATTTGAAGTTTAAATGTTTGTAAATAATATTGTGTTTGCTAGTTAGTCCTGCTTCTATCATAGGAATATAGAGTTGTAGTGACTTTTGAAACACAACTTATTTGTCACAATTTCTTCCAAACATGTGATCATGAAGGGAAAAGATTGTGTCAGCAGTTACACAAGCGATACTTTAAAAAGGGGGGCGGGGGTTTATTTAAGTACATATATAAAAATGTTAGGAAAGCATGGAGTAAGTACTCGTGGAGACATTTCTCTTTTCTTCATCATTGTTTTTCTTGAATTTTCTGTGCATCCAACCTAGTGCCTGATATAGTAGAAGAGATATAAGATTAAGATTATAAATCTTCATGATTACTCTTAATTAAGATGGAGATAGATGTACTCACATTCATCTTGAACTTCGTATAAAGATGTTAACTGTAGCTTGAAATGGAAGTAGAAAAATGCTTGCAAGCACTAGTTTAGGAATTTAAAAATATGAGAGGTGCGAAGCTATTTAAGATGATTTTGCATAAAAAGTAAACAACTTGTTGCTAGACTGTTTGAGATTTAGCGGAAAAAACATAGAGAAACATACAAAAGTATGTTAATTAGGAACAGAATCATGATCACTGTTATTTATGAACAACGAGTATTTCATGTGTTATTGTGGACCTTGTGGTGCTATTTTCACATGATATATAATTGACATCAAATAGTGAAAAACTAATTTTAATATCTTTATATTGTTGTAGCTGTTAAGTTCAATCATAAAATAACCATAGTGATCTATGCAATTTGGTGTTAGTGCGGTGCATGGACCCGCCTAGGATTGGGTCTTACGTACACTTTATTTATTTACTTTATTTATATGCTAAAAAATGTTATAAAAAAAGAATGCAATCTGGCCCCATTTCGTTTAAATGTTGTCACTCACATCATATCTCCCTTTTAGACAAAATTGCAAAAATGGTCCATGTGGTATGTATTTTTTTGGGGATTTTAGTCTAAATCATAATTTTTTTTGGATTGGTCGTCCTTTTGAAAATGTTTGATTGTGATTTTAGTCATTCGGTAAATTGAAATGACTGTAATGCCTTTCTGATTTATTTTTTTTATGTTTTTTCTATTTAATTTAAATAAAAAAGAAAATAAATAATAAAGTTGGGCCCACCTCTCTCTCTCTCTCTCTCTCTCTCTCTCTCCCCCCTCTCTCTCTCTCTCTCTCTCTCTCTCTCTCTCTCTCAAAAGAACACTGAACACACACACACATGCTTAAATTAAACACATACACAAATCACACGTATACATAGGAAGTGGAGAAACAAACGAGAAAGGATCGAGTTTTTTTGCCTCCACCATTTTCTAAATCATGCCCGCTATAATTTGGTGTGTATGTGTGTTCAGTGTTGTATTTTGCTTGTTGGGTTTTTGGAACTCGATTTCAAAAATAAAAACATACATACACAATCAAATCAATTTTTGGGGATAAACTCATATACACAAATCGATTTTGATTTTAGGGTCTTTTTTTTGTTTCAAAAACGATTTGAAGAAACATACCTAAACCACAAGCACACAATTAAAGAAACTGGGCCACACTGTTATTGTTGTGAAGCACTGATTTGTGTAGAGGAATCAGACAAAGCCACTGCTTCCATTTTCTTCATGATTTCAAACTTTTGGGGCGAAAATGGAGGCATAGAAGGTTGGCTCTTGTAAATCTAAGCATACACAAGGTCATTATCATACTCGTTTACATTTGAATCGTGGATGAAGGATTGTAGATTATACTCTTGGATTCAGGAATCATTTGAGATTCGTTCTCATTACCTTTAAATCGAACCAAAGCAACAGATACTTTAACCTTCTTATCCACCAACCCCATCGTCGTCGTTGTTAACCCTAATTTAGGTCAAATTTAAAGCTGAAATCGATGAATTGATCGATCCAAAAGAGGAACAAGTTTCCAATGCCATTGATTCTGGCACCGAACTCGAATCACCACTAGTACCACCTATTTCCCCGAATCCCCATTGTTTATCAAACTCTCACCATTCCCTTCCAAACAATCCAAACAAAGTGGAGAAAGAGAGAGAGAGGTGGGCCTAAATTTATTATTTATTTTATTTTTCATTTAAATTAAATGGAAAAAACATAAAAAAAATAAATCAGAAGAGCATTAAAGTCATTTCAATTTACAGAGGGACCAAAATCACAGACAAACCACCTCAAAAGGACCACCAATTCAAAAAAGTCGTGGTTTGGACTAAAACTCCAAAAAAATACATACCATAGGGACCATTTTTTAAAATTTTCTCCCTATTATAATAACATAAAATATTATTCTTTTTGATATGTGTCATCTCATTAGGCTTCCTAATTAATATATATTTTATTCTCCTTTTGCCATGTGTCACTTTATTATACCTCTTAATTGATGTATTGTTACAACCCGAAATTTATTCCGTCACTGTAACCCACTTCTGTTAATAAAATTTATTTTTATTAAAAGTTTTTCCATTAACTTCTTAAGTTAAGTAAATCATTTAGGGTTATTGTCGTAATTTCATACGTGTTGGAAAACGATAAATCACGCGAAAAATCCCGTTTGCGGTTGGTGTTGGATGGACCCCGACCCAAATCGTAAACTCGACCCTATATAAGGGTTGGGTGGTCTTCATTTCAACCTTTTTCACACCCTAGAACTTTCTCTCTCTACTCCCTCTCTACAAAAGTTGGAATTTGATCAAGAATCACCCCTTTCAAGCTTCACAACAGTCAATAAACCCTCCTAGATTATTGTTTTGCCTAGTATACTTGCAAATTCGTGGTTTAACCACCCAAAAACCCCAAGAATATGGGTTTACGGTTTGGGAACATCCCAAAACCAGAAACACCCAAAAAGGGGGTTTTGATGCCCCAAAACCCTTCCAATGCTTGGCTAATGACCTAGAAACTTGCATGAATGATCTTAGAACCCCAAAACATGGAATGAGAGGAGTAAACATGAGTTTACGGTTGGGGAATATTCCAAAATCATAAAAAACTTTTTAGGGTGTTAAAATGCCCTTAAACACCTTCTATGACTTGAATGAGTGGCTAGAACCTTGTAGGCTTACCCTAGAAGCACCAAACCAGGAAAGAATGTGACAAACATGAGTTTACGGCCGTAAACTTCCCAAGGAGGGATTCAAAAACCGTAAACTCCAAATAAGGGCCATTTCAAGCTCCAATCACTTCCTAAGCCTTTGATTCAACCCTAGGACCTTTCTTTATGAAGCATGAGACCTTGGAACACACAAATGCACCATTCCCATGAGTTTACGGCCATAAACTCATGGGGGATATGGTCATGAAACCATAAACACCCCCTAAGGCCACCACTTGAAGAGTAAACTCCATGATGAGGCCATACACTCCTTAGATGCAACCCGTATCACCCCTAACACTTGAAATAAAGTGTTTTCACGCATTAGAGTGTATTTACATACTTAATTAGTGATTAAATAACTAATTATCTACAATTATGTATCGATTCATGTTACATAGGATCCTCGTGTGTGTTCAAGTCCTCAATTGACACCTAGCATCCTACCCGACACGTCCATTCTTTCCACTCACATCAGCTGAGTTCATACCCCTACACCTTTTCCGAGTTTTCATGTTTTCAGGGGGGAATACAAGCAAATCATAAAGGATTTCGTAATTTAAAAACTGATGTAATTATAATGATTTTCTATCAAACTTTTAGATACCTTTATCCCTTATGTAATATGCGGAGCATAAGGGACGCTTTCTAAATATAATTACATAGTTTTCAACATAGCATGGGAACTTATCAAACCGTTCAAATTATTATGGGAATAATTTGAGATTTTCTTTACTTGTCTTACGGATTCGAATTTCATGCAAAGTCAATATATAAACTATGTCTGATTTAGTTTATCAATTTCAAATCTAGACTATCATGCTAAATAATTACCTTGTGTTTAATTATTTATACTCTACTTTGTTCCAAATGATTTCGAAACTCGATAACAGCTAAATATACCGTGAATTAGTTAATACTAGCTTGTGAGACTTATCTTCGTTATTCCCTTCGGGGTACCAATAAATCCTCTCCGGTAGTATAACCAGAGTCTCTTGGAGGGAGAGCGTGAAATTTGTGGATAGATCTATTCGGAACTGACAATCCCACACCAAAACTGCTAGCTACAGTTAGGCGGGCACGTCTGGGGTGACAAATTTTGGAAATCGTACGACGACTGAAGAACGTCAAGGAGGTCATAAATCAAATTAGTATGGTTATACGACTCATAATACGTATAAACTAACTTTTTCACGGATTTATTTCTTTCTTTCTTCTATAGTTTTATTTATGTAATAAAACTACCTACTTACTTACTGGGTGGTATTTCAGGGACACAACTTATGGTATTATCTTAAGTAGTAAAACTACTATACTTACTGGTGGTAACCAGAGTTTTCTTATCATATAGAAATCGACAAACATGTTAGAAACTATGAGATTTTCTTGGAAAACAAGCATATGTATTTCATAACTCATTAATAATGATTTTCGATATTTACTGCATTCTTTATCAATGGAACCGAAGTATTTTCACAAGATTTAGTAACCGGTTTTTCTTTATCGTGGTTTAACACCCAAAAACCCCAAGAACATGGGTTTACGGTTTGGGAACATCCCAAAACAGTAAACATCCTAAAAGGGGGTTTTGATGCCCCAAAACCCTTCCAATGCTTGGCTAATGACCTAGAAACTTGCATGAATGATCTTAGAACCCCAAAACATGGAATGAGAAGAGTAAACACGAGTTTACGGTTGGGGAATATTCCAAAATCGTAAACACATTTTTAGGGTGTTAAAATGCCCTTAAGCACCTTCTATGACTTAAATGAGTGGCTAGAACCTTGTAGGCTTACCCTAGAAACACCAAACCATGAAAGAAAGTGACAAACATGAGTTTACGGCCGTAAACTCCCCAAGGAGGGTTTCAAAAACCGTAAACTTCAAATAAGGGCCATTTAGAGCTCCAATCACTTCCTAAGGCTTTGATTCAACCCTAGGACCTTTCTTTGTGAAGCATGAGACCTTGGAACACCCATATGCACCATTCCCATGAGTTTACGGCCGTAAACTCATGGGGGATATGGTCATGAGACCGTAAACACCCCCTAAGGCCACCGCTTGAAGAGTAAACTCCATGATGAGGCCATACACTCCTTAGATGCAATCCGTATCTCCCCTAACACTTGAAATAAAGTGTTTTCACGCATTAGAGTGTATTTAGTTACTTAATATGTGATTAACTAACTAATTATAAACAGTTATGTATCGATTCATGTTACATAGGATCCTCGTGTGTGTTCAAGTCCTCAATTGACACCTAGCATCCTACCCGGCACGTCCATTCTTTCCACTCACAGCAGCTAAGTTCATACGCCTACACCTTTTCCGAGTTTTCATGTTTTCAGGGGGAATACAAGCAAATCATAAAGGATTTCGTAATTTAAAAACTGATGTAATTATAACGATTTTCTAGCAAACTTTTAGATACCTTTATCCCTTATGTAATATGCGGAGCATAAGGGACGCTTTCTAAATTTAATTACATAGTTTTCAACATAGCGTGGGAACTTATCAAACCATTCAAATATTATGGGAATAATTTGGGATTTTCATTACTTGTCTTACATATTCGAATTTCATGCAAAGTCAATATATAAACTATGTCTGATTTAGTTTATCAATTTCTAATCTAGAGTATGATGCTAAATAATTACCTTGTGTTTAATTATTTATACTCTAATTTGTTCCAAATGATTTCGAAACTCGATAACAGCTAAATATACCGTGAATTAGTTAATACTAGCTTGTGAGACTTATCTTCGTTATGCCCTTCGGGGTACCAATAAATCCTCTCCGGTAGTATAACCAGAGTCTCTTGGAGGGAGAGCGTGAATTTGTGGATAGATCTATTCGGGACTGACAATCCCACACCTAAACTGCTAGCTACAGTTAGGTGGGCACGCCAGGGGTGACAAATTTTGGAAATCGTACGACGACTGAAGAACGTCAAGCAGGTCACGAGTCAAATTAGTATGGTTATACGACTCACAATACGTATAAACTAGCTTTGTTAACGGATTTATTTCTTTCTTTCTTCTATAGTTTTGTTTTTGTAATAAAACTACCTACTTACTTACTGGGTGGTATTTCAGGGACACAACTTATGGTATTATCTTAAGTAGTAAAACTACTATACTTACTGGTGGTAACCAGAGTTTTCTTATCATATAGAAATCGACAAACATGTTAGAAAATATGGGATTTTCTTGGAAAACATGCATATGTATTTCATCACTCAGTAATAATGATTTTTGATATTTACTGCATTCTTTATCAATGGAACCGAAGTATTTTCACAAGATTTAGTAACCGTTTTTTCTTTATCATGGTTTAACCACCCAAAAACCCCAAGAACATGGGTTTACGGTTTGCGAACATCCCAAAACCGTAAGCATCCTAAAAAGGGGTTTTGATGCCCAAAAACCCTTCCAATGCTTGGCTAATGACCTAGAAACTTGCATGAATGATATTAGAACCCCAAAACATGGAATGAGAGGAGTAAACATGAGTTTACGGTTGGGGAATATTCCAAAATCGTAAACACATTTTTAGGGTGTTAAAATGCCCTTAAACACCTTCTATGACTTGAATGAGTGGCTAGCACCTTTTAGGCTTACCCTAGAAACACCAAACCATGAAAGAAAGTGACAAACATGAGTTTACGGCCGTAAACTCCCCAATGAGGGATTTAAAAACTGTAAACTCCAAATAAGGGCCATTTCAAGCTCCAATCACTTCCTAAGCCTTTGATTCAACCCTAGGACCTTTCTTTGTGAAGCATGAGACCTTGGAACACCCAAATGCACCATTCCCATGAGTTTACGGTCGTAAACTCATGGGGGATATGGTCATGAAACCGTAAACACCCCCTAAGGCCACCACTTGAAGAGTAAACTCCATGATGAGGCCATACACTCCTTAGATGCAACCCGTATCACCCCTAACACTTGAAATTAAGTGTTGTCAAGCATTAGAGTGTATTTACTTACTTAATTAGTGATTAAATAACTAATTATATACAATTATGTATCGCTTCATGTTACATAGGATCCTCTTCTGTGTTCAAGTCCTCAATTGACACCTAGCATCCTACCTGGCACGTCCATTCTTTCCACTCACAACAGGTGAGTTCATACCCCTACACCTTTTCCGAGTTTTCATGTTTTCAGGGGGGAATACAAGCAAATCAGAAAGGATTTCGTAATTTAAAAACTGATGTAATTATAACGATTTTCTATCAAACTTTTAGATACCTTTATCCCTTATGTAATATGCAGAGCATAAGGGACGCTTTCTAAATATAATTACATAGTTTTCAACATAGCGTGGGAACTTATCAAACCGTTCAAATTATTATGGGAATAATTTGAGATTTTCATTACTGGTGTTATGGATTCGAATTTCATGCAAAGTCAATATATAAACTATGTTTGATTTTGTTTATCAATTTCAAATCTAGACTATCATGCTAAATAATTACCTTGTGTTTAATTATTTATACTCTACTTTGTTCCAAACGATTTCGAAACTCGATAACAGCTAAATATACCGTGAATTAGTTAATACTAGCTTGTGAGACTTATCTTTGTTATGCCCTTCGGGGTACCAATAAATCCTCTCTTGTAGTATAACCAGAGTCTCTTGGATGGAGAGCGTGAAATTTGTGGATAGATCTATTCGGGACTAACAATCCCACACCTAAACTGCAAGCTACAGTTAGGCGGGCACGCCTGGGGTGACAAATTTTGGAAATCGTACGATGACTGATGAAAGTCAAGGAGGTCACGAGTCAAATTAGTATGGTTATACGACTCACAATACGTATAAACTAGCTTTGTTAACGGATTTATTTCTTTCTTTCTTCTATAGTTTTGTTTATGTAATAAAACTACCTACTTACTTACTGGGTGGTATTTCAGGGACACAACTTATGGTATTATCTTAAGTAGTAAAACTACTATACTTACTGGTGGTAACCAGAGTTTTCTTATCATATAGAAATCGACAAACATGTTAGAAAATATGGGATTTTCTTGGAAAACATGCATATGTATTTCATAACTCAGTAATAATGATTTTCGATATTTACTGCATTCTTTATCAATGGAACCGAAGTATTTTCACAAGATTTAGTAACCGTTTTTTCTTTATCATGGTTTAACCACCCAAAAACCCCAAGAACATGGGTTTACGGTTTGGGAACATCCCAAAACCGTAAGCATCCTAAAAGGGGGTTTTGATGCCCAAAAACCCTTCCAATGCTTGGCTAATGACCTAGAAACTTGCATGAATGATCTTAGAACCCCAAAACATGGAATGAGAGGAGTAAACATGAGTTTATGGTTGGGGAATATTCCGAAATCGTAAACACATTTTTAGGGTGTTAAAATGCCCTTAAACACCTTCTATGACTTGAATGAGTGGCTAGAACCTTGTAGGCTTACCCTTGAAACACCAAACCATGAAAGAAAGTTACAAACATGAGTTTACGGCCGTAAACTCCCCATGGAGGGGTTCACAAACCGTAAACTCCAAATAAGGGCCATTTCAAGCTCCAATCACTTCCTAAGCCTTTGATTCAACCCTAGGACCTTTCTTTGTGAAGCATGAGACCTTGGAACACCCAAATGCACCATTCCCATGAGTTTACGGCCGTAAACTCATGGGGGATATGGTCATGAGACCGTAAACACCCCCTAAGGCCACCACTTGAAGAGTAAACTCCATGATGAGGCCATACACTCCTTAGATGCAACCCGTATCACCCCTAACACTTGAAATAAAGTGTTTTCATGCATTAGAGTGTATTTACTTACTTAATTAGTGATTAAATAACTAATTACATACAATTATGTATCGCTTCATGTTACATAGGATCCTCTTCTGTGTTCAAGTCCTCAATTGACACCTGGCATCCTACCCGGCACGTCCATTCTTTCTACTCACAGCAGGTGAGTTCATACCCCTACAACTTTTCCGAGTTTTCATGTTTTCAGGTGGGAATACAAGCAAATCATAAAGGATTTCGTAATTTAAAAACTGATGTAATTATAACGATTTTCTATCAAAATTTTAGATACCCTTATCCCTTATGTAATATGCGGAGCATAAGGGACGCTTTCTAAATATAATTACATAGTTTTCAACATAGCGTGGGAACTTATCAAACCGTTCAAATTATTATGGGAATAATTTGAGATTTTCATTACTTTTCTTACGGATTCGAATTTCATGCAAAGTTAATATATAAACTATGTGTGATTTAGTTTATCAATTTCAAATCTAGACTATCGTGCTAAATAATTACCTTGTGTTTAATTATTTATACTCTACTTTGTTCCAAACGATTTCGAAACTCGATAACAGCTAAATATACCGTGAATTAGTTAATACTAGCTTGTGAGACTTATCTTCGTTATGCCCTTCGGGGTACCAATAAATCCGCTCCGGTAGTATAACCAGAGTCTCTTGGATGGAGAGCGTGAAATTTGTGGATAGATCTATTCGGGACTAACAATCCCACACCTAAACTGCTAGCTACAATTAGGCGGCCACGCCTGGGGTGACAAATTTTGGAAATCGTACGACGACTGAAGAACGTCAAGCAGGTCACGAGTTAAATTAGTATGGTTATACGACTCACAATACGTAATTTGTTCACGGATTTCTTTCTTTCTTTCTTCTATAGTTTTGTTTATGTAATAAAACTACCTACTTACTTACTTGGTGGAATTTCAGGGACACAACTTATGGTATTATCTTAAGTAGTAAAACTACTATACTTACTGGTGGTAACAAGAGTTTTCTTATCATATAGAAATCGACAAATCTGTTAGAAAATATGGGATTTTCTTGGAAAACAGGCATATGTATTTCATAACTCAGTAATAATGATTTTCGATATTTACTGCATTCTTTATCAATGGAACCGAAGTATTTTCACAAGATTTAGTAACCGTTTTTTCTTTATCATGGTTTAACCACCCAAAAACCCCAAGAACATGGGTTTACGGTTTGGGAACATCCCAAAACCGTAAACATCCTAAAAGGGGGTTTTGATGCCTAAAAACCCTTCCAAAGCTTGGCTAATGACCTAGAAACTTGCATGAATGATCTTAGAGCTCCAAAATAAGGAATGAGAGGAGTAAACATGAGTTCACGGTTGGGGAATATTCCAAAATCGTAAACAAATTTTTAGGGTGTTAAAATGCCCTTAAACACCTTCTATGACTTGAATGAGTGGCTAGAACCTTGTAGGCTTACCCTAGAAACACCAAACCATGAAAGAAAGTGACAAACATGAGTTTACGGCCGTAAACTCCCCAAGGAGGGATTCAAAAACCGTAAACTCCAAATAAGGGCCATTTCAAGCTCCAATCACTTCCTATGCCTTTGATTCAACCCTAGGACCTTTCTTTGTGAAGCATGCGACCTTGGAACACCAAAATGCACCATTCCCATGAGTTTACGGCCGTAAACTCATGGGGGATATGGTCATGAAACCGTAAACACCCCCTAAGGCCACCACTTGAAGAGTAAACTCCATGATGAGGCCATACACTCCTTAGATGCAACCCGTATCACCCTTAACACTTGAAATAAAGTGTTTTCACGCATTAGAGTGTATTTACTTACTTAATTAGTGCTTAACTAACTAATTATAAACAATTATGTATCGCTTCATGTTACATAGGATCCTCGTGTGTGTTCAAGTCCTCAATTGACACCTAGCATCCTACCCGACACGTCCATTCTTTCCACTCACAGCAGGTGAGTTCATACCCCTACACCTTTTCCGAGTTTTCATGTTTTCAGGGGGGAATACAAGCAAATCATAATGGATTTCGTAATTTAAAAGCTTATGTAATTATAACGATTTTCTATCAAACTTTTAGATACCTTTATCCCTTATGTAATATGCGGAGCATAAGGGACGCTTTCTAAATATAATTACATAGTTTTCAACATAGCGTGGGAACTTATCAAACCATTCAAATTATTATGGGAATAATTTGGGATTTTCATTACTTGTCTTACGGATTCGAATTTCATGCAAAGTCAATATATAAACTATGTCTGATTTAGTTTATCAATTTCTAATCTAGAGTATCATGCTAAATAATTACCTTGTGTTTAATTATTTATACTCTACTTTGTTCCAAACGATTTCGAAACTCGATAACAACTAAATATACCGTGAATTAGTTAATACTAGCTTGTGAGACTTATCTTTGTTATGCCCTTCGGGGTACCAATAAATCCTCTCTTGTAGTATAACCAGAGTCTCTTGGATGGAGAGCGTGGAATTTGTGGATAGATCTATTCGGGACTAACAATCCCACACCTAAACTGCTAGCTACAGTTAGGCGGGCACACCTGGGGTGACAAATTTTGGAAATCGTACGACGACTGAAGAACGTCAAGCAGGTCACGAGTTAAATTAGTATGGTTATACGACTCACAATACGTAATTTGTTCACAGATTTCTTTCTTTCTTTCTTCTATAGTTTTGTTTATGTAATAAAACTACCTACTTACTTACTTGGTGGAATTTCAGGGACACAACTTATGGTATTATCTTAAGTAGTAAAACTACTATACTTACTGGTGGTAACAAGAGTTTTCTTATCATATAGAAATCGACAAATCTGTTAGAAAATATGGGATTTTCTTGGAAAACAGGCATATGTATTTCATAACTCAGTAATAATGATTTTCGATATTTACTGCATTCTTTATCAATGGAACCGAAGTATTTTCACAAGATTTAGTAACCGTTTTTTCTTTATCATGGTTTAACCACCCAAAAACCCCAAGAACATGGGTTTACGGTTTGGGAACATCCCAAAACCGTAAACATCCTAAAAGGGGGTTTTGATGCCTAAAAACCCTTCCAAAGCTTGGCTAATGACCTAGAAACTTGCATGAATGATCTTAGAGCTCCAAAATAAGGAATGAGAGGAGTAAACATGAGTTCACGGTTGGGGAATATTCCAAAATCGTAAACAAATTTTTAGGGTGTTAAAATGCCCTTAAACACCTTCTATGACTTGAATGAGTGGCTAGAACCTTGTAGGCTTACCCTAGAAACACCAAACCATGAAAGAAAGTGACAAACATGAGTTTACGGCCGTAAACTCCCCAAGGAGGGATTCAAAAACCGTAAACTCCAAATAAGGGCCATTTCAAGCTCCAATCACTTCCTATGCCTTTGATTCAACCCTAGGACCTTTCTTTGTGAAGCATGCGACCTTGGAACACCAAAATGCACCATTCCCATGAGTTTACGGCCGTAAACTTATGGGGGATATGGTCATGAAACCGTAAACACCCCCTAAGGCCACCACTTGAAGAGTAAACTCCATGATGAGGCCATACACTCCTTAGATGCAACCCGTATCACCCTTAACACTTGAAATAAAGTGTTTTCACGCATTAGAGTGTATTTACTTACTTAATTAGTGCTTAACTAACTAATTATAAACAATTATGTATCGCTTCATGTTACATAGGATCCTCGTGTGTGTTCAAGTCCTCAATTGACACCTAGCATCCTACCCGACACGTCCATTCTTTCCACTCACAGCAGGTGAGTTCATACCCCTACACCTTTTCCGAGTTTTCATGTTTTCAGGGGGGAATACAAGCAAATCATAATGGATTTCGTAATTTAAAAGCTTATGTAATTATAACGATTTTCTATCAAACTTTTAGATACCTTTATCCCTTATGTAATATGCGGAGCATAAGGGACGCTTTCTAAATATAATTACATAGTTTTCAACATAGCGTGGGAACTTATCAAACCATTCAAATTATTATGGGAATGATTTGGGATTTTCATTACTTGTCTTACGGATTCGAATTTCATGCAAAGTCAATATATAAACTATGTCTGATTTAGTTTATCAATTTCTAATCTAGAGTATCATGCTAAATAATTACCTTGTGTTTAATTATTTATACTCTACTTTGTTCCAAACGATTTCGAAACTCGATAACAGCTAAATATACCGTGAATTAGTTAATACTAGCTTGTGAGACTTATCTTCGTTATGCCCTTCGGGGTACCAATAAATCCTCTCTTGTAGTATAACCAGAGTCTCTTGGATGGAGAGCGTGGAATTTGTGGATAGATCTATTCGGGACTAACAATCCCACACCTAAACTGCTAGCTACAGTTAGGCGGCCACGCCTGGGGTGACAAATTTTGGAAATCGTACGACGACTGAAGAACGTCAAGCAGGTCACGAGTTAAATTAGTATGGTTATACGACTCACAATACGTAATTTGTTCACGGATTTCTTTCTTTCTTTCTTCTATAGTTTTGTTTATGTAATAAAACTACCTACTTACTTACTTGGTGGAATTTCAGGGACACAACTTATGGTATTATCTTAAGTAGTAAAACTACTATACTTACTGGTGGTAACAAGAGTTTTCTTATCATATAGAAATCGACAAATCTGTTAGAAAATATGGGATTTTCTTGGAAAACAGGCATATGTATTTCATAACTCAGTAATAATGATTTTCGATATTTACTGCATTCTTTATCAATGGAACCGAAGTATTTTCACAAGATTTAGTAACCGTTTTTTCTTTATCATGGTTTAACCACCCAAAAACCCCAAGAACATGGGTTTACGGTTTGGGAACATCCCAAAACCGTAAACATCCTAAAAGGGGGTTTTGATGCCTAAAAACCCTTCCAAAGCTTGGCTAATGACCTAGAAACTTGCATGAATGATCTTAGAGCTCCAAAATAAGGAATGAGAGGAGTAAACATGAGTTCACGGTTGGGGAATATTCCAAAATCGTAAACAAATTTTTAGGGTGTTAAAATGCCCTTAAACACCTTCTATGACTTGAATGAGTGGCTAGAACCTTGTAGGCTTACCCTAGAAACACCAAACCATGAAAGAAAGTGACAAACATGAGTTTACGGCCGTAAACTCCCCAAGGAGGGATTCAAAAACCGTAAACTCCAAATAAGGGCCATTTCAAGCTCCAATCACTTCCTATGCCTTTGATTCAACCCTAGGACCTTTCTTTGTGAAGCATGCGACCTTGGAACACCAAAATGCACCATTCCCATGAGTTTACGGCCGTAAACTCATGGGGGATATGGTCATGAAACCGTAAACACCCCCTAAGGCCACCACTTGAAGAGTAAACTCCATGATGAGGCCATACACTCCTTAGATGCAACCCGTATCACCCTTAACACTTGAAATAAAGTGTTTTCACGCATTAGAGTGTATTTACTTACTTAATTAGTGCTTAACTAACTAATTATAAACAATTATGTATCGCTTCATGTTACATAGGATCCTCGTGTGTGTTCAAGTCCTCAATTGACACCTAGCATCCTACCCGACACGTCCATTCTTTCCACTCACAGCAGGTGAGTTCATACCCCTACACCTTTTCCGAGTTTTCATGTTTTCAGGGGGGAATACAAGCAAATCATAATGGATTTCGTAATTTAAAAGCTTATGTAATTATAACGATTTTCTATCAAACTTTTAGATACCTTTATCCCTTATGTAATATGCGGAGCATAAGGGACGCTTTCTAAATATAATTACATAGTTTTCAACATAGCGTGGGAACTTATCAAACCATTCAAATTATTATGGGAATAATTTGGGATTTTCATTACTTGTCTTACGGATTCGAATTTCATGCAAAGTCAATATATAAACTATGTCTGATTTAGTTTATCAATTTCTAATCTAGAGTATCATGCTAAATAATTACCTTGTGTTTAATTATTTATACTCTACTTTGTTCCAAACGATTTCGAAACTCGATAACAGCTAAATATACCGTGAATTAGTTAATACTAGCTTGTGAGACTTATCTTCGTTATGCCCTTCGGGGTACCAATAAATCCTCTCTTGTAGTATAACCAGAGTCTCTTGGATGGAGAGCGTGGAATTTGTGGATAGATCTATTCGGGACTAACAATCCCACACCTAAACTGCTAGCTACAGTTAGGCGGCCACGCCTGGGGTGACAAATTTTGGAAATCGTACGACGACTGAAGAACGTCAAGCAGGTCACGAGTTAAATTAGTATGGTTATACGACTCACAATACGTAATTTGTTCACGGATTTCTTTCTTTCTTTCTTCTATAGTTTTGTTTATGTAATAAAACTACCTACTTACTTACTTGGTGGAATTTCAGGGACACAACTTATGGTATTATCTTAAGTAGTAAAACTACTATACTTACTGGTGGTAACAAGAGTTTTCTTATCATATAGAAATCGACAAATCTGTTAGAAAATATGGGATTTTCTTGGAAAACAGGCATATGTATTTCATAACTCAGTAATAATGATTTTCGATATTTACTGCATTCTTTATCAATGGAACCGAAGTATTTTCACAAGATTTAGTAACCGTTTTTTCTTTATCATGGTTTAACCACCCAAAAACCCCAAGAACATGGGTTTACGGTTTGGGAACATCCCAAAACCGTAAACATCCTAAAAGGGGGTTTTGATGCCTAAAAACCCTTCCAAAGCTTGGCTAATGACCTAGAAACTTGCATGAATGATCTTAGAGCTCCAAAATAAGGAATGAGAGGAGTAAACATGAGTTCACGGTTGGGGAATATTCCAAAATCGTAAACAAATTTTTAGGGTGTTAAAATGCCCTTAAACACCTTCTATGACTTGAATGAGTGGCTAGAACCTTGTAGGCTTACCCTAGAAACACCAAACCATGAAAGAAAGTGACAAACATGAGTTTACGGCCGTAAACTCCCCAAGGAGGGATTCAAAAACCGTAAACTCCAAATAAGGGCCATTTCAAGCTCCAATCACTTCCTATGCCTTTGATTCAACCCTAGGACCTTTCTTTGTGAAGCATGCGACCTTGGAACACCAAAATGCACCATTCCCATGAGTTTACGGCCGTAAACTCATGGGGGATATGGTCATGAAACCGTAAACACCCCCTAAGGCCACCACTTGAAGAGTAAACTCCATGATGAGGCCATACACTCCTTAGATGCAACCCGTATCACCCTTAACACTTGAAATAAAGTGTTTTCACGCATTAGAGTGTATTTACTTACTTAATTAGTGCTTAACTAACTAATTATAAACAATTATGTATCGCTTCATGTTACATAGGATCCTCGTGTGTGTTCAAGTCCTCAATTGACACCTAGCATCCTACCCGACACGTCCATTCTTTCCACTCACAGCAGGTGAGTTCATACCCCTACACCTTTTCCGAGTTTTCATGTTTTCAGGGGGGAATACAAGCAAATCATAATAGATTTCGTAATTTAAAAGCTTATGTAATTATAACGATTTTCTATCAAACTTTTAGATACCTTTATCCCTTATGTAATATGCGGAGCATAAGGGACGCTTTCTAAATATAATTACATAGTTTTCAACATAGCGTGGGAACTTATCAAACCATTCAAATTATTATGGGAATAATTTGGGATTTTCATTACTTGTCTTACGGATTCGAATTTCATGCAAAGTCAATATATAAACTATGTCTGATTTAGTTTATCAATTTCTAATCTAGAGTATCATGCTAAATAATTACCTTGTGTTTAATTATTTATACTCTACTTTGTTCCAAACGATTTCGAAACTCGATAACAGCTAAATATACCGTGAATTAGTTAATACTAGCTTGTGAGACTTATCTTCGTTATGCCCTTCGGGGTACCAATAAATCCTCTCTTGTAGTATAACCAGAGTCTCTTGGATGGAGAGCGTGGAATTTGTGGATAGATCTATTCGGGACTAACAATCCCACACCTAAACTGCTAGCTACAGTTAGGCGGCCACGCCTGGGGTGACAAATTTTGGAAATCGTACGACGACTGAAGAACGTCAAGCAGGTCACGAGTTAAATTAGTATGGTTATACGACTCACAATACGTAATTTGTTCACGGATTTCTTTCTTTCTTTCTTCTATAGTTTTGTTTATGTAATAAAACTACCTACTTACTTACTTGGTGGAATTTCAGGGACACAACTTATGGTATTATCTTAAGTAGTAAAACTACTATACTTACTGGTGGTAACAAGAGTTTTCTTATCATATAGAAATCGACAAATCTGTTAGAAAATATGGGATTTTCTTGGAAAACAGGCATATGTATTTCATAACTCAGTAATAATGATTTTCGATATTTACTGCATTCTTTATCAATGGAACCGAAGTATTTTCACAAGATTTAGTAACCGTTTTTTCTTTATCATGGTTTAACCACCCAAAAACCCCAAGAACATGGGTTTACGGTTTGGGAACATCCCAAAACCGTAAACATCCTAAAAGGGGGTTTTGATGCCTAAAAACCCTTCCAAAGCTTGGCTAATGACCTAGAAACTTGCATGAATGATCTTAGAGCTCCAAAATAAGGAATGAGAGGAGTAAACATGAGTTCACGGTTGGGGAATATTCCAAAATCGTAAACAAATTTTTAGGGTGTTAAAATGCCCTTAAACACCTTCTATGACTTGAATGAGTGGCTAGAACCTTGTAGGCTTACCCTAGAAACACCAAACCATGAAAGAAAGTGACAAACATGAGTTTGCGGCCGTAAACTCCCCAAGGAGGGATTCAAAAACCGTAAACTCCAAATAAGGGCCATTTCAAGCTCCAATCACTTCCTATGCCTTTGATTCAACCCTAGGACCTTTCTTTGTGAAGCATGCGACCTTGGAACACCAAAATGCACCATTCCCATGAGTTTACGGCCGTAAACTCATGGGGGATATGGTCATGAAACCGTAAACACCCCCTAAGGCCACCACTTGAAGAGTAAACTCCATGATGAGGCCATACACTCCTTAGATGCAACCCGTATCACCCTTAACACTTGAAATAAAGTGTTTTCACGCATTAGAGTGTATTTACTTACTTAATTAGTGCTTAACTAACTAATTATAAACAATTATGTATCGCTTCATGTTACATAGGATCCTCGTGTGTGTTCAAGTCCTCAATTGACACCTAGCATCCTACCCGACACGTCCATTCTTTCCACTCACAGCAGGTGAGTTCATACCCCTACACCTTTTCCGAGTTTTCATGTTTTCAGGGGGGAATACAAGCAAATCATAATGGATTTCGTAATTTAAAAGCTTATGTAATTATAACGATTTTCTATCAAACTTTTAGATACCTTTATCCCTTATGTAATATGCGGAGCATAAGGGACGCTTTCTAAATATAATTACATAGTTTTCAACATAGCGTGGGAACTTATCAAACCATTCAAATTATTATGGGAATAATTTGGGATTTTCATTACTTGTCTTACGGATTCGAATTTCATGCAAAGTCAATATATAAACTATGTCTGATTTAGTTTATCAATTTCTAATCTAGAGTATCATGCTAAATAATTACCTTGTGTTTAATTATTTATACTCTACTTTGTTCCAAACGATTTCGAAACTCGATAACAGCTAAATATACCGTGAATTAGTTAATACTAGCTTGTGAGACTTATCTTCGTTATGCCCTTCGGGGTACCAATAAATCCTCTCTTGTAGTATAACCAGAGTCTCTTGGATGGAGAGCGTGGAATTTGTGGATAGATCTATTCGGGACTAACAATCCCACACCTAAACTGCTAGCTACAGTTAGGCGGCCACGCCTGGGGTGACAAATTTTGGAAATCGTACGACGACTGAAGAACGTCAAGCAGGTCACGAGTTAAATTAGTATGGTTATACGACTCACAATACGTAATTTGTTCACGGATTTCTTTCTTTCTTTCTTCTATAGTTTTGTTTATGTAATAAAACTACCTACTTACTTACTTGGTGGAATTTCAGGGACACAACTTATGGTATTATCTTAAGTAGTAAAACTACTATACTTACTGGTGGTAACAAGAGTTTTCTTATCATATAGAAATCGACAAATCTGTTAGAAAATATGGGATTTTCTTGGAAAACAGGCATATGTATTTCATAACTCAGTAATAATGATTTTCGATATTTACTGCATTCTTTATCAATGGAACCGAAGTATTTTCACAAGATTTAGTAACCGTTTTTTCTTTATCATGGTTTAACCACCCAAAAACCCCAAGAACATGGGTTTACGGTTTGGGAACATCCCAAAACCGTAAACATCCTAAAAGGGGGTTTTGATGCCTAAAAACCCTTCCAAAGCTTGGCTAATGACCTAGAAACTTGCATGAATGATCTTAGAGCTCCAAAATAAGGAATGAGAGGAGTAAACATGAGTTCACGGTTGGGGAATATTCCAAAATCGTAAACAAATTTTTAGGGTGTTAAAATGCCCTTAAACACCTTCTATGACTTGAATGAGTGGCTAGAACCTTGTAGGCTTACCCTAGAAACACCAAACCATGAAAGAAAGTGACAAACATGAGTTTACGGCCGTAAACTCCCCAAGGAGGGATTCAAAAACCGTAAACTCCAAATAAGGGCCATTTCAAGCTCCAATCACTTCCTATGCCTTTGATTCAACCCTAGGACCTTTCTTTGTGAAGCATGCGACCTTGGAACACCAAAATGCACCATTCCCATGAGTTTACGGCCGTAAACTCATGGGGGATATGGTCATGAAACCGTAAACACCCCCTAAGGCCACCACTTGAAGAGTAAACTCCATGATGAGGCCATACACTCCTTAGATGCAACCCGTATCACCCTTAACACTTGAAATAAAGTGTTTTCACGCATTAGAGTGTATTTACTTACTTAATTAGTGCTTAACTAACTAATTATAAACAATTATGTATCGCTTCATGTTACATAGGATCCTCGTGTGTGTTCAAGTCCTCAATTGACACCTAGCATCCTACCCGACACGTCCATTCTTTCCACTCACAGCAGGTGAGTTCATACCCCTACACCTTTTCCGAGTTTTCATGTTTTCAGGGGGGAATACAAGCAAATCATAATGGATTTCGTAATTTAAAAGCTTATGTAATTATAACGATTTTCTATCAAACTTTTAGATACCTTTATCCCTTATGTAATATGCGGAGCATAAGGGACGCTTTCTAAATATAATTACATAGTTTTCAACATAGCGTGGGAACTTATCAAACCATTCAAATTATTATGGGAATAATTTGGGATTTTCATTACTTGTCTTACGGATTCGAATTTCATGCAAAGTCAATATATAAACTATGTCTGATTTAGTTTATCAATTTCTAATCTAGAGTATCATGCTAAATAATTACCTTGTGTTTAATTATTTATACTCTACTTTGTTCCAAACGATTTCGAAACTCGATAACAGCTAAATATACCGTGAATTAGTTAATACTAGCTTGTGAGACTTATCTTCGTTATGCCCTTCGGGGTACCAATAAATCCTCTCTTGTAGTATAACCAGAGTCTCTTGGATGGAGAGCGTGGAATTTGTGGATAGATCTATTCGGGACTAACAATCCCACACCTAAACTGCTAGCTACAGTTAGGCGGCCACGCCTGGGGTGACAAATTTTGGAAATCGTACGACGACTGAAGAACGTCAAGCAGGTCACGAGTTAAATTAGTATGGTTATACGACTCACAATACGTAATTTGTTCACGGATTTCTTTCTTTCTTTCTTCTATAGTTTTGTTTATGTAATAAAACTACCTACTTACTTACTTGGTGGAATTTCAGGGACACAACTTATGGTATTATCTTAAGTAGTAAAACTACTATACTTACTGGTGGTAACAAGAGTTTTCTTATCATATAGAAATCGACAAATCTGTTAGAAAATATGGGATTTTCTTGGAAAACAGGCATATGTATTTCATAACTCAGTAATAATGATTTTCGATATTTACTGCATTCTTTATCAATGGAACCGAAGTATTTTCACAAGATTTAGTAACCGTTTTTTCTTTATCATGGTTTAACCACCCAAAAACCCCAAGAACATGGGTTTACGGTTTGGGAACATCCCAAAACCGTAAACATCCTAAAAGGGGGTTTTGATGCCTAAAAACCCTTCCAAAGCTTGGCTAATGACCTAGAAACTTGCATGAATGATCTTAGAGCTCCAAAATAAGGAATGAGAGGAGTAAACATGAGTTCACGGTTGGGGAATATTCCAAAATCGTAAACAAATTTTTAGGGTGTTAAAATGCCCTTAAACACCTTCTATGACTTGAATGAGTGGCTAGAACCTTGTAGGCTTACCCTAGAAACACCAAACCATGAAAGAAAGTGACAAACATGAGTTTACGGCCGTAAACTCCCCAAGGAGGGATTCAAAAACCGTAAACTCCAAATAAGGGCCATTTCAAGCTCCAATCACTTCCTATGCCTTTGATTCAACCCTAGGACCTTTCTTTGTGAAGCATGCGACCTTGGAACACCAAAATGCACCATTCCCATGAGTTTACGGCCGTAAACTCATGGGGGATATGGTCATGAAACCGTAAACACCCCCTAAGGCCACCACTTGAAGAGTAAACTCCATGATGAGGCCATACACTCCTTAGATGCAACCCGTATCACCCTTAACACTTGAAATAAAGTGTTTTCACGCATTAGAGTGTATTTACTTACTTAATTAGTGCTTAACTAACTAATTATAAACAATTATGTATCGCTTCATGTTACATAGGATCCTCGTGTGTGTTCAAGTCCTCAATTGACACCTAGCATCCTACCCGACACGTCCATTCTTTCCACTCACAGCAGGTGAGTTCATACCCCTACACCTTTTCCGAGTTTTCATGTTTTCAGGGGGGAATACAAGCAAATCATAATGGATTTCGTCATTTAAAAGCTTATGTAATTATAACGATTTTCTATCAAACTTTTAGATACCTTTATCCCTTATGTAATATGCGGAGCATAAGGGACGCTTTCTAAATATAATTACATAGTTTTCAACATAGCGTGGGAACTTATCAAACCATTCAAATTATTATGGGAATAATTTGGGATTTTCATTACTTGTCTTACGGATTCGAATTTCATGCAAAGTCAATATATAAACTATGTCTGATTTAGTTTATCAATTTCTAATCTAGAGTATCATGCTAAATAATTACCTTGTGTTTAATTATTTATACTCTACTTTGTTCCAAACGATTTCGAAACTCGATAACAGCTAAATATACCGTGAATTAGTTAATACTAGCTTGTGAGACTTATCTTTGTTATGCCCTTCGGGGTACCAATAAATCCTCTCTTGTAGTATAACCAGAGTCTCTTGGATGGAGAGCGTGGAATTTGTGGATAGATCTATTCGGGACTAACAATCCCACACCTAAACTGCTAGCTACAGTTAGGCGGGCACACCTGGGGTGACAAATTTTGGAAATCGTACGACGACTGAAGAACGTCAAGCAGGTCACGAGTTAAATTAGTATGGTTATACGACTCACAATACGTAATTTGTTCACGGATTTCTTTCTTTCTTTCTTCTATAGTTTTGTTTATGTAATAAAACTACCTACTTACTTACTTGGTGGAATTTCAGGGACACAACTTATGGTATTATCTTAAGTAGTAAAACTACTATACTTACTGGTGGTAACAAGAGTTTTCTTATCATATAGAAATCGACAAATCTGTTAGAAAATATGGGATTTTCTTGGAAAACAGGCATATGTATTTCATAACTCAGTAATAATGATTTTCGATATTTACTGCATTCTTTATCAATGGAACCGAAGTATTTTCACAAGATTTAGTAACCGTTTTTTCTTTATCATGGTTTAACCACCCAAAAACCCCAAGAACATGGGTTTACGGTTTGGGAACATCCCAAAACCGTAAACATCCTAAAAGGGGGTTTTGATGCCTAAAAACCCTTCCAAAGCTTGGCTAATGACCTAGAAACTTGCATGAATGATCTTAGAGCTCCAAAATAAGGAATGAGAGGAGTAAACATGAGTTCACGGTTGGGGAATATTCCAAAATCGTAAACAAATTTTTAGGGTGTTAAAATGCCCTTAAACACCTTCTATGACTTGAATGAGTGGCTAGAACCTTGTAGGCTTACCCTAGAAACACCAAACCATGAAAGAAAGTGACAAACATGAGTTTACGGCCGTAAACTCCCCAAGGAGGGATTCAAAAACCGTAAACTCCAAATAAGGGCCATTTCAAGCTCCAATCACTTCCTATGCCTTTGATTCAACCCTAGGACCTTTCTTTGTGAAGCATGCGACCTTGGAACACCAAAATGCACCATTCCCATGAGTTTACGGCCGTAAACTTATGGGGGATATGGTCATGAAACCGTAAACACCCCCTAAGGCCACCACTTGAAGAGTAAACTCCATGATGAGGCCATACACTCCTTAGATGCAACCCGTATCACCCTTAACACTTGAAATAAAGTGTTTTCACGCATTAGAGTGTATTTACTTACTTAATTAGTGCTTAACTAACTAATTATAAACAATTATGTATCGCTTCATGTTACATAGGATCCTCGTGTGTGTTCAAGTCCTCAATTGACACCTAGCATCCTACCCGACACGTCCATTCTTTCCACTCACAGCAGGTGAGTTCATACCCCTACACCTTTTCCGAGTTTTCATGTTTTCAGGGGGGAATACAAGCAAATCATAATGGATTTCGTCATTTAAAAGCTTATGTAATTATAACGATTTTCTATCAAACTTTTAGATACCTTTATCCCTTATGTAATATGCGGAGCATAAGGGACGCTTTCTAAATATAATTACATAGTTTTCAACATAGCGTGGGAACTTATCAAACCATTCAAATTATTATGGGAATAATTTGGGATTTTCATTACTTGTCTTACGGATTCGAATTTCATGCAAAGTCAATATATAAACTATGTCTGATTTAGTTTATCAATTTCTAATCTAGAGTATCATGCTAAATAATTACCTTGTGTTTAATTATTTATACTCTACTTTGTTCCAAACGATTTCGAAACTCGATAACAGCTAAATATACCGTGAATTAGTTAATACTAGCTTGTGAGACTTATCTTTGTTATGCCCTTCGGGGTACCAATAAATCCTCTCTTGTAGTATAACCAGAGTCTCTTGGATGGAGAGCGTGAAATTTGTGGATAGATCTATTCGGGACTAACAATCCCACACCTAAACTGCTAGCTACAGTTAGGCGGGCACGCCTGGGGTGACAAATTTTGGAAATCGTACGACGACTGAAGAACGTCAAGCAGGTCACGAGTTAAATTAGTATGGTTATACGACTCACAATACGTAATTTGTTCACGGATTTCTTTCTTTCTTTCTTCTATAGTTTTGTTTATGTAATAAAACTACCTACTTACTTACTTGGTGGAATTTCAGGGACACAACTTATGGTATTATCTTAAGTAGTAAAACTACTATACTTACTGGTGGTAACAAGAGTTTTCTTATCATATAGAAATCGACAAATCTGTTAGAAAATATGGGTTTTCTTGGAAAACAGGCATATGTATTTCATAACTCAGTAATAATGATTTTCGATATTTACTGCATTCTTTATCAATGGAACCGAAGTATTTTCACAAGATTTAGTAACCGTTTTTTCTTTATCATGGTTTAACCACCCAAAAACCCCAAGAACATGGGTTTACGGTTTGGGAACATCCCAAAACCGTAAACATCCTAAAAGGCGGTTTTGATGCCTAAAAACCCTTCCAAAGCTTGGCTAATGACCTAGAAACTTGCATGAATGATCTTAGAGCTCCAAAACAAGGAATGAGAGGAGTAAACATGAGTTCACGGTTGGGGAATATTCTAAAATCGTAAACACATTTTTAGGGTGTTAAAATGCCCTTAAACACCTTCTATGACTTGAATGAGTGGCTAGAACCTTGTAGGCTTACCCTAGAAACACCAAACCATGAAAGAAAGTGACAAACATGAGTTTACGGCCGTAAACTCCCCAAGGAGGGATTCAAAAACCGTAAACTCCAAATAAGGGCCATTTCAAGCTCCAATCACTTCCTATGCCTTTGATTCAACCCTAGGACCTTTCTTTGTGAAGCATGCGACCTTGGAACACCAAAATGCACCATTCCCATGAGTTTACGGCCGTAAACTCATGGGGGATATGGTCATGAAACCGTAAACACCCCCTAAGGCCACCACTTGAAGAGTAAACTCGATGATGAGGCCATACACTCCTTAGATGCAACCCGTATCACCCTTAACACTTGAAATAAAGTGT
Source organism: Lactuca serriola (assembly GCF_051521515.1). Lineage (NCBI taxonomy): Eukaryota > Viridiplantae > Streptophyta > Magnoliopsida > Asterales > Asteraceae > Lactuca > Lactuca serriola. The sequence continues at coordinate 201,584,859 of NC_136410.1, forward strand.
TTTCACGCATTAAAGTGTATTTACTTACTTAATTAGTGCTTAACTAACTAATTATAAACAATTATGTATCGCTTCATGTTACATAGGATCCTCGTGTGTGTTCAAGTCCTCAATTGACACCTAGCATCCTACCCGGCACGTCCATTCTTTCCACTCACAGCAGGTGAGTTCATACCCCTACACCTTTTCCGAGTTTTCATGTTTTCAGGGGGGAATACAAGCAAATCATAATGGATTTCGTAATTTAAAAGCTTATGTAATTATAACGATTTTCTATCAAACTTTTAGATACCTTTATCCCTTATGTAATATGCGGAGCATAAGGGACGCTTTCTAAATATAATTACATAGTTTTCAACATAGCGTGGGAACTTATCAAACCATTCAAATTATTATGGGAATAATTTGGGATTTTCATTACTTGTCTTACGGATTCGAATTTCATGCAAAGTCAATATATAAACTATGTCTGATTTAGTTTATCAATTTCTAATCTAGAGTATCATGCTAAATAATTACCTTGTGTTTAATTATTTATACTCTACTTTGTTCCAAACGATTTCGAAACTCGATAACAGATAAATATACCGTGAATTAGTTAATACTAGCTTGTGAGACTTATCTTTGTTATGCCCTTCGGGGTACCAATAAATCCTCTCTTGTAGTATAACCAGAGTCTCTTGGATGGAGAGCGTGAAATTTGTGGATAGATCTATTCGGGACTAACAATCCCACACCTAAACTGCTAGCTACAGTTAGGCGGGCACGCCTGGGGTGACAAATTTTGGAAATCGTACGACGACTGAAGAACGTCAAGCAGGTCACGAGTTAAATTAGTATGGTTATACGACTCACAATACGTAATTTGTTCACGGATTTCTTTCTTTCTTTCTTCTATAGTTTTGTTTATGTAATAAAACTACCTACTTACTTACTTGGTGGAATTTCAGGGACACAACTTATGGTATTATCTTAAGTAGTAAAACTACTATACTTACTGGTGGTAACAAGAGTTTTCTTATCATATAGAAATCGACAAATCTGTTAGAAAATATGGGATTTTCTTGGAAAACAGGCATATGTATTTCATAACTCAGCAATAATGATTTTCGATATTTACTGCATTCTTTATCAATGGAACCGAAGTATTTTCACAAGATTTAGTAACCGTTTTTTCTTTATCATGGTTTAACCACCCAAAAACCCCAAGAACATGGGTTTACGGTTTGGGAACATCCCAAAACCGTAAACATCCTAAAAGGGGGTTTTGATGCCTAAAAACCCTTCCAAAGCTTGGCTAATGACCTAGAAACTTGCATGAATGATCTTAGAGCTCCAAAACAAGGAATGAGAGGAGTAAACATGAGTTCACGGTTGGGGAATATTCCAAAATCGTAAACACATTTTTAGGGTGTTAAAATGCCCTTAAACACCTTCTATGACTTGAATGAGTGGCTAGAACCTTGTAGGCTTACCCTAGAAACACCAAACCATGAAAGAAAGTGACAAACATGAGTTTACGGCCGTAAACTCCCCAAGGAGGGATTCAAAAACCGTAAACTCCAAATAAGGGCCATTTCAAGCTCCAATCACTTCCTAAGCCTTTGATTCAACCCTAGGACCTTTCTTTGTGAAGCATGAGACCTTGGAACACCCAAATGCACCATTCCCATGAGTTTACGTCCGTAAACTCATGGGGGATATGGTCATGAAACCGTAAACACCCCCTAAGGCCACCGCTTGAAGAGTAAACTCCATGATGAGGCCATACACTCCTTAGATGCAATCCGTATCTCCCCTAACACTTGAAATAAAGTGTTTTCACGCATTAGAGTGTATTTAGTTACTTAATAAGTGATTAACTAACTAATTATAAACAATTATGTATCGCTTCATGTTACATAGGATCCTTGTGTGTGTTCAAGTCCTCAATTGACACCTAGCATCCTACCCGGCACGTCCATTCTTTCCACTCACAGCAGCTGAGTTCATACCCCTACACCTTTTCCGAGTTTTCATGTTTTCAGGGGGAATACAAGCAAATCATAAAGGATTTCGTAATTTAAAAACTGATGTAATTATAACGATTTTCTATCAAACTTTTAAATACCTTTATCCCTTATGTAATATGCGGAGCATAAGGGACGCTTTCTAAATATAATTACATAGTTTTCAACATAGCGTGGGAACTTATCAAACCATTCAAATTATTATGGGAATAATTTGGGATTTTCATTACTTGTCTTACGGATTCGAATTTCATGCAAAGTCAATATATAAACTATGTCTGATTTACTTTATCAATTTCTAATCTAGAGTATCATGCTAAATAATTACCTTGTGTTTAATTATTTATACTCTACTTTGTTCCAAACGATTTCGAAACTCGATAACAGCTAAATATACCGTGAATTAGTTAATACTAGCTTGTGAGACTTATCTTTGTTATGCCCTTCGGGGTACCAATAAATCCTCTCTTGTAGTATAACCAGAGTCTCTTGGATGGAGAGCGTGAAATTTGTGGATAGATCTATTCGGGACTAACAATCCCACACCTAAACTGCTAGCTACAGTTAGGCGGGCACGCCTGGGGTGACAAATTTTGGAAATCGTACGACGACTGAAGAACGTCAAGCAGGTCACGAGTTAAATTAGTATGGTTATACGACTCACAATACGTAATTTGTTCACGGATTTCTTTCTTTGTTTCTTCTATAGTTTTGTTTATGTAATAAAACTACCTACTTACTTACTTGGTGGAATTTCAGGGACACAACTTATGGTATTATCTTAAGTAGTAAAACTACTATACTTACTGGTGGTAACAAGAGTTTTCTTATCATATAGAAATCGACAAATCTGTTAGAAAATATGGGATTTTCTTGGAAAACAGGCATATGTATTTCATAACTCAGTAATAATGATTTTCGATATTTACTGCATTCTTTATCAATGGAACCGAAGTATTTTCACAAGATTTAGTAACCGTTTTTTCTTTATCATGGTTTAACCACCCAAAAACCCCAAGAACATGGGTTTACGGTTTGGGAACATCCCAAAACCGTAAACATCCTAAAAGGGGGTTTTGATGCCTAAAAACCCTTCCAAAGCTTGGCTAATGACCTAGAAACTTGCATGAATGATCTTAGAGCTCCAAAACAAGGAATGAGAGGAGTAAACATGAGTTCACGGTTGGGGAATATTCCAAAATCGTAAACACATTTTTAGGGTGTTAAAATGCCCTCAAACACCTTCTATGACTTGAATGAGTGGCTAGAACCTTGTAGGCTTACCCTAGAAACACCAAACCATGAAAGAAAGTGACAAACATGAGTTTACGGCCGTAAACTCCCCAAGGAGGGATTCAAAAACCGTAAACTCCAAATAAGGGCCATTTCAAGCTCCAATCACTTCCTATGCCTTTGATTCAACCCTAGGACCTTTCTTTGTGAAGCATGCGACCTTGGAACACCAAAATGCACCATTCCCATGAGTTTACGGCCGTAAACTCATGGGGGATATGGTCATGAAACCGTAAACACCCCCTAAGGCCACCACTTGAAGAGTAAACTCCATGATGAGGCCATACACTCCTTAGATGCAACCCGTATCACCCTTAACACTTGAAATAAAGTGTTTTCACGCATTAAAGTGTATTTACTTACTTAATTAGTGCTTAACTAACTAATTATAAACAATTATGTATCGCTTCATGTTACATAGGATCCTCGTGTGTGTTCAAGTCCTCAATTGACACCTAGCATCCTACCCGGCACGTCCATTCTTTCCACTCACAGCAGCTGAGTTCATACCCCTACACCTTTTCTGAGTTTTCATGTTTTCAGGGGGGAATACAAGCAAATCATAATGGATTTCGTAATTTAAAAGCTTATGTAATTATAACGATTTTGTATCAAACTTTTAGATACCTTTATCCCTTATGTAATATGCGGAGCATAAGGGACGCTTTCTAAATATAATTACATAGTTTTCAACATAGCGTGGGAACTTATCAAACCATTCAAATTATTATGGGAATAATTTGGGATTTTCATTACTTGTCTTACGGATTCGAATTTCATGCAAAGTCAATATATAAACTATGTCTGATTTAGTTTATCAATTTCTAATCTAGAGTATCATGCTAAATAATTACCTTGTGTTTAATTATTTATACTCTACTTTGTTCCAAACGATTTCGAAACTCGATAACAGCTAAATATACCGTGAATTAGTTAATACTAGCTTGTGAGACTTATCTTCGTTATGCCCTTCGGGGTACCAATAAATCCTCTCCGGTAGTATAACCAGAGTCTCTTGGAGGGAGAGAGTGAAATTTGTGGATTGATCTATTCGGGACTGACAATCCCACACCTAAACTGCTAGCTACAGTTAGGCGGGCACGCCTGGGGTGACAAATTTTGGAAATCGTACGACGAATGAAGAACGTCAAGGAGGTCACGAGTCAAATTAGTGTGGTTATACGACTCACAATACGTATAAACTAACTTTGTTAACGGATTTATTTCTTTCTTTCTTCTATAGTTTTGTTTATGTAATAAAACTACCTACTTACTTACTGGGTGGTATTTCAGGGACACAACTTATGGTATTATCTTAAGTAGTAAAACTACTATACTTACTGGTGGTAACCAGAGTTTTCTTATCATATAGAAATCGACATACATGTTAGAAAATATGGGATTTTCTTGGAAAACATGCATATGTATTTCATCACTCAGTAATAATGATTTTCGATATTTACTGCATTCTTTATCAATGGAACCGAAGTATTTTCACAAGATTTAGTAACTGTTTTTCCTTTATCATGGTTTAACCACCCAAAAACCCCAAGAACATGGGTTTACGGTTTGCGAACATCCCAAAACCGTAAGCATCCTAAAAAGGGGTTTTGATGCCCAAAAACCCTTCCAATGCTTGGCTAATGACCTAGAAACTTGCATGAATGATATTAGAACCCCAAAACATGGAATGAGAGGAGTAAACATGAGTTTACGGTTGGGGAATATTCCAAAATCGTAAACACATTTTTAGGGTGTTAAAATGCCCTTAAACACCTTCTATGACTTGAATGAGTGGCTAGAACCTTGTAGGCTTACCCTAGAAACACCAAACCATGAAAGAAAGTGACAAACATGAGTTTACGGCCGTAAACTCCCCAAGGAGGGATTCAAAAACCGTAAACTCCAAATAAGGGCCATTTCAAGCTCCAATCACTTCCTAAGCCTTTGATTCAACCCTAGGACCTTTCTTTATGAAGCATGAGACCTGGAAACACCCAAATGCACCATTCCCATGAGTTTACGGCCGTAAACTCATGGGGGATATGGTCATGAAACCGTAAACACCCCCTAAGGCCACCGCTTGAAGAGTAAACTCCATGATAAGGCCATACACTCCTTAGATGCAATCCGTATCTCCCCTAACACTTGAAATAAAGTGTTTTCACGCATTAGAGTGTATTTAGTTACTTAATAAGTGATTAACTAACTAATTATAAACAATTATGTATCGCTTCATGTTACATAGGATCCTCGTGTGTGTTCAAGTCCTCAATTGACACCTAGCATCCTACCCGACACGTCCATTCTTTCCACTCACAGCAGCTGAGTTCATACCCTACACCTTTTCCGAGTTTTCATGTTTTCAGGGGGAATACAAGCAAATCATAAAGGATTTCGTAATTTAAAAACTGATGTAATTATAACGATTTTCTATCAAACTTTTAGATACCATTATCCCTTATGTAATATGCGGAGCATAAGGGACGCTTTCTAAATATAATTACATAGTTTTCAACATAGCGTGGGAACTTATCAAACCTTTCAAATATTATGGGAATAATTTGGGATTTTCATTACTTGTCTTACATATTCGAATTTCATGCAAAGTCAATATATAAACTATGTCTGATTTAGTTTATCAATTTCTAATCTAGAGTGTCATGCTAAATAATTACCTTGTGTTTAACTATTTATACTCTACTTTGTTCCAAACGATTTCGAAACTCGATAACAGCTAAATATACCATGAATTAGTTAATACTAGCTTGTGAGACTTATCTTCGTTATGCCCTTCGGGGTACCAATAAATACTCTCCGGTAGTATAACCAGAGTCTCTTGGAGGGATAGCGTGAAATTTGTGGATAGATCTATTCGGGACTGACAATCCCACACCTAAACTGCTAGCTACAGTTAGGCGGGCACGCCAGGGGTGACAAATTTTGGAAATCGTACGACGACTGAAGAACGTCAAGGAGGTCATGAGTCAAATTAGTATGGTTATACGACTCACAATACGTATAAACTAGCTTTGTTAACGGATTTACTTCTTTCTTTCTTCTATAGTTTTGTTTATGTAATAAAACTACCTACTTACTTACTGGGTGGTATTTCAGGGACACAACTTATGGTATTATCTTAAGTAGTAAAACTACTATACTTACTGGTAGTAACCAGAGTTTTCTTATCATATAGAAATCGACAAACATGTTAGAAAATATGGGATTTTCATGGAAAACATGCATATGTATTTCATCACTCAGTAATAATGATTTTCGATATTTACTGCATTCTTTATCAATGGAACCGAAGTATTTTCACAAGATTTAGTAACTGTTTTTTCTTTATCATGGTTTAACCACCCAAAAACCCCAAGAACATGGGTTTACGGTTTGCGAACATCCCAAAACCGTAAGCATCCTAAAAAGGGGTTTTGATGCCCAAAAACCCTTCCAATGCTTGGCTAATGACCTAGAAACTTGCATGAATGATATTAGAACCCCAAAACATGGAATGAGAGGAGTAAACATGAGTTTACGGTTGGGGAATATTCCAAAATCGTAAACACATTTTTAGGGTGTTAAAATGCCCTTAAACACCTTCTATGACTTGAATGAGTGGCTAGAACCTTGTAGGCTTACCCTAGAAACACCAAACCATGAAAGAAAGTGACAAACATGAGTTTACGGCCGTAAACTCCCCAAGGAGGGATTCAAAAACCGTAAACTCCAAATAAGGGCCATTTCAAGCTCCAATCACTTCCTAAGCCTTTGATTCAACCCTAGGACCTTTCTTTGTGAAGCATGAGACCTTGAAACACCCAAATGCACCATTCCCATGAGTTTACGTCCGTAAACTCATGGGGGATATGGTCATGAAACCGTAAACACCCCCTAAGGCCACCGCTTGAAGAGTAAACTCCATTATGAGGCCATACACTCCTTAGATGCAATCCGTATCTCCCCTAACACTTGAAATAAAGTGTTTTCACGCATTAGAGTGTATTTAGTTACTTAATAAGTGATTAACTAACTAATTATAAACAATTATGTATCGCTTCATGTTACATAGGATCCTTGTGTGTGTTCAAGTCCTCAATTGACACCTAGCATCCTACCCGGCACGTCCATTCTTTCCACTCACAGCAGCTGAGTTCATACCCCTACACCTTTTCCGAGTTTTCATGTTTTCAGGGGGAATACAAGCAAATCATAAAGGATTTCGTAATTTAAAAACTGATGTAATTATAACGATTTTCTATCAAACTTTTAGATACCTTTATCCCTTATGTAATATGCGGAGCATAAGGGACGCTTTCTAAATATAATTACATAGTTTTCAACATAGCGTGGGAACTTATCAAACCTTTCAAATATTATGGGAATAATTTGGGATTTTCATTACTTGTCTTACATATTCGAATTTCATGCAAAGTCAATATATAAACTATGTCTGATTTAGTTTATCAATTTCTAATCTAGAGTATCATGCTAAATAATTACCTTGTGTTTAATTATTTATACTCTACTTTGTTCCAAACGATTTCGAAACTCGATAACAGCTAAATATACTGTGAATTAGTTAATACTAGCTTGTGAGACTTATCTTCGTTACGCCCTTCGGGGTACCAATAAATCCTCTCCGGTAGTATAACCAGAGTCTCTTGGAGGGAGAGCGTGAAATTTGTGGATAGATCTATTCGGGACTGACAATCCCACACTTAAACTGCTAGCTACAGTTAGGCGGGCATGCCAGGGGTGACAAATTTTGGAAATCGTACGACGACTGAAGAACGTCAAGGAGGTCACGAGTCAAATTAGTATGGTTATACGACTCACAATACGTATAAACTAGCTTTGTTAACGGATTTATTTCTTTCTTTCTTCTATAGTTTTGTTTATGTAATAAAACTACCTACTTACTTACTGGGTGGTATTTCAGGGACACAACTTATGGTATTATCTTAAGTAGTAAAACTACTATACTTACTGGTGGTAACCAGAGTTTTCTTATCATATAGAAATCGACAAACATGTTAGAAAATATGGGATTTTCTTGGAAAACATGCATATGTATATCATCCTTCAGTAATAATGATTTTCGATATTTACTGCATTCTTTATCAATGGAACCGAAGTATTTTCAGAAGATTTAGTAACCGTTTTTTCTTTATCATGGTTTAACCACCCAAAAACCCCAAGAACATGGGTTTACAGTTTGGGAACATCCCAAAACCGTAAGCATCCTAAAAGGGGGTTTTGATGCCCAAAAACCCTTCCAATGCTTGGCTAATGACCTAGAAATTTGCATGAATGATCTTAGAACCCCAAAACATGGAATGAGAGGAGTAAACATGAGTTTACGGTTGGGGAATATTCCGAAATCGTAAACACATTTTTAGGGTGTTAAAATGCCCTTAAACACCTTCTATGACTTGAATGAGTGGCTAGAACCTTGTAGGATTACCCTAGAAACACCAAACCATGAAAGAAAGTGACAAACATTAGTTTACGGCCGTAAATCCCCAAGGAGGGATTCAAAAACCGTAAACTCCAAATAAGGGCCATTTCAAGCTCCAATCACTTCCTAAGCCTTTGATTCAACCCTAGGACCTTTCTTTGTGAAGCATGAGACCTTGGAACACCCAAATGCACCATTCCCATGAGTTTACGGCCGTAAACTCATGGGGGATATGGTCATGAAACCATAAACACACCCTAAGGCCACCGCTTGAAGAGTAAACTCCATGATGAGGCCATACACTCCTTAGATGCAATCCGTATCTCCCCTAACACTTGAAATAAAGTGTTTTCATGCATTAGAGTGTATTTACTTAGTTAATTAGTGATTAAATAACTAATTACATACAATTATGTATCGCTTCATGTTACATAGGATCCTCTTCTGTGTTCAAGTCCTCAATTGACACCTAGCATCCTACCCGGCACGTCCATTCTTTCCACTCACAGCAGCTGAGTTCATACCCCTACACCTTTTCCGAGTTTTCATGTTTTCAGGGGGAATACAAGCAAATCATAAAGGATTTCGTAATTTAAAAACTGATGTAATTATAACGATTTTCTATCAAACTTTTAGATACCTTTATCCCTTATGTAATATGCGGAGCATAAGGGACGCTTTCTAAATATAATTACATAGTTTTCAACATAGCGTGGGAACTTATCAAACCTTTCAAATATTATGGGAATAATTTGGGATTTTCATTACTTGTCTTACATATTCGAATTTCATGCAAAGTCAATATATAAACTATGTCTGATTTAGTTTATCAATTTCTAATCTAGAGTAACATGCTAAATAATTACCTTGTGTTTAATTATTTATACTCTACTTTGTTCCAAACGATTTCGAAACTCGATAACAGCTAAATATACCGTGAATTAGTTAATACTAGCTTGTGAGACTTATCTTCGTTATGCCCTTCGGGGTACCAATAAATCCTCTCCGGTAGTATAACCAGAGTCTCTTGGAGGGAGAGCGTGAAATTTGTGGATAGATCTATTCGGGACTGACAATCCCACACCTAAACTGCTAGCTACAGTTAGGCGGGCACGCCAGGGGTGACAAATTTTGGAAATCGTACGACGACTGAAGAAGGTCAAGGAGGTCACGAGTCAAATTAGTATGGTTATACGACTCACAATACGTATAAACTAGCTTTGTTAACGGATTTATTTCTTTCTTTCTTCTATAGTTTTGTTTATGTAATAAAACTACCTACTTACTTACTGGGTGGTATTTCAGGGACACAACTTATGGTATTATCTTAAGTAGTAAAACTACTATACTTACTGGTGGTAACCAGAGTTTTCTTATCATATAGAAATCGACAAACATGTTAGAAAATATGGGATTTTCTTGGAAAACATGCATATGTATTTCATCACTCAGTAATAATGATTTTCGATATTTACTGCATTCTTTATCAATGGAACCGAAGTATTTTCACAAGATTTAGTAACCGTTTTTTCTTTATCATGGTTTAACCACCCAAAAACCCCAAGAACATGGGTTTACGGTTTGCGAACATCCCAAAACCGTAAGCATCCTAAAAAGGGGTTTTGATGCCCAAAATCCCTTCCAATGCTTGGCTAATGACCTAGAAACTTGCATGAATGATATTAGAACCCCAAAACATGGAATGAGAGGAGTAAACATGAGTTTACGGTTAGGGAATATTCCAAAATCGTAAACACATTTTTAGGGTGTTAAAATGCCCTTAAACACCTTCTATGACTTGAATGAGTGGCTAGAACCTTGTAGGCTTACCCTAGAAACACCAAACCATGAAAGAAAGTGACAAACATGAGTTTACGGCCGTAAACTCCCCAAGGAGGGATTCAAAAACCGTAAACTCCAAATAAGGGCCATTTCAAGCTCCAATCACTTCCTAAGCCTTTGATTCAACCCTAGGACCTTTCTTTGTGAAGCATGAGTCCTTGGAACACCCAAATGCACCATTCCCATGAGTTTACGGCCGTAAACTCATGGGGGATATGGTCATGAAACCGTAAACACCCCCTAAGGCCACCGCTTGAAGAGTAAACTCCATGATGAGGCCATACACTCCTTAGATGCAATCCGTATCTCCCCTAACACTTGAAATAAAGTGTTTTCACGCATTAGAGTGTATTTAGTTACTTAATAAGTGATTAACTAACTAATTATAAACAATTATGTATCGCTTCATGTTACATAGGATCCTCGTGTGTGTTCAAGTCCTCAATTGACACCTAGCATCCTACCCGGCACGTCCATTCTTTCCACTCACAGCAGCTGAGTTCATACCCCTACACCTTTTCTGAGTTTTCATGTTTTCAGGGGGAATACAAGCAAATCATAAAGGATTTTGTAATTTAAAAAGTGATGTAATTATAACGATTTTCTATCAAACTTTTAGATACCTTTATCCCTTATGTAATATGCGGAGCATAAGGGACGCTTTCTAAATATAATTACATAGTTTTCAACATAACGTGGGAACTTATCAAACGTTTCAAATATTATGGGAATAATTTTGGGATTTTCATTACTTGTCTTACATATTCGAATTTCATGCAAAGTCAATATATAAACTATGTCTGATTTAGTTTATCAATTTCTAATCTAGAGTATCATGCTAAATAATTACCTTGTGTTTAATTATTTATACTCTACTTTGTTCCAAACGATTTCGAAACTCGATAACAGCTAAATATACCGTGAATTAGTTAATACTAGCTTGTGAGACTTATCTTCATTATGCCCTTCGGGGTACCAATAAGTCCTCTCCGGTAGTATAACCAGAGTCTCTTGGAGGGAGAGCGTGAAATTTGTGGATAGATCTATTCGGGACTGACAATCCCACACCTAAACTGCTAGCTACAGTTAGGCGGGCACGCCAGGGGTGACAAATTTTGGAAATCGTACGACGACTGAAGAACGTCAAGGAGGTCACGAGTCAAATTAGTATGGTTATACGACTCACAATACGTATAAACTATCTTTGTTAACGGATTTACTTCTTTCTTTCTTCTATAGTTTTGTTTATGTAATAAAACTACCTACTTACTTACTGGGTGGTATTTCAGGGACACAACTTATGGTATTATCTTAAGTAGTAAAACTACTATACTTACTGGTGGTAACCAGAGTTTTCTTATCATATAGAAATCGACAAACATGTTAGAAAATATGGGATTTTCTTGGAAAACATGCATATGTATTTCATCACTCAGTAATAATGATTTTCGATATTTACTGCATTCTTTATCAATGGAACCGAAGTATTTTCACAAGATTTAGTAACCGTTTTTTCTTTATCATGGTTTAACCACCCAAAAACCCCAAGAACATGGGTTTACGGTTTGCGAACATCCCAAAACCGTAAGCATCCTAAAAAGGGGTTTTGATGCCCAAAAACCCTTCCAATGCTTGGCTAATGACCTAGAAACTTGCATGAATGATATTAGAAACCCAAAACATGGAATGAGAGGAGTAAACATGAGTTTACGGTTGGGGAATATTCCAAAATCGTAAACACATTTTTAGGGTGTTAAAATGCCCTTAAACACCTTCTATGACTTGAATGAGTGGCTAGAACCTTGTAGGCTTACCCTAGAAACACCAAACCATGAAAGAAAGTGACAAACATGAGTTTACGGCCGTAAACTCCCCAAGGAGGGATTCAAAAACCGTAAACTCCAAATAAGGGCCATTTCAAGCTCCAATCACTTCCTAAGCCTTTGATTCAAACCTGGGACCTTTCTTTGTGAAGCATGAGACCTTGGAACACCCAAATGCACCATTCCCATGAGTTTACGGCCGTAAACTCATGGGGAATATGGTCATGAAACCGTAAACACCCCCTAAGGCCACCGCTTGAAGAGTAAACTCCATGATGAGGCCATACACTCCTTAGATGCAATCCGTATCTCCCCTAACACTTGAAATAAAGTGTTTTCACGCATTAGAGTGTATTTAGTTACTTAATAAGTGATTAACTAACTAATTATAAACAATTATGTATCGCTTCATGTTACATAGGATCCTCTTCTGTGTTCAAGTCCTCAATTGACACCTAGCATCCTACCCGGCACGTCCATTCTTTCCACTCACAGCAGCTGAGTTCATACCCCTACACCTTTTCCGAGTTTTCATGTTTTCAGGGGGAATACAAGCAAATCATAAAGGATTTCGTAATTTAAAAACTGATGTAATTATAACGATTTTCTATCAAACTTTTAGATACCTTTATCCCTTATGTAATATGCGGAGCATAAGGGACGCTTTCTAAATATAATTACATAGTTTTCAACATAGCGTGGGAACTTATCAAACCTTTCAAATATTATGGGAATAATTTGGGATTTTCATTACTTGTCTTACATATTCGAATTTCATGCAAAGTCAATATATAAACTATGTCTGATTTAGTTTATCAATTTCTAATCTAGAGTAACATGCTAAATAATTACCTTGTGTTTAATTATTTATACTCTACTTTGTTCCAAACGATTTCGAAACTCGATAACAGCTAAATATACCGTGAATTAGTTAATACTAGCTTGTGAGACTTATCTTCGTTATGCCCTTCGGGGTACCAATAAATCCTCTCCGGTAGTATAACCAGAGTCTCTTGGAGGGAGAGCGTGAAATTTGTGGATAGATCTATTCGGGACTGACAATCCCACACCTAAACTGCTAGCTACAGTTAGGCGGGCACGCCAGGGGTGACAAATTTTGGAAATCGTACGACGACTGAAGAAGGTCAAGGAGGTCACGAGTCAAATTAGTATGGTTATACGACTCACAATACGTATAAACTAGCTTTGTTAACGGATTTATTTCTTTCTTTCTTCTATAGTTTTGTTTATGTAATAAAACTACCTACTTACTTACTGGGTGGTATTTCAGGGACACAACTTATGGTATTATCTTAAGTAGTAAAACTACTATACTTACTGGTGGTAACCAGAGTTTTCTTATCATATAGAAATCGACAAACATGTTAGAAAATATGGGATTTTCTTGGAAAACATGCATATGTATTTCATCACTCAGTAATAATGATTTTCGATATTTACTGCATTCTTTATCAATGGAACCGAAGTATTTTCACAAGATTTAGTAACCGTTTTTTCTTTATCATGGTTTAACCACCCAAAAACCCCAAGAACATGGGTTTACGGTTTGCGAACATCCCAAAACCGTAAGCATCCTAAAAAGGGGTTTTGATGCCCAAAATCCCTTCCAATGCTTGGCTAATGACCTAGAAACTTGCATGAATGATATTAGAACCCCAAAACATGGAATGAGAGGAGTAAACATGAGTTTACGGTTAGGGAATATTCCAAAATCGTAAACACATTTTTAGGGTGTTAAAATGCCCTTAAACACCTTCTATGACTTGAATGAGTGGCTAGAACCTTGTAGGCTTACCCTAGAAACACCAAACCATGAAAGAAAGTGACAAACATGAGTTTACGGCCGTAAACTCCCCAAGGAGGGATTCAAAAACCGTAAACTCCAAATAAGGGCCATTTCAAGCTCCAATCACTTCCTAAGCCTTTGATTCAACCCTAGGACCTTTCTTTGTGAAGCATGAGTCCTTGGAACACCCAAATGCACCATTCCCATGAGTTTACGGCCGTAAACTCATGGGGGATATGGTCATGAAACCGTAAACACCCCCTAAGGCCACCGCTTGAAGAGTAAACTCCATGATGAGGCCATACACTCCTTAGATGCAATCCGTATCTCCCCTAACACTTGAAATAAAGTGTTTTCACGCATTAGAGTGTATTTAGTTACTTAATAAGTGATTAACTAACTAATTATAAACAATTATGTATCGCTTCATGTTACATAGGATCCTCGTGTGTGTTCAAGTCCTCAATTGACACCTAGCATCCTACCCGGCACGTCCATTCTTTCCACTCACAGCAGCTGAGTTCATACCCCTACACCTTTTCTGAGTTTTCATGTTTTCAGGGGGAATACAAGCAAATCATAAAGGATTTTGTAATTTAAAAAGTGATGTAATTATAACGATTTTCTATCAAACTTTTAGATACCTTTATCCCTTATGTAATATGCGGAGCATAAGGGACGCTTTCTAAATATAATTACATAGTTTTCAACATAACGTGGGAACTTATCAAACGTTTCAAATATTATGGGAATAATTTTGGGATTTTCATTACTTGTCTTACATATTCGAATTTCATGCAAAGTCAATATATAAACTATGTCTGATTTAGTTTATCAATTTCTAATCTAGAGTATCATGCTAAATAATTACCTTGTGTTTAATTATTTATACTCTACTTTGTTCCAAACGATTTCGAAACTCGATAACAGCTAAATATACCGTGAATTAGTTAATACTAGCTTGTGAGACTTATCTTCATTATGCCCTTCGGGGTACCAATAAGTCCTCTCCGGTAGTATAACCAGAGTCTCTTGGAGGGAGAGCGTGAAATTTGTGGATAGATCTATTCGGGACTGACAATCCCACACCTAAACTGCTAGCTACAGTTAGGCGGGCACGCCAGGGGTGACAAATTTTGGAAATCGTACGACGACTGAAGAACGTCAAGGAGGTCACGAGTCAAATTAGTATGGTTATACGACTCACAATACGTATAAACTATCTTTGTTAACGGATTTACTTCTTTCTTTCTTCTATAGTTTTGTTTATGTAATAAAACTACCTACTTACTTACTGGGTGGTATTTCAGGGACACAACTTATGGTATTATCTTAAGTAGTAAAACTACTATACTTACTGGTGGTAACCAGAGTTTTCTTATCATATAGAAATCGACAAACATGTTAGAAAATATGGGATTTTCTTGGAAAACATGCATATGTATTTCATCACTCAGTAATAATGATTTTCGATATTTACTGCATTCTTTATCAATGGAACCGAAGTATTTTCACAAGATTTAGTAACCGTTTTTTCTTTATCATGGTTTAACCACCCAAAAACCCCAAGAACATGGGTTTACGGTTTGCGAACATCCCAAAACCGTAAGCATCCTAAAAAGGGGTTTTGATGCCCAAAAACCCTTCCAATGCTTGGCTAATGACCTAGAAACTTGCATGAATGATATTAGAAACCCAAAACATGGAATGAGAGGAGTAAACATGAGTTTACGGTTGGGGAATATTCCAAAATCGTAAACACATTTTTAGGGTGTTAAAATGCCCTTAAACACCTTCTATGACTTGAATGAGTGGCTAGAACCTTGTAGGCTTACCCTAGAAACACCAAACCATGAAAGAAAGTGACAAACATGAGTTTACGGCCGTAAACTCCCCAAGGAGGGATTCAAAAACCGTAAACTCCAAATAAGGGCCATTTCAAGCTCCAATCACTTCCTAAGCCTTTGATTCAAACCTGGGACCTTTCTTTGTGAAGCATGAGACCTTGGAACACCCAAATGCACCATTCCCATGAGTTTACGGCCGTAAACTCATGGGGAATATGGTCATGAAACCGTAAACACCCCCTAAGGCCACCGCTTGAAGAGTAAACTCCATGATGAGGCCATACACTCCTTAGATGCAATCCGTATCTCCCCTAACACTTGAAATAAAGTGTTTTCACGCATTAGAGTGTATTTAGTTACTTAATAAGTGATTAACTAACTAATTATAAACAATTATGTATCGCTTCATGTTACATAGGATCCTCGTGTGTGTTCAAGTCCTCAATTGACACCTAGCATCCTACCCGGCACGTCCATTCTTTCCACTCACAGCAGCTGAGTTCATACCCCTACACCTTTTCCGAGTTTTCATGTTTTCAGGGGGAATACAAGCAAATCATAAATGATTTCGTAATTTAAAAACTGATGTAATTATAACGATTTTCTATCAAACTTTTAGATACCTTTATCCCTTATGTAATATGCGGAGCATAAGGGACGCTTTCTAAATATAATTACATAGTTTTCAACATAGCGTGGGAACTTATCAAACCTTTCAAATATTATGGGAATAATTTGGGATTTTCATTACTTGTCTTACATATTCGAATTTCATGCAAAGTCAATATATAAACTATGTCTGATTTAGTTTATCAATTTCTAATCTAGAGTGTCATGCTAAATAATTACCTTGTGTTTAACTATTTATACTCTACTTTGTTCCAAACGATTTCGAAACTCGATAACAGCTAAATATACCGTGAATTAGTTAATACTAGCTTGTGAGACTTATCTTCGTTATGCCCTTCGGGGTACCAATAAATCCTCTCCGGTAGTATAACCAGAGTCTCTTGGAGGGAGAGCGTGAAATTTGTGGATAGATCTATTCGGGACTGACAATCCCACACCTAAACTGCTAGCTATAGTTAGGCGGGCACGCCAGGGGTGACAAATTTTGGAAATCGTACGACGACTGAAGAAGGTCAAGGAGGTCACGAGTCAAATTAGTATGGTTATACGACTCACAATACGTATAAACTAGCTTTGTTAACGGATTTATTTCTTTCTTTCTTCTGTAGTTTTGTTTATGTAATAAAACTACCTACTTACTTACTGGGTGGTATTTCAGGGACACAACTTATGGTATTATCTTAAGTAGTAAAACTACTATACTTACTGGTGGTAACCAGAGTTTTCTTATCATATAGAAATCGACAAACATGTTAGAAAATATGGGATTTTCTTGGAAAACATGCATATGTATTTCATCACTCAGTAATAATGATTTTCGATATTTACTGCATTCTTTATCAATGGAACCGAAGTATTTTCACAAGATTTAGTAACCGTTTTTTCTTTATCATGGTTTAACCACCCAAAAACCCCAAGAACATGGGTTTACGGTTTGCGAACATCCCAAAACCGTAAGCATCCTAAAAAGGGGTTTTGATGCCCAAAAACCCTTCCAATGCTTGGCTAATGACCTAGAAACTTGCATGAATGATATTAGAACCCCAAAACATGGAATGAGAGGAGTAAACATGAGTTTACGGTTAGGGAATATTCCAAAATCGTAAACACATTTTTAGGGTGTTAAAATGCCCTTAAACACCTTCTATGACTTGAATGAGTGGCTAGAACCTTGTAGGCTTACCCTAGAAACACCAAACCATGAAAGAAAGTGACAAACATGAGTTTACGGCCGTAAACTCCCCAAGGAGGGATTCAAAAACCGTAAACTCCAAATAAGGGCCATTTCAAGCTCCAATCACTTCCTAAGCCTTTGATTCAACCCTAGGACCTTTCTTTGTGAAGCATGAGTCCTTGGAACACCCAAATGCACCATTCCCATGAGTTTACGGCCGTAAACTCATGGGGGATATGGTCATGAAACCGTAAACACCCCTAAGGCCACCACTTGAAGAGTAAACTCCATGATGAGGCCATACACTCCTTAGATGCAATCCGTATCTCCCCTAACACTTGAAATAAAGTGTTTTCACGCATTAGAGTGTATTTAGTTACTTAATAAGTGATTAAATAACTAATTATAAACAATTATGTATCGCTTCATGTTACATAGGATCCTCGTGTGTGTTCAAGTCCTCAATTGACACCTAGCATCCTACCCGACACGTCCATTCTTTCCACTCACAGCAGCTGAGTTCATACCCCTACACCTTTTCTGAGTCTTCATGTTTTCAGGGGGAATACAAGCAAATCATAAAGGATTTTGTAATTTAAAAACTGATGTAATTATAACGATTTTCTATCAAACTTTTAGATACCTTTATCCCTTATGTAATATGCGGAGCATAAGGGACGCCTTCTAAATATAATTACATAGTTTTCAACATAGCGTGGGAACTTATCAAACCTTTCAAATATTATGGGAATAATTTGGGATTTTCATTACTTGTCTTACATATTTGAATTTCATGCAAAGTCAATATATAAACTATGTCTGATTTAGTTTATCAATTTCTAATCTAGAGTATCATGCTAAATAATTACCTTGTGTTTAATTATTTATACTCTACTTTGTTCCAAACGATTTCGAAACTCGATAACAGCTAAATATACCGTGAATTAGTTAATACTAGCTTGTGAGACTTATCTTCGTTATGCCCTTCGGGGTACCAATAAATCCGCTCCGGTAGTATAACCAGAGTCTCTTGGAGGGAGAGCGTGAAATTTGTGGATAGATCTATTCGGGACTGACAATCCCACACCTAAACTGCTAGCTACAGTTAGGCGGGCACGCCAGGGGTGACAAATTTTGGAAATCGTACGACGACTGAAGAACGTCAAGGAGGTCATGAGTCAAATTAGTATGGTTATACGACTCACAATACGTATAAACTAGCTTTGTTAACGGATTTACTTCTTTCTTTCTTCTATAGTTTTGTTTATGTAATAAAACTACCTACTTACTTACTGGGTGGTATTTCAGGGACACAACTTATGGTATTATCTTAAGTAGTAAAACTACTACACTTACTGGTGGTAACCAGAGTTTTCTTATCATATAGAAATCGACAAACATGTTAGAAAATATGGGATTTTCTTGGAAAACATGCATATGTATTTCATCACTCAGTAATAATGATTTTCGATATTTACTGCATTCTTTATCAATGGAACCGAAGTATTTTCACAAGATTTAGTAACCGTTTTTTCTTTATCATGGTTTAACCACCCAAAAACCCCAAGAACATGGGTTTACGGTTTGCGAACATCCCAAAACCGTAAGCATCCTAAAAAGGGGTTTTGATGCCCAAAAACCCTTCCAATGCTTGGCTAATGACCTAGAAACTTGCATGAATGATATTAGAACCCCAAAACATGGAATGAGAGGAGTAAACATGAGTTTACGGTTGGGGAATATTCCAAAATCGTAAACACATTTTTAGGGTGTTAAAATGCCCTTAAACACCTTCTATGACTTGAATGAGTGGCTAGAACCTTGTAGGCTTACCCTAGAAACACCAAACCATGAAAGAAAGTGACAAACATGAGTTTACGGCCGTAAACTCCCCAAGGAGGGATTCAAAAACCGTAAACTCCAAATAAGGGCCATTTCAAGCTCCAATCACTTCCTAAGCCTTTGATTCAACCCTGGGACCTTTCTTTGTGAAGCATGAGACCTTGGAACACCCAAATGCACCATTCCCATGAGTTTACGGCCGTAAACTCATGGGGAATATGGTCATGAAACCGTAAACACCCCCTAAGGCCACCGCTTGAAGAGTAAACTCCATGATGAGGCCATACACTCCTTAGATGCAATCCGTATCTCCCCTAACACTTGAAATAAAGTGTTTTCACGCATTAGAGTGTATTTAGTTACTTAATAAGTGATTAACTAACTAATTATAAACAATTATGTATCGCTTCATGTTACATAGGATCCTCGTGTGTGTTCAAGTCCTCAATTGACACCTAGCATCCTACCCGGCACGTCCATTCTTTCCACTCACAGCAGCTGAGTTCATACCCCTACACCTTTTCCGAGTTTTCATGTTTTCAGGGGGAATACAAGCAAATCATAAAGGATTTCGTAATTTAAAAACTGATGTAATTATAACGATTTTCTATCAAACTTTTAGATACCTTTATCCCTTATGTAATATGCGGAGCATAAGGGACGCTTTCAAAATATAATTACATAGTTTTCAACATAGTGTGGGAACTTATCAAACCTTTCAAATATTATGGGAATAATTTGGGATTTTCATTACTTGTCTTACATATTCGAATTTCATGCAAAGTCAATATATAAACTATGTCTGATTTAGTTTATCAATTTCTAATCTAGAGTGTCATGCTAAATAATTACCTTGTGTTTAACTATTTATACTCTACTTTGTTCCAAACGATTTCGAAACTCGATAACAGCTAAATATACCATGAATTAGTTAATACTAGCTTGTGAGACTTATCTTCGTTATGCCCTTCGGGGTACCAATAAATACTCTCCGGTAGTATAACCAGAGTCTCTTGGAGGGAGAGCGTGAAATTTGTGGATAGATCTATTCGGGACTGACAATCCCACACCTAAACTGCTAGCTACAGTTAGGCGGGCACGCCAGGGGTGACAAATTTTGGAAATCGTACGACGACTGAAGAACGTCAAGGAGGTCATGAGTCAAATTAGTATGGTTATACGACTCACAATACGTATAAACTAGCTTTGTTAACGGATTTACTTCTTTCTTTCTTCTATAGTTTTGTTTATGTAATAAAACTACCTACTTACTTACTGGGTGGTATTTCAGGGACACAACTTATGGTATTATCTTAAGTAGTAAAACTACTATACTTACTGGTGGTAACCAGAGTTTTCTTATCATATAGAAATCGACAAACATGTTAGAAAATATGGGATTTTCATGGAAAACATGCATATGTATTTCATCACTCAGTAATAATGATTTTCGATATTTACTGCATTCTTTATCAATGGAACCGAAGTATTTTCACAAGATTTAATAACCGTTTTTTCTTTATCATGGTTTAACCACCCAAAAACCCCAAGAACATGGGTTTACGGTTTGCGAACATCCCAAAACCGTAAGCATCCTAAAAAGGGGTTTTGATGCCCAAAAACCCTTCCAATGCTTGGCTAATGACCTAGAAACTTGCATGAATGATATTAGAACCCCAAAACATGGAATGAGAGGAGTAAACATGAGTTTACGGTTGGGGAATATTCCAAAATCGTAAACACATTTTTAGGGTGTTAAAATGCCCTTAAACACCTTCTATGACTTGAATGAGTGGCTAGAACCTTGTAGGCTTACCCTAGAAACACCAAACCATGAAAGAAAGTGACAAACATGAGTTTACGGCCGTAAACTCCCCAAGGAGGGATTCAAAAACCGTAAACTCCAAATAAGGGCCATTTCAAGCTCCAATCACTTCCTAAGCCTTTGATTCAACCCTAGGACCTTTCTTTGTGAAGCATGAGACCTTGGAACACCCAAATGCACCATTCCCATGAGTTTACGTCCATAAACTCATGGGGGATATGGTCATGAAACCGTAAACACCCCCTAAGGCCACCGCTTGAAGAGTAAACTCCATGATGAGGCCATACACTCCTTAGATGCAATCCGTATCTCCCCTAACACTTGAAATAAAGTGTTTTCACGCATTAGAGTGTATTTAGTTACTTAATAAGTGATTAACTAACTAATTATAAACAATTATGTATCGCTTCATGTTACATAGGATCCTTGTGTGTGTTCAAGTCCTCAATTGACACCTAGCATCCTACCCGGCACGTCCATTCTTTCCACTCACAGCAGCTGAGTTCATACCCCTACACCTTTTCCGAGTTTTCATGTTTTCAGGGGGAATACAAGCAAATCATAAAGGATTTCGTAATTTAAAAACTGATGTAATTATAACGATTTTCTATCAAACTTTTAAATACCTTTATCCCTTATGTAATATGCGGAGCATAAGGGACGCTTTCAAAATATAATTACATAGTTTTCAACATAGCGTGGGAACTTATCAAACCTTTCAAATATTATGGGAATAATTTGGGATTTTCATTACTTGTCTTACATATTCGAATTTCATGCAAAGTCAATATATAAACTATGTCTGATTTAGTTTATCAATTTCTAATCTAGAGTATCATGCTAAATAATTACCTTGTGTTTAATTATTTATACTCTACTTTGTTCCAAACGATTTCGAAACTCGATAACAGCTAAATATACCGTGAATTAGTTAATACTAGCTTGTGAGACTTATCTTCGTTACGCCCTTCGGGGTACCAATAAATCCTCTCCGGTAGTATAACCAGAGTCTCTTGGAGGGAGAGCGTGAAATTTGTGGATAGATCTATTCGGGACTGACAATCCCACACTTAAACTGCTAGCTACAGTTAGGCGGGCATGCCAGGGGTGACAAATTTTGGAAATCGTACGACGACTGAAGAACGTCAAGGAGGTCACGAGTCAAATTAGTATGGTTATACGACTCACAATACGTATAAACTAGCTTTGTTAACGGATTTATTTCTTTCTTTCTTCTATAGTTTTGTTTATGTAATAAAACTAGCTACTTACTTACTGGGTGGTATTTCAGGGACACAACTTATGGTATTATCTTAAGTAGTAAAACTACTATACTTACTGGTGGTAACCAGAGTTTTCTTATCATATAGAAATCGACATACATGTTAGAAAATATGGGATTTTCATGGAAAACATGCATATGTATTTCATCACTCAGTAATAATGATTTTCGATATTTACTGCATTCTTTATCAATGGAACCGAAGTATTTTCACAAGATTTAATAACCGTTTTTTCTTTATCATGGTTTAACCACCCAAAAACCCCAAGAACATGGGTTTACGGTTTGCGAACATCCCAAAACCGTAAGCATCCTAAAAAGGGGTTTTGATGCCCAAAAACCCTTCCAATGCTTGGCTAATGACCTAGAAACTTGCATGAATGATATTAGAACCCCAAAACATGGAATGAGAGGAGTAAACATGAGTTTACGGTTGGGGAATATTCCAAAATCGTAAACACATTTTTAGGGTGTTAAAATGCCCTTAAAAACCTTCTATGACTTGAATGAGTGGCTAGAACCTTGTAGGCTTACCCTAGAAACACCAAACCATGAAAGAAAGTGACAAACATGAGTTTACGGCCGTAAACTCCCCAAGGAGGGATTCAAAAACCGTAAACTCCAAATAAGGGCCATTTCAAGCTCCAATCACTTCCTAAGCCTTTGATTCAACCCTAGGACCTTTCTTTGTGAAGCATGAGTCCTTGGAACACCCAAATGCACCATTCCCATGAGTTTACGGCCGTAAACTCATGGGGGATATGGTCATGAAACCGTAAACACCCCCTAAGGCCACCGCTTGAAGAGTAAACTCCATGATGAGGCCATACACTCCTTAGATGCAATCCGTATCTCCCCTAACACTTGAAATAAAGTGTTTTCACGCATTAGAGTGTATTTAGTTACTTAATAAGTGATTAACTAACTAATTATAAACAATTATGTATCGCTTCATGTTACATAGGATCCTCGTGTGTGTTCAAGTCCTCAATTGACACCTAGCATCCTACCCGGCACGTCCATTCTTTCCACTCACAGCAGCTGAGTTCATACCCCTACACCTTTTCCGAGTTTTCATGTTTTCAGGGGGAATACAAGCAAATCATAAAGGATTTCGTAATTTAAAAACTGATGTAATTATAACGATTTTCTATCAAACTTTTAAATACCTTTATCCCTTATGTAATATGCGGAGCATAAGGGACGCTTTCTAAATATAATTACATAGTTTTCAACATAACGTGGGAACTTATCAAACCTTTCAAATATTATGGGAATAATTTGGGATTTTCATTACTTGTCTTACATATTCGAATTTCATGCAAAGTCAATATATAAACTATGTCTGATTTAGTTTATCAATTTCTAATCTAGAGTATCATGCTAAATAATTACCTTGTGTTTAATTATTTATACTCTACTTTGTTCCAAACGATTTCGAAACTCGATAACAGCTAAATATACCATGAATTAGTTAATACTATCTTGTGAGACTTATCTTCGTTATGCCCTTCGGGGTACCAATAAATCCTCTCCGGTAGTATAACCAGAGTCTCTTGGAGGGAGAGCGTGAAATTTGTGGATAGATCTATTCGGGACTGACAATCCCACACCTAAACTGCTAGCTACAGTTAGGCGGGCACGCCAGGGGTGACAAATTTTGGAAATCGTACGACGACTGAAGAACGTCAAGGAGGTCACGAGTCAAATTAGTATGGTTATACGACTCACAATACGTATAAACTAGCTTTGTTAACGGATTTACTTCTTTCTTTCTTCTATAGTTTTGTTTATGTAATAAAACTACCTACTTACTTACTGGGTGGTATTTCAGGGACACAACTTATGGTATTATCTTAAGTAGTAAAACTACTATACTTACTGGTGGTAACCAGAGTTTTCTTATCATATAGAAATCGACAAACATGTTAGAAAATATGGGATTTTCTTGGAAAACATGCATATGTATTTCATCACTCAGTAATAATGATTTTCGATATTTACTGCATTCTTTATCAATGGAACCGAAGTATTTTCACAAGATTTAGTAACCGTTTTTTCTTTATCATGGTTTAACCACCCAAAAACCCCAAGAACATGGGTTTACGGTTTGCGAACATCCCAAAACCGTAAGCATCCTAAAAAGGGGTTTTGATGCCCAAAAACCCTTCCAATGCTTGGCTAATGACCTAGAAACTTGCATGAATGATATTAGAACCCCAAAACATGGAATGAGAGGAGTAAACATGAGTTTACGGTTGGGGAATATTCCAAAATCGTAAACACATTTTTAGGGTGTTAAAATGCCCTTAAACACCTTCTATGACTTGAATGAGTGGCTAGAACCTTGTAGGCTTACCCTAGAAACACCAAACCATGAAAGAAAGTGACAAACATGAGTTTACGGCCGTAAACTCCCCAAGGAGGGATTCAAAAACCGTAAACTCCAAATAAGGGCCATTTCAAGCTCCAATCACTTCCTAAGCCTTTGATTCAACCCTAGGACCTTTCTTTGTGAAGCATGAGACCTTGGAACACCCAAATGCACCATTCCCATGAGTTTACGTCCGTAAACTCATGGGGGATATGGTCATGAAACCGTAAACACCCCCTAAGGCCACCGCTTGAAGAGTAAACTCCATGATGAGGCCATACACTCCTTAGATGCAATCCGTATCTCCCCTAACACTTGAAATAAAGTGTTTTCACGCATTAGAGTGTATTTAGTTACTTAATAAGTGATTAACTAACTAATTATAAACAATTATGTATCGCTTCATGTTACACAGGATCCTTGTGTGTGTTCAAGTCCTCAATTGACACCTAGCATCCTACCCGGCACGTCCATTCTTTCCACTCACAGCAGCTGAGTTCATACCCCTACACCTTTTCCGAGTTTTCATGTTTTCAGGGGGAATACAAGCAAATCATAAAGGATTTCGTAATTTAAAAACTGATGTAATTATAACGATTTTCTATCAAACTTTTAAATACCTTTATCCCTTATGTAATATGCGGAGCATAAGGGACGCTTTCAAAATATAATTACATAGTTTTCAACATAGCGTGGGAACTTATCAAACCTTTCAAATATTATGGGAATAATTTGGGATTTTCATTACTTGTCTTACATATTCGAATTTCATGCAAAGTCAATATATAAACTATGTCTGATTTAGTTTATCAATTTCTAATCTAGAGTATCATGCTAAATAATTACCTTGTGTTTAATTATTTATACTCTACTTTGTTCCAAACGATTTCGAAACTCGATAACAGCTAAATATACCATGAATTAGTTAATACTATCTTGTGAGACTTATCTTCGTTATGCCCTTCGGGGTACCAATAAATCCTCTCCGGTAGTATAACCAGAGTCTCTTGGAGGGAGAGCGTGAAATTTGTGGATAGATCTATTCGGGACTGACAATCCCACACCTAAACTGCTAGCTACAGTTAGGCGGGCACGCCAGGGGTGACAAATTTTGGAAATCGTACGACGACTGAAGAACGTCAAGGAGGTCACGAGTCAAATTAGTATGGTTATACGACTCACAATACGTATAAACTAGCTTTGTTAACGGATTTACTTCTTTCTTTCTTCTATAGTTTTGTTTATGTAATAAAACTACCTACTTACTTACTGGGTGGTATTTCAGGGACACAACTTATGGTATTATCTTAAGTAGTAAAACTACTATACTTACTGGTGGTAACCAGAGTTTTCTTATCATATAGAAATCGACAAACATGTTAGAAAATATGGGATTTTCTTGGAAAACATGCATATGTATTTCATCACTCAGTAATAATGATTTTCGATATTTACTGCATTCTTTATCAATGGAACCGAAGTATTTTCACAAGATTTAGTAACCGTTTTTTCTTTATCATGGTTTAACCACCCAAAAACCCCAAGAACATGGGTTTACGGTTTGCGAACATCCCAAAACCGTAAGCATCCTAAAAAGGGGTTTTGATGCCCAAAAACCCTTCCAATGCTTGGCTAATGACCTAGAAACTTGCATGAATGATATTAGAACCCCAAAACATGGAATGAGAGGAGTAAACATGAGTTTACGGTTGGGGAATATTCCAAAATCGTAAACACATTTTTAGGGTGTTAAAATGCCCTTAAACACCTTCTATGACTTGAATGAGTGGCTAGAACCTTGTAGGCTTACCCTAGAAACACCAAACCATGAAAGAAAGTGACAAACATGAGTTTACGGCCGTAAACTCCCCAAGGAGGGATTCAAAAACCGTAAACTCCAAATAAGGGCCATTTCAAGCTCCAATCACTTCCTAAGCCTTTGATTCAACCCTAGGACCTTTCTTTGTGAAGCATGAGACCTTGGAACACCCAAATGCACCATTCCCATGAGTTTACGTCCGTAAACTCATGGGGGATATGGTCATGAAACCGTAAACACCCCCTAAGGCCACCGCTTGAAGAGTAAACTCCATGATGAGGCCATACACTCCTTAGATGCAATCCGTATCTCCCCTAACACTTGAAATAAAGTGTTTTCACGCATTAGAGTGTATTTAGTTACTTAATAAGTGATTAACTAACTAATTATAAACAATTATGTATCGCTTCATGTTACACAGGATCCTTGTGTGTGTTCAAGTCCTCAATTGACACCTAGCATCCTACCCGGCACGTCCATTCTTTCCACTCACAGCAGCTGAGTTCATACCCCTACACCTTTTCCGAGTTTTCATGTTTTCAGGGGGAATACAAGCAAATCATAAAGGATTTCGTAATTTAAAAACTGATGTAATTATAACGATTTTCTATCAAACTTTTAAATACCTTTATCCCTTATGTAATATGCGGAGCATAAGGGACGCTTTCAAAATATAATTACATAGTTTTCAACATAGCGTGGGAACTTATCAAACCTTTCAAATATTATGGGAATAATTTGGGATTTTCATTACTTGTCTTACATATTCGAATTTCATGCAAAGTCAATATATAAACTATGTCTGATTTAGTTTATCAATTTCTAATCTAGAGTATCATGCTAAATAATTACCTTGTGTTTAATTATTTATACTCTACTTTGTTCCAAACGATTTCGAAACTCGATAACAGCTAAATATACCGTGAATTAGTTAATACTAGCTTGTGAGACTTATCTTCGTTACGCCCTTCGGGGTACCAATAAATCCTCTCCGGTAGTATAACCAGAGTCTCTTGGAGGGAGAGCGTGAAATTTGTGGATAGATCTATTCGGGACTGACAATCCCACACTTAAACTGCTAGCTACAGTTAGGCGGGCATGCCAGGGGTGACAAATTTTGGAAATCGTACGACGACTGAAGAACGTCAAGGAGGTCACGAGTCAAATTAGTATGGTTATACGACTCACAATACGTATAAACTAGCTTTGTTAACGGATTTATTTCTTTCTTTCTTCTATAGTTTTGTTTATGTAATAAAACTACCTACTTACTTACTGGGTGGTATTTCAGGGACACAACTTATGGTATTATCTTAAGTAGTAAAACTACTATACTTACTGGTGGTAACCAGAGTTTTCTTATCATATAGAAATCGACATACATGTTAGAAAATATGGGATTTTCTTGGAAAACATGCATATGTATTTCATCACTCAGTAATAATGATTTTCGATATTTACTGCATTCTTTATCAATGGAACCGAAGTATTTTCACAAGATTTAATAACCGTTTTTTCTTTATCATGGTTTAACCACCCAAAAACCCCAAGAACATGGGTTTACGGTTTGCGAACATCCCAAAACCGTAAGCATCCTAAAAAGGGGTTTTGATGCCCAAAAACCCTTCCAATGCTTGGCTAATGACCTAGAAACTTGCATGAATGATATTAGAACCCCAAAACATGGAATGAGAGGAGTAAACATGAGTTTACGGTTGGGGAATATTCCAAAATCGTAAACACATTTTTAGGGTGTTAAAATGCCCTTAAACACCTTCTATGACTTGAATGAGTGGCTAGAACCTTGTAGGCTTACCCTAGAAACACCAAACCATGAAAGAAAGTGACAAACATGAGTTTACGGCCGTAAACTCCCCAAGGAGGGATTCAAAAACCGTAAACTCCAAATAAGGGCCATTTCAAGCTCCAATCACTTCCTAAGCCTTTGATTCAACCCTAGGACCTTTCTTTGTGAAGCATGAGACCTTGGAACACCCAAATGCACCATTCCCATGAGTTTACGTCCGTAAACTCATGGGGGATATGGTCATGAAACCGTAAACACCCCCTAAGGCCACCGCTTGAAGAGTAAACTCCATGATGAGGCCATACACTCCTTAGATGCAATCCGTATCTCCCCTAACACTTGAAATAAAGTGTTTTCACGCATTAGAGTGTATTTAGTTACTTAATAAGTGATTAACTAACTAATTATAAACAATTATGTATCGCTTCATGTTACACAGGATCCTTGTGTGTGTTCAAGTCCTCAATTGACACCTAGCATCCTACCCGGCACGTCCATTCTTTCCACTCACAGCAGCTGAGTTCATACCCCTACACCTTTTCCGAGTTTTCATGTTTTCAGGGGGAATACAAGCAAATCATAAAGGATTTCGTAATTTAAAAACTGATGTAATTATAACGATTTTCTATCAAACTTTTAAATACCTTTATCCCTTATGTAATATGCGGAGCATAAGGGACGCTTTCAAAATATAATTACATAGTTTTCAACATAGCGTGGGAACTTATCAAACCTTTCAAATATTATGGGAATAATTTGGGATTTTCATTACTTGTCTTACATATTCGAATTTCATGCAAAGTCAATATATAAACTATGTCTGATTTAGTTTATCAATTTCTAATCTAGAGTATCATGCTAAATAATTACCTTGTGTTTAATTATTTATACTCTACTTTGTTCCAAACGATTTCGAAACTCGATAACAGCTAAATATACCGTGAATTAGTTAATACTAGCTTGTGAGACTTATCTTCGTTACGCCCTTCGGGGTACCAATAAATCCTCTCCGGTAGTATAACCAGAGTCTCTTGGAGGGAGAGCGTGAAATTTGTGGATAGATCTATTCGGGACTGACAATCCCACACTTAAACTGCTAGCTACAGTTAGGCGGGCATGCCAGGGGTGACAAATTTTGGAAATCGTACGACGACTGAAGAACGTCAAGGAGGTCACGAGTCAAATTAGTATGGTTATACGACTCACAATACGTATAAACTAGCTTTGTTAACGGATTTATTTCTTTCTTTCTTCTATAGTTTTGTTTATGTAATAAAACTACCTACTTACTTACTGGGTGGTATTTCAGGGACACAACTTATGGTATTATCTTAAGTAGTAAAACTACTATACTTACTGGTGGTAACCAGAGTTTTCTTATCATATAGAAATCGACATACATGTTAGAAAATATGGGATTTTCTTGGAAAACATGCATATGTATTTCATCACTCAGTAATAATGATTTTCGATATTTACTGCATTCTTTATCAATGGAACCGAAGTATTTTCACAAGATTTAATAACCGTTTTTTCTTTATCATGGTTTAACCACCCAAAAACCCCAAGAACATGGGTTTACGGTTTGCGAACATCCCAAAACCGTAAGCATCCTAAAAAGGGGTTTTGATGCCCAAAAACCCTTCCAATGCTTGGCTAATGACCTAGAAACTTGCATGAATGATATTAGAACCCCAAAACATGGAATGAGAGGAGTAAACATGAGTTTACGGTTGGGGAATATTCCAAAATCGTAAACACATTTTTAGGGTGTTAAAATGCCCTTAAACACCTTCTATGACTTGAATGAGTGGCTAGAACCTTGTAGGCTTACCCTAGAAACACCAAACCATGAAAGAAAGTGACAAACATGAGTTTACGGCCGTAAACTCCCCAAGGAGGGATTCAAAAACCGTAAACTCCAAATAAGGGCCATTTCAAGCTCCAATCACTTCCTAAGCCTTTGATTCAACCCTAGGACCTTTCTTTGTGAAGCATGAGACCTTGGAACACCCAAATGCACCATTCCCATGAGTTTACGTCCGTAAACTCATGGGGGATATGGTCATGAAACCGTAAACACCCCCTAAGGCCACCGCTTGAAGAGTAAACTCCATGATGAGGCCATACACTCCTTAGATGCAATCCGTATCTCCCCTAACACTTGAAATAAAGTGTTTTCACGCATTAGAGTGTATTTAGTTACTTAATAAGTGATTAACTAACTAATTATAAACAATTATGTATCGCTTCATGTTACATAGGATCCTTGTGTGTGTTCAAGTCCTCAATTGACACCTAGCATCCTACCCGGCACGTCCATTCTTTCCACTCACAGCAGCTGAGTTCATACCCCTACACCTTTTCCGAGTTTTCATGTTTTCAGGGGGAATACAAGCAAATCATAAAGGATTTCGTAATTTAAAAACTGATGTAATTATAACGATTTTCTATCAAACTTTTAAATACCTTTATCCCTTATGTAATATGCGGAGCATAAGGGACGCTTTCAAAATATAATTACATAGTTTTCAACATAGCGTGGGAACTTATCAAACCTTTCAAATATTATGGGAATAATTTGGGATTTTCATTACTTGTCTTACATATTCGAATTTCATGCAAAGTCAATATATAAACTATGTCTGATTTAGTTTATCAATTTCTAATCTAGAGTATCATGCTAAATAATTACCTTGTGTTTAATTATTTATACTCTACTTTGTTCCAAACGATTTCGAAACTCGATAACAGCTAAATATACCGTGAATTAGTTAATACTAGCTTGTGAGACTTATCTTCGTTACGTCCTTCGGGGTACCAATAAATCCTCTCCGGAAGTATAACCAGAGTCTCTTGGAGGGAGAGCGTGAAATTTGTGGATAGATCTATTCGGGACTGACAATCCCACACTTAAACTGCTAGCTACAGTTAGGCGGGCATGCCAGGGGTGACAAATTTTGGAAATCGTACGACGACTGAAGAACGTCAAGGAGGTCACGAGTCAAATTAGTATGGTTATACGACTCACAATACGTATAAACTAGCTTTGTTAACGGATTTATTTCTTTCTTTCTTCTATAGTTTTGTTTATGTAATAAAACTACCTACTTACTTACTGGGTGGTATTTCAGGGACACAACTTATGGTATTATCTTAAGTAGTAAAACTACTATACTTACTGGTGGTAACCAGAGTTTTCTTGTCATATAGAAATCGACAAACATGTTAGAAAATATGGGATTTTCTTGGAAAACATGCATATGTATTTCATCACTCAGTAATAATGATTTTCGATATTTACTGCATTCTTTATCAATGGAACCGAAGTATTTTCACAAGATTTAATAACCGTTTTTTCTTTATCATGGTTTAACCACCCAAAAACCCCAAGAACATGGGTTTACGGTTTGCGAACATCCCAAAACCGTAAGCATCCTAAAAAGGGGTTTTGATGCCCAAAAACCCTTCCAATGCTTGGCTAATGACCTAGAAACTTGCATGAATGATATTAGAACCCCAAAACATGGAATGAGAGGAGTAAACATGAGTTTACGGTTGGGGAATATTCCAAAATCGTAAACACATTTTTAGGGTGTTAAAATGCCCTTAAACACCTTCTATGACTTGAATGAGTGGCTAGAACCTTGTAGGCTTACCCTAGAAACACCAAACCATGAAAGAAAGTGACAAACATGAGTTTACGGCCGTAAACTCCCCAAGGAGGGATTCAAAAACCGTAAACTCCAAATAAGGGCCATTTCAAGCTCCAATCACTTCCTAAGCCTTTGATTCAACCCTAGGACCTTTCTTTGTGAAGCATGAGTCCTTGGAACACCCAAATACACCATTCCCATGAGTTTACGGCCGTAAACTCATGGGGGATATGGTCATGAAACCGTAAACACCCCCTAAGGCCACCGCTTGAAGAGTAAACTCCATGATGAGGCCATACACTCCTTAGATGCAATCCGTATCTCCCCTAACACTTGAAATAAAGTGTTTTCACGCATTAGAGTGTATTTAGTTACTTAATAAGTGATTAACTAACTAATTATAAACAATTATGTATCGCTTCATGTTACATAGGATCCTCGTGTGTGTTCAAGTCCTCAATTGACACCTAGCATCCTACCCGGCACGTCCATTCTTTCCACTCACAGCAGCTGAGTTCATACCCCTACACCTTTTCCGAGTTTTCATGTTTTCAGGGGGAATACAAGCAAATCATAAAGGATTTCGTAATTTAAAAACTGATGTAATTATAACGATTTTCTATCAAACTTTTAAATACCTTTATCCCTTATGTAATATGCGGAGCATAAGGGACGCTTTCTAAATATAATTACATAGTTTTCAACATAACGTGGGAACTTATCAAACCTTTCAAATATTATGGGAATAATTTGGGATTTTCATTACTTGTCTTACATATTCGAATTTCATGCAAAGTCAATATATAAACTATGTCTGATTTAGTTTATCAATTTCTAATCTAGAGTATCATGCTAAATAATTACCTTGTGTTTAATTATTTATACTCTACTTTGTTCCAAACGATTTCGAAACTCGATAACAGCTAAATATACCGTGAATTAGTTAATACTAGCTTGTGAGACTTATCTTCGTTACGCCCTTCAGGGTACCAATAAATCCTCTCCGGTAGTATAACCAGAGTCTCTTGGAGGGAGAGCGTGAAATTTGTGGATAGATCTATTCGGGACTGACAATCCCACACCTAAACTGCTAGCTACAGTTAGGCGGGCACGCCAGGGGTGACAAATTTTGGAAATCGTACGACGACTGAAGAACGTCAAGGAGGTCACGAGTCAAATTAGTATGTTTATACGACTCACAATACGTATAAACTAGCTTTGTTAACGGATTTACTTCTTTCTTTCTTCTATAGTTTTGTTTATGTAATAAAACTACCTACTTACTTACTGGGTGGTATTTCAGGGACACAACTTATGGTATTATCTTAAGTAGTAAAACTACTATACTTACTGGTGGTAACCAGAGTTTTCTTATCATATAGAAATCGACAAACATGTTAGAAAATATGGGATTTTCTTGGAAAACATGCATATGTATTTCATCACTCAGTAATAATGATTTTCGATATTTACTGCATTCTTTATCAATGGAACCGAAGTATTTTCACAAGATTTAGTAACCGTTTTTTCTTTATCATGGTTTAACCACCCAAAAACCCCAAGAACATGGGTTTACGGTTTGCGAACATCCCAAAACCGTAAGCATCCTAAAAAGGGGTTTTGATGCCCAAAAACCCTTCCAATGCTTGGCTAATGACCTAGAAACTTGCATGAATGATATTAGAACCCCAAAACATGGAATGAGAGGAGTAAACATGAGTTTACGGTTGGGGAATATTCCAAAATCGTAAACACATTTTTAGGGTGTTAAAATGCCCTTAAACACCTTCTATGACTTGAATGAGTAGCTAGAACCTTGTAGGCTTACCCTAGAAACACCAAACCATGAAAGAAAGTGACAAACATGAGTTTACGGCCGTAAACTCCCCAAGGAGGGATTCAAAAACCGTAAACTCCAAATAAGGGCCATTTCAAGCTCCAATCACTTCCTAAGCCTTTGATTCAACCCTAGGACCTTTCTTTGTGAAGCATGAGACCTTGGAACACCCAAATGCACCATTCCAATGAGTTTACGTCCGTAAACTCATGGGGGATATGGTCATGAAACCGTAAACACCCCCTAAGGCCACCGCTTGAAGAGTAAACTCCATGATGAGGCCATACACTCCTTAGATGCAATCCGTATCTCCCCTAACACTTGAAATAAAGTGTTTTCACGCATTAGAGTGTATTTAGTTACTTAATAAGTGATTAACTAACTAATTATAAACAATTATGTATCGCTTCATGTTACATAGGATCCTTGTGTGTGTTCAAGTCCTCAATTGACACCTAGCATCCTACCCGGCACGTCCATTCTTTCCACTCACAGCAGCTGAGTTCATACCCCTACACCTTTTCCGAGTTTTCATGTTTTCAG
Source organism: Lactuca serriola (assembly GCF_051521515.1). Classification (NCBI taxonomy): domain Eukaryota; kingdom Viridiplantae; phylum Streptophyta; class Magnoliopsida; order Asterales; family Asteraceae; genus Lactuca; species Lactuca serriola. The sequence continues at coordinate 201,619,730 of NC_136410.1, forward strand.
GGGGAATACAAGCAAATCATAAAGGATTTCGTAATTTAAAAACTGATGTAATTATAACGATTTTCTATCAAACTTTTAAATACCTTTATCCCTTATGTAATATGCGGAGCATAAGGGACGCTTTCAAAATATAATTACATAGTTTTCAACATAGCGTGGGAACTTATCAAACCTTTCAAATATTATGGGAATAATTTGGGATTTTCATTACTTGTCTTACATATTCGAATTTCATGCAAAGTCAATATATAAACTATGTCTGATTTAGTTTATCAATTTCTAATCTAGAGTATCATGCTAAATAATTACCTTGTGTTTAATTATTTATACTCTACTTTGTTCCAAACGATTTCGAAACTCGATAACAGCTAAATATACCGTGAATTAGTTAATACTAGCTTGTGAGACTTATCTTCGTTACGCCCTTCAGGGTACCAATAAATCCTCTCCGGTAGTATAACCAGAGTCTCTTGGAGGGAGAGCGTGAAATTTGTGGATAGATCTATTCGGGACTGACAATCCCACACTTAAACTGCTAGCTACAGTTAGGCGGGCATGCCAGGGGTGACAAATTTTGGAAATCGTACGACGACTGAAGAACGTCAAGGAGGTCACGAGTCAAATTAGTATGGTTATACGACTCACAATACGTATAAACTAGCTTTGTTAACGGATTTATTTCTTTCTTTCTTCTATAGTTTTGTTTATGTAATAAAACTACCTACTTACTTACTGGGTGGTATTTCAGGGACACAACTTATGGTATTATCTTAAGTAGTAAAACTACTATACTTACTGGTGGTAACCAGAGTTTTCTTATCATATAGAAATCGACAAACATGTTAGAAAATATGGGATTTTCTTGGAAAACATGCATATGTATTTCATCACTCAGTAATAATGATTTTCGATATTTACTGCATTCTTTATCAATGGAACCGAAGTATTTTCACAAGATTTAATAACCGTTTTTTCTTTATCATGGTTTAACCACCCAAAAACCCCAAGAACATGGGTTTACGGTTTGCGAACATCCCAAAACCGTAAGCATCCTAAAAAGGGGTTTTGATGCCCAAAAACCCTTCCAATGCTTGGCTAATGACCTAGAAACTTGCATGAATGATATTAGAACCCCAAAACATGGAATGAGAGGAGTAAACATGAGTTTACGGTTGGGGAATATTCCAAAATCGTAAACACATTTTTAGGGTGTTAAAATGCCCTTAAACACCTTCTATGACTTGAATGAGTGGCTAGAACCTTGTAGGCTTACCCTAGAAACACCAAACCATGAAAGAAAGTGACAAACATGAGTTTACGGCCGTAAACTCCCCAAGGAGGGATTCAAAAACCGTAAACTCCAAATAAGGGCCATTTCAAGCTCCAATCACTTCCTAAGCCTTTGATTCAACCCTAGGACCTTTCTTTGTGAAGCATGAGTCCTTGGAACACCCAAATACACCATTCCCATGAGTTTACGGCCGTAAACTCATGGGGGATATGGTCATGAAACCGTAAACACCCCCTAAGGCCACCGCTTGAAGAGTAAACTCCATGATGAGGCCATACACTCCTTAGATGCAATCCGTATCTCCCCTAACACTTGAAATAAAGTGTTTTCACGCATTAGAGTGTATTTAGTTACTTAATAAGTGATTAACTAACTAATTATAAACAATTATGTATCGCTTCATGTTACATAGGATCCTCGTGTGTGTTCAAGTCCTCAATTGACACCTAGCATCCTACCCGGCACGTCCATTCTTTCCACTCACAGCAGCTGAGTTCATACCCCTACACCTTTTCCGAGTTTTCATGTTTTCAGGGGGAATACAAGCAAATCATAAAGGATTTCGTAATTTAAAAACTGATGTAATTATAACGATTTTCTATCAAACTTTTAAATACCTTTATCCCTTATGTAATATGCGGAGCATAAGGGACGCTTTCTAAATATAATTACATAGTTTTCAACATAACGTGGGAACTTATCAAACCTTTCAAATATTATGGGAATAATTTGGGATTTTCATTACTTGTCTTACATATTCGAATTTCATGCAAAGTCAATATATAAACTATGTCTGATTTAGTTTATCAATTTCTAATCTAGAGTATCATGCTAAATAATTACCTTGTGTTTAATTATTTATACTCTACTTTGTTCCAAACGATTTCGAAACTCGATAACAGCTAAATATACCGTGAATTAGTTAATACTAGCTTGTGAGACTTATCTTCGTTACGCCCTTCGGGGTACCAATAAATCCTCTCCGGTAGTATAACCAGAGTCTCTTGGAGGGAGAGCGTGAAATTTGTGGATAGATTTATTCGGGACTGACAATCCCACACTTAAACTGCTAGCTACAGTTAGGCGGGCATGCCAGGGGTAACAAATTTTGGAAATCGTACGACGACTGAAGAACGTCAAGGAGGTCACGAGTCAAATTAGTATGGTTATACGACTCACAATACGTATAAACTAGCTTTGTTAACGGATTTATTTCTTTCTTTCTTCTATAGTTTTGTTTATGTAATAAAACTACCTACTTACTTACTGGGTGGTATTTCAGGGACACAACTTATGGTATTATCTTAAGTAGTAAAACTACTATACTTACTGGTGGTAACCAGAGTTTTGTTATCATATAGAAATCGACAAACATGTTAGAAAATATGGGATTTTCTTGGAAAACATGCATATGTATTTCATCACTCAGTAATAATGATTTTCGATATTTACTGCATTCTTTATCAATGGAACCGAAGTATTTTCACAAGATTTAGTAACCGTTTTTTCTTTATCATGGTTTAACCACCCAAAAACCCCAAGAACATGGGTTTACGGTTTGCGAACATCCCAAAACCGTAAGCATCCTAAAAAGGGGTTTTGATGCCCAAAAACCCTTCCAATGCTTGGCTAATGACCTAGAAACTTGCATGAATGATATTAGAACCCCAAAACATGGAATGAGAGGAGTAAACATGAGTTTACGGTTGGGGAATATTCCAAAATCGTAAACACATTTTTAGGGTGTTAAAATGCCCTTAAACACCTTCTATGACTTGAATGAGTGGCTAGAACCTTGTAGGCTTACCCTAGAAACACCAAACCATGAAAGAAAGTGACAAACATGAGTTTACGGCCGTAAACTCCCCAAGGAGGGATTCAAAAACCGTAAACTCCAAATAAGGGCCATTTCAAGCTCCAATCACTTCCTAAGCCTTTGATTCAACCCTAGGACCTTTCTTTGTGAAGCATGAGTCCTTGGAACACCCAAATACACCATTCCCATGAGTTTACGGCCGTAAACTCATGGGGGATATGGTCATGAAACCGTAAACACCCCCTAAGGCCACCGCTTGAAGAGTAAACTCCATGATGAGGCCATACACTCCTTAGATGCAATCCGTATCTCCCCTAACACTTGAAATAAAGTGTTTTCACGCATTAGAGTGTATTTAGTTACTTAATAAGTGATTAACTAACTAATTATAAACAATTATGTATCGCTTCATGTTACATAGGATCCTCGTGTGTGTTCAAGTCCTCAATTGACACCTAGCATCCTACCCGGCACGTCCATTCTTTCCACTCACAGCAGCTGAGTTCATACCCCTACACCTTTTCCGAGTTTTCATGTTTTCAGGGGGAATACAAGCAAATCATAAAGGATTTCGTAATTTAAAAACTGATGTAATTATAACGATTTTCTATCAAACTTTTAAATACCTTTATCCCTTATGTAATATGCGGAGCATAAGGGACGCTTTCTAAATATAATTACATAATTTTCAACATAACGTGGGAACTTATCAAACCTTTCAAATATTATGGGAATAATTTGGGATTTTCATTACTTGTCTTACATATTCGAATTTCATGCAAAGTCAATATATAAACTATGTCTGATTTAGTTTATCAATTTCTAATCTAGAGTATCATGCTAAATAATTACCTTGTGTTTAATTATTTATACTCTACTTTGTTCCAAACGATTTCGAAACTCGATAACAGCTAAATATACCATGAATTAGTTAATACTAGCTTGTGAGACTTATCTTCGTTATGCCCTTCGGGGTACCAATAAATCCTCTCCGATAGTATAACCAGAGTCTCTTGGAGGGAGAGCGTGAAATTTGTGGATAGATCTATTCGGGACTGACAATCCCACACCTAAACTGCTAGCTACAGTTAGGCGGGCACGCCAGGGGTGACAAATTTTGGAAATCGTACGACGACTGAAGAACGTCAAGGAGGTCACGAGTCAAATTAGTATGGTTATACGACTCACAATACGTATAAACTAGCTTTGTTAACGGATTTACTTCTTTCTTTCTTCTATAGTTTTGTTTATGTAATAAAACTACCTACTTACTTACTGGGTGGTATTTCAGGGACACAACTTATGGTATTATCTTAAGTAGTAAAACTACTATACTTACTGGTGGTAACCAGAGTTTTCTTATCATATAGAAATCGACAAACATGTTAGAAAATATGGGATTTTCTTGGAAAACATGCATATGTATTTCATCACTCAGTAATAATGATTTTCGATATTTACTGCATTCTTTATCAATGGAACCGAAGTATTTTCACAAGATTTAGTAACCGTTTTTTCTTTATCATGGTTTAACCACCCAAAAACCCCAAGAACATGGGTTTACGGTTTGCGAACATCCCAAAACCGTAAGCATCCTAAAAAGGGGTTTTGATGCCCAAAAACCCTTCCAATGCTTGGCTAATGACCTAGAAACTTGCATGAATGATATTAGAACCCCAAAACATGGAATGAGAGGAGTAAACATGAGTTTACGGTTGGGGAATATTCCAAAATCGTAAACACATTTTTAGGGTGTTAAAATGCCCTTAAACACCTTCTATGACTTGAATGAGTGCCTAGAACCTTGTAGGCTTACCCTAGAAACACCAAACCATGAAAGAAAGTGACAAACATGAGTTTACGGCCGTAAACTCCCCAAGGAGGGATTCAAAAACCGTAAACTCCAAATAAGGGCCATTTCAAGCTCCAATCACTTCCTAAGCCTTTGATTCAACCCTAGGACCTTTCTTTGTGAAGCATGAGACCTTGGAACACCCAAATGCACCATTCCCATGAGTTTACGTCCGTAAACTCATGGGGGATATGGTCATGAAACCGTAAACACCCCCTAAGGCCACCGCTTGAAGAGTAAACTCCATGATGAGGCCATACACTCCTTAGATGCAATCCGTATCTCCCCTAACACTTGAAATAAAGTGTTTTCACGCATTAGAGTGTATTTAGTTACTTAATAAGTGATTAACTAACTAATTATAAACAATTATGTACCGCTTCATGTTACATAGGATCCTTGTGTGTGTTCAAGTCCTCAATTGACACCTAACATCCTACCCGGCACGTCCATTCTTTCCACTCACAGCAGCTGAGTTCATACCCCTACACCTTTTCCGAGTTTTCATGTTTTCAGGGGGAATACAAGCAAATCATAAAGGATTTCGTAATTTAAAAACTGATGTAATTATAACGATTTTCTATCAAACTTTTAGATACCTTTATCCCTTATGTAATATACGGAGCATAAGGGACGCTTTCAAAATATAATTACATAGTTTTCAACATAGCGTGGGAACTTATCAAACCTTTCAAATATTATGGGAATAATTTGGGATTTTCATTACTTGTCTTACATATTCGAATTTCATGCAAAGTCAATATATAAACTATGTCTGATTTAGTTTATCAATTTCTAATCTAGAGTATCATGCTAAATAATTACCTTGTGTTTAATTATTTATACTCTACTTTGTTCCAAACGATTTCGAAACTCGATAACAGCTAAATATACCGTGAATTAGTTAATACTAGCTTGTGAGACTTATCTTCGTTACGCCCTTCGGGGTACCAATAAATCCTCTCCGGTAGTATAACCAGAGTCTCTTGGAGGGAGAGCGTGAAATTTGTGGATAGATCTATTCGGGACTGACAATCCCACACTTAAACTGCTAGCTACAGTTAGGCGGGCATGCCAGGGGTGACAAATTTTGGAAATCGTACGACGACTGAAGAACGTCAAGGAGGTCACGAGTCAAATTAGTATGGTTATACGACTCACAATACGTATAAACTAGCTTTGTTAACGGATTTATTTCTTTCTTTCTTCTATAGTTTTGTTTATGTAATAAAACTACCTACTTACTTACTGGGTGGTATTTCAGGGACACAACTTATGGTATTATCAAGTAGTAAAACTACTATACTTACTGGTGGTAACCAGAGTTTTCTTATCATATAGAAATCGACAAACATGTTAGAAAATATGGGATTTTCTTGGAAAACATGCATATGTATTTCATCACTCAGTAATAATGATTTTCGATATTTACTGCATTCTTTATCAATGGAACCGAAGTATTTTCACAAGATTTAATAACCGTTTTTTCTTTATCATGGTTTAACCACCCAAAAACCCCAAGAACATGGGTTTACGGTTTGCGAACATCCCAAAACCGTAAGCATCCTAAAAAGGGGTTTTGATGCCCAAAAACCCTTCCAATGCTTGGCTAATGACCTAGAAACTTGCATGAATGATATTAGAACCCCAAAACATGGAATGAGAGGAGTAAACATGAGTTTACGGTTGGGGAATATTCCAAAATCGTAAACACATTTTTAGGGTGTTAAAATGCCCTTAAACACCTTCTATGACATGAATGAGTGGCTAGAACCTTGTAGGCTTACCCTAGAAACACCAAACCATGAAAGAAAATGACAAACATGAGTTTACGGCCGTAAACTCCCCAAGGAGGGATTCAAAAACCGTAAACTCCAAATAAGGGCCATTTCAAGCTCCAATCACTTCCTAAGCCTTTGATTCAACCCTAGGACCTTTCTTTGTGAAGCATGAGTCCTTGGAACACCCAAATGCACCATTCCCATGAGTTTACGGCCGTAAACTCATGGGGGATATGGTCATGAAACCGTAAACACCCCCTAAGGCCACCGCTTGAAGAGTAAACTCCATGATGAGGCCATACACTCCTTAGATGCAATCCGTATCTCCCCTAACACTTGAAATAAAGTGTTTTCACGCATTAGAGTGTATTTAGTTACTTAATAAGTGATTAACTAACTAATTATAAACAATTATGTATCGCTTCATGTTACATAGGATCCTCGTGTGTGTTCAACTCCTCAATTGACACCTAGCATCCTACCCGGCACGTCCATTCTTTCCACTCACAGCAGCTGAGTTCATACCCCTACACCTTTTCCGAGTTTTCATGTTTTCAGGGGGAATACAAGCAAATCATAAAGGATTTCGTAATTTAAAAACTGATGTAATTATAACGATTTTCTATCAAACTTTTAGATACCTTTATCCCTTATGTAATATGCGGAGCATAAGGGACGCTTTCAAAATATAATTACATAGTTTTCAACATAGCGTGGGAACTTATCAAACCTTTCAAATATTATGGGAATAATTTGGGATTTTCATTACTTGTCTTACATATTCGAATTTCATGCAAAGTCAATATATAAACTATGTCTGATTTAGTTTATCAATTTCTAATCTAGAGTATCATGCTAAATAATTACCTTGTGTTTAATTATTTATACTCTACTTTGTTCCAAACGATTTCGAAACTCGATAACAGCTAAATATACCGTGAATTAGTTAATACTAGCTTGTGAGACTTATCTTCGTTACGCCCTTCGGGGTACCAATAAATCCTCTCCGGTAGTATAACCAGAGTCTCTTGGAGGGAGAGCGTGAAATTTGTGGATAGATTTATTCGGGACTGACAATCCCACACTTAAACTGCTAGCTACAGTTAGGCGGGCATGCCAGGGGTAACAAATTTTGGAAATCGTACGACGACTGAAGAACGTCAAGGAGGTCACGAGTCAAATTAGTATGGTTATACGACTCACAATACGTATAAACTAGCTTTGTTAACGGATTTATTTCTTTCTTTCTTCTATAGTTTTGTTTATGTAATAAAACTACCTACTTACTTACTGGGTGGTATTTCAGGGACACAACTTATGGTATTATCTTAAGTAGTAAAACTACTATACTTACTGGTGGTAACCAGAGTTTTCTTATCATATAGAAATCGACAAACATGTTAGAAAATATGGGATTTTCTTGGAAAACATGCATATGTATTTCATCACTCAGTAATAATGATTTTCGATATTTACTGCATTCTTTATCAATGGAACCGAAGTATTTTCACAAGATTTAATAACCGTTTTTTCTTTATCATGGTTTAACCACCCAAAAACCCCAAGAACATGGGTTTACGGTTTGCGAACATCCCAAAACCGTAAGCATCCTAAAAAGGGGTTTTGATGCCCAAAAACCCTTCCAATGCTTGGCTAATGACCTAGAAACTTGCATGAATGATATTAGAACCCCAAAACATGGAATGAGAGGAGTAAACATGAGTTTACGGTTGGGGAATATTCCAAAATCGTAAACACATTTTTAGGGTGTTAAAATGCCCTTAAACACCTTCTATGACTTGAATGAGTGGCTAGAACCTTGTAGGCTTACCCTAGAAACACCAAACCATGAAAGAAAATGACAAACATGAGTTTACGGCCGTAAACTCCCCAAGGAGGGATTCAAAAACCGTAAACTCCAAATAAGGGCCATTTCAAGCTCCAATCACTTCCTAAGCCTTTGATTCAACCCTAGGACCTTTCTTTGTGAAGCATGAGTCCTTGGAACACCCAAATGCACCATTCCCATGAGTTTACGGCCGTAAACTCATGGGGGATATGGTCATGAAACCGTAAACACCCCCTAAGGCCACCGCTTGAAGAGTAAACTCCATGATGAGGCCATACACTCCTTAGATGCAATCCGTATCTCCCCTAACACTTGAAATAAAGTGTTTTCACGCATTAGAGTGTATTTAGTTACTTAATAAGTGATTAACTAACTCATTATAAACAATTATGTATCGCTTCATGTTACATAGGATCCTCGTGTGTGTTCAAGTCCTCAATTGACACCTAGCATCCTACCCGACACGTCCATTCTTTCCACTCACAACAGCTGAGTTCATACCCCTACACGTTTTCCGAGTTTTCATGTTTTCAGGGGGAATACAAGCAAATCATAAAGGATTTCGTAATTTAAAAACTGATGTAATTATAACGATTTTCTATCAAACTTTTAGATACCTTTATCCCTTATGTAATATGCGGAGCATAAGGGACGCTTTCTAAATATAATTACATAGTTTTCAACATAACGTGGGAACTTATCAAACCTTTCAAATATTATGGGAATAATTTGGGATTTTCATTACTTTTCTTACATATTCGAATTTCATGCAAAGTCAATATATAAACTATGTCTGATTTAGTTTATCAATTTCTAATCTAGAGTATCATGCTAAATAATTACCTTGTGTTTAATTATTTATACTCTACTTTGTTCCAAACGATTTCGAAACTCGATAACAGCTAAATATACCGTGAATTAGTTAATACTAGCTTGTGAGACTTATCTTCGTTATGCCCTTCGGGGTACCAATAAATCCTCTCCGGTAGTATAACCAGAGTCTCTTGGAGGGAGAGCGTGAAATTTGTGGATAGATCTATTCAGGACTGACAATCCCACACCTAAACTGCTAGCTACAGTTAGGCGGGCACGCCAGGGGTGACAAATTTTGGAAATCGTACGACGACTGAAGAACGTCAAGGAGGTCACGAGTCAAATTAGTATGGTTATACGACTCACAATACGTATAAACTAGCTTTGTTAACGGATTTACTTCTTTCTTTCTTCTATAGTTTTGTTTATGTAATAAAACTACCTACTTACTTACTGGGTGGTATTTCAGGGACACAACTTATGGTATTATCTTAAGTAGTAAAACTACTATACTTACTGGTGGTAACCAGAGTTTTCTTATCATATAGAAATCGACAAACATGTTAGAAAATATGGGATTTTCTTGGAAAACATGCATATGTATTTCATCACTCAGTAATAATGATTTTCGATATTTACTGCATTCTTTATCAATGGAACCGAAGTATTTTCACAAGATTTAGTAACCGTTTTTTCTTTATCATGGTTTAACCACCCAAAAACCCCAAGAACATGGTTTACGGTTTGCGAACATCCCAAAACCGTAAGCATCCTAAAAAGGGGTTTTGATGCCCAAAAACCCTTCCAATGCTTGGCTAATGACCTAGAAACTTGCATGAATGATATTAGAACCCCAAAACATGGAATGAGAGGAGTAAACATGAGTTTACGGTTAGGGAATATTCCAAAATCGTAAACACATTTTTAGGGTGTTAAAATGCCCTTAAACACCTTCTATGACTTGAATGAGTGGCTAGAACCTTGTAGGCTTACCCTAGAAACACCAAACCATGAAAGAAAGTGACAAACATGAGTTTACGGCCGTAAACTCCCCAAGGAGGGATACAAAAACCGTAAACTCCAAATAAGGGCCATTTCAAGCTCCAATCACTTCCTAAGCCTTTGATTCAACCCTGGGACCTTTCTTTGTGAAGCATGAGACCTTGGAACACCCAAATGCACCATTCCCATGAGTTTACGGCCGTAAACTCATGGGGAATATGGTCATGAAACCGTAAACACCCCCTAAGGCCACCGCTTGAAGAGTAAACTCCATGATGAGGCCATACACTCCTTAGATGCAATCCGTATCTCCCCTAACACTTGAAATAAAGTGTTTTCACGCATTAGAGTGTATTTAGTTACTTAATAAGTGATTAACTAACTAATTATAAACAATTATGTATCGCTTCATGTTACATAGGATCCTCGTGTGTGTTCAAGTCCTCAATTGACACCTAGCATCCTACCCGGCACGTCCATTCTTTCCACTCACAGCAGCTGAGTTCATACCCCTACACCTTTTCCGAGTTTTCATGTTTTCAGGGGGAATACAAGCAAATCATAAAGGATTTCGTAATTTAAAAACTGATGTAATTATAACGATTTTCTATCAAACTTTTAGATACCTTTATCCCTTATGTAATATGCGGAGCATAAGGGATGCTTTCTAAATATAATTACATAGTTTTCAACATAGCGTGGGAACTTATCAAACCTTTCAAATATTATGGGAATAATTTGGGATTTTCATTACTTGTCTTACATATTCGAATTTCATGCAAAGTCAATATATAAACTATGTCTGATTTAGTTTATCAATTTCTAATCTAGAGTATCATGCTAAATAATTACCTTGTGTTTAATTATTTATACTCTACTTTGTTCCAAACGATTTCGAAACTCGATAACAGCTAAATATACCGTGAATTAGTTAATACTAGCTTGTGAGACTTATCTTCGTTACGCCCTTCGGGGTACCAATAAATCCTCTCCGGTAGTATAACCAGAGTCTCTTGGAGGGAGAGCGTGAAATTTGTGGATAGATCTATTCGTGACTGACAATCCCACACTTAAACTGCTAGCTACAGTTAGGCGGGCATGCCAGGGGTGACAAATTTTGGAAATCGTACGACGACTAAAGAACGTCAAGGAGGTCACGAGTCAAATTAGTATGGTTATACGACTCACAATACGTATAAACTAGCTTTGTTAACGGATTTATTTCTTTCTTTCTTCTATAGTTTTGTTTATGTAATAAAACTACCTACTTACTTACTGGGTGGTATTTCAGGGACACAACTTATGGTATTATCAAGTAGTAAAACTACTATACTTACTGGTGGTAACCAGAGTTTTCTTATCATATAGAAATCGACAAACATGTTAGAAAATATGGGATTTTCTTGGAAAACATGCATATGTATTTCATCACTCAGTAATAATGATTTTCGATATTTACTGCATTCTTTATCAATGGAACCGAAGTATTTTCACAAGATTTAATAACCGTTTTTTCTTTATCATGGTTTAACCACCCAAAAACCCCAAGAACATGGGTTTACGGTTTGCGAACATCCCAAAACCGTAAGCATCCTAAAAAGGGGTTTTGATGCCCAAAAACCCTTCCAATGCTTGGCTAATGACCTAGAAACTTGCATGAATGATATTAGAACCCCAAAACATGGAATGAGAGGAGTAAACATGAGTTTACAGTTGGGGAATATTCCAAAATCGTAAACACATTTTTAGGGAGTTAAAATGCCCTTAAACACCTTCTATGACTTGAATGAGTGGCTAGAACCTTGTAGGCTTACCCTAGAAACACCAAACCATGAAAGAAAATGACAAACATGAGTTTACGGCCGTAAACTCCCCAAGGAGGGATTCAAAAACAGTAAACTCCAAATAAGGGCCATTTCAAGCTCCAATCACTTCCTAAGCCTTTGATTCAACCCTAGGACCTTTCTTTGTGAAGCATGAGTCCTTGGAACACCCAAATGCACCATTCCCATGAGTTTACGGCCGTAAAATCATGGGGGATATGGTCATGAAACCGTAAACACCCCCTAAGGCCACCGCTTGAAGAGTAAACTCCATGATGAGGCCATACACTCCTTAGATGCAATCCGTATCTCCCCTAACACTTGAAATAAAGTGTTTTCACGCATTAGAGTGTATTTAGTTACTTAATAAGTGATTAACTAACTAATTATAAACAATTATGTATCGCTTCATGTTACATAGGATCCTCGTGTGTGTTCAAGTCCTCAATTGACACCTAGCATCCTACCCGGCACGTCCATTCTTTCCACTCACAGCAGCTGAGTTCATACCCCTACACCTTTTCCGAGTTTTCATGTTTTCAGGGGGAATACAAGCAAATCATAAAGGATTTCGTAATTTAAAAACTGATGTAATTATAACGATTTTCTATCAAACTTTTAGATACCTTTATCCCTTATGTAATATGCGGAGCATAAGGGACGCTTTCTAAATATAATTACATAGTTTTCAACATAGCGTGGGAACTTATCAAACCTTTCAAATATTATGGGAATAATTTGGGATTTTCATTACTTGTCTTACATATTCGAATTTCATGCAAAGTCAATATATAAACTATGTCTGATTTAGTTTTTCAATTTCTAATCTAGAGTATCAAGCTAAATAATAACCTTGTGTTTAATTATTTATACTCTACTTTGTTCCAAACGATTTCGAAACTCGATAACAGCTAAATATACCGTGAATTAGTTAATACTAGCTTGTGAGACTTATCTTCGTTATGCCCTTCGGGGTACCAATAAATCCTCTCCGGTAGTATAACCAGAGTCTCTTGGAGGGAGAGCGTGAAATTTATGGATAGATCTATTCGGGACTGACAATCCCACACCTAAACTGCTAGCTACAGTTAGGCGGGCACGCCAGGGGTGACAAATTTTGGAAATCGTACGACGACTGAAGAACGTCAAGGAGGTCACGAGTCAAATTAGTATGGTTATACGACTCACAATACGTATAAACTAGCTTTGTTAACGGATTTACTTCTTTCTTTCTTCTATAGTTTTGTTTATGTAATAAAATTACCTACTTACTTACTGGGTGGTATTTCAGGGACACAACTTATGGTATTATCTTAAGTAGTAAAACTACTATACTTACTGGTGGTAACCAGAGTTTTCTTATCATATAGAAATCGACAAACATGTTAGAAAATATGGGATTTTCTTGGAAAACATGCATATGTATTTCATCACTCAGTAATAATGATTTTCGATATTTACTGCATTCTTTATCAATGGAACCGAAGTACTTTCACAAGATTTAGTAACCGTTTTTTCTTTATCATGGTTTAACCACCTAAAAACGCCAAGAACATGGGTTTACGGTTTGCGGACATCCCAAAACCGTAAGCATCCTAAAAAGGGGTTTTGATGCCCAAAAACCCTTCCAATGCTTGGCTAATGACCTAGAAACTTGCATGAATGATATTAGAACCCCAAAACATGGAATGAGAGGAGTAAACATGAGTTTACGGTTGGGGAATATTCCAAAATCGTAAACACATTTTTAGGGTGTTAAAATGCCCTTAAACACCTTCTATGACTTGAATGAGTGGCTAGAACCTTGTAGGCTTACCCTAGAAACACCAAACCATGAAAGAAAATGACAAACATGAGTTTACGGCCGTAAACTCCCCAAGGAGGGATTCAAAAACCGTAAACTCCAAATAAGGGCCATTTCAAGCTCCAATCACTTCCTAAGCCTTTGATTCAACCCTAGGACCTTTCTTTGTGAAGCATGAGTCCTTGGAACACCCAAATGCACCATTCCCATGAGTTTACGGCCGTAAACTCATGGGGGATATGGTCATGAAACCGTAAACACCCCCTAAGGCCACCGCTTGAAGAGTAAACTCCATGATGAGGCCATACACTCCTTAGATGCAATCCGTATCTCCCCTAACACTTGAAATAAAGTGTTTTCACGCATTAGAGTGTATTTAGTTACTTAATAAGTGATTAACTAACTAATTATAAACAATTATGTATCGCTTCATGTTACATAGGATCCTCGTGTGTGTTCAAGTCCTCAATTGACACCTAGCATCCTACCCGGCACGTCCATTCTTTCCACTCACAGCAGCTGAGTTCATACCCCTACACCTTTTCCGAGTTTTCATGTTTTCAGGGGGAATACAAGCAAATCATAAAGGATTTCGTAATTTAAAAACTGATGTAATTATAACGATTTTCTATCAAACTTTTAGATACCTTTATCCCTTATGTAATATGCGGAGCATAAGGGACGCTTTCTAAATATAATTACATAGTTTTCAACATAACGTGGGAACTTATCAAACCTTTCAAATATTATGGGAATAATTTGGGATTTTCATTACTTGTCTTACATATTCGAATTTCATGCAAAGTCAATATATAAACTATGTCTGATTTAGTTTATCAATTTCTAATCTAGAGTATCATGCTAAATAATTACCTTGTGTTTAATTATTTATACTCTACTTTGTTCCAAACGATTTCGAAACTCGATAACAGCTAAATATACCGTGAATTAGTTAATACTAGCTTGTGAGACTTATCTTCGTTACGCCCTTCGGGGTACCAATAAATCCTCTCCGGTAGTATAACCAGAGTCTCTTGGAGGGAGAGCGTGAAATTTGTGGATAGATCTATTCGGGACTGACAATCCCACACTTAAACTGCTAGCTACAGTTAGGCGGGCATGCCAGGGGTGACAAATTTTGGAAATCGTACGACGACTGAAGAACGTCAAGGAGGTCACGAGTCAAATTAGTATGGTTATACGACTCACAATACGTATAAACTAGCTTTGTTAACGGATTTATTTCTTTCTTTCTTCTATAGTTTTGTTTATGTAATAAAACTACCTACTTACTTACTGGGTGGTATTTCAGGGACACAACTTATGGTATTATCTTAAGTAGTAAAACTACTATACTTACTGGTGGTAACCAGAGTTTTCTTATCATATAGAAATCGACAAACATGTTAGAAAATATGGGATTTTCTTGGAAAACATGCATATGTATTTCATCACTCAGTAATAATGATTTTCGATATTTACTGCATTCTTTATCAATGGAACCGAAGTATTTTCACAAGATTTAATAACCGTTTTTTCTTTATCATGGTTTAACCACCCAAAAACCCCAAGAACATGGGTTTACGGTTTGCGAACATCCCAAAACCGTAAGCATCCTAAAAAGGGGTTTTGATGCCCAAAAACCCTTCCAATGCTTGGCTAATGACCTAGAAACTTGCATGAATGATATTAGAACCCCAAAACATGGAATGAGAGGAGTAAACATGAGTTTACGGTTGGGGAATATTCCAAAATCGTAAACACATTTTTAGGGTGTTAAAATGCCCTTAAACACCTTCTATGACTTGAATGAGTGGCTAGAACCTTGTAGGCTTACCCTAGAAACACCAAACCATGAAAGAAAGTGACAAACATGAGTTTACGGCCGTAAACTCCCCAAGGAGGGATTCAAAAACCGTAAACTCCAAATAAGGGCCATTTCAAGCTCCAATCACTTCCTAAGCCTTTGATTCAACCCTAGGACCTTTCTTTGTGAAGCATGAGTCCTTGGAACACCCAAATGCACCATTCCCATGAGTTTACGGCCGTAAACTCATGGGGGATATGGTCATGAAACCGTAAACACCCCCTAAGGCCACCGCTTGAAGAGTAAACTCCATGATGAGGCCATACACTCCTTAGATGCAATCCGTATCTCCCCTAACACTTGAAATAAAGTGTTTTCACACATTATAGTATATTTAGTTACTTAATAAGTGATTAAATAACTAATTATAAACAATTATGTATCGCTTCATGTTACATAGGATCCTCGTGTGTGTTCAAGTCCTCAATTGACACCTAGCATCCTACCCGGCACGTCCATTCTTTGCACTTACAGCAGCTGAGTTCATACCCCTACACCTTTTCCGAGTTTTCATGTTTTCAGGGGGAATACAAGCAAATCATAAAGGATTTCATAATTTAAAAACTGATGTAATTATAACGATTTTCTATCAAACTTTTAGATACCTTTATCCCTTATGTAATATGCGGAGCATAAGGGACGCTTTCTAAATATAATTACATAGTTTTCAACATAGCGTGGGAACTTATCAAACCTTTCAAATATTATGGGAATAATTTGGGATTTTCATTACTTGTCTTACATATTCGAATTTCATGCAAAGTCAATATATAAACTATGTCTGATTTAGTTTATCAATTTCTAATCTAGAGTATCATGCTAAATAATTACCTTGTGTTTAATTATTTATACTCTACTTTGTTCCAAACGATTTCGAAACTCGATCACAGCTAAATATACCGTGAATTAGTTAATACTAGCTTGTGAGACTTATCTTCGTTATGCCCTTCGGGGTACCAATAAATCCTCTCCGGTAGTATAACCAGAGTCTCTTGGAGGGAGAGCGTGAAATTTGTGGATAGATCTATTCGGGACTGACAATCCCACACCTAAACTGCTAGCTACAGTTAGGCGGGCACGCCAGGGGTGACAAATTTTGGAAATCGTACGACGACTGAAGAACGTCAAGGAGGTCACGAGTCAAATTAGTATGGTTATACGACTCACAATACGTATAAACTAGCTTTGTTAACGGATTTACTTCTTTCTTTCTTCTATAGTTTTGTTTATGTAATAAAACTACCTACTTACTTACTGGGTGGTATTTCAGGGACACAACTTATGGTATTATCTTAAGTAGTAAAACTACTATACTTACTGGTAGTAACCAGAGTTTTCTTATCATATAGAAATCGACAAACATGTTAGAAAATATGGGATTTTCTTGGAAAACATGCATATGTATTTCATCACTCAGTAATAATGATTTTCGATATTTACTGCATTCTTTATCAATGGAACCGAAGTATTTTCACAAGATTTAGTAACCGTTTTTTCTTTATCATGGTTTAACCACCCAAAAACCCCAAGAACATGGGTTTACGGTTTGCGAACATCCCAAAACCGTAAGCATCCAAAAAAGGGGTTTTGATGCCCAAAAACCCTTCCAATGCTTGGCTAATGACCTAGAAACTTGCATGAATGATATTAGAACCCCAAAACATGGAATGAGAGGAGTAAACATGAGTTTACAGTTGGGGAATATTCCAAAATCGTAAACACATTTTTAGGGTGTTAAAATGCCCTTAAACACCTTCTATGACTTGAATGAGTGGCTAGAACCTTGTAGGCTTACCCTAGAAACACCAAACCATGAAAGAAAGTGACAAACATGAGTTTACGGCCGTAAACTCCCCAAGGAGGGATTCAAAAACCGTAAACTCCAAATAAGGGCCATTTCAAGCTCCAATCACTTCCTAAGCCTTTGATTCAACCCTGGGACCTTTCTTTGTGAAGCATGAGACCTTGGAACACCCAAATGCACCATTCCCATGAGTTTACGGCCGTAAACTCATGGGGAATATGGTCATGAAACCGTAAACACCCCCTAAGGCCACCGCTTGAAGAGTAAACTCCATGATGAGGCCATACACTCCTTAGATGCAATCCGTATCTCCCCTAACACTTGAAATAAAGTGTTTTCACGCATTAGAGTGTATTCAGTTACTTAATAAGTGATTAACTAACTAATTATAAATAATTATGTATCGCTTCATGTTACATAGGATCCTCGTGTGTGTTCAAGTCCTCAATTGACACCTAGCATCCTACCCGGCACGTCCATTCTTTGCACTCACAGCAGCTGAGTTCATACCCCTACACCTTTTCCGAGTTTTCATGTTTTTAGGGGGAATACAAGCAAATCATAAAGGATTTCGTAATTTAAAAACTGATGTAATTATAACGATTTTCTATCAAACTTTTAGATACCTTTATCCCTTATGTAATATGCGGAGCATAAGGGACGCTTTCTAAATATAATTACATAGTTTTCAACATAGCGTGGGAACTTATCAAACCTTTCAAATATTATGAGAATAATTTGGGATTTTCATTACTTGTCTTACATATTCGAATTTCATGCAAAGTCAATATATAAACTATGTCTGATTTAGTTTATCAATTTCTAATCTAGAGTATCATGCTAAATAATTACCTTGTGTTTAATTATTTATACTCTACTTTGTTCCAAACGATTTCGAAACTCGATAACAGCTAAATATACCGTGAATTAGTTAATACTAGCTTGTGAGACTTATCTTCGTTACGCCCTTCGGGGTACCAATAAATCCTCTCCGGTAGTATAACCAGAGTCTCTTGGAGGGAGAGCGTGAAATTTGTGGATAGATCTATTCGGGAATGACAATCCCACACTTAAACTGCTAGCTACAGTTAGGCGGGCATGCCAGGGGTGACAAATTTTGGAAATCGTACGACGACTGAAGAACGTCAAGGAGGTCACGAGTCAAATTAGTATGGTTATACGACTCACAATACGTATAAACTAGCTTTGTTAACGGATTTATTTCTTTCTTTCTTCTATAGTTTTGTTTATGTAATAAAACTACCTACTTACTTACTGGGTGGTATTTCAGGGACACAACTTACGGTATTATCTTAAGTAGTAAAACTACTATACTTACTGGTGGTAACCAGAGTTTTCTTATCATATAGAAATCGACAAACATGTTAGAAAATATGGGATTTTCTTGGAAAACATGCATATGTATTTCATCACTCAGTAATAATGATTTTCGATATTTACTGCATTCTTTATCAATGGAACCGAAGTATTTTCACAAGATTTAATAACCGTTTTTTCTTTATCATGGTTTAACCACCCAAAAACCCCAAGAACATGGGTTTACGGTTTGCGAACATCCCAAAACCGTAAGCATCCTAAAAAGGGGTTTTGATGCCCAAAAACCCTTCCAATGCTTGGCTAATGACCTAGAAACTTGCATGAATGATATTAGAACCCCAAAACATGGAATGAGAGGAGTAAACATGAGTTTACGGTTGGGGAATATTCCAAAATCGTAAACACATTTTTAGGTTGTTAAAATGCCCTTAAACACCTTCTATGACTTGAATGAGTGGCTAGAACCTTGTAGGCTTACCCTAGAAACACCAAACCATGAAAGAAAGTGACAAACATGAGTTTACGGCCGTAAACTCCCCAAGGAGGGATTCAAAAACCGTAAACTCCAAATAAGGGCCATTTCAAGCTCCAATCACTTCCTAAGCCTTTGATTCAACCCTAGGACCTTTCTTTGTGAAGCATGAGACCTTGGAACACCCAAATGCACCATTCCCATGAGTTTACGGCCGTAAACTCATGGGGGATATGGTCATGAAACCGTAAACACCCCCTAAGGCCACCGCTTGAAGAGTAAACTCCATGATGAGGCCATACACTCCTTAGATGCAATCCGTATCTCCCTTAACACTTGAAATAAAGTGTTTTCACGCATTATAGTATATTTAGTTACTTAATAAGTGATTAAATAACTAATTATAAACAATTATGTATCGCTTCATGTTACATAGGATCCTCGTGTGTGTTCAAGTCCTCAATTGACACCTAGCATCCTACCCGGCACGTCCATTCTTTGCACTCACAGCAGCTGAGTTCATACCCCTACACCTTTTCCGAGTTTTCATGTTTTCAGGGGGAATACAAGCAAATCATAAAGGATTTCATAATTTAAAAACTGATGTAATTATAACGATTTTCTATCAAACTTTTAGATACCTTTATCCCTTATGTAATATGCGGAGCATAAGGGACGCTTTCTAAATATAATTACATAGTTTTCAACATAGCGTGGGAACTTATCAAACCTTTCAAATATTATGGGAATAATTTGGGATTTTCATTACTTGTCTTACATATTCGAATTTCATGCAAAGTCAATATATAAACTATGTCTGATTTAGTTTATCAATTTCTAATCTAGAGTATCATGCTAAATAATTACCTTGTGTTTAATTATTTATACTCTACTTTGTTCCAAACGATTTCGAAACTCGATCACAGCTAAATATACCGTGAATTAGTTAATACTAGCTTGTGAGACTTATCTTCGTTATGCCCTTCGGGGTACCAATAAATCCTCTCCGGTAGTATAACCAGAGTCTCTTGGAGGGAGAGCGTGAAATTTGTGGATAGATCTATTCGGGACTGACAATCCCACACCTAAACTGCTAGCTACAGTTAGGCGGGCACGCCAGGGGTGACAAATTTTGGAAATCGTACGACGACTGAAGAACGTCAAGGAGGTCACGAGTCAAATTAGTATGGTTATACGACTCACAATACGTATAAACTAGCTTTGTTAACGGATTTACTTCTTTCTTTCTTCTATAGTTTTGTTTATGTAATAAAACTACCTACTTACTTACTGGGTGGTATTTCAGGGACACAACTTATGGTATTATCTTAAGTAGTAAAACTACTATACTTACTGGTGGTAACCAGAGTTTTCTTATCATATAGAAATCGACAAACATGTTAGAAAATATGGGATTTTCTTGGAAAACATGCATATGTATTTCATCACTCAGTAATAATGATTTTCGATATTTACTGCATTCTTTATCAATGGAACCGAAGTATTTTCACAAGATTTAGTAACCGTTTTTTCTTTATCATGGTTTAACCACCCAAAAATCCCAAGAACATGGGTTTACGTTTTGGGAACATCCCAAAACCGTAAGCATCCTAAAAGGGGGTTTTGATGCCCAAAAACCCTTCCAATGCTTGGCTAATGACCTAGAAACTTGCATGAATGATCTTAGAACCCCAAAACATGGAATGAGAGGAGTAGACAAGAGTTTACGGTTGGGGAATATTCCAAAATCGTAAACACATTTTTAGGGTGTTAAAATGCCCTTAAAAACCTTCTATGGCTTGAATGAGTGGCTAGAACCTTGTAGGCTTACCCTAGAAACACCAAACCATGAAAGAAAGTGACAGACATGAGTTTACGGCCGTAAACTCCCCAAGGAGGGATTCAAAAACCGTAAACTCCAAATAAGGGCCATTTCAAGCTCCAATCACTTCCTAAGCCTTTGATTCAACCCTAGGACCTTTCTTTGTGAAGCATGAGTCCTTGGAACACCCAAATGCACCATTCCCATGAGTTTACGGCCGTAAACTCATGGGGGATATGGTCATGAAACCGTAAACACCCCCTAAGGCCACCGCTTGAAGAGTAAACTCCATGATGAGGCCATACACTCCTTAGATGCAATCCGTATCTCCCCTAACACTTGAAATAAAGTGTTTTCACGCATTAGAGTGTATTTAGTTACTTAATAAGTGATTAACTAACTAATTATAAACAATTATGTATCGCTTCATGTTACATAGGATCCTCGTGTGTGTTCAAGTCCTCAATTGACACCTAGCATCCTACCCAGCACGTCCATTCTTTCCACTCACAGCAGCTGAGTTCATACCCCTACACCTTTTCCGAGTTTTCATGTTTTCAGGGGGAATACAAGCAAATCATAAAGGATTTCGTAATTTAAAAACTGATGTAATTATAACGATTTTCTATCAAACTTTTAGATACCTTTATCCCTTATGTAATATGCGGAGCATAAGGGACGCCTTCTAAATATAATTACATAGTTTTCAACATAGCGTGGGAACTTATCAAACCTTTCAAATATTATGGGAATAATTTGGGATTTTCATTACTTGTCTTACATATTCGAATTTCATGCAAAGTCAATATATAAACTATGTCTGATTTAGTTTATCAATTTCTAATCTAGAGTATCATGCTAAATAATTACCTTGTGTTTAATTATTTATACTCTACTTTGTTCCAAACGATTTCGAAACTCGATAACAGCTAAATATACCGTGAATTAGTTAATACTAGCTTGTGAGACTTATCTTCGTTATGCCCTTCGGGGTACCAATAAATCCGCTCCGGTAGTATAACCAGAGTCTCTTGGAGGGAGAGCGTGAAATTTGTGGATAGATCTATTCGGGACTGACAATCCCACACCTAAACTGCTAGCTACAGTTAGGCGGGCACGCCAGGGGTGACAAATTTTGGAAATCGTACGACGACTGAAGAACGTCAAGGAGGTCACGAGTCAAATTAGTATGGTTATACGACTCACAATACGTATAAACTAGCTTTGTTAACGGATTTACTTCTTTCTTTCTTCTATAGTTTTGTTTATGTAATAAAACTACCTACTTACTTACTGGGTGGTATTTCAGGGACACAACTTATGGTATTATCTTAAGTAGTAAAACTACTATACTTACTGGTGGTAACCAGAGTTTTCTTATCATATAGAAATCGACAAACATGTTAGAAAATATGGGATTTTCTTGGAAAACATGCATATGTATTTCATCACTCAGTAATAATGATTTTCGATATTTACTGCATTCTTTATCAATGGAACCGAAGTATTTTCACAAGATTTAGTAACCGTTTTTTCTTTATCATGGTTTAACCACCCAAAAACCCCAAGAACATGGGTTTACGGTTTGCGAACATCCCAAAACCGTAAGCATCCTAAAAAGGGATTTTGATGCCCAAAAACCCTTCCAATGCTTGGCTAATGACCTAGAAACTTGCATGAATGATATTAGAACCCCCAAAACATGGAATGAGAGGAGTAAACATGAGTTTACGGTTGGGGAATATTCCAAAATCATAAACACATTTTTAGGGTGTTAAAATGCCCTTAAACACCTTCTATGACTTGAATGAGTGGCTAGAACCTTGTAGGCTTACCCTAGAAACACCAAACCATGAAAGAAAGTGACAAACATGAGTTTACGGCCGTAAACTCCCCAAGGAGGGATTCAAAAACCGTAAACTCCAAATAAGGGCCATTTCAAGCTCCAATCACTTCCTAAGCCTTTGATTCAACCCTAGGACCTTTCTTTGTGAAGCATGAGACCTTGGAACACCCAAATGCACCATTCCCATGAGTTTACGGCCGTAAACTCATGGGGGATATGGTCATGAAACCGTAAACACCCCCTAAGGCCACCGCTTGAAGAGTAAACTCCATGATGAGGCCATACACTCCTTAGATGCAATCCGTATCTCCCCTAACACTTTAAATAAAGTGTTTTCACGCATTATAGTATATTTAGTTACTTAATAAGTGATTAAATAACTAATTATAAACAATTATGTATCGCTTCATGTTACATAGGATCCTCGTGTGTGTTCAAGTCCTCAATTGACACCTAGCATCCTACCCGGCACGTCCATTCTTTGCACTCACAGCAGCTGAGTTCATACCCCTACACCTTTTCCGAGTTTTCATGTTTTCAGGGGGAATACAAGCAAATCATAAAGGATTTCGTAATTTAAAAACTGATGTAATTATAACGATTTTCTATCAAACTTTTAGATACCTTTATCCCTTATGTAATATGCGGAGCATAAGGGACGCTTTCTAAATATAATTACATAGTTTTCAACATAGCGTGGGAACTTATCAAACCTTTCAAATATTATGGGAATAATTTGGGATTTTCATTACTTGTCTTACATATTCGAATTTCATGCAAAGTCAATATATAAACTATGTCTGATTTAGTTTATCAATTTCTAATCTAGAGTATCATGCTAAATAATTACCTTGTGTTTAATTATTTATACTCTACTTTGTTCCAAACGATTTCGAAACTCGATCACAGCTAAATATACCGTGAATTAGTTAATACTAGCTTGTGAGACTTATCTTCGTTATGCCCTTCGGGGTACCAATAAATCCTCTCCGGTAGTATAACCAGAGTCTCTTGGAGGGAGAGCGTGAAATTTGTGGATAGATCTATTCGGGACTGACAATCCCACACCTAAACTGCTAGCTACAGTTAGGCGGGCACGCCAGGGGTGACAAATTTTGGAAATCGTACGACGACTGAAGAACGTCAAGGAGGTCACGAGTCAAATTAGTAGGGTTATACGACTCACAATACGTATAAACTAGCTTTGTTAACGGATTTACTTCTTTCTTTCTTCTATAGTTTTGTTTATGTAATAAAACTACCTACTTACTTACTGGGTGGTATTTCAGGGACACAACTTATGGTATTATCTTAAGTAGTAAAACTACTATACTTACTGGTAGTAACCAGACTTTTCTTATCATATAGAAATCGACAAACATGTTAGAAAATATGGGATTTTCATGGAAAACATGCATATGTATTTCATCACTCAGTAATAATGATTTTCGATATTTACTGCATTCTTTATCAATGGAACCGAAGTATTTTCACAAGATTTAGTAACCGTTTTTTCTTTATCATGGTTTAACCACCCAAAAACCCCAAGAGCATGGGTTTACGGTTTGCGAACATCCCAAAACCGTAAGCATCCTAAAAAGGGGTTTTGATGCCCAAAAACCCTTCCAATGCTTGGCTAATGACCTAGAAACTTGCATGAATGATATTAGAACCCCAAAACATGGAATGAGAGGAGTAAACATGAGTTTACGGTTGGGGAATATTCCAAAATCGTAAACACATTTTTAGGGTGTTAAAATGCCCTTAAACACCTTCTATGACTTGAATGAGTGCCTAGAACCTTGTAGGCTTACCCTAGAAACACCAAACCATGAAAGAAAGTGACAAACATGAGTTTACGGCCGTAAACTCCCCAAGGAGGGATTCAAAAACCGTAAACTCCAAATAAGGGCCATTTCAAGCTCCAATCACTTCCTAAGCCTTTGATTCAACCCTAGGACCTTTCTTTGTGAAGCATGAGACCTTGGAACACCCAAATGCACCATTCCCATGAGTTTACGTCCGTAAACTCATGGGGGATATGGTCATGAAACCGTAAACACCCCCTAAGGCCACCGCTTGAAGAGTAAACTCCATGATGAGGCCATACACTCCTTAGATGCAATCCGTATCTCCCCTAACACTTGAAATAAAGTGTTTTCACGCATTAGAGTGTATTTAGTTACTTAATAAGTGATTAAATAACTAATTATAAACAATTATGTATCGCTTCATGTTACATAGGATCCTCGTGTGTGTTCAAGTCCTCAATTGACACCTAGCATCCTACCCGACACGTCCATTCTTTCCACTCACAGCAGCTGAGTTCATACCCCTACACCTTTTCTGAGTCTTCATGTTTTCAGGGGGAATACAAGCAAATCATAAAGGATTTTGTAATTTAAAAACTGATGTAATTATAACGATTTTCTATCAAACTTTTAGATACCTTTATCCCTTATGTAATATGCGGAGCATAAGGGACGCCTTCTAAATATAATTACATAGTTTTCAACATAGCGTGGGAACTTATCAAACCTTTCAAATATTATGGGAATAATTAGGGATTTTCATTACTTGTCTTTCATATTCGAATTTCATGCAAAGTCAATATATAAACTATGTCTGATTTAGTTTATCAATTTCTAATCTAGAGTATCATGCTAAATAATTACCTTGTGTTTAATTATTTATACTCTACTTTGTTCCAAACGATTTCGAAACTCGATAACAGCTAAATATACCGTGAATTAGTTAATACTAGCTTGTGAGACTTATCTTCGTTATGCCCTTCGGGGTACCAATAAATCCGCTCCGGTAGTATAACCAGAGTCTCTTGGAGGGAGAGCGTGAAATTTGTGGATAGATCTATTCGGGACTGACAATCCCACACCTAAACTGCTAGCTACAGTTAGGCGGGCACGCCAGGGGTGACAAATTTTGGAAATCGTACGACGACTGAAGAACGTCAAGGAGGTCACGAGTCAAATTAGTATGGTTATACGACTCACAATACGTATAAACTAGCTTTGTTAACGGATTTACTTCTTTCTTTCTTCTATAGTTTTGTTTATGTAATAAAACTACCTACTTACTTACTGGGTGGTATTTCAGGGACACAACTTATGGTATTATCTTAAGTAGTAAAACTACTATACTTACTGGTGGTAACCAGAGTTTTCTTATCATATAGAAATCGACAAACATGTTAGAAAATATGGGATTTTCTTGGAAAACATGCATATGTATTTCATCACTCAGTAATAATGATTTTCGATATTTACTGCATTCTTTATCAATGGAACCGAAGTATTTTCACAAGATTTAGTAACCGTTTTTTCTTTATCATGGTTTAACCACCCAAAAACCCCAAGAACATGGGTTTACGGTTTGCGAACATCCCAAAACCGTAAGCATCCTAAAAAGGGGTTTTGATGCCCAAAAACCCTTCCAATGCTTGGCTAATGACCTAGAAACTTGCATGAATGATATTAGAACCCCCAAAACATGGAATGAGAGGAGTAAACATGAGTTTACGGTTGGGGAATATTCCAAAATCATAAACACATTTTTAGGGTGTTAAAATGCCCTTAAACACCTTCTATGACTTGAATGAGTGGCTAGAACCTTGTAGGCTTACCCTAGAAACACCAAACCATGAAAGAAAGTGACAAACATGAGTTTACGGCCGTAAACTCCCCAAGGAGGGATTCAAAAACCGTAAACTCCAAATAAGGGCCATTTCAAGCTCCAATCACTTCCTAAGCCTTTGATTCAACCCTAGGACCTTTCTTTGTGAAGCATGAGACCTTGGAACACCCAAATGCACCATTCCCATGAGTTTACGGCCAACCGTAAACTCCAAATAAGGGCCATTTCAAGCTCCAATCACTTCCTAAGCCTTTGATTCAACCCTAGGACCTTTCTTTGTGAAGCATGAGACCTTGGAACACCCAAATGCACCATTCCCATGAGTTTACGGCCGTAAACTCATGGGGGATATGGTCATGAAACCGTAAACACCCCCTAAGGCCACCGCTTGAAGAGTAAACTCCATGATGAGGCCATACACTCCTTAGATGCAATCCGTATCTCCCCTAACACTTGAAATAAAGTGTTTTCACGCATTATAGTATATTTAGTTACTTAATAAGTGATTAAATAACTAATTATAAACAATTATGTATCGCTTCATGTTACATAGGATCCTCGTGTGTGTTCAAGTCCTCAATTGACACCTAGCATCCTACCCGGCACGTCCATTCTTTGCACTCACAGCAGCTGAGTTCATACCCCTACACCTTTTCCGAGTTTTCATGTTTTCAGGGGGAATACAAGCAAATCATAAAGGATTTCGTAATTTAAAAACTGATGTAATTATAACGATTTTCTATCAAACTTTTAGATACCTTTATCCCTTATGTAATATGCGGAGCATAAGGGACGCTTTCTAAATATAATTACATAGTTTTCAACATAGCGTGGGAACTTATCAAACCTTTCAAATATTATGGGAATAATTTGGGATTTTCATTACTTGTCTTACATATTCGAATTTCATGCAAAGTCAATATATAAACTATGTCTGATTTAGTTTATCAATTTCTAATCTAGAGTATCATGCTAAATAATTACCTTGTGTTTAATTATTTATACTCTACTTTGTTCCAAACGATTTCGAAACTCGATCACAGCTAAATATACCGTGAATTAGTTAATACTAGCTTGTGAGACTTATCTTCGTTATGCCCTTCGGGGTACCAATAAATCCTCTCCGGTAGTATAACCAGAGTCTCTTGGAGGGAGAGCGTGAAATTTGTGGATAGATCTATTCGGGACTGACAATCCCACACCTAAACTGCTAGCTACAGTTAGGCGGGCACGCCAGGGGTGACAAATTTTGGAAATCGTACGACGACTGAAGAACGTCAAGGAGGTCACGAGTCAAATTAGTAGGGTTATACGACTCACAATACGTATAAACTAGCTTTGTTAACGGATTTACTTCTTTCTTTCTTCTATAGTTTTGTTTATGTAATAAAACTACCTACTTACTTACTGGGTGGTATTTCAGGGACACAACTTATGGTATTATCTTAAGTAGTAAAACTACTATACTTACTGGTGGTAACCAGAGTTTTCTTATCATATACAAATCGACAAACATGTTAGAAAATATGGGATTTTCTTGGAAAACACGCATATGTATTTCATAACTCAGTAATAATGATTTTCGATATTTACTGCATTCTTTATCAATGGAACCGAAGTATTTTCACAAGATTTAGTAACCGTTTTTTCTTTATCATGGTTTAACCACCCAAAAATCCCAAGAACATGGGTTTACGTTTTGGGAACATCCCAAAACCGTAAGCATCCTAAAAGGGGGTTTTGATGCCCAAAAACCCTTCCAATGCTTGGCTAATGACCTAGAAACTTGCATGAATGATCTTAGAACCCCAAAACATGGAATGAGAGGAGTAGACAAGAGTTTACGGTTGGGGAATATTCCAAAATCGTAAACACATTTTTAGGGTGTTAAAATGCCCTTAAAAACCTTCTATGGCTTGAATGAGTGGCTAGAACCTTGTAGGCTTACCCTAGAAACACCAAACCATGAAAGAAAGTGACAAACATGAGTTTACGGCCGTAAACTCCCCAAGGAGGGATTCAAAAACCGTAAACTCCAAATAAGGGCCATTTCAAGCTCCAATCACTTCCTAAGCCTTTGATTCAACCCTAGGACCTTTCTTTGTGAAGCATGAGACCTTGGAACACCCAAATGCACCATTCCCATGAGTTTACGTCCGTAAACTCATGGGGGATATGGTCATGAAACCGTAAACACCCCCTAAGGCCACCGCTTGAAGAGTAAACTCCATGATGAGGCCATACACTCCTTAGATGCAATCCGTATCTCCCCTAACACTTGAAATAAAGTGTTTTCACGCATTAGAGTGTATTTAGTTACTTAATAAGTGATTAACTAACTAATTATAAACAATTATGTATCGCTTCATGTTACATAGGATCCTCGTGTGTGTTCAAGTCCTCAATTGACACCTAGCATCCTACCCGGCACGTCCATTCTTTCCACTCACAGCAGCTGAGTTCATACCCCTACACCTTTTCCGAGTTTTCATGTTTTCAGGGGGAATACAAGCAAATCATAAAGGATTTCGTAATTTAAAAACTGATGTAATTATAACGATTTTCTATCAAACTTTTAGATACCTTTATCCCTTATGTAATATGCGGAGCATAAGGGACGCCTTCTAAATATAATTACATAGTTTTCAACATAGCGTGGGAACTTATCAAACCTTTCAAATATTATGGGAATAATTTGGGATTTTCATTACTTGTCTTACATATTCGAATTTCATGCAAAGTCAATATATAAACTATGTCTGATTTAGTTTATCAATTTCTAATCTAGAGTATCATGCTAAATAATTACCTTGTGTTTAATTATTTATACTCTACTTTGTTCCAAACGATTTCGAAACTCGATCACAGCTAAATATACCGTGAATTAGTTAATACTAGCTTGTGAGACTTATCTTCGTTATGCCCTTCGGGGTACCAATAAATCCTCTCCGGTAGTATAACCAGAGTCTCTTGGAGGGAGAGCGTGAAATTTGTGGATAGATCTATTCGGGACTGACAATCCCACACCTAAACTGCTAGCTACAGTTAGGCGGGCACGCCAGGGGTGACAAATTTTGGAAATCGTACGACGACTGAAGAACGTCAAGGAGGTCACGAGTCAAATTAGTAGGGTTATACGACTCACAATACGTATAAACTAGCTTTGTTAACGGATTTACTTCTTTCTTTCTTCTATAGTTTTGTTTATGTAATAAAACTACCTACTTACTTACTGGGTGGTATTTCAGGGACACAACTTTTGGTATTATCTTAGGTAGTAAAACTACTATACTTACTGGTGGTAACCAGAGTTTTCTTATCATATAGAAATCGACAAACATGTTAGAAAATATGGGATTTTCTTGGAAAACATGCATATGTATTTCATCACTCAGTAATAATGATTTTCGATATTTACTGCATTCTTTATCAATGGAACCGAAGTATTTTCACAAGATTTAGTAACCGTTTTTTCTTTATCATGGTTTAACCACCCAAAAACCCCAAGAACATGGGTTTACGGTTTGCGAACATCCCAAAACCGTAAGCATCCTAAAAAGGGGTTTTGATGCCCAAAAACCCTTCCAATGCTTGGCTAATGACCTAGAAACTTGCATGAATGATATTAGAACCCCAAAACATGGAATGAGAGGAGTAAACATGAGTTTACGGTTGGGGAATATTCCAAAATCGTAAACACATTTTTAGGGTGTTAAAATGCCCTTAAACACCTTCTATGACTTGAATGAGTGGCTAGAACCTTGTAGGCTTACCCTAGAAACACCAAACCATGAAAGAAAGTGAAAAACATGAGTTTACGGCCGTAAACTCCCCAAGGAGGGATTCAAAAACCGTAAACTCCAAATAAGGGCCATTTCAAGCTCCAATCACTTCCTAAGCCTTTGATTCAACCCTAGGACCTTTCTTTGTGAAGCATGAGACCTTGGAACACCCAAATGCACCATTCCCATGAGTTTACGTCCGTAAACTCATGGGGGATATGGTCATGAAACCGTAAACACCCCCTAAGGCCACCGCTTGAAGAGTAAACTCCATGATGAGGCCATACACTCCTTAGATGCAATCCGTATCTCCCCTAACACTTGAAATAAAGTGTTTTCACGCATTAGAGTGTATTTAGTTACTTAATAAGTGATT
Organism: Lactuca serriola; assembly: GCF_051521515.1. NCBI lineage: Eukaryota > Viridiplantae > Streptophyta > Magnoliopsida > Asterales > Asteraceae > Lactuca > Lactuca serriola. The sequence continues at coordinate 201,650,719 of NC_136410.1, forward strand.
AACTAACTAATTATAAACAATTATCTATCGCTTCATGTTACATAGGATCCTCGTGTGTGTTCAAGTCCTCAATTGACACCTAGCATCCTACCCGGCACGTCCATTCTTTCCACTCACAGCAGCTGAGTTCATACCCCTACACCTTTTCCGAGTTTTCATGTTTTCAGGGGGAATACAAGCAAATCATAAAGGATTTCGTAATTTAAAACTGATGTAATTATAACGATTTTCTATCAAACTTTTAGATACCTTTATCCCTTATGTAATATGCGGAGCATAAGGGACGCCTTCTAAATATAATTACATAGTTTTCAACATAGCGTGGGAACTTATCAAACCTTTCAAATATTATGGGAATAATTTGGGATTTTCATTACTTGTCTTACATATTCGAATATCATGCAAAGTCAATATATAAACTATGTCTGATTTAGTTTATCAATTTCTAATCTAGAGTATCATGCTAAATAATTACCTTGTGTTTAATTATTTATACTCTACTTTGTTCCAAACGATTTCGAAACTCGATAACAGCTAAATATACCGTGAATTAGTTAATACTAGCTTGTGAGACTTATCTTCGTTATGCCCTTCGGGGTACCAATAAATCCGCTCCGGTAGTATAACCAGAGTCTCTTGGAGGGAGAGCGTGAAATTTGTGGATAGATCTATTCGGGACTGACAATCCCACACCTAAACTGCTAGCTACAGTTAGGCGGGCACGCCAGGGGTGACAAATTTTGGAAATCGTACGACGACTGAAGAACGTCAAGGAGGTCACGAGTCAAATTAGTATGGTTATACGACTCACAATACGTATAAACTAGCTTTGTTAACGGATTTACTTCTTTCTTTCTTCTATAGTTTTGTTTATGTAATAAAACTACCTACTTACTTACTGGGTGGTATTTCAGGGACACAACTTATGGTATTATCTTAAGTAGTAAAACTACTATACTTACTGGTGGTAACCAGAGTTTTCTTATCATATAGAAATCGACAAACATGTTAGAAAATATGGGATTTTCTTGGAAAACATACATATGTATTTCATCACTCAGTAATAATGATTTTCGATATTTACTGCATTCTTTATCAATGGAACCGAAGTATTTTCACAAGATTTAGTAACCGTTTTTTCTTTATCATGGTTTAACCACCCAAAAACCCCAAGAACATGGGTTTACGGTTTGCGAACATCCCAAAACCGTAAGCATCCTAAAAAGGGGTTTTGATGCCCAAAAACCCTTCCAATGCTTGGCTAATGACCTAGAAACTTGCATGAATGATATTAGAACCCCAAAACATGGAATGAGAGGAGTAAACATGAGTTTACGGTTGGGGAATATTCCAAAATCGTAAACACATTTTTAGGGTGTTAAAATGCCCTTAAACACCTTCTATGACTTGAATGAGTGGCTAGAACCTTGTAGGCTTACCCTAGAAACACCAAACCATGAAAGAAAGTGACAAACATGAGTTTACGGCCGTAAACTCCCCAAGGAGGGATTCAAAAACCGTAAACTCCAAATAAGGGACATTTCAAGCTCCAATCACTTCCTAAGCCTTTGATTCAACCCTAGGACCTTTCTTTGTGAAGCATGAGACCTTGGAACACCCAAATGCACCATTCCCATGAGTTTACGGCCGTAAACTCATGGGGGATATGGTCATGAAACCGTAAACACCCCCTAAGGCCACCGCTTGAAGAGTAAACTCCATGATGAGGCCATACACTCCTTAGATGCAATCCGTATCTCCCCTAACACTTGAAATAAAGTGTTTTCACGCATTAGAGTGTATTTAGTTACTTAATAAGTGATTAACTAACTAATTATAAACAATTATGTATCGCTTCATGTTACATAGGATCCTCGTGTGTGTTCAAGTCCTCAATTGACACCTAGCATCCTACCCGGCACGTCCATTCTTTCCACTCACAGCAGCTGAGTTCATACCCCTACACCTTTTCCGAGTTTTCATGTTTTCAGGGGGAATACAAGCAAATCATAAAGGATTTCGTAATTTAAAAACTGATGTAATTATAACGATTTTCTATCAAACTTTTAGATACCTTTATCCCTTATGTAATATGCGGAGCATAAGGGACGCTTTCTAAATATAATTACATAGTTTTCAACATAGCGTGGGAACTTATCAAACCTTTCAAATATTATGGGAATAATTTGGGATTTTCATTACTTGTCTTACATATTCGAATTTCATGCAAAGTCAATATATAAACTATGTCTGATTTAGTTTTTCAATTTCTAATCTAGAGTATCATGCTAAATAATAACCTTGTGTTTAATTATTTATACTCTACTTTGTTCCAAACGATTTCGAAACTCGATAACAGCTAAATATACCGTGAATTAGTTAATACTAGCTTGTGAGACTTATCTTCGTTATGCCCTTCGGGGTACCAATAAATCCTCTCCGGTAGTATAACCAGAGTCTCTTGGAGGGAGAGCGTGAAATTTATGGATAGATCTATTCGGGACTGACAATCCCACACCTAAACTGCTAGCTACAGTTAGGCGGGCACGCCAGGGGTGACAAATTTTGGAAATCGTACGACGACTGAAGAACGTCAAGGAGGTCACGAGTCAAATTAGTATGGTTATACGACTCACAATACGTATAAACTAGCTTTGTTAACGGATTTACTTCTTTCTTTCTTCTATAGTTTTGTTTATGTAATAAAACTACCTACTTACTTACTGGGTGGTATTTCAGGGACACAACTTTTGGTATTATCTTAAGTAGTAAAACTACTATACTTACTGGTGGTAACCAGAGTTTTCTTATCATATAGAAATCGACAAACATGTTAGAAAATATGGGATTTTCTTGGAAAACATGCATATGTATTTCATCACTCAGTAATAATGATTTTCGATATTTACTGCATTCTTTATCAATGGAACCGAAGTATTTTCACAAGATTTAGTAACCCTTTTTTCTTTATCATGGTTTAACCACCCAAAAACCCCAAGAACATGGGTTTACGGTTTGCGAACATCCCAAAACCGTAAGCATCCTAAAAAGGGGTTTTGATGCCCAAAAACCCTTCCAATGCTTGGCTAATGACCTAGAAACTTGCATGAATGATATTAGAACCCCAAAACATGGAATGAGAGGAGTAAACATGAGTTTACGGTTGGGGAATATTCCAAAATCGTAAACACATTTTTAGGGTGTTAAAATGCCCTTAAACACCTTCTATGACTTGAATGAGTGGCTAGAACCTTGTAGGCTTACCCTAGAAACACCAAACCATGAAAGAAAGTGACAAACATGAGTTTACGGCCGTAAACTCCCCAAGGAGGGATTCAAAAACCGTAAACTCCAAATAAGGGCCATTTCAAGCTCCAATCACTTCCTAAGCCTTTGATTCAACCCTAGGACCTTTCTTTGTGAAGCATGAGACCTTGGAACACCCAAATGCACCATTCCCATGAGTTTACGTCCGTAAACTCATGGGGGATATGGTCATGAAACCGTAAACACCCCCTAAGGCCACCGCTTGAAGAGTAAACTCCATGATGAGGCCATACACTCCTTAGATGCAATCCGTATCTCCCCTAACACTTGAAATAAAGTGTTTTCACGCATTAGAGTGTATTTAGTTACTTAATAAGTGATTAACTAACTAATTATAAACAATTATGTATCGCTTCATGTTACATAGGATCCTCGTGTGTGTTCAAGTCCTCAATTGACACCTAGCATCCTACCCGGCACGTCCATTCTTTCCACTCACAGCAGCTGAGTTCATACCCCTACACCTTTTCCGAGTTTTCATGTTTTCAGGGGGAATACAAGCAAATCATAAAGGATTTCGTAATTTAAAAACTGATGTAATTATAACGATTTTCTATCAAACTTTTAGATACCTTTATCCCTTATGTAATATGCGGAGCATAAGGGACGCTTTCTAAATATAATTACATAGTTTTCAACATAGCGTGGGAACTTATCAAACCTTTCAAATATTATGGGAATAATTTGGGATTTTCATTACTTGTCTTACATATTCGAATTTCATGCAAAGTCAATATATAAACTATGTCTGATTTAGTTTTTCAATTTCTAATCTAGAGTATCATGCTAAATAATAACCTTGTGTTTAATTATTTATACTCTACTTTGTTCCAAACGATTTCGAAACTCGATAACAGCTAAATATACCGTGAATTAGTTAATACTAGCTTGTGAGACTTATCTTCGTTATGCCCTTCGGGGTACCAATAAATCCTCTCCGGTAGTATAACCAGAGTCTCTTGGAGGGAGAGCGTGAAATTTATGGATAGATCTATTCGGGACTGACAATCCCACACCTAAACTGCTAGCTACAGTTAGGCGGGCACGCCAGGGGTGACAAATTTTGGAAATCGTACGACGACTGAAGAACGTCAAGGAGGTCACGAGTCAAATTAGTATGGTTATACGACTCACAATACGTATAAACTAGCTTTGTTAACGGATTTACTTCTTTCTTTCTTCTATAGTTTTGTTTATGTAATAAAACTACCTACTTACTTACTGGGTGGTATTTCAGGGACACAACTTTTGGTATTATCTTAAGTAGTAAAACTACTATACTTACTGGTGGTAACCAGAGTTTTCTTATCATATAGAAATCGACAAACATGTTAGAAAATATGGGATTTTCTTGGAAAACATGCATATGTATTTCATCACTCAGTAATAATGATTTTCGATATTTACTGCATTCTTTATCAATGGAACCGAAGTATTTTCACAAGATTTAGTAACCCTTTTTTCTTTATCATGGTTTAACCACCCAAAAACCCCAAGAACATGGGTTTACGGTTTGCGAACATCCCAAAACCGTAAGCATCCTAAAAAGGGGTTTTGATGCCCAAAAACCCTTCCAATGCTTGGCTAATGACCTAGAAACTTGCATGAATGATATTAGAACCCCAAAACATGGAATGAGAGGAGTAAACATGAGTTTACGGTTGGGGAATATTCCAAAATCGTAAACACATTTTTAGGGTGTTAAAATGCCCTTAAACACCTTCTATGACTTGAATGAGTGGCTAGAACCTTGTAGGCTTACCCTAGAAACACCAAACCATGAAAGAAAGTGACAAACATGAGTTTACGGCCGTAAACTCCCCAAGGAGGGATTCAAAAACCGTAAACTCCAAATAAGGGCCATTTCAAGCTCCAATCACTTCCTAAGCCTTTGATTCAACCCTAGGACCTTTCTTTGTGAAGCATGAGACCTTGGAACACCCAAATGCACCATTCCCATGAGTTTACGTCCGTAAACTCATGGGGGATATGGTCATGAAACCGTAAACACCCCCTAAGGCCACCGCTTGAAGAGTAAACTCCATGATGAGGCCATACACTCCTTAGATGCAATCCGTATCTCCCCTAACACTTGAAATAAAGTGTTTTCACGCATTAGAGTGTATTTAGTTACTTAATAAGTGATTAACTAACTAATTATAAACAATTATGTATCGCTTCATGTTACATAGGATCCTCGTGTGTGTTCAAGTCCTCAATTGACACCTAGCATCCTACCCGGCACGTCCATTCTTTCCACTCACAGCAGCTGAGTTCATACCCCTACACCTTTTCCGAGTTTTCATGTTTTCAGGGGGAATACAAGAAAATCATAAAGGATTTCGTAATTTAAAAACTGATGTAATTATAACGATTTTCTATCAAACTTTTAGATACCTTTATCCCTTATGTAATATGCGGAGCATAAGGGACGCTTTCTAAATATAATTACATAGTTTTCAACATAGCGTGGGAACTTATCAAACCTTTCAAATATTATGGGAATAATTTGGGATTTTCATTACTTGTCTTACATATTCGAATTTCATGCAAAGTCAATATATAAACTATGTCTGATTTAGTTTTTCAATTTCTAATCTAGAGTATCATGCTAAATAATAACCTTGTGTTTAATTATTTATACTCTACTTTGTTCCAAACGATTTCGAAACTCGATAACAGCTAAATATACCGTGAATTAGTTAATACTAGCTTGTGAGACTTATCTTCGTTATGCCCTTCGGGGTACCAATAAATCCTCTCCGGTAGTATAACCAGAGTCTCTTGGAGGGAGAGCGTGAAATTTATGGATAGATCTATTCGAGACTGACAATCCCACACCTAAACTGCTAGCTACAGTTAGGCGGGCACGCCAGGGGTGACAAATTTTGGAAATCGTACGACGACTGAAGAACGTCAAGGAGGTCACGAGTCAAATTAGTATGGTTATACGACTCACAATACGTATAAACTAGCTTTGTTAACGGATTTACTTCTTTCTTTCTTCTATAGTTTTGTTTATGTAATAAAACTACCTTCTTACATACTGGGTGGTATTTCAGGGACACAACTTTTGGTATTATCTTAAGTAGTAAAACTACTATACTTACTGGTGGTAACCAGAGTTTTCTTATCATATAGAAATCGACAAACATGTTAGAAAATATGGGATTTTCTTGGAAAACATGCATATGTATTTCATCACTCAGTAATAATGATTTTCGATATTTACTGCATTCTTTATCAATGGAACCGAAGTATTTTCACAAGATTTAGTAACCGTTTTTTCTTTATCATGGTTTAACCACCCAAAAACCCCAAGAACATGGGTTTACGGTTTGCGAACATCCCAAAACCGTAAGCATCCTAAAAAGGGGTTTTGATGCCCAAAAACCCTTCCAATGCTTGGCTAATGACCTAGAAACTTGCATGAATGATATTAGAACCCCAAAACATGGAATGAGAGGAGTAAACATGAGTTTACGGTTGGGGAATATTCCAAAATCATAAACACATTTTTAGGGTGTTAAAATGCCCTTAAACACCTTCTATGACTTGAATGAGTGGCTAGAACCTTGTAGGCTTACCCTAGAAACACCAAACCATGAAAGAAAGTGACAAACATGAGTTTACGGCCGTAAACTCCCCAAGGAGGGATTCAAAAACCGTAAACTCCAAATAAGGGCCATTTCAAGCTCCAATCACTTCCTAAGCCTTTGATTCAACCCTAGGACCTTTCTTTGTGAAGCATGAGACCTTGGAACACCCAAATGCACCATTCCCATGAGTTTACGGCCGTAAACTCATGGGGGATATGGTCATGAAACCGTAAACACCCCCTAAGGCCACCGCTTGAAGAGTAAACTCCATGATGAGGCCATACACTCCTTAGATGCAATCCGTATCTCCCCTAACACTTGAAATAAAGTGTTTTCACGCATTAGAGTGTATTTAGTTACTTAATAAGTGATTAACTAACTAATTATAAACAATTATGTATCGCTTCATGTTACATAGGATCCTCGTGTGTGTTCAAGTCCTCAATTGACACCTAGCATCCTACCCGGCACGTCCATTCTTTCCACTCACAGCAGCTGAGTTCATACCCTTACACCTTTTCCGAGTTTTCATGTTTTCAGGGGGAATACAAGCAAATCATAAAGGATTTCGTAATTTAAAAACTGATGTAATTATAACGATTTTCTATCAAACTTTTAGATACCTTTATATCTTATGTAATATGCGGCGCATAAGGGACGCTTTCTAAATATAATTACATAGTTTTCAACATAGCGTGGGAACTTATCAAACCTTTCAAATATTATGGGAATAATTTGGGATTTTCATTACTTGTCTTACATATTCGAATTTCATGCAAAGTAAATATATAAACTATGTCTGATTTAGTTTATCAATTTCTAATCTAGAGTATCATGCTAAATAATTACCTTGTGTTTAATTATTTATACTCTACTTTGTTCCAAACGATTTCGAAACTCGATAACAGCTAAATATACCGTGAATTAGTTAATACTAGCTTGTGAGACTTATCTTCGTTATGCCCTTCGGGGTACCAATAAATCCTCTCCGGTAGTATAACCAGAGTCTCTTGGAGGGAGAGCGTGAAATTTGTGGATAGATCTATTCGGGACTGACAATCCCACACCTAAACTGCTAGCTACAATTAGGCGGGCATGCCAGGGGTGACAAATTTTGGAAATCGTACGACGACTGAAGAACGTCAAGGAGGTCACGAGTCAAATAAGTATGGTTATACGACTCACAATACGTATAAACTAGCTTTGTTAACGGATTTACTTCTTTCTTTCTTCTATAGTTTTGTTTATGTAATAAAACTACCTACTTACTTACTGGGTGGTATTTCAGGGACACAACTTATGGTATTATCTTAAGTAGTAAACTACTATACTTACTGGTGGTAACCAGAGTTTTCTTATCATATAGAAATCGACAAACATGTTAGAAAATATGGGATTTTCTTGGAAAACATGCATATGTATTTCATCACTCAGTAATAATGATTTTCGATATTTACTGCATTCTTTATCAATGGAACCGAAGTATTTTCACAAGATTTAGTAACCGTTTTTTCTTTATCATGGTTTAACCACCCAAAAACCCCAAGAACATGGGTTTACGGTTTGCGAACATCCCAAAACCGTAAGCATCCTAAAAAGGGGTTTTGATGCCCAAAAACCCTTCCAATGCTTGGCTAATGACCTAGAAACTTGCATGAATGATATTAGAACCCCAAAACATGGAATGAGAGGAGTAAACATGAGTTTACGGTTGGGGAATATTCCAAAATCGTAAACACATTTTTAGGGTGTTAAAATGCCCTTAAACACCTTCTATGACTTGAATGAGTGGCTAGAACCTTGTAGGCTTACCCTAGAAACACCAAACCATGAAAGAAAGTGACAAACATGAGTTTACGGCCGTAAACTCCCCAAGGAGGGATTCAAAAACCGTAAACTCCAAATAAGGGCCATTTCAAGCTCCAATCACTTCCTAAGCCTTTGATTCAACCCTGGGACCTTTCTTTGTGAAGCATGAGACCTTGGAACACCCAAATGCACCATTCCCATGAGTTTACGGCCGTAAACTCATGGGGAATATGGTTATGAAACCGTAAACACCCCCTAAGGCCACCGCTTGAAGAGTAAACTCCATGATGAGGCCATACACTCCTTAGATGCAATCCGTATCTCCCCTAACACTTGAAATAAAGTGTTTTCACGCATTAGAGTGTATTTAGTTACTTAATAAGTGATTAACTAACTAATTATAAACAATTATGTATCGCTTCATGTTACATAGGATCCTTGTGTGTGTTCAAGTCCTCAATTGACACCTAGCATCCTACCCGGCACGTCCATTCTTTCCACTCACAGCAGCTGAGTTCATACCCCTACACCTTTTCCGAGTTTTCATGTTTTCAGGGGGAATACAAGCAAATCATAAAGGATTTCGTAATTTAAAAACTGATGTAATTATAACGATTTTCTATCAAACTTTTAGATACCTTTATCCCTTATGTAATATGCGGAGCATAAGGGACGCTTTCTAAATATAATTACATAGTTTTCAACATAGCGTGGGAACTTATCAAACCTTTCAAATATTATGGGAATAATTTGGGATTTTCATTACTTGTCTTACATATTCGAATTTCATGCAAAGTCAATATATAAACTATGTCTGATTTAGTTTTTCAATTTCTAATCTAGAGTATCATGCTAAATAATAACCTTGTGTTTAATTATTTATACTCTACTTTGTTCCAAACGATTTCGAAACTCGATAACAGCTAAATATACCGTGAATTAGTTAATACTAGCTTGTGAGACTTATCTTCGTTATGCCCTTCGGGGTACCAATAAATCCTCTCCGGTAGTATAACCAGAGTCTCTTGGAGGGAGAGCGTGAAATTTATGGATAGATCTATTCGGGACTGACAATCCCACACCTAAACTGCTAGCTACAGTTAGGCGGGCACGCCAGGGGTGACAAATTTTGGAAATCGTACGACGACTGAAGAACGTCAAGGAGGTCACGAGTCAAATTAGTATGGTTATACGACTCACAATACGTATAAACTAGCTTTGTTAACGGATTTACTTCTTTCTTTCTTCTATAGTTTTGTTTATGTAATAAAACTACCTACTTACTTACTGGGTGGTATTTTAGGGACACAACTTTTGGTATTATCTTAAGTAGTAAAACTACTATACTTACTGGTGGTAACCAGAGTTTTCTTATCATATAGAAATCGACAAACATGTTAGAAAATATGGGATTTTCTTGGAAAACATGCATATGTATTTCATCACTCAGTAATAATGATTTTCGATATTTACTGCATTCTTTATCAATGGAACCGAAGTATTTTCACAAGATTTAGTAACCATTTTTTCTTTATCATGGTTTAACCACCCAAAAACCCCAAGAACATGGGTTTACGGTTTGCGAACATCCCAAAACCGTAAGCATCCTAAAAAGGGGTTTTGATGCCCAAAAACCCTTCCAATGCTTGGCTAATGACCTAGAAACTTGCATGAATGATATTAGAACCCCAAAACATGGAATGAGAGGAGTAAACATGAGTTTACGGTTGGGGAATATTCCAAAATCGTAAACACATTTTTAGGGTGTTAAAATGCCCTTAAACACCTTCTATGACTTGAATGAGTGGCTAGAACCTTGTAGGCTTACCCTAGAAACACCAAACCATGAAAGAAAGTGACAAACATGAGTTTACGGCCGTAAACTCCCCAAGGAGGGATTCAAAAACCGTAAACTCCAAATAAGGGCCATTTCAAGCTCCAATCACTTCCTAAGCCTTTGATTCAACCCTAGGACCTTTCTTTGTGAAGCATGAGACCTTGGAACACCCAAATGCACCATTCCCATGAGTTTACGGCCGTAAACTCATGGGGGATATGGTCATGAAACCGTAAACACCCCCTAAGGCCACCGCTTGAAGAGTAAACTCCATGATGAGGCCATACACTCCTTAGATGCAATCCGTATCTCCCCTAACACTTGAAATAAAGTGTTTTCACGCATTAGAGTGTATTTAGTTACTTAATAAGTGATTAACTAACTAATTATAAACAATTATGTATCGCTTCATGTTACATAGGATCCTCGTGTGTGTTCAAGTCCTCAATTGACACCTAGCATCCTACCCGGCACGTCCATTCTTTCCACTCACAGCAGCTGAGTTCATACCCCTACACCTTTTCCGAGTTTTCATGTTTTCAGGGGGAATACAAGCAAATCATAAAGGATTTCGTAATTTAAAAACTGATGTAATTATAACGATTTTCTATCAAACTTTTAGATACCTTTATCCCTTATGTAATATGCGGAGCATAAGGGACGCTTTCTAAATATAATTACATAGTTTTCAACATAGCGTGGGAACTTATCAAACCTTTCAAATATTATGGGAATAATTTGGGATTTTCATTACTTGTCTTACATATTCGAATTTCATGCAAAGTCAATATATAAACTATGTCTGATTTAGTTTTTCAATTTCTAATCTAGAGTATCATGCTAAATAATAACCTTGTGTTTAATTATTTATACTCTACTTTGTTCCAAACGATTTCGAAACTCGATAACAGCTAAATATACCGTGAATTAGTTAATACTAGCTTGTGAGACTTATCTTCGTTATGCCCTTCGGGGTACCAATAAATCCTCTCCGGTAGTATAACCAGAGTCTCTTGGAGGGAGAGCGTGAAATTTATGGATAGATCTATTCGGGACTGACAATCCCACACCTAAACTGCTAGCTACAGTTAGGCGGGCACGCCAGGGGTGACAAATTTTGGAAATCGTACGACGACTGAAGAACGTCAAGGAGGTCACGAGTCAAATTAGTATGGTTATACGACTCACAATACGTATAAACTAGCTTTGTTAACGGATTTACTTCTTTCTTTCTTCTATAGTTTTGTTTATGTAATAAAACTACCTACTTACTTACTGGGTGGTATTTCAGGGACACAACTTTTGGTATTATCTTAAGTAGTAAAACTACTATACTTACTGGTGGTAACCAGAGTTTTCTTATCATATAGAAATCGACAAACATGTTAGAAAATATGGGATTTTCTTGGAAAACATGCATATGTATTTCATCACTCAGTAATAATGATTTTCGATATTTACTGCATTCTTTATCAATGGAACCGAAGTATTTTCACAAGATTTAGTAACCATTTTTTCTTTATCATGGTTTAACCACCCAAAAACCCCAAGAACATGGGTTTACGGTTTGCGAACATCCCAAAACCGTAAGCATCCTAAAAAGGGGTTTTGATGCCCAAAAACCCTTCCAATGCTTGGCTAATGACCTAGAAACTTGCATGAATGATATTAGAACCCCAAAACATGGAATGAGAGGAGTAAACATGAGTTTACGGTTGGGGAATATTCCAAAATCGTAAACACATTTTTAGGGTGTTAAAATGCCCTTAAACACCTTCTATGACTTGAATGAGTGGCTAGAACCTTGTAGGCTTACCCTAGAAACACCAAACCATGAAAGAAAGTGACAAACATGAGTTTACGGCCGTAAACTCCCCAAGGAGGGATTCAAAAACCGTAAACTCCAAATAAGGGCCATTTCAAGCTCCAATCACTTCCTAAGCCTTTGTTTCAACCCTAGGACCTTTCTTTGTGAAGCATGAGACCTTGGAACACCCAAATGCACCATTCCCATGAGTTTACGGCCGTAAACTCATGGGGGATATGGTCATGAAACCGTAAACACCCCCTAAGGCCACCGCTTGAAGAGTAAACTCCATGATGAGGCCATACACTCCTTAGATGCAATCCGTATCTCCCTAACACTTGAAATAAAGTGTTTTCACGCATTAGAGTGTATTTAGTTACTAAATAAGTGATTAACTAACTAATTATAAACAATTATGTATCGCTTCATGTTACATAGGATCCTCGTGTGTGTTCAAGTCCTCAATTGACACCTAGCATCCTACCCGGCACGTCCATTCTTTCCACTCACTGCAGCTGAGTTCATACCCCTACACCTTTTCCGAGTTTTCATGTTTTCAGGGGGAATACAAGCAAATCATAAAGGATTTCGTAATTTAAAAACTGATGTAATTATAACGATTTTCTATCAAACTTTTAGATACCTTTATCCCTTATGTAATATGCGGAGCATAAGGGACGCTTTCTAAATATAATTACATAGTTTTCAACATAGCGTGGGAACTTATCAAACCTTTCAAATATTATGGGAATAATTTGGGATTTTCATTACTTGTCTTACATATTCGAATTTCATGCAAAGTCAATATATAAACTATGTCTGATTTAGTTTTTCAATTTCTAATCTAGAGTATCATGCTAAATAATAACCTTGTGTTTAATTATTTATACTCTACTTTGTTCCAAACGATTTCGAAACTCGATAACAGCTAAATATACCGTGAATTAGTTAATACTAGCTTGTGAGACTTATCTTCGTTATGCCCTTCGGGGTACCAATAAATCCTCTCCGGTAGTATAACCAGAGTCTCTTGGAGGGAGAGCGTGAAATTTATGGATAGATCTATTCGGGACTGACAATCCCACACCTAAACTGCTAGCTACAGTTAGGCGGGCACGCCAGGGGTGACAAATTTTGGAAATCGTACGACGACTGAAGAACGTCAAGGAGGTCACGAGTCAAATTAGTATGGTTATACGACTCACAATACGTATAAACTAGCTTTGTTAACGGATTTACTTCTTTCTTTCTTCTATAGTTTTGTTTATGTAATAAAACTACCTTCTTACATACTGGGTGGTATTTCAGGGACACAACTTTTGGTATTATCTTAAGTAGTAAAACTACTATACTTACTGGTGGTAACCAGAGTTTTCTTATCATATAGAAATCGACAAACATGTTAGAAAATATGGGATTTTCTTGGAAAACATGCATATGTATTTCATCACTCAGTAATAATGATTTTCGATATTTACTGCATTCTTTATCAATGGAACCGAAGTATTTTCACAAGATTTAGTAACCGTTTTTTCTTTATCATGGTTTAACCACCCAAAAACCCCAAGAACATGGGTTTACGGTTTGCGAACATCCCAAAACCGTAAGCATCCTAAAAAGGGGTTTTGATGCCCAAAAACCCTTCCAATGCTTGGCTAATGACCTAGAAACTTGCATGAATGATATTAGAACCCCAAAACATGGAATGAGAGGAGTAAACATGAGTTTACGGTTGGGGAATATTCCAAAATCGTAAACACATTTTTAGGGTGTTAAAATGCCCTTAAAAACCTTCTATGGCTTGAATGAGTGGCTAGAACCTTGTAGGCTTACCCTAGAAACACCAAACCATGAAAGAAAGTGACAAACATGAGTTTACGGCCGTAAACTCCCCAAGGAGGGATTCAAAAACCGTAAACTCCAAATAAGGGCCATTTCAAGCTCCAATCACTTCCTAAGCCTTTGATTCAACCCTAGGACCTTTCTTTGTGAAGCATGAGACCTTGGAACACCCAAATGCACCATTCCCATGAGTTTACGTCCGTAAACTCATGGGGGATATGGTCATGAAACCGTAAACACCCCCTAAGGCCACCGCTTGAAGAGTAAACTCCATGATGAGGCCATACACTCCTTAGATGCAATCCGTATCTCCCCTAACACTTGAAATAAAGTGTTTTCACGCATTAGAGTGTATTTAGTTACTTAATAAGTGATTAACTAACTAATTATAAACAATTATGTATCGCTTCATGTTACATAGGATCCTCGTGTGTGTTCAAGTCCTCAATTGACACCTAGCATCCTACCCGGCACGTCCATTCTTTCCACTCACAGCAGCTGAGTTCATACCCCTACACCTTTTCCGAGTTTTCATGTTTTCAGGGGGAATACAAGCAAATCATAAAGGATTTCGTAATTTAAAAACTGATGTAATTATAACGATTTTCTATCAAACTTTTAGATACCTTTATCCCTTATGTAATATGCGGAGCATAAGGGACGCTTTCTAAATATAATTACATAGTTTTCAACATAGCGTGGGAACTTATCAAACCTTTCAAATATTATGGGAATAATTTGGGATTTTCATTACTTGTCTTACATATTCGAATTTCATGCAAAGTCAATATATAAACTATGTCTGATTTAGTTTTTCAATTTCTAATCTAGAGTATCATGCTAAATAATAACCTTGTGTTTAATTATTTATACTCTACTTTGTTCCAAACGATTTCGAAACTCGATAACAGCTAAATATACCGTGAATTAGTTAATACTAGCTTGTGAGACTTATCTTCGTTATGCCCTTCGGGGTACCAATAAATCCTCTCCGGTAGTATAACCAGAGTCTCTTGGAGGGAGAGCGTGAAATTTATGGATAGATCTATTCGGGACTGACAATCCCACACCTAAACTGCTAGCTACAGTTAGGCGGGCACGCCAGGGGTGACAAATTTTGGAAATCGTACGACGACTGAAGAACGTCAAGGAGGTCACGAGTCAAATTAGTATGGTTATACGACTCACAATACGTATAAACTAGCTTTGTTAACGGATTTACTTCTTTCTTTCTTCTATAGTTTTGTTTATGTAATAAAACTACCTACTTACTTACTGGGTGGTATTTCAGGGACACAACTTTTGGTATAATCTTAAGTAGTAAAACTACTATACTTACTGGTGGTAACCAGAGTTTTCTTATCATATAGAAATCGACAAACATGTTAGAAAATATGGGATTTTCTTGGAAAACATGCATATGTATTTCATCACTCAGTAATAATGATTTTCGATATTTACTGCATTCTTTATCAATGGAACCGAAGTATTTTCACAAGATTTAGTAACCGTTTTTTCTTTATCATGGTTTAACCACCCAAAAACCCCAAGAACATGGGTTTACGGTTTGCGAACATCCCAAAACCGTAAGCATCCTAAAAAGGGGTTTTGATGCCCAAAAACCCTTCCAATGCTTGGCTAATGACCTAGAAACTTGCATGAATGATATTAGAACCCCAAAACATGGAATGAGAGGAGTAAACATGAGTTTACGGTTGGGGAATATTCCAAAATCGTAAACACATTTTTAGGGTGTTAAAATGCCCTTAAACACCTTCTATGACTTGAATGAGTGGCTAGAACCTTGTAGGCTTACCCTAGAAACACCAAACCATGAAAGAAAGTGACAAACATGAGTTTACGGCCGTAAACTCCCCAAGGAGGGATTCAAAAACCGTAAACTCCAAATAAGGGCCATTTCAAGCTCCAATCACTTCCTAAGCCTTTGATTCAACCCTGGGACCTTTCTTTGTGAAGCATGAGACCTTGGAACACCCAAATGCACCATTCCCATGAGTTTACGGCCGTAAACTCATGGGGAATATGGTTATGAAACCGTAAACACCCCCTAAGGCCACCGCTTGAAGAGTAAACTCCATGATGAGGCCATACACTCCTTAGATGCAATCCGTATCTCCCCTAACACTTGAAATAAAGTGTTTTCACGCATTAGAGTGTATTTAGTTACTTAATAAGTGATTAACTAACTAATTATAAACAATTATGTATCGCTTCATGTTACATAGGATCCTTGTGTGTGTTCAAGTCCTCAATTGACACCTAGCATCCTACCCGGCACGTCCATTCTTTCCACTCACAGCAGCTGAGTTCATACCCCTACACCTTTTCCGAGTTTTCATGTTTTCAGGGGGAATACAAGCAAATCATAAAGGATTTCGTAATTTAAAAACTGATGTAATTATAACGATTTTCTATCAAACTTTTAGATACCTTTATCCCTTATGTAATATGCGGAGCATAAGGGACGCTTTCTAAATATAATTACATAGTTTTCAACATAGCGTGGGAACTTATCAAACCTTTCAAATATTATGGGAATAATTTGGGATTTTCATTACTTGTCTTACATATTCGAATTTCATGCAAAGTCAATATATAAACTATGTCTGATTTAGTTTTTCAATTTCTAATCTAGAGTATCATGCTAAATAATAACCTTGTGTTTAATTATTTATACTCTACTTTGTTCCAAACGATTTCGAAACTCGATAACAGCTAAATATACCGTGAATTAGTTAATACTAGCTTGTGAGACTTATCTTCGTTATGCCCTTCGGGGTACCAATAAATCCTCTCCGGTAGTATAACCAGAGTCTCTTGGAGGGAGAGCGTGAAATTTATGGATAGATCTATTCGGGACTGACAATCCCACACCTAAACTGCTAGCTACAGTTAGGCGGGCACGCCAGGGGTGACAAATTTTGGAAATCGTACGACGACTGAAGAACGTCAAGGAGGTCACGAGTCAAATTAGTATGGTTATACGACTCACAATACGTATAAACTAGCTTTGTTAACGGATTTACTTCTTTCTTTCTTCTATAGTTTTGTTTATGTAATAAAACTACCTACTTACTTACTGGGTGGTATTTTAGGGACACAACTTTTGGTATTATCTTAAGTAGTAAAACTACTATACTTACTGGTGGTAACCAGAGTTTTCTTATCATATAGAAATCGACAAACATGTTAGAAAATATGGGATTTTCTTGGAAAACATGCATATGTATTTCATCACTCAGTAATAATGATTTTCGATATTTACTGCATTCTTTATCAATGGAACCGAAGTATTTTCACAAGATTTAGTAACCATTTTTTCTTTATCATGGTTTAACCACCCAAAAACCCCAAGAACATGGGTTTACGGTTTGCGAACATCCCAAAACCGTAAGCATCCTAAAAAGGGGTTTTGATGCCCAAAAACCCTTCCAATGCTTGGCTAATGACCTAGAAACTTGCATGAATGATATTAGAACCCCAAAACATGGAATGAGAGGAGTAAACATGAGTTTACGGTTGGGGAATATTCCAAAATCGTAAACACATTTTTAGGGTGTTAAAATGCCCTTAAACACCTTCTATGACTTGAATGAGTGGCTAGAACCTTGTAGGCTTACCCTAGAAACACCAAACCATGAAAGAAAGTGACAAACATGAGTTTACGGCCGTAAACTCCCCAAGGAGGGATTCAAAAACCGTAAACTCCAAATAAGGGCCATTTCAAGCTCCAATCACTTCCTAAGCCTTTGATTCAACCCTAGGACCTTTCTTTGTGAAGCATGAGACCTTGGAACACCCAAATGCACCATTCCCATGAGTTTACGGCCGTAAACTCATGGGGGATATGGTCATGAAACCGTAAACACCCCCTAAGGCCACCGCTTGAAGAGTAAACTCCATGATGAGGCCATACACTCCTTAGATGCAATCCGTATCTCCCCTAACACTTGAAATAAAGTGTTTTCACGCATTAGAGTGTATTTAGTTACTTAATAAGTGATTAACTAACTAATTATAAACAATTATGTATCGCTTCATGTTACATAGGATCCTCGTGTGTGTTCAAGTCCTCAATTGACACCTAGCATCCTACCCGGCACGTCCATTCTTTCCACTCACAGCAGCTGAGTTCATACCCCTACACCTTTTCCGAGTTTTCATGTTTTCAGGGGGAATACAAGCAAATCATAAAGGATTTCGTAATTTAAAAACTGATGTAATTATAACGATTTTCTATCAAACTTTTAGATACCTTTATCCCTTATGTAATATGCGGAGCATAAGGGACGCTTTCTAAATATAATTACATAGTTTTCAACATAGCGTGGGAACTTATCAAACCTTTCAAATATTATGGGAATAATTTGGGATTTTCATTACTTGTCTTACATATTCGAATTTCATGCAAAGTCAATATATAAACTATGTCTGATTTAGTTTTTCAATTTCTAATCTAGAGTATCATGCTAAATAATAACCTTGTGTTTAATTATTTATACTCTACTTTGTTCCAAACGATTTCGAAACTCGATAACAGCTAAATATACCGTGAATTAGTTAATACTAGCTTGTGAGACTTATCTTCGTTATGCCCTTCGGGGTACCAATAAATCCTCTCCGGTAGTATAACCAGAGTCTCTTGGAGGGAGAGCGTGAAATTTATGGATAGATCTATTCGGGACTGACAATCCCACACCTAAACTGCTAGCTACAGTTAGGCGGGCACGCCAGGGGTGACAAATTTTGGAAATCGTACGACGACTGAAGAACGTCAAGGAGGTCACGAGTCAAATTAGTATGGTTATACGACTCACAATACGTATAAACTAGCTTTGTTAACGGATTTACTTCTTTCTTTCTTCTATAGTTTTGTTTATGTAATAAAACTACCTACTTACTTACTGGGTGGTATTTCAGGGACACAACTTTTGGTATTATCTTAAGTAGTAAAACTACTATACTTACTGGTGGTAACCAGAGTTTTCTTATCATATAGAAATCGACAAACATGTTAGAAAATATGGGATTTTCTTGGAAAACATGCATATGTATTTCATCACTCAGTAATAATGATTTTCGATATTTACTGCATTCTTTATCAATGGAACCGAAGTATTTTCACAAGATTTAGTAACCATTTTTTCTTTATCATGGTTTAACCACCCAAAAACCCCAAGAACATGGGTTTACGGTTTGCGAACATCCCAAAACCGTAAGCATCCTAAAAAGGGGTTTTGATGCCCAAAAACCCTTCCAATGCTTGGCTAATGACCTAGAAACTTGCATGAATGATATTAGAACCCCAAAACATGGAATGAGAGGAGTAAACATGAGTTTACGGTTGGGGAATATTCCAAAATCGTAAACACATTTTTAGGGTGTTAAAATGCCCTTAAACACCTTCTATGACTTGAATGAGTGGCTAGAACCTTGTAGGCTTACCCTAGAAACACCAAACCATGAAAGAAAGTGACAAACATGAGTTTACGGCCGTAAACTCCCCAAGGAGGGATTCAAAAACCGTAAACTCCAAATAAGGGCCATTTCAAGCTCCAATCACTTCCTAAGCCTTTGTTTCAACCCTAGGACCTTTCTTTGTGAAGCATGAGACCTTGGAACACCCAAATGCACCATTCCCATGAGTTTACGGCCGTAAACTCATGGGGGATATGGTCATGAAACCGTAAACACCCCCTAAGGCCACCGCTTGAAGAGTAAACTCCATGATGAGGCCATACACTCCTTAGATGCAATCCGTATCTCCCTAACACTTGAAATAAAGTGTTTTCACGCATTAGAGTGTATTTAGTTACTAAATAAGTGATTAACTAACTAATTATAAACAATTATGTATCGCTTCATGTTACATAGGATCCTCGTGTGTGTTCAAGTCCTCAATTGACACCTAGCATCCTACCCGGCACGTCCATTCTTTCCACTCACTGCAGCTGAGTTCATACCCCTACACCTTTTCCGAGTTTTCATGTTTTCAGGGGGAATACAAGCAAATCATAAAGGATTTCGTAATTTAAAAACTGATGTAATTATAACGATTTTCTATCAAACTTTTAGATACCTTTATCCCTTATGTAATATGCGGAGCATAAGGGACGCTTTCTAAATATAATTACATAGTTTTCAACATAGCGTGGGAACTTATCAAACCTTTCAAATATTATGGGAATAATTTGGGATTTTCATTACTTGTCTTACATATTCGAATTTCATGCAAAGTCAATATATAAACTATGTCTGATTTAGTTTTTCAATTTCTAATCTAGAGTATCATGCTAAATAATAACCTTGTGTTTAATTATTTATACTCTACTTTGTTCCAAACGATTTCGAAACTCGATAACAGCTAAATATACCGTGAATTAGTTAATACTAGCTTGTGAGACTTATCTTCGTTATGCCCTTCGGGGTACCAATAAATCCTCTCCGGTAGTATAACCAGAGTCTCTTGGAGGGAGAGCGTGAAATTTATGGATAGATCTATTCGGGACTGACAATCCCACACCTAAACTGCTAGCTACAGTTAGGCGGGCACGCCAGGGGTGACAAATTTTGGAAATCGTACGACGACTGAAGAACGTCAAGGAGGTCACGAGTCAAATTAGTATGGTTATACGACTCACAATACGTATAAACTAGCTTTGTTAACGGATTTACTTCTTTCTTTCTTCTATAGTTTTGTTTATGTAATAAAACTACCTTCTTACATACTGGGTGGTATTTCAGGGACACAACTTTTGGTATTATCTTAAGTAGTAAAACTACTATACTTACTGGTGGTAACCAGAGTTTTCTTATCATATAGAAATCGACAAACATGTTAGAAAATATGGGATTTTCTTGGAAAACATGCATATGTATTTCATCACTCAGTAATAATGATTTTCGATATTTACTGCATTCTTTATCAATGGAACCGAAGTATTTTCACAAGATTTAGTAACCGTTTTTTCTTTATCATGGTTTAACCACCCAAAAACCACAAGAACATGGGTTTACGGTTTGCGAACATCCCAAAACCGTAAGCATCCTAAAAAGGGGTTTTGATGCCCAAAAACCCTTCCAATGCTTGGCTAATGACCTAGAAACTTGCATGAATGATATTAGAACCCCAAAACATGGAATGAGAGGAGTAAACATGAGTTTACGGTTGGGGAATATTCCAAAATCGTAAACACATTTTTAGGGTGTTAAAATGCCCTTAAAAACCTTCTATGGCTTGAATGAGTGGCTAGAACCTTGTAGGCTTACCCTAGAAACACCAAACCATGAAAGAAAGTGACAAACATGAGTTTACGGCCGTAAACTCCCCAAGGAGGGATTCAAAAACCGTAAACTCCAAATAAGGGCCATTTCAAGCTCCAATCACTTCCTAAGCCTTTGATTCAACCCTAGGACCTTTCTTTGTGAAGCATGAGACCTTGGAACACCCAAATGCACCATTCCCATGAGTTTACGTCCGTAAACTCATGGGGGATATGGTCATGAAACCGTAAACACCCCCTAAGGCCACCGCTTGAAGAGTAAACTCCATGATGAGGCCATACACTCCTTAGATGCAATCCGTATCTCCCCTAACACTTGAAATAAAGTGTTTTCACGCATTAGAGTGTATTTAGTTACTTAATAAGTGATTAACTAACTAATTATAAACAATTATGTATCGCTTCATGTTACATAGGATCCTCGTGTGTGTTCAAGTCCTCAATTGACACCTAGCATCCTACCCGGCACGTCCATTCTTTCCACTCACAGCAGCTGAGTTCATACCCCTACACCTTTTCCGAGTTTTCATGTTTTCAGGGGGAATACAAGCAAATCATAAAGGATTTCGTAATTTAAAAACTGATGTAATTATAACGATTTTCTATCAAACTTTTAGATACCTTTATCCCTTATGTAATATGCGGAGCATAAGGGACGCTTTCTAAATATAATTACATAGTTTTCAACATAGCGTGGGAACTTATCAAACCTTTCAAATATTATGGGAATAATTTGGGATTTTCATTACTTGTCTTACATATTCGAATTTCATGCAAAGTCAATATATAAACTATGTCTGATTTAGTTTTTCAATTTCTAATCTAGAGTATCATGCTAAATAATAACCTTGTGTTTAATTATTTATACTCTACTTTGTTCCAAACGATTTCGAAACTCGATAACAGCTAAATATACCGTGAATTAGTTAATACTAGCTTGTGAGACTTATCTTCGTTATGCCCTTCGGGGTACCAATAAATCCTCTCCGGTAGTATAACCAGAGTCTCTTGGAGGGAGAGCGTGAAATTTATGGATAGATCTATTCGGGACTGACAATCCCACACCTAAACTGCTAGCTACAGTTAGGCGGGCACGCCAGGGGTGACAAATTTTGGAAATCGTACGACGACTGAAGAACGTCAAGGAGGTCACGAGTCAAATTAGTATGGTTATACGACTCACAATACGTATAAACTAGCTTTGTTAACGGATTTACTTCTTTCTTTCTTCTATAGTTTTGTTTATGTAATAAAACTACCTACTTACTTACTGGGTGGTATTTCAGGGACACAACTTTTGGTATAATCTTAAGTAGTAAAACTACTATACTTACTGGTGGTAACCAGAGTTTTCTTATCATATAGAAATCGACAAACATGTTAGAAAATATGGGATTTTCTTGGAAAACATGCATATGTATTTCATCACTCAGTAATAATGATTTTCGATATTTACTGCATTCTTTATCAATGGAACCGAAGTATTTTCACAAGATTTAGTAACCATTTTTTCTTTATCATGGTTTAACCACCCAAAAACCCCAAGAACATGGGTTTACGGTTTGCGAACATCCCAAAACCGTAAGCATCCTAAAAAGGGGTTTTGATGCCCAAAAACCCTTCCAATGCTTGGCTAATGACCTAGAAACTTGCATGAATGATATTAGAACCCCAAAACATGGAATGAGAGGAGTAAACATGAGTTTACGGTTGGGGAATATTCCAAAATCGTAAACACATTTTTAGGGTGTTAAAATGCCCTTAAACACCTTCTATGACTTGAATGAGTGGCTAGAACCTTGTAGGCTTACCCTAGAAACACCAAACCATGAAAGAAAGTGACAAACATGAGTTTACGGCCGTAAACTCCCCAAGGAGGGATTCAAAAACCGTAAACTCCAAATAAGGGCCATTTCAAGCTCCAATCACTTCCTAAGCCTTTGATTCAACCCTAGGACCTTTCTTTGTGAAGCATGAGACCTTGGAACACCCAAATGCACCATTCCCATGAGTTTACGGCCGTAAACTCATGGGGGATATGGTCATGAAACAGTAAACACCCCCTAAGGCCACCGCTTGAAGAGTAAACTCCATGATGAGGCCATACACTCCTTAGATGCAATCCGTATCTCCCCTAACACTTGAAATAAAGTGTTTTCACGCATTAGAGTGTATTTAGTTACTTAATAAGTGATTAACTAACTAATTATAAACAATTATGTATCGCTTCATGTTACATAGGATCCTCGTGTGTGTTCAAGTCCTCAATTGACACCTAGCATCCTACCCGGCACGTCCATTCTTTCCACTCACTGCAGCTGAGTTCATACCCCTACACCTTTTCCGAGTTTTCATGTTTTCAGGGGGAATACAAGCAAATCATAAAGGATTTCGTAATTTAAAAACTGATGTAATTATAACGATTTTCTATCAAACTTTTAGATACCTTTATCCCTTATGTAATATGCGGAGCATAAGGGACGCTTTCTAAATATAATTACATAGTTTTCAACATAGCGTGGGAACTTATCAAACCTTTCAAATATTATGGGAATAATTTGGGATTTTCATTACTTGTCTTACATATTCGAATTTCATGCAAAGTCAATATATAAACTATGTCTGATTTAGTTTTTCAATTTCTAATCTAGAGTATCATGCTAAATAATAACCTTGTGTTTAATTATTTATACTCTACTTTGTTCCAAACGATTTCGAAACTCGATAACAGCTAAATATACCGTGAATTAGTTAATACTAGCTTGTGAGACTTATCTTCGTTATGCCCTTCGGGGTACCAATAAATCCTCTCCGGTAGTATAACCAGAGTCTCTTGGAGGGAGAGCGTGAAATTTATGGATAGATCTATTCGGGACTGACAATCCCACACCTAAACTGCTAGCTACAGTTAGGCGGGCACGCCAGGGGTGACAAATTTTGGAAATCGTACGACGACTGAAGAACGTCAAGGAGGTCACGAGTCAAATTAGTATGGTTATACGACTCACAATACGTATAAACTAGCTTTGTTAACGGATTTACTTCTTTCTTTCTTCTATAGTTTTGTTTATGTAATAAAACTACCTTCTTACATACTGGGTGGTATTTCAGGGACACAACTTTTGGTATTATCTTAAGTAGTAAAACTACTATACTTACTGGTGGTAACCAGAGTTTTCTTATCATATAGAAATCGACAAACATGTTAGAAAATATGGGATTTTCTTGGAAAACATGCATATGTATTTCATCACTCAGTAATAATGATTTTCGATATTTACTGCATTCTTTATCAATGGAACCGAAGTATTTTCACAAGATTTAGTAACCGTTTTTTCTTTATCATGGTTTAACCACCCAAAAACCCCAAGAACATGGGTTTACGGTTTGCGAACATCCCAAAACCGTAAGCATCCTAAAAAGGGGTTTTGATGCCCAAAAAACCTTCCAATGCTTGGCTAATGACCTAGAAACTTGCATGAATGATATTAGAACCCCAAAACATGGAATGAGAGGAGTAAACATGAGTTTACGGTTGGGGAATATTCCAAAATCGTAAACACATTTTTAGGGTGTTAAAATGCCCTTAAACACCTTCTATGACTTGAATGAGTGGCTAGAACCTTGTAGGCTTACCCTAGAAACACCAAACCATGAAAGAAAGTGACAAACATGAGTTTACGGCCGTAAACTCCCCAAGGAGGGATTCAAAAACCGTAAACTCCAAATAAGGGCCATTTCAAGCTCCAATCACTTCCTAAGCCTTTGATTCAACCCTAGGACCTTTCTTTGTGAAGCATGAGACCTTGGAACACCCAAATGCACCATTCCCATGAGTTTACGGCCGTAAACTCATGGGGGATATGGTCATGAAACCGTAAACACCCCCTAAGGCCACCGCTTGAAGAGTAAACTCCATGATGAGGCCATACACTCCTTAGATGCAATCCGTATCTCCCCTAACACTTGAAATAAAGTGTTTTCACGCATTAGAGTGTATTTAGTTACTTAATAAGTGATTAACTAACTAATTATAAACAATTATGTATCGCTTCATGTTACATAGGATCCTCGTGTGTGTTCAAGTCCTCAATTGACACCTAGCATCCTACCCGGCACGTCCATTCTTTCCACTCACAGCAGCTGAGTTCATACCCTTACACCTTTTCCGAGTTTTCATGTTTTCAGGGGGAATACAAGCAAATCATAAAGGATTTCGTAATTTAAAAACTGATGTAATTATAACGATTTTCTATCAAACTTTTAGATACCTTTATCCCTTATGTAATATGCGGCGCATAAGGGACGCTTTCTAAATATAATTACATAGTTTTCAACATAGCGTGGGAACTTATCAAACCTTTCAAATATTATGGGAATAATTTGGGATTTTCATTACTTGTCTTACATATTCGAATTTCATGCAAAGTAAATATATAAACTATGTCTGATTTAGTTTATCAATTTCTAATCTAGAGTATCATGCTAAATAATTACCTTGTGTTTAATTATTTATACTCTACTTTGTTCCAAACGATTTCGAAACTCGATAACAGCTAAATATACCGTGAATTAGTTAATACTAGCTTGTGAGACTTATCTTCGTTATGCCCTTCGGGGTACCAATAAATCCTCTCCGGTAGTATAACCAGAGTCTCTTGGAGGGAGAGCGTGAAATTTGTGGATAGATCTATTCGGGACTGACAATCCCACACCTAAACTGCTAGCTACAATTAGGCGGGCATGCCAGGGGTGACAAATTTTGGAAATCGTACGACGACTGAAGAACGTCAAGGAGGTCACGAGTCAAATTAGTATGGTTATACGACTCACAATACGTATAAACTAGCTTTGTTAACGGATTTACTTCTTTCTTTCTTCTATAGTTTTGTTTATGTAATAAAACTACCTACTTACTTACTGGGTGGTATTTCAGGGACACAACTTATGGTATTATCTTAAGTAGTAAAACTACTATACTTACTGGTGGTAACCAGAGTTTTCTTATCATATAGAAATCGACAAACATGTTAGAAAATATGGGATTTTCTTGGAAAACATGCATATGTATTTCATCACTCAGTAATAATGATTTTCGATATTTACTGCATTCTTTATCAATGGAACCGAAGTATTTTCACAAGATTTAGTAACCGTTTTTTCTTTATCATGGTTTAACCACCCAAAAACCCCAAGAACATGGGTTTACGGTTTGCGAACATCCCAAAACCGTAAGCATCCTAAAAAGGGGTTTTGATGCCCAAAAACCCTTCCAATGCTTGGCTAATGACCTAGAAACTTGCATGAATGATATTAGAACCCCAAAACATGGAATGAGAGGAGTAAACATGAGTTTACGGTTGGGGAATATTCCAAAATCGTAAACACATTTTTAGGGTGTTAAAATGCCCTTAAACACCTTCTATGACTTGAATGAGTGGCTAGAACCTTGTAGGCTTACCCTAGAAACACCAAACCATGAAAGAAAGTGACAAACATGAGTTTACGGCCGTAAACTCCCCAAGGAGGGATTCAAAAACCGTAAACTCCAAATAAGGGCCATTTCAAGCTCCAATCACTTCCTAAGCCTTTGATTCAACCCTGGGACCTTTCTTTGTGAAGCATGAGACCTTGGAACACCCAAATGCACCATTCCCATGAGTTTACGGCCGTAAACTCATGGGGAATATGGTCATGAAACCGTAAACACCCATTAAGGCCACCGCTTGAAGAGTAAACTCCATGATGAGGCCATACACTCCTTAGATGCAATCTGTATCTCCCCTAACACTTGAAATAAAGTGTTTTCACGCATTAGAGTGTATTTAGTTACTTAATAAGTGATTAACTAACTAATTATAAACAATTATGTATCGCTTCATGTTACATAGGATCCTCGTGTGTGTTCAAGTCCTCAATTGACACCTAGCATCCTACCCGGCACGTCCATTCTTTCCACTCACAACAGCTGAGTTCATACCCCTACACCTTTTCCGAGTTTTCATGTTTTCAGGGGGAATACAAGCAAATCATAAAGGATTTCGTAATTTAAAAACTGATGTAATTATAACGATTTTCTATCAAACTTTTAGATACCTTTATCCCTTATGTAATATGCGGAGCATAAGGGACGCTTTCTAAATATAATTACATAGTTTTTAACATAGCGTGGGAACTTATCAAACCTTTCAAATATTATGGGAATAATTTGGGATTTTCATTACTTGTCTTACATATTCGAATTTCATGCAAAGTCAATATATAAACTATGTCTGATTTAGTTTTTCAATTTCTAATCTAGAGTATCATGCTAAATAATTACCTTGTGTTTAATTATTTATACTCTACTTTGTTCCAAACGATTTCGAAACTCGATAACAGCTAAATATACCGTGAATTAGTTAATACTAGCTTGTGAGACTTATCTTCGTTATGCCCTTCGGGGTACCAATAAATCCTCTCCGGTAGTATAACCAAAGTCTCTTGGAGGAAGAGCGTGAAATTGATGGATAGATCTATTCGGGACTGACAATCCCACACCTAAACTGCTAGCTACAGTTAGGCGGGCACGCCAGGGGTGACAAATTTTGGAAATCGTACGACGACTGAAGAACGTCAAGGAGGTCACGAGTCAAATTAGTATGGTTATACGACTCACAATACGTATAAACTAGCTTTGTTAACGGATTTATTTCTTTCTTTCTTCTATAGTTTTGTTTATGTAATAAAACTACCTACTTACTTACTGGGTGGTATTTCAGGGACACAACTTTTGGTATTATCTTAAGTAGTAAAACTACTATACTTACTGGTGGTAACCAGAGTTTTCTTATCATATAGAAATCGACAAACATGTTAGAAAATATGGGATTTTCTTGGAAAACATGCATATGTATTTCATCACTCAGTAATAATGATTTTCGATATTTACTGCATTCTTTATCAATGGAACCGAAGTATTTTCACAAGATTTAGTAACCGTTTTTTCTTTATCATGGTTTAACCACCCAAAAACCCCAAGAACATGGGTTTACGGTTTGCGAACATCCCAAAACCGTAAGCATCCTAAAAAGGGGTTTTGATGCCCAAAAACCCTTCCAATGCTTGGCTAATGACCTAGAAACTTGCATGAATGATATTAGAACCCCAAAACATGGAATGAGAGGAGTAAACATGAATTTACGGTTGGGGAATATTCCAAAATCGTAAACACATTTTTAGGGTGTTAAAATGCCCTTAAACACCTTCTATGACTTGAATGAGTGGCTAGAACCTTGTAGGCTTACCCTAGAAACACCAAACCATGAAAGAAAGTGACAAACATGAGTTTACGGCCGTAAACTCCCCAAGGAGGGATTCAAAAACCGTAAACTCCAAATAAGGGCCATTTCAAGCTCCAATCACTTCCTAAGCCTTTGATTCAACCCTGGGACCTTTCTTTGTGAAGCATGAGACCTTGGAACACCCAAATGCACCATTCCCATGAGTTTACGGCCGTAAACTCATGGGGAATATGGTCATGAAACCGTAAACACCCCCTAAGGCCACCGCTTGAAGAGTAAACTCCATGATGAGGCCATACACTCCTTAGATGCAATCTGTATCTCCCCTAACACTTGAAATAAAGTGTTTTCACGCATTAGAGTGTATTTAGTTACTTAATAAGTGATTAACTAACTAATTATAAACAATTATGTATCGCTTCATGTTACATAGGATCCTCGTGTGTGTTCAAGTCCTCAATTGACACCTAGCATCCTACCCGGCACGTCCATTCTTTCCACTCACAGCAGCTGAGTTCATACCCCTACACCTTTTCCGAGTTTTCATGTTTTCAGGGGGAATACAAGCAAATCATAAAGGATTTCGTAATTTAAAAACTGATGTAATTATAACGATTTTCTATCAAACTTTTAGATACCTTTATCCCTTATGTAATATGCGGAGCATAAGGGACGCTTTCTAAATATAATTACATAGTTTTTAACATAGCGTGGGAACTTATCAAACCTTTCAAATATTATGGGAATAATTTGGGATTTTCATTACTTGTCTTACATATTCGAATTTCATGCAAAGTCAATATATAAACTATGTCTGATTTAGTTTTTCAATTTCTAATCTAGAGTATCATGCTAAATAATTACCTTGTGTTTAATTATTTATACTCTACTTTGTTCCAAACGATTTCGAAACTCGATAACAGCTAAATATACCGTGAATTAGTTAATACTAGCTTGTGAGACTTATCTTCGTTATGCCCTTCGGGGTACCAATAAATCCTCTCCGGTAGTATAACCAAAGTCTCTTGGAGGAAGAGCGTGAAATTTATGGATAGATCTATTCGGGACTGACAATCCCACACCTAAACTGCTAGCTACAGTTAGGCGGGCACGCCAGGGGTGACAAATTTTGGAAATCGTACGACGACTGAAGAACGTCAAGGAGGTCACGAGTCAAATTAGTATGGTTATACGACTCACAATACGTATAAACTAGCTTTGTTAACGGATTTCTTTCTTTCTTTCTTCTATAGTTTTGTTTATGTAATAAAACTACCTACTTACTTACTGGGTGGTATTTCAGGGACACAACTTATGGTATTATCTTAAGTAGTAAAACTACTATACTTACTGGTGGTAACCAGAGTTTTCTTATCATATAGAAATCGACAAACATGTTAGAAAATATGGGATTTTCTTGGAAAACATGCATATGTATTTCATCACTCAGTAATAATGATTTTCGATATTTACTGCATTCTTTATCAATGGAACCGAAGTATTTTCACAAGATTTAGTAACCGTTTTTTCTTTATCATGGTTTAACCACCCATAAATCCGAAGAACATGGGTTTACGGTTTGCGAACATCCCAAAACCGTAAGCATCCTAAAAAGGGGTTTTGATGCCCAAAAACCCTTCCAATGCTTGGCTAATGACCTAGAAACTTGCATGAATGATATTAGAACCCCAAAACATGGAATGAGAGGAGTAAACATGAGTTTACGGTTGGGGAATATTCCAAAATCGTAAACACATTTTTAGGGTGTTAAAATGCCCTTAAACACCTTCTATGACTTGAATGAGTGGCTAGAACCTTGTAGGCTTACCCTAGAAACACCAAACCATGAAAGAAAGTGACAAACATGAGTTTACGGCCGTAAACTCCCCAAGGAGGGATTCAAAAACCGTAAACTCCAAATAAGGGCCATTTCAAGCTCCAATCACTTCCTAAGCCTTTGATTCAACCCTGGGACCTTTCTTTGTGAAGCATGAGACCTTGGAACACCCAAATGCACCATTCCCATGAGTTTACGGCCGTAAACTCATGGGGGATATGGTCATGAAACCGTAAACACCCCCTAAGGCCACCGCTTGAAGAGTAAACTCCATGATGAGGCCATACACTCCTTAGATGCAATCCGTATCTCCCCTAACACTTGAAATAAAGTGTTTTCACGCATTAGAGTGTATTTAGTTACTTAATAAGTGATTAACTAACTAATTATAAACAATTATGTATCGCTTCATGTTACATAGGATCCTCGTGTGTGTTCAAGTCCTCAATTGACACCTAGCATCCTACCCGGCACGTCCATTCTTTCCACTCACAGCAGCTGAGTTCATACCCCTACACCTTTTTCGAGTTTTCATGTTTTCAGGGGGAATACAAGCAAATCATAAAGGATTTCGTAGTTTAAAAACTGATGTAATTATAACGATTTTCTATCAAACTTTTAGATACCTTTATCCCTCATGTAATATGCGGAGCATAAGGGACTCTTTCTAAATATAATTACATAGTTTTCGACATAGCGTGGGAACTTATCAAACCATTCAAATATTATGGGAATAATTTGGGATTTTCATTACTTGTCTTACGTATTCGAATTTCATGCAAAGTCAATATATAAACTATGTCTGATTCAGTTTATCAATTTCTAATCTAGAGTATCATGCTAAATAATTACCTTGTGTTTAATTATTTATACTCTACTTTGTTCCAAACGATTTCGAAACTCGATAACAGCTAAATATACCGTGAATTAGTTAATACTAGCTTGTGAGACTTATCTTCGTTATGCCCTTCGAGGTACCAATAAATCCTCTCCGGTAGTATAACCAGAGTCTCTTTGAGGGAGAGCGTGAAATTTGTGGATAGATCTATTCGGGACTGAGAATCCCACACCTAAAGTGCTAGCTACAGTTAGGCGGGTACGCCTGGGGTGACAAATTTTGGAAATCGTACGACGACTGAAGAACGTCAAGGAGGTCACGAGTCAAATTAGTATGGTTATACGACTCACAATTCGTATAAACTAACTTTGTTAACAGATTTATTTCTTTCTTTCTTCTATAGTTTTGTTTATGTAATAAAACTACCTACTTACTTACTGGGTGGTATTTCAGGGACACAACTTATGGTATTATCTTAAGTAGTAAAACTACTATACTTACTGGTGGTAACCAGAGTTTTCTTATCATATAGAAACAGACAAACATGTTAGAAAATATGGGATTTTCTTGGAAAACACGCATATGTATTTCATAACTCAGTAATAATGATTTTCGATATTTACTGCATTCTTTATCAATGGAACCGAAGTATTTTCACAAGATTTAGTTTTTCTTTATCATGGTTTAACCACCCAAAAATCCCAAGAACATGGGTTTACGGTTTGGGAACATCCCAAAACCGTAAGCATCCTAAAAGGGGGTTTTGATGCCCAAAAACCCTTCCAATGCTTGGCTAATGACCTAGAAACTTGCATGAATGATCTTAGAACCCCAAAACATGGAATGAGAGGAGTACACAAGAGTTTACGGTTGGGGAATATTCCAAAATCGTAAACACATTTTTAGGGTGTTAAAATGCCCTTAAAAACCTTCTATGGCTTGAATGAGTGGCTAGAACCTTGTAGGCTTACCCTAGAAACACCAAACCATGAAAGAAAGTGACAAACATGAGTTTACGGCCGTAAACTCCCCAAGGAGGGATTCAAAAACCGTAAACTCCAAATAAGGGCCATTTCAAGCTCCAATCACTTCCTAAGCCTTTGATTCAACCCTAGGACCTTTCTTTGTGAAGCATGAGACCTTGGAACACCCAAATGCACCATTCCCATGAGTTTACGTCCGTAAACTCATGGGGGATATGGTCATGAAACCGTAAACACCCCCTAAGGCCACCGCTTGAAGAGTAAACTCCATGATGAGGCCATACACTCCTTAGATGCAATTCGTATCTCCCTAACACTTGAAATAAAGTGTTTTCACGCATTAGAGTGTATTTAGTTACTTAATAAGTGATTAACTAACTAATTATAAACAATTATGTATCGCTTCATGTTACATAGGATCCTCGTGTGTGTTCAAGTCCTCAATTGACACCTAGCATCCTACCCGGCACGTCCATTCTTTCCACTCACAGCAGCTGAGTTCATACCCCTACACCTTTTCCGAGTTTTCATGTTTTCAGGGGGAATACAAGCAAATCATAAAGGATTTCATAATTTAAAAACTGATGTAATTATAACGATTTTCTATCAAACTTTTAGATACCTTTATCCCTTATGTAATATGCGGAGCATAAGGGACGCCTTCTAAATATAATTACATAGTTTTCAACATAGCGTGGGAACTTATCAAACCTTTCAAATATTATGGGAATAATTTGGGATTTTCATTACTTGTCTTACATATTCGAATTTCATGCAAAGTCAATATATAAACTATGTCTGATTTAGTTTATCAATTTCTAATCTAGAGTATCATGCTAAATAATTACCTTGTGTTTAATTATTTATACTCTACTTTGTTCCAAACGATTTCGAAACTCGATAACAGCTAAATATACCGTGAATTAGTAAATACTAGCTTGTGAGACTTATCTTCGTTATGCCCTTCGGGGTACCAATAAATCCGCTCCGGTAGTATAACCAGAGTCTCTTGGAGGGAGAGCGTGAAATTTGTGGATAGATCTATTCGGGACTGACAATCCCACACCTAAACTGCTAGCTACAGTTAGGCGGGCACGCCAGGGGTGACAAATTTTGGAAATCGTACGACGACTGAAGAACGTCAAGGAGGTCACGAGTCAAATTAGTATGGTTATACGACTCACAATACGTATAAACTAGCTTTGTTAACGGATTTACTTCTTTCTTTCTTCTATAGTTTTGTTTATGTAATAAAACTACCTACTTACTTACTGGGTGGTATTTCAGGGACACAACTTATGGTATTATCTTAAGTAGTAAAACTACTATACTTACTGGTGGTAACCAGAGTTTTCTTATCATATAGAAATCGACAAACATGTTAGAAAATATGGGATTTTCTTGGAAAACATGCATATGTATTTCATCACTCAGTAATAATGATTTTCGATATTTACTGCATTCTTTATCAATGGAACCGAAGTATTTTCACAAGATTTAGTAACCGTTTTTTCTTTATCATGGTTTAACCACCCAAAAACCCCAAGAACATGGGTTTACGGTTTGCGAACATCCCAAAACCGTAAGCATCCTAAAAAGGGGTTTTGATGCCCAAAAACCCTTCCAATGCTTGGCTAATGACCTAGAAACTTGCATGAATGATATTAGAACCCCAAAACATGGAATGAGAGGAGTAAACATGAGTTTACGGTTGGGGAATATTCCAAAATCGTAAACACATTTTTAGGGTGTTAAAATGCCCTTAAACACCTTCTATGACTTGAATGAGTGGCTAGAACCTTGTAGGCTTACCCTAGAAACACCAAACCATGAAAGAAAGTGACAAACATGAGTTTACGGCCGTAAACTCCCCAAGGAGGGATTCAAAAACCGTAAACTCCAAATAAGGGCCATTTCAAGCTCCAATCACTTCCTAAGCCTTTGATTCAACCCTAGGACCTTTCTTTGTGAAGCATGAGACCTTGGAACACCCAAATGCACCATTCCCATGAGTTTACGGCCGTAAACTCATGGGGGATATGGTCATGAAACCGTAAACACCCCCTAAGGCCACCGCTTGAAGAGTAAACTCCATGATGAGGCCATACACTCCTTAGATGCAATCCGTATCTCCCCTAACACTTGAAATAAAGTGTTTTCACGCATTAGAGTGTATTTAGTTACTTAATAAGTGATTAACTAACTAATTATAAACAATTATGTATCGCTTCATGTTACATAGGATCCTCGTGTGTGTTCAAGTCCTCAATTGACACCTAGCATCCTACCCGGCACGTCCATTCTTTCCACTCACAGCAGCTGAGTTCATACCCCTACACCTTTTCCGAGTTTTCATGTTTTCAGGGGGAATACAAGCAAATCATAAAGGATTTCATAATTTAAAAACTGATGTAATTATAACGATTTTCTATCAAACTTTTAGATACCTTTATCCCTTATGTAATATGCGAAGCATAAGGGACGCCTTCTAAATATAATTACATAGTTTTCAACATAGCGTGGGAACTTATCAAACCTTTCAAATATTATGGGAATAATTTGGGATTTTCATTACTTGTCTTACATATTCGAATTTCATGCAAAGTCAATATATAAACTATGTCTGATTTAGTTTATCAATTTCTAATCTAGAGTATCATGCTAAATAATTACCTTGTGTTTAATTATTTATACTCTACTTTGTTCCAAACGATTTCGAAACTCGATAACAGCTAAATATACCGTGAATTAGTTAATACTAGCTTGTGAGACTTATCTTCGTTATGCCCTTCGGGGTACCAATAAATCCGCTCCGGTAGTATAACCAGAGTCTCTTGGAGGGAGAGCGTGAAATTTGTGGATAGATCTATTCGGGACTGACAATCCCACACCTAAACTGCTAGCTACAGTTAGGCGGGCACGCCAGGGGTGACAAATTTTGGAAATCGTACGACGACTGAAGAACGTCAAGGAGGTCACGAGTCAAATTAGTATGGTTATACGACTCACAATACGTATAAACTAGCTTTGTTAACGGATTTACTTCTTTCTTTCTTCTATAGTTTTGTTTATGTAATAAAACTACCTACTTACTTACTGGGTGGTATTTCAGGGACACAACTTATGGTATTATCTTAAGTAGTAAAACTACTATACTTACTGGTGGTAACCAGAGTTTTCTTATCATATAGAAATCGACAAACATGTTAGAAAATATGGGATTTTCTTGGAAAACATGCATATGTATTTCATCACTCAGTAATAATGATTTTCGATATTTACTGCATTCTTTATCAATGGAACCGAAGTATTTTCACAAGATTTAGTAACCGTTTTTTCTTTATCATGGTTTAACCACCCAAAAACCCCAAGAACATGGGTTTACGGTTTGCGAACATCCCAAAACCGTAAGCATCCTAAAAAGGGGTTTTGATGCCCAAAAACCCTTCCAATGCTTGGCTAATGACCTAGAAACTTGCATGAATGATATTAGAACCCCAAAACATGGAATGAGAGGAGTAAACATGAGTTTACGGTTGGGGAATATTCCAAAATCGTAAACACATTTTTAGGGTGTTAAAATGCCCTTAAACACCTTCTATGACTTGAATGAGTGGCTAGAACCTTGTAGGCTTACCCTAGAAACACCAAACCATGAAAGAAAGTGACAAACATGAGTTTACGGCCGTAAACTCCCCAAGGAGGGATTCAAAAACCGTAAACTCCAAATAAGGGCCATTTCAAGCTCCAATCACTTCCTAAGCCTTTGATTCAACCCTAGGACCTTTCTTTGTGAAGCATGAGACCTTGGAACACCCAAATGCACCATTCCCATGAGTTTACGGCCGTAAACTCATGGGGGATATGGTCATGAAACCGTAAACACCCCCTAAGGCCACCGCTTGAAGAGTAAACTCCATGATGAGGCCATACACTCCTTAGATGCAATCCGTATCTCCCCTAACACTTGAAATAAAGTGTTTTCACGCATTAGAGTGTATTTAGTTACTTAATAAGTGATTAACTAACTAATTATAAACAATTATGTATCGCTTCATGTTACATAGGATCCTCGTGTGTGTTCAAGTCCTCAATTGACACCTAGCATCCTACCCGGCACGTCCATTCTTTCCACTCACAGCAGCTGAGTTCATACCCCTACACCTTTTCCGAGTTTTCATGTTTTCAGGGGGAATACAAGCAAATCATAAAGGATTTCGTAATTTAAAAACTGATGTAATTATAACGATTTTCTATCAAACTTTTAGATACCTTTATCCCTTATGTAATATGCGGAGCATAAGGGACGCTTTCTAAATATAATTACATAGTTTTCAACATAGCGTGGGAACTTATCAAACCTTTCAAATATTATGGGAATAATTTGGGATTTTCATTACTTGTCTTACATATTCGAATTTCATGCAAAGTCAATATATAAACTATGTCTGATTTAGTTTTTCAATTTCTAATCTAGAGTATCATGCTAAATAATAACCTTGTGTTTAATTATTTATACTCTACTTTGTTCCAAACGATTTCGAAACTCGATAACAGCTAAATATACCGTGAATTAGTTAATACTAGCTTGTGAGACTTATCTTCGTTATGCCCTTCGGGGTACCAATAAATCCTCTCCGGTAGTATAACCAGAGTCTCTTGGAGGGAGAGCGTGAAATTTATGGATAGATCTATTCGGGACTGACAATCCCACACCTAAACTGCTAGCTACAGTTAGGCGGGCACGCCAGGGGTGACAAATTTTGGAAATCGTACGACGACTGAAGAACGTCAAGGAGGTCACGAGTCAAATTAGTATGGTTATACGACTCACAATACGTATAAACTAGCTTTGTTAACGGATTTACTTCTTTCTTTCTTCTATAGTTTTGTTTATGTAATAAAACTACCTACTTACTTACTGGGTGGTATTTCAGGGACACAACTTATGGTATTATCTTAAGTAGTAAAACTACTATACTTACTGGTGGTAACCAGAGTTTTCTTATCATATAGAAATCGACAAACATGTTAGAAAATATGGGATTTTCTTGGAAAACATGCATATGTATTTCATCACTCAGTAATAATGATTTTCGATATTTACTGCATTCTTTATCAATGGAACCGAAGTATTTTCACAAGATTTAGTAACCGTTTTTTCTTTATCATGGTTTAACCACCCAAAAACCCCAAGAACATGGGTTTACGGTTTGCGAACATCCCAAAACCGTAAGCATCCTAAAAAGGGGTTTTGATGCCCAAAAACCCTTCCAATGCTTGGCTAATGACCTAGAAACTTGCATGAATGATATTAGAACCCCAAAACATGGAATGAGAGGAGTAAACATGAGTTTACGGTTGGGGAATATTCCAAAATCGTAAACACATTTTTAGGGTGTTAAAATGCCCTTAAACACCTTCTATGACTTGAATGAGTGGCTAGAACCTTGTAGGCTTACCCTAGAAACACCAAACCATGAAAGAAAGTGACAAACATGAGTTTACGGCCGTAAACTCCCCAAGGAGGGATTCAAAAACCGTAAACTCCAAATAAGGGCCATTTCAAGCTCCAATCACTTCCTAAGCCTTTGATTCAACCCTAGGACCTTTCTTTGTGAAGCATGAGACCTTGGAACACCCAAATGCACCATTCCCATGAGTTTACGGCCGTAAACTCATGGGGGATATGGTCATGAAACCGTAAACACCCCCTAAGGCCACCGCTTGAAGAGTAAACTCCATGATGAGGCCATACACTCCTTAGATGCAATCCGTATCTCCCCTAACACTTGAAATAAAGTGTTTTCACGCATTAGAGTGTATTTAGTTACTTAATAAGTGATTAACTAACTAATTATAAACAATTATGTATCGCTTCATGTTACATAGGATCCTCGTGTGTGTTCAAGTCCTCAATTGACACCTAGCATCCTACCCGGCACGTCCATTCTTTCCACTCACAGCAGCTGAGTTCATACCCCTACACCTTTTCCGAGTTTTCATGTTTTCAGGGGGAATACAAGCAAATCATAAAGGATTTCGTAATTTAAAAACTGATGTAATTATAACGATTTTCTATCAAACTTTTAGATACCTTTATCCCTTATGTAATATGCGGAGCATAAGGGACGCTTTCTAAATATAATTACATAGTTTTCAACATAGCGTGGGAACTTATCAAACCTTTCAAATATTATGGGAATAATTTGGGATTTTCATTACTTGTCTTACATATTCGAATTTCATGCAAAGTCAATATATAAACTATGTCTGATTTAGTTTTTCAATTTCTAATCTAGAGTATCATGCTAAATAATAACCTTGTGTTTAATTATTTATACTCTACTTTGTTCCAAACGATTTCGAAACTCGATAACAGCTAAATATACCGTGAATTAGTTAATACTAGCTTGTGAGACTTATCTTCGTTATGCCCTTCGGGGTACCAATAAATCCTCTCCGGTAGTATAACCAGAGTCTCTTGGAGGGAGAGCGTGAAATTTATGGATAGATCTATTCGGGACTGACAATCCCACACCTAAACTGCTAGCTACAGTTAGGCGGGCACGCCAGGGGTGACAAATTTTGGAAATTGTACGACGACTGAAGAACGTCAAGGAGGTCACGAGTCAAATTAGTATGGTTATACGACTCACAATACGTATAAACTAGCTTTGTTAACGGATTTACTTCTTTCTTTCTTCTATAGTTTTGTTTATGTAATAAAACTACCTACTTACTTACTGGGTGGTATTTCAGGGACACAACTTTTGGTATTATCTTAAGTAGTAAAACTACTATACTTACTGGTGGTAACCAGAGTTTTCTTATCATATAGAAATCGACAAACATGTTAGAAAATATGGGATTTTCTTGGAAAACATGCATATGTATTTCATCACTCAGTAATAATGATTTTCGATATTTACTGCATTCTTTATCAATGGAACCGAAGTATTTTCACAAGATTTAGTAACCGTTTTTTCTTTATCATGGTTTAACCACCCAAAAACCCCAAGAACATGGGTTTACGGTTTGCGAACATCCCAAAACCGTAAGCATCCTAAAAAGGGGTTTTGATGCCCAAAAACCCTTCCAATGCTTGGCTAATGACCTAGAAACTTGCATGAATGATATTAGAACCCCAAAACATGGAATGAGAGGAGTAAACATGAGTTTACGGTTGGGGAATATTCCAAAATCGTAAACACATTTTTAGGGTGTTAAAATGCCCTTAAACACCTTCTATGACTTGAATGAGTGGCTAGAACCTTGTAGGCTTACCCTAGAAACACCAAACCATGAAAGAAAGTGACAAACATGAGTTTACGGCCGTAAACTCCCCAAGGAGGGATTCAAAAACCGTAAACTCCAAATAAGGGCCATTTCAAGCTCCAATCACTTCCTAAGCCTTTGATTCAACCCTAGGACCTTTCTTTGTGAAGCATGAGACCTTGGAACACCCAAATGCACCATTCCCATGAGTTTACGGCCGTAAACTCATGGGGGATATGGTCATGAAACCGTAAACACCCCCTAAGGCCACCGCTTGAAGAGTAAACTCCATGATGAGGCCATACACTCCTTAGATGCAATCCGTATCTCCCCTAACACTTGAAATAAAGTGTTTTCACGCATTAGAGTGTATTTAGTTACTTAATAAGTGATTAACTAACTAATTATAAACAATTATGTATCGCTTCATGTTACATAGGATCCTCGTGTGTGTTCAAGTCCTCAATTGACACCTAGCATCCTACCCGGCACGTCCATTCTTTCCACTCACAGCAGCTGAGTTCATACCCCTACACCTTTTCCGAGTTTTCATGTTTTCAGGGGGAATACAAGCAAATCATAAAGGATTTCGTAATTTAAAAACTGATGTAATTATAACGATTTTCTATCAAACTTTTAGATACCTTTATCCCTTATGTAATATGCGGAGCATAAGGGACGCTTTCTAAATATAATTACATAGTTTTCAACATAGCGTGGGAACTTATCAAACCTTTCAAATATTATGGGAATAATTTGGGATTTTCATTACTTGTCTTACATATTCGAATTTCATGCAAAGTCAATATATAAACTATGTCTGATTTAGTTTTTCAATTTCTAATCTAGAGTATCATGCTAAATAATAACCTTGTGTTTAATTATTTATACTCTACTTTGTTCCAAACGATTTCGAAACTCGATAACAGCTAAATATACCGTGAATTAGTTAATACTAGCTTGTGAGACTTATCTTCGTTATGCCCTTCGGGGTACCAATAAATCCTCTCCGGTAGTATAACCAGAGTCTCTTGGAGGGAGAGCGTGAAATTTATGGATAGATCTATTCGGGACTGACAATCCCACACCTAAACTGCTAGCTACAGTTAGGCGGGCACGCCAGGGGTGACAAATTTTGGAAATCGTACGACGACTGAAGAACGTCAAGGAGGTCACGAGTCAAATTAGTATGGTTATACGACTCACAATACGTATAAACTAGCTTTGTTAACGGATTTACTTCTTTCTTTCTTCTATAGTTTTGTTTATGTAATAAAACTACCTACTTACTTATTGGGTGGTATTTCAGGGACACAACTTTTGGTATTATCTTAAGTAGTAAAACTACTATACTTACTGGTGGTAACCAGAGTTTTCTTATCATATAGAAATCGACAAACATGTTAGAAAATATGGGATTTTCTTGGAAAACATGCATATGTATTTCATCACTCAGTAATAATGATTTTCGATATTTACTGCATTCTTTATCAATGGAACCGAAGTATTTTCACAAGATTTAGTAACCGTTTTTTCTTTATCATGGTTTAACCACCCAAAAACCCCAAGAACATGGGTTTACGGTTTGCGAACATCCCAAAACCGTAAGCATCCTAAAAAGGGGTTTTGATGCCCAAAAACCCTTCCAATGCTTGGCTAATGACCTAGAAACTTGCATGAATGATATTAGAACCCCAAAACATGGAATGAGAGGAGTAAACATGAGTTTACGGTTGGGGAATATTCCAAAATCGTAAACACATTTTTAGGGTGTTAAAATGCCCTTAAACACCTTCTATGACTTGAATGAGTGGCTAGAACCTTGTAGGCTTACCCTAGAAACACCAAACCATGAAAGAAAGTGACAAACATGAGTTTACGGCCGTAAACTCCCCAAGGAGGGATTCAAAAACCGTAAACTCCAAATAAGGGCCATTTCAAGCTCCAATCACTTCCTAAGCCTTTGATTCAACCCTAGGACCTTTCTTTGTGAAGCATGAGACCTTGGAACACCCAAATGCACCATTCCCATGAGTTTACGGCCGTAAACTCATGGGGGATATGGTCATGAAACCGTAAACACCCCCTAAGGCCACCGCTTGAAGAGTAAACTCCATGATGAGGCCATACACTCCTTAGATGCAATCCGTATCTCCCCTAACACTTGAAATAAAGTGTTTTCACGCATTAGAGTGTATTTAGTTACTTAATAAGTGATTAACTAACTAATTATAAACAATTATGTATCGCTTCATGTTACATAGGATCCTCGTGTGTGTTCAAGTCCTCAATTGACACCTAGCATCCTACCCGGCACGTCCATTCTTTCCACTCACAGCAGCTGAGTTCATACCCCTACACCTTTTCCGAGTTTTCATGTTTTCAGGGGGAATACAAGCAAATCATAAAGGATTTCGTAATTTAAAAACTGATGTAATTATAACGATTTTCTATCAAACTTTTAGATACCTTTATCCCTTATGTAATATGCGGAGCATAAGGGACGCTTTCTAAATATAATTACATAGTTTTCAACATAGCGTGGGAACTTATCAAACCTTTCAAATATTATGGGAATAATTTGGGATTTTCATTACTTGTCTTACATATTCGAATTTCATGCAAAGTCAATATATAAACTATGTCTGATTTAGTTTTTCAATTTCTAATCTAGAGTATCATGCTAAATAATAACATTGTGTTTAATTATTTATACTCTACTTTGTTCCAAACGATTTCGAAACTCGATAACAGCTAAATATACCGTGAATTAGTTAATACTAGCTTGTGAGACTTATCTTCGTTATGCCCTTCGGGGTACCAATAAATCCTCTCCGGTAGTATAAACAGAGTCTCTTGGAGGGAGAGCGTGAAATTTATGGATAGATCTATTCGGGACTGACAATCCCACACCTAAACTGCTAGCTACAGTTAGGCGGGCACGCCAGGGGTGACAAATTTTGGAAATCGTACGACGACTGAAGAACGTCAAGGAGGTCACGAGTCAAATTAGTATGGTTATACGACTCACAATACGTATAAACTAGCTTTGTTAACGGATTTACTTCTTTCTTTCTTCTATAGTTTTGTTTATGTAATAAAACTACCTACTTACTTACTGGGTGGTATTTCAGGGACACAACTTTTGGTATTATCTTAAGTAGTAAAACTACTATACTTACTGGTGGTAACCAGAGTTTTCTTATCATATAGAAATCGACAAACATGTTAGAAAATATGGGATTTTCTTGGAAAACATGCATATGTATTTCATCACTCAGTAATAATGATTTTCGATATTTACTGCATTCTTTATCAATGGAACCGAAGTATTTTCACAAGATTTAATAACCGTTTTTTCTTTATCATGGTTTAACCACCCAAAAACCCCAAGAACATGGGTTTACGGTTTGCGAACATCCCAAAACCGTAAGCATCCTAAAAAGGGGTTTTGATGCCCAAAAACCCTTCCAATGCTTGGCTAATGACCTAGAAACTTGCATGAATGATATTAGAACCCCAAAACATGGAATGAGAGGAGTAAACATGAGTTTACGGTTGGGGAATATTCCAAAATCGTAAACACATTTTTAGGGTGTTAAAATGCCCTTAAACACCTTCTATGACTTGAATGAGTGGCTAGAACCTTGTAGGCTTACCCTAGAAACACCAAACCATGAAAGAAAGTGACAAACATGAGTTTACGGCCGTAAACTCCCCAAGGAGGGATTCAAAAACCGTAAACTCCAAATAAGGGCCATTTCAAGCTCCAATCACTTCCTAAGCCTTTGATTCAACCCTAGGACCTTTCTTTGTGAAGCATGAGACCTTGGAACACCCAAATGCACCATTCCCATGAGTTTACGGCCGTAAACTCATGGGGGATATGGTCATGAAACCGTAAACACCCCCTAAGGCCACCGCTTGAAGAGTAAACTCCATGATGAGGCCATACACTCCTTAGATGCAATCCGTATCTCCCCTAACACTTGAAATAAAGTGTTTTCACGCATTAGAGTGTATTTAGTTACTTAATAAGTGATTAACTAACTAATTATAAACAATTATGTATCGCTTCATGTTACATAGGATCCTCGTGTGTGTTCAAGTCCTCAATTGACACCTAGCATCCTACCCGGCACGTCCATTCTTTCCACTCACAGCAGCTGAGTTCATACCCCTACACCTTTTCCGAGTTTTCATGTTTTCAGGGGGAATACAAGCAAATCATAAAGGATTTC
This sequence comes from Lactuca serriola, assembly GCF_051521515.1. NCBI lineage: Eukaryota > Viridiplantae > Streptophyta > Magnoliopsida > Asterales > Asteraceae > Lactuca > Lactuca serriola. Next base: position 201,694,704 of record NC_136410.1, read on the forward strand.
GTAATTTAAAAACTGATGTAATTATAACGATTTTCTATCAAACTTTTAGATACCTTTATCCCTTATGTAATATGCGGAGCATAAGGGACGCTTTCTAAATATAATTACATAGTTTTCAACATAGCGTGGGAACTTATCAAACCTTTCAAATATTATGGGAATAATTTGGGATTTTCATTACTTGTCTTACATATTCGAATTTCATGCAAAGTCAATATATAAACTATGTCTGATTTAGTTTTTCAATTTCTAATCTAGAGTATCATGCTAAATAATAACCTTGTGTTTAATTATTTATACTCTACTTTGTTCCAAACGATTTCGAAACTCGATAACAGCTAAATATACCGTGAATTAGTTAATACTAGCTTGTGAGACTTATCTTCGTTATGCCCTTCGGGGTACCAATAAATCCTCTCCGGTAGTATAACCAGAGTCTCTTGGAGGGAGAGCGTGAAATTTATGGATAGATCTATTCGGGACTGACAATCCCACACCTAAACTGCTAGCTACAGTTAGGCGGGCACGCCAGGGGTGACAAATTTTGGAAATTGTACGACGACTGAAGAACGTCAAGGAGGTCACGAGTCAAATTAGTATGGTTATACGACTCACAATACGTATAAACTAGCTTTGTTAACGGATTTACTTCTTTCTTTCTTCTATAGTTTTGTTTATGTAATAAAACTACCTACTTACTTACTGGGTGGTATTTCAGGGACACAACTTTTGGTATTATCTTAAGTAGTAAAACTACTATACTTACTGGTGGTAACCAGAGTTTTCTTATCATATAGAAATCGACAAACATGTTAGAAAATATGGGATTTTCTTGGAAAACATGCATATGTATTTCATCACTCAGTAATAATGATTTTCGATATTTACTGCATTCTTTATCAATGGAACCGAAGTATTTTCACAAGATTTAGTAACCGTTTTTTCTTTATCATGGTTTAACCACCCAAAAACCCCAAGAACATGGGTTTACGGTTTGCGAACATCCCAAAACCGTAAGCATCCTAAAAAGGGGTTTTGATGCCCAAAAACCCTTCCAATGCTTGGCTAATGACCTAGAAACTTGCATGAATGATATTAGAACCCCAAAACATGGAATGAGAGGAGTAAACATGAGTTTACGGTTGGGGAATATTCCAAAATCGTAAACACATTTTTAGGGTGTTAAAATGCCCTTAAACACCTTCTATGACTTGAATGAGTGGCTAGAACCTTGTAGGCTTACCCTAGAAACACCAAACCATGAAAGAAAGTGACAAACATGAGTTTACGGCCGTAAACTCCCCAAGGAGGGATTCAAAAACCGTAAACTCCAAATAAGGGCCATTTCAAGCTCCAATCACTTCCTAAGCCTTTGATTCAACCCTAGGACCTTTCTTTGTGAAGCATGAGACCTTGGAACACCCAAATGCACCATTCCCATGAGTTTACGGCCGTAAACTCATGGGGGATATGGTCATGAAACCGTAAACACCCCCTAAGGCCACCGCTTGAAGAGTAAACTCCATGATGAGGCCATACACTCCTTAGATGCAATCCGTATCTCCCCTAACACTTGAAATAAAGTGTTTTCACGCATTAGAGTGTATTTAGTTACTTAATAAGTGATTAACTAACTAATTATAAACAATTATGTATCGCTTCATGTTACATAGGATCCTCGTGTGTGTTCAAGTCCTCAATTGACACCTAGCATCCTACCCGGCACGTCCATTCTTTCCACTCACAGCAGCTGAGTTCATACCCCTACACCTTTTCCGAGTTTTCATGTTTTCAGGGGGAATACAAGCAAATCATAAAGGATTTCGTAATTTAAAAACTGATGTAATTATAACGATTTTCTATCAAACTTTTAGATACCTTTATCCCTTATGTAATATGCGGAGCATAAGGGACGCTTTCTAAATATAATTACATAGTTTTCAACATAGCGTGGGAACTTATCAAACCTTTCAAATATTATGGGAATAATTTGGGATTTTCATTACTTGTCTTACATATTCGAATTTCATGCAAAGTCAATATATAAACTATGTCTGATTTAGTTTTTCAATTTCTAATCTAGAGTATCATGCTAAATAATAACATTGTGTTTAATTATTTATACTCTACTTTGTTCCAAACGATTTCGAAACTCGATAACAGCTAAATATACCGTGAATTAGTTAATACTAGCTTGTGAGACTTATCTTCGTTATGCCCTTCGGGGTACCAATAAATCCTCTCCGGTAGTATAAACAGAGTCTCTTGGAGGGAGAGCGTGAAATTTATGGATAGATCTATTCGGGACTGACAATCCCACACCTAAACTGCTAGCTACAGTTAGGCGGGCACGCCAGGGGTGACAAATTTTGGAAATCGTACGACGACTGAAGAACGTCAAGGAGGTCACGAGTCAAATTAGTATGGTTATACGACTCACAATACGTATAAACTAGCTTTGTTAACGGATTTACTTCTTTCTTTCTTCTATAGTTTTGTTTATGTAATAAAACTACCTACTTACTTACTGGGTGGTATTTCAGGGACACAACTTTTGGTATTATCTTAAGTAGTAAAACTACTATACTTACTGGTGGTAACCAGAGTTTTCTTATCATATAGAAATCGACAAACATGTTAGAAAATATGGGATTTTCTTGGAAAACATGCATATGTATTTCATCACTCAGTAATAATGATTTTCGATATTTACTGCATTCTTTATCAATGGAACCGAAGTATTTTCACAAGATTTAGTAACCGTTTTTTCTTTATCATGGTTTAACCACCCAAAAACCCCAAGAACATGGGTTTACGGTTTGCGAACATCCCAAAACCGTAAGCATCCTAAAAAGGGGTTTTGATGCCCAAAAACCCTTCCAATGCTTGGCTAATGACCTAGAAACTTGCATGAATGATATTAGAACCCCAAAACATGGAATGAGAGGAGTAAACATGAGTTTACGGTTGGGGAATATTCCAAAATCGTAAACACATTTTTAGGGTGTTAAAATGCCCTTAAACACCTTCTATGACTTGAATGAGTGGCTAGAACCTTGTAGGCTTACCCTAGAAACACCAAACCATGAAAGAAAGTGACAAACATGAGTTTACGGCCGTAAACTCCCCAAGGAGGGATTCAAAAACCGTAAACTCCAAATAAGGGCCATTTCAAGCTCCAATCACTTCCTAAGCCTTTGATTCAACCCTAGGACCTTTCTTTGTGAAGCATGAGACCTTGGAACACCCAAATGCACCATTCCCATGAGTTTACGGCCGTAAACTCATGGGGGATATGGTCATGAAACCGTAAACACCCCCTAAGGCCACCGCTTGAAGAGTAAACTCCATGATGAGGCCATACACTCCTTAGATGCAATCCGTATCTCCCCTAACACTTGAAATAAAGTGTTTTCACGCATTAGAGTGTATTTAGTTACTTAATAAGTGATTAACTAACTAATTATAAACAATTATGTATCGCTTCATGTTACATAGGATCCTCGTGTGTGTTCAAGTCCTCAATTGACACCTAGCATCCTACCCGGCACGTCCATTCTTTCCACTCACAGCAGCTGAGTTCATACCCTTACACCTTTTCCGAGTTTTCATGTTTTCAGGGGGAATACAAGCAAATCATAAAGGATTTCGTAATTTAAAAACTGATGTAATTATAACGATTTTCTATCAAACTTTTAGATACCTTTATCCCTTATGTAATATGCGGCGCATAAGGGACGCTTTCTAAATATAATTACATAGTTTTCAACATAGCGTGGGAACTTATCAAACCTTTCAAATATTATGGGAATAATTTGGGATTTTCATTACTTGTCTTACATATTCGAATTTCATGCAAAGTAAATATATAAACTATGTCTGATTTAGTTTATCAATTTCTAATCTAGAGTATCATGCTAAATAATTACCTTGTGTTTAATTATTTATACTCTACTTTGTTCCAAACGATTTCGAAACTCGATAACAGCTAAATATACCGTGAATTAGTTAATACTAGCTTGTGAGACTTATCTTCGTTATGCCCTTCGGGGTACCAATAAATCCTCTCCGGTAGTATAACCAGAGTCTCTTGGAGGGAGAGCGTGAAATTTATGGATAGATCTATTCGGGACTGACAATCCCACACCTAAACTGCTAGCTACAGTTAGGCGGGCACGCCAGGGGTGACAAATTTTGGAAATCGTACGACGACTGAAGAACGTCAAGGAGGTCACGAGTCAAATTAGTATGGTTATACGACTCACAATACGTATAAACTAGCTTTGTTAACGGATTTACTTCTTTCTTTCTTCTATAGTTTTGTTTATGTAATAAAACTACCTACTTACTTACTGGGTGGTATTTCAGGGACACAACTTTTGGTATTATCTTAAGTAGTAAAACTACTATACTTACTGGTGGTAACCAGAGTTTTCTTATCATATAGAAATCGACAAACATGTTAGAAAATATGGGATTTTCTTGGAAAACATGCATATGTATTTCATCACTCAGTAATAATGATTTTCGATATTTACTGCATTCTTTATCAATGGAACCGAAGTATTTTCACAAGATTTAGTAACCGTTTTTTCTTTATCATGGTTTAACCACCCAAAAACCCCAAGAACATGGGTTTACGGTTTGCGAACATCCCAAAACCGTAAGCATCCTAAAAAGGGGTTTTGATGCCCAAAAACCCTTCCAATGCTTGGCTAATGACCTAGAAACTTGCATGAATGATATTAGAACCCCAAAACATGGAATGAGAGGAGTAAACATGAGTTTACGGTTGGGGAATATTCCAAAATCGTAAACACATTTTTAGGGTGTTAAAATGCCCTTAAACACCTTCTATGACTTGAATGAGTGGCTAGAACCTTGTAGGCTTACCCTAGAAACACCAAACCATGAAAGAAAGTGACAAACATGAGTTTACGGCCGTAAACTCCCCAAGGAGGGATTCAAAAACCGTAAACTCCAAATAAGGGCCATTTCAAGCTCCAATCACTTCCTAAGCCTTTGATTCAACCCTAGGACCTTTCTTTGTGAAGCATGAGACCTTGGAACACCCAAATGCACCATTCCCATGAGTTTACGGCCGTAAACTCATGGGGGATATGGTCATGAAACCGTAAACACCCCCTAAGGCCACCGCTTGAAGAGTAAACTCCATGATGAGGCCATACACTCCTTAGATGCAATCCGTATCTCCCCTAACACTTGAAATAAAGTGTTTTCACGCATTAGAGTGTATTTAGTTACTTAATAAGTGATTAACTAACTAATTATAAACAATTATGTATCGCTTCATGTTACATAGGATCCTCGTGTGTGTTCAAGTCCTCAATTGACACCTAGCATCCTACCCGGCACGTCCATTCTTTCCACTCACAGCAGCTGAGTTCATACCCCTACACCTTTTCCGAGTTTTCATGTTTTCAGGGGGAATACAAGCAAATCATAAAGGATTTCGTAATTTAAAAACTGATGTAATTATAACGATTTTCTATCAAACTTTTAGATACCTTTATCCCTTATGTAATATGCGGAGCATAAGGGACGCTTTCTAAATATAATTACATAGTTTTCAACATAGCGTGGGAACTTATCAAACCTTTCAAATATTATGGGAATAATTTGGGATTTTCATTACTTGTCTTACATATTCGAATTTCATGCAAAGTCAATATATAAACTATGTCTGATTTAGTTTTTCAATTTCTAATCTAGAGTATCATGCTAAATAATAACATTGTGTTTAATTATTTATACTCTACTTTGTTCCAAACGATTTCGAAACTCGATAACAGCTAAATATACCGTGAATTAGTTAATACTAGCTTGTGAGACTTATCTTCGTTATGCCCTTCGGGGTACCAATAAATCCTCTCCGGTAGTATAAACAGAGTCTCTTGGAGGGAGAGCGTGAAATTTATGGATAGATCTATTCGGGACTGACAATCCCACACCTAAACTGCTAGCTACAGTTAGGCGGGCACGCCAGGGGTGACAAATTTTGGAAATCGTACGACGACTGAAGAACGTCAAGGAGGTCACGAGTCAAATTAGTATGGTTATACGACTCACAATACGTATAAACTAGCTTTGTTAACGGATTTACTTCTTTCTTTCTTCTATAGTTTTGTTTATGTAATAAAACTACCTACTTACTTACTGGGTGGTATTTCAGGGACACAACTTTTGGTATTATCTTAAGTAGTAAAACTACTATACTTACTGGTGGTAACCAGAGTTTTCTTATCATATAGAAATCGACAAACATGTTAGAAAATATGGGATTTTCTTGGAAAACATGCATATGTATTTCATCACTCAGTAATAATGATTTTCGATATTTACTGCATTCTTTATCAATGGAACCGAAGTATTTTCACAAGATTTAGTAACCGTTTTTTCTTTATCATGGTTTAACCACCCAAAAACCCCAAGAACATGGGTTTACGGTTTGCGAACATCCCAAAACCGTAAGCATCCTAAAAAGGGGTTTTGATGCCCAAAAACCCTTCCAATGCTTGGCTAATGACCTAGAAACTTGCATGAATGATATTAGAACCCCAAAACATGGAATGAGAGGAGTAAACATGAGTTTACGGTTGGGGAATATTCCAAAATCGTAAACACATTTTTAGGGTGTTAAAATGCCCTTAAACACCTTCTATGACTTGAATGAGTGGCTAGAACCTTGTAGGCTTACCCTAGAAACACCAAACCATGAAAGAAAGTGACAAACATGAGTTTACGGCCGTAAACTCCCCAAGGAGGGATTCAAAAACCGTAAACTCCAAATAAGGGCCATTTCAAGCTCCAATCACTTCCTAAGCCTTTGATTCAACCCTAGGACCTTTCTTTGTGAAGCATGAGACCTTGGAACACCCAAATGCACCATTCCCATGAGTTTACGGCCGTAAACTCATGGGGGATATGGTCATGAAACCGTAAACACCCCCTAAGGCCACCGCTTGAAGAGTAAACTCCATGATGAGGCCATACACTCCTTAGATGCAATCCGTATCTCCCCTAACACTTGAAATAAAGTGTTTTCACGCATTAGAGTGTATTTAGTTACTTAATAAGTGATTAACTAACTAATTATAAACAATTATGTATCGCTTCATGTTACATAGGATCCTCGTGTGTGTTCAAGTCCTCAATTGACACCTAGCATCCTACCCGGCACGTCCATTCTTTCCACTCACAGCAGCTGAGTTCATACCCTTACACCTTTTCCGAGTTTTCATGTTTTCAGGGGGAATACAAGCAAATCATAAAGGATTTCGTAATTTAAAAACTGATGTAATTATAACGATTTTCTATCAAACTTTTAGATACCTTTATCCCTTATGTAATATGCGGCGCATAAGGGACGCTTTCTAAATATAATTACATAGTTTTCAACATAGCGTGGGAACTTATCAAACCTTTCAAATATTATGGGAATAATTTGGGATTTTCATTACTTGTCTTACATATTCGAATTTCATGCAAAGTAAATATATAAACTATGTCTGATTTAGTTTATCAATTTCTAATCTAGAGTATCATGCTAAATAATTACCTTGTGTTTAATTATTTATACTCTACTTTGTTCCAAACGATTTCGAAACTCGATAACAGCTAAATATACCGTGAATTAGTTAATACTAGCTTGTGAGACTTATCTTCGTTATGCCCTTCGGGGTACCAATAAATCCTCTCCGGTAGTATAACCAGAGTCTCTTGGAGGGAGAGCGTGAAATTTATGGATAGATCTATTCGGGACTGACAATCCCACACCTAAACTGCTAGCTACAGTTAGGCGGGCACGCCAGGGGTGACAAATTTTGGAAATCGTACGACGACTGAAGAACGTCAAGGAGGTCACGAGTCAAATTAGTATGGTTATACGACTCACAATACGTATAAACTAGCTTTGTTAACGGATTTACTTCTTTCTTTCTTCTATAGTTTTGTTTATGTAATAAAACTACCTACTTACTTACTGGGTGGTATTTCAGGGACACAACTTTTGGTATTATCTTAAGTAGTAAAACTACTATACTTACTGGTGGTAACCAGAGTTTTCTTATCATATAGAAATCGACAAACATGTTAGAAAATATGGGATTTTCTTGGAAAACATGCATATGTATTTCATCACTCAGTAATAATGATTTTCGATATTTACTGCATTCTTTATCAATGGAACCGAAGTATTTTCACAAGATTTAGTAACCGTTTTTTCTTTATCATGGTTTAACCACCCAAAAACCCCAAGAACATGGGTTTACGGTTTGCGAACATCCCAAAACCGTAAGCATCCTAAAAAGGGGTTTTGATGCCCAAAAACCCTTCCAATGCTTGGCTAATGACCTAGAAACTTGCATGAATGATATTAGAACCCCAAAACATGGAATGAGAGGAGTAAACATGAGTTTACGGTTGGGGAATATTCCAAAATCGTAAACACATTTTTAGGGTGTTAAAATGCCCTTAAACACCTTCTATGACTTGAATGAGTGGCTAGAACCTTGTAGGCTTACCCTAGAAACACCAAACCATGAAAGAAAGTGACAAACATGAGTTTACGGCCGTAAACTCCCCAAGGAGGGATTCAAAAACCGTAAACTCCAAATAAGGGCCATTTCAAGCTCCAATCACTTCCTAAGCCTTTGATTCAACCCTAGGACCTTTCTTTGTGAAGCATGAGACCTTGGAACACCCAAATGCACCATTCCCATGAGTTTACGGCCGTAAACTCATGGGGGATATGGTCATGAAACCGTAAACACCCCCTAAGGCCACCGCTTGAAGAGTAAACTCCATGATGAGGCCATACACTCCTTAGATGCAATCCGTATCTCCCCTAACACTTGAAATAAAGTGTTTTCACGCATTAGAGTGTATTTAGTTACTTAATAAGTGATTAACTAACTAATTATAAACAATTATGTATCGCTTCATGTTACATAGGATCCTCGTGTGTGTTCAAGTCCTCAATTGACACCTAGCATCCTACCCGGCACGTCCATTCTTTCCACTCACAGCAGCTGAGTTCATACCCCTACACCTTTTCCGAGTTTTCATGTTTTCAGGGGGAATACAAGCAAATCATAAAGGATTTCGTAATTTAAAAACTGATGTAATTATAACGATTTTCTATCAAACTTTTAGATACCTTTATCCCTTATGTAATATGCGGAGCATAAGGGACGCTTTCTAAATATAATTACATAGTTTTCAACATAGCGTGGGAACTTATCAAACCTTTCAAATATTATGGGAATAATTTGGGATTTTCATTACTTGTCTTACATATTCGAATTTCATGCAAAGTCAATATATAAACTATGTCTGATTTAGTTTTTCAATTTCTAATCTAGAGTATCATGCTAAATAATAACCTTGTGTTTAATTATTTATACTCTACTTTGTTCCAAACGATTTCGAAACTCGATAACAGCTAAATATACCGTGAATTAGTTAATACTAGCTTGTGAGACTTATCTTCGTTATGCCCTTCGGGGTACCAATAAATCCTCTCCGGTAGTATAACCAGAGTCTCTTGGAGGGAGAGCGTGAAATTTATGGATAGATCTATTCGGGACTGACAATCCCACACCTAAACTGCTAGCTACAGTTAGGCGGGCACGCCAGGGGTGACAAATTTTGGAAATCGTACGACGACTGAAGAACGTCAAGGAGGTCACGAGTCAAATTAGTATGGTTATACGACTCACAATACGTATAAACTAGCTTTGTTAACGGATTTACTTCTTTCTTTCTTCTATAGTTTTGTTTATGTAATAAAACTACCTACTTACTTACTGGGTGGTATTTCAGGGACACAACTTTTGGTATTATCTTAAGTAGTAAAACTACTATACTTACTGGTGGTAACCAGAGTTTTCTTATCATATAGAAATCGACAAACATGTTAGAAAATATGGGATTTTCTTGGAAAACATGCATATGTATTTCATCACTCAGTAATAATGATTTTCGATATTTACTGCATTCTTTATCAATGGAACCGAAGTATTTTCACAAGATTTAGTAACCGTTTTTTCTTTATCATGGTTTAACCACCCAAAAACCCCAAGAACATGGGTTTACGGTTTGCGAACATCCCAAAACCGTAAGCATCCTAAAAAGGGGTTTTGATGCCCAAAAACCCTTCCAATGCTTGGCTAATGACCTAGAAACTTGCATGAATGATATTAGAACCCCAAAACATGGAATGAGAGGAGTAAACATGAGTTTACGGTTGGGGAATATTCCAAAATCGTAAACACATTTTTAGGGTGTTAAAATGCCCTTAAACACCTTCTATGACTTGAATGAGTGGCTAGAACCTTGTAGGCTTACCCTAGAAACACCAAACCATGAAAGAAAGTGACAAACATGAGTTTACGGCCGTAAACTCCCCAAGGAGGGATTCAAAAACCGTAAACTCCAAATAAGGGCCATTTCAAGCTCCAATCACTTCCTAAGCCTTTGATTCAACCCTGGGACCTTTCTTTGTGAAGCATGAGACCTTGGAACACCCAAATGCACCATTCCCATGAGTTTACGGCCGTAAACTCATGGGGGATATGGTCATGAAACCGTAAACACCCCCTAAGGCCACCGCTTGAAGAGTAAACTCCATGATGAGGCCATACACTCCTTAGATGCAATCCGTATCTCCCCTAACACTTGAAATAAAGTGTTTTCACGCATTAGAGTGTATTTAGTTACTTAATAAGTGATTAACTAACTAATTATAAACAATTATGTATCGCTTCATGTTACATAGGATCCTCGTGTGTGTTCAAGTCCTCAATTGACACCTAGCATCCTACCCGGCACGTCCATTCTTTCCACTCACAGCAGCTGAGTTCATACCCTTACACCTTTTCCGAGTTTTCATGTTTTCAGGGGGAATACAAGCAAATCATAAAGGATTTCGTAATTTAAAAACTGATGTAATTATAACGATTTTCTATCAAACTTTTAGATACCTTTATCCCTTATGTAATATGCGGCGCATAAGGGACGCTTTCTAAATATAATTACATAGTTTTCAACATAGCGTGGGAACTTATCAAACCTTTCAAATATTATGGGAATAATTTGGGATTTTCATTACTTGTCTTACATATTCGAATTTCATGCAAAGTAAATATATAAACTATGTCTGATTTAGTTTATCAATTTCTAATCTAGAGTATCATGCTAAATAATTACCTTGTGTTTAATTATTTATACTCTACTTTGTTCCAAACGATTTCGAAACTCGATAACAGCTAAATATACCGTGAATTAGTTAATACTAGCTTGTGAGACTTATCTTCGTTATGCCCTTCGGGGTACCAATAAATCCTCTCCGGTAGTATAACCAGAGTCTCTTGGAGGGAGAGCGTGAAATTTATGGATAGATCTATTCGGGACTGACAATCCCACACCTAAACTGCTAGCTACAGTTAGGCGGGCACGCCAGGGGTGACAAATTTTGGAAATTGTACGACGACTGAAGAACGTCAAGGAGGTCACGAGTCAAATTAGTATGGTTATACGACTCACAATACGTATAAACTAGCTTTGTTAACGGATTTACTTCTTTCTTTCTTCTATAGTTTTGTTTATGTAATAAAACTACCTACTTACTTACTGGGTGGTATTTCAGGGACACAACTTTTGGTATTATCTTAAGTAGTAAAACTACTATACTTACTGGTGGTAACCAGAGTTTTCTTATCATATAGAAATCGACAAACATGTTAGAAAATATGGGATTTTCTTGGAAAACATGCATATGTATTTCATCACTCAGTAATAATGATTTTCGATATTTACTGCATTCTTTATCAATGGAACCGAAGTATTTTCACAAGATTTAGTAACCGTTTTTTCTTTATCATGGTTTAACCACCCAAAAACCCCAAGAACATGGGTTTACGGTTTGCGAACATCCCAAAACCGTAAGCATCCTAAAAAGGGGTTTTGATGCCCAAAAACCCTTCCAATGCTTGGCTAATGACCTAGAAACTTGCATGAATGATATTAGAACCCCAAAACATGGAATGAGAGGAGTAAACATGAGTTTACGGTTGGGGAATATTCCAAAATCGTAAACACATTTTTAGGGTGTTAAAATGCCCTTTAACACCTTCTATGACTTGAATGAGTGGCTAGAACCTTGTAGGCTTACCCTAGAAACACCAAACCATGAAAGAAAGTGACAAACATGAGTTTACGGCCGTAAACTCCCCAAGGAGGGATTCAAAAACCGTAAACTCCAAATAAGGGCCATTTCAAGCTCCAATCACTTCCTAAGCCTTTGATTCAACCCTAGGACCTTTCTTTGTGAAGCATGAGACCTTGGAACACCCAAATGCACCATTCCCATGAGTTTACGGCCGTAAACTCATGGGGGATATGGTCATGAAACCGTAAACACCCCCTAAGGCCACCGCTTGAAGAGTAAACTCCATGATGAGGCCATACACTCCTTAGATGCAATCCGTATCTCCCCTAACACTTGAAATAAAGTGTTTTCACGCATTAGAGTGTATTTAGTTACTTAATAAGTGATTAACTAACTAATTATAAACAATTATGTATCGCTTCATGTTACATAGGATCCTCGTGTGTGTTCAAGTCCTCAATTGACACCTAGCATCCTACCCGGCACGTCCATTCTTTCCACTCACAGCAGCTGAGTTCATACCCCTACACCTTTTCCGAGTTTTCATGTTTTCAGGGGGAATACAAGCAAATCATAAAGGATTTCGTAATTTAAAAACTGATGTAATTATAACGATTTTCTATCAAACTTTTAGATACCTTTATCCCTTATGTAATATGCGGAGCATAAGGGACGCTTTCTAAATATAATTACATAGTTTTCAACATAGCGTGGGAACTTATCAAACCTTTCAAATATTATGGGAATAATTTGGGATTTTCATTACTTGTCTTACATATTCGAATTTCATGCAAAGTCAATATATAAACTATGTCTGATTTAGTTTTTCAATTTCTAATCTAGAGTATCATGCTAAATAATAACCTTGTGTTTAATTATTTATACTCTACTTTGTTCCAAACGATTTCGAAACTCGATAACAGCTAAATATACCGTGAATTAGTTAATACTAGCTTGTGAGACTTATCTTCGTTATGCCCTTCGGGGTACCAATAAATCCTCTCCGGTAGTATAACCAGAGTCTCTTGGAGGGAGAGCGTGAAATTTATGGATAGATCTATTCGGGACTGACAATCCCACACCTAAACTGCTAGCTACAGTTAGGCGGGCACGCCAGGGGTGACAAATTTTGGAAATCGTACGACGACTGAAGAACGTCAAGGAGGTCACGAGTCAAATTAGTATGGTTATACGACTCACAATACGTATAAACTAGCTTTGTTAACGGATTTACTTCTTTCTTTCTTCTATAGTTTTGTTTATGTAATAAAACTACCTACTTACTTACTGGGTGGTATTTCAGGGACACAACTTTTGGTATTATCTTAAGTAGTAAAACTACTATACTTACTGGTGGTAACCAGAGTTTTCTTATCATATAGAAATCGACAAACATGTTAGAAAATATGGGATTTTCTTGGAAAACATGCATATGTATTTCATCACTCAGTAATAATGATTTTCGATATTTACTGCATTCTTTATCAATGGAACCGAAGTATTTTCACAAGATTTAGTAACCGTTTTTTCTTTATCATGGTTTAACCACCCAAAAACCCCAAGAACATGGGTTTACGGTTTGCGAACATCCCAAAACCGTAAGCATCCTAAAAAGGGGTTTTGATGCCCAAAAACCCTTCCAATGCTTGGCTAATGACCTAGAAACTTGCATGAATGATATTAGAACCCCAAAACATGGAATGAGAGGAGTAAACATGAGTTTACGGTTGGGGAATATTCCAAAATCGTAAACACATTTTTAGGGTGTTAAAATGCCCTTAAACACCTTCTATGACTTGAATGAGTGGCTAGAACCTTGTAGGCTTACCCTAGAAACACCAAACCATGAAAGAAAGTGACAAACATGAGTTTACGGCCGTAAACTCCCCAAGGAGGGATTCAAAAACCGTAAACTCCAAATAAGGGCCATTTCAAGCTCCAATCACTTCCAAAGCCTTTGATTCAACCCTAGGACCTTTCTTTGTGAAGCATGAGACCTTGGAACACCCAAATGCACCATTCCCATGAGTTTACGGCCGTAAACTCATGGGGGATATGGTCATGAAACCGTAAACACCCCCTAAGGCCACCGCTTGAAGAGTAAACTCCATGATGAGGCCATACACTCCTTAGATGCAATCCGTATCTCCCCTAACACTTGAAATAAAGTGTTTTCACGCATTAGAGTGTATTTAGTTACTTAATAAGTGATTAACTAACTAATTATAAACAATTATGTATCGCTTCATGTTACATAGGATCCTCGTGTGTGTTCAAGTCCTCAATTGACACCTAGCATCCTACCCGGCACGTCCATTCTTTCCACTCACAGCAGCTGAGTTCATACCCCTACACCTTTTCCGAGTTTTCATGTTTTCAGGGGGAATACAAGCAAATCATAAAGGATTTCGTAATTTAAAAACTGATGTAATTATAACGATTTTCTATCAAACTTTTAGATACCTTTATCCCTTATGTAATATGCGGAGCATAAGGGACGCTTTCTAAATATAATTACATAGTTTTCAACATAGCGTGGGAACTTATCAAACCTTTCAAATATTATGGGAATAATTTGGGATTTTCATTACTTGTCTTACATATTCGAATTTCATGCAAAGTCAATATATAAACTATGTCTGATTTAGTTTTTCAATTTCTAATCTAGAGTATCATGCTAAATAATAACATTGTGTTTAATTATTTATACTCTACTTTGTTCCAAACGATTTCGAAACTCGATAACAGCTAAATATACCGTGAATTAGTTAATACTAGCTTGTGAGACTTATCTTCGTTATGCCCTTCGGGGTACCAATAAATCCTCTCCGGTAGTATAAACAGAGTCTCTTGGAGGGAGAGCGTGAAATTTATGGATAGATCTATTCGGGACTGACAATCCCACACCTAAACTGCTAGCTACAGTTAGGCGGGCACGCCAGGGGTGACAAATTTTGGAAATCGTACGACGACTGAAGATCGTCAAGGAGGTCACGAGTCAAATTAGTATGGTTAGACGACTCACAATACGTATAAACTAGCTTTGTTAACGGATTTACTTCTTTCTTTCTTCTATAGTTTTGTTTATGTAATAAAACTACCTACTTACTTACTGGGTGGTATTTCAGGGACACAACTTTTGGTATTATCTTAAGTAGTAAAACTACTATACTTACTGGTGGTAACCAGAGTTTTCTTATCATATAGAAATCGACAAACATGTTAGAAAATATGGGATTTTCTTGGAAAACATGCATATGTATTTCATCACTCAGTAATAATGATTTTCGATATTTACTGCATTCTTTATCAATGGAACCGAAGTATTTTCACAAGATTTAGTAACCGTTTTTTCTTTATCATGGTTTAACCACCCAAAAACCCCAAGAACATGGGTTTACGGTTTGCGAACATCCCAAAACCATAGGCATCCTAAAAAGGGGTTTTGATGCCCAAAAACCCTTCCAATGCTTGGCTAATGACCTAGAAACTTGCATGAATGATATTAGAACCCCAAAACATGGAATGAGAGGAGTAAACATGAGTTTACGGTTGGGGAATATTCCAAAATCGTAAACACATTTTTAGGGTGTTAAAATGCCCTTAAACACCTTCTATGACTTGAATGAGTGGCTAGAACCTTGTAGGCTTACCCTAGAAACACCAAACCATGAAAGAAAGTGACAAACATGAGTTTACGGCCGTAAACTCCCCAATGAGGGATTCAAAAACCGTAAACTCCAAATAAGGGCCATTTCAAGCTCCAATCACTTCCTAAGCCTTTGATTCAACCCTAGGACCTTTCTTTGTGAAGCATGAGACCTTGGAACACCCAAATGCACCATTCCCATGAGTTTACGGCCGTAAACTCATGGGGGATATGGTCATGAAACCGTAAACACCCCCTAAGGCCACCGCTTGAAGAGTAAACTCCATGATGAGGCCATACACTCCTTAGATGCAATCCGTATCTCCCCTAACACTTGAAATAAAGTGCTTTCACGCATTAGAGTGTATTTAGTTACTTAATAAGTGATTAACTAACTAATTATAAACAATTATGTATCGCTTCATGTTACATAGGATCCTCGTGTGTGTTCAAGTCCTCAATTGACACCTAGCATCCTACCCGGCACGTCCATTCTTTCCACTCACAGCAGCTGAGTTCATACCCTTACACCTTTTCCGAGTTTTCATGTTTTCAGGGGGAATACAAGCAAATCATAAAGGATTTCGTAATTTAAAAACTGATGTAATTATAACGATTTTCTATCAAACTTTTAGATACCTTTATCCCTTATGTAATATGCGGCGCATAAGGGACGCTTTCTAAATATAATTACATAGTTTTCAACATAGCGTGGGAACTTATCAAACCTTTCAAATATTATGGGAATAATTTGGGATTTTCATTACTTGTCTTACATATTCGAATTTCATGCAAAGTAAATATATAAACTATGTCTGATTTAGTTTATCAATTTCTAATCTAGAGTATCATGCTAAATAATTACCTTGTGTTTAATTATTTATACTCTACTTTGTTCCAAACGATTTCGAAACTCGATAACAGCTAAATATACCGTGAATTAGTTAATACTAGCTTGTGAGACTTATCTTCGTTATGCCCTTCGGGGTACCAATAAATCCTCTCCGGTAGTATAACCAGAGTCTCTTGGAGGGAGAGCGTGAAATTTATGGATAGATCTATTCGGGACTGACAATCCCACACCTAAACTGCTAGCTACAGTTAGGCGGGCACGCCAGGGGTGACAAATTTTGGAAATCGTACGACGACTGAAGAACGTCAAGGAGGTCACGAGTCAAATTAGTATGGTTATACGACTCACAATACGTATAAACTAGCTTTGTTAACGGATTTACTTCTTTCTTTCTTCTATAGTTTTGTTTATGTAATAAAACTACCTACTTACTTACTGGGTGGTATTTCAGGGACACAACTTTTGGTATTATCTTAAGTAGTAAAACTACTATACTTACTGGTGGTAACCAGAGTTTTCTTATCATATAGAAATCGACAAACATGTTAGAAAATATGGGATTTTCTTGGAAAACATGCATATGTATTTCATCACTCAGTAATAATGATTTTCGATATTTACTGCATTCTTTATCAATGGAACCGAAGTATTTTCACAAGATTTAGTAACCGTTTTTTCTTTATCATGGTTTAACCACCCAAAAACCCCAAGAACATGGGTTTACGGTTTGCGAACATCCCAAAACCGTAAGCATCCTAAAAAGGGGTTTTGATGCCCAAAAACCCTTCCAATGCTTGGCTAATGACCTAGAAACTTGCATGAATGATATTAGAACCCCAAAACATGGAATGAGAGGAGTAAACATGAGTTTACGGTTGGGGAATATTCCAAAATCGTAAACACATTTTTAGGGTGTTAAAATGCCCTTAAACACCTTCTATGACTTGAATGAGTGGCTAGAACCTTGTAGGCTTACCCTAGAAACACCAAACCATGAAAGAAAGTGACAAACATGAGTTTACGGCCGTAAACTCCCCAAGGAGGGATTCAAAAACCGTAAACTCCAAATAAGGGCCATTTCAAGCTCCAATCACTTCCTAAGCCTTTGATTCAACCCTAGGACCTTTCTTTGTGAAGCATGAGACCTTGGAACACCCAAATGCACCATTCCCATGAGTTTACGGCCGTAAACTCATGGGGGATATGGTCATGAAACCGTAAACACCCCCTAAGGCCACCGCTTGAAGAGTAAACTCCATGATGAGGCCATACACTCCTTAGATGCAATCCGTATCTCCCCTAACACTTGAAATAAAGTGTTTTCACGCATTAGAGTGTATTTAGTTACTTAATAAGTGATTAACTAACTAATTATAAACAATTATGTATCGTTTCATGTTACATAGGATCCTCGTGTGTGTTCAAGTCCTCAATTGACACCTAGCATCCTACCCGGCACGTCCATTCTTTCCACTCACAGCAGCTGAGTTCATACCCTTACACCTTTTCCGAGTTTTCATGTTTTCAGGGGGAATACAAGCAAATCATAAAGGATTTCGTAATTTAAAAACTGATGTAATTATAACGATTTTCTATCAAACTTTTAGATACCTTTATCCCTTATGTAATATGCGGCGCATAAGGGACGCTTTCTAAATATAATTACATAGTTTTCAACATAGCGTGGGAACTTATCAAACCTTTCAAATATTATGGGAATAATTTGGGATTTTCATTACTTGTCTTACATATTCGAATTTCATGCAAAGTAAATATATAAACTATGTCTGATTTAGTTTATCAATTTCTAATCTAGAGTATCATGCTAAATAATTACCTTGTGTTTAATTATTTATACTCTACTTTGTTCCAAACGATTTCGAAACTCGATAACAGCTAAATATACCGTGAATTAGTTAATACTAGCTTGTGAGACTTATCTTCGTTATGCCCTTCGGGGTACCAATAAATCCTCTCCGGTAGTATAACCAGAGTCTCTTGGAGGGAGAGCGTGAAATTTGTGGATAGATCTATTCGGGACTGACAATCCCACACCTAAACTGCTAGCTACAATTAGGCGGGCACGCCAGGGGTGACAAATTTTGGAAATCGTACGACGACTGAAGAACGTCAAGGAGGTCACGAGTCAAATTAGTATGGTTATACGACTCACAATACGTATAAACTAGCTTTGTTAACGGATTTATTTATTTCTTTCTTCTATAGTTTTGTTTATGTAATAAAACTACCTACTTACTTACTGGGTGGTATTTCAGGGACACAACTTATGGTATTATCTTAAGTAGTAAAACTACTATACTTACTGGTGGTAACCAGAGTTTTCTTATCATATAGAAATCGACAAACATGTTAGAAAATATGGGATTTTCTTGGAAAACATGCATATGTATTTCATCACTCAGTAATAATGATTTTCGATATTTACTGCATTCTTTATCAATGGAACCGAAGTATTTTCACAAGATTTAGTAACCGTTTTTTCTTTATCATGGTTTAACCACCCAAAAACCCCAAGAACATGGGTTTACGGTTTGCGAACATCCCAAAACCGTAAGCATCCTAAAAAGGGGTTTTGATGCCCAAAAACCCTTCCAATGCTTGGCTAATGACCTAGAAACTTGCATGAATGATATTAGAACCCCAAAACATGGAATGAGAGGAGTAAACATGAGTTTACGGTTGGGGAATATTCCAAAATCGTAAACACATTTTTAGGGTGTTAAAATGCCCTTAAACACCTTCTATGACTTGAATGAGTGGCTAGAACCTTGTAGGCTTACCCTAGAAACACCAAACCATGAAAGAAAGTGACAAACATGAGTTTACGGCCGTAAACTCCCCAAGGAGGGATTCAAAAACCGTAAACTCCAAATAAGGGCCATTTCAAGCTCCAATCACTTCCTAAGCCTTTGATTCAACCCTGGGACCTTTCTTTGTGAAGCATGAGACCTTGGAACACCCAAATGCACCATTCCCATGAGTTTACGGCCGTAAACTCATGGGGGATATGGTCATGAAACCGTAAACACCCCCTAAGGCCACCGCTTGAAGAGTAAACTCCATGATGAGGCCATACACTCCTTAGATGCAATCCGTATCTCCCCTAACACTTGAAATAAAGTGTTTTCACGCATTAGAGTGTATTTAGTTACTTAATAAGTGATTAACTAACTAATTATAAACAATTATGTATCGCTTCATGTTACATAGGATCCTCGTGTGTGTTCAAGTCCTCAATTGACACCTAGCATCCTACCCGGCACGTCCATTCTTTCCACTCACAGCAGCTGAGTTCATACCCCTACACCTTTTTCGAGTTTTCATGTTTTCAGGGGGAATACAAGCAAATCATAAAGGATTTCGTAATTTAAAAACTGATGTAATTATAACGATTTTCTATCAAACTTTTAGATACCTTTATCCCTCATGTAATATGCGGAGCATAAGGGACGCTTTCTAAATATAATTACATAGTTTTCGACATAGCGTGGGAACTTATCAAACCATTCAAATATTATGGTAATAATTTGGGATTTTCATTACTTGTCTTACGTATTCGAATTTCATGCAAAGTCAATATATAAACTATGTCTGATTCAGTTTATCAATTTCTAATCTAGAGTATCATGCTAAATAATTACCTTGTGTTTAATTATTTATACTCTACTTTGTTCCAAACGATTTCGAAACTCGATAACAGCTATATATACCGTGAATTAGTTAATACTAGCTTGTGAGACTTATCTTCGTTATGCCCTTCGAGGTACCAATAAATCCTCTCCGGTAGTATAACCAGAGTCTCTTTGAGGGAGAGCGTGAAATTTGTGGATAGATCTATTCGGGACTGAGAATCCCACACCTAAAGTGCTAGCTACAGTTAGGCGGGCACGCCTGGGGTGACAAATTTTGGAAATCGTACGACGACTGAAGAACGTCAAGGAGGTCACGAGTCAAATTAGTATGGTTATACGACTCACAATTCGTATAAACTAACTTTGTTAACAGATTTATTTCTTTCTTTCTTCTATAGTTTTGTTTATGTAATAAAACTACCTACTTACTTACTGGGTGGTATTTCAGGGACACAACTTATGGTATTATCTTAAGTAGTAAAACTACTATACTTACTGGTGGTAACCAGAGTTTTCTTATCATATAGAAATCGACAAACATGTTAGAAAATATGGGATTTTCTTGGAAAACACGCATATGTATTTCATAACTCAGTAATAATGATTTTCGATATTTACTGCATTCTTTATCAATGGAACCGAAGTATTTTCACAAGATTTAGTAACCGTTTTTTCTTTATCATGGTTTAACCACCCAAAAATCCCAAGAACATGGGTTTACGGTTTGGGAACATCCCAAAACCGTAAGCATCCTAAAAGGGGGTTTTGATGCCCAAAAACCCTTCCAATGCTTGGCTAATGACCTAGAAACTTGCATGAATGATCTTAGAACCCCAAAACATGGAATGAGAGGAGTAGACAAGAGTTTACGGTTGGGGAATATTCCAAAATCGTAAACACATTTTTAGGGTGTTAAAATGCCCTTAAAAACCTTCAATGGCTTGAATGAGTGGCTAGAACCTTGTAGGCTTACCCTAGAAACACCAAACCATGAAAGAAAGTGACAAACATGAGTTTACGGCCGTAAACTCCCCAAGGAGGGATTCAAAAACCGTAAACTCCAAATAAGGGCCATTTCAAGCTCCAATCACTTCCTAAGCCTTTGATTCAACCCTAGTACCTTTCGTTGTGAAGCATGAGACCTTGGAACACCCAAATGCACAATTCCCATGAGTTTACAGCCGTAAACTCATGGGGGATATGGTCATGAAACCGTAAACACCCCCTAGGGCCACCGCTTGAAGAGTAAACTCCATGATGAGGCCATACACTCCTTAGATGCAACCCGTATCACCCCTAACACTTGAAATAAAGTGTTTTCACACATTAGAGTGTATTGACTTACTTAATTAGTGATGAAATAACTAATTATATACAATTATGTATCGCTTCATGTTACATAGGATCCTCGTGTGTGTTCAAGTCCTCAATTGACACCTAGCATTCTACCCGGCACGTCCATTCTTTCCACTCATAGCAGCTGAGTGCATACCCCTACACCTTTTCCGAGTTTTCATGTTTTCATGGGGAATACAAGCAAATCATAAAGGATTTCGTAATTTAAAAACTGATGTAATTATAACGATTTTCTATCAAACTTTTAGATACCTTTATCCCTTATGTAATATACGGAGCATAAGGGATGCTTTCTAAATATAATTACATAGTTTTCGACATAGCGTGGGAACTTATCAAACCATTCAAATATTATGGGAATAATTTGGGATTTTCATTACTTGTCTTACGTATTCGAATTTCATGCAAATTCAATATATAAACTATGTCTGATTTAGTTTATCAATTTCTAATCTAGAGTATCATGCTAAATAATTACTTTGTGTTTAATTATTTATACTCTACTTTGTTCCAAACGATTTCGAAACTCGATAACAGCTAAATATACCGTGAATTAGTTAATACTAGCTTGTGAGACTTATCTTCGTTATGCCCTTCGGGGTACCAATAAATCCTCTCCGGTAGTATAACCAGAGTCTCTTGGAGGGAGAGCGTGAAATTTGTGCATAGATCTATTCGGGACTGAGAATCCCACACCTAAAGTGCTAGCTACAGTTAGGCGGGCACGCCTGGGGTGACAAATTTTGGAAATCGTACGACGACTGAAGAACGTCAAGGAGGTCACGAGTCAAATTAGTATGGTTATACGACTCACAATACGTATAAACTAACTTTGTTAACGGATTTATTTCTTTCTTTCTTCTATAGTTTTGTTTATGTAATAAAACTACCTACTTACTTACTGGGTGGTATTTCAGGGACACGACTTATGGTATTATCTTAAGTAGTAAAACTACTATACTTACTGGTGGTAACCAGAGTTTTCTTATCATATAGAAATCGACAAACATGTTAGAAAATATGGGATTTTCTTGGAAAACATGCATATGTATTTCATAACTCAGTAATAATGATTTTCGATATTTACTGCATTCTTTATCAATGGAACCGAAGTATTTTCACAAGATTTAGTAACCGTTTTTTCTTTATCATGGTTTAACCACCCAAAAATCCCAAGAACATGGGTTTACGGTTTGGGAACATCCCAAAACCGTAAGCATCCTAAAAGGGGGTTTTGATGCCCAAAAACCCTTCCAATGCTTGGCTAAT
The DNA here is from genome assembly GCF_051521515.1 of Lactuca serriola. Taxonomy (NCBI): domain Eukaryota; kingdom Viridiplantae; phylum Streptophyta; class Magnoliopsida; order Asterales; family Asteraceae; genus Lactuca; species Lactuca serriola. The sequence goes on from NC_136410.1 coordinate 201,717,674, forward strand.
GACCTAGAAACTTGGATGAATGATCTTAGAACCCCAAAACATGGAATGAGAGGAGTAGACAAGAGTTTACGGTTGGGGAATATTCCAAAATCGTAAACACATTTTTAGGGTGTTAAAATGCCCTTAAAAACCTTCTATGGCTTGAATGAGTGGCTAGAACCTTGTAGGCTTACCCTAGAAACACCAAACCATGAAAGAAAGTGACAAACATGAGTTTACGGCCGTAAACTCCCCAAGGAGGGATTCAAAAACCGTAAACTCCAAATAAGGGCCATTTCAAGCTCCAATCACTTCCTAAGCCTTTGATTCAACCCTAGTACCTTTCGTTGTGAAGCATGAGACCTTGGAACACCCAAATGCACAATTCCCATGAGTTTACAGCCGTAAACTCATGGGGGATATGGTCATGAAACCGTAAACACCCCCTAGGGCCACCGCTTGAAGAGTAAACTCCATGATGAGGCCATACACTCCTTAGATGCAACCCGTATCACCCCTAACACTTGAAATAAAGTGTTTTCACACATTAGAGTGTATTGACTTACTTAATTAGTGATGAAATAACTAATTATATACAATTATGTATCGCTTCATGTTACATAGGATCCTCGTGTGTGTTCAAGTCCTCAATTGACACCTAGCATTCTACCCGGCACGTCCATTCTTTCCACTCATAGCAGCTGAGTGCATACCCCTACACCTTTTCCGAGTTTTCATGTTTTCATGGGGAATACAAGCAAATCATAAAGGATTTCGTAATTTAAAAACTGATGTAATTATAACGATTTTCTATCAAACTTTTAGATACCTTTATCCCTTATGTAATATACGGAGCATAAGGGACGCTTTCTAAATATAATTACATAGTTTTCGACATAGCGTGGGAACTTATCAAACCATTCAAATATTATGGGAATAATTTGGGATTTTCATTACTTGTCTTACGTATTCGAATTTCATGCAAATTCAATATATAAACTATGTCTGATTTAGTTTATCAATTTCTAATCTAGAGTATCATGCTAAATAATTACTTTGTGTTTAATTATTTATACTCTACTTTGTTCCAAACGATTTCGAAACTCGATAACAGCTAAATATACCGTGAATTAGTTAATACTAGCTTGTGAGACTTATCTTCATTATGCCCTTCGGGGTACCAATAAATCCTCTCCGGTAGTATAACCAGAGTCTCTTGGAGGGAGAGCGTGAAATTTGTGCATAGATCTATTCGGGACTGAGAATCCCACACCTAAAGTGCTAGCTACAGTTAGGCGGGCACGCCTGGGGTGACAAATTTTGGAAATCGTACGACGACTAAAGAACGTCAAGGAGGTCACGAGTCAAATTAGTATGGTTATACGACTCACAATACGTATAAACTAACTTTGTTAACGGATTTATTTCTTTCTTTCTTCTATAATTTTGTTTATGTAATAAAACTACCTACTTACTTACTGGGTGGTATTTCAGGGACACGAATTATGGTATTATCTTAAGTAGTAAAACTACTATACTTACTGGTGGTAACCAGAGTTTTCTTATCATATAGAAATCGACAAACATGTTAGAAAATATGGGATTTTCTTTGAAAACATGCATATGTATTTCATAACTTAGTAATAATGATTTTTGATATTTACTGCATTTGTAACATCCCCCTGTGGCACATATCACAATATTGTCCGCTTTGGGCCACTCGGCACGAGGACTTCCCAGGAGGTCACCCATCCTGGTACTACGCCCGCCCGAGCACGCTTAACTGCAGAGTTCTTATGGGATCTGCTGCCCTCACGACTTTTCAACGCGTTGTGACAAGGAAGGTATCCACACCCCTTTATAAGGAAATGTTTCGTTCTCCTTCCAAGCCGATGTGGGATCAGATCTAACCTACTTTTGTAACGCCCGTAGATCACGGCTAGTCAATTTAAGGACGATAAGCGTCAAAAATGAGTTTCTGATAGAAGATTATTTAGAATGAATAATCTTAACTAGGTTATAGTATATGTTACAAGGATTCCGTACATATAAAGAATGTCGAAATCCGAATTATAACGAAGAAGTTATGACCTGTTGAAGTTTCGCGACAGAACCGACACGACGCTGAATGACGTAAAAGGTGAATTTATGTTAGAACGATATTTAGCCTTAGTGATCCAAACGAAAGTTGTAGAGTTCGTTAAACCGTGAGCGTGCATAAAAAGAACGTCCAAATCTGACTTCGTATGAGGAAGTTATGATTTTTCTAAGTTTCAGCTTAGCAGTATGCAGCCCAAATACTCGATTTGAGATCGAGCAGTTTTTAGCCAACACAATCTAAATGAGAATCGAAGATCTCGTCAATTGTAGTGAAACGATAAAAACATAGGCGAAAACGGACGTCGGATGAAGAAGCTATGAATTTATAACGGAGTTTTCCAGTCCCGGCCTACTAAAAATAATATAATAAAAATAAAGTCAAAATTAGCCAACGGAGTCTAAACAAAAGTTGTAGAGCGTAGTCTCACCTTCGCGTGGATATACTAAACGTCGAAAACGGAGCTCGTATACGAAAGTTACGCAATTTAGAAGTTCGACGAGTCAATTACGCCCAGCGTAATTTGAGTACGCCCAGCGTACTCAGTCGGATGAAACTTGTCTGACCAATACTCGAGTGCCACCAGTCGATGCACGCAGTGACGTCAAAGTACGCCCCGCGTAACTCAAGTATGCCCAGCGTACAGAGTACGCCCCGCGTAATTTCAGATTACGCCCCGCGTAATCCCAGACCCAGCAGCCTATAAATAGAACTCGAGATCAGCCCTTTCCTTGCAATTTTTCTTACTTTCTCTCTAAGTTTTTGCCTCGATTTGCGTGCCAATCATATCCCGAAGCCCCGGTATTATTCCCAATCCCCGAAGCAAGATCCAAAGCCCCGAGGATCCCGAAGAGCGTTATTCCCGAGCCGAAGCGCTGCCCGCGAGGAGCCGGTTTTTGTGAAGATCTTCCAGATCTACGGAGAAACACTACTTCTGCAAGCCGTAGTGCTGCCCGATCATCTTCTGATCAACTGAGTGTATAGTCACTTTCATCTTACACATAAATATGAAGTATTTTATAAAATACGTGCTATGTGTTATATATTAATTATCTATTTGAGATGGATTTGGAATTGATGTTTTTATACGGTTGTTAAATGATTTAAATTGTGTTTGTATTTATATCTACAAAAATATTGGGTAGAACATGGGTAGATGGAATAGTTGCTGACGATGCGACTTTGTACCTATTGAGTAAGCCTTGGTGACGATGCGAGTCCGTGCCTATTTGATAAACCTTGGTGACGATGTGACTTCGTGCCTTTTGGTGAAAACCCAGGTGACTATGAGACGTAGTGCCTATTGTGTAAACCCTGGTGACTATGAGACGTAGTGCCAATTGTATGAACCCTGGTGACTATGAGACGTAGTGTCAATTGTATGAACTCTGGTGACTATGCGACGTAGTGCCTGTTGTATAAACCGTGGTAGCAAATGGACTGTGTGCCAGTTCCTTAGGTAAACCCTTAGGAATGAATGAAGAAAGTATAATCGATTCTTAGGGTAAAACCTTAATAAATAAAGAAGATAATGGGGATGGGTATTTGGGTTGATTGTTGATAATTGAATATAATAAATGTATTATTGTGGGTTGAAAACCCTATATGCTCACTAGGCTCCCAAGCCTGACCCACTCAGTTTTCTTTGTATCACAGGTATCAATACGAAGACATAATTCACTGAGAGAATAAAGGAGATGTAAATCATTAGTGTAAATAAATGTAGGTTCTGTTTATGCTTATGTGTCTGTATCGGAACATGACATCCCGAGATTTTGTTATATAATGAAAATACTTTTCTTTAAGAAATGCTTTGATAAATTCTTATCATATTTTTTTTATTTTGGGGACAAATTCCGCAACAATTTTCTTTAAACGATTACTCTGATTTTAAAAACAAAGCATAAACAAATCGGTCTTTTCTGGCCATGAAATTGGGGATGTCACAGTTGGTATCAGAGCATTAGTTTAAGAGAACTAGGAATTTGTAGGAAATTTCTAGACTTAAACTTGGAATGCTAAGTAATGATTGTGAGGAGTGTGTCTAAAATATGTTAGGTAGTACACCTAAATTGACGCAAGCACTAGTTTATTTTAGGAAAGTTGCCTAAAATGCTTTTATGTGCTAAATGTTATATGTTGCCATATATGATATTGTTTGTTCGGATCTACGGTTTGTTGCCAACCGGATCTGAAGGTTTATGTGTTTAGGATTCTAAGCGTATGTATACGATATTAGAACTAGCATGTAATCGTTTGGAGTAATAAGGTGAAATTATTCGGTGTATAGATCAAAAATGGTGAGAACAAGAAGTGGAGTTGGAAATGCTGATGAAAACAGGAATCAACCACCCGTGATTGAGCAAATACCTGTCGTAGCAGCAGCACCTGAGCCGATAACAATGGCTGGTGTACAATTGATGATTCAGACGATGTTGGATCATCAGATGGAAGAAACTAGACGTCTGCTTCAACAAAATCGTGAAGAACTTTCAATCCAAGTTGAAGAGCCCGAAGTGAATGGAGGGCCATCGGAAGGTGGAAACTTCAGTGGTACTGTTGGTCAAGCCAACCCACCAATTGTTAGACAAAAAAATTGTGATGGAGGAAATGATGGAAGAGGATGTAAATACAAGGATTTCATGGCATCCAAACCACTGTGTCTATCTGGGAGCCCGACGCCGGTGCAAGTCATGGACTGGATCTTCGAGATGGAGACAATGTTTGAAAGTTGCGAGTGTAGTAACAGACAGAAGACCGCTCTTGCAATTCCTTTATTAAAATCTGGAGTACTGAGCTGGTGGAAGTTACTGGCCAGTTCGATGCCCAAGGGGGAAGCTAGCAAGATGTCTTGGGAAGAGTTCGTGGTACAATTGAAAATGCAATACTGCTCTGAGCAGGATCTCCTAGAAATCAACAATGAGTTCCAGAATCTAAAGAAGGGAAAATTAAGCATCACTAAATACGCCACAAGCTTTACGGAAAAGATGAAGCTTATTCCATACCTACTTCCAACTGAACTTTCCAAGGTCAACAAGTTTGCCAATGGATTACCAGCGGACTTTGGTCCGATAGTCAAGCAAGTAACCACTTTGAAAGCCGCCATCTGGGCAGCCAAAAATGTTGAAACCCAAATAAAAGAAAAGGGTCTGGAGAGAGCTGAAGTTGGAGAGAAGAGGAAACATGAAGGGTCTTCAATAATCAACAAAGAAACCAAATTCTCGAAATCTGGAGGAAGAGATGAAGCTAAGTGGTGCGAGAAGTGTAAAAAGAAACACTTCGGGAAGTATAGCGAGGATATGACTTGCTACAAATGTGGGAAGACGGGGCATTACGCCAACAAGTGCGCATCCAACAAAAAGTTGTGCTACGGATGTAACGAGGAAGGGCATATTTCTAGAGACTGCCCAAAGAAAAACGCACCGCCACAGCCAAGGGCATTCCACATGATCCTCGACGAAGCGAATCAAGGATGAGGAATTTATATCCAAGGATCAACTTATGATGTAGCCAATTAAAGGCATAGTATAGGGTGAACTTGAACTTTTGTGTAATCATTTCAAGTTATAATGTAAACCCTGGTTTTGATATTTATGTGATATTTATGGTTTTAATACCTGATGTGTTAAATGATTGTGCGGTTTTTGTATAGTGACTTGGTTCGACTGAGAGACAATACTTGGGACGAGTATGAGTAGGTGTGAAAGGTAGTAGATGCATATACTACCAGAAGCACAGGACTCGCACTTGGATCAGGGAAAGTCACAAGGTTACCAAGAAGCTAGTGATTGATTCCATTTTATTCTGGTATGTCATTACCATTGTTTCGGTAATGACTAGTAAGATGGTTCTTGTTCCGACCCTAGTGGTCATGTTTAAATTTGAGTTCGACTACGAGGAGTATGTTACGTGGTCTAGAGGACCAAGTTAGATGTAACATCTGACTTAAGTCAGAAGGTTGAAGTTAATGCGATTGATAGTGTCGCGCTCGTTGTTAAAAGAAGTTTGTAGGCAGAAATGCTACATGCTGAAATGTGATTATATCACATTAGAATATGAAGGAAGGTATATTCCATTTTGGAATTTAACTCTAAGAGACCTGAGTCTAAGCATTACATCATTCGATGAGAGGTCAGTAGAGCACGACCCATCGGTTTGTTACAATAGATAAAGGAAAGTATTTATCCTGAGAAGAAGAAGGATTCCATAATAACGACTTATTTGGTCACTTGAAGGTTACGATTGAAAGTACAACATGATACGATAAGCAGATGCAAGATTGGGCATCTTCTGCGGTCAAGAAAGCCATAAGAGTTAAATACTCTTTCGAGGAAACATAGAAGTTACGGTTATTACCTAGGATGAAGAAATAACGTGTGGAAACATTATGCAAGTCCTATTTCGTTGATGATTCCGGGACGTAATCATCCTAAGGGGGAGATAATTGTAACGCCCGTAGATCAGGGCTAGTCAATTTAAGGACGATAAGCGTCAAAAATGAGTTTTTGATAGAAGATTATTTAGAATGAATAATCTTAACTAGGTTATAGTATATGTTACAAGGATTCCGTACATATAAAGAACGTCGAAATCCGAATTATAACGAAGAAGTTATGACCTGTCGAAGTTTCGCGACAGAACCGGCACGACGCTGAATGACGTAAAAAGTGAATTTATGTTAGAGCGATATTTAGCCTTAGTGATCCAAACGAAAGTTGTAGAGTTCGTTAAACCGTGAGCATGCATAAAAAGAACATCCAAATCTGACTTCGTATGAGGAAGTTATGATTTTTCTAAGTTTTAGTTTAGCAGTATGCAGCCCGAATACTCGATTTGAGATCGAGCGGTTTTTAGCCAAAACAATCTAAACGAGAATCAAATATCTCGTCAATTGTAGTGAAACGATAAAAACATAGGCGAAAACGGACGTCAGATGAAGAAGCTATGAATTTATAACGGAGTTTTCCAGTCCCGGCCTACTAAAAATAATATAATAAAAATAAAGTCAAAATTAGCCAACGGAGTCTAAACGAAAGTTGTAGAGCGTAGTCTCACCTTTGCGTGGATATAAAAAACGTCGAAAACGGAGCTCGTATGCGAAAGTTACGCAATTTAGAAGTTCGACGAGTCAATTACGCCCAGCGTAATTTGAGTATGCCCAACGTACTCAGTCGGATGCAACTTGTCTGACCAATACTCGAGTGCCACCAGTCGACGCACGCAGTGACGTCAAAGTACGCCCCGCGTAACTCGAGTACGCCCAGCGTACAGAGTACGCCCCGCGTAATCCCAGACCCTGCAGCCTATAAATAGAACTCGAGATCAGCCATTTCCTTGCGATTTTTCTTACTTTCTCTCTAAGTTTTTGCCTCGATTTGCGTGCCAATTATACCCCGAAGCCCCGGTATTATTCCCAAGCCCCGAAGCAAGATCCGAAGCCCCGAGGATCCCGAAGAGCGTTATTCCTGAGCCGAAGCGTTGCCCGCAAGGAGCCGGTTTTTGTGAAGATCTTCCAGATCTACGGAGAAACACTACTTCTGCAAGCCGTAGTGCTGCCCGATCATCTTCTGATCAAGTGAGTGTATAGTTACTTTCATCTTACACATAAATATGAAGTATTTTATCAAATACGTGCTATGTGTTATATATTAATTACCTATTTGAGATGGATTTGGAATTGATGTTTTTATGCGGGTGTTAAATGATTTAAATTGTGTTTGTATTTATATCTACAAAAATGTTGGGTAGAACATGGGTAGATGGAATAGTTGGTGACGATGCGACTTCGTACCTATTGAGTAAGCCTTGGTGACGATGTGACTCCGTGCCTATTTGATAAACCTTGGTGACGATGTGACTTCGTGCCTTTTGGTGAAAACCCAGGTGACTATGAGACGTAGTGCCTATTGTGTAAACCCTGGTGACTATGAGACGTAGTGCCAATTGTATGAACCCTGGTGACTATGAGACGTAGTGCCAATTGTATGAACCCCGGTGACTATGCGACGTAGTGCCTGTTGTATAAACCGTGGTAGCAAATGGACTGTGTGCCAGTTCCTTAGGTAAACCCTTAGGAATGAATGAAGAAAGTATAATCGATTCTTAGGGTAAAACCTTAATAAATAAAGAAGATAATGGGGATGGGTATTTGGGTTGATTGTTGATAATTGAATATAATAAATGTATTATTGTGGGTTGAAAACCCTATATGCTCACTAGGCTCCCAAGCCTGACCCACTCAGTTTTCTTTGTATCACAGGTATCAATACGAAGACATAATTCACTGAGAGAATAAAGGAGATGTAAATCATTAGTGTAAATAAATGTAAGTTCTGTTTATGCTTATGTGTCTGTATCGGAACATGACATCCCGAGATTTTGTTATATAATGAAAATACTTTTCTTTAAGAAATGCTTTGATAAATTCTTATCATATTTTTTTTATTTTGGGGACAAATTCCGCAACAATTTTCTTTAAACGATTACTCTGATTTTAAAAACAAAGCATAAACAAATCGGTCTTTTCTGGCCATGAAATTGGGGATGTCACAGCATTCTTTATCAATGGAACCGAAGTATTTTCAGAAGATTTAGTAACCAGTTTTTCCTTACAAAACATGCTTATGAACTCACCAGCTTTATGCTGATATTTCTAAAATTGCTTGTATTCTCAGGATCACGTTAGACAGGTATCTCGCTTACTTTTGGAGAAGACGGAGCATAGAAGTCTCGTCTTTACTTTTGTTTATACTGATGTACTTAATATATGTATATTCTTCGCTTTCAAACAAATGTAAATATTCTTATGTAATGTAATGGTTGTGTTTACTATGCTTACTATGTACAATGGTTGTGATACTACGCATGACGTCCTCCGCCCCGGAACGTTTCCGCCGTCGGTTTCGGGGTGTGACATGTATATTGCTTGCTAGGTTGTAGAACTTGTTACTCGGTACCTGTTCGGCCGACTACCGAGTGGCGAGTACTAGAGAGTACATAGATTTGGTAATTCATGTAGAAATTTTTTTAGGGAAATTATACAAGAAAATTACTGATTAATAACAATAGAATAAAAATTAAAATAAAATTAATACAAGTTATCTAGTGATATAATTTCACATATTTATTTAAGTCAATGATTATAATTTTATATAACTAAAAAAATCTCTTAATTAATAATGTATTTAAAACAATTGATTAATAATTTTGAGTTTCTACTATAAAATTTTAATTAATTTTATAACCGTAGTTCTCACGATTTATAAATTAGTTTGAAATATTTAAATCAGATTAGAGTTTTGCAAAACTAGAGTGAATTGTAAATCCTTTGCAAAAGTTTTTAACAAGGTAATTTGAATTGGTTAAAGAATAGCCTTTAAAACTTATATTTTCCACCCTTTTAACTTCTATGATATTTTTTTTGTATCTTTTACTTTATATATTTATTTTTTTCTCTAAATTCATGTTATATATAAATTTGTTCATCTATATATACACTACTAGAAAACTGGGTTAACAGCTACGACATAATTCATAGGTATAAGGCAATATCTACAGATTTGCTACGAAAAAAATGCATGTAGCATAAACGCCTGTAGAAAATCTATACCTATGGATTTGCAATGGACTAACAATGGAATAGCTACGACCTATTTCGTAGGTATATATATATATATATATATATATATATATATATATAGAGAGAGAGAGAGAGAGAGAAAGAGAGAGAGATTTCAATATCTGGTATATATTACAGTTTTATAGAATTGACAGTCATGTTACGGTTTAATTATTTTTTCATTATCATAATTGTTTTTATAAAAAATATAAGTTTTTATAAATATTTTTAATAATAGTCTAGTGTTTTATATGACTATAAATTCAAAAAACGTCAAATAAAATATTATTCATATTTTATATAATTTATTTATTTTAATTGCCTAAAAAAACCCAACTAAATCAACTTATAATATAAAAACATAAAATGAATATATTGCTAGTTAGCTTTTAAATATATATGTTGTTGATTTAAATGTAACATCCGTATGTCCACGTACAAGTCTTATGTTTTTTTTTAATGTTGTGATTTTTGAGGTTAGCCCGACACCACAGCGAGAAAGTCTTTTGATGACCACTGCGTGGTCAGTCCCTTACCAAGGTGCGGTGGCATCTAGAGTACAAAACGTTAAGTGTCAAGCCTATATAGTAGAAGAGATATAAGATTAAGATTAAATATCTTCATGATTACTCTTAACATGGAGATAGATGTACTCACATTCATCTTGAAATGGAAGTAGAAAAATATGAGAGGTGCGAAGCTATTTAAGATGATTTTGCATAAAAAGTAAACAACTTGTAGCTAGATTGTTTGAGATGCAGCGGAAAAAACATTTTCCTAAATAAATAAAGGTTTTTTTTTTTGTCATATGTCAATTTTTCATAAGTTTTGATACTTGTCATTTAGTAGTATTTTTGAAATAAATATTATCCACTTGTTAATTTTTAATTTGTTACATTTTTTAAAATTAAAGTCATACTTATATATGATATTAAATTTTTAAAGTTATACATTAAAAAATATTTTATATTTACATTTTAATTTAATGTTTAATATTTTTTTAAATCAATTCGTATAATATACGGGTTTCACACCTAGTAGAGAAACATACAAAAATGCGTTAGATCAGTGATCACTGTTATTTATTAACAACGAGTATTTCATGTGTGGTTGTGGACCTTGTGGTGCTATTTTCATACGATATATAAATGACTTCAAATAGTGAAAAACTAATTTTAGCATCTTTATATTGTTGTAGCTGTTAGGTTCAATCATAAACTAACCATAGTGGCGTATGCAATTTGGTGGTAGTGGGGTGCATCCGTGCATGGACCTCACTGGGATTGGGTCTTACAGTTCTTTTTATGTAAAAAAAGAATGCAATCTGGCCCCACTTCGTTTAAATGTTGGTACTCACACCATATTTGAAATATTTAGATCACTCCTAGTTACACGAGCTGAGTGTTTTGCAAAACTAGGGTGAATTGTAAATCCTTTGCAAAAGTTGGCCATATATTTAGTATAAATCTCTGTTCAAAAATAGGGTAATTTGAATTGAACCTATATCAAAATCAATTATATATATATATATATATATATATATATATATATATATATATATATATATATATATATATATATATATATATATATATATATATATATATATATATATATATATATATATAGAGAGAGAGAGAGAGAGAGATGTTCAACTGTTTCTACTATCTATTGTGTGCTTGTAGGATTGATTATGGACCAATCATTTTAGTTATTTTAAGAAAGTAATTAATACATATTAAATGTTGAAAGTTTAATTATGTGACATCCGGTAAGCTACTAGCCAAGTCAAAGTCGCGTCAAGGTCAACAAGTCAATTTGGTCAACTCAACTAGTGTTATATGTTAGGGGTTTCTTTATGTTTACTAATGTACAACTATTAATCTTCATGCAAAGTAACACTTGAAAGTCCCAAATGTTCAAAATTTAACACCCTAATTCGATTTAGGGAAGTGATAACCCTATAAAATACTACTAAGAACCCTTTAGGGGTGTATAGCACTCAAAATGGGATGTAACTAAGTCTAAAGTCCTTACTCTACGAAGAAAAACATTAACAAGGACTCCCGGCAAAATCTTTCCAAGTATGTGAAATCTCTCCCAAATCTCTCCAAGTATGTGAAATCTCTCCCAAATCTCTCCAAGTATGTGAAATCTCTCCCAAATCTCCCTATGTATCTTCCTCAGTCAAAAACAGCCCAAAACCAGAAGAGGAAACCCAAAAGGACCCTCTTGGTCCGGACTCCTCTTGGTCCTGAACCTCTTGTCCGGAACCCTCTTGGTCCTAAGCCTCTTGTCCGGAATACCTTCTAAGGAGCCAAGAGGAAGCAACAATCTACGAACCCTCCCTTAGTTTTAGACCCCTCGGAATTGGTCCGGACAGTCTCGCTCCGGAGAGAGCCTCTCATCCGGACATCTCAGTGGCTCCGGACAACTTCGCAACCCCAGAAGCTTCTTACCTCGCCTGCTTCGGAATGCCGCCCGGAAGATCTCGCCTCGCACCTTCGCATGTCCGGACCTGTCACACCCCAAAACCGGAACGGCGGAAACGTTCTGGGGTGGAGGACGTCATGTCAAGTATCACAACATATGCAATATAGTAATCAAAGTACAACAATCATTGCATTAATAGTAATAATTTTACATAGGTTACATTTAGCAACAACATCAAGAGTAAAATACAGAGAATAACATATAGTGCAGCTCGGTACAAGGTTGTCTTCGCAAAAGCTCCCGGAGTGTACTTGTCTACCGATGACCTGAGAATGCAAGTTATTTTGAAAGCGAGTATCAGCATTTTTAAATGCTGGTGAGTTCATAAGTATTTAATGACATTGATATAAATACATGTTTTTCTTTAAAATAAACACAGAAAAGGTGGTGGTTTAGAATCTACAGAGTGTTATAATTCTTTCCAGAAAATCCTATATTTTCTAATTTAAAAGCAGTCTTCTACCAATACCCAATTGTTCTGTGTTTAAACGAAGGAGTATCTTTATCAAAAACAGTCTTCTACCAAGACCCGACAATTTTATGTTTTAAGGAGTAGTTTCCCCAAAAATACCATCATTACCAAAATACACTTTTTACTTTAAAGGGATTATGAGAAAATAACAAGTAAAAATAATAGGGGAAAATAATATTATACCTCAGCGGTAATACTGCTGGCTAAAGTAAATAAAACATAGACTCCAGGAGGGTATTGAATGAACAATACGCCTGGCTCAGTCTAAAAGTGAATAAAACATAGAATCCAGGAGGGTATTGAATGAACAATACGCCTGACTCAGTCTAAAATAAAATAAAAGGGGTGAATATGAACTCGTATGTAACCATGCTGATTGACGATCGAATCCTTGGTGACCCTCCAGGTCACGCGTAGAGTTAGTAACATTATGTCACCCATGGGCCTTACCGACTCGGATTGTAGCTAGCAGTCAGGGTGCGGGAGTGTTGTCCCGTATAGATCTATACACATGATGTCCGCTCTCCCTCCAGGAGACTCTGGTTACACGGCGATGGCGCTATGAAGCGTTGTATCGGGAAATAGTGTGTCACATTCCATTTAAAGTATTATAATAGTAGTATAGACACACGAATGAACTGACTCCTGAGTAATTCGTCGTACTAGAGAGAGAGAGAGAGAGTGTGTGTGTGTATGAGTGAGAGAGAGTGAGATTGAGAGTAAATAGAATCCCCTAACTATTCCTATAATAGTTACTAGTATTCTAGAAGTATAAATAATGGATGGATGCCTTTGCTACCCAAAGGAGATGAACTGGCTGAGAGAACTTTTTTGACCATACATGTATACATGATATATAACTAATATTTAAACGACCTTCGGACGGATAACCGACACCCTAGAGCCACATCCAAACAAGGAAAAGGAGGTAGGGCGAGCTGGCCTTCCTAAGTCCTTTAAACATTATTTATATAACTATACATAAACGGGCATGCATTTTATAATATAAAAGCATAAAATAAAATTTGGTAAAAAACCTTTGGAAAACTTATGGATAAGAATTTATAACTTGATGTCCTTTTATAAAACAAGCTTTGAAAACCTTTGGAAAATCTTTAATAATCTAAAAAGGGATATTCATACTCTAACGAGACTCGAAAACATGATTTGAATACCTTTAGATGGATAAAGCAGTTTAACATGCAAATATCTATTTTGCTATACAATTATTAATCACATGTGATTGATCTAATAACTGTATAGTTCAACTTGTATCCCCCCCCCCCCGCCCCCATAAAAGCAGTTAAAATCATTTAAAAGGTTAATTCAGGGGTATGAACTGACCTGTAGTGAGTGATGTGACGGTAGGATCAGTTTAGGAGGTTGAGTGCCAATTGTGGACTTGAGCACAAACGGATCCTATTAACCATATAATGACATATATGTGTGAAATTAGTGTTTGGGATAACCATTTATTGTATTGGGACTGCTTTAGGAACTAGTAAACACTTATTATGAAATGTTACAATCATATAAGATTGTACATGAGTGGTATATGACCACACAAGGAAGTGTATGGTCAAAATGCACAATAAATGTGTGTGTGCGGTTGCACACATGAGTGTGCGGCCGTACACAGGAGTGTGCGGCCATACACTCCTAATTTGTGCCCAAAATGTTGATTTTTGAGGTGTTCTTAAGTCTTATGAGTAAATGAAGGCCAAACTCTTCACTTTGGAGAGTTTTTAAGGTGTGTGCGGCCACCATATGTGTATATTGTGACAACCTGAAATTTCAAATTGTATGAACCTCATCTATTCAATAGAAGCTAGTTCAGTTTCTGTGATTTTCAAGCTTTTCCGAACAAGTTTGTGTACATTAGGGTTATGTTTTAGATGATATCAGGAGAGTGGATACTCCTGGTTTTGTGAAACTTGGGCATTTCAAGTTTCATACTGTTACAGTCCAACATCAGGAATGAAAACATTTTCTGTCAAAATATTCCAGGACTATAAATAGTTTTCTGAACTAAATTGATTCATTATTCACAATTCCAAATAGAGAAAAGCCATATTCTCTCTGACGAATCTTCGGGTTTTCATCCCAGATTGTGAGTCTACTTTTCTATATGTGATTCAATACTTGTTTAATGCTTGTTAACACAAATTACATGTCTAGATGTCAAGATCCGGGAGTTTACCGCCCAAGATCGTTCTTGGGGAGTAAACTCCAAAATGGAACATTAAGGCTTCCTAGTCCCAATACCTTGTTAGAAGACTTGTTTAGGTGTTAGAGTATGATCTTTATAGGCCAAAAAGCATCCAAGAAACACAAGTTCTAGGAGTTTACGGCCAAGGAACTCCCTTGGGCCGTAAACCCCTTTTTAAGGGCAATTAAGTGCCCTAAACTCCCCTCTAATGCTTAAAGACCTTTACCCTAAATTGCTTGTGCTTATTTTAGGCATCAAAAGACATCAAATACATAAGTTGCTAGGAGTTTACGGCCAAGGAACTCCCTTGGGCCGTAAACCCCTTTTCAAGGGCTTAAATGCCCTAAAACTTTCCCCAAATGCTTAAGGACTTTAACTACTAGTGCATGTGCTTGATTAGAACACCAAAAGCCCATAAAAGCCATAAGTTTTTAGGAGGTTACGGCCAAGAACTCCTCTTGGGCCGTAAACCCCATTTTGTGGGACAAAAATCATTCCAAGCAACCCTTAAGCCTTTAGACAATTTTCCTTGAACCCTTGGGACTAGAATGGAGAGTAGAAAACAAATTAATCACTCCTTGAAAGGAGTTTACGGCCAAGGAACATGACTTTGGCCGTAAACTCCAATTGAAGGCACCAAAGTGTGCCTCTTGTTCCCATTAGCCTTAGATAAAATCATGGATGCCATTCTTGATGTTTAAGTGCCTCAAATCAATTTATTTCTTAGAGTTTACGGCCGTAAACTCTAAGGTGAAGGACCTTAGGCCGTAAACTCCCATATGGAGTGTTCTAAAGCCTTAAAACTACTTCATGCATTATTCCAATAAAGATAGGAGTGTTCTAGATGCAAGATAACACCACAAAACACCCAAAAACACCATTTGAGGAGTTCACGGCCATAAACCTATGAGTTTACGGCCGTAAACTCCAAGGTGTGGGGTTTGTTGGATGGTGAACTCCTATACAAGGCCCTTTGATGTTTCAAACCCTTTTGCCTTGTCCCGTAGCAACTTAGATGCAACCATTTGAACCCTAAACACTCATAAAAGTGTTTAAATGTCTGCTAAGTGTCTTAACTTATTTATTTAAGTTATTATATGTCTAATTAGTTATATATATATATGTTTATTATATGATAACTAGGCTCGTGCGTGTAAACCAGTCTCCGTTTGTCACCTAGCACGGTAGCCGACACTGCAATTCAAACGACTCACCACAAGTGAGTTCATACCCCTTGAATCAACCTTTGAAATGATTTTAAGTGTTTTAAATACTTTATGGGGGGGAATACAAGTCAAATACTTATAGTTATTGCTTCAATCACATGTGATTGCATTTAATCACATGTGATTAATAACTAGGAAAACAACGATTTTTACCACTATTCAAACTGTTTTCAACTGCTTTACTATTGAAATGTTTTACAAACTGTTTTACTATCCAAACTTACTTATAGACTGTGATTCAATCAAATGCTTCTTATACTTAAACTGTTTTATCAACTTATGCTTTCAAAATGATTTATAGATCGACATCAAGTCAATCTTCTCTTGAAATTATATTTATGCTTCAAAATGTTTTATGAAAACTTATTTATGCTTTATATATACAATTGCATGCCCATATATGTATAGATATATAAATAATGTTTAAAGGACTTAGGAAGGCCATCCGCCCTATTTCCTTTTCGCGCCTTGAGATGTGGTCTGGTGGGATTTCGGGTGACCATCCGAAGGTCGTTTCAATATTACTTATATATCATATATACATATATAGACATAAAAGTACTTCCATATTCATACTCTTCAGTACATCATTAGCTGGTTACCATCGGGGTAACGCAGGAACAATACATATACAGATATACTAGAAACAATACATATACAGATATACTAGAAACAATACATATACAGATATACTAGAAACAATACATATACAGATATACTAGAAACAATACATATACAGAGATACGAGAAACAATACATATACAGATATACGAGAAACAATACATATACATAAATACGTAATAATTGTGATCCACTGTATCGGGCATGCCTTAAATGTCATGGCCCGAGTTGTAGCCAGAATTCTCTTGGAGGGAGAGCGTGAGTTTGCGTATAGATCTATACTGGATTGACTATCCTACACCTTGCTGCTAGCTACAGCCGGACCTGCAGGTCTGCGGGTGCCAAACGTCATTTCTTATTACGACCGTTCATTATGTCGTTGATTATCAGTCGATAGCATGGTGCAATTAATCACAATATACCTTAATATAAATCCGGTTTAAGGTAGTAGTATTTAGTACAGCAGTAGTCTTAATATACAAAGCTACAGTACTACAATGATTTACCCATTACATATTTTAGTGATAATCTCACTTAAGCATTAATGTACAAACTATATTTTAATAAATGATATTTATATTTGGGTAATCACACACGTTACAACAGAAAAGTTTACAAAACAGCCTAGCCTTGGTAGAAGGTTACTTTTATAGAAAATATAGGATTTTCTGAGTGATTTAAACTTTTACAAACACTTTCAAACATTTACTTACATTTTTACAACTTATACATTGAGACAGGTTCAAACATTTTTACAAGAAATATTGACACTAAAATACTTATGAACTCACCAGCTTAATGCTGATAAACTCTTTCAAAATAACTTGTATTCTCAGGTCATCAGTAGACAGGTACCGAGGCCAGCTTTTGAGAAGATGGTGTGCATTCAAGAATCATCTCATATTATTTTGTGTTTCATTATTTTTGGTGTCTATAACTGTACAGAACACACTTGTATTAAAATTATATATTTAATGCAATGGATGATGTTGTTTGCTTATTTACATTTACTGTGTTGTGATACTGTACATGACGTCCTCCGCCCCGGAACGTTTCCGCCGTTCTTGGTTTTGGGGTGTGACATATATTCATGACTATGTGTGTTTTCCATGGATTATTTGGTGATTATATGTTGATTACTTCATTAATCTAAAAATATATTAAGAACTTGAAGTTTATCACTTGGATCTTCATAAGAACATTGAGAAAAGTATGTTTTTATCACAAATATTACATATAAACTTGTAGATCTGGTAATTATACACTTAAAATAGCAAAAATGAGTGTTGTGCTCAAAGATCTATAACTTATACTCAAAAACAGCTTTTAACAGGAAAGTTTTGGTCTGGTAATTATACACTTAAAATAGTAAAAATGAGTGTTGTGCTCAAAGATCTATAACTTATACTCAAAAACAGCTTTTAACAGGAAAGTTTTGGTCCAATCTCGGACTGTTTTGACCCTCTTAATGGAAGTATTTTTCAAAACTGTTTTACATGGATAAAGTTCAGATTTATACCTTTAAAATGACTACTCTCATGTTTTCATACGATTTTTCTACAATTTTTGGCGAATTTTACAAAACTGTCTATCAAATTTGAAGTAATTTCGGACCAGCCTGTGAAGGTGGGCAATTTCACACTTGTTAGAAGCCATTAAAAATTATGAGAAAAATTGTGAACAAAGTAGACAAAATTTTAAAAATTCCAGAATTTACGGATCCAAATTTCGACGTACGATGATTTTTCTACAAATTTTCCAAAAACTAGGTCGGAAAAGCCCAAAACCAGAAAAATATGTATTTCCACAAAAATCAAGCCAAAATGGGTTTAAAATGTTATTTTTATCACAAAGTAGTCATCAACATAAGTTTTTAACAAAATTAGAGATTGAAGCGTTATTCTTACAAAAATTAGGCCTTAATTGTAAATTTTTGGCTTATTGGGCCAAGAACATCATTTTTACAAAAAGTGGGCTTTAGATATCAATTATGTAAATAATCAAGCTAAAATAAACAAAACAATAACAAACAGGTTAAAAACGATATTCATATCCTTATTGGGCCTGGAAATAATATACATGTTTAGTGGGCTTTAGTGTCCTTTTACATGTATATTGGGCTCGGGATAGATATTCATAGCCTTATTGGGTCTGGAAATAATATACATGTTTAGTGGGTCTTAGTGTCCTTTTACATGTATATTGGTCTTAGGATAGATATTCACATTCCTTTTGAGTCTGGAAATAATAGACACGTATAGTGGGCCTTATTGGTCCACTTACATGCTTATTGGGCCTAGGAATGAGTTTTATATGTGTTCTTCTTTCTTTTGATATTTTAGTGAATACTTGAACCAAAACCAACGATAACTAACAAATGGATTAATTGATCATTTTCTAGGTTATTGGGCCTTAGTGGCCCATTTTTATGTGTGAGAGGTCCTGTATATATTTATTGGGCCTCATTGACCCATTAACATGTGCGACGGACCTTGGATACTATTTGTGTGCTATTTGGGCCTGTAAATACTTTACATGTGAAATGGGCCTTAGTGTCCTTTCATATATATTTCAGGCCCATGTTATATAATCTCATTCCAATTGGGTCTTGAAATGATTTACATGTTTAGCGATGCCTTAGTGGTTCATTTACATGGATCATTGGGCCTGGGAGGAGTTTATACCTTTTTTCTTCACGTAAATTCAATTAAGGATCTAGTGAGTTTTGTCGGTTGACACCTACTAAGTGTACGATCGTAGCCTGTAGTTATAACCAGAGTCTCTTGGAGGGAGAACGGGGATTTGTGTATAGATCTATACGGGGTTAACACCCCACACCTCAACTGTTCGCTACAGTTAGACTAACTCAGTCTAGGGTGATGAAAACCTTATAATCAAAGTCAAAACCGGCGTCCAACGACGCCAAGACAGGCGAAATTGTCATTATTTAGTATGATTATGACGACTCGCTTAGAGGAATTAACGTTATGAAGTTTACGAAAGACTTTTTTTTTACAGGCAACATCGGGTTGTATGGGAACATTCTCTTTACATGCCCTTACATTCTCTCTACATTCTCTTTACCTTTTTAGTCAAATAAACAATAACATACATGCATTAATACAAGATCTAACACAAACACACTAAACGGTTTTCAGAAAATATCGGATTTTCTGGTGGTTTTCAAAGTTATACAAATCATTTTCACAAACATGCTTATGAACTCACCAACATTTTTATGTTGACTGTTTTCAAAATAACTTGTATTCTCAGGAAACCGTTGAAGCAGGATGAACGAAACAAACTAATGGATATTATGTTATATTTTGTTTCATCATACTCTTACTATTTGGGCATGTAATATTTAAATACAATACTCGATGTAAACAATGAATGTTGTTATATTACATGTGTGATGATGATGATGTTATGTTTCAATTATATTCACTGTAATGATATTTCAAGATGAAGTCACGCACAAGCCCCCGGACGTTTCCGCCGTCTGGTTCGGGGGTGTGACAGCTGAAACTTTCGGGGGTGGATGACGTCATGTATATCACAACAATTGCATCATAGTAATCAAAGTAAACACAACCATTGCATTGAATATATAAAAAGTATTTACATCTGTTTGCTTCATATTTTTATACATTAAAAGTAGAAAAAAAGAAAGACGAGACTTTATATGCTCCGTCTTCTCAAAAGTCTGTCGAGGTACCTGTCTACTGATTTCCTGAGAATACAATCGATTTTTGAAAGAGTATCAGCATAAAGCTAGTGAGTTCATAATAATGTTATTGTAGTGAAAAACAGTCAGTGAATTCTGTAGAAATGTATGCATGTTCCCAAGAAAATCCAATATTTTCTAACATGTATGTTCCTTTCCGTATTCTGCTCGAAAACCTTAACTACCACTTGTATGTATAGTATGTTCTGTTTGAAAACCCTGGCTATATGTTATGTTTGAAAACCCTGGCTACCACCAGTATGTATAGTATGTTTTGCTTGAAAACCCTGGCTATATGTTATGTTTGAAAACCTTGGCTACCACCAGTATGTATAGTATGTTTTATTATTTAAAATAAACCCGAGTATTGTATCCCTGAATTCCTCTAGTGTAATGTATAGTAGTTCTATTAATTAAAATAAAACTAATAAAGAATGGAATCACGTAAACGAAAGTTAGTTTATACTATTGTGAGTCGTATAACCATGCTTGATATGACCTAGTGACCTTTACAACGTTCTTCAAGTGTCGGATATATGACATTTGTCACCCCAGGCATGCCTGCCTAACTGTAGTTTGCAGTTTAGGTGTGGGATTGTCAGTCCCGAATAGATCTATTTACAAATCTCACATTCTCCCTCTAAGAGACTCTGGTTATACTATGATAGGATTTATTCCGTACCCCGTAGGGTACAATTGAAGAGATGTCTCACAATCCTGTATTAACTAGTTTACGGGTGGTTCTGAATTGTTCTCTTGTATTTGCGTCCGTTTGTATACTTGTAAAGTAACGATAATTATACTTAAATAGTTATCTAATGTTGTACCCTTGAAATTCTAAAGTAGTAATGTATATCATAAACTAACCCCGTTATAGTTTATATGTTTGTTAATGTATAAGTTCTGAGTTTGTAAAATTGTGAATTGAAATACCAAACTATACCTATTATACTTTGCATGTATATTGTGTACTTGGTTCGTGTATTGATCTGAAAACTACGCAATTGTGGTTGTACGTTGAAAACGTCCTTTATGCTCGTCATGTTACAAAAAGGATAACATATCTAAATATTTTATAAAACATGTAAATCTTTTGGTTGTATCAATTGCATATGTTTTAAAACTATGAAAATTCTTTTGTATAAGTTCACAAAAATCATTTGTGTTTGGCTTGTATTCCCCCCCTGAAAGCATTCAAAATAGTAAAAGCATAGGGGTATGAACTCACTGTTAGTTGTGTGCAAACGTCGAATCAATGAACTGGAAATGAAGACCTTCGAGTTGTTGTATGTGGCACTTAACGGAATCCTAATGACAATTAAATACATATATGTATCTAAATTAGCGATTTCGTTAGATAAAGTGTTAGAAAGACACTTGCTTTCAATTAAGGAATGTTACCGAGACTTGATTGAATTGAGGAAAACGGTTTTTCAGTCTGATTCACCACTTAGGGAGGGTTTGCGGCCATCAAGGGGGTTTACGGTCGTGAACTGTTTATGGCCGTGAACAGCCTCTTGAAGGTTTTACGGCCTTTGAAGGTTTGAAGTGTGTACGGCCGTAAACTCAAGAACAATTATGATGGATTCGATGAAAAGCGTGTTTTAGATGCTCCAGAACAACCTCCAGAGGTGATTCTTTATGATTTTCGGAAGAAATGAGGGTGTTTTGGGGTTTACAGTCGAGAGGTAGAGAGAGAATGAGAGAGTTTTCGGCTAAGAAAGTTCAAATGAAGGTAAGGATCCCATATATATAGGCTGGGGGTATGGTCAGTGGTGGGGGCCACCTGGCACTGACCGTAAAAGGGTTTACGGCCATAAATGAGTTTACGGCCGTTAACTCTAGTCTGGCCATGAACTGTTGTTTTGTTCGAAGGAAGACTCGAAATTTCGCGTGATTTTGGTTCCGACTCTTATATAGTATTTAATTATATAACTAAATGATTTTCCAAACCAAAGGAATTTGACGGAACTCAATAAAATTCAAATTTTATTAACGGAATTCAGGTTCACATTAACGGAAAAAGATTCGGGTTGTCACATCTACTGGTGGGGACACCAACATTTATAAGGTTTTCAAAATGCCTAATCTTCAACAAATAGCTTAATATTGGCATAAAATTATTGGCAAAGAGCATTCAGATAATGAAAAGGACAAGCATTCATCCTGATATAGTTGAGTGATTCTTTAAGTTTTTTTTTCATAACAACAATAGCTTTATAAAATGAAAAGCTTCATACCAACTGCAAAAACAACTCACCACTAGCACTTGCGAAATTATGCCTTACGACAAGATGTTCGTTTTGACCATCAGACCTACAACAATGACCATGAGTAGCAACTACCATTATCATACTCAAGGGTTTTGAAAGTTAAACATCAACATAATGAGCTTAAGCAACAATATGATGAGCTTTAATTTTGAACATTTGAACATCGATGACCATTATACTTTTTCATGAACATAACTTGATATTTGAATTAAAATTATGAACTTCTCAATACTCCTTAAAGCACCATAGAATCTGAGATCAGTGAGAAGCTACATAAGAATCTACCATCACATCAATCTAGCACCAAACATAATAACACATAAACACTATAAATTAGTTTACATAAAACATATATATCTGAAAGATTCTCTAATCCTCCAAGCACATACAAAGTTAAAAAGTATGAAAAACAGTAAACAGTAGAGACCCCAAAGATTGCATTATAACACCAGTTGACTGCAGTTTTTCTAACTAAACCATATATATGAATGCATATTTAGCCATGAAAAATCCAGAAAGCGCAAAAAAGAAATAAAATACACACACACAAAGAAATCACTCCTTAAACCCGTAATCATATATTTGAATCATACATAAAGTTCTGATAAAAACTCTATTTTTATTATGACTGTAATATTGTTGGTATTTTACCTTTTAAATGTATCTATGATTTTTTTTCTAACAAACTAATTTAAGGAAAAAACAATGATCATTGGCATAAACAACTACATAAGTACTTATTACATATGTAAACAAATGCAAACAACCACAAAATATTTGTAAATTCGAAATTTTCAAGTTGTTGTTTCTTTAAGACAATAAGTCGAACACCGTGTGAGCATTATTATATTAACTTTCACCTTGATGCCTTTATCGAAATTCTTCATCTCAAAATCTTTTCAAAACTAAAAGGTTGATAGGAATTGATCTTAGTATTCAATCTCATAGACATTATAGCTTAAATCTACAAGAAGATGAAACTAGGGTTTCAAAAATCACAAAACGTAAATATATTTAGGATTTCTGAAAACAAATCGCATATCATTACATATAATATTCATTACCACTTGTAAAATAATGTAACAACAACAAATTAATCAAAGAAAAATCGAAACATAAACATCAACAAATAGCTCATTGAACCAAAACGAATCTAAAAACAGTAAAAATTAAAAACAAAAGCTTATCTTCTTCCGTAACTTGAAATTGAACCAAAACGAAATTTAAACACGAGAAATTGGAAACCAGTACGAGATCAGGTGAAGATTTACATGAAAGATTCGTAGTTTACCATGAGAATTCTCCATGAACTTAGCCAAAAAAGATGAAACATCGTCTTCAACGTTCGTGTAGTGAATTAGAAAATAAATTTGACCAGTAAGTCCTTGAAACTTTTGCCTATGAGTGGAAAACCATAGAAAGTTGGGGTTATTTACAAAAATGTCACTGTGTCCATAATTAAAAATTTTTAAAATTTAGAAAAAAGCACAACCACTTGTTTTAGTAGATGACTGGCTAATATTTGTTGTCACTATTGTCCTCACTGAAAATAGAGTCCTCATCCGATTATATATATATATATATATATATATATATATATATATATATATATATATATATATATATATATATATATATATATTATTGTCTTTGGCATGTATTAGACTACGACTGAAAGTCTTGTCAATTGAAAAAGGTGAGATGGAAAAGTGCTCTCGACCTCATATATTTGTAATAGACATTAATGTTATACTCATCTTGATCGAGAATAGCGCACAAAGTTTGTACACCTAGTGGATTTGTACTGTTATGTGCAGTGTAATGACCAAAGAGTTTTTAGTCTATCGATATTAGGTGTTGTTTTTTCTTTTTGAAGTTGTGGGTTGAAGTCTCTTATGAGACATATGTTGAATTAGGGGTAGATTAAATTTGTCTTTTAAAAATAAAATATGAGGGTGTATTGAATATAACATTCAAAAAAATCCAGTCTACTCTAAAAAGGAGATGTCACTTATATATTACATCCAGAGGTCTATATCAAATGTAATTGGTGTTTATGTTTGTACTTTAATGTTAATTCACGACATAGCATAAATATTGTTAATAAGCGTGTTTGGTTGATTGGAGATTCCACTATTATAAAAAAACTTAGTATTTAATTTAGGAGTTGAGTGGGTATTAAAATAGAAGAAGATGATAGCTCTCTCTACCGGTTATTGCAGTCAGATATATAGGTATCACAAGGTAAATATTTTTCTCAATTATATAGTCTTAATCTGTCACCTTAGCATCAGCTTTAACGTGGGATGATTAGATTTTATGTATGGTTATTACATCGATCTATGCATGTAACATCATAAATAACACTCTGATCGATATTTTCTCAATTTTTGCAGTAGTGAACAGTCCCTATCTTCGCGAATAGTCCACATATTCTCTCTAATTAACATAATCATTTTTGCAGATGTACAGTCTCTATCTTCACAACTTGTCTGCATATTCTTTGGCTTGTCATGATCTCCAACCATGCAGGATACTGTCTCTAAACTCATGATGAATGCGGTATACATCATATAAAGTGAAGCTTTTTAGGGATAGGTGTTCATATCATACCCACACAACGTTGGACTATATTATTTAAGGATTTTTTTTAGTACTTGTGAGATGTTCACATGGTTTTAGGTGTTTACTTCTGAACATAAAACTACAGAAGTTTTGTACATATTGTGTTGGATTTTAGAGGATCGATGAATAAATGAAGTGCTCAGTTTTGCAAAGTGGCAGGACCCTTGTTGGAAATAAATAAGTATCGAAGTTGAATGATTGAAAAAGAAGAGATCTTACATTCTCGATAAACTAGAGGTACATGTTATTTCTCGAGCCTATTACTCTATTAGACCATCGACTATAGAAGCTTATTGGAGTCTTGATTTGGTTAAATAAGTTTGCCAAACTCAAAAAAAAAAAAAAAAAAAAAACATTGTGAGAGTTTTTCCATCTCAATGCTTATTCCCTTTGCTTGTAATTAAATTTATAAGCTCTTACATAGAGCTTTTTTACGCTCTAAGTCAGTTAATTAATTTTCATCGCTATTCTATATAGTGGACTTTCTTAGAGATTTGTTATATTTATAATTGACGCCAAAAACTTAGTGAATTTTCTTTTTTCTATTGTGAACGCTCATTAGCTTCCAAAGGAAAAGATTGTGCCTAAACACCCCTTTTGTTAGCTAGACATGACAACCTTGTGTTGCATTAATTAATTGGAGTGAGACCGAAATAGATATCAATTGGGAAAATTACCAATTTTTTTCCACGCAAAAGGTGGAACAAGGGCTTGATCTCCCCTTTTCTTTTGTGCAAAATATATACATGAATACCTTTTCATATTCATTGTCAAAAATAGCCTGAAAATTTTTATCAAGTCTTCACCAAGAAGTAAAAATAGTCGTTGATATTTTTTAGGTATAGGAAAGGGAAGTGGTGATAAATGCTTGTTGAGAATAACATTGCACTGAAATTACCTGAAGCCCCCCAATAGGGTCATGCTATTGAGTGCTTAGAAATGTATACCTAAGATTTGCTAGGGAACAACATGCTCTAAAACAAAATATTGGAGTACCTTTTGCTGAGGTAGTGAGGTTGTCCCTACCACTTACAAGTACTCCTTATTTTATTAATATATTTTTTATAAGTTAGTTGTAATTAGAAACTGCTTTATAAGAGGTAGCTAAATGTGGAGGTTTGGCGGGTGGGTAACCGGTTGGTTAGTTGACCGGTCAATATACATTCTTTTTCTTATTTATTAAACATGTTACTCCTATCTTTTCTCTTAATTATTCTCCTATCAATGTGAAATTGTGATAGCTGTTATATTTTGATAAAATTAATAAGCTTTTAAGACACTTCTTATTATTTTATATGGATAGGAGGATAAGTAAAAATAAAAGTAGAAGAATATTTAATTTCACATATCGAATATGATTAGAAAGCTATACTATTGAAATAATATGGATTATATCAAAACTATTGAGGAGATTGTAAATATTAGAATTCTGTTTAAGCAAATTTTGACCATCCATTTGACCCATTGTGGATAGAGTGTAACCCATATTATGGTGTAAAATGTCAAGATTGGCACATCATGTGTAGGTAAGTGTAGATAAAGGCATTGTAATAGTGGTAACTGATTATGATAGTTGGTCTATAGATTGTATGATGTATAGATCACTCATTTTAGTTTGGACAAATTTTCTAAAGCTATTTTTCATGACAAACTTTTTAGAGTTATTTTCCATAATCAATGTGATAGAGGTATTTACGCATCCAAAGCGGGGGTTGATGTATAGTTTGTTGTTCGTTACCCACTACATCTATGTAAAACTTTTATAGTTTAAAATCAATGAAAAATAATTCGACAAAAAAATTGCATTTTCATCTCATTGACATTAGTTATACTTCCCACCCCCAACATGTTCTATCAGATCTTGCATGCCGACTGGGTCTAAAGCAAAGTATGGACCTTTGAGGATGTTTTGGGACCATGCCAACCAGGGGTGAAAACAGGATATCACAGTAGGAGTGTCATTGGAAAGTCAGGGGTTGCACGATAGCAGAAAAAATAAAATTTTCCACTGCGGTCTGAAAAGTCAGGAGTTACCGCTAAAACCACCCTTGATGCCAACAAGGGTGAGATGACTGTGGTGAGGTGGTGCTTTCCTCACCGTAAGACGAAAATATCTACCAAATAAAATACATGTAGAAGTCGAAACTTGCGAGTTTGGAAACTAATGAGAAATGTGGTTTTATTGAAGCCATGTAGATGCAGACGTTACCCCGACAACTATCACCCATCTGATTGGATACGGAATGTAGCAGGTGGTACGTTTTCTAGATTTCACTTTATTTCATCTAACAGTAACAATAATGATGTTCAAAATTCCATGTAGGGGCCGTTAAAGTAAGTTGTGACTTGTTTGTAGATAATAATTGGATATGACGATTTGAGTTATGCAATAGGGGGTAGGGTCCATTCTCTTTTTTAACGTTAGAACATGAGTTGTCTCTGTTCTATGTGCAAATAGGCAATGTCATAATTATTCAATAAACTTGATATGAAAAGATCGTAGTGTCAAGATCCCAAATCCCTCTATCTATTGGTATGAGAAGAAGACCAAATTCAAAATAACTTGCAACTCTATCCATGTTTGCTTTCCTCACATCCCACCCTTCGGATTCCTCCTAAAACAATCATGTCGTAGTATGTGAATCAGGAATTGTCCTTCACTTTTTTCCCAACTCTAACAAAATATTCTTGAAAATCAAGTTTTCAAAGGTAAATCTCCCACCCACGCATTTTTCCAAAAACTAGTTGAACAGCCATCATCCATTCATTTTCAAACAAAAAAAAAGATATATTAATACCTTTATTTTGAAGTTGCAAGCTCGAGCAAAATAATATTTCTCCAAGGTGCACTCAAGTTCCTTACGAGGCCACAAATCAACTTGACCATCATTATAGTAAATCATGTTTAAAAGAGAAAATGACAAAAATAGCCAATTACACTAATTGCATTACAAAAATAGCCAAAAAAAATCGAGATTACATATATAGCCACCCATTTCGCAGATGAGAAGGTCCCATCTGCGAAATGGGCTTCTCATCTGCGAAAGTACAACTACCTAAAGCACAGTTGTGCTTTAGGTACTTGTACTTTCGCAGATGAGAATTTTTTTTTTTTTTTTAAATTTTTTCGGTATAAATAGGGGTAATTTCGCAGATGGAATAGGTCCCATCTGCGAAATCCTCTGGTCCTATCTGCGAAATGATGCAATTTTTTTAAATTTTTTTTTTTTTTTTTTTTTTTTTTTTAAGTTTGACTATGAAATGAATTGGTTTGACTACGAAATGGGCTTTGCTATATAAAAACTTTTGTAGAAAAAATATCATTTTGGTTGTTATTTGTTTGTGAAATACTCTCTATCTCTACAATTTGCTCAAAAAATGATTGAATATTTGGTTTGTCTTGTAACCGGTGGGAGATGGCAAGTTAATGGAACTAATCTGGAATACATATGTCCACAGGGAGGTATTTCTGAACTTGCTTTGATATTTTCTGAGTATATTAGTTATAGTGATTTTGTATCTTTGGTAAGAAGCAAAATTGGTTTGTTAGACAAATATAGAATTAGTCTTCGTTTCCACCATCCTGAATTAAATTATTATATAGCTATAGTTGAAGACGTGGATGTTAGAATGTTGATAAACGTAATCAAATGTAGTGGAGGAAGGGCTGTGAAAGTGTTTGTGGTGGTTGATGAAGTTGAGGAGGTTAATGGGGGCGGTGAAATTGGAAACGAAGTTGTTGGTAATTTATGCAGTTTTAAAGGGAGCAACGATCCGATAGGTACTTTCAATACTCCTAGCGTACCTCAGTTTCACAGTGTTGCTGAAAATGTTAATGTTAGTTATTCACCTATTCACTATGTGGATCCCGAGAATTACAAGTATGTTGGTGCTGATGATGTTGGTACATATCTTAATCATGTGGGTGGTCGTTGTGATGATGTTGCCGAACAAGAAGTTAAACTTATGAATAGGCGTGTGGTAGATAAAACTAAAAAGAAAAAAAAAATTCAACTCAAAAAAATGAAAAAAATCATGTTTACGGGCATTATGTTGATGTTGGTGATGTATGTTTAGATATAACCGAGCTACAAAGTAATTCCGATAGAGATGAGTTGGGTGATGAAGTTAAAGCTAAGTATCCCGATAACCTTTTTCACGGTATGCCCCCTGTACCAGCATGGCCAGTTGATAATAATGAAGATATCCCAACACAGATGGTAGACATTAATCTTCAAAAGATTCAATGTGAGAGTATATTTAAAAACAAAGAACTTTTAAAGCGGTGTATTGGTAAAAAATGTCTTCGAGAAGGTTTCCAGACGAGGACAAGTAGATCCACCAAATCAAGGTATGAAGCTGTGTGTGTTTCGAAAAATTGTTCTTGGTTACTAAGAGCAAAAGCAATTAAAAATACTGATGGACTTTTCCAAGTGAATAAATTTGTTGATGTACACACATGTTCTTCAACATTGTTGCAAGCTAATCATCGACAAGCAAACAAATATGTTTTGGGTGAATATGTTGTTGATGTTTTGGCTGAAGACTATAGTAGAGTTTATCGGGGAAAAGAAATTGTTAATGATATGAATGCTCAATTGAATATCAATATCTCATACCATCAGGCATGGCGTGCGAAGCAATATGCATTGTTGTCGTTAAGGGGTACGAAAGAGGATTCTTTTACCAAACTTCCGGCGTATTGTCACAACTTGGCCAAACATAATCCGGGTACTGTCACACATATTAAAACAGATGCTGATGATCGGTTTGAGTTTTTGTACGTCGCACTCGGTTGCTCGGTTAGTATTATCATGTCCTAATTTTTTTTTAATATTTATTTTGGTGTATTTGAATAGATATACAATGTATTGTAGGTACGAGCTTTTGTCAATTTTTGTAAGCCGACCCTAGTAGTAGATGGAGCTCACCTAAAGGGCGAGTTCAAAGGTACCATGCTACTTGCAGTTACTAAGGACGGACAAAATCAAATATTACCGGTTGCATATGGTATATGCAAAAATGAGTGTACTGATTCTTGGACATGGTTTTTTCAAAAACTACGTGATTGCATAGGAAATATGCAGGAGCTTACAATTATATCTGATAGGTCTCCATCTATAGCAACATCCGTTGCCAACATTTTTCCTCACGCTCATCATGGAATATGTGGTGTCCATTTGTATTTCAACATAGTATCTAGATTCGGCAAGAGTAAGACGGTTAAAGGAATTTTTTGGGAGGCGTGTAGGGCGTACACAGTTGATGCTTTTGATGCTGCCATGGATGTTATGAAAAAGACAAAAGAACCAGTATGGGAGTACTTAAAAAGTATAAATCCAGAAACCTGGTCAAGGGCACATTTTAAAGGGAACCGATACAATCTTATGTCGTCCAACAGTGCGGAGTCTATAAATGCATTATCTAGACACGCACGTAAGGTGCCAATACTTATGTTGATTGATTTTTTTCGTGCTACAATGCAACAATGGTGGTTTCAAAGACGTAACTTTGCAGGTATTACATAAATTTGTAATATTAATGTTTTATTAGTTTCGATGTTATTGATTTTAACTTCTTCATTTTGGCTGTTTTTTTAGCGGAAGCAACAACAACACTTACCCCTTGGGCGGATGAAGTTGTAAAAGAAAACAAGAAAATTTTTACCAAATGGGATGTTCGCATGATCTCAAATACGAAATGCGAGGTCAAAAAGGGGGCACAAAATGTGATTGTTGATTTTCAACATATGACATGTACATGTAGGCATTGGCAACTTGATGGGATACCTTGTGGTCATGTCATAAGATGTTTAACAGTGAACAATTACCAAGACTGCTCGAGGTTTGCATTAAATGCTTACTTTACCGAAACACTGAGGAAAACATATGAGGAATCAATAAACCCTCTGCCGAAGCCATCCGAATGGGAGATCCCCGATGATTTGATGATTGTTAAGCCACCTACAATGGATAAACGTCAGCCAGGCAGGCCAAGAAACACAGACCGCATTCCATCCCAAGGCGAGAGTCCAATTATAAAAGAGTGTTCTACATGTGGTCAACTAGGACACACGAGAAATAATTGTACTGGAAGGGCGTTGTCACACCCCCAAACCAGGCGGCGGAAACGTTTGGGGGCTGTCGTGACTCAATTGAATACCATAACATTGAATATATATGAAACGTAACAACATTCGTCACCATGCATTAATATAGTACAACCAGTAGAGTTTACATGAAGTACATTGTTTAAACATTACATTCCCAAAATAGATTGTTCGATTCGTACATAAATAAACTGCAAGCCATCACTGAATATGATTTCCATTGATTCACGGGTTCCCTGAGAATACAAGTATTTTGAAAAACGTCAACATATGAAATGTTGGTGAGTTCATAAGTTGTATTTGAAAACAATGTTTCGTATCGTTTGAAAACCACCAGAAAATCCGATATTTTCTGAAAAGAGAAGTTTTTGAAAACGTTTGTGAAGATCCATAAGTATGCTTGTTTGTTTCTATACTTGTAAAAATTGTGCATTGAAGTTGTATGTATTTCGAATCTGTATGTATTGAAAAACCCTAGGAAAACCCGATGTTTTCCTAATTCTTTGAATTCCATGAATTTACATTGAAACCATTGCAACGCATGAAGTTATCATTACCAGACGACATTGGATTATGATTATCTGCTACAAACACGCGTTACACAAACGACTCGTCTATAGCAATACTAACGATCCCGTAGGCGTCGTCCGTACTAATCATGTTATCCAACCGCCCTGACTACGTGTAGTCCCACATCCGAAGAGAAAGAGGACACGAAGGCCTCGATGACTCCATTAGCCGGTTGGGGATAAAAAGGTACGAGGGGTCCCAGACCCGCCTCGCATAAAAGGCAGACTCTACTAGCGACACTAAAGGACCCTTGGGGACCAGTAGTCTACAAGCCATTGAAAGTCCGGTTACGTCGTGTCGGATCGGTAAAACCCAACACTTCGTAAGATTGAAGTCTTTGGGCCTTAAGATCAGGTCGTCGGGCTAGCTAGGCTCAACGAACAAGATTTTACACTTGTGGGGCCCAAAGATAGTGCGTAGACGTCTGTGCACATTCGCATGTATAATGAATTCCAAATCGTTAGTTGTATGAATCGTAGTGTTGTAGTATCGTAGTGTCGTCGTGTTAGTAGTTTCGGATTTTTATTGGTTCGAGACCGAACCAATTCGTTTAACAACGACTTTTGGTGTTGTAATGTATTGTATTTTGTCGATAGTCGTGGTACCATTATTTGGTCAAATTGCATGTATTGAATTAGTCTTGAAAATTTTCTGTTTTCAGCCCCTCCTTGTTTGTAAAATTTACTTTTTCAACCCTTTATTCAAATACTTTCCGGTTTGGTCCTTAAATCAATTTTCTTGACATTTTAACACCAAAAATTTTTGAAATAAATATTTTCCAGCATATTTTTCATAGAAAACAGCTTAAGTCCCTGAAATTTCAGTTTTCTCGGTTATAACCCTTCTTTTTCGCAAGTTTGACAATTTTGGCCGAAATTGTAAAATTTTTGCAACTTTGGTCCTTTTTAATTTAAAAAGCATTTTAAACCTTTGAAAAGGACTTGGATCACTTATGGTCCACTGTTTTACAGAAAATCACAGTTTTGGCCCTCCAAAACAGAAAAATTCGCATAATGGGCCTCATTGGGCCGAAATTGTCATTTTTAGCCCATTAAGCTTGAAATTTATATTTTTAATCCTCTAAATGAGTATATTTCCAGAAATTGTTTTATTGAAACTGTTTTGACACACTTCATCCCTCAGAATTCGTGATATGTCAATTTGGGCCCTTAATTTTGTATTTTTCACATTTTAGGCCCAAAATTTGTGTTTTTAGCCCAAAGAAAATTGTTACTAAACCACTTAGCTATTTTTCTTGAAACACTTGGTATGTAGAAATACATTTGATGCTAAAATCATTTAACATAAGATATATCTCGGTTTTGAGGGGTTTTATGGCTAGATCCAACATTATAGCATACAAAAGCATACATGTAAGCATGGAAATCATACAAGGCATACAAAACACATATAGATCTACACTTTCACTTGTATTCCCCCCCCCCCCCCACAAAACTCATGAAAACAGAAAATAGGGGTATGAAGCTCACCTTGGGTGTGGGGGCTCGGTTTTGCAAAGAAAATGGAAGGAAAATGAAGTGATTTTCGGCCTTAGCACCCTTCCTTGGTAGATCTCGAGTTTGGTGACTTCTAAGGTGTATGATCACAATTTGGAATAGATTTAGAAGAGGTTTTTGATGGAATGAAATAGCTAGATCATATATATAAGTAAAAACTTACCTAAGATGATGAGTAACTTGCAAGATCCTCTTGAAAGCTCCTAATTTTCGAGATTTTTGGAGTGGGGAGGAAGGAGTGTTCTTGAGTGATCTAGAGAGAATTTGTGAGAGATTTGTGAATGTGTGTGTGTGTGTGTTTCGGCCGAGAGTGAGAGGGAGGAGAGAAGAGAAGTGATTTTGAAGTGATGTGCATGGAGATATGTGAGATATTTTGCATGGAAGTCCTTTGGATAACAATGATGTGGCACAACAAGTCAACTCTTCCATCCTCTTGGGCTTGTGCATTTGGGCCGAGAATTTGGAAAGAAAAGGAAAAATTTGGGCCTTTGCCCCTAAGCCCAACGTTAGTGTTAATCTTGAGTATGTTTTAAGTCTAAAGAAATGTGGTAGGATTTTCATATTTTTATTGGACTAGTTTAGGTTATTCATGTATCAAGGCTTTTAATTCTTTTCATTCTAGGTCCAACATAGCCCAAAATGTTGAAACAAATAGATGTGGGTCCAATTAGAGCCCATTTAAGAGTTCTAAACCCAAGATAGTCAAATTGGAAGTTTATTGGTCCATTAGGTCCAATAAGGAAGTTCTAGTCCAAAATGGACCTAAGTAAGAACTTCTAGGGTTTCTAATTGTTTGATGACTATTTGTAGTACTTGTATGATGTATTTGATTGAAGTTTTTGATTCACATTAGCTTGAATGTATAGTTTACAAGACACAAAATTTCCAGTTGTGACATCATCCCCCCGTTAGAGGGAATTTCGTCCCGAAATTCTGTTTGAAAGCTAGATTTGAGACTGCTAGAATAGGTGAGGGTACTTTTGCTTCATTTGGTCTTCGCGTTCCCAAGTGAATTCTGGCCCACGCTTCGCGTTCCACCGTACCTTCACGATTGGGATGCGGCTCTGTTTAGTACGCTTCACCTCCCTGTCCATGATTTCGACTGGTTCTTCGACGAACAGGAGATTCTCATTGATTTCGATTTTGTCAAGCGGAATGACAAGGGTTTCGTCTGATAGGCACTTCTTTAGGTTTGAGACATGGAACACGGGGTGTACACCGTTTAGCTCCGCGGGTAGTCGTAGTCTGTAGGCTACCGGACCTATTCGGGCGACGATTTCGAAAGGTCCAACGTATCGCGGGTTCAACTTTCCCCGTTTTCCGAAACGTATAACCCCTTTCCAGGGTGAGACCTTCAACAATACTCGATCACCGACCTGGAATTCTAAGGGCTTTCGCCGTTTGTCAGCGTAGCTCTTTTGTCGGTCGCGCGATGCTTGTAATCGAGCTTTGATCTGGACAATCTTTTCTGTGGTTTCGCGAATGATTTCCGGTCCCGTTAGCACCCTGTTTGACGTATGCGTTTTTGCTAGCTGGGTGTCACCTACTTCCGCCCAACATAACGGTGATCTACATTTACGCCCGTACAGTGCTTCGAAAGGAGCCACCTTGATGCTCGAATGGTAACTATTGTTATATGAAAACTCGATCAACGGTAGGTGGGTATCCCAAGACTTTCCAAAGTCTATCACACATGCACGAAGCATGTCTTCAAGCGTTTGAATGGTTCGTTCACTTTGACCGTCCGTTTGTGGGTGATATGCGGTGCTCATATCGAGATGAGTACCCATTGCCTTGTGGAGTGACTGCCAAAAGCGCGACGTGAATCTACTGTCCCTATCCGAGATGATAGATTTTGGCACTCCATGGAGCCTTACGATTTTGTCGTAGGTACAAACGCGTCAGTCTCTCCATCTTTTAGGACTCTTTGATTGGTAGGAAATGGGCGGATTTCGTCAGTCTGTCGATTATTACCCATATGGTGTCCAGTCCATCCGACGTCTTGGGCAGCTTGGTCACGAAGTCCATAGAAATTCCCTCCCATTTCCACTCAGGGATTGCCGGTTGCTGTAACAATCCTGAAGGTTTCTGGTACTCCACCTTTACTTTGGCGCACGTAAGGCACTTACCAACATAGGTCGCGATTTCCGCCTTCATGTTAGGCCACCAATAGTGTTGTTTAATGTCCAAATACATCTTGTCCGATCCAGGATGAATGGAGTATCGTGTCTTGTGGGCTTCCTTCATAACGGTCTCCCTAAATCCTCCGATTTTTGGGACCCAAATACGGTTCATGAAGTAGTATACCCCATTCTCTCTTGCCTCTAGGTTCTTTTCCATCCCGCGCAATGCCTCGCTAATTCTATTTTCCGCTTTCATAGCCTCCGGCTGGACTGATGCAATTTGAGTGGCCAGATGAGATTGAATGGTTATCGAGTGCGTTTTCGTACGGCGATTAGTGTACTCCTTCCGACTTAATGCATCAGCTACCACGTTGGCCTTACCTGGATGGTACTTGATCTCGCATTCGTAGTCGTTTAGCAATTCCACCCATCTTCGCTGTCTCATGTTCAGCTCCTTCTGATTCAAGATGTGCTAGAGGCTCTTGTGGTCTGTGAAGATGGTGCACTTTGTACCGTACAGGTAGTGCCTCCAAATTTTTAGAGCAAAGACCACGGCTCCCAGTTCTAGGTCATGGGTCGTGTAATTTACCTCGTGCGTCTTTAGTTGGCGGGACGCATATGCTATCACTCTTCCACGTTGCATGAGAATGCAACCTAAGCCCTGATTCGACGCGTCACAGTAGACTACAAAATCTTCCGTTCCTTCAGGTAGTGATAGTACAGGAGCGCTACAAAGAGCTTGCTTCAAGGTTCGAAACGCAATCTCTTGTCGGTCTGTCCACTTGAATGGCACGCCCTTTTGTGTAAGCAAGGTAAGCGGCTTGGCGATCTTAGAGAAGTTTTGGATGAATCTCCTATAGTAGCCTGCTAGGCCTAAGAACTGACGAATTTCTGTGGGCGTAGTCGGAGTTGCCCATCCTTCCACAGCTTTGACCTTAGAGGGGTCCACATGAATTCCGTCTTGGCTAACCACGTGGCCTAGGAACTTCACACTCCGAATCCAGAACTCACACTTGGAGAGTTTGGCGTAAAGCTTTTCCGATCGCAGAGTGTCTAGAATTTGCCGTAGATGTTGGCCATGCTCCTCTTTGCTTCGAGAATAGACGAGGATGTCATCGATAAATACAATGACAAAGTTGTCAAGGAACGGTCGACAGATTCGATTCATTAGGTCCATAAATGCGGCAGGTGCATTTGTTAGACCGAAAGGCATTACGACAAATTCATAATGTCCATAGCGGGTTCGGAAAGCGGTTTTGGGAATATCCTCTTCTCGGACCTTGAGTTGGTGGTATCCAGACCGTAGATCTATTTTGGAGAAATAACTAGCTCCTTGGAGCTGGTCGAATAGATCATCGATTCGTGGGAGTGGGTAGCGGTTTTTAACAGTGAGTTTATTCAACTCTCTGTAATCGATGCACATTCTGAAAGATCCGTCCTTCTTTTTGACAAAGAGCACCGGGGCTCCCCACGGCGAGTAGCTAGGTCGGATAAATCCCTTGCCCAGAAGCTCACTGAGTTGGCTGGACAATTCCTGCATTTTAGCAGGAGCCAACCGATATGGTGATTTAGCGAGAGGAGTCGCTCCTGGAACAAGGTCGATTCGGAACTCAACCTATCTCTCTGGGGGTACTCCTGGAAGATCTTCAGGAAACACGTCCGGGAATTCACACGCTACCGGAATATCTTGGATGTTAGTTTCTTCTTTGGTCGTGTCCACTATGTGAGCCAAGAACGCCAAATTGTTCTTTCGCAGATGTTTTTGTGCTTTGATGCACGAGATGAGGCGAAGATTCGTACTGGGTTTGTCTCCGTAAATCACTAGGGTTTCGTGATTCGGGAGACGAAGGAGAACGGCCTTCTCGCGGCACAAAATCTCAGCATGGTGGGGGCTTAACCAATCCATGCCGATAATTACATCGAAACTCCTAATTGATACTGGCATTAGGTTTATTCGAAAAACGTGCTGGTTAAGGGTTAGGATACATCCGGTGTAGATCTCCTCAGTGGATTCGGTTTTCCCATTGGCCATTTCCACCGTATATGTTTCATTTAGCTTCTGGGGTTGTTGTTTTAATAAATGTTTAAACTTCTCACTCACGAAACTTCGCTCCGCTCCGGTATCAAATAAGATGCATGCATAAGTGTGGTTTAGGAGGAACGTACCGGTCACAACTGCGGGATCCTGGACTGCATCACTCTGACCCATAGTCAGCATTCTTCCTGCTCCTCTGTTTCCTGAGTTGTTGTTAGGGCAATCTTGGCGGAAATGCCCCGTCCTTCCACACCCGAAGCAGGTGTGGCTAGGCCCTGCATTATTGCCGCCGGCATTGGTGTTGTTGTTATTGCGGTAGTTGTTGTTGTTGTTGTTGTTGTTGTTCTGGTTGTTTCCCTGACTCTGGTTCCTAGGAGGGTACGTCCTGCAGAACCTTGCAGTGTGTCCCCTTCGGTTGCAACTGGTGCAATGGAGTTCCCTGCATTCTCCGTGATGGTGGAGGCCGCACTTATTGCAACTCGGAAGATTACCGGAGTAGGGTCTTGAAGCATTTGAAGCAGCTGAGGCTGGAGCATGTGGTGTGGCTGGAACCGGTGCGGTGACAGCGTTAACTGCCACTGTTTGCTGCCTTTTAGAGGTCTCGGGGCCCTGACGCCCCTTCCTCTTGGGGTTCTTCCCTCTCCTGCCATCACCCTCCTTTTTCTTCTCAGTCTCTACTGGCTTCTCACCCCTTTTGTTGTTATGATCGTACAACCTCTTGGCCAATCTCTTCGCACTGTCAAACGTTTCAGGGTTCGCAGCTATCACATTTCCTTGAATGGGGGATGTCAGTCCCCAGATGAATCGTTCAACCTTCTTTCCTTCCGACGTGATCATACCCGGGCACAATAAAGATAATTCGCTGAATCTCGAGATGTAGGCGTCGATGTTCGCATTCTGCACCGTGAGGTTCCATAGTTCCTGCTCCATCCTTTGTATTTCGCCTCGAGGGCAGTACTCAGCCATTAACATTTCTTTCATTTCTGCCCAGGGGATAGAGTTGGCGACAGGGAGCGTCATAGCTTCCACGTGTCCGTTCCACCAAGTGAGTGCTTGGTCCACGAAAGTGCAGGCCGCGAACTTCACTTTCATCTGCTCGGGGCAATCGCATATCTCGAATACCGACTCTACCTTCTCGATCCATCGCTTCAGAGTGATCACTCCTCCAGTGCCGTTGAAAGTTCGTGGTTTGGCGTTTGTGAAGTCCTTGTAGGTACATGTTTTGGTAGGTCCTTGATTCATCCCGTTGTTCGAACTTCCTGCCCCTTGCCCGTTGCCTCCTCCATTATTCCCCTGATGGAGTTGTGCCATAGCTGCGGTGACCGCAGCAGACACGGCTGCCTGGAATGCTGTGGAGTCAACTTCGAGTGGAGTTGGTCCTGGGTTTCCGCGAGTAGGTCGGAGAGGCATCTTTCTGTCACGAAACGGAAAGATGTTGAGTGTACGTGGTCTCTGTGAGGTCGTGATCCTACTAACTAGATGTATGGTACGAACCTAAACATTACTACCATCGGGCATACAATCATAACGTCTCAACACATAACAACTGGTAGTATCATAGCAAGACACACAAAAGTTCATTAATATTATTCACATTTAATACAAGAAAATTTGCTCGTAAGAGCATACATAAGTGACACTAATCCGACAACATAACGGCTCCATGAGTAGTGTAGTCACTTAAACATAGAGCCGAAGTACATGATATAGTTCCTAATGTCCTACCATGATAAGTCCATCCCTAATCGCGATGTGCTGCGTCTGGAGGTGGTGCCGAAGTCATATGTCGAAATGTTGCGCCAGTAGCTGCGCCATCTCTGCCATGTCTCCAATAACCTCATCCCTCTCATGCTCGGCTCGCACTGCCCGAGCTTCCATAGCGTACAGCTGTTGTCGCAGTGCGGCGATCTCAGCTTCGAGGGAACGGTTCTCTCTTGGGGGGTTCACTGGTGGAGCGGGGTGATCTGGTTGTGTCTCGTTCTCGCATGACAGGACGGGGTCCTGGTCCCCGACTTGACCTTCCTCGTCGTCGTCGTCGATCTCTCCAAATTCGTAGTCAGTGTCTACATATTCGTCGGGTCCGACGTGGTGTGCTTCCTCCGGATTCTCTCCCGGTTCGTCCTCAAGCATCCCGTGAGCTGCTAGAGCCTGATGAAACTGGATACCCTGCTGCTCTTCCTCAGGCTCCTCCTCCTCCTCTAGCCACCCGTTGTTTCCCTGATTAGGGAAATAGGGGTCTCCAGGGTGATGAAAACCAGCCATGCTGTCTGCGCGAGTATGTAAATATGCTAACATTATTCCTAGGATGCTATGACTATTGTACAGACCAAGCAAACGTTCTCTTTTTGGTGATAAAGGGTTTAGTTTTAGGTTCCCTAGCTATCCCAATCTCATCAAGACGTGTGTTAGTTTTACTTTGGAGAGAATGTAGTTGATCAGGCTACATTCACTCCTTGGTATCACTAAGAACAGTCCCAAATTAACCGAGATACCAACATTATTGTGTTTGATTCGGCGTTAGGTTCTTATCCCTAATGCAAGCAAGCGTGTTTTATTTACTTGTTTTGTTCAGAGTTCTGTTAGTTCCTCTTTTTGGTTTATAGTTGCATATCAATGTGTGGCTCGACATGCTAGTTCACTATAAACAAAGCTCTGATACCAACCTGTCACACCCCCAAACCAGGCGGCGGAAACGTTTGGGGGCTGTCGTGACTCAATTGAATACCATAACATTGAATATATATGAAACGTAACAACATTCGTCACCATGCATTAATATAGTACAACCAGTAGAGTTTACATGAAGTACATTGTTTAAACATTACATTCCCAAAATAGATTGTTCGATTCGTACATAAATAAACTGCAAGCCATCACTGAATATGATTTCCTTTGATTCACTGGTTCCCTGAGAATACAAGTATTTTGAAAAACGTCAACATATGAAATGTTGGTGAGTTCATAAGTTGTATTTGAAAACAATGTTTCGTATCGTTTGAAAACCACCAGAAAATCCGATATTTTCTGAAAAGAGAAGTTTTTGAAAACGTTTGTGAAGATCCATAAGTATGCTTGTTTGTTTCTATACTTGTAAAAATTGTGCATTGAAGTTGTATGTATTTCGAATCTGTATGTATTGAAAAACCCTAGGAAAACCCGATGTTTTCCTAATTCTTTGAATTCCATGAATTTACATTGAAACCATTGCAACGCATGAAGTTATCATTACCAGACGACATTGGATTATGATTATCTGCTACAAACACGCGTTACACAAACGACTCGTCTATAGCAATACTAACGATCCCGTAGGCGTCGTCCGTACTAATCATGTTATCCAACCGCCCTGACTACGTGTAGTCCCACATCCGAAGAGAAAGAGGACACGAAGGCCTCGATGACTCCATTAGCCGGTTGGGGATAAAAAGGTACGAGGGGTCCCAGACCCGCCTCGCATAAAAGGCAGACTCTACTAGCGA
This sequence comes from Lactuca serriola, assembly GCF_051521515.1. Taxonomy (NCBI): domain Eukaryota; kingdom Viridiplantae; phylum Streptophyta; class Magnoliopsida; order Asterales; family Asteraceae; genus Lactuca; species Lactuca serriola. Next base: position 201,758,848 of record NC_136410.1, read on the forward strand.
CACTAAAGGACCCTTGGGGACCAGTAGTCTACAAGCCATTGAAAGTCCGGTTACGTCGTGTCGGATCGGTAAAACCCAACACTTCGTAAGATTGAAGTCTTTGGGCCTTAAGATCAGGTCGTCGGGCTAGCTAGGCTCAACGAACAAGATTTTACACTTGTGGGGCCCAAAGATAGTGCGTAGACGTCTGTGCACATTCGCATGTATAATGAATTCCAAATCGTTAGTTGTATGAATCGTAGTGTTGTAGTATCGTAGTGTCGTCGTGTTAGTAGTTTCGGATTTTTATTGGTTCGAGACCGAACCAATTCGTTTAACAACGACTTTTGGTGTTGTAATGTATTGTATTTTGTCGATAGTCGTGGTACCATTATTTGGTCAAATTGCATGTATTGAATTAGTCTTGAAAATTTTCTGTTTTCAGCCCCTCCTTGTTTGTAAAATTTACTTTTTCAACCCTTTATTCAAATACTTTCCGGTTTGGTCCTTAAATCAATTTTCTTGACATTTTAACACCAAAAATTTTTGAAATAAATATTTTCCAGCATATTTTTCATAGAAAACAGCTTAAGTCCCTGAAATTTCAGTTTTCTCGGTTATAACCCTTCTTTTTCGCAAGTTTGACAATTTTGGCCGAAATTGTAAAATTTTTGCAACTTTGGTCCTTTTTAATTTAAAAAGCATTTTAAACCTTTGAAAAGGACTTGGATCACTTATGGTCCACTGTTTTACAGAAAATCACAGTTTTGGCCCTCCAAAACAGAAAAATTCGCATAATGGGCCTCATTGGGCCGAAATTGTCATTTTTAGCCCATTAAGCTTGAAATTTATATTTTTAATCCTCTAAATGAGTATATTTCCAGAAATTGTTTTATTGAAACTGTTTTGACACACTTCATCCCTCAGAATTCGTGATATGTCAATTTGGGCCCTTAATTTTGTATTTTTCACATTTTAGGCCCAAAATTTGTGTTTTTAGCCCAAAGAAAATTGTTACTAAACCACTTAGCTATTTTTCTTGAAACACTTGGTATGTAGAAATACATTTGATGCTAAAATCATTTAACATAAGATATATCTCGGTTTTGAGGGGTTTTATGGCTAGATCCAACATTATAGCATACAAAAGCATACATGTAAGCATGGAAATCATACAAGGCATACAAAACACATATAGATCTACACTTTCACTTGTATTCCCCCCCCCCCACAAAACTCATGAAAACAGAAAATAGGGGTATGAAGCTCACCTTGGGTGTGGGGGCTCGGTTTTGCAAAGAAAATGGAAGGAAAATGAAGTGATTTTCGGCCTTAGCACCCTTCCTTGGTAGATCTCGAGTTTGGTGACTTCTAAGGTGTATGATCACAATTTGGAATAGATTTAGAAGAGGTTTTTGATGGAATGAAATAGCTAGATCATATATATAAGTAAAAACTTACCTAAGATGATGAGTAACTTGCAAGATCCTCTTGAAAGCTCCTAATTTTCGAGATTTTTGGAGTGGGGAGGAAGGAGTGTTCTTGAGTGATCTAGAGAGAATTTGTGAGAGATTTGTGAATGTGTGTGTGTGTGTGTGTTTCGGCCGAGAGTGAGAGGGAGGAGAGAAGAGAAGTGATTTTGAAGTGATGTGCATGGAGATATGTGAGATATTTTGCATGGAAGTCCTTTGGATAACAATGATGTGGCACAACAAGTCAACTCTTCCATCCTCTTGGGCTTGTGCATTTGGGCCGAGAATTTGGAAAGAAAAGGAAAAATTTGGGCCTTTGCCCCTAAGCCCAACGTTAGTGTTAATCTTGAGTATGTTTTAAGTCTAAAGAAATGTGGTAGGATTTTCATATTTTTATTGGACTAGTTTAGGTTATTCATGTATCAAGGCTTTTAATTCTTTTCATTCTAGGTCCAACATAGCCCAAAATGTTGAAACAAATAGATGTGGGTCCAATTAGAGCCCATTTAAGAGTTCTAAACCCAAGATAGTCAAATTGGAAGTTTATTGGTCCATTAGGTCCAATAAGGAAGTTCTAGTCCAAAATGGACCTAAGTAAGAACTTCTAGGGTTTCTAATTGTTTGATGACTATTTGTAGTACTTGTATGATGTATTTGATTGAAGTTTTTGATTCACATTAGCTTGAATGTATAGTTTACAAGACACAAAATTTCCAGTTGTGACATCATCCCCCCGTTAGAGGGAATTTCGTCCCGAAATTCTGTTTGAAAGCTAGATTTGAGACTGCTAGAATAGGTGAGGGTACTTTTGCTTCATTTGGTCTTCGCGTTCCCAAGTGAATTCTGGCCCACGCTTCGCGTTCCACCGTACCTTCACGATTGGGATGCGGCTCTGTTTAGTACGCTTCACCTCCCTGTCCATGATTTCGACTGGTTCTTCGACGAACAGGAGATTCTCATTGATTTCGATTTTGTCAAGCGGAATGACAAGGGTTTCGTCTGATAGGCACTTCTTTAGGTTTGAGACATGGAACACGGGGTGTACACCGTTTAGCTCCGCGGGTAGTCGTAGTCTGTAGGCTACCGGACCTATTCGGGCGACGATTTCGAAAGGTCCAACGTATCGCGGGTTCAACTTTCCCCGTTTTCCGAAACGTATAACCCCTTTCCAGGGTGAGACCTTCAACAATACTCGATCACCGACCTGGAATTCTAAGGTTCTTTGGCTGTGACTACTCATTTTCAATACCGATAATTGTGCTCTACAATGATCACACAAATGGAATTATAAATAGAAGATATTGTATCTCTACTGATCAAAATTCATAGTTTAACCTTTTAAATTCGTAGTTGAACATTTTGAATTCATAGTCAAACAAGTTCATTTCATAGTCAAATTTCACTGACCGACATAACAATACTACAGAATGTACTTGTCTGCATTTCATAGTTGACCTTTTTGAATTCATAGTCAAACCAGTTCATTTCATAGTCAAATTTCACTGACCGACATGACAATACTACAGAATGTACTTGTCTGCATTTCATAGTTGACCTTTTTGAATTCATAGTCAAACCAGTTCATTTCATAGTCAAATTTCACTGACCGACATGACAATACTACAAAATGTACTTGTCTGCATTCCATAGTTGAACTTTTTGAATTCATAGTCAAACCAGTTTATTTCATAGTCAAAAAGAATTGTCCGTAATATGATTTATTCTATAAATGGGTGTCACTCATTATGAAAAAATTTAACTGAGAAAGTAACTCCGATTTAAAAGAATAAGAAGGCTAATGGCATACTGCAATTGTGGAGGAGAACGTATCGTTAGGATTTCGGGTACATCTAAAAACCTAGGAAGATTGTTCTACGCTTGCCCGTATTTGGTATCATGTTCTTACCGTCATTCAAATTTAAACCCTCGTGTTTACATCACACAAATTTATTTTCTTACTGTGGATATTAAATTTAACAGGGACCAAAATGCGGGTTTATCAGTTGGGTTGATGAAGAGAAGGACCAATCTTCTATGGTAATAGCTAAAGTAGCTAACTCTAATAAGCTCTTTCAATCAGAAAATAAGAAGTTAAAGATAGCGTTGGTTTGTAGTTGGGTGTTGTTCTTGGCAGTTCTTGTTTACAAGTTGTAAGCTTTTCAATATTGTTTTTATGGTTTTGAAGTTGTTAGGTCAATAAATTGTTGTATTTGTAACGTTAAAACAGATGTTGTGGTCGTTCTTATGTTGAATTTATTGATAAGTAATTAGTAGGTCATTAAATTGTTGTAATTGTCGTAACGTTATATTTTTTGTAAACTCTAAAGATAAACTAATAATGATAAACTAATAATGAAATCCAACATTAATTTGTATATACATTTATATAATCCAACTACAGAGGAGCAAGACTAGACCCCCAAATAATTTTTGCCATCCGGAGACGGAACTCTAAAGCTGCGTTCTTTGGGTCAATAAGAACACGTATTGGTTGACCTGAAACCAATTGCTCCATAAACATACAAAGAAAAACACCGCAATCTCCCAAATGACTACTTTGTTGGGGAACGTTTTCTTCATAAATGAATTGCATATTCAATGGAATCCTTGGGATGTTCCTCCGCGCCCAATACTTAATCTTGTCCAAATAATTTGCCACCCGACGTTCAAATTTGGAAAAGATTCCTTCGGATTGGAATTTTTCATAAGCACCTCTACCAAGACTGTCATAAATATGCACTTCCATTGACGCTAATCGTAGTTCCCCAAATAGCCAATGATTAGGGGATGAATGAATCGGCAATAAGACCTGTATAAGGATCAGAAAATAAAATTATGTTTATTTACATCACAATACAAAAACATAACAAAAAAACGATATTATTTTCAATATAAACTATTAAGTTTACCGTATCAACATCCCACCAAGCAACCATGAAGTTGGGGTATGTAGCAATACTAGCCATAAACGCCCTCCAGTCCTGTCCTTCTTCCAAAGCATGAGAAACAAAAAAATTTGGAGGCATTATTGTATGCCGGTCGCTCTCAAACCGTCTCTCCATCAAAAGTCGGTACCAAATGGTTATATGCTGCACACATGATACTTTTGTTATTGACTAAAAAACAATTAACTTTTAAAAGAATTAATTAATAATTTATTTACCGCTGACTCCAACCATCCGTCGTGTGTATGCCCAAACAATGAGCTCCAAAAATCTCTATCTAACACGAAATTAAACAAACGATGTTGCACATCGTATGAATGCAATACATAATTTTGGATGACATCCTCACCGCCTGCTACGTAAGGTTGCAGGCGCAACATGGAGAAGTCATGAGCAACACCAAAAACTGGAGGAGGAACGGGGCTTGTTGATTTCATACCAACCTTCTTTTTTGTTCTTCTTTTTTGTTTCGGTGTCGTGTGCAACTAAAAACAATATTCAAATGTTTAAATGTATATCTTTCAGATAATTCACATAAACATAAAATCATCAGTTTATAAATAAAACGAATACCTCGGTGTAAGGAGTGCATAAAAATTGTGATGGTTTTCGACTCCTAGGTTTATCGGGTGTAACTTCTTTGTCATCATCATCATCATGAAAATAATCTACATTTCCCATTATTATAAGTTCGTCTTCATCCGGCACATCATCATCAAATTTGTTCCCTGCATTGTCATTCCTCTCCTCCCACTCCTACATTAAAGATAATACTTTATACTTAATAACGAAATACACATAATTTAATAAGCAATAATATCTAAATAAACAAAATATTAATATTAATGTAACTATATAATAACCTCTTTAACTTCACTATAATCGTTTACATCACACACATCATCATCAAATTTGTTCCCCGCATACTGAGTACTCTCCTCCAACACCTACATTAAAAATATAATTTTTTACTTAATAACAAAATACACTTTATTAAAAAGTAATTATTAAAATCGTAAAGGTAACATCTATAACAACCTTGTCGTCTTGAGTATCACCAAAAACATTTTGAGTTGTATTGTTTTTATTCATCACTTCATCTTGCACAACCTATATTTTCAAATATAAAATATGAACACAGGTATTCATATATGTTAATAAAATTTAATAAATAATGTAGCGTGTAACTAACCTGTTCATCATAATTTCTTTGTGACACTGTCGGTTCCTCAAAAATAATGTCGTTCCAAAATTGTTCATTATTCACTTCTTCAAAAAAAACCTCTGTAGGTTGTCGGTTCATAAACACATGCTGCTCCAGTGCATGTAGCCGTTTCAACACCTCGTCTAGCTTGTGTTTCCCACTGCCCCGACCTCTACCATGAGAGCGACCACTGGACGACATACTAGACGAAGATTCGTCTTGTCTCCTAAAATGGTCCCGTACTGGGGATGGAACTGCTTTCCCTTCACCATATACATACTCTTGAAATGACATATAATAAAAAGATGTCATCTCACCATCACCCGGTAACATGTTTTGTCTTGGTGGTAGCCCCTCCTAAAAAATTAAACATATTAAAAATGCATATAAAACTATAATAATCAACTTTATTAATAATAAACGAAATATTTTTAAACCTGCATCTTTGACCAAATCTTGTCCACGTCAACCCATTTCAATTTTTTTGTTCCGCTCCATCTTTTCATCCGAGGCAAGTCTTTATTTTTTCTCAATGCAAATCCACATGCACGAACAGCCGGAATCATCTCATATATCCATATCTACAATTTTGTACAATTACAGTAATAAAAGTTAAAATTAAAATAAAAAAATATAACAATAAAACAATTTAAATATAAGAAAATTTTTATACCCTAATTGGAGCCATAAATTCTGAGACGGAATACTTTAAAGTTTGACCACGATCAGGAAGTGATAAATAATGATGTATCTTATTCCACGTATCCTCAAGGTCAACATAAGTAAAATCCCATAGATAGCTACCCCAAGCGAAGCTAACAAAACAAAAAAAAAAAAAATTGATTATTATATAAATTATAACTTTAATAAAATAGAACTTTTAACGTAAAGAAAATATACCTATTCTAGAGATCCAAATTCTCAGCCAAATAAAACCAATCTTGTGGCACCGGATCGTTAACTTCTTTGCCCAAAAAACCTTCACACAAAATGTATATCAAACATACTCTAACTGCATCAAGGTCGTCAAGTGCTAGGAATGTTTGATTTAAAATTAAACTTTTCAGGTCGCCGATTTTCACCGAACTATTAGTATGGTCCGGAAATAGCCGTTCACGCAGTAAACATCTTTTTTTACTGCTTATTAATTTTTCCGACCCTTTTCTCCCAATGTTTTTTGGATACTCCCCAAAATTGAAGCCAGTAATCAAACAAAACTCTTCCGGCCCATAAACCATTTTGGTATTGCCTACTCGAAAATATAAACGTTTTATTCCATCTGGAGATAAAACAGGGTCCGGCCGGATCTGATGAAGGAACATTTTATGAAACAATAAAGCGTCCCCTTGTAAACGAGGGACATCAATAAAATAGCCAAAGACGGTATTTCTGAAAATAGCACGTCGGGCATCATCTAAAACTTCAAAGACTTCCCATATGTTACCGCCAGAGCCTTTTAGGTTCGCAAAGGCTTTCGTATTCATTAAACTAAAATCATGCTGCAAAAAAAAAAACACAAAAACAAATTAGATAACTAAAAAATATATTTTTTTTTTTAAATATATGATTACGAACTGCAAATACTTTCTTAATTACTAATATATATTTCCGATAAAAAAACAATAACATACACATATAAAAACAATTTTCCAAGTTATACAACAAATATATTTACGATAGAAAACAATATCATACATAATTATATAAATATTTTCAACTTAAACATTTTTTCAACTTAAACAAATTTTCAACTTAAACAACAAATATATAAACAATTTTTATCTTTCTAATTAAAACTAACATTATATAACCATATAAACAAAAAAATTTAAAAATAAAACGACAACCAAACTAACAATTTTGCAAGTTATACGACTACTTTATACAAAATTTTCAACTTATACGACAAATAAAAACAATTTCTAACAATATATATACGACAAATTTTCAACTTATACAAATGTTATACTTATACGACAAATATATATACAAACGACTATTTTGCAGTTTATATAAACAATTATAGGATAAAAATTTACAAGATTTCAGGTTATACAACAACTAAAAAAACTACAAAAATAACAAATTGTAAACATTATCTACGCAGTCTCTACTTGTCTTTACTTGCATTTAAACTTCAAGTATACTAAAACTATCAAACACATCAAAATTACCCTTTTTTAACACAAAATAATACAACAATTGATAAAAAAAAAAAAAAAAAAAAAAAAAAAAAAAAAAAAACCTTTAAACATTAAAAGAGTTAAAATCTAACCATATTTGCGGAATTATTGACATAATCCTCCATTTTCTTCAAAAACTAGCCAAAATTCCGAGAGAAGCCCAAAGTTAAAGAGAGTTTTTGTGTAGAAAATGGTGAAAAATGAAAAAAAAAAAAACGTTTTTATACCTAAAAATCACCCATTTCGCAGATGGGACCTTCTCATCTGCGAAATGGGTGGCTATATATGTAATCTCGATTTTTTTTGGCTATTTTTGTAATGCAATTAGTGTAATTGGCTATTTTTGTCATTTTCTCTAAAACTTTTACACATAAAGAGGATGCTTATTGCTTACTGTTTATTCCCATCACAATAAGCTAAGTTTAAGTATTTTGATTGGAATCTTTTAAGTATTTTGATTGAAATCTTTAAAAATCAGCTTATTGTGGTGGGGATAAGTTAAATAAGCTAATTTTAATAAACATTCCTCCGTTTCTTAAAGCTTATTGCTTATTCTCACCACAAACACTTTTGCAAAGCACTCAAGTATCAACTTCATTAACATCAAACCCAAACCCAATTTAAATTAGTTTTTGTAAGTTTATCTTAACTCTTAAGCCCCGATGCAAGGAAAAGGCACCAAAGTTTTTCACAATACATCTTGCACTTTCACACAACCACTTGGCAAAAAACATTGCGTTATCTGCATAGGAAAAGAATAAGAGATAGTCAATTCATTTCTTCCAACCTTGGCTCCATGAAAAACATCTTTAGAAATTGACCCATCCAAAACTACATGAATCCCTTTCATAGAAATGATAAATAAAAATAGAGATGATAGATCAGCTTGTTCAACGCCCTCTTTATTTGGAATTAGGAAATCAGGGATCAAATCCACTAATGTTATTCATCACGAAAATAACTTTTAAAGAACTTTATCCAAATAATCTCAACGAGGGGAATCAAAAACCTTCTCAAAATCAACTTGGAAGACCATATGATTCTTTTTATGCTCTTTGTGCCATTCGATAACTACATTTGAAATTAATGGGCCATAAACTTTGATAGCCTTTAATAAAGGCATTGTTATATGCATATTACATCACCAATAATCTCACATAAGCCGTAAACCAAAAGTTTGCCAATAAATGCGTTTTGACAACTAATGAGGCTTGTAGGTTGATCGTCTTTGAGAAAATTAAATCTTCAACTTTTAGGGCAAGTGCTACAAAATAAAGATTTCTCCCGTTCAAAATAATACTCGACTCTTAGAATAATTTCATCACCAAATAACTACATTCTCTAAAGAAAACAAGAAAAGGTTAATAGGAAGAATTGGGTTCCTGACGTTTTATTATGATTGAAGAACCATTGAAAATATATACATGAATATTGCTTGAATAGCAAGTAAAAATAAAATAAGGAAACTAGATTAGTAGACAAAATAGAATAAGGAAACCAAATCAAAATCAATATTCTTTACTCCCTCAAGATGGATCGTGAAGATCTTGAACACCCATCTTCTCAAGTAAGGATCGAAAACGAGTTGTTCCACGAGGTTTGGTAAGAATGTCTGCTACTTAATTGGCGGAGCACTACAAGAAAACAACCTTTTAGCCTAAGAACTCACTTTTAGAGAGGACATATTGTCGCTAATAAAATTTTGAAAATCTCTTTTTTTTTTTCCCGACGACAATTTGCATATAAAAGATAAGTGGAAATTTTTTGCAGGTAACCGTGTTTTTTATATACTTTTTGAGACAACATCTTGCAGCTGAAATTTAGGCGTCATTTTAAATATTTTAGTATATTTGTAGCAACATTATATTTTTTAGTTAGAGACAAATTTTTATCGCTAAATATAGAATTTATATTATATTTTTTTAATGATCTAAATGGGATATGTTGGGCTTTAGTCGACATCCAAGTTCCATCCTTCGTTCTCAAAAAAACCCTTATACCCTTTGTTTGTGCCTCACGTGCACCTATGACCTCTTTTCCGGCGTCCGCTCACCTATACGGCGTCTTCCCCCCTTCAGCGTCTCTTTCACTTTCGATAAGCTCTCTCACCCTTCTTTTTTATATGTATTTTAAATACGCTGCTACATCTGGATTTTTGAAACAATGCTTTCTGCTTCTAGTTCTCTATTATATTTTCCAAGTATCCATAACCTTTAAATGCCAAATCAATCCCACATGTCCCAAATTTCTTCCCGTCTCCATCATCCCTTAATTTTATGTGATATTCCCACACAATGGTTGATTCTGAAATTAGGGTTGTTGTAAAATTTTATAAACATAATCTTAAGCTTGAGGAATTGTCTATGAGGTTTTGAATCATTGTTGGCCATTGGTTTTGGGTTTTGAAGCAAAATTTGAAGTTTGACTAAAATTTGAAAAAACACTAGAAATTAGTAAGTACTCACCAATGATTGTTGTTGATTGTCTTATTGTTCAAAAGTGAAAAACTACAGCAACAAAGGAGAAATAGAACTGGAAGTTAATTCTTTTTCTTTTTCAAGAGTATGTATGCATGTATTCGTGAGTTTTTTCTTTTATTTTTAAAAAAGTCAAAACCAATTTTATTTGAATATAGGCACAATCAGACCATCGTCTTTGTTAAGAAAGTCAAAAAATAACTCACATAATATTATCATAAAAAGCTTCAAAGCAGGAGGTTAATGTCACATTAAAAAGATAGTTAAATCAAATTATACAACACTTAAATTTGTTGAGTAATTGATGCATACTTATCAAAATTTTGGTTTAAAGCAGGTGGTTAATGTTATATTAAAAAGATAATTAAATCAAATTACCCGACTCTTAATTTGATTAAGTAATTGATGCACACTTGTCAAAACTTTTGGTTTTAAACATTCTGATGTATAGTTTATATTTGATGAGGGTACACTACTAGAAAATTGGATGAATTCCTACGGAAATTAGTGACGGAATTTTTCCATCGGAAATTAGTGACGAAATTCCGACGGAATTGTGACAAATATAAAAACCCTAATTTTAGTGACGGAATATTGACAAAATAGCGACGAAAATAAATTCCGTCGGTGACTACCGACGGCATACATCAATTACTAATAATGACTAGGCCTAACAATTGGGTTGGGTTCGGGTTGGCGAGTTGGCGGGTCAGAAAACATAAACTCAACCCAACTCATATAATATATGGGTTGACGGGTTGGCGGGTCACGGGTTGGTGGGTTGGAAACCTCAACCCAACCCAACCCATATACCCGTTTAAGTATATGGGTTCGTTGGTTTACAAGTTAATGGGTCAAACCCAACCCATATAACTCGTTTAATAAACAAGCAACACATTTAAAAAAAAATGAGGTTTTTTCAACTTAAATTCATAAAATGATTAATGTAATTAACATAAAAAAAAGGTTTTAAACATAAATTCATAAAGTCAATAACATCCAAATAAAAATGAAAAATGAAAACATTCATTGAAAATGGATGTGTTCTTTGTTCGTGACTCGTGAAAATAACGACATGTATTTTTTTTTCTTTTTCTGATTAACGAACCGCAAATGCAGATTAGTCACATACGAATACTGAAGGAATACAATTATACATAATATTACGAATATGGATGGAAATCAAATTTCATTAATAATTAAGTATATCATTTTTTTAAATGTAATATATATATATATATATATATATATATATATATATATATATATATATATATATATATATATATATATATATTGGTGGGTTGACCCGCGAACCCAAACAGATAACCCAACCCAACCCATAAAACAAACGGGTTGGTGGGTTGGCGGGTCAAAAATCTAAACCCAAACCCGTCTATTTTCGGGTTGGGTCAATGTCGGGTTACGGGTTGGGTCAAGAGTTGCCGCCCCAAATATGGACGTCACTATCCGTCGAAAATTCATAACAAATTCCGTCGGTAAGATTTACCTACGGGCTTTTTACGACAAACCTAATTTCGTCGGTATTCCGTCGGAAATAGGCTTTAGCGACGGATTTTTGACGAATATGGTCGTCGGAAATTGCCCAGTTTTCTAATAGTGGTAGTAGATTTTATTGTTCGTTTTTAATATATTTTTCTGCCTAATTATAATATTTACAAACAACATTGTTCTAAATTTATTATGCTTATGGTTGTTACATACATTATCTAACTTATAATAATAGAACAGTATGGATATTGATAAAAGTTGCATTACATTGGAATCGCAACTCTAATGAATTCTGGATGGTCTTAATAACTTCATTGATATTGCCAAGGAACATGTCGACAGTAATAGAACAATATGTCGTTTCACACGTTGGATAGAATACATGCCCATATATAGGAAAGGAAAGGGTTTCAACAGTCATATCAACACATAGATTTTTCATGGTGAAGTAGACGCTCCGGTTTTAGATGAGGTAGGTCCAATGATGAATGAGATTGTTGATGCCCTCAATGACATTGTAGGGGCGCAAAATACAAATGAAGGAAATTCTGATGCAAAAAGAGGTGGTGTAGACAATGAATTTGTAGAAGTGTTTGAGGAGACTGAAACAAAGTTGTACCTTGGTTGTACGTCATTTTCCACTACAAGGATCGAGCCCTATGGAGACGACACTTATCCAGAGGACAGGTCGTCGGTAAAACGTTTTCCAACTTTGACCATAAACGTTATCCCGACAAGAAGTCGTAAGTATAGACCGGTCGGGAAGGGGCAAAAAACTGGCGGTATGTCCAATACCTATGCAGACGAGATGTCGTCTTTATAAGATATTAAAAGAATATTTTCGATTTATTTATATTCTTTGTGACAGAAAATAAAAACGTCGTCGTTTTCGTCCACCTATGCCGACAACATGTTGTCGGTATAGGTTGTTAAAAAAATATTTTTGATATATTTTTAATCTGTGTCGTGGAAAAGTAAAACGATGTCGTTTCCTACTCCTATACCGACCGACGACTTATCATCCGCAAAATGTAGGACCGATCCATGTGAATATCTGTCCAGAGAATATGTTGTCGGGAAAACTATTTCTTTTATTTATTTATTTTTTTAATGATGTAAAATGGGACGACGTCGTTTCTCCTTTACCTATACCGACAACTTATCGTCGGTATAGGGTTTCCCGGTAACAAAACTCGTATCAACGTTCATTTTGCAGTCACACCTGCACCTCGTTTTTCCTCTCAACCTTCTACAACGCAGGGCGATTTCCGGCCACTCCGCATCATCGGCAACCTAAAGGTAAGTTTCTTGGTCCTTGATTTCTTCTTAATTTGTTGTAGCTTGAGTTTTTTTTCCGATTTTGGGGTATTTGTTTCCGGTTGTTGGAGCTCTAAATCACAGCCGGCCGACAACAAGCTTCACCACCGCCGGAGAAAACGATTTCCGGTTATTGTGCTATCTTCACCACGGATTTTGAGGTAATTTTTTTGTTTTTTTCCAGCTTAACACAGTGTGTACATGAGTGAATGAAGTTTATGATTTTCTTTTCTTTCAATACACCATGATATATAATTTTTCTGATATTTTGTTTGGTTGATTGTTTATATATATATATATATATATATATATATATATATATATATATATATATATATATATGCATTTTGAGGTATGAAAATGTGTTTTGACATGAAAATGAAAATGAAGTTAGGCATGATTTGTTTATGCTCATTGTGATGTATTGCCATGAAAATGAAATTAAGAATGATGTTTGATTTTGTATTTAGATGTATACATTTGTATGAAAGTGAAATTTGATGTCTAAAATATAAGGTGCTATAAGGTATGATTGTATGGAATTTGATGAAAATTGGAATTGTATGTTTGATTTTGATTTTCTATGATGTTTGATTTTGTCTTTAGATGTATACATTTGTATTGTGTGTCTAAAATGAAATGAAAATTAGAACTGAAAGAATGATTACATGATATTTATGTTTAATAGTTTGAGTGTATATGAGATGAAGTGATAAAGTTCTTAATTGATAAGTTATAGTTTTTGTAATTAGATGCTATTGTTTATATTGTAAAGTGTTTAATTTGGTTAGTGACTTAATGTTGGTCATTACGACTTTAGCTTAATTAGGTTATTAATAGCAACGTACTTTTAGTAATATTAAATTAATTATAAAGTAAAGTTGAATTAATTTAAAAAAAACAGTAAAAATAAAATATTAAATTAATTGTAAAATCAAATTAAATTAGCTTTCTTCACACGTATATAATAATAATAATAATAATAATAATAATAATAATAATAATAATTGAAATATTTTTAGAGTATTATTATAAAAAAAAGTTGATTTATTTTATAAAAAAACAATTTCAGCAGAAATCTGTCGGTTGATTACTGACGGAATGTAAACGAAATACTAGACTTTCGCCATCCGTCGGTATTACGGCAGTAATCACCAACGGATTTCCGACGGAATTGTTTTTTTAAAAAATAAATCAACCTTTTTTATAATAATATTTAAAAAATGTTTCAATTATTTTTATTATTAGCATTATTAATTGTGTAATTCTTTCTTTTTAAAATTATATATATATATATATATATATATATATATATAAAATTCAATTTACTAATTACTATACTATAAGTAATTTTGTTATTACTTATAATTATGGAATTATAAATTATCAACGTAAATGTTGTTTTAGGAAATAAGTAAACCTTTTTTATTAATATTATTATAAAAATAACTCAATTATTATTAATAATAGTAATTAACTATTAACTTTTATAATTAAAATATTATTATTATCAACCAAATAAATCCACATTTTTATTAGTATTAGTATTTAAAAATAGTTTAATTACTATTAAAAATATTAGTAATTAAAATAATTATTTACTTATTTAATTAAAATAATATTATAATTATTATTAATTACTATTTTTCATAACTATTAGTATTAGTAAATAAATAATCATTTACTTTTTTAACGAAAAAATGTAATTATTATTATTAACTACTATTTATCTAGTTATTGGTCGGCTCGGTTTTAAGGCAGGGCAAGACGTACAGTCGCACAGGGCTCCGAAAAAAAATAGGGCCCGAATTTTAATTAAATTATATATTTAATAACTAAACATTTATGAATTTATTCAAGGTTTTACATAAAGTGTAGGTAGCCCAATTGGCATAAGCGCATTCTATATTTTGAATCAAGTGTAGGTTGTTCAATTCTTGTGCACAACATTTTGATGTTTGAAATTCAAGTTACAATTTTTGCCATTACTTTATGCTATATATTTTATACTCAACTCCTCCTTACAATATGTTTAACAAATCAATTTTCAGGCGTTACATAATTAACCCTTGAACTTTTTATAAAATTTCATATGTTCCTTTTTAGTTAATTTATTTAGGTCCCTATTTTTTCTTCTTAGCACAGGACCCTTAAAATCTTCGAGCTGGCCTTGGTTATTGGTAGTAATAATAATAATAATAATAATAATAATAATAAAATATAGTATTGATGTATAATAATGGTGTGAGGAAGATAAAGCCATAAAAACCATGTTTAGTCATCAAAAACTTGAAAATAAGATTTAAAATGTTGGTCCCGAAGGTGTACATGAAAGTACGTATGTGTATATCAGCTATAATTTATAAAATGTGTACTTATTGATGTATTATATGTGTGTGAGAAAAAGAAATCAGAAAAATCGACGTATGATGCTCGAAAAGTGAAAAATTAAACAGGTCCGTCGAAAATCCGTCGGTAGTTACTAACGGATTAGCGATGGCTAATGATATTCTGTTGGTAATTACCGACAGAATTCCGACGGACCTGTCTTATCTTTTGACATTTCGAGCACCATACATCATTTTTTCTGCTTTGTTTTTCTCACACATATATTATACATCAATTACTATATGTGATAACTAGAAAATTTTGGGTAAAACTATCACAACCCCGAACCAGACGGCGGAAACGTCCGAGAGCTCGCGTGACTCAAATTGAATATCATCACAATGAATATACATGAAACATAACATAAACTTCACCATGCATTAATACATTACAACTGACATTGTTCACATCAAGTACATTGTCTAAATATTACATATTCATATCATAAATAGTTTGAAAGTTTTCAAAAGCATAACACCCTAACATACTTGGTACTACTCCTCAGCTTACCTGTTACCTGAGAATACAAGTTATTTTGAAAAACGTCAACATATGGAATGTTGGTGAGTTCATAAGCAGGGTTGTTTTGAAAATGTTTGTATAGTTTATAAAACCCAGAAAATCTGATATTTTCTGAAAAGACAATTGTTTATACCAAAGTGTGAAGATCCATAGTTTTGTACATGAGTGATTTCAAAGCGTGTATAAATGAAAAGTTTTGCATGATAATTATTGAAAAGTACGAGTGGATGGTGTTGATCTCCTCGGAAAACCCGATGTTTTCCGATAACATAATATAATATAATTGTTTCGAATTGTTATGCCATTACAACGAATGATTATAATTTTCCTTGTTACTCGGATAATGTTGGATTTATTTATGTGAGTCGTTATAACCATGCATGATAATGACTAGTTCGTATGTCTTGGCTTTCTAACGAACGCCAGAATTGATCTTAAGATTTTGTCACCCTAGACTGGGCGAGTTTAACTGTAGCGAACAGCTGAGGTGTGGGGGAGTCACCCCTATATAGATCTATATACAAACTCTCGCTCTCCCTCCAGGTGACTTTGATTATAACTACAGACTACAAACAACCCATAAAGGTGCCGCTCGTTATTACTCACTGAATCCAAATTGAATTTGATTACCATTTATTAACGACCTGTATTTGTTTACTTAATTGAATGTAAGCCTAACAAACGAGGAGAAGAGGATTACAAGGTCCTGCTAATTCTGTGTATTATTTAAGGCTGTTCGGTATACGAAGGACACGTTGGCCCATTTCGCATTTGATTTATTTGGACCTTACTAGCAATGCTAATGGGCCACTGAGGCCCAATAGCACTTGAAAGTCATTAAGGGTCCCTTAAGCATATAATTGGGTCAAAAGAGGCCCAATAAACATTTATTTTTATCGTTGGGCTCAAAAGTTATGTTAATGGGTCACGAAGAATCAATAAGCATGATTTGAGACTTTCCAGCCCAAAGATTTGAATATTTACTTGTTTTAGGTATAGTATAATTTTCGGAAAGTTTGATTGAACAATTGTTAATTTTGTATCGGCACAAGGTCGGTCGGTTGTTTATAACGATATTTGGAATTATACGTATATTCATCTTTCTATTTTCATGAGTTGTAGTTTGGTATTTTTGACTCAAATATCTTAATAATACAATAAGTTGTTCAAAATACTGGTTTGACCTTTTCATCCCTTCTTTAATAAAAATGACAATTTTAGTCCCTTATTTTATTTTTATTTTTTTTAAAAAAAAAAGACATTTTAGGCCCTTAAACCATTTTTTTGACCCATAGACTTGTTTAAGTGATGTTTTTAGTTCAAAATTTATTCTTTGGCAGTTTCAGCCCCTCCAGTAAACAGTTTTTCAGTTAAATCCCAAACTTTTCGAAACTTTTACAATTTTGGCCAAAAATCCAAAAAGTTTACATTTTTTTATCCTTGTTTGGAAAAGAAATCCTTTTAACCCCTAAATTAGTTTTGTTTACCGTTTAACCCCCTGTTTTTATAAGTTTACCATTTCAATCCCTTGAAAATCATATTTTTCGCAATTTTTTTGACTCTATGCGTCGAAAAGCCCAAAAATTGGTCCATTAAGCTACAAATTACATTTCTAGCCCTTTAAAGAGTATGATATTCATAAAAACATTTATTTTTACTATTTTGACTGTTTTAGTCCTTAGGAAAACCGTGAATGACAACTTTCAACTCAACTTTTGTTTATTTGACAAATTAAGCCCAAAAATGAGTTTTATGTTGCAATATGTTTATTATCACCTCAGAGGGTAATTTTTCTTGACTTGTTTAGTGTAATATATCTTAGATCATGTTTATCTTCCTCCTAGAGCTATAGATCTCGAGATTTCTTTCATTTTTGTTACATATTTACCACATAAATACATGAAATCACACATAACATACACATACACATAGATCTACACATTTTACTTGTATTCTCCCCCATAAAACTTAGGAAAACCGAAAAGAGAGGGGTATGAACTCACCTTTGCTTGTTGTTTTCGATTTGAAGAAGAAAAGGGAAGAGTTTGTTGCTATTTTTCGACCATAGCAAGCTTTCTTGGGTTGATTTCAATCTTAAGAAGCTTCTAAGGAGTAGATCATGAAGATTGTATAAGTTAGGAAGAAGTTTTGATGAAATAAAGAGACTAGGTTATGGATCTACACAATAACTTACCAATGATGATGATCCTTATGGAATAACCTCCTTGTATTGCCCTAAATCTCGAAATTTTTTGATGAAGAAGAGGAGATATGTTGGTGTTCTTGAGAGAAAACTTAAGTGATTTGTGTGTGGGTGTTCTTTCTTTTGGGCCGAGAATTAGGACGAAGAAAGGAGAAGAGAGAGGTGAAGGGATGGTGCATGGAGACATGTGATGTTTTGCATGGAAATCCCATAGGTAATAAGGAGGTGGCTAATCCTCCTTAATCCTCTAATTTCCTTTTTTTCTACTTGGGCCGAGAGATAAGAAGAAGATAAAAGGATTTGGGCCTTTAGTGCTTAAGTCTCCTAATGTGAAGCCCAAGTTAATGGTTTTCGGCCCAATGGGCCCTTAAGAGGTTTTATGGCCCAATTAGGTTAATTAGATTTGTTATGGCCCAATAAGGGTTTTTTATTTCATGCTAGGCCCATTATGTCCCAAAATGTTAAAATAAATGAAAGTGGGTCCAATTAGAGCCCATTTAAGAGTTCAAAGCCCAAAATAGTCAAATTGGAAGCTTATTGGTCCATTAGGCCCAATAAGGCAATAAGAAAATCCTAGTCCAAAATGGACTTAAACCGGGATTTTTTGGGTTTCCATCTTTTGTTGCCTATTTGAATGTTTATATAAGGTATTTGATGGAATTTTGTTGTCATTGAATAAACACCATACATGTTTTCTAGTTTTAGCTACCATGTCTTTCTTTGTTAAGTGTTTACAACGTATCAGAATTCCTAGTTGTGACATCATCCCCCTATTAGAGGGAATTTCGTCCCGAAATTCTTTTTAAAGCTAGATTCGAGAATTCGAGAATAAGTGAGGATACTTCTGCTTCATCTGGTCTTCGCGTTCCCATGTGAATTCTGGTCCATGTTTTGCGATCCACCGAACTTTGACAATCGGAATGCGACTTTGCTTAGTACGCTTCACTTCCCTGTCCATGATTTCAACTGGTTCTTCGATGAACAGGAGATTCTCATTGATTTTGATTTCTTCTAATGGAATGACGAAAGTTTCGTCGGATAAGCACTTCTTTAAATTGGAAACATGGAACAGGGGGTGTATAATGTTGAGCTTAGCGGGTAGTTGCAGTCTATAAGCCATTGGACTGACTCGGGCAAGAATCTCGAAGGGTCCAATGTATCGTGAGTTTAGTTTTCCCCGTTTCCCAAAACGAATCACCCATTTCCAGGGGGACACTTTTAACAACACTCGATCCCCCGACTTGAAATTCCAAGGGCTTTTGATGTTTATCAGCATAGCTTTTCTGTCTATCTCGTGATGCTTGTAGTCGGGCTCTGATCTGAATTATCTTCTCGGTCGTTTCGCGTATGATTTCTGGTCTCGTTAATGCATTGCCTGGTGTCTGTCCTCTTGCTAGCTGAGTCTCACCTGTGATACTTGAGTGATAATTGTTGTTGTACGAGAATTCGATCAAAGGTAAGTGGTTATCCCACGACCTTCCAAAGTCTATCACACAGGCGCGAGCATATCTTCAAGCGTTTGAATGGTTCGCTCGCTTTGACCATCCGTTTGTGGGTGGTAGGCAGTGCTCATGTCCAGTTGTGTTCCCATAGCTTTCTGAAGCGATTGCCAAAAGCGTGAAGTAAACCTACTATCTCTATCTGAGATGATAGATAGTGGCACTCCGTGGAGTCTCACGATTTCCTTGATATAGGTCCTTGTCAATCGTTCCATCTTGTATGACTCTTTTTTTGGCAGGAAAGAGCGGATTTTGTCAACCTCTCAACTATTACCCATATGGTATCCAAACCATCAGCTGTATTGGGTAGTTTGGTCACAAAGTCCATAATAATCCTTTCCCATTTCCACTCGGGAATTACTGGTTGTTGTAGTAATCCTGATGGCTTCTGATATTCCACATTTACTTTAGCACACGTGAGGCACTTGCTAACATAAGTGGCAATTTCTACCTTCATGTTGGGCCACCAATAATGTTGCTTGATATCCAAGTACATTTTATCTGAACCCGGATGGATGGAGTATCGTGTCTTGTGGGCTTCATTCATGACTACTTCTCTAAATCCCCCAAGTTTAGGGATCCAAATGCGGTTCATGAAATAATATGTTTCGTCCTCCTTCACTTCGAAATTCTTATCCATTCCACATAACGCTTCTCTTGTTTTGTTTTCTGCCTTCATGGCATCGAACTGGGTTGCTCTCATTTGCGAGGTCAGGTGGGATTGAATGGTTATGGAGAGAGTCTTCACACAACGATTCGAGTATTCTTTCTGACTCAAGGCATCAGCTACCATGTTAGCCTTACCTGGGTGGTACTTCATTTCACACTCATAGTCATTTAGCAGTTCAACCCATCTTCGTTGCCTCATGTTCAACTCTTTTTGATTTAAAATGTGTTGGTGACTCTTGTGGTCCGTGAAAATGGTGCACTTGGTACCATAAAGGTAGTTCCTCCAAATTTTCAAGGCGAAAACCATAGCTCCCAATTCGAGATCATGGGTTGTATAATTCACCTCATGTGTCTTTAATTGTCTGGACACATAAGCTATCACCTTCCCACGCTGCATAAGCACACAGCCTAAACCTTGATTTGATGCATCATAGTAGACTACGAAGTCCTCTATTCCCTCTGGTAGTGATAGTACCGGTGCACTGCAAAGTGCTTGCTTCAGAGTTTGGAATGCAGCTTATTGCTTATCCTTCCATTCAAAGGGTACACCCTTTTGCGTAAGCAAGGTAAGTGGCTTGGCTGTTTTGGAGAAGTTCTGAATGAACCTCCTGTAATAGCCTTCGAGACCTAAATATTGACGAATTTATGTGGGTGTCGTTGGGATCGCCCATCCTTAAATGGCTTTGACCTTAGAAGGATCCACATGTATCCCTTCCTGACTAACAACATGACCCAAAAAGTTCACACTACGGAGCCAGAACTCACACTTAGAGAGTTTTGCGTATAGCTTTTCCGTTCTTAGGGTTTCTAAGATTTTTCGGAGATGTCGGCCATGCTTCTCTTCGCTTCGAGAATAGACTAGAATATCGTTGATAAAAACGATGACAAAATTGTCGAGGAATGGTTAGCAGAGTCGATTCATTAGGTCCATGAATGCGGCAGGGGCATTCGTTAGACCAAAGGGAATTACGACAAATTCATAATGTCCATAACAAGTTCGGAAAGCGGTTTTGGGGATATCCTCTTCCCGGACTTTGAGTTGATGGTATCCGGATCGCAGATCTATCTTAGAGAAGTAACTTGCTCCTTGGAGTTGGTCAAATAGATTGTCGATTCACGGAAATGGATAGCGATTTTTGATAGTGAGGTTATTTAGTTCTCTGTAGTCAATACACATCCTAAAGGAACCGTCTTTCTTTTTAACGTAGAGAACCGGAGCTCCCTAGGGTGAGAAACTGGGTCGGATGAATCCTTTGTCCAAAAGTTCGCTGAGTTGGCTGGACAGCTCTTGCATCTCTGCAGGAGCCAATCTATAGGACGATTTGGCGATGAGTGTAGCTCTTGGCATGAGATCAATTCGGAACTTGACTTGTCTTTCTGGGGGTATCGCCGGAAGATCTTCGGGAAAGACATCCGGAAACTCGCAAGCCACTGGGATGTCTCGAATATTGACCTCTTCTTTGGACTTATCCATAATATGAGCCAGAAATGTGAAGTCCTTCTTTCGTAGATACTTATGTGCCTTAATGCACGAGATAAGGCGAATGTTCGTGCTGGGTTTGTCTCCATATATAATTAGGGTTTCGAGATTTGGGAGGTGAAGGCGAACGGCCTTCTTGTGACACATAATTTCAGCATGGTGGGGGCTTAACCAGTCCATGCCGATAATCACATCAAAACTCCTAATGGAAACAAGCATTAAGTTTATTTGAAAGACGTGTTGGTTTAAGGTTAGGGTACATCCGATGTAGATTTCCCCAGTGGATTCTGTTTTCCCATTAGCCATTTCCACCGTAAAGGTTTCATTGAGCTTCTAGGGTTGCTATTTTAACATGTGTTTGAATCTATTACTCACAAAGCTTCGTTCTGTCCCGGTATCAAAGAGGATGCATGCATAAGTGTGGTTTAGGAGAAATGTACCGGTGACAACAGCGGGATCCTGAACCACTTCTCCCTGACCCATGGTCAGCACTCTTCCTGTTCCTCCATTCCCAGGGTTGTTGTTGTTGGGGCAGTTTCGACGGAAATGCCCAGTCTTTCCACATCCATAATAGGTGTGGCTTGGTCCTACATTGTTGCCGCTGTTGTTGGTGTTGTTGTTGTTGTTGCGGTTGTTGTTGTTGTTGTTTCCTTGCTGCTGGTTCTGGGGAGGATAGGTCCTGCAATATTTTGTCGTGTGACCCTTTCGATTGCAACCAGTACAATAAATCTCCATGCATTCTCCATTATGATGGATACTGCACTTGTTTCACTTTGGGAGATTCCCGGAATACTGCCTAGGGGCACTAGGAGTAGCTGAGACTGGAGCATGTGGTGTGGAGGGAACTTGGGTGGTTGCAGCATTGACTGTCACTGTTTGTTGCTTCTTTGACGACTCTGAGCCTTGTCGTCCCTTTCTCTTGTTACTCTTTCCTTTCTTGTTGTCACTCTCTTTCTTGCCTTCAGTTTCCCGTGGCTTCTCGCCCTTCTTGTTGTTGTGGTCGTACAGTTTCTTTTCCAACCTCTTGGCACCGTCGAAGGTTTCAGGATTTGCAGCTATCTCATTTCCTTGAATTGGGGAGGTTAATCCCCATATGAATCGTTTGATTTTCTTTCCCTCTGGAGTAATCATGCCAGGGCACAACAGTGACAGTTCGCTAAACCTTGATATGTATGCATCAATGTCAGAGTTTCGGACTGTGAGATTCCATAACTCTTGCTCCATTTTCTGGATTTCGTCTTGCAGGCAGTACTCGGCCATCAGCATTTCTTTCAACTCCGCCCATGGCATGGCGTTGGCTACGGGAAGAGTCATGGCTTCTACGTGTCCATTCCACTAGGTGAGAGCTTGGTCAACGAATTTGCATGCGGTAAATTTCACTTTCATCTCCTTGGGGAATTCGCATATTTTAAATACCGATTCCACCTTCTCGATCCATCTTTTAAGGGTTATCATTCCGCTTGTGCCATTAAAGGTTCGTGGCTTGGCTTTGGTGAAATCTTTGTAAGAGCATGTCTTGGTAGGTCCTTGATTTATCCCGTTGTTCGAACTTCCAACCCCTTGTCCATTGCCTCCACCATTGTTCCCTTGGTGGATTTGCGCCGTGGCTGCGGTGACCGCAGCAGATACAGCTGCTTGAAATGCAGCTGATTTGATTTCTGGTGGGGTTGGCTCGGGGTTTCTGTGGGTTGGTCGTTGAGGCATCTTTCTGTCATGGAACGGAAAGATGTTGAGTGCCTAAGATTTTTGTGAGGTTGTGGTCCTATAAACTAGGTGTAGGGCATGTACTTAAGTAGTTTCACATATTAACATACAATCATGGATACATAACACATAACAGATAACAACATCACCATAGAACACATATATTTTTCACTAATAATATCCGTACTTTGACACATGAAAATTTGCTCAAAAGAGCATACATAAGTGGTGCAAGTTTGACAGCGTAACGACTCTATGAGTAGTGTAATCACTTGATCATGGAGTCGACGGTACCTAGCACGGATCATATAACATAATACTGACGAAAGATACGGCTAGGTCCTCGTACGGTAAGACCTATATAGCAAGTAGTAGAGCAAGTCCTATCAGTAGAGATGACGACGATACTCAATCGTCGAGCTGATGTATCAGGACTTCAGCCAGTTCATCCGCCTCTTGGGTGATTACCTCTACCCTTTGCTCGGCTCGTACAGCCCTTGTCTCGGCCGTAATAAGTTGAAGCTTGAGACCAATAATTGCCTCCTCGAGAGAGCGTAGATAGTTTGTATCAACCCTTTGAACCGTGCGGGGATCTGACGGGGCTTTCGACAGGTGGGGTTCACTACGTGCCTCCTCTACGCCCTTCTCTTCGTCTAACTCATGGTCAGACTCGTCATATTCGAAATCAATTATCACATATTCGTCCTGTTCCACTTCAGGTCCAACGTCGTGTGCTCCCCCCTGATCTCCCTCGGGCTCGTCCTTGATCATCCCGTGGGCCACTAAGACCTGATGAAACTGAATGCCTCGGTGCTCCCCTTCCGTGGTGACTGAGAGGAGGTATATGAATAAACTATTATTACTCCTAAGATGTTTTAATTATTGAATAAATTGAGTTGATGTTCTCTTCTTAGTAATAAAGGGGTATTTTTTAAGTTTACCGACCATCACGATTTCCTCGGGGCATGTGATAGTTGTACTTCGAATGAAATGTAGTTGATCAGGATACATTCACCCCTTAATACAACTTTGAACAGTCCCGACTTAACCGAGATGCCAGTATCATCTTATTTGATTTGGTATTATGTTCTTTTTCCTATATCGTACAAGTAGAGGTGTTTTATCGTTGTGTTTTATTTGTTTTGTTCAGAGTTGTTTTAGTCCCTCTTTGGTTTATAGTTGCATATCAATGTCCGGTTAGATATGCCAGTTCACTATAAACCTGGCTCTGATACCAACCTCTCACACCCCCAAACCAGACGGCGGAAACGTCTGAGGGCTCGCGTGACTCAAATTGAATATCATCACAATGAATATACATGAAACATAACATAAACTTCACCATGCATTAATACATTACAACTGACATTGTTCACATCAAGTACATTGTCTAAATATTACATATTCATATCATAAATGTTTGAAAGTTTTCAAAAGCATAACACCCTAACATACTTGGTACTACTTCTCAGCTTACCTGTTACCTGAGAATACAAGTTATTTTGAAAAATGTCAACATATGGAATGTTGGTGAGTTCATAAGCAGGGTTGTTTTGAAAATGTTTGTATAGTTTATAAAACCCAGAAAATCTGATATTTTCTGAAAAGGCAATTGTTTATACCAAAGTGTGAAGATCCATAGTTTTGTACGTGAGTGATTTCAAAGCGTGTATAAATGAGAAGTTTTGCATGATAATTATTGAAAAGTATGAGTGAATGGTGTTGATCTCCTCATAAAACCCGATGCTTTCCGATAACATAATATAGTATAATTGTTTCGAATTGTTATGCCATTACAACGAATGATTATAATTTTCCTTGTTACTCAGATAGTATTGGATTTATTTATGTGAGTCCAGTGGCGGAGCCAGGATCAAAGTAAAGGGGTATCCCAAATATTTTCCTGGGGTACTTGGGTTTCCCCGGTTCGGTTTCGGTTTTAAACCCAAATCTTAATCGAATCATTGGCTAACCTCAAGTTTTGTTATATAAACATGAAGCTGAAGTATATTTTGATACTTGAATCGATGTGGGACTCAAAGTAGATATCAAATAAAGGATGAGGATAACAGGTTTATATAATAGAAAAAAATGGTTGAGTTTACATGTGTTGAACGATGTGGGATAGAATAGCTGGGAAAATAAAACAAAAGTAAACAAAGAATATGTAAGAAGCAAGAATTGATCTTGAGACCTTTGCTTCAATAAGCCAATGCCTTAACCAGCAGCCTAAGTGTTTGTTTGTGTTTATAAATGGAGGGATGCATATACATATACACCATACCGAATTTTTTTGAGGGATACGTAAACAAAAATTACACTACCGAAAAAAATTTGAGGGGTATCCCAGGATCCCCTTGGATCCGCCCCTATGTGAGTCGTTATAACCATGCATGATGATGACTAGTTCGTATGTATTGGATTTCTAACGAACGCCGGAATTGATCTTAAAATTTTGTCACCCTAGACTGGGCGAGTTTAACTGTAGCGAACAGCTGAGGTGTGGGGGAGTCACCCCCATATAGATCTATATACAAACTCTCGATCTCCCTCCAGGAGACTTTGATTATAACTACAGACTACAAACAACCCATAAAGGTGCCGCTCGTTATTACTCATTCAATCCAAATTGAATTTGATTACCATTGATTAACGACCTGTATTTGTTTACTGAATTGAATGTAAGCCTAACAAACGAGGAGAAGAGGATTACAAGGTCCTGCTAATTCTGTGTATTATTTAAGGCTGTTCGGTATACGAAGGACACGTTGGCCCATTTCGCATTTGATTTATTTGGACCTTACTAGCAATGCTAATGGGCCACTGAGGCCCAATAGCACTTGAAAGTCATTAAAGGTCCCTTAAGCATATAATTGGGTCAAAAGAGGCCCAATAAACATTTATTTTTATCGTTGGGCTCAAAAGTTATGTTAATGGGTCACGAAGAATCAATAAGCATGATTTGAGACTTTACAGCCCAAAGATTTGAATATTTACTTGTTTTAGGTATAGTATAATTGTTGGAAAGTTTGATTGAACGATTGTAATTTTGTATCGGTACGAGGCCGGTCGGTTGTTTATAACGATATTTGGAATTATACGTATATTCATCTTTCTATTTTTATGAGTTGTAGTTAGGTATTTTTGACTCAAATATCTTAATAATAAAATAATTTGTTCAAAATATTGGTTTGACCTTTTTATCCCTTCTTTAATAAAAATGACAATTTTAGTCCCTTATTTTTTTTTAAAAAAAAAAAGACATTTTAGGCCCTTAAACCATTTTCTTGACATTTTTGACCCATAGACTTGTTTAAGTGACGTTTTTAGTTCAAAATTTACTCTTTGGCAGTTTCAGCCCCTCCAGTAAAGAGTTTTTCAGTTAAATCCCAAACTTTTCGAAACTTTTACAATTTTGGCCAAAAATCCAAAAAGTTTACATTTTTTTTATCCTTGTTTGGAAAAGAAATCATTTTAACCCCTAAATTAGTTTTGTTTACCGTTTAACCCCCTGTTTTTATAAGTTTACCATTTCAATCCCTTGAAAATCATATTTTTCGCAATTTTTTTGACTCTATGGGTCGAAAAGCCCAAAAATTGGTCCATTAAGCTACAAATTACATTTCTAGCCCTTTAAAGAGTATGATGTTCATAAAAAACATTTATTTTTACTGTTTTCACTCTTTTAATCCTTAGGAAAACCGTGAATGACAACTTTCAACTCAACTTTTGTTTATTTGACAAATTAAGCCCAAAAATGAGTTTTATGTTGCAATATGTTTATTATCACCTCAGAGGGTAATTTTTCTTGACTTGTTTAGTGTAATATATCTTAGATCATGTTTATCTTCCTCTTAGAGCCATAGATCTCAAGATTTCTTTCATTTTTGTTACATATTTACCACATAAATACATGAAATCACACATAACATACATATACACATAGATCTACACATTTTACTTGTATTCTCCCCCATAAAACTTAGGAAAACCGAAAAGAGAGGGGTATGAACTCACCTTTGCTTGTTGTTTTCGATTTGAAGAAGAAAAGGGAAGAGTTTGTTGCTATTTTTCGACCATAGCAAGCTTTCTTGGGTTGATTTCAAACTTAAGAAGCTTCTAAGGAGTAGATCACGAAGATTGTATAAGTTAGGAAGAAGTTTTGATGAAATAAAGAGACTAGGTTATGGATCTACACAATAACTTACCAATGATGATGATCCTTATGGAATAACCTCCTTGTATTGCCCTAAATCACGAAATTTTTTTGATGAAGAAGAGGAGATATGTTGGTGTTCTTGAGAGAAAACTTAAGTGATTTGTGTGTGGGTGTTCTTTCTTTTGGGCCGAGAATTAAGACGAAGAAAGGAGAAGAGAGAGGTGAAGGGATGGTGCATGGAGACATGTGATGTTTTGCATGGAAATCCCATAGGTAATAAGGAGGTGGCTAATCCTCCTTAATCCTCTAATTTCCTTTTTTTCTACTTGGGCCGAGAGATAAGAAGAAGATAAAAGGATTTGGGCCTTTAGTGCTTAAGTCTCCTAATGTGAAGCCCAAGTTAATGGTTTTCGGCCCAATGGGCCCTTAAGAGGTTTTATGGCCCAATTTGGTTAATTAGATTGGTTATGGCCCAATAAGGGTGTTTTATTTCATGCTAGGCCCATTATGTCCCAAAATATTAAAATAAATGAAAGTGGGTCCAATTAGAGCCCATTTAAGAGTTCTAAGCCCAAAATAGTCAAATTGGAAGCTTATTGGTCCATTAGGCCCAATAAGGCAATAAGAAAATCCTAGTCCAAAAATGGACTTAAACCGGGATTTTTTTGGGTTTCCATCTTTTGTTGCCTATTTGAATGTTTGTATAAGGTATTTGATGGAATTTTGTTGTCATTGAATAAACACCATACATTTTTTCTAGTTTTACCTACCATGTCTTTCTTTGTTAAGTGTTTACAACGTATCAGAATTCCTAGTTGTGACATCATCCCCCTGTTAGAGGGAATTTCGTCCCGAAATTCTTTTTAAAGCTAGATTCGAGAATTCGAGAATAAGTGAGGATACTTCTGCTTCATCTGGTCTTCGCGTTCCCATGTGAATTCTGGTCCATGTTTTGCGATCCACCGAACTTTGACAATCGGAATGCGACTTTGCTTAGTACGCTTCACTTCCCTGTCCATGATTTCAACTGGTTCTTCGATGAACAGGAGATTCTCATTGATTTTGATTTCTTCTAATGGAATGACGAAAGTTTCGTCGGATAAGCACTTCTTTAAATTGGAAACATGGAACAGGGGGTGTACAATGTTGAGCTTAGCGGGTAGTTGCAGTCTATAAGCCATTGGACTGACTCGGGCAAGAATCTCGAAGGGTCCAATGTATCGTGGGTTTAGTTTTCCCCGTTTCGCAAAACGAATCACCCATTTCCAGGGGGACACTTTTAACAACACTCGATCCCCCGACTTGAAATTCCAAGGGCTTTTGCTGTTTATCAGCATAGCTTTTCTGTCTATCTCGTGATGCTTGTAGTCGGGCTCTGATCTGAATTATCTTCTCGGTTGTTTCGCGTATGATTTCTGGTCTCGTTAATGCATTGCCTGGTGTCTGTCCTCTTGCTAGCTGAGTCTCACCTTTGATACTTGAGTGATAATTGTTGTTGTACGAGAATTCGATCAAAGGTAAGTGGGTATCCCACGACCTTCCAAAGTCTATCACACAGGCGCGAGCATATCTTCAAGCGTTTGAATGGTTCGCTCGCTTTGACCATCCGTTTGTGGGTGGTAGGCAGTGCTCATATCCAGTTATGTTCCCATAGCTTTCTGAAGCGATTGCCAAAAGCGTGAAGTAAACCTACTATCTCTATCTGAGATGATAGATAGTGGCACTCCGTGGAGTCTCACGATTTCCTTGATATAGGTCCTTGTCAATCGTTCCATCTTGTATGACTCTTTTTTTGGCAGGAAAGAGCGGATTTTGTCAACCTGTCAACTATTACCCATATGGTATCCAAACCATCAGCTGTATTGGGTAGTTTGGTCACAAAGTCCATAATAATCCTTTCCCATTTCCACTCGGGAATTACTGGTTGTTGTAGTAATCCTGATGGCTTCTGATATTCCACATTTACTTTAGCACACGTGAGGCACTTGCTAACATAAGTGGCAATTTCTACCTTCATGTTGGGCCACCAATAATGTTGCTTGATATCCAAGTACATTTTATCTGAACCCGGATGGATGGAGTATCGTGTCTTGTGGGCTTCATTCATGACTACTTCTCTAAATCCCCCAAGTTTAGGGATCCAAATGCGGTTCATGAAATAATATGTTTCGTCCTCCTTCACTTCGAAATTCTTTTCCATTCCACATAACGCTTCTCTTGTTTTGTTTTCTGCCTTCATGGCATCGAACTGGGTTGCTCTGATTTGCGAGGTCAGGTGGGATTGAATGGTTATGGAGAGAGTCTTCACACAACGATTCGAGTATTCTTTCTGACTCAAGGCATCAGCTACCATGTTAGCCTTACCTGGGTGGTACTTCATTTCACACTCATAGTCATTTAGCAGTTCAACCCATCTTCGTTGCCTCATGTTCAACTCTTTTTGATTTAAAATGTGTTGGTGACTCTTGTGGTCCGTGAAAATGGTGCACTTGGTACCATAAAGGTAGTTCCTCCAAATTTTCAAGGCGAAAACCATAGCTCCCAATTCGAGATCATGGGTTGTATAATTCACCTCATGTGTCTTTAATTGTCTGGACACATAAGCTATCACCTTCCCACGCTGCATAAGCACACAGCCTAAACCTTGATTTGATGCATCATAGTAGACTACGAAGTCCTCTATTCCCTCTGGTAGTGATAGTACCGGTGCACTGCAGAGTGCTTGCTTCAGAGTTTGGAATGCAGCTTATTGCTTATCCTTCCATTCAAAGGGTACACCCTTTTGCGTAAGCAAGGTAAGTGGCTTGGCTGTTTTGGAGAAGTTCTGAATGAACCTCCTGTAATAGCCTTCGAGACCTAAATATTGACGAATTTATGTGGGTGTCGTTGGGATCGCCCATCCTTAAATGGCTTTGACCTTAGAAGGATCCACATGTATCCCTTCCTGACTAACAACATGACCCAAAAAGTTCACACTACGGAGCCAGAACTCACACTTAGAGAGTTTTGCGTATAGCTTTTCCGTTCTTAGGGTTTCTAAGATTTTTCGGAGATGTCGGCCATGCTTCTCTTCGCTTCGAGAATAGACTAGAATATCGTTGATAAAAACGATGACAAAATTGTCGAGGAATGGTTAGCAGAGTCGATTCATTAGGTCCATGAATGCGGCAGGGGCATTCGTTAGACCAAAGGGAATTACGACAAATTCATAATGTCCATAACAAGTTCGGAAAGCGGTTTTGGGGATATCCTCTTCCCGGACTTTGAGTTGATGGTATCCGGATCGCAGATCTATCTTAGAGAAGTAACTTGCTCCTTGGAGTTGGTCAAATAGATTGTCGATTCACGGAAATGGATAGCGATTTTTGATAGTGAGGTTATTTAGTTCTCTGTAGTCAATACACATCCTAAAGGAACCGTCTTTCTTTTTAACGTAGAGAACCGGAGCTCCCTAGGGTGAGAAACTGGGTCGGATGAATCCTTTGTCCAAAAGTTCGCTGAGTTGGCTGGACAGCTCTTGCATCTCTGCAGGAGCCAATCTATAGGACGATTTGGCGATGAGTGTAGCTCTTGGCATGAGATCAATTCGGAACTTGACTTGTCTTTCTGGGGGTATCGCCGGAAGATCTTCGGGAAAGACATCCGGAAACTCGCAAGCCACTGGGATGTCTCGAATATTGACCTCTTCTTTGGACTTATCCATAATATGAGCCAGAAATGTGAAGTCCTTCTTTCGTAGATACTTATGTGCCTTAATGCACGAGATAAGGCGAAGGTTCGTGCTGGGTTTGTCTCCATATATAATTAGGGTTTCGAGATTTGGGAGGTGAAGGCGAACGGCCTTCTTGTGAAACATAATTTCAGCATGGTGGGGGCTTAACCAGTCCATGCCGATAATCACATCAAAACTCCTAATGGAAACAAGCATTAAGTTTATTTGAAAGACGTGTTGGTTTAAGGTTAGGGTACATCCGATGTAGATTTCCCCAGTGGATTCTGTTTTCCCATTAGCCATTTCCACCGTAAAGGTTTCATTGAGCTTCTAGGGTTGCTATTTTAACATGTGTTTGAATCTATTACTCACAAAGCTTCGTTCTGTCCCGGTATCAAATAGGATGCATGCATAAGTGTGGTTTAGGAGAAATGTACCGGTGACAACAGCGGGATCCTGAACCACTTCTCCCTGACCCATGGTCAGCACTCTTCCTGTTCCTCCATTCCCAGGGTTGTTGTTGTTGGGGCAGTTTCGACGGAAATGCCCAGTCTTTCCACATCCATAATAGGTGTGGCTTGGTCCTACATTGTTGCCGCTGTTGTTGGTGTTGTTGTTGTTGTTGCGGTTGTTGTTGTTGTTGTTTCCTTGCTGCTGGTTCTGGGGAGGATAGGTCCTGCAATATTTTGTCGTGTGACCCTTTCGATTGCAACCAGTACAATAAATCTCCATGCATTCTCCATTATGATGGATACTGCACTTGTTTCACTTTGGGAGATTCCCGGAATACTGCCTAGGGGCACTAGGAGTAGCTGAGACTGGAGCATGTGGTGTGGAGGGAACTTGGGTGGTTGCAGCATTGACTGTCACTGTTTGTTGCTTCTTTGACGACTCTGAGCCTTGTCGTCCCTTTCTCTTGTTACTCTTTCCTTTCTTGTTGTCACTCTCTTTCTTGCCTTCAGTTTCCCGTGGCTTCTCGCCCTTCTTGTTGTTGTGGTCGTACAGTTTCTTTTCCAACCTCTTGGCACCGTCGAAGGTTTCAGGATTTGCAGCTATCTCATTTCCTTGAATTGGGGAGGTTAATCCCCATATGAATCGTTTGATTTTCTTTCCCTCTGGAGTAATCATGCCAGGGCACAACAGTGACAGTTCGCTAAACCTTGATATGTATGCATCAATGTCAGAGTTTCGGACTGTGAGATTCCATAACTCTTGCTCCATTTTCTGGATTTCGTCTTGCAGGCAGTACTCGGCCATCAGCATTTCTTTCAACTCCGCCCATGGCATGGCGTTGGCTACGGGAAGAGTCATGGCTTCTACGTGTCCATTCCACTAGGTGAGAGCTTGGTCAACGAATTTGCATGCGGTAAATTTCACTTTCATCTCCTTGGGGAATTCGCATATTTTAAATACCGATTCCACCTTCTCGATCCATCTTTTAAGGGTTATCATTCCGCTTGTGCCATTAAAGGTTCGTGGCTTGGCTTTGGTGAAATCTTTGTAAGAGCATGTCTTGGTAGGTCCTTGATTTATCCCGTTGTTCGAACTTCCAACCCCTTGTCCATTGCCTCCACCATTGTTCCCTTGGTGGATTTGCGCCGTGGCTGCGGTGACCGCAGCAGATACAGCTGCTTGAAATGCAGCTGATTTGATTTCTGGTGGGGTTGGCTCGGGGTTTCTGTGGGTTGGTCGTTGAGGCATCTTTCTGTCATGGAACGGAAAGATGTTGAGTGCCTAAGATTTTTGTGAGGTTGTGGTCCTATAAACTAGGTGTAGGGCATGTACTTAAGTAGTTTCACATATTAACATACAATCATGGATACATAACACATAACAGATAACAACATCACCATAGAACACATATATTTTTCACTAATAATATCCGTACTTTGACACATGAAAATTTGCTCAAAAGAGCATACATAAGTGGTGCAAGTTTGACAGCGTAACGACTCTATGAGTAGTGTAATCACTTGATCATGGAGTCGACGGTACCTAGCATGGATCATATAACATAATACTGACGAAAGATACGGCTAGGTCCTCGTACGGTAAGACCTATATAGCAAGTAGTAGAGCAAGTCCTATCAGTAGAGATGACGACGATACTCAATCGTCGAGCTGATGTATCAGGACTTCAGCCAGTTCATCCGCCTCTTGGGTGATTACCTCTACCCTTTGCTCGGCTCGTACAGCCCTTGTCTCGGCCGTAATAAGTTGAAGCTTGAGACCAATAATTGCCTCCTCGAGAGAGCGTAGATAGTTTGTATCAACCCTTTGAACCGTGCGGGGATCTGACGGGGCTTTCGACAGGTGGGGTTCACTACGTGCCTCCTCTACGCCCTTCTCTTCGTCTAACTCATGGTCAGACTCGTCATATTCGAAATCAATTATCACATATTCGTCCTGTTCCACTTCAGGTCCAACGTCGTGTGCTCCCCCCTGATCTCCCTCGGGCTCGTCCTTGATCATCCCGTGGGCCACTAAGACCTGATGAAACTGAATGCCTCGGTGCTCCCCTTCCGTGGTGACTGAGAGGAGGTATATGAATAAACTATTATTACTCCTAAGATGTTTTAATTATTGAATAAATTGAGTTGATGTTCTCTTCTTAGTAATAAAGGGGTATTTTTTAAGTTTACCGACCATCACGATTTCCTCGGGGCATGTGATAGTTGTACTTCGAATGAAATGTAGTTGATCAGGATACATTCACCCCTTAATACAACTTTGAACAGTCCCGACTTAACCGAGATGCCAGTATCATCTTATTTGATTTGGTATTATGTTCTTTTTCCTATATCGTACAAGTAGAGGTGTTTTATCGTTGTGTTTTATTTGTTTTGTTCAGAGTTGTTTTAGTCCCTCTTTGGTTTATAGTTGCATATCAATGTCCGGTTAGATATGCCAGTTCACTATAAACCTGGCTCTGATACCAACCTCTCATACCCCCGAACCAGACGGCGGAAACGTCTGAGGGCTCGCGTGACTCAAATTGAATATCATCACAATGAATATACATGAAACATAACATAAACTTCACCATGCATTAATACATTACAACTGACATTGTTCACATCAAGTACATTGTCTAAATATTACATATTCATATCATAAATGTTTGAAAGTTTTCAAAAGCATAACACCCTAACATACTTGGTACTACTTCTCAGCTTACCTGTTACCTGAGAATACAAGTTATTTTGAAAAATGTCAACATATGGAATGTTGGTGAGTTCATAACCAGGGTTGTTTTGAAAATGTTTGTATAGTTTATAAAACCCAGAAAATCTGATATTTTCTGAAAAGGCAATTGTTTATACCAAAGTGTGAAGATCCATAGTTTTATACGTGAGTGATTTCAAAGCGTGTATAAATGAGAAGTTTTGCATGATAATTATTGAAAAGTATGAGTGAATGGTGTTGATCTCCTCATAAAACCCGATGCTTTCCGATAACATAATATAGTATAATTGTTTCGAATTGTTATGCCATTACAACGAATGATTATAATTTTCCTTGTTACTCAGATAGTATTGGATTTATTTATGTGAGTCCAGTGGCGGAGCCAGGATCAAAGTAAAGGGGTATCCTAAATATTTTCCTGGGGTACTTGGGTTTCCCCGGTTCGGTTTCGGTTTTAAACCCAAATCTTAATCGAATCATTGGCTAACCTCAAGTTTTGTTATATAAACATGAAGCTGAAGTATATTTTGATACTTGAATCGATGTGGGACTCAAAGTAGATATCAAATAAAGGATGAGGATAACAGGTTTATATAATAGAAAAAAATGGTTGAGTTTACATGTGTTGAACGATGTGGGATAGAATAGCTGGGAAAATAAAACAAAAGTAAACAAAGAATATGTAAGAAGCAAGAATTGATCTTGAGACCTTTGCTTCAATAAGCCAATGCCTTAACCAGCAGCCTAAGTGTTTGTTTGTGTTTATAAATGGAGGGATGCATATACATATACACCATACCGAATTTTTTTGAGGGATACGTAAACAAAAATTACACTACCGAAAAAAATTTGAGGGGTATCCCAGGATCCCCTTGGATCCGCCCCTATGTGAGTCGTTATAACCATGCATGATGATGACTAGTTCGTATGTATTGGATTTCTAACGAACGCCGGAATTGATCTTAAAATTTTGTCACCCTAGACTGGGCGAGTTTAACTGTAGCGAACAGCTGAGGTGTGGGGGAGTCACCCCCATATAGATCTATATACAAACTCTCGATCTCCCTCCAGGAGACTTTGATTATAACTACAGACTACAAACAACCCATAAAGGTGCCGCTCGTTATTACTCATTCAATCCAAATTGAATTTGATTACCATTGATTAACGACCTGTATTTGTTTACTGAATTGAATGTAAGCCTAACAAACGAGGAGAAGAGGATTACAAGGTCCTGCTAATTCTGTGTATTATTTAAGGCTGTTCGGTATACGAAGGACACGTTGGCCCATTTCGCATTTGATTTATTTGGACCTTACTAGCAATGCTAATGGGCCACTGAGGCCCAATAGCACTTGAAAGTCATTAAAGGTCCCTTAAGCATATAATTGGGTCACAAGAGGCCCAATAAACATTTATTTTTATCGTTGGGCTCAAAAGTTATGTTAATGGGTCACGAAGAATCAATAAGCATGATTTGAGACTTTCCAGCCCAAAGATTTGAATATTTACTTGTTTTAGGTATAGTATAATTGTTGGAAAGTTTGATTGAACGATTGTAATTTTGTATCGGTACGAGGCCGGTCGGTTGTTTATAACGATATTTGGAATTATACGTATATTCATCTTTCTATTTTTATGAGTTGTAGTTTGGTATTTTTGACTCAAATATCTTAATAATAAAATAATTTGTTCAAAATATTGGTTTGACCTTTTTATCCCTTCTTTAATAAAAATGACAATTTTAGTCCCTTATTTTTTTTAAAAAAAAAAAAGACATTTTAGGCCCTTAAACCATTTTCTTGACATTTTTGACCCATAGACTTGTTTAAGTGACGTTTTTAGTTCAAAATTTACTCTTTGGCAGTTTCAGCCCCTCCAGTAAAGAGTTTTTCAGTTAAATCCCAAACTTTTCGAAACTTTTACAATTTTGGCCAAAAATCCAAAAAGTTTACATTTTTTTTATCCTTGTTTGGAAAAGAAATCATTTTAACCCCTAAATTAGTTTTGTTTACCGTTTAACCCCATGTTTTTATAAGTTTACCATTTCAATCCCTTGAAAATCATATTTTTCGCAATTTTTTTGACTCTATGGGTCGAAAAGCCCAAAAATTGGTCCATTAAGCTACAAATTACATTTCTAGCCCTTTAAAGAGTATGATGTTCATAAAAAACATTTATTTTTACTGTTTTCACTCTTTTAATCCTTAGGAAAACCGTGAATGACAACTTTCAACTCAACTTTTGTTTATTTGACAAATTAAGCCCAAAAATGAGTTTTATGTTGCAATATGTTTATTATCACCTCAGAGGGTAATTTT
The DNA here is from genome assembly GCF_051521515.1 of Lactuca serriola. Lineage (NCBI taxonomy): Eukaryota > Viridiplantae > Streptophyta > Magnoliopsida > Asterales > Asteraceae > Lactuca > Lactuca serriola. Next base: position 201,795,780 of record NC_136410.1, read on the forward strand.
TCTTGACTTGTTTAGTGTAATATATCTTAGATCATGTTTATCTTCCTCTTAGAGCCATAGATCTCAAGATTTCTTTCATTTTTGTTACATATTTACCACATAAATACATGAAATCACACATAACATACATATACACATAGATCTACACATTTTACTTGTATTCTCCCCCATAAAACTTAGGAAAACCGAAAAGAGAGGGGTATGAACTCACCTTTGCTTGTTGTTTTCGATTTGAAGAAGAAAAGGGAAGAGTTTGTTGCTATTTTTCGACCATAGCAAGCTTTCTTGGGTTGATTTCAAACTTAAGAAGCTTCTAAGGAGTAGATCACGAAGATTGTATAAGTTAGGAAGAAGTTTTGATGAAATAAAGAGACTAGGTTATGGATCTACACAATAACTTACCAATGATGATGATCCTTATGGAATAACCTCCTTGTATTGCCCTAAATCTCGAAAATTTTTTGATGAAGAAGAGGAGATATGTTGGTGTTCTTGAGAGAAAACTTAAGTGATTTGTGTGTGGGTGTTCTTTCTTTTGGGCCGAGAATTAAGACGAAGAAAGGAGAAGAGAGAGGTGAAGGGATGGTGCATGGAGACATGTGATGTTTTGCATGGAAATCCCATAGGTAATAAGGAGGTGGCTAATCCTCCTTAATCCTCTAATTTCCTTTTTTTCTACTTGGGCCAAGAGATAAGAAGAAGATAAAAGGATTTGGGCCTTTAGTGCTTAAGTCTCCTAATGTGAAGCCCAAGTTAATGGTTTTCGGCCCAATGGGCCCTTAAGAGGTTTTATGGCCCAATTTGGTTAATTAGATTGGTTATGGCCCAATAAGGGTGTTTTATTTCATGCTAGGCCCATTATGTCCCAAAATGTTAAAATAAATGAAAGTGGGTCCAATTAGAGCCCATTTAAGAGTTCTAAGCCCAAAATAGTCAAATTGGAAGCTTATTGGTCCATTAGGCCCAATAAGGCAATAAGAAAATCCTAGTCCAAAATGGACTTAAACCGGGATTTTTTTGGGTTTCCATCTTTTGTTGTCTATTTGAATGTTTGTATAAGGTATTTGATGGAATTTTGTTGTCATTGAATAAACACCATACATTTTTTCTAGTTTTAGCTACCATGTCTTTCTTTGTTAAGTGTTTACAACGTATCAGAATTCCTAGTTGTGACATCATCCCCCTGTTAGAGGGAATTTCGTCCCGAAATTCTTTTTAAAGCTAGATTCGAGAATTCGAGAATAAGTGAGGATACTTCTGCTTCATCTGGTCTTCGCGTTCCCATGTGAATTCTGGTCCATGTTTTGCGATCCACCGAACTTTGACGATCGGAATGCGACTTTGCTTAGTACGCTTCACTTCCCTGTCCATGATTTCAACTGGTTCTTCGATGAACAGGAGATTCTCATTGATTTTGATTTCTTCTAATGGAATGACGAAAGTTTCGTCGGATAAGCACTTCTTTAAATTGGAAACATGGAACAGGGGGTGTACAATGTTGAGCTTAGCGGGTAGTTGCAGTCTATAAGCCATTGGACTGACTCGGGCAAGAATCTCGAAGGGTCCAATGTATCGTGGGTTTAGTTTTCCCCGTTTCGCAAAACGAATCACCCATTTCCAGGGGGACACTTTTAACAACACTCGATCCCCCGACTTGAAATTCCAAGGGCTTTTGCTGTTTACCAGCATAGCTTTTCTGTCTATCTCGTGATGCTTGTAGTCGGGCTCTGATCTGAATTATCTTCTCGGTCGTTTCGCGTATGATTTCTGGTCTCGTTAATGCATTGCCTGGTGTCTGTCCTCTTGCTAGCTGAGTCTCACCTTTGATACTTGAGTGATAATTGTTGTTGTACGAGAATTCGATCAAAGGTAAGTGGGTATCCCACGACCTTCCAAAGTCTATCACACAGGCGCGAGCATATCTTCAAGCGTTTGAATGGTTCGCTCGCTTTGACCATCCGTTTGTGGGTGGTAGGCAGTGCTCATGTCCAGTTGTGTTCCCATAGCTTTCTGAAGCGATTGCCAAAAGCGTGAAGTAAACCTACTATCTCTATCTGAGATGATAGATAGTGGCACTCCGTGGAGTCTCACGATTTCCTTGATATAGGTCCTTGTCAATCGTTCCATCTTGTATGACTCTTTTATTGGCAGGAAATGAGCGGATTTTGTCAACCTGTCAACTATTACCCATATGGTATCCAAACCATCAGCTGTATTGGTAGTTTGGTCACAAAGTCCATAATAATCCTTTCCCATTTCCACTCGGGAATTACTGGTTGTTGTAGTAATCATGATGGCTTCTGATATTCCACATTTACTTTAGCACACGTGAGGCACTTGCTAACATAAGTGGCAATTTCTACCTTCATGTTGGGCCACCAATAATGTTGCTTGATATCCAAGTACATTTTATCTGAACCCGGATGGATGGAGTATCGTGTCTTGTGGGCTTCATTCATGACTACTTCTCTAAATCCCCCAAGTTTAGGGATCCAAATGCGGTTCATGAAATAATATGTTTCGTCCTCCTTCACTTCGAAATTCTTATCCATTCCACATAACGCTTCTCTTGTTTTGTTTTCTGCCTTCATGGCATCGAACTGGGTTGCTCTCATTTGCGAGGTCAGGTGGGATTGAATGGTTATGGAGAGAGTCTTCACACAACGATTCGAGTATTCTTTCTGACTCAAGGCATCAGCTACCATGTTAGCCTTACCTGGGTGGTACTTCATTTCACACTCATAGTCATTTAGCAGTTCAACCCATCTTCGTTGCCTCATGTTCAACTCTTTTTGATTTAAAATGTGTTGGTGACTCTTGTGGTCCGTGAAAATGGTGCACTTGGTACCATAAAGGTAGTGCCTCCAAATTTTCAAGGCGAAAACCACAGCTCCCAATTCGAGATCATGGGTTGTATAATTCACCTCATGTGTCTTTAATTGTCTGGACACATAAGCTATCACCTTCCCACGCTGCATAAGCACACAGCCTAAACCTTGATTTGATGCATCATAGTAGACTACGAAGTCCTCTATTCCCTCTGGTAGTGATAGTACCGGTGCACTGCAGAGTGCTTGCTTCAGAGTTTGGAATGCAGCTTATTGCTTATCCTTCCATTCAAAGGGTACACCCTTTTGCGTAAGCAAGGTAAGTGGCTTGGCTGTTTTGGAGAAGTTCTGAATGAACCTCCTGTAATAGCCTTCGAGACCTAAAAATTGACGAATTTATGTGGGTGTCGTTGGGATCGCCCATCCTTCAATGGCTTTGACCTTAGAAGGATCCACATGTATCCCTTCTTGACTAACAACATGACCCAAAAAGTTCACACTACGGAGCCAGAACTCACACTTAGAGAGTTTTGCGTATAGCTTTTCCATTCTTATGGTTTCTAAGATTTTTCGGAGATGTCGGCCATGCTTCTCTTCGCTTCGAGGATAGACTAGAATATCGTCGATAAAAACGATGACAAAATTGTCGAGGAATGGTTGGCAGAGTCGATTCATTAGGTCCATGAATGCGGCAGGGGCATTCGTTAGACCAAAGGGAATTACGACAAATTCATAATGTCCATAACAAGTTCGGAAAGCGGTTTTGGGGATATCCTCTTCCCGGACTTTGAGTTGATGATATCCGGATCGCAGATCTATCTTAGAGAAGTAACTTGCTCCTTGGAGTTGGTCAAATAGATTGTCGATTCACGGAAGTGGATAGCGATTTTTGATAGTGAGGTTATTTAGTTCTCTGTAGTCAATACACATCCTAAAGGAACCGTCTTTCTTTTTAACGTAGAGAACCGGAGCTCCCTAGGGTGAGAAACTGGGTTGGATGAATCCTTTGTCCAAAAGTTCGCTGAGTTGGCTGGACAGCTCTTGCATCTCTGCAGGAGCCAATCTATAGGACGATTTGGCGATGAGTGTAGCTCTTGGCATGAGATCAATTCGGAACTTGACTTGTCTTTCTGGGGGTATCGCCGGAAGATCTTCGGGAAAGACATCCGGAAACTCGCAAGCCACTGGGATGTCTCGAATATTGACCTCTTCTTTGGACTTATCCATAATATGAGCCAGAAATGTGAAGTCCTTCTTTCGTAGATACTTATGTGCCTTAATGCACGAGATAAGGCGAAGGTTCGTGCTGGGTTTGTCACCATATATAATTAGGGTTTCGAGATTTGGGAGGTGAAGGCGAACGGCCTTCTTGTGACACATAATTTCAGCATGGTGGGGGCTTAACCAGTCCATGCCGATAATCACATCAAAACTCCTAATGGAAACAAGCATTAAGTTTATTTGAAAGACGTGTTGGTTTAAGGTTAGGGTACATCTGATGTAGATTTCCCCAGTGGATTCTGTTTTCCCATTAGCCATTTCCATCGTAAAGGTTTCATTGAGCTTCTAGGGTTGCTATTTTAACAAGTGTTTGAATCTATTACTCACAAAGCTTCGTTCTGTCCTGGTATCAAATAGGATGCATGCATAAGTGTGGTTTAGGAGAAATGTACCGGTGACAACAGCGGGATCCTGAACCACTTCTCCCTGACCCATGGTCAGCACTCTTCCTGTTCCTCCATTCCCAGGGTTGTTGTTGTTGGGGAAGTTTCGACGGAAATGCCCAGTCTTTCCACATCCATAATAGGTGTGGCTTGGTCCTACATTGTTGCCGCTATTGTTGGTGTTGTTGTTGTTGTTGCGGTTGTTGTTGTTGTTGTTTCCTTGCTGCTGGTTCTGGGGAGGATAGGTCCTGCAGTATTTTGTCGTGTGACCCTTTCGATTGCAACTAGTACAATAAATCTCCATGAATTCTCCATTATGATGGATACTGCACTTGTTTCACTTTGGGAGATTCCCGGAATACTGCCTAGGGGCACTAGGAGTAGCTGAGACTGGAGCATGTGGTGTGGAGGGAACTTGGGTGGTTGCAGCATTGACTGTCACTGTTTGTTGCTTCTTTGACGACTCTGAGCCTTGTCGTCCCTTTCTCTTGTTACTCTTTTCTTTCTTGTTGTCACTCTCCTTCTTGCCTTCAGTTTCCCGTGGCTTCTCGCCCTTCTTGTTGTTGTGGTCGTACAGTTTCTTTTCCAACCTCTTGGCACCGTTGAAGGTTTCAGGATTTGCAGCTATCTCATTTCCTTGAATTGGGGAGGTTAATCCCCATATGAATCGTTTGATTTTCTTTCCCTCTAGAGTAATCGTGCCAGGGCACAACAGTGACAGTTCGCTAAACCTTGATATGTATGCATCAATGTCAGAGTTTCGGACTGTGAGATTCCATAACTCTTGCTCCATTTTCTGGATTTCGTCTCGCAGGTAGTACTCGGCCATCAGCATTTCTTTCAACTCCGCCCATGGCATGGCGTTGGCTACGGGAAGAGTCATGGCTTCTACATGTCCATTCCACTAGGTGAGAGCTTGGTCAATGAATTTGCATGCGGTAAATTTCACTTTCATCTCCTTGGGGAATTTGCATATTTTAAATACTGATTCCACCTTCTCGATCCATATTTTTAGGGTTATCATTCCGCTTGTGCCATTAAAGGTTCGTGGCTTGGCTTTGGTGAAATCTTTGTAAGAGCATGTCTTGGTAGGTCCTTGATTTATCCCGTTGTTCGAACTTCCAACCCCTTGTCCATTGCCTCCACCATTGTTCCCTTGGTGGATTTGCGCCATGGCTGCGGTGACCGCAGCAGATATAGCTGCTTGAAATGCAGCTGATTTGATTTCTGGTGGGGTTGGCTCGGGGTTTCTGTGGGTTAGTCGTTGAGGCATCTTTCTGTCATGGAACGGAAAGATGTTGAGTGCCGAATATTTTTGTGAGGTTGTGGTCCTATAAACTAGGTGTAGGGCATGTACTTAAGTAGTTTCACATATTAACATACAATCATGGATACATAACACATAACAGATAACAACATCACCATAGAACACATATATTTTTCACTAATAATATCCGTACTTTGATACATGAAAATTTGCTCAAAAGAGCATACATAAGTGGTGCAAGTTCGACAGCGTAACGACTCTATGAGTAGTGTACTCACTTGATCATGGAGTCGACGGTACATAGCACGGATCATATAACATAATACTGACGAAAGATACGGCTAGTTCCTCGTACGGTAAGACCTATATAGCAAGTAGTAGAGCAAGTCCTATCAGTAGAGATGACGACGATACTCAATCATCGAGCTGATGTATCAGGACTTCAGCCAGTTCATCTGCCTCTTGGGTGATTACCTCTACCCTTTGCTCGGCTCGTACAACCCTTGTCTCGGCCGTAATAAGTTGAAGCTTGAGACCAATAATTGCCTCCTCGAGAGAGCGTAGATAGTTTGTATCAACCCTTTGAACCGTGCGGTGATCTGACGGGGCTTTCGATAGGTGGGGTTCACTACGTGCCTCCTCTACGCCCTTCTCTTCGTCTAACTCATGGTCAGACTCGTCATATTCGAAATCAATTATCACATATTCGTCCTGTTCCACTTCAGGTCCAACGTCGTGTGCTCCCCCCTGATCTCCCTCGGGCTCGTCCTTGATCATCCCGTGGGCCATTAAGACCTGATGAAACTGAATGCCTCGGTGCTCCCCTTCCGTGGTGACTGAGAGGAGGTATATGAATAAACTATTATTACTCCTAAGATGTTTTAATTATTGAATAAATTGAGTTGATGTTCTCTTCTTAGTAATAAAGGGGTATTTTTTAAGTTTACCGACCATCACGATTTCCTCGGGGCATGTGATAGTTGTACTTCGAATGAAATGTAGTTGATCAGGATACATTCACCCCTTAATACAACTATGAACAGTCCCGACTTAACCGAGATGCCAGTATCATCTTATTTGATTTGGTATTATGTTCTTTTTCCTATATCGTACAAGTAGAGGTGTTTTATCGTTGTGTTTTATTTGTTTTGTTCAGAGTTGTTTTAGTCCCTCTTTGGTTTATAGTTGCATATCAATGTCCGGTTAGATATGCCAGTTCACTATAAACCTGGCTCTGATACCAACCTCTCACACCCCCGAACCAAACGGCGGAAACGTCTGAGGGCTCGCGTGACTCAAATTGAATATCATCACAATGAATATACATGAAACATAACATAAACTTCACCATGCATTAATACATTACAACTGACATTGTTCACATCAAGTACATTGTCTAAATATTACATATTCATATCATAAATGTTTGAAAGTTTTCAAAAGCATAACACCCTAACATACTTGGTACTACTTCTCAGCTTACCTGTTACCTGAGAATACAAGTTATTTTGAAAAATGTCAACATATGGAATGTTGGTGAGTTCATAAGCAGGGTTGTTTTGAAAATGTTTGTATAGTTTATAAAACCCAGAAAATCTGATATTTTCTGAAAAGGCAATTGTTTATACCAAAGTGTGAAGATCCATAGTTTTGTACGTGAGTGATTTCAAAGCGTGTATAAATGAGAAGTTTTGCATGATAATTATTGAAAAGTATGAGTGAATGGTGTTGATCTCCTCATAAAACCCGATGCTTTCCGATAAAATAATATAGTATAATTGTTTCGAATTGTTATGCCATTACAACGAATGATTATAATTTTCCTTGTTACTCAGATAGTATTGGATTTATTTATGTGAGTCCAGTGGCGGAGCCAGGATCAAAGTAAAGGGGTATCCCAAATATTTTCCTGGGGTACTTGGGTTTCCCCGGTTCGGTTTCGGTTTTAAACCCAAATCTTAATCGAATCATTGGCTAACCTCAAGTTTTGTTATATAAACATGAAGCTGAAGTATATTTTGATACTTGAATCGATGTGGGACTCAAAGTAGATATCAATAAAGGATGAGGATAACATGTTTATATAATAGAAAAAAATGGTTGAGTTTACATGTGTTGAACGATGTGGGATAGAATAGCTGGGAAAATAAAACAAAAGTAAACAAAGAATATGTAAGAAGCAAGAATTGATCTTGAGACCTTTGCTTCAATAAGCCAATGCCTTAACCAGCAGCCTAAGTGTTTGTTTGTGTTTATAAATGGAGGGATGCATATACATATACACCATACCGAATTTTTTTGAGGGATACGTAAACAAAAATTACACTACCGAAAAAAATTTGAGGGGTATCCCAGGATCCCCTTGGATCCGCCCCTATGTGAGTCGTTATAACCATGCATGATGATGACTAGTTCGTATGTATTGGATTTCTAACGAACGCCGGAATTGATCTTAAAATTTTGTCACCCTAGACTGGGCGAGTTTAACTGTAGCGAACAGCTGAGGTGTGGGGGAGTCACCCCCATATAGATCTATATACAAACTCTCGATCTCCCTCCAGGAGACTTTGATTATAACTACAGACTACAAACAACCCATAAAGGTGCCGCTCGTTATTACTCATTCAATCCAAATTGAATTTGATTACCATTGATTAACGACCTGTATTTGTTTACTGAATTGAATGTAAGCCTAACAAACGAGGAGAAGAGGATTACAAGGTCCTGCTAATTCTGTGTATTATTTAAGGCTGTTCGGTATACGAAGGACACGTTGGCCCATTTCGCATTTGATTTATTTGGACCTTACTAGCAATGCTAATGGGCCACTGAGGCCCAATAGCACTTGAAAGTCATTAAAGGTCCCTTAAGCATATAATTGGGTCACAAGAGGCCCAATAAACATTTATTTTTATCGTTGGGCTCAAAAGGTATGTTAATGGGTCACGAAGAATCAATAAGCATGATTTGAGACTTTCCAGCCCAAAGATTTGAATATTTACTTGTTTTAGGTATAGTATAATTGTTGGAAAGTTTGATTGAACGATTGTAATTTTGTATCGGTACGAGGCCGGTCGGTTGTTTATAACGATATTTGGAATTATAGGTATATTCATCTTTCTATTTTTATGAGTTGTAGTTTGGTATTTTTGACTCAAATATCTTAATAATAAAATAATTTGTTCAAAATATTGGTTTGACCTTTTTATCCCTTCTTTAATAAAAATGACAATTTTAGTCCCTTATTTTTTTTAAAAAAAAAAAAGACATTTTAGGCCCTTAAACCATTTTCTTGACATTTTTGACCCATAGACTTGTTTAAGTGACGTTTTTAGTTCAAAATTTACTCTTTGGCAGTTTCAGCCCCTCCAGTAAAGAGTTTTTCAGTTAAATCCCAAACTTTTCGAAACTTTTACAATTTTGGCCAAAAATCCAAAAAGTTTACATTTTTTTTATCCTTGTTTGGAAAAGAAATCATTTTAACCCCTAAATTAGTTTTGTCTACCGTTTAACCCCCTGTTTTTATAAGTTTACCATTTCAATCCCTTGAAAATCATATTTTTCGCAATTTTTTTGACTCTATGGGTCGAAAAGCCCAAAAATTGGTCCATTAAGCTACAAATTACATTTCTAGCCCTTTAAAGAGTATGATGTTCATAAAAAACATTTATTTTTACTGTTTTCACTCTTTTAATCCTTAGGAAAACCGTGAATGACAACTTTCAACTCAACTTTTGTTTATTTGACAAATTAAGCCCAAAAATGAGTTTTATGTTGCAATATGTTTATTATCACCTCAGAGGGTAATTTTTCTTGACTTGTTTAGTGTAATATATCTTAGATCATGTTTATCTTCCTCCTAGAGCCATAGATCTCAAGATTTCTTTCATTTTTGTTACATATTTACCACATAAATACATGAAATCACACATAACATACATATACACATAGATCTACACATTTTACTTGTATTCTCCCCCATAAAACTTAGGAAAACCGAAAAGAGAGGGGTATGAACTCACCTTTGCTTGTTGTTTTCGATTTGAAGAAGAAAAGGGAAGAGTTTGATGCTATTTTTCGGCCCTAGCAAGCTTTCTTGGGTTGATTTCAAACTTAAGAAGCTTCTAAGGAGTAGATCACGAAGATTGTATAAGTTAGGAAGAAGTTTTTATGAAATAAAGAGACTAGGTTATGGATCTACACAATAACTTACCAATGATGATTATCCTTATGGAATAACCTCCTTGTATTGCCCTAAATCTCGAAATTTTTTGATGAAGAAGAGGAGATATGTTGGTGTTCTTGAGAGAAAACGTAAGTGATTTGTGTGTGGGTGTTCTTTCTTTTGGGCTGAGAATTAAGAAGAAGAAAAGAGAAGAAAAAGGTGAAGGGATGGTGCATGGAGATATGTGATGTTTTGCATGGAAATCCCATAGGTAATAAGGAGGTGGCTAATCCTCCTTAATCCTCTAATTTCCTTTTTTTCTACTTGGGCCGAGAGAGAAGAAGAAGAGAAAAGGATTTGGGCCTTTAGTGCTTAAGTCTCCTAATGTGAAGCCCAAGTTAATGGTTTTCGGCCCAATGGGCCCTTAAGCGGTTTTACGGCCTAATTAGGTTAATTAGATTTGTTATGGCCCAATAAGGGTATTTTATTTCATGTTAGGCCCATTATGGCCCAAAATGTTAAAATAAATGAAAGTGGGTCCAATTAGAGCCCATTTAAGAGTTCTAAGCCCAAAATAGTCAAATTGGAAGCTTATTGGTCCATAAGGACCAATAAGGCAATAAGAAAATCCTAGTCCAAAATGGACTTAAACCGGGATTTTTTTTGGGTTTCCAACTTTTGTTGCCTATTTGAATGTTTGTATAAGGTATTTGATGGAATTTTGTTGTCATTGAATAAACACCATACATGTTTTCTAGTTTTAGCTACCATGTCTTTCTTTGTTAAGTGTTTACAACGTATCAGAATTCCTAGTTGTGACATCATCCCCCTGTTAGAGGAAATTTCGTACCGAAATTCTTTTTAAAGATAGATTCGAGAATTCGAGAATACGTGAGGGTACTTCTGCTTCATCTGGTCTTCGCGTTCCCATGTGAATTCTGGTCCACGTTTCGCGTTCCACCGAACTTTCACAATTGGAATGCGACTTTGCTTAGTACGCTTCACTTCCATGTCCATGATTTCAACTGGTTCTTCGATGAACAGGAGAATCTCGCTGATTTCGATTTCTTCTAATGAAACGACGAAAGTTACATCGGATAAGCATCTCTTTAAATTGGAAATATGGAACACGGGGTGTACACTGCTGAGCTCAGCGGGTAGCTGCAGTCTATAAGCCACTGGACCGACTCGGGCAAGAATCTCGAAGGGTCCAATGTATCGTGGGTTTAGTTTTCCCCGTTTCCCAAAACGAATCACCCCTTTCCAGAGGGAAACTTTTAACAACACTCGATCCCCGACTTGAAATTCCAAGGGCTTTCGCCGTTTATCAGCGTAGCTTTTCTGTCTATCTCGTGATGCTTGTAGTCGGGCTCTGATCTGAATTATCTTCTCGGTTGTTTCGCGTATGATTTATTGTCCCGTTAATGCATTGCCTGGTGTCTGTCCTCTTGCTAGCTGAGTGTCACCTACCTCAGCCCAACACAACGGCGATCTACATTTACGCCCATACAATGCCTCGAATGGGCCAACTTTGATGCTTGAGTGATAACTGTTGGTGTACGAGAATTTGATCAAAGCCAAGTGGGTATCCCACGACCTTCCAAAGTCTATCACACAGGCGCGAAGCGTATCTTAAAGCGTTTAAATGGTTCGCTAGCTTTGGCCATCCGTTTGTAAAATTTATTAGAAATTCATCACAAACGTCGTCGGTAAAATTTACCCACGGGGCTTTTTACGACAGTAGTCCTAATTCCGTCGAAAATCAGCTTTAGCGAGGGATTTGCGATGGAGATGGCCATCGGAAATTGCCCACTTTTCTAGTAGTGTTGGTAGATTTTATTGTTCATTTTTAATATATCTTTTGCCTAATTATAATATTTACAACCAACATTGTTCTAAATTTCTTATGCTTATGGTTGGTACATACATCATCTAACTTATAATAATATAACAGTATGGATATTGATAAAAGTTGGATTACATTGGAAAATCGCAACTCTAATGAATTCTAGATGGTCTTAATAACTTCATTGAGATTGCCAAGGAACATGCCGACTGTAAAGGGTTAGTGAGATGTCCGTGTACAGACTGTTTGAATATGTCGTTTCACACGTTGGATAGAATACATGCCCATATATATAGGAAAGGAAAGGGTTTCAACAATCATATCAACACATAGATTTTTCATGGTGAAGTAGACACTCCGGTTTTAGATGAGGTAGGTCCAACGACAAATGAGATGGTTGATGACCTCAATGACCTTGTTGGGGCACAAAATACAACTAAAGGAAATTCTGATGCAAAGTTAGGTGGTGTAGACAATGAATTTGTAGAGCTGTTTGAGGAGATTGAAACAAAGTTGTACCTTGGTTGTACGTGGTTTTCCACTACAAGGATCGAGCCCTATGGAGACGACACTTATCCAGACGACATATGTCGTCGGCAAAAGCCAAGCTATACCGACGACATGTCATGGGTAAAACGTTTTCCAACTTTGACTATATCTCTTTGACCAGAAACGCTATCCCGACGATAAGTCGTAAGTATTGACCGGTCGGGAAGGGGCAAAAAACTGACTATATGTCCAATACCTATGCAGATGAGATGTCGTCTTTATAAGATATTAAAAAAATATTTTCGATTTATTTATATTCCTTGTGGCAGAAAATAAAAATGTCGTTGTTTTCGTCCACCTATGCCGACAACATGTTGTCGGTATAGGGCGTTAAAAAAATATTTTTGATATATTTTTAATCGGTGTCGTAGAAAAGTAAAACGATGTCGTTTCCTACTTCTATACCGACCGACGACCTGTCATCCGGAAAAAGTGGGACCGATCCGTGTGAAATATCTGTCCAGACAATATGTTGTTAGGAAAACCATTTCTTTTATTTATTTACTTTTTTAATGACGTAAAATGGGACAACGTCGTTTTTCCTTTACCTATACCGACTTCTTGTCGACGGTATAGGGTTTCCATGTAACAAAATTCGTATCAACGTTCATTTTGCAGTCACACCTGCACCTCGTTTTTCCTCTCTACTTTCGGCGACGCAGGGCGATTTCTGGCTACTCCGCTTCATCGGCAACCTAAAGGTAAGTTTCTTGGTCCTTTATTTCTTCTTAATTTTTTGTAGCTTGAGTTTTATTCCGATTTTGGGGTATTTATTTCCGGTTGTTGGAGCTCTAAATCACAGCCTTCATCACCGCTGGCCGACAGTGAGCTTCACCACTGCCGGAGAAAACGATTTTCGGTTATTGTGCTATCTTCACCACGGATTTTGAGGTAATTTTTTTTATTTCCTTCTTATCATATTGTGTACGTGAGTGAATGAAGTTTATGATTTTTTTTCTTTCAATACACCATGATATATAATTTTTCTAATATTTTGTTTGGTTGATTGTTTATATATATATATATATATATATATATATATATATATATATATATATATTGAGGTATGAAAATGAGTTTTGGCATGAAAATGAAAATGAAGTTAGGCATGATTTGTTTATACTCATTGTGGTGTATTGACATGAAAATGAAGTTAAGAATGATGTTTGATTTTGTATTTAGAAGTATACATTTGTATGAAATTGAAACTTGTTGTCTAAAATGTAAGGTGCTATAAGATATGATTGTATGAAATTGGATGAAAATTGGAATTTTATGTTTGATTTGAATTTATATGATGTTTGATTTTGGTATATATATGTATACATTTGTATTGTGTGTCTAAAATGAAATGAAAATTTCATGCCTAAATCACAGCCTTCATCGCCGCCAGCCGACAAAAAGCTTCACCACCGATGGAGAAAACGATTTCCGGTTATTGTTGTATCTTCACCATTGATTTTGAGGTAATTTTTGTGTTTTTTTCCTACTAAACACAATGTGTACGTGAGTGAATGCAGTTTATGATTTTTTTTCTTTCAATACACCATGATATATAATTTTTCTCATATTTTGTTTGGTTGATTATATATATATATATATATATATATAAATATATATATATATATATATATAAATATATATATATATATATATATATATATGCATTTTGAGGTATGAAAATGTGTTTTGGCATGAAAATGAATATGAAGTTAGGCATGATTTGTTTATCCTCATTGTGGTGTATTGGAATGAAAATGAAATTAAGAATGATGTTTGATTTTGTATTTAGATGTATACATTTGTATGAAATTGAAATTTGATGTGTAAAATGTAAGGTGTTATAAGGTATGTGTAAGTCCCTTATCTGCTTGTGTATCAATCAGATCCAATTGATGGTGCGGAATCTCAATCAATTGGATGATGTCAGATCAAACATAAGAGAAGAAAAAGAAGAATTAAGATGAATCTAATGAAGTATTCAATAATATGGATGATGCTCCTTACAATTGATTCTCTCACACACACTGTTCTTCTCTCTAACTTTATCTCTCTACAATATGCTCTACTCTCTCTTACTCTCTCTCTCTCTATCTCTCTTCTAGCCATACACTCACATGACTCATCACCCTATATATATGAGACACCAGCCATACACGTGTGTATAGCCGCACACCCTGTGTACGGTCGTACACAGGGTGTGCGGCCGTACACACGTGTACGGTCATACACAGCCACAAAATTACATATTACATTATAGAAAAATACATTTTCCTAGAAAAGCAAAGTATAAACCATATTTTTGACCCAAAAATCTCCCCTTGGTTTATAGCTTTCTTTTCTAATTGGCCCAACAAACTCCCCCTAAAAATTAGCTGGCTTTTCTTGTTAATCTTCATTGGGAGCTTGGCTTCAATATTAATCTTCAAATTTCTTCACAGCATCAAGATGAACATATGAATCTTCAATAAATGACTTCATCTTGAGGAATTGGGATATCTGCAGAATTTGACATTGAATGCACATTGGGTGAGGAGGCTTCTTGTAGAGAATTATGAAAGATGGCGCTTTCAGCATGAGAATCTTCAGAGAGAACAGAGAGAACGAATCTTCTGGATCACTTCAGCAGGTTCATAGATAGCAACAGACTGATTGAGGAGGCTTCAATGCAATCTGTCATATAATCTTCAATTGCAGCTTCACCTTGCTTTTGGGGTTGAAGGATTGAATGTTTAAAGAATAATCTTCATTTCTTTCTCCTTCGAATGAAAATTCTTCGATGCTCACGGATGAAGCCTTGGCTCAGAAAATCTTCAATACAGTCTCTATGAGTCTTATCTATACCTGAAATCAATTTTCAAGACAAAACAAAACTAAAAGAAAACTTAGCACACAATATTTTTGGAATTTTGATTTTCTGATTTTTATTTGATTTTTGAATTTTCTGATTTTTGTTTGATTTTTTTTTGAATTTTCTTATTCTCCCCTAAATTTGTGCATAGAGGAAAACTATGAACAAATTTAACAAAAAACAAAAAAAATCGGGATTAAAGTTGTGAGACAGCCTGAACTTGTTTATCAGTACCTTCACCTTCATGAATAGATCTGGTCAATTGCCAGTATTGTGGTCCACTTAAACACGAAGAATATTGACAAAATTTTCTAAATAAACCATTTAGCTGACGACGACCACGGGTATTGTTGTCCACTTAAATTAAGCAGTGAGATCTACAGACAACTTCTAAATGGTTCAATTTTAGTTGCACTAGAACATGTTCCCCACTTCCCGATATACCCTGGTTATCAAGAACTTCCTAAGGACTCGTTACTTTAGGTGAATAGACAATTATTAAGGAGGAAGTCAGATTTAGAAATAGATGCATATGTTGTGTCCCAGGTCAGATCTCTTTCAATCACGTAGAGGCGACAACATATGACTAACAGAGATAGAGGGATTGAGAGGTAGAATGTTGCATATGTTGTGTTCCATGTCGGATCATTTCAATCACGCAGAGGAGACAACATATGGCTAACAGATAGAAAGAATTTCATAGATAAGGAGGTGCGTAGAAATAGAGTTGCATATGTTGCATTCCAAGTCGGATCTCTTCCAATCACGCAGAGGAAGCAACATATGACTGACAGATAGAAAGCAATAAAATAATTTTCTACATACCTACTTTATCAGAACCCCCAGTCGCCCTATCAGAACCAGAATTAAGGACATATCTCTTTGACCAGAAACGTTATCCCGACGACAAGTCATAAGTATAGACCGGTCGGGAAGGGGCAAAAGACTGGCGGTATGTCCAAATACCTATGCAGACGAGATGTCCTCTTTATAAGATATTAAAAAAATATTTTCGATTTATTTATGTTCCTTGTTGCAAAAAATAAAAACGTCTTTGTTTTCGTCCACCTATGCCGACGACATGTTGTCGATATAGGGTGTTAAAAAAATAATTTCGATTTATTATTATTTTGTGTCGTAGAAAAGTAAAACGATGTCGTTTCCTACTCCTATACCGACAACTTGTCATCGGGAAAAAGTGGGACCAATCCGCGTGAATGGGCCGACGTCGTTTTTCCTTTACCTATATCGATGACTTGTCGTTGGTATAATGTTTTCCTTCAACAAAACTTGTATCAGTGTTCATTTTGTAGTTGCGCCTGCACCTCGTTTTTCCTCATAACCTTCGGCGATGCAGGGCGATTTCCAGCCACTCCGCTTCATCGGCAACCTAAAGGTAAGTTTCTTGGTCCTTGATTTCTTCTTAATTTGTTGTAGCTTGAGTTTTATTCCGATTTTGGGGTATTTATTTCCGGTTTTTGGAGCTCTAAATCATAGCCTTCATTATCGTCGGCCGGCAACAAGCTTCGCCACCGCTGAAGAAAATGATTTTCGGTTATTGTGCTATCTTCACCACCGATTTTGAGGTAATTTTTTCTTTTTTTCCTGCTTAACACAGTGTGTACGTGAGTGAATAAAGTTTATGATTTTTTTTCTTTCAATACACCATGATATATAATTTTTCTCATATTTTGTTCGGTTATATTTTGTTTGGTTGATTGCTTTTATTTATATATATATATATATATATATATATATATATATATATATATATATATATATATATATATATATATATATATATGCATTATGAGGTAAAAAAAAAATGTGTTTTTGCATGAAAATGAAAATAAAGTTAGGCATGATTTGTTTATGCTCATTGTGGTGTATTGACATGAAAATGAAATTAAGAATGATGTTTGATTTTGTATATAGATGTATACATTTGTATGAAAATGAAATTTGATGTCTAAAATATAAGGTGCTATAAGGTATGATTGTATGAAATTGGATGAAAATTGGAATTGTATGTTTTATTATGATTTTGTATGATGTTTGATTTTGTATTTAGATGTATACATTTTGTATGTTGTGTCTAAAATGAAATGAAAATTGGAATGGAATGTATTGTATACATGTATGATTATGTTATATTTATGTTTAATAGTTTGAGTGTATATCAGATGAAGTGATAAAGTTCTTAATTGATAAGTTATAGTTTTGTATTTTGATGCTATTGTTTTTATTGTAAAGTGCTTAATATGGTTTCAAAGTGCTTAATTTTTTTAGTGACTTAATGTTGGTCATTACGACTTTAGCTTAATTAGGTTATTAATAGCAACGTACTGTTAGGAATTTTAAATTAGTTATAAAGTAACGTTTAATTAATTAAAAAATAGTAAAAATAAAATATTAAATAAATTTTAAAATCAAATTAAATTAGTTTTTCTCACACATATATTATACTAATAATAATAATAATTGAAAAAATTTTAGAATATTTTTATAAAAAAAAAAAGTTGATTTATTTTCGAAAAAAACAATTATGTCAGAAATCCGTTGGTGATTACCGACGGAATGTAAACGAAATACCAGACTTTCGCAATCCGTCGGTAATTACCGTCAGATTTCCAACAGAATTGTTTTTTTAGAAAATAAATCAAATTTTTTTAGTAAAATTCTAAAAGTATTTCAATTATTTTTATTATTAATTGTGTAATTCTTTCTTTTTACAATAATATATATATATATATATATATATATATATATATATATATATATATAATAATAATAATAATAATAATAATAATAATAATAATAATAATAATAATAATTCAATTTACTAATTGTATACTATAAGTATAAGTAATTTTGTTATTACTTATAATTAAGAAATTATAAATTATGAATGTAAATGTTGTTTAGGAAATAAGTAAACTGTTTTATTCATATTATTATAAAAATAACTTAATTATTATTAATAATAGTAATTAACTATTAACTTTTATAATTAAAATATTATTATTATCAACCAAATAAATCCACATTTTTATTAGTATTAGTATATAAAAATAATTTAATTACTATTAATAATATTAGTACTGAAATAATTATTTACTTATTTAATTAAAATAACATTATAACTATTATTAATTACTATTTTTCATAACTATTAGTATTAATAAATAATAATTACTTATTTTTTTAACGAAAAGAGGTAATTATTATTATTAATTACTATTTATCTAGTTATTGGCAGCCTCGGTTTTAAGGGAGGTAAGAGGGGCAGCCGCACAGAGCCCGAGTTTTACTTAAATTATATATTTAATAACTAAATATATATGAATTTATTAAAGGTTACATAAAGTCTAGGTAGCCCAATTGACATAAGCGCATTCTCTATTTTGAATCAAGTGTCAGTGATTCTTGTGCACAACATTTTGATGTTTCAAATTCAAGTTACACTTTTGGCCATTACTTTATGCTATATAATTTATAATCAAGCCCTCCTTCAAATATGTTTAACAACTCAGTTTTCAGACGTTACATAATTAACCCTTGAACATTTTATAAAATTTCATATGTTCCCTTTTAGTTAATTTATTTAGGCCCTATTTTTCTTCTTAGCATAGGGCTCTTAAAATCTTCAAGTCGACCCATGTTATTGGTATTAATAAATAATAATAATAATAATAATAATATAATAATAATAATAATAATAATAGTAATAATAATAATAGTAATAATAACATAATAATGATGTATAATAAAGGAGTGAGGAAGATAAAGCCATAAAAACCATGTTTAGTCATCGAAAACTTGAAAATTCGATTTAAAATGTTGGTCCCGAAGGTGTACACAAATGTACATATGTGTATATCAACTATAATTTATAAAATGTGTAGTTATTGATGTATTATATGTGCGTGAGTAAAAGAAATCAGAAAAATAGACGTATGCTGCTCGAAAAGTGCGAAATTAGACAGGTCCGTCGAAAATCCATGATATTCCGTTGGTAATTACCGACGGACCTGTCTTAACTTTTGACACTTGGAAATTCATGTTGAAATTAACCTTGAAAGGTCAATGCGAATCAAACAAAAATCAAATGGTTTTAACACAAAAACATGTATTTATGCTATAACCTTGAATTCTCTATTTCTAAGGCCACCATCTTTGTAATTTCTATTACTCAAAACCGAAAACACATCCATAGGAACACTACAAGACCGATATCACGAGCTTATGACCCATTAAGGACGAAAACCCTTCAATATAAGACCGAAATCATTGGTTTATAACACTTTAGGACCGAAATCATCAATTAGGAATGTGTACCAAGGGATTTTGGTCATGCCTAGACCGAAATCACCTTCTTTATGACCGAAAACTCAAGGGTGATTCATCCTAGAGTGATTCCAGTCGGGTACAAAGGATAGGGTTTGACTTTAAGATGTGATATCCCACCCTATTTCCCATGCAAACTCGGCAGTATCCCAAGCAATTAACCACCAAATATCTATGTATTACCCAACAGACTACCAAGTAAACTTCATATCATTTCCATTCCCATCTTAAAGCTAAAACATTTGTCACGAAAAATAAAGAGCATATGTCGGTAATTCATCACCAAAAGAGTCCGTCGGTAATCCGTCACCAAAAGAGTCTGTCGGTAATCCGTCACTGAAAGTGACTGTCGGTAATTCGTCACTAACTGTGTCCATTGGTAATCCGTCACTAAATATGTCCGTCGGTGCTCCGTCACTATTCCGTCATTTTTTGATCAAAGATGTCCAACAAATGGACGTCAGTATCTGTTGGAAATTCGTCACAAATTTCGTAGGTATTCTGTCAGTACAATATACCCACAAGGCTTTTAACAATAGACCTAATTTCGTCGGTATTCCGTCGGAAATCGGCTTTTGTAAGGGATTTCCGATGGATATGGCCGTCAGAAATTGCCCAGTTTTCTAGTAGTGGTAGTAGTTTTTATTGTTCATTTTTAATATATTTTCTGCCTAATTATAATATTTACAACCAACATTGTTCTAAATTAATTTTGCTTATGGTTGGTACATACATGATCTAACTTCTAATAATAGAACAACATGGATATTGATATATATTGGATTACATTGGAAAATCGCAACTCTATTGAATTTTGGGTGGTCTTAATAACTTCATTGAGATTGGCAAGGAATATGCCGACAGTAATGGGTTAGTGAGATGTTCGTATACAGACTTTTTGAATATGTCATTTCACATGTTGGATAGAATACATGCTCATATATATACGAAAAGGAAAGGGTTTCAACAGTCATATCAACCCATAGATTTTTCATGGTGAAGTAGACACTACGTTTTTAGATGGGGTAGGTCCAACGACGAATGAGATGGTTGATGCCCTCAATGACCTTGTAGGGGCGGAAAATACAAATGAAGTTGTTACAGATGAAGGAAATTCTGATGCACAGATGTTGGATTAGTGTCTAAGTCTGTAACTATATTTGGTATGTACTTGACCCGGTTGTGCATGGTCCTTTTGGGTTGCCTTCACCAAAGAAACTTGACAAGGTAATTTGAGGAGAGAGAGAGAGAGATGATATTATGGTTTATTAATATATTATAAGAATAATATATTAAAGGAGAAATCATATTTATTTAATTAGTATTGGTCATAACTTAATTAGGAATTAATTTAGTGACTAAAAGAGATTAATTAAATAAAGGGGCATAAACTGTCAAATGTGTGATAGTTGAGTTTTAGGCTGGGAAACCTAATGGACTAAGGGGGAACGAAATTATGATGAACGATCATCATATTTTCGTCAAAGGGCCCTATTCCAGAAGGTTCATTTGGCTGCTTGGTGGTTAAGTTATCCATTAGGGTTTAGACTGAAACCCTAGCAGCATGCACTATAAATAAGACCCCACGGCTCCAATTTTCGACCACTTGCTTCCAAGAGAAACCCTAGGGCTGAAAATTAGCATCCTCCCTCCTCTCCAAAAGTTTCCTTCTTGCTTGTGGTGTTTGTGACTCATTAGAGGAGTTACAATTGTGACTCTAAGCTCAAGAGAAGAAGATTCAAAGGCACTATTTGAAGAGGTAAACATCTAGATCTGATGTAATTAGCTAATTTTGAAATTATGTATGCTAGATTAGGGTTTGCAAGTGTTGGATTCATTGCATGTACAATAAAGAAACCTAGATCCAAGTATTAGGGTTTGTATGAGCACATAAGATTGTTCTTATGCATAAAACCCATCAGTCGTATCAGATCCTTGATTGGTTTCTATTGTATGTGATGCTATGATTGATTATCTATTGAAAAATGTTTCCTGGCCTTCTGTTCGAACTGACTCGGCGAGTCACTTCATGGACTCGGCGAGTCAACCCAACTCGGCGAGTCCAGTGAGTGAGTCGGCGAGTCGGAGCGTTAGACAGAGGGATTTTCGGATTTTCTTGCTATTTTGCTGAAGGATAACTGCCTTATATGTTTTTAACTGATAAGATTCGATTTTTATTGTTATTGAAAGATTATCCTTGCCAAAACACAAGATAATTACCAATTGATTAGATAATAAATTCCTTATATGATTAAAATTAATTATTTGAATTAATTGGGTAATTTATCTTGCAAGAAATTGAATTAGGTCAAATATAGATAATCACTAAATTAATTGTTTGATTTATATTATTTGTTATTTGATCCCTTGTGTTTTGAAAAGTTCAAAACTTGCCCTCAAGTTTTGAAATTTAAATTCCATGATTAAAAGTTTAATTATTGAAAAGTTTTTTTTTTTTTTTTTTTTTTAATTTCAACCCTTAGATTTTTACAAGTTTAAAAGTCAACCTTATACTTTATTTATTATAAGATTAATATATATATATATATATATATATATATATATATATATATATATATATATGTATGTATAAGAATAAGCTAGTCTTATCGCTAGTAGGCCTCATTCACGAAGCCAGTCTATAAGGTGAATATAAGGTTGATGCCTATAAAATGGCGCTTAATGGGTGTACACTCACACCCACCGCTTGCTTGATTGGTGGAGGGTTGTTAGCCGAACGGATAGGATAGGGCACTTAATACCTCATTATAAGTATAATGAATATTGCAAAGTAACTAACATGTTTGTCCAAATTCCCAATCTTAGTTACTTGAGGGTAAAAATGTGAAAATGATGCTATTCCATGGAATTACACTTTGTACCCTTGTCAAACGTTAGTGGAGCGTGTGTGGTTAACCGACACACTAATTTGGGATTGACATTCGTGACAAAGGGTTGATCGATGTTTGTCATAGATCAATGGAGCGTGCGTGGCTAACCGGCACATTGATTAGGTGATAGAGACATTGAGTGCACCATGTTAATTCGCATGGTTATTCATAACTTGTTTGCGATCCTCAGCATCCTAGTCGCAAATTTGAAGTGCATATCGAGATTTAAACATGCCATTGAAAAGTTCAATGAATCTCAAAGATCTAGGAGTTGTCAAACTTAATCTCCTTTTCATTTTCCATGATGAAAATTAGTGAATCGTCATTTACTTACCTTCAAATTATTTACTTTTAGAGTACGGCATCCCTTTTTAAGTTGTAAATAATGTTGTTGGATCCTAGCCCTAATTTCTCATTTGGGTGTTTAATTGTGGATTTAATTCTAATAAAACTTTATTGCTCGTTACGAGGACAAAGAAAACAACACTGCTCCTGGTTCATTCTCACTAATGAGCCTATGTCAAAAAGTGACATTTGATGGATCGAATTTCAACGAATGGATGAGATACATTCTCATGATTGCTCGTTACGAGGACAAAGAATATGTCCTCGATGAGAAGCTTGAAAAGATGAATCCAGAAGTCGCTACTCCTGAAGAATTGGTCGTCTTTGAGGCCCACGAGCATGATGCAACGAAAGTTCATTGCATTATGCTGGCCACCATGAATCTTGAACTCCAAAAGTCCTATGAGGACATGTATCCATATGAAATGCATCAAGATTTTCTTGAGAGGTACCACCAAAGCGCAAGGCAAGAGCGCTATGAGATCATCACCAACATGATCACCGCTAAGATGGGGAGTGGAGAGTCCCTAACCTCGCATTTGCAGAAGATGCAGAGGTATGTTGATCATCTTCGCAAGTTAAATATTAACTTTGGGGAAGATTTGGCTATCGGCATCATTCTCCACTCCTTGCCCTCATGCTACAACCAATTCAGGATGACCTACCATATGAATAAAGAAGAGGTCACCTTGAGCAAACTCCAAGGGCTCCTAAGGACTGCTGAGAGCAACCTCAAGGACAATTCTGTTGCATCATCCTCTACTATGGCTACTCCCGTGTTGGCAATAAGTCATGGAAAGGGTAAGAAGAGGAAGGCTCCTTGTAAGAGCCACCAAAAGGGTAAGCCCCATGATGGTTCCTCTTCTAGTGGGACCAAAGTTGGTTCAGTTAAACCCTCTTCTGACCCCAAAGAAACAGAATGCTACTACTGGCACGAGAAGGGCCACTGGAAACGAAGCCACCCTAAGTATCTGCAAGACATAAAGGATGGGAAGATAAAGCCCAACTTTGTAGGTATGTATTCTATTAAATTTAACAACTCATCACGTGCTACTTCATGGGTTCTTGACACAGGATGTGGTTACCACATTTGTTCTGATATGCGCAGGGCCTAAGAAGAAGTAGGGAGGTGGAACATGGGAAAATAAACTTGATTATGGGAAACAGAAGATCGTCGCCTGTGACCAAATTCGGAGTTTACTCTTTAGTGTTGAGTAATGGGTTAGGGTTGGATTTAAATAATTGTTGCTATTCGTCAGATATGGCAAGAAACATCATTTCATTTCATGGATTGTTTACACAAGGTTTCAGATACTCATTTGATAATAGTAATGGTTCTATTAATGTTTATTTGAATGGTGTCTTTTATTTCAATGCATTACCTTGTAATGGGATTTATGAATCTGTGTTGGTTGTTGACAATTTAAGAAATAATGTGTTAAATATTGATTCGTCTAATAGTCTAGACAAAGCATGCTTGTGGTATTTTCGCCTTGGCTATGTCAACAAGAAACACATAGCCAAACTCCAAAAGCATGGAGTGTTGGACTCATTCGACCTTAGGGACGATGACGTGTGTGAATCTTGTTTACTTGGGAGGATGACCAAGTCACCCTTTACTGACACTTGTGAAAGGGGTAAGGGTCTATTAGATCTCATACACACCGATGTGTGTGGGCCCTTTAGATCCACCACAAGGGATGTTTTCCGCTTCTACGTGACTTTTACGGATGATTATAGCAGATATGGATATATCTACTTAATAAAACATAAGTCAGAAACCTTTGAAAAGTTCAAAGAGTTTAAGAATGAAGTGGAGAATCAGCTGGGCAGGAAAATCAAGACGCCTCGGTCAGACCGAGGAGGAGAGTACCTAAGTCTTGAGTTTCACGACTATCTAAAGGAATGTGGAATTGTTTCGCAATTGACGCCTCCGCGAACGCCGCAATTGAATGGTGTGGCTAAGAGAAGTAATCGGACCTTGTTATACATGGTTCATTCTATGATGAGTCGGGCTTCGTTGCCAATAGCTTTCTGGGGGTATGCCTTAGAGACTGCTGCCCATATCCTTAACTTAGCTCCCACCAAGAAGGTTACCAAGACACCTCACGAGATGTGGACAAGGAAAGCTCCCTCATTGGCACATATCAAGGTTTGGGGTTGCGAGGCTTTCGTAAGACGAGAGACTCACGACAATCTCGAACCACGTAGTGAGAAGTGTTATTTCATCGGCTATCCATATAATTCTTTTGGCTATCTCTTCTATAGACCGAGTGACAATGTTGTCTTCATTGCTAGAAGAGGAGTTTTCCGAGAAAGGGAACTGATAAGTCTAGAGGACAGTGGGAGGCAAATTGATCTTGAAGAGATTCAAGAACAAAGCGGTGAAGGAACCTCTAACACTGGCACTCAACCCAAGGAGGAAACTCCTGTTGAGCCCATTGACGAGTCCTTACCTCTTAGACGTTCCAGTAGGGTTAGTGTTCAACCCCAATTTTATGGTTTTCATATTACTGCTGAAGGGGATACGTTTATTAGTGATGAAACACTGATAAATTTGGACGAACCTAGCAGCTACAAGGAAGCCATGGCAGGCCCGAAGTCTGCTAAATGGAAAGAGACGATGGACAGCGAGATTCAGTCCATGTACGACAACCAAGTTTGGAATTTGGTTGAAAATGTATCGGGTCGTAAGACAGTCGGGTGCAAGTGGATCTTCAAGAAGAAGATGGACATGGATGGGAAAGTGCACACTTATAAAGCATGATTGGTTGCGAAGGGCTTTACTCAAACTCTTGGAGTTGACTATGATGAGACCTTCTCACCAGTTGCTAAAATAAAGTCTATTAGGGTAATGCTTGTAATAGCTGCGTTTCATGATTATGAAATATGGCAGATGGAAGTGAAAACCACTTTTCTTAATGGAAAGTTAGCTGAGGATGTGTACATGAATCAGCCAGAGGGTTTTGTCGATGCGAGGCATCCCAATAGAGTGTGCAAGCTTGAGAAATCCATTTATGGATTGAAACAAGCGTCTCGCAGGTGGAATCTTTGTTTTGATGAGAAGGTCAAAGAGTTTGGTTTTCTGCGAAGTGAAGATGAGTCATGTGTATATGTAAAAGCCAGTGGGAGTATAGTAAGCTTCCTCGTATTGTATGTCGATGACATACTACTCATAGGAAATGACGTTCCAACCTTGCAGGAGGTCAAGTCCTGGCTTGGGAAATGTTTCACTATGAAGGACCTCAGAGAGGCTACTTATATTCTGGGAATAAGGATAGTGAGAAACAGGGAAAAGAGACTGATAGGACTCAGTTAGGATACATACTTGGATAAGGTACTAAAGCTTTTTAGTATGGAAAATTCAAAGAAAGGGGAGTTGCCAATTGTTAGGTCCAGTTAGTGTTGCGTCTTTGGGCTCGTTAGCTAGTCCAGGTTTGTCTCCGGTATGGGCCTGTCCATCCGTGAGTTCTTTGTAGGGCTTATTATTTATAGATGCTTGCATGCATTCTAGAAGGTAAGATTTGATAGAGATTTTAATAGTGTTTACGTTCTTATCTTTTGTAACCCTAGAATCCTCTACAACGGAAGTTCTTCATCGAGCTCTGCTGAGGATTGAGTTAATAGAATCATTCGAATCATTCATATTCATTCTTGTGTTTTTGTCTAACTGTTTTTACTTTCTTGATTCGCATGTTATAAGATCTAATCGATCAAGAGTTTTATAAACTCATCAATTGGTATCAGAGCAGGAGGCTGTGTAATTCATACACATCTCTTCTGTGAAAGAAGTGATTAGGGTTATTCCGCATTAACTGATATTTATTGAGCCGTCACTCCATTATTGGCGTATCTCATTATTTATTCGTTTTTCCCTAATATTACATATTACAAGTCTGATCTTGCAACAGGTTAAACGATCAAGCATGGATGATTCTCAATCTAATCCTATCAACATCTCAAACAGTATTGGATCAAGAACAAAGATTCTAATTCTTTACACTCAAGATTACGAGGTATATGCGCATCATTTTGAAGACTATGTCATCGGATCTGAAGATAATGGGTATCTTATATGGGAAGCTATTGTGTCTGGACCATTTGCTCATTCAGGAACATCCAGAATCATTAAAACTCAGAAAGAGTATAATGATCTGTTAAAAGATATGAAAGACGTTGCTCAAGACGAAAATGAGAAGTTTTAGTGCAACATCAAAGCATTGAGAGTGATCCGATTCACTCTTCAGTCTGATACATTTAGGTTGGTGAGTTCCTGCAGTACAGCTAAAGAAATCTGGGATCGGCTGCGAGAGCTGTATTCTACAGATGAAGATTTGGAACACTCAATTCAGACCTTGCTTTTGTCTGAGTTTGGTGAGTTCAAGCAAAATTCCGATGAGTCTGTTACACAGACGTTTGATCGCTTTAATCATCTTCTCAGCAAGATGATCAAACATGATATCGAAAGGAAGCTGATTGAACAAAAGGTCGCCTTTCTGAATGGCTTAAGATCCGAATGGAGAGCTGTTATGTCTACAGTTAAAGCTCACGGGCAGTTCAAGTCATATTCGATGGCGAAACTGGTGGGAATTCTGAAATCCCAATAAAAGATAGTGATGCAAGAGAAGAGTGTGGTCTCAAATTTGGGGTCCTTGGCCCTCCTGTCTAAAAGCAAGAATGTAATCGAAGATGAAGATCTGAACCTGGAGGACTACAATCTAACTTCCTAAGATTATGCTATGATGGTGTCCAATCCAAAAAGGTTCATCAAGAAGAGGTTTCCCACCAATAAGAACCGAAATTGGCAGGGAAGCTACAGTTCTGAAAAAGTAAGGGAGGAGCCGAAGACTGAGGAACCAAAGAAAGAGGCGAAGGTTGAAGGAGATTCTGGTGTCAGCTGCTATTACTGTGGAGGAAAGAATCATTATGCCAAAGATTGTGTTCTGAAGAAGATGACAGAGAAAGATGAGGAGAAAGATGAAGAGGCAATGCTGATGAAAAAGCTGGAAGAGATTAAGAGAAAGAAAGCTGCTACTAATCCTTCTATGAATGCTCTTATTGTACAGGGTTCGGCAGAGGATGACGAGTTCGGTGGCGTACAGGTGTGGTCGACCGACTCAGAAGATGATGAGGTGAGAAAGCCTTCACATGGAAAGGCGTATGTCGCAAGAGGCGGTGAAAGTAGTGGAAAGTGTCTGGTGGTGACTGATGTATCTCACATAAGGGGATACAATACAGATGGTGGAAATGAGGACACCAAGGAGCGAGAGGACGTATGCTTCACAGCAAAACCTCTCAGTGTGCAAATCAATGAACTTGATGAATTGATCAAGAAGGTACAATCTCATTTTATTTCGTTCAAAATTCCACAGAAATCATATGAAAAGGAATTAAATAACTTAAATTCAAGAATCTCAAATCTGGATAGTTGTTTAACTCAAACACGGGTCACCAATTCTAACCTAACTGACCAAATAAGCAGGGTGTCATCCAAGAGTGAGGAGCGAAGGATGTGGATTGAGCAGAAGGAGTCGGAGCTGATTAAGTCTAAGGATGAAAACATTTATTTGCAAAGAGACAATTTGAAACTTTTAAAACAAAGAAATGTTTTTTGTTTGATTGCTAAAACACTTTATGCTAACATTACTCAACTGCATCTGAATTGTGAAATAGGGCAGAAAATACATCGCATGATTTTACCCTTCCTTGAGTTTAAGGAGGATGAAATTGATGCTGAAGCATACAACTGTGAAAGTGTTGTATCGTCTGATGATGTGAATCCTACTTATATGTACGGTCTGGACAAAATAGAATCTTTTATAAAGTCCAAAGACCATAAGGACATGCTAAAAAATATTTTGGATGAAAACGATAAGCTGAAACTAAGGACCGAAACCATACAAAAATTTGACTCATTGAGTGCCAAGTTAAGTTCAGAAAATAAAATTGATGTTGAAAACGCATCTGAACTTAATGAGGACGATAACATGAGTGAAATTTCTGTAGAGGTTGAAGTTCACTGTTCTGAGTTTGTCAAGAGCGAACCCGAAAACCACAAAAACCTAATTTCTGAAAATTCTGTGGAATTCGCTCGTTTGTTCAAGAATAAGTCCCCAGCCCTCAAAGAAAAAGCTCTTGTGTTTCAGAAAGTTAGAACTACTCCAAATCAGGTGTATAAAGTCACAGGAGTAACCGAACATCAAACAGCCGAACTCACTGCCATTATGTACGAAGATAATGCAGATGGCTGTGATGAGTTCTTCTGGTCTGCTCCTATAGATAATGCCGACGAAACAGTTGGTTTGTCAGAGCGAACGTCCTAGAAAACAAAAGGAAGATATGTACCAGAGTCGCTAAATAAGCCTGACAACTTTGACGTGCCAAGCACTAGTGGCACAAAAGAAATACCTGTAGAAGAAGTCACTTCCACAAGCGAAACATCATCTGTGAAAAGTGAACCGGCTGACAAGAAGCTGAAACAAAAGGCTAACATCCACAGACAGCCGAAACAGGTGAAAAATCAAAAGCAGTAAAGAAACCTAAGATACAAAAAGAATCTCTCAGAGCGAAAGCAGTTTTGGCGCTCTCAAAAGACTCATTTCTCTTATCATGATAGAAATTCAAAGTCAGAGAAAAAAGACTTTCGAGCCGCATGAGGAACAGAACCGAAAGGTTAGGTTCGGTCCCAAGAGCAACAACAACCGAAAGAATAGGTTCGGTCACGAAGGCAAAAGCTACCGAAGGTCCAGGTTCGGTCCCTCAAATGATCAAAAACAAAAGGGTCATTTAGAACCTCAAGTCAGGAAAGACTCCCAATCCAAATTCTCTCGTTCTGATTCCTCTCATTCTCAATTCTCATCTAAACCCAATTCTGTTCCTACACAAAATTCAAATTCATCAACGAACTTGAAAGGAAAATCGAAGATTTCCTCAGTCCAGGAAGACCGAAAGCAGACTAATACCCAAACACCAAAATCTGAAACCAAAACGTCTGTAACTAACCCTAACAAAATCAAAGTTTTCACTATTAAGAGGAAAGATGAAACAACATTAATAAAAAGAACATATCCTGTTGATGTTTCTCTTACTATTCCTGTTCCTATGAAAGGCTCACGTGGACCCAAGAAACTTTGGGTTCCTAAATCTGCTTAATTTTTGCAGGTTATAAGTGACAAGCAGTTCGACGATGAATGGTACATTGACAGTGGCTGCTCACGTCACATGACAGGAAGGAAGGAAGAGCTAAGGGAGTTTCGATCTCTTCAAAATGGTGGGAATGTCAAGTTCGGCAACAACTCTTATGGAACGATAAAGGGTTATGGGATGATAACCAATGGAGACTTTACAATAAGAAAGGTGGCGTACGTTGAAGGGTTGCAGCACAATCTCATTAGTGTATCTCAACTGGTGGGTGGTACCGGTCTCAAGGTTTCATTCGACGACGAAGTTTCAGAGATTATAGAGACGAAATCCAACAAGGTCATTCTTAAATCTGACCGAAAAGGTGAAATGTTTCCTCTTAATATCAAACCAATCAAAGGAAATCCAGCTGTATGTCTTTTGTCGAAAGCTCATTCTGACGAAAGTTGATTGTGGCACCGAAGGCTCTCACATCTGAACTTCAAAGACATCAACAAGCTTGTCACCGGAGGTCATGTTCGGGGTCTTCCCTTGCTCAAGTTTGATCGAGAACACTTGTGCGCTGCATGTGAAATGGGGAAACAAAGTCGTCAAAGTCACCCTTCTATTATAAACACAAAAGTTGTTGAACCACTTGAGTTGCTTCACATTGACTTGTGTGGTCCATCATCAATCGAAAGCATTGGTGGTAGCAAGTATATTCTTGTTATCGTTGATGACTTTTCTCGTTTTACATGGGTGTTCTTTCTAAAGCACAAATCTGAGGCTACTCCTAAGCTAAAGACATTTATTAAGCAGGTTGAAGTGCAACTGAGAAAAGTCGTTCGCAACATTAGGAGCGACAATGGACTGGAGTTCAAGAACAGAGAATTTGAAGACTTTTTGGCAGAAAAAGGAACCAGTCACAACTTCTCAGCCCCCTACACGCATCAACAAAACGGAATTGTCGAAAGACGAAACCGATCCTTGTGTGAGGCGGCCCGAACTATGCTAAGTCTCGCTTCTCTTCCTTTATATTTCTGGGCTAATGCTATTGCTGCAGCGTGTTTTACGCAGAACAGGTCTTATCTCAACAAGCGTTTCTCTCTTACTCCTTATGAGATCATCAATAACTGGAAGCCGAACGTAAAATTCTTCCATGTATTCGGTTCACGATGCTTCATCTTCAACTCCAAAGAACATCGTAACAAGTTTGACGTTAAAGCTGATGAAGGAATTTTTCTGGGATACTCTCTTACTTCAAAGGCATACCGGGTTTTAAATAAGCGTTCCAGAAAAATTGAAGAAACATATTATGTGACTTTCGATGACAGCTACGTCAAGAAGATAAAGTTTACTGAAGAAGCGATTGGAGAGATTTTCTCTCAAACTAGTGAAGTCACGGCCTCGATTGCTAATCTGTTTGATCAGTTTGTGGATTTATTCGATGAACCTGAGAAAGCTACTCTCTCGGAAGCCAAGGCAGCGGACAACAAAGTTGACCATCTGAAGCAAATTGTCGAAGATGCCGCCAAAAAATGGGTGAAGGAGAACAAGTTCCAAACGAACCTCCTCAGCAACGTACTTCAGTCGAGGGGGATAATCCACTTTCTTCAAATCAACCGAACTCACACTTTCAGGGGGAGAATTCTATTCCTGTAGCACCCGAAAGTCCTGTAGCACCCGAAAGTCCTATAGCACCCAAAAGTCCTGTAGCACCCGAAAGCTCTACTACACCCGAAAGTCCTGTAGCACCAGAAAGTCCAGCTACACCCGAAAGCTCATCAGTCGAGGGGGAGAACTCTGATATGTTCTACGATGACGATAGTCAGTCTGAATTGGAAGAAATGGTCAATGCTGAATTGGATCCATCCTATGATCCAAATTACCCTCCTCTTGTTAAATGGACCAGAGATCATCATGTATCTCAGATAGTGGGTAATGTCTCTGAAAAGGTCCTCACCCGATCTCAACTAAAGGCAAAGCAAACATCTTTGTTATCCAAAGTAGAGTTCTGCATGTATAATTCTTTCGTATCAAAAGTTGAACCGAAGACAGTAAATACTGCTCTTGATCATTCTGACTAGGTTCAAGCTATGCAAGATGAACTCAACGAGTTCGAAAGAAACAAGGTATGGCGCCTCATTCCAACTCCTAAAGATGCCTCAGTTGTTGGTCTCAAATGGGTTTTTAGAAACAAAATGGACAAGGAAGGCAATGTAATTCGAAATAAAGCTCGTCTCGTGGTGAAAGGATACTACCAGGAAGAAGGAATTGATTACGAAGAAACTTTTGCTCCGGTAGTGAGACTGGAATCTGTTCGAATATTTCTGGCCTATGCTGCACACAAGAACTTCGAGGTCTACCAAATGGCCGTGAAATGCGCCTTTCTGAATGGAGAACTTGAATAAATGGTTTACGTCGAGCAACCTCCTGGTTTTGTCAATGAAAAGTACCCAAATCATTGTTACATTCTGGACAAAGCAGTTTATGGTCTGAAACAAGCACCTAGGGCATGGTATGAAACGCTAACTAAGTTCTTAAAGATGTCAAAATTCAAACAAGGTTCGGTTGACCCAACCTTTCGTAAGAAGGAAGGTAACCACCTTATGATAGTTCAAATCTATGTCGATGATATCATCTTTGGCTCAACGAATCCTAGCTTAACAGCTGAATTCGTAAAGCTGATGGAGACTAAATTTGAAATGAGTTCATGGGTCCGATTAACTTTTTCCTTGGTTTAAACATTAGACAGGAACCCGAAGGCATCTTTATCAACTAGGAAGCATACACCAAGACTCTTCTTGCTAAATTTGGCATGATGGGAGACTCAAAGGTCAAAGTTCCAATGGCGTTCGACACCAAGCTCACACCATCCTCGTAAAAACCGGCAGTCGATATTACGCTATACCGCCAGATGATTGGGTCTTTAATGTACCTCACTGCTAGCAGGCCTGATATAATGTTTTCTGTGTGTTACTATGGTAGGTTTCAGGCGAATCCTCGTGAACCACATATGCTTGCAGTGAAAAACATACTCCGGTATCTGAAACAAACCACCTCCCTCGGTCTATGGTATCCATCAAACTCAGGTTTCTTCGTTTAAGCCTACTCAGATGCAGACCTTGGAGGATGTGGTTTAGACAGGAAAAGCACCACTGGAGGCTGCCAATTCCTAGACGGGAAGTTGGTTAGCTGGCAATCAAAGAAACAGACATGTGTTTCTCTGTCTACAGCCGAAGCAGAGTACATTGCAGCTGCCTCCTGTACATCTCAAGTGATTTGGATCCAAAGCCAACTCCGGGACTATGGACTCAATATGAAAAAGATTCCACTATATTGCGATTCAGAAAGTGCAATTAGGATCTGTCATAACCCAGTGCAACATTCCAAGACCAAGCATATAGCACTGAGGTATCACTTTATAAAGGATCATGTGGAAGATGGAAACATCGAAATTCACTTTGTTCGAACCACTGATCAACTGGCTGGCATCTTCACCAAAGCTCTTCCTGAAGCATCTTTCAATAAAATTCTACAAGGGCTAGGAATGATGGAATCGGAATCAGTACCAAAAACTACCTCTCAAAACTAAAAGTTGGAAGCGAAATGAACCTAACGTTCGGGTTCGGTTCACGTGTGTGCCGAAATGAACCGAACGCTCGGGTTCGGTCCTATTATCTTATCTTCGCCTATCACTCAAAGGTAGTTTCTTTGGCTATAAACCTTTTGTATCTTTTTCAAATTTCATCTCTTTTATATTCAAAGTTTTTTTTTTACTTTAATTTCAAAACTCTTTTCTTTCTCAAATTTATTTTTTTTGCAACCGAAATAGACCGAATGTTCGGGTTCGGTTCCAAATTTTTTTTGTCTCAATTTTTTTTCTTTATTTTATTATTTTAATTTTAATTTCTCTTTCTTTAAATCAAAAACTCCAAAAACAATTTTTTTTTTGTGTTTGTTAATATTTTTTTGTGGATATTTGTGGGCAAATTCTTTCATTAGTTAAGTGTCCCTAGAAGCATGCTGCTGTATGTGTCCAAGGCCTCACCCGATTCAGAATAATAGCCTTACTGACTTGGTATATACAAACCTTGTCTTCCCGATTAGGCTTTTATATTTATTCTAATCATGAGCTACCTTACTCTCTTCTCACATGAGATAAGAGTTTTCTGCTTGGTCCTTATTTTAATAGCAGAGGTACTTTGGTCTCTTTACACCATCTACACTACTTTTCTCCATCTCATTCGCTTCATAAACGTAACCCTTGAGACTCTCAGAAATTACCACTGAGGTTTATGGTTACACAACTTCTGTGTTCATGATCTTAGCTTCGTGCCACTACGTGCTAAGTGAAACCCACAATTTAATACTTATTATGCATTGACGGTGAACAATCAACCTTGTTCTAGCTTTCACTAACGAATTGACGAACTTATCCATGGGGATGGAAAAGTGAAATCTCTAATTTCCTTTTTGTGTGATTCCTATGAAATGGTTAAATCCCATAACATTTCTTCCCTTGGAATCCAGTTTTATTTTTCTTTGAGATTTCACATTAAATATTTTCACAATGCCACTTAGATTCTTCTCAAACCTACTTGTTCAACAGACTACATTGGTCTCACAAGTACTTCAGTAGATTTCTGTCTTATGTCAAGATCAAGAATTCTACACTGAAGCGAAAGCCACCCAAATCAGCCTAATTAAAAGAAGCCTTTCAACACTTCTCAATAAGTGTCTGATCGTTATCCAACGGGAAACCAAACAAACACTTTA
The DNA here is from genome assembly GCF_051521515.1 of Lactuca serriola. NCBI lineage: Eukaryota > Viridiplantae > Streptophyta > Magnoliopsida > Asterales > Asteraceae > Lactuca > Lactuca serriola. Next base: position 201,830,431 of record NC_136410.1, read on the forward strand.
AGGTCTCTCTTGACTTTGAAGGACGAGATTCGTGCCCGGGATCCATTGTTTCGTGTCTTTACTGACATCACAAATTCCCTCATATGTGTTGCTTTATTTCCTTTTCTTTTACACACTAAGCACGAAAATCTTTTTGATTTTCCAAAATTCTGGTTTCATTAGTTACAAGCCATTTTTTAATGGGATTTGAAGTTATAAAAGACGTGTGGCTCACATTATTACACGTGGTCATTTTGCTTTAAGATGACGTTCACTCTAAAAGGATAAGATGATGACTCAGGCGGGAGTCCAATCGATTTGATTTTCAAACGACGCTTGAATGACAGGCGTGCGAAGTGGAACCGTTTCGTTTAAAACGACGCCTGATGGGAAGGCGTGTGAATTGGGACAGTTTTCTCTCTTCTGCGTAATCATCGGGGATACCAACTGTCACGCATCAATCAACTCTGAAAAACCCTTCGTATTTCCTTTGTAGATTTGGGAACGGATTCTTCTCTCTCCTTTAGCCACAGTATAAAAGGTAATCTTGACCATTATTTACCTCTTTACTACACCCAAAATTCAGAGAGCAAGAAAACCTTTGAGAATTCTACTGTTCATCATCTCTCCCAACTTCTTCACTTCAATGGCGGATTCATCATCTGTTCATGCCACTTCTCACATCTTGCCGATTCGTCCTCAACAGAGTCTGATCATCGATCTTACTCCACACGTTTATGATGCCTTCATGTTACCGATCATCGAATGCCTCAAATACTCGCCGCTTGCTCCCGCTCTCACCAAAGCTGAAGTTGTTCCAATGGAATTTTTATCCCAAATCTTTGCCACTGCTCATTACGATAAGTCTGTCGATAGGATTTTCTTCGACATTCTTGATCACAAGGCGTCAATCTCCAAGAAAAGATTATGCTCACTTTTAGGGTTTGAACCCGATTCATATAGGGTTAACCCTGAATCCATTCCAGTGGGTCACCTGTTTTCTATGTTCTATAACATGGGATACGCAGAGGTTCTGACAACGGTCACTAAGTTCAAGAAATCGTGCCTGCCTCCAAAGTAGAACGGGTTATTTACGGTGCTATTCAAGGGGTTATCAGAACGCAGTGTCGGTTCAGACGGAGCGAGTCGTCTGTTCATCACGATTCTATATGGGGTATACAACGGAATCAACCTCGACTATGGGTCGGTGTTATGGCAGCAACTGATCCAGAGCCTTGCATCCACGTCTCGACACTCCGAAATCTCCTACGCTCGATTCTGGACGGTGGTCACAAAATGGGTGATGGACAAGTATCACGTCCCCATTGTTGCTGGTTCTCCACTATCTTCGATTGGTACTTTCCATACCACGAAGATCATAGTCTCTGATGCATCAAAATTTCAATACATTGGCTCCATCCATGAGTTGATGTTTGGAGACGTTCCTGCTGAAAGCCGTATCATCCGAACCTACAAGGAGTTTCGTCGCTCTGGTCCTAAAGAGCTCACTCCTGAGATGATCAAATCCATCCACGAAGTTGATAAGCCTGCTCCAAGGGGAAAGAAGACTGAAAAGGGAAAAGACAAGCAGGTTGGCAAGGGAGCGAAAGGCCCTTCTCCCAAGAAACGAAAACCTACCATGGTTGCTCACTCTCCTCCACTGAAGAAGAGAAAAACCCAACCCAGGAAAAAGCTGATATTAGCTTCCTCCTCAAGCGAATCTGAGGATGAAAATTCGGACTCCGACGAGTCCCCTCGTGGCAACACTCATCCCAGATCTCCTACCCCAGAAGTACACTTTTCCAGTTCACCTATGTCTTCTCCACCAGTCACCACTCCTATTTACATTCCCCCCATAACCTCCACCACTCACATACCACCAACTTCCATCCCAGTACCCCCTCCCATTTTCACTGAAGCTACCACAACAACAGCTGAAGTAAGATCCAACGTATCTAGTACGGGGGCTCCTACTAAAGCACCCGAACCCACTCCCACAACCGAACCTACTTCACAACCCGAACCTACTTCCACTACCGAGCCTCCACCCTCACCTCCACCCTCCTCTCCTGCTCAGTCCGCAGAGGATGAAGAGCCATTTCTTGGTGGGGAGGAAATGACATTTGATTCGGTCTATTACAGTCCGTATCAGGTGCAGAGTGATGACGATGATGATGCTCCCATCACCAAGAAGCATCTCAAGGAGCTTCACGAGAAGATTGATTCTCTCATCACTTCCTCTTCTTCATCACAGTCTACCATTTCTGAAGTTGCTATTTAAAAGATTGTTGATGCTTTTTCCAAAGCTCATGAAGTTTCTCTTAGCTTAGCTACTGCTGCAATTGATACCTCCAACAAAGCCTGTGCTGCTGCGACCGAAAAAGTCGAAAAACTATTTACTGATGCCTCCTCTCTTTTGCAGTCTTTACAGGAAAATGCAGAAGCCACTACAACGAAGCTTGACCCCATCGTCAACAAGCTGGCTACCTCAGTTGCCTCTGAACTAACGTCCTTCGCCACTCTTCGTCAAACTCTCACCGACGATAACTCCGCGTTTAAGGCGACCATTGAGAAGCACCTCACCAAGCTTCATGAAGATCTAGCTGCTGAGAACTCCCTCATGGATGCTCTCGCTAGAAAGACAACTGTTCTTAAGGTCAAGAATCTTCAACTCTCCAACTCTCAAAAGGAGATTGAGTCTCTTCGATCTGAAAGAGATGTGATTTCATCGTGTGTTTCGGATGTCCACGCAGCACTTTCAAACATCCTTGAAGCACATGATCCAATATTAAACTATTCAGTGAGGCGTACTCTCATGGAAAAGCTTGCTCCTGCTCTTTCTCTCCTGAGCAAACTTGAAGGGCTCCTTGAGTTCGTGTCCATTCCGAAACAAGGGGGAGAGAATGTATCTCAACCGCCTCCCACTTCTATAGCAACAAAAACAACCGAACCTCCTCTAACAGGCCAAGCCTTAGGTTCGGGTGTCAAAGACAAAAGGAAACAAACTGCTGAAGATAGTGACGACGACAAAGAGACGATTGCTGATCTCTTGAAAAAGCAAGGTCGAGACAAGGACGCTGATATGAGCGCTCGGGTTGCTAGAGAGGCTGAAGAAGCTGAAAGAAAGATGAAAGAAGCTCACGACCTTCTTGAGAGTAGGAAAACCCTTTTTCCTCCTTGGACTCTTGAGAAGTTGCTGAAAGAAGCAATTGAAACCCCAAGCCTCCTGTGGCTCGAACCGGTGATCTCACTTGATCGTAGAAACTCTGTTATGTTTACTAGAAACGAAGGCCAAAAATGCCTGTTCGCTTTGGCAGACAAACATCTCTACACCACTGCATGTCTGGAACATGTTTTGGGTATCATTCATCGTTGCAAGCAAAACTCAACTGACGACAAGAAGTACTTCGATGATATTATTCAGTGGTACATTCGCTTCAGACAGACAATCCTCGCTATTATCCCTCGTCTGTTTGGTACCACTAAGAAGGTTCCGGCTGCTGGACCCAGCAAGAAGAAGTAATAGTCTCGCTCCAATTGACGCAAAGGGGGAGATTGTTAGGTCCAGTTAGTGTTGCGTTGCAATGCCAACCGAGAACCCGATTTCACTTAAGTGCACTAGAACCAATTGATTAGGAAGTTTCCTCCTCACGACTCGATCATTCGTGCGTACTTCCTTGACTAAATTCTAATTTCGGGACGAAATTCCCTTCAACAGGGGGATGATGTGACAACCCGAAATTTCCATTCTGAACAAACCATTTCAATCCAATAGAAGTTAGAACAGTTACAGAGAAAATTCAGACTTCGAGTATAAGTTAGGCAGTTTTCAGGATTTTACACTTAAGAAGATATTAGGAGAGTGGATGCACTAGGGTTTTGTGCAACACTGAAATTCCAATACTCTAGGATATTAGAGTTCATTCCGAGAATAGAAATATTTTCTGCCAAAAATCTCAGGACTATAAATAGAATTCTGAACCAAATTGGTTCATTAGTTGAATTCCAATTAGAGAAAAGCCAAATTCTCTCTCACGGATCTTCAGGTTTTCATCCCAAATCGTGAGTACACTTCTCTAGTTATGTTATAATGCTTGTTTTATGCTTATTAACATAGATTGTATGGCAAATATATGAGATCCGGGAGTTTACCGCCCAAGAACGTTCTTGGGGAGTAAACTCCAAAATGAAGCTTAAAGGCCATCTAGTCCCATTTCCTTGTTAGGTAACTAGCTTAGGATAATATGTATGATCATTTGAGACTAAAAATCAATCAAGATCACATAGCTTTAGGAGTTTACGACCCAAGAGTTTCTTGGACCGTAAACACCAATTTCAAGGGCTTAAATGTGCCCTAATCACCCCCAAAGGCTTTAGACTTTAACCCTCAATTACTTCTAGCTAATTTGGAGACTTTAACACATCAAGAACACCCCTTAAAGGGAGTTTACGACCAAGAAATGCTCTTGGGCTGTAAACACCAAGTAAGGGCACCAATGTGTGCCTAGGGTCCCCCTTAGCCTTAAACAAAATCTTAGAAGTTATCCTACTTGTGCAAGAGACCTGAAAGAATTAAAACATCCATCCCATGAGAGTTTACGGCCGTAAACTCTAAGGGATATGGTCTTTTGGCCGTAAACACCTATAAAGGGGTCAAATGACACCCTAACTCCTTCCTTATGCCTCGAACCCAACATAGATCATTACCTAGAAATGTTTGAGACTTGAGAACACCATAAAACCCTCCCAAGGGAGTTTACGACCGTAAACTCCAAGGGAATATGGTCTCTGGGCCGTAAACTCCCCAAAGGAGTTAATATGGTACCCAAACACTTGTTATAGCCTTGAAACAATTCACCACTAGAGTTCTAATAATTCTAAGCACCATTTAGAGCCTTGGTTGAGAGTTTACGGCTAGGAGTTTACTCCCCTAGGCCGTAAACTCCAATGAATATGGTCATTAGACCTTAAACTCCCATTAGGGGCTTTGCACTCTTTTGTTGCAACCCATTAGCCTCCTTGCACTTGACCAAAAGTTTTTTCCTCGCGCTTAAATGTTATACTTGTATAATTGGTGTTTTAATCACTAATTATTTATATACATATGTTTTCATATGTAATTAGGATCATTGTGTGTGTCTAAGTCTTCACTTGACACCAAGCACTTGCCCGATCCTTCCTTACGATAAACAGTCCGTTCAATTCCAGTCACTTACTGCAGGTGAGTTCATACCCCTTAAATAATGTTTTAAACTATTTATAAATGTTTTATGGGGGGGGGATACAAGTAGAATTATGCTAGTTAATATATCAATCACATGCGATTAATAAGTAGAATTACGCTAGTTATTATATCAATCACATGTGATTAATATACAACATTCAAAAGATTTGGCTACTCATTAGCCGTTTTACCAAAAGGATTCCTTCAAATGATTTTTATAAACATTTTATATGTTTTAAACTACTTATTACACTGTACATCTTACTCTGTACATTACCTTTCAAACTTATTTACAACTATGTTTCAAACAAATGTTTCCTTATACTTAAACTGTTTTATCAAACTTATGACTTCAAATTGTTTTATAGATTGACATCAAGTCGATCATTTCTTAAAATAATATTTATGTTTCAAATGTTTTTACAAAACTTATTTATGCTTTTATATTATAAATTGCGTGCCTCTATATGTATAGTTATATAAGAAATATTTAAAAGACTTAGGAAGGCTATCCACCCTATTTCCTTTTTGCGCTTGAGATGTGGTCTGGTGGGATATCGGGTACTCGTCCGAAGGTCGTTTAAATATTAGTTATATATCATGTGTAGATATATAGTCATAAAAGGTCCTTCCAGTCATCCCATGCCCTTGGGTAGCAAGGGTATACATCCATGACCATACGTACCAGATACATTACTAGTAAACTACCATATGGGTAGTTCAGGAAGACACTAGAACAATTACTAGAACACGATATCATACAATGAGTCAGTTCATTCAGGAGTCAATACTTTCTAGAACATTACAATACATTAAATATACAACTATACTAGGAAGAGAACATATACAACTATACTAGAATGATTACATTACTATACTTGCTAGGTAGAGAGCACGTACATTACAGCTAGAACAGTTCATTACATTACATATACAAGAATACGTTAATTATTGTGATTTAAATCGGAGCATGACTTAAATGTCATGACTCGAGTTGTAGCCAAAGTCTCTTGGAGGGAGAGTGTGAGTTTGCGTATAGATCTATATTGGATTGACAATCCTACACCTTGCTGCTAGCTACAGCCGGACCTACAGGTCTGCGGGTGCCAAACGTCATTCCGTTATTACGACCATTCATTATGTCGTTGTTACTAGTCGATAGTATGGTGCAATTTATCACATAATGCCTTAATATAAATCCGGTTTAAGGTAGTTAGTACGGTAGTAGTTCTTATAGCACTACACCGTAGTACTATTTCATTTTCCCATTTCATTCACTTCGTGAACATTCACACGACGCACGGTAATGTAGAAACTATATTTTTGTTAATGATAATTATACATGGGAAAATACATACTCTTACAAGAGACACACATCCAGACACTAGATGCCTTGGTAGAAGGCTACATTCAGAACAGTTAGGTCTTGGTAGAAGACACCTTCATATACTAGTAGGAATCATAGGGAGTCTAGGGTTTTTCAAGCACTTACAGTTCATATACACTTTAAATACTTACAATACATAGACTTACAAATTCTTACATACAAATACTTACATACAAATTAAGACACTGAATACTTATGATCTCACCAGCTTCAAAGCTGATACTCGCTTTCAAAATTACTTGTATCCTCAGGTCATCATAGACAGGTACCGATGCAAGGAGAAAGGAAGATGGAGCTTGTTCAAGACTTATCTTTCATTTTGATTTATGCTTTAGTGTTTATCAAAATTTGACAGAACACATTTGTATAATAATTATATTATTAATGCAATGGATGATGTTGTTGCTTGTTTACTACTTTACATTGTTGTTGATATTATACATGACATCCTCCGCCCCAGAACGTTTCCGCCGTTCTCGGTTTTGGGGTGTGACAGATTGGTATCAGAGCATTGTTTACAGTGAATTAAGTATATCAACCCATAAAAGATATACTAACTATAAATCCATAAGGGATTAAAAATACTCTGACCAAGAGTTTATACTTTGAATAGTAAAATATTTAATTAAGTATACGTGCTGCATTCGTACTAAAATCAGTGTCACTAGGACAATACAAAAGAATTACGATTGTTGGGCAACACAAGTGGGCTTAGAGACATATGGTCAGAACTGGGAAGATATAGCCTGATCACCTATATTATCCGAGGGTTGACTAGCATGTGCCTAAGTTTAATTGTGCGGTTGCAACAATGCTAAAATCTTACCAACCCTACCACAATGAGAACAATAGAACATAACATTAAAATTTAAAATACTATAGGTGTATTTGGTGTTACTATAAGTACTTTATACTTGAGAACTAAAACGGGATCTTCATTACTAAGTTAATAGTTGGTAAGTGGATACACTAAGGCTATATGTAATTAGGATGTTATAGACTTAGAATCTGTGAAAATTTTACTTCACCCCTATTCTGTGTGAATATGGTGTTAAGGTCACTTATTCGAAGGTCTATCCTATTTAGATTACACATAGCTGGTATGCACTTCACAAATAGCGATGTAACTAATGAAGGTTTTCTAAATAATTATCTAGATAGTTCGTCTAATAATTATTCCCTTACCCTAAATTCTCGCATAGAAAACATAGCTGGACTCCATCCCCACGGCAACCAGTATCTTCCGAACGAAGTCATAGCTGGTTGGTTTGGAGAAGAACCAGAGAATGATCATCCTATCCCCTTGAATGATCAACATGATGAAGACTCTTCGTATGATGCTAACTCCGAACCAGAGGTTGAGAACCTACCCCGAGCAGCTCCCTTTCCAAATTCCTAACCCTCGTCCAGCTTTTCATGACCCGACCCCCTGAGTGAGTGGAATGCTTGGAAACATGGAGACAAGGACAAGATCAGCCCATGCCATTTAATGGCGATCGAAGCTTTTACGACTTGAGCAATGGGGGGCTTAGCAGATAGAGCCTTGCCAATCTTGGTCCGCAGAGTGGCCCGAAATGAGATTCAAGGCAGGACAGCCCTACGTCAGATTACCGAAGTTGTCGCTGATGCGAGAATGCATACCCTCCGCACCATTTGTCAAGAAGATGCTCTCGAGAGATCAAAGAGAGACCATGAAACCCTGCTGCAAGCACTGGCTGAATCACGAGCCGAAGTCATAGAACTCCGAGTACGCCATAGGGTGTACGAAAGACACCTACTTGACATGGAACGTCAATTGGCTGAACTAAGAGTTCACCAGAGGGATGACCGTCGCCAGTAGTAGACGCTTTACTTTATTTCTTCATTAAAAGGAATTGTTTTTCTGTTTATGCCCGATGTGGCATTTTCTATGAAATTATCTTATACCGTAAGTACTTTAGTTAGGTCTTTATGTTGTCAAGGACTATCTTCTCTGGATATGATGTAAGACCTTCACAAGATCATTTTCCCGAATCTATACGTCGTGAATATCCAAGATATTGACAGCCGGCTAACTTCTGTGTCATTCTTCATTCAAGTACTTTCATCATACTTTCATTGGAGTCTATCTGAATCATGCTTTAGTCAAGTCATTTGACTATAGTAATTTAGCTCCGGAGACATTTCCAAGTCTCTTTCAATGGTTGGATCTTGTTATTCACCAACCCACGATACCTCGGCTTGAACAACAAACGTCTTGAGACCATTCTACGAACTTACTTTTACTCCTTACTAGGACTGCATCATAGGGATGTAGGTCAAACTTTCGAGAACATAGTCGTACTCTTTACATGAACAATCTAAGTACATCAGGGTCAACCAGAATCGCTCACAAATCCTTATCTTTCGTGTTACAGAATCATGTCGTCATCAGGAAACGATCAGCCGAGCAACAAAACCCCCATCCTCCATATTAACACCGCTACCTTTCAAACAACAGTTACAGCTGCCGTAGTGGCTGCCGTAACCACAGTCCTTGTGCACCATAGCGCTATCAGCACAGTCAATGCTGTTGATGGGAATGGAGTTTCCAATAGTGGTTTCCATCCATGAAGTCATCAAACAGTAACAGTCGCAGGCTCGCAATGCCAAAAAGCAGAGAACAAGAAACGAAAGTGTCAAGCCCGGAAAGAACGCAAGAGATCCCAAAATATGGCTATACAACAGCAGAAAATGGAAACCCCTGCCGTACCCGTACCGCGCAGGCCATACGAGGGAAAACTCCCGAAGTGTGATAAGTGTAGTTTCCATCATCATGGGGCTTTCCATGAGATGCAATGTTGCAATTGCCTAAACATAGGGCACCATGCTCGTGGCTGTGGAGCACCGGCACGTCCCATCACTCAAGTCCTTTTCATCGGGACAAACCCTGCACACAATATTAGTTATAACGCCGAACGATTTAAGAAACAATTTCAAAGTGGAGTAACGAGGAAGGCACTCGTGTCCACATAACACTGGCGAAACACCGAAATCCCGTCACCAAAGCTAGTACTAGCCAGTCATGCCACCAATGCGGTGAGGTAGGGCACTTCAAGAAAGATTGCCCGATAGCAAAGAACTCTGGCGCAGATGGGAAAATTCTCAGGATTACAGCTGCAGGAGAGCCTGCTCCAGAACCACGTTAATGTAATTTAGGCGTTCTTTGTAACAGACTTACAAACTATCCATAACTAGTGCAACTAGAGTCTTACCTTTTGCGAGATCTTGTTTGTTTAGGGATTCTCGTGCTGTGTATACTTGTCTTTTGTAGTATATCTTATTCGCAGCAACAGTCTTGTGGTAAATCTAAAGTACTGTAACTCTGTTCATGGTTGCACGGTTGTGTTTTGTCTGTAATCGTCTTATATTCGAATCTAATGTCTTTAAGTTTCAGTATGATTCCGACATTATCATACGACTCGATTAAATTTGATCCTCACGAAAACAACTTCATACGTACATCTCTTTCTTCTAGATCACTTTTCCAGCGAAGCCATCATATCAGAACACGGAAGTACTCATGCTAGGAGTACCTCTTAGTTATTTTCTTTCCAAAGAAATCCCCGAAGTACCACTCGTACAGTGCGTCAAGTTTAATCCAAGGATTTCATGCGATTGATCTATCACTAAGGAAGGTATACATAAGAGAGATATATAATCAAGCTTCTACAGGTTTAGACTTGATGATTCCACTTTAACTTCTTTTTCCCCCGATGGGATGTGAGCTTAAAGAAGAATCAGTTATTCGACTACCTTTTCAATCTTAATTATATGCGACTCGTATACCCAAAGTTGTGATTGTGAAACCATGTATGAATTCTAATATGAACTTCAGGACGGAGAACTGCTTAAGCCTACGAGTAATCACATCGTCATGTGAACAAACTTAGAACCCAGTACGACTCCCGTAAACAGATCACCCTATAGTTTAAACACCTACGGAGATACAACAAACAGTCCGGACAACTCAGCGAACTACACAGAAATAGAATTAGAAGACTAGGTTTCTCACCCTAGAGAACCCCGGTCATGTTCTCCCAAAGATCGACGGATTGCATCGTATATGCCTCAGATATCGAGGACTCCGTCAAGATTTTCATAGACATTGTTATCTCTACCGCGCATAGATGAAATGGTTGAGCAAACGCAAGGAAAGAATTACTTTCAGGAATGGATCTGAGATCCGAATATCACCAGTCGAGTGTTAGGGAAAGATGTCCGAAAGACTATCTCCTGAACTCGATGCAGACACTTCGAGTCCGTAGTGATACCCTTCGGATAGGACCTATACGCCCATAGTTTTCGTGAGCTAAATGAATAGGGTTACGTCTTTCTTACTTGGATCAGTTCATCATTTCTCCATGTAATGACTTACTTATCTACCCTCGTAGTAAGAAAAAACCCAGGGAAACATTTCCTGCAGAGGAACTTTAGCGAAGTTCTCTAGGCACGAGTTTTGAAATTGAAGAGTCAAATTTCTATGACACACTATTAGTAATGTGAGAAATTATGAGCACTCTTTCAATTTGTCAAAACCATTGAACATTTATCGACACCAGAGACGCCGGTAGTCTTTCGCCAAATTCTAGATCTTACCGACCTACCGTCTTAGTTCATTCAGAACTCCTCGCAAGCTATAGAAACCCATACGACCTTGACCCGGCAAGGGGTGGCCTTTGTCTGGGAAGTAAGCAAGAAAAGGAACCTTTGGGATTCCAAGTGAGTGACCAAACTCTTTAGGTTAACTCACTCTGAGAATGGCTTAATACGCTTTGTATCGCGTGGAAAGCTAAATCCAATATAGTTAGGACCTCCGAGATTCTTATCAGAATCGGTCCTGTACCTCGCACAAACTAGACCTACTCCGCGAATGCAGTAACGTATATTCTACTCTTCGCGTCTTGATCGTGAAACCATACCTTTCCGTTAGGACTCTAGTAAGTCCACTCGTCGAGATCCTCGCCTTCGTACTAGAACCGTAGTGACCCTCGACCGAGAGGTCAAGCGGACGAAGCATCGTCGTCGCCAGTTAGTGAAGCTTCGTTGGAATGCCAACCGAGAACCCGATTTCACTTAAGTGCGCTAGAACCAATCGATTACGAAGTTTCCTCCTCACGACTCGATCATTCGTGCGTACTTCCTTGACTAAATTCTAATTTCGGGACGAAATTCCCTTCAACAGGGGGATGATGTGACAACCCGAAATTTCCATTCTGAACAAACCATTTCAATCCAATAGAAGTTAGAACGGTTACAGTGAAAATTCAAACTTCGAGTATAAGTTTGGCAGTTTTCAGGATTTTACACTTAAGAAGATATTAGGAGAGTGGATGCACTAGGGTTTTGTGCAACACTGAAATTCCAATACTCTAGGATATTAGAGTTCATTCCGAGAATAGAAATATTTTCTGCCAAAAATCTCAGGACTATAAATACAATTCTGAACCAAATTGGTTCATTAGTTGAATTCCAATTAGAGAAAAGCCAAATTCTCTCTCACGGATCTTCGGGTTTTCATCCCAAATCGTGAGTACACTTCTCTAGTTATGTTATAATGCTTGTTTTATGCTTATTAACATAGATTGTATGGCAAATATATGAGATCCGGGAGTTTACCGCCCAAGAACGTTCTTGGGGAGTAAACTCCAAAATGAAGCTTAAAGGCCATCTAGTCCCATTTCCTTGTTAGGTAACTAGCTTAGGATAATATGTATGATCATTTGAGACTAAAAATCAATCAAGATCACATAGCTTTAGGAGTTTACGGCCCAAGAGTTTCTTGGACCGTAAACACCAATTCCAAGGGCTTAAATGTGCCCTAATCACCCCAAAGGCTTTAGACTTTAACCCTCAATTACTTCTAGCTAATTTGGAGACTTTAACACATCAAGAACACCCCTTAAAGGGAGTTTACGGCCAAGAAATGCTCTTGGGCCGTAAACACCAAGTAAGGGAACCAATGTGTGCCTAGGGTCCCCCTTAGCCTTAAACAAAATCCTAGAAGTTATCCTACTTGTGCAAGAGACCTAAAAGAATTAAAGCATCCATCCTATGAGAGTTTACGGCCGTAAACTCTAAGGGATATGGTCTTTTGGCCGTAAACACCTATAAAGGGGTCAAATGACACCCTAACTCCTTCCTTATGCCTAGAACCCACCATAGATCATTACCTAGAAATGTTTGAGACTTGAAAACACCATAAAAACCCTCCCAAGGGATTTTACGGCCATAAACTCCAAGGGAATATGGTCTCTGGGCCATAAACTCCCCAAAGGAGTTAATATGATACCCAAACACTTGTTATAGCCTTGAAACAATACACCACTAGAGTTGTAATAATTCTAAGCACCATTTAGAGCCTTGGTTGAGAGTTTACGGCCAAGAGTTTACTCCCCTGGGCTGTAAACTCCAATGAATATGGTCATTAGACCTTAAACTCCCATTAGGAGCTTTGCACTCTTTTTTTGCAACCCATTAGCCTCCTAGCACTTGACCAAAAGTGTTTTCCTCGCGCTTAAATGTTATACTTGTATAATTGGTGTTTTAATCACTAATTATCTATATACATATGTTTTCATATGTAATTAGGATCATTGTGTGTGTCTAAGTCTTCACTTGACACCAAGCACTTGCCCGATCCTTCCTTACGATAAACAGTCCGTTCAATTCCAGTCACTTAATGCAGGTGAGTTCATACCCCTTAAATAATGTTTTAAACTATTTTTAAATGTTTTATGGGGGGTGATACAAGTAGAATTATGCTAGTTAATATATCAATCACATGCGATTAATAAGTAGAATTACGCTAGTTATTATATCAATCACATGTGATTAATATACAGCATTCAAAAGATTTGGCTACTCATTAGCCGTTTTACCAAAAGGTTTCCTTCAAATGATTTTTATAAACATTTTATATGTTTTACACTACTTATTACACTGTACATCTTACTCTGTACATTACGTTTCAAACTTATTTACAACTATGTTTCAAACAAATGTTTCCTTATAGTTAAACTGTTTTATCAAACTTATGACTTCAAATTGTTTTATAGATTGACATCAAGTCAATCATTTCTTAAAATAATATTTATGTTTCAAATGTTTTTACAAAACTTATTTATGCTTTTATATTATAAATTGCGTGCCTCTATATGTATAGTTATATAAGAAATATTTAAAAGACTTAGGAAGGCTATCCACCCTATTTCCTTTTTGCGCTTGAGATGTGGTCTGGTGGGATATCGGGTACTCGTCCGAAGGTCGTTTAAATATTAGTTATATATCATGTGTAGATATATAGTCATAAAAGGTCCTTCCAGTCATCCCATGCCCTTGGGTAGCAAGGGTATACATCCATGACTATACGTACCAGATACATTACTAGTAAACTACCATATGGGTAGTTCAGGAAGATACTAGAACAATTACTAGAACACGATATCATACAATGAGTCAGTTCATTCATGAGTCAATACTTTCTAGAACATTACAGTACATTACATATACAACTATACTAGGAAGAGAACATATACAACTATACTAGAATGATTACATTACTATACTTGCTAGGTAGAGAGCACGTACATTACAGCTAGAATAGTTCATTACATTACATATACAAGAATACGTTAATTATTGTGATTTAAATCGGAGCATGACTTAAATGTCATGACTCGAGTTGTAGCCAGAGTCTCTTGGAGGGAGAGCATGAGTTTGCGTATAGATCTATACTGGACTGACAATCCTACACCTTGCTGCTAGCTACAGCCGGACCTGCAGGTCTGCGGGTGCCAAACGTCATTCCGTTATTACGACCATTCATTATGTCGTTGTTACTAGTCGATAGTATGGTGCAATTTATCACATAATGCCTTAATATAAATTCGGTTTAAGGTAGTTAGTACGGTAGTATATCTTATAGCACTACACCATAGTACTATTTCATTTTCCCATTTCATTCACTTCGTGAACATTCACACGACGCATGGTAATGTAGAAACTATATTTTTGTTAATGATAGTTATACTTGGGAAAATACATACTCTTACAAGAGACACACATCGAGACACTAGATGCCTTGGTAGAAGGCTACATTCATAATAGTTAGGTCTAGGTAGAAGACACCTTCATATACTAGTAAGAATCATAGGGATTCTAGGGTTTTTCAAACACTTACAGTTCATATACACTTTAAATACTTACAATACATAGACTTACAAATTCTTACATACAAATACTTACATACAAATTAAGACACTGAATACTTATGATCTCACCAGCTTCAAAGCTGATACTCGCTTTCAAAATTACTTGTATCCTTAGGTCATCATAGACAGGTACCGATGCTAGGAGAAAGGAAGATGGAGCTTGTTCAAGATTTATCTTTCATTTTGATTTATGCTTTAGTGTTTATCAAAATTTGACAGAACACATTTGTATAATAATTATATTATTAATGCAATGGATGATGTTGTTGCTTGTTTACTACTTTACATTGTTGTTGATATTATACATGACGTCCTCCGCCCCAGAACGTTTCCGCCGTTCTCGGTTTTGGGGTGTGACACTGACCCGAAAGGCCTTCATCTTCCATGCCTTTGATAACGTTGCAGATATCCCTCATCCTCATCCTAAGGTTGACAGGGATCTTGTCGAGTTCTATCTGAGAGCTGCCCAACCACAATATCAAACATGGAGCGCTCAGAAGATTATCAACGTTCGGGTCCTCAAGCCGTATCGGGAAGGGAACTTCACGAACGTTCGCTTCAAGGTGCTGAGAGGTTCCACCAAGACCGAACATGCCATTTCGCTAGCTGATCTTCCCAATTTGAATCCACATGACTGGATAATTTTTCACAACATCCTTCATACAAATGAAGCAGAATACGGTCTAATCATTGACCACTTCAAGAGGATGCTTGTCTGCTACATCATGGAAGTTGCCAAGATGGATCAGGAGATCGCTAGTATCTTCAAGAAAAAGCCCACTATTTCTCCTGGTTGCTCAGCAAGTGATCTGAACATGATGCAGATGGGGAAGATAGACCCAAAAAGAAACTCTGTTATGTTTACCAGAAACGAAGGCCAAAAATGCCTGTTTGCTTTGGTAGACAAACATCTCTACACCACTGCATGCCTGGAACATGTTTTGGGTATCATTCATCGTTGCAAGCAAAACTCAGCTGACGACAAGAAGTACTTCGATGATATGATTCAGTGGTACGTTCGCTTTAGACAGACAATCCTCGTTATTATCCCTCGTCTGTTTGATACCACTAAGAAGGTTCCGACAGCGGGACCCAGCAAGAAGAAGTGATAGTCTCGCTCCAATTGACGCAAAGGGGGAGATTGTTAGGTCCAGTTAGTGTTGCGTCTTTGGGCTCGTTAGCTAGTCCAGTTTTGTCTCCGGTATGGGCCTGTCCATCCGTGAGTTCTTTGTAGGGTTTATTATTTATAGATGTTTGCATGCATTCTAGAAGGTAAGATTTGATAGAGATTTTAATAGCGTTCACGTTCTTATCTTTTGTAACCCTAGAATCCTCTACAACGGAAGTTCTTCATCGAGCTCTGCAGAGGATTGAGTTAATAGAATCATTCGACTCATTCCCCTAGACAGGATTCCTATTTCCATTCCCCCCATAACCTCCACCACTCACATACCACCAACTTCCATCCCAGTACCCCTCCCATTTTCACTGAAGCTACCACAACAACAGCTGAAGTAAGATCCAACGTATCTGATACGAGGGCTCCTACTAAAGCACCCGAACCCACTCCCACAACCGAACCTACTTCACAACCCGAACCTACTTCCACTACCGAGCCTCCACCCTCACCTCCACCCTCCTCTCCTGCTCAGTCCACAGAGGATGAAGAACCATTTCTTGGTTGGGAGGACATGACATTTGATTCGGTCTATTACAGTCCATATCAGGTGCAGAGTGACGACGATGATGATGCTCCCGTCACCAAGAAGCATCTCAAGGAGCTTCATGAGAAGATTGATTCTCTCATCGCTTCCTCTTCTTCATCACAGTCTACCATTTCTGAAGCTGCTATTCAGAAGATTGTTGATGCTTTTTCCAAAGCTCATGAAGTTTCTCTTAGCTCAGCTACTGCTGCAATTGATGCCTCCACCAAAGCCTGTGCTGCTGCGATCGAAAAAGTCGAAAACCTATTTACTGATGCCTCCTCTCTTTTGCAGTCTTTACAGGAAACTGCAGAAGCCACTACAACGAAGCTTGGCCCCATCGTCAACAAGCTGGCTACCTCAGTTGCCTCTGAACTAACGTCCTTCGCCACTCTTCGTCAAACTCTCACCGACGACAACTCCACGTTTAAGACGACCATTGAGGAGCGCCTCACCAAGCTTCATGAAGACCTGGCTGCTGAGAACTCCCTCATGGATGCTCTCGCTAGAAAGACAACTGCTCTTAAGGTCAAGAATCTTCAACTCTCCAACTCTCAAAAGGAGATTGAGTCTCTTCGATCTGAAAGGGAGGTGATTTCATCGTGTGTTTCGGATGTCCACGCAGCACTTTCAAACATCCTTGAAGCACATGATCCAATATTAAACTATTCAGTGAGGCGTACTCTCGCGGAAAAGCTTGCTCCTGCTCTTTCTCTCCTGAGCAAACTTGAAGGGCTCCTTGAGTTCGTGTCCATTCCGAAACAAGGGGGGAGAGAATGTATCTCAACCGCCTCCCACTTCTACAGCAACAAAAACAACCGAACCTCCTCTAACAGGCCAAGCCTTAGGTTCGGGTGTCAAAGACAAAAGGAAACAAACTGCTGAAGATAGTGACGACGACAAAGAGACGATTGCTGATCTCTTGAAAAAGCAAGGTCGAGACAAGGACGCTGATATGAGCACTCGGGTTGCTAGAGAGGCTGAAGAAGCTGAAAGAAAGATGAAAGAAGCTCATGACCTTCTTGAGAGTAGGAAAACCCTTTTTCCTCCTTGGACTCTTGAGAAGTTGCTGAAAGAAGAAATTGAAACCCCAAGCCTCCTGTGGCTCGAACCGGTGATCTCACTTGATCGTAGAAACTCTGTTATTTTTTCCAGAAACGAAGGCCAAAAATGCCTGTTCGCTTTGGCAGACAAACATCTCTACACCGCTGCATGCCTGGAACATGTTTTGGGTATCATTCATCGTTGCAAGCAAAACTCAACTGACGACAAGAAGTACTTCGATGATATTATTCAGTGGTACATGCGCTTCAGATAGACAATCCTCGCTATTATCCCTCGTCTGTTTGATACCACTAAGAAGGTTCCGGCAGCTGGACCCAGCAAAAAGAAGTGATAGTCTCGCTCCAATTGACGCAAAGGGGGAGATTGTTAGGTCCAGTTAGTGTTGCGTCTTTGGGCTCGTTAGCTAGTCCAGTTTTGTCTCCGGGATGGGCCTGTCCATCCATGAGTTCTTTGTAGGGTTTATTATTTATAGATGCTTGCATGCATTCTAGAAGGTAAGATTTGATAGAGATTTTAATAGCGTTCACGTTCTTATCTATTGTAACCCTAGAATCCTCTACAGCGGAAGTTCTTCATCAAGCTCTGCTGAGGATTGAGTTAACAGAATCATTCGACTCATTCAGATTCATTCTTGTGTTTTTGTCTAACTGTTTTTACTTTCTTGATTCGCCTGTTATAAGATCTAATCGATCAAGAGTTTTATAAACTCATCACCAATCCAAAGCAATACTAAGCTGAGTAAGACTCAGAGCCCGAGTACAGAAGAAGAGATAGATGATATGAGCCGAGTACCTTACACTTCCGCGGTCGGTTCTATCATGTACGCTATGACTTGTACTCACCCTGATGTGGCCTTCGCTTTGAGCATGGTCAGCAGATATCAAGGGAACCCTGGTAGAGCTCATTGGATTGCAGTTAAGAATATTCTTAAGTACCTACGAAGGACCAAGGAATGGTTTATAGTCCTCGGTGGGAGTGATGACTTAAGGGTACGAGGGTACAGTGACGCTACTTTTTCAGACGGATCGGGATAATTACCGATCGCAGTCGGGCTGGGTCTTTACCCTAAATGGAGGAGCAGTGACTTGGAAAAGTTCCAAGCAGGAGACCGTAGCTGATTCAACGTGCGAGACAGAGTACATTGCGACAAGTGAAGCATCAAAGGAGGCTATATGGTTGAAGAACTTCATTGGACATCTTGGAGTTATGCCATCCATAAAAGAGCCAATGGAAATTTTATGTGATAGTGAAGGAGCGGTTGCCTTAACCAAGGAACTAAGAGATCATGGCAGATCTCAACATATCAACAGAAAATACCACTTTATTAGACATCGGGTACAAGAGGGACTCCTCGTTGTGAAGAGGGTATCTTCAGAAGAAAACCCAGCAGATCCCCTTACGAAGGGACTGAGTAGGGTTAAACACTTGCAGCATGCTATGAGCATTGGGCTGAAGGACGATATAAGTTTAGATTAGATAGATAAGAAACGTGTAATAGATAATTTGTACTTGACGTTTGATGAATAAATAAAGTTGTGTTATTTATGAGTAAAGCTACTATCTTGTGTTGGTTATTTATCTATTGTTTCAATTTGCATGTTTTGACTTCCTAAATAATAAGATTATTTGAACAGTCCACAGTCATTCATATTTTGGAAGTAGATATGAATGAAGACTGTCATGAATTTGTTTGTAGATTGTCTAAAAGGTTTTGGGCATAGCAAATGTTTGCTACAAAGTTCATGAGTGCTTATGAATATGATTTGAGCATTGGAATAAACTCGCGCTTGCTGGTATCACTACTTTTAACGAGTGATCGCAAGATGATAATATCATATGATCTTTGAACCTAGAGATATGGTTATTGTTTGCTAGTTGATTATACATTGATAATGTGAAAAACACATCAGTAACTTGATGTTATAAAGTGCATTGTTGTGTGTGTCTTAGCTGGTGAATGATAAAAGCATATAAGTCGAAGTTTTTCTGTTCCTTTTATCCTAAGAGGATAAGAGCGATATCTGGCCACTCGATGATTTGGTTTGACTTATGTGTCGGGCCCGGTCAGGATGAAGTTGATTTGTTCAACTAAATTCTATGTCAAAAAAATCAGATATCGAGAAATAAATGCTGGACAATAAGTGTTGTCAGCATGTGTCACACCCCCAAACCGGAACGGCGGAAACGTTTGGGGGTGGAGGACGTCATGCTCAGTATCATAACCATAGTGAATAAAGTAAACACAACCATCATAAATATAATTTAAAAGTTTACATCGTTGCAAAATACATGTTTCCAAATAAATTACATATGATGTCAAAATAGTTCAAAAGAAATCTACGCATAGCGTCTTGTCTTCAAAAAGTCTTGTGGTTACCTGTATTACTGATTACCTGAGAATACAAGTTGTTTTTGAAAGAGTATCAACATTAAAGCTGGTGAGTTCATAAGCAATTTATGAATGAAAAATGAATGTTGTTCCTTAAAGTTTGTTATGAGTTTGTTTCTAGAAAATCCAATATTTTCAAAAAGGTTTATTGTAGTCTTAATTGAACCAAGACTTAGTATATGTAAGTAAATCATCATACTTATATATGGTTTTATATGTAAATAAAACTCCCTTTTGTGAAATCCTTAAATTCTCGTGAACGGCGTGTTTGTTAATTTCCCATGTGAGTTAAAAATAATAACAAAACAAAATTTAACAACCGAACCATTTTGAAAAATTGTCCGGTTGGTATTGGAAAAAAAACAAAAAAAATCTAGTGCTGGTGAAAATTGTAAAGTAAAAAAAATAACTTAAAGATGTCCTGTCTAAACAATATGTTACCATGATTTTTATTAACAAATCTACAGTAACTAATTAGTATACATTAAAAGACGGTGCAAGATAGCAAATCTCATATATAAACAGAAAAATGAGCAGGCTGGAGCGGGGCTTTAGGAAGAAGGGGGTAACATTACAAATGGTAATGGTAATTGGCAATGAAAACATCAAAATTTTAAATGAAATGAATCTAAATTTTAAATGAAATGAATCTTTGGATTGTTTGTCAAAAATTCGAAAAAGTCAATAGACTTTTTATAATTTGGATGATTTGTGAGTAACAAAGAAAAATAAAAGGGTTATTTGTGTAATTTGAATTCAAATTTAATAAAATGGCGTATGATTCAAATACAAGACACAAGACATGTAAAAAAGGTAGATGAAAGAAAACGTTAACAACCGGAATCGAACATACGTCTTTCGATAAAGAGAAGCGGCAATATGGAATACCTCTACCCAACTCAGCTACCTCATGCTTTGTGTTTGTTTTAAGCAAAAAGTATATATATTATTAAACAAAATTAATTTTGGGGCCCCAAATTATAGTGAGGCCCCGGGCCGTTGCCCAAGTTACCCACCCAATTGGGTCGGGCCTGTGCAAGCAGCTCAGGTGCGGGTTGTAAAACCCAATATAGATCTACATACAACTATCACGCTCTCCCTACAAGAGATTCTGGCTATAACTACAGGACTTTTCTGTAGTACTAAAGAGTACTCCGAAGATGAATGTCTTACAAATTTATTCATTAACATGTTCACGTAGTTTGTAATAAAATATTCGCTTTGTAAATCGATAGTGTTATCATTGGAGGTGTCCAAACTATACCTATTATAGTTTTATCAAAATGTTTTATGTTATAAAACGATGTCTTGTTATGCATGACCTTGTATTTCAATAAAATGACATTGAAAATGCTAAATATAAAATCTTACACACCTTTCTTAGCATGTTACAAGGTGTGAAAATACTCTTAAACTTGTTTTAAGAGTTTAACTCTTAATTGCCACTGTTTTAGATTATTTATAGAAAAATCATCATAAGTTGAAAACTAAATCCGTAAACTCAGAGAGTTTGGAAAAAGAGTCTACTATGTTCACAAATTTTCTTATAATTTTTGGTGGTCTCAAACCAGTGTGAAAATGTTCATTTTCACAACCTGGTCCGATTTCGTTGCTGCAGTGATAGACAGTTTTGTAAAAATCACCAAAAATTGTATGAAAATCGTATGGAGATGTGCAAGTAGTCATTTTAAAGGTATAAACCTAAACTATTTGTATATTAAACAATTTTGAAAAATATTAAGTTTAAGTTGGATAAAACAGTTCGTGAACAGGTCACAACTTTTTTGTTGTAGGCTGTCAAGTTAAGTTTCAAATATGCTTTTGTGTTTTAACTTGTATTCCCCCCCCCCCCCCCTTTGAAAACTAAAGAAAACTAGAAAATGTAGGGGTATGAACTCACCTTTTGTGATTCTTGGAAGAGTGGAAGGTCAAGATGTGGAGTATCAAGTCACGAACACTTGATGAACACGTAAAAGCTTGGATGATCCTAAGAACGATTCTTTGGCGTTAGAATGTGTGTAGATGACTCAAGGATGTTATGAAAACATGGAATAACACTTGAGTTTAGAGGAAAGACTTACCAAAAAGTGAAGTAATAGCTCAAGAACACTTCCAAAAGTGGTTGGAAGTTGAGAGAGAATAAGCTTCTTTGTGTTGTAAGAAAGGTGGAAAAGTGTGGGAATGATCAAGTGAATCAAGAAATCCTCTAGGGATTTCTTTGTCACAAATGACATTTTTGCTAGGAAGTTCTATTCTCATGAAACCATCATCTATTGTAAGGCTTGTAATCTAAGTGAATACTATACTCTATCATCGTTCAAATACATCTCATATGTTTAACTAAGGGTTCGAAACCTTAGAAATCCCGGTTCAAGTTCCTTATGAACTAAAATTCTCTTATTGGGCCTAATGGATCAATAAACCTTCAACTTGACTACTTTGGGCCATGATGGGCCATAAAGGGATTTAATTACCCCTAATGGGCCCTAAACCCATTTCTTTTACCATTTTGGGCCGTGAGCCTCCTTAAGAGCCCAATGGGCCGAAAAATAATTTTTGGGCTTCATAAATTCGAACAAGATCAAGAATGGGCCCAAACTATTCCATTTCCCCCTTCCTAGCCAAAACTCTCGGCCCAAAACAAATAATAATAATAATAATAATAATAATAATAATAATAATAATAACAATAATAATAATAATAAATAGAAAAGATTGTGCATGGGGTTAAATGGTGCCACCTCAAATTTAACTTGTGGTCTTCCATGATAATTACCCTCCATGTAATTAACCAATCTCATGTCTCAAGGCAACTAGCTGATCTCTTCTCCCTCTCTCTTTTCTTCTACTCACGGCCAAGACACCCACCACCCACCTCCATTTTCTTATTTCAAGCTACTACAAACACTCTCTAGAACTCCTCTTTCTTCCATCAAAATTTCGAAGATTTGTGGGTGCTTTCAAGAGGATTCTTCACCAAAATCATCATCCTTGGTAAGGTTTTGCTTAGATCCATGGTTTAGTTTCCTTATTACTTCAAAAATCTCCTCTTAACTCATGAAATTTCGTGATCTTACATCTTAGACCCCATCCAAGCCCAAAAACCTCCTAAGGAGCTTACTAGGACCAAAAATCACATCATCTTCTTCCATTCTTCTTCTTAACCGAAATATCCAAGCAAAGATAAGTTCATACCCCCTTGTTTTTGGTTTTTAGATGTTTTCGGGGAGAATACATGTTGATTTGTGTAGATCTATGTGTATATGCATGACTATGTGTGTTTTCCATGAATTATTTGGTGATTATGTGTTGATTTCTTCATTAATCTAAAAATATGTTAAGAACTTGTAGTTTATCATTTGGATCTTTATAAGAACTTTGAGAAAAGTATGTTTTATCACATATATTACATATAAACTAGTAGATCTGGAATTTATACACTTTAAATAGCAAAAATGAGTGTTGTGTTCTAAGATCTATAATTCAAACTCATAAAACAGCCCTTGACAGAAAAGTTTGGGTCCAATCTCGGACTGTTTTGACCATCTTAATGGAAGTATTTTTCTTAACTGGTTTACATGGATAAAGTTTAGATTTATACCTTTAAAATGACAACTCTCACATTTTCATACGATTTTTCTACAATTTTTGGCGAATTTTACAAAACTGTCTATCATATTTGAAATATTTTCGGACCAACCTGTGAAGGTGAGCAATTTCACACTTTTTAGAAGCCATTAAAAATTTTGAGAAAAATTGTGAACAAATTAGACAAAATTTCCAAACTTCCAGAATTTACGGATCCAAATTTTGACTTACAATGATTTTTCTACAAATTTTCCAACAACTAACTCAGAAAAGCCCAAAACCAGAAAATTGTGTGTTTTCACAAAAATCAAGCCAAAAATGATATTTTTGACAAAACTGGGTTTAAAAGGTTATTTTTACCACAAACTAGTCATTAACACAAGTTTTGAACAAAATGAAGACTAAAGTATTATTCTTACAAAATTGGACCTTAATTGTAAACTTTTCGCTTATTGGGCCAAGAGCGTCATTTTTACAAAAAGTGGACTTTTATGCTATTTAAATGAATAATTGAAGCAGGATGAACGAAACAAACTAATGGATATTGTGTGATATTTTGTTTCATCATACTCTTACTATTTTGGCATGTAATATTTAAATACAATACTCAATATAAACAATGAATGTTGTTATATTACATGTGTGATGATGATGATGTTATGTTTCAAATATATTCACTATAATGATATTTCAAGATGAAGTCACGCACAAGCCCCCGGACGTTTCTGCCGTCTGGTTTGGGGGTGTGACAGATTGGTATCAGACCATTGTTTATAGTGGACTAGCATATCTAATCATATAGGATATGCAACTATAAATACAATGGGACTAAACAACTATTAACATAATAATTAAAATACATACCTTTGTGTGCAGTTTAGAATAATAACACAACAAGAACAATAAAAGTCTTTGGAGGATTTGAACATCGCTATTAAACTCGGGCAGTTATGTAATCATATTGGGGATGAATGTATCCTGATCAACTACATTCATTCAAAATACGACCAACATGTGTTCGGGAGTAATCGTGATGGACAATGAATTAAAACTTACCATCTAATTATCCAAAGAGCTTATAGAACCAAACCTAAACAAAATTAAATTACTATAGGAGTAATTGGTATGCTATTTTTTTCTAGTATTTATACCCCTTCGTGCAATACATTATAGACGAGTATCATTAGCCAGGAAACCCCTACCTCCCTAGTTAGGAGATAGCAGGGTGACTCTACCTAGAGAAAGACCCAGAAGGAGACTCAGAGGAAGAACCAGAAGGAGACTCAGAAGAAGACCGAGAAGGAGACTCAGAGGAAGAACCAAAGGAGGAACACGAAGTAGAACTTGTAGATGGACCCGTCGAGTCAATAAGTGGACCTCGAAGGGGAAGAGCCTGAGAGCAATGATGATGATGATGACTCGGATGCAGAATCCGATGTCATCAATTCTCCATGTAGGGCTAGAGTACCGACTTATCGTGTGGGCCCCGGTGGCCCCATGCCCCCTTAGGCACACAATATTTGGAGATAGTTTATACACTTTAAATAGAAAAAATGAGTGTAGCCCTTGACAGAAACGATTGGGTCCAATCTCGGACTGGTTTGACACTCTTAATGGAAGTATTTTTCAAAACTGTTTTACATGGATAAAGTTCAGATTTATACCTTTATAGTTACTACTCTCACGTTTTCATACGATTTTCTACAATTTTTGGTGAATTTTACAAAACTGTCTATCATATTTGAAATATCTTCGGACCAACCTGTGAAGGTGAGCAATTTCACACTTTTTAGAAGCCATTAAAAATTATAAGAAAAATTGTGAACAAAGTAGACAAAATTTCCAAACTTTAAGAATTTACGGATCCAAATTTCGACTTACGACAATTTTTCTACAAATTTTCCAACAACTAACTCAGAAAAGCCCAAAACCAGAAAATTGTGTGTTTTCACAAAAATCAAGCCAAAAATGATATTTTTGACAAAAATGGGTTTAAAAGGTTATTTTTACCACAAACTAGTCATTAACACAAGTTTTGAACAAAATGAAGACTAAAGTATTATTCTTACAAAATTGGACCTTAATTGTAAACTTTTCGCTTATTGGGCCAAGAGCGTCATTTTTACAAAAAGTGGACTTTTATGCTATTTAAATGAATAATTGAACCAAAACTAACGATAAACTAACAAACGGATTAATTTGATCATTTTCCAGGTTATCGGGCCTTAGTGGCCCATTTTTATGTGTGATAGGTCCTCTATGTTATTTATATGTTTATTGGGCCTCATTGACCCATTAACATATGAGACGGACCTTGGATACTATTTGCGTGCTATTTGGGCCTGTAAATACCTTACATGTGAAATAGGCCTTAGTTGTCCTTTCACATATATTTCGGTCCCATGTTATATAATCTGATTAGACCTTGAAATGATTTCATGTTTAGTGATGCCTTAGTTGTTCACTTACATGGATCATTGGGCCTAGAATGAGTTTATACTTTTTCTTCGCATAAATTCGATTAACGATCTAGTGAGTTTTTATTGGTTGGCACCTATTAAGTGTATGATCATTGCCTGTAGTTATAACTAGAGTCTCTTGGAGTGAGAGCGAGGATTTGTGTATAGATCTATACGGGGATGACACCCCACAACTGAGCTGTTAGCAACAGTTAGACTAACTCAGTCTAGGGTGACGAAAACCTTATTCTATTTTCCGTCGGCGTCCAACGATGCCAAGACAGGTGAAATTGTCATTAATTAGTATGGTTATGACGGCTCGCTTAGAGGAATTAACGTTATGAAGTTTACGGAAGACCATTCTCTTTTCTCTTGGATTACTCGGAAACATTCTCTTACTAGTACTCAACCTCGGGGGTTGATATGGCAACTTTCTCTTTACAGACAACGTCGGGTTGTCTGGGAACATTCTCTTTACATTCTCTTTACATTCTCTTTACATGCTCTTTACATTCTCTTTACATGCTCTTTACATCCTCTTTACCCTTTTAGTCGAATAAACAATAACATACATGCATTAATACAAGATCCGACACAAACACACTAAATGGTTTTCAGAAAATATCGGATTTTCTGGTGGTTTTCAAAATTATACAAATCATTTTCACAAATATGCTTATGAACTCACCAACATTTTTATGTTGACTGTTTTCAAAATAACTTGTATTCTCAAGAAACCGTTGAAGCAGGATGAACGAAACAAACTAATGGATATTGTGTGATATTTTGTTTCATCATACTCTTACTATTTTGGCATGTAATATTTAAATACAATACTCAATATAAACAATGAATGTTGTTATATTACATGTGTGATGATGATGATGTTATGTTTCAATTATATTCACTATAATGATATTTCAAGATGAAGTCACGCACAAGCCCCCGGACGTTTCTGCCGTCTGGTTTAGGGGTGTGACAGATTGGTATCAGACCATTGTTTATAGTGGACTAGCATATCTAATCATATAGGATATGCAACTATAAATACAATGGGACTAAACAACTATTAACATAATAATTAAAATACATACCTTTGTGTGCAGTTTAGAATAATAACACAACAAGAACAATAAAAGTCTTTGGAGGATTTAAACATCGCTATTAAACTCGGGCAGTTATGTAATCATATTGGGGATGAATGTATCCTGATCAACTACATTCATTCAAAATACGACCAACATGTGTTCGGGAGTAATCGTGATGGACAATGAATTAAAACTTACCATCTAATTATCCAAAGAGCTTATAGAACCAAACCTAAACAAAATTAAATTACTATAGGAGTAATTGGTATGCTATTTTTTTCTAGTATTTATACCCCTTCGTGCAATACATTATAGACGAGTATCATTAGCCAGGAAACCCCTACCTCCCTAGTTAGGAGATAGCAGGGTGACTCTACCTAGAGAAAGACCCAGAAGGAGACTCGGAGGAAGAACCAGAAGGAGACTCAGAAGAAGACCGAGAAGGAGACTCAGAGGAAGAACCAAAGGAGGAACACGAAGTAGAACTTGTAGATGGACCCGTCGAGTCAATAAGTGGACCTCGAAGGGGAAGAGCCTGAGAGCAATGATGATGATGATGACTCGGATGCAGAATCCGATGTCATCAATTCTCCATGTAGGGCTAGAGTACCGACTTATCGTGTGGGCCCCGGTGGCCCCATGCCCCCTTAGGCACACAATATTTGGAGATAGTTTATACACTTTAAATAGCAAAAATGAGTGTAGCCCTTGACAGAAACGTTTGGGTCCAATCTCGGACTGTTTTGACACTCTTAATGGAAGTATTTTTCAAAACTGTTTTACATGGATAAAGTTCAGATTTATACCTTTATAGTTACTACTCTCACGTTTTCATACGATTTTCTACAATTTTTGGTGAATTTTACAAAACTGTCTATCATATTTGAAATATCTTCGGACCAACCTGTGAAGGTGAGCAATTTCACACTTTTTAGAAGCCATTAAAAATTATAAGAAAAATTGTGAACAAAGTAGACAAAATTTCCAAACTTTAAGAATTTACGGATCCAAATTTCGACTTACGACAATTTTTCTACAAATTTTCCAACAACTAACTCAGAAAAGCCCAAAACCAGAAAATTGTGTGTTTTCACAAAAATCAAGCCAAAAATGATATTTTTGACAAAAATGGGTTTAAAAGGTTATTTTTACCACAAACTAGTCATTAACACAAGTTTTGAACAAAATGAAGACTAAAGTATTATTCTTACAAAATTGGACCTTAATTGTAAACTTTTCGCTTATTGGGCCAAGAGCGTCATTTTTACAAAAAGTGGACTTTTATGCTATTTAAATGAATAATTGAACCAAAACTAACGATAAACTAACAAACGGATTAATTTGATCATTTT
Source organism: Lactuca serriola (assembly GCF_051521515.1). Classification (NCBI taxonomy): domain Eukaryota; kingdom Viridiplantae; phylum Streptophyta; class Magnoliopsida; order Asterales; family Asteraceae; genus Lactuca; species Lactuca serriola. Next base: position 201,858,896 of record NC_136410.1, read on the forward strand.
CCAGGTTATCGGGCCTTAGTGGCCCATTTTTATGTGTGATAGGTCCTCTATGTTATTTATATGTTTATTGGGCCTCATTGACCCATTAACATATGAGACGGACCTTGGATACTATTTGCGTGCTATTTGGGCCTGTAAATACCTTACATGTGAAATAGGCCTTAGTTGTCCTTTCACATATATTTCGGTCCCATGTTATATAATCTGATTAGACCTTGAAATGATTTCATGTTTAGTGATGCCTTAGTTGTTCACTTACATGGATCATTGGGCCTAGAATGAGTTTATACTTTTTCTTCGCATAAATTCGATTAACGATCTAGTGAGTTTTTATTGGTTGGCACCTATTAAGTGTATGATCATTGCCTGTAGTTATAACTAGAGTCTCTTGGAGTGAGAGCGAGGATTTGTGTATAGATCTATACGGGGATGACACCCCACAACTGAGCTGTTAGCAACAGTTAGACTAACTCAGTCTAGGGTGACGAAAACCTTATTCTATTTTCCGTCGGCGTCCAACGATGCCAAGACAGGTGAAATTGTCATTAATTAGTATGGTTATGACGGCTCGCTTAGAGGAATTAACGTTATGAAGTTTACGGAAGACCATTCTCTTTTCTCTTGGATTACTCGGAAACATTCTCTTACTAGTACTCAACCTCGGGGGTTGATATGGCAACTTTCTCTTTACAGACAACGTCGGGTTGTCTGGGAACATTCTCTTTACATTCTCTTTACATTCTCTTTACATGCTCTTTACATTCTCTTTACATGCTCTTTACATCCTCTTTACCCTTTTAGTCGAATAAACAATAACATACATGCATTAATACAAGATCCGACACAAACACACTAAATAGTTTTCAGAAAATATCGGATTTTCTGGTGGTTTTCAAAATTATACAAATCATTTTCACAAACATGCTTATGAACTCACCAACATTTTTATGTTGACTGTTTTCAAAATAACTTGTATTCTCAAGAAACCGTTGAAGCAGGATGAACGAAACAAACTAATGGATATTGTGTGATATTTTGTTTCATCATACTCTTACTATTTTGGCATGTAATATTTAAATACAATACTCAATATAAACAATGAATGTTGTTATATTACATGTGTGATGATGATGATGTTATGTTTCAATTATATTCACTATAATGATATTTCAAGATGAAGTCACGCACAAGCCCCCGGACGTTTCTGCCGTCTGGTTTGGGGGTGTGACAGATTGGTATCAGACCATTGTTTATAGTGAACTAGCATATCTAATCATATAGGATATGCAACTATAAATACAATGGGACTAAACAACTATTAACATAATAATTAAAATACATACCTTTGTGTGCAGTTTAGAATAATAACACAACAAGAACAATAAAAGTCTTTGGAGGATTTGAACATCGCTATTAAACTCGGGCAGTTATGTAATCATATTGGGGATGAATGTATCCTGATCAACTACATTCATTCAAAATACGACCAACATGTGTTCGGGAGTAATCGTGATGGACAATGAATTAAAACTTACCATCTAATTATCCAAAGAGCTTATAGAACCAAACCTAAACAAAATTAAATTACTATAGGAGTAATTGGTATGCTATTTTTTTCTAGTATTTATACCCCTTCGTGCAATACACTATAGACGAGTATCATTAGCCAGGAAACCCCTACCTCCCTAGTTAGGAGATAGCAGGGTGACTCTACCTAGAGAAAGACCCAGAAGGAGACTCAGAGGAAGACCCAGAAGGAGACTCAGAAGAAGACCGAGAAGGAGACTCAGAGGAAGAACCAGAGGAGGAACACGAAGTAGAACTTGTAGATGGACCCGTCGAGTCAATAAGTGGACCTCGAAGGGGAAGAGCCTGAGAGCAATGATGATGATGATGACTCGGATGCAGAATCCGATGTCATCAATTCTCCATGTAGGGCTAGAGTACCGACTTATCGTGTGGGCCCCGGTGGCCCCATGCCCCCTTAGGCACACAATATTTGGAGATAGTTTATACACTTTAAATAGCAAAAATGAGTGTAGCCCTTGACAGAAACGTTTGGGTCCAATCTCGGACTGTTTTGACACTCTTAATGGAAGTATTTTTCAAAACTGTTTTACATGGATAAAGTTCAGATTTATACCTTTATAGTTACTACTCTCACGTTTTCATACGATTTTTCTACAATTTTTGGCAAATTTTACAAAACTGTCTATCATATATGAAATATTTTCGGACCAACCTGTGAAGGTGAGCAATTTCACACTTTTTAGAAGCCATTAAAAATTATGAGAAAAATTGTGAACAAAGTAGACAAAATTTCCAAACCTTAAGAATTTACGGATCCAAATTTCGACTTACGACAATTTTTCTACAAATTTTCCAACAACTAACTCAGAAAAGCCCAAAACCAGAAAATTGTGTGTTTTCACAAAAATCAAGCCAAAAATGATATTTTTGACAAAAATGGGTTTAAAAGGTTATTTTTACCACAAACTAGTCATTAACACAAGTTTTGAACAAAAGGGAGACTAAAGTATTATTCTTACAAAATTGGACCTTAATTGCAAAGTTTTCGCTTATTGGGCCAAGAACATCATTTTTACAAAAAGTGGACTTTTATGCTATTTAAATGAATAATTGAACCAAAACTAACGATAAACTAACAAATGGATTAATTTGATCATTTTCTAGGTTATGGGGCCTTAGTGGCCCAGTTTTATGTGTGATAGGTCCTGTATGCTATTTATATGTTTATTGGGCCTCATTGACCCATTAACATGTGAGGCGGACCTTGGATACTATTTGCGTGCTATTTGGGCCTGTAAATACCTTACATGTGAAATAGGCCTTAGTTGTCCTTTCACATATATTTCGGGCCCATGTTATATAATCTTATTAGACCTTGAAATGATTTCATGTTTACCGATGCCTTAGTTGTTCACCTACATGGATCATTGGGCCTAGAATGAGTTTATACTTTTTCTTCGCATAAATTTGATTAAGGGTCTAGTGAGTTTTTATCGGTTGGCACCTATTAAGTGTATGATCGTAGCCTGTAGTTATAACCAGAGTCTCTTGGAGGGAGAGCGGGGATTTGTGTATAGATCTATACGGGGATGACACCCCACAACTAAGCTGTTCGCAACAGTTAGACTAACTCAGTCTAGGGTGACGAAAACCTTATTCTATTTTCCGTCGGCGTCCAACGATGCCAAGACAGGTGAAATTGTCATTAATTAGTATGGTTATAACGGCTCGCTTAGAGGAATTAACGTTATGAAGTTTATGGAAGACCATTCTCTTTTCTCTTGGATTACTCGGAAACATTCTCTTACTAGTACTCAACCTCGGGGATTGGTATGGCAACTTTCTCTTTACAGACAACGTCAGGTTGTCTGGGAATATTCTCTCTACATTCTCTTTACATGCTCTTAACATTCTCTTTACATTCTCTTTACGTTCTCTTTACATCCTCTTTACATTCTCTTTACATGCTCTTTACATCCTCTTTACCCTTTTAGTTGAATAAACAATAACATACATGCATTAATACAAGATCCGACACAAACACACTAAACAGTTTTCAGAAAATATCGGATTTTCTGGTGGTTTTCAAAATTATACAAATCATTTTCACAAACATGCTTATGAACTCACCAACATTTTTATGTTGACCGTTTTCAAAATAACTTGTATTCTCAAGAAACCATTGAAGCAGGATGAACGAAACAAACTAATGGATATTGTGTGATATTTTGTTTCATCATACTCTTACTATTTTGGCATGTAATATTTAAATACAATACTCAATATAAACAATGAATGTTGTTATATTACATGTGTGATGATGATGATGTTATGTTTCAATTATATTCACTGTAATGATATTTCAAGATGAAGTCACGCACAAGCCCCCGGACGTTTCCGCCGTCTGGTTTAGGGGTGTGACAGATTGGTATCAGACCATTATTTATAGTGAACTAGCATATCTAATCATATAGGATATGCAACTATAAATACAATGGGACTAAACAACTATTAACATAATAATTAAAATACATACCTTTGTATGCATTTTAGAATAATAACACAACAAGAACAATAAAAGTCTTTGGAGGATTTGAACATCGCTATTAAACTCGGGCAGTTATGTAATCATATTGGGGATGAATGTATCCTGATCAACTACATTCATTCAAAATACGACCAACATGTGTTCGGGAGTAATCGTGATGGACAATGAATTAAAACTTACCATCTAATTATCCAAAGAGCTTATAGAACCAAACCTAAACTAAATTAAATTACTATAGGAGTAATTGGTATGCTATTTGTTTCTAGTATTTATACCCCTTCGTGCAATACACTATAGATGAGTATCATTAGGCAGGAAACCCTACCTCCCTAGTTAGCAGATTGTAGGGTGACTCTACCCAGAGAAAGACCCAGAAGGAGACTCAGAGGAAGAACTAGAGGAGGAACACGAAGTAGAACTTGTAGATGGACCCGTCGAGTCAACAAGTGGACCTCGAAGGGGAAGAGCCTGAGAGCAATGATGTTGATGATGACTCGGATGCAGAATCCGATGTCATCAATTATCCATGTAGGGCCAGAGTACCGACTTATCGTGTGGGCCTCAGTGGCCCTATGCCCCCTTAGGCACACAATATTTGGAGATAGAGTCACCAGTATGGGATACGACCACACTAGAGTGGGAACCGAGGTCTCTCCGATCGTTAGCCATAGAGTACCAGGTGACCGGGCCCTCCCAGTCACGGTCCGGCACGCCCAAGGTATTGATAACCGAGCTCAGGGCACCCCAAATCGAACGAAACAAATGTCGTTTGCTATTGAGAGAGACAAGAGACAAACACAGGAAGTGAACGGAGACTCCCGAGCGAGACAGTTAGTTTGAGAGGTACGACTACGAGATACCGAGCAACAAGTAGCTCGTCTCCGAGGTGCATCCACTTCATCAGCACCACCACCAGACATTTTCTGCCACCATTAGAATCAACCTTTTCTTTTCCCCCTCACTATCCGATATGACTCTCTTTCGTGTACTAAGATGGTACTTACCACTAGAACAGTTATGTGCTATCTTTATTTCATATTACTACATAAACTCAATTATATGCACAAGCAAACCCTCAAAACCGCTAGATACTTAAGGGTCTCGAAACCAAAACAACCTATATACTCTAAGGATAGACGTGACGATCGTGCCAAATCTGTGATTACCTACTACCGCAAATACATCATAGGGATGTAGATGGAAGCAGTGAGAATTATACAACAAGATGCAAAATTTATAGAGTACAACCAGGAATGATGATCATTACTTACGAGAGGGATTATCAACGTGCAGCTGGAAAATGCCATCCCGCAAGAATAACAAGCGCCCCCGCGAGACACCGCTCCTACAGATGGACTCTGCTACATTCCAAGCTGCTGTAACGGCGGCAGTAACCGCTGCTATGGCATAAATCACTGCAAACAACCCCAATGGAGGCGGGAATAGCATTGACAACTCCAGCCAAAGAAACGAACATGGAAACCAACAAGTTGCAACCTATCAAGGAACTCCAAACCCCAAGCTTAAGAGCAGGAAGCTGAGGTCTGGAAATAAAAGAAAGGGACAACCCACTCAAGGGTTCTCAAGGAAGAAACATGTTGTTGCTGTTCATGTGACCATGACCCCTATTACACCAACAACCAGGAGACCATATGTTGGAAGCCTTCCAAAATGCAACCAGTGCAAATTCCATCATAATGGAGCCTGCTGGGAGATGCATTGTAGCAAATGCAACCGAAAGAATCACACCACCAAATTCTGTAGAACTTATCCATGCCAGAATCGTCAGCCAAATGAAAACGACAACAATCGCAACAACCCTAACAACAACACCAATGATGAGACCAGTCACACCTGCTATGGGTATGGAGGAACCGGTCACTTCAGGCACTGTTGCCCCAAGGATAACAATCAAGGTGCAGAAGGATCAGAAAGGGTCCTGACCTTGGGTCAAGGAGAAGCAGTCCAAGACTCGACGGTTGTTACTGGTACGTTCCCACTTAACAACTCTTTCGCTTACCCCTTATTCAATAGTGAAGCTGAGTGAGGCTTCGTTAGTAACAAATTCGAGCACTTACTAAGATAACAACCCCAGAGGCTAACGAAGCCTTAACGGTAGAGATAGCTAATGGGAAAAACCGAATCGACCAAAGATATTTATGTAGAGTACACCTTAACACTAAGCAACCATTCATTTCAAATAAAATTTTAATGCCAATAAAAATTAGGAGTTTTGATGTGATAATTGGCATGGTTGGGTTAAGCCCCCACCGTGCTGATACTATGTGTCGCGAGAAGGTTGTTTGCCTTCACCTTCCCAATCACGATATCCTAAAAATCTATGGTGATAAACTCGGCACCAATCCTTGTCTTATCTCGTGCATCAAGGCACAAAAGTGCCTGCACCAGATGAACTACGTTTTCCTCACCCACATTGTGGACTAGACCAAAGAAGAAGTAAGCATACAAGGTATTCCAATAGCATGCGATTTTTCCGGGTGTAATTCCCAAAGAACTTCCGGGAATACCCTAGAGAGATAGGTCGAATTTCGAATCGACCTCATACCGGGAACCACATCAATTGCCAATTCACCCTATGGTTAGCTCCTACCAAAATTCAGAAGTTATCCAGTTAAATAAGAAAATTTTTGAGAAAAGGATCCATCAGACCAAGCTTCTCACCCTGGAGAGCTCCAGTCTTGTTCTTCAAAAAGACGAATCCTTTAGAAGGTACATCGATCTTAGGAAATTGAATAAGCTCCCTATCAAAAATTAATACCCACTCCCTCGGATTGACGATCTATTTGGCCAGCTCCAAGGAGCTAGTTACTTCTCTAAAATAGATCTAAGAACCGGTTATCATCAACTTATAGTCCAAGAAGACGACATTCCAAAAAATACCTTCCGAAATTGTCGCGACCATTTCAAATTCGTTGTGATACCCTTCGATCTAATGAATGCTCCCACGGTATTCATGGACCCTACAAACCGATTCCCAACCATTCCTAGTCATCCGTTTCATTTTTTTCATCAATAACATACTCATCTGCTCACGAAGCAAGAACAAAACACTGTCAACACTTACAAACAGCCTTGAAAGCATCAAAGCTGGAGAATATCGCGGAGGAAGCACTGCATGGATGGATAAAAATCTCGGAGTCGAAAGACGAAGCTTATTGTTATAATAGTTGAGTTGGGCGTTATCTGGGTGATCGTCGATAGGTTAACCCAATCTGTCCATTTTCTGCTAGTACAGAAATCAAACAAGACAAAAAGATTTGCTTGGATCTCTATCGAGGACATCGTGAGACTCAATAAAATGTCGGCATCTACTATCTCGGATCGAGATAACGGAATTTCTTCAAGACTTTAACAGCCATTTCAGAAGGATATAGGAACATAGCTAAGTATAACGGTTTCTTACCACCCTCAAACCAATAGCCAAAGCGAAAGAACCATTCAACCACTCGAAGACATGCTCTGAGCCTAAGTGTTTGAATTCAGCAAGTCATGGGATAACTAGTTGCCTTTGATTAAATTCTCACGCAATGACAGGTATCGCACGAGCATCAAGGATGCTCTTTTCGAAACTCTTTATGGTCGTAAATGCAGATCACTCGCCAATAATCACATGGGACCAGAAAACTATTCGCGAGACGACAGAGAAGATTATCCACATCAGAACTCGACTTCAAGCATCACGAGATCGACAAAAGAGCATTGCCGACAAGCAGCGTAAGCCATTAGGATGTCAAGTCAGGGATCGCGTGTTATTAAAGGAATCTCCTTGGAAAGGAATGATTCGCTTTAGGAACCGAGAAATCTAAACCCAAGATACATCAGACTGTTCGAGATTCTTGCTCGGATTGGTCCAAAGACTTATAGGCTGCAGCTGCCTGTAGAGCTCAACAACGTACATCCTGTGTTCAGCGTAGCAAATCTGAAAAAGTACCCATCGGGCAAAACTCTTATCATTCTTTTAGAAAGAGGTCGAAAGAAACAAGAATCTCCTGTTCACCGAAGAACTAATCGAAATCATAGATAAAGAAGTGAAGCATGCGAAGCAGAGTCGCATTCCAATTGCAAAGGTTTGATGAAACGCGAAGCGTGGACCAGAATTCACATGGGAACACGAAGACCAGACGAAACAAAAGTACCCTCGCCTATTCTCTCATTCCTGAATCCTATCTCTCAAAAGAATTTCGGGAAGAAATTCCATCTAACGGGGGGATGATGTCACAACTGGCATTTTTGCTAGGAAATTCTATTCTCATGAAACAATCATCTATTGTAAGGCTTGTAATGTAAGTGAATACTATACTCTATCCTCGTTCGAATACATATCATATATTCAACTAAGGGTTGGAAACCTTAGAAATCCCGGTTCAAGTTCCTTATGAACTGAAATTCTGTTATTGGGCCTAATGGACCAATAAACCTTCAACTTGACTACTTTGGGCCATGATGGGCCATAAAGGGATTTAATTACCCTTAATGGGCCCTAAACCCATTTCTTTTACCATTTTGGGTCGTGAGCCTCCTTAAGAGCCCAGTGGGCCGAAAAATAATTTTTGGGCTTCATAAATTCGAACAAGATCAAGAATGGGCCCAAACTATTCCATTTCCCCCTTCCTAGCCCAAATTCTCGACCCAAAACAAATAATAATAGTAATAGTAATAATAATAATAATAATAATAATAATAATAATAATAATAATAATAATAATAATAATCATAAATAGAAAAGATTGTGCATGGGGTTAAATGGTGCCACCTCAAATTTAACTTGTGGTCTTCCATGATAATTACCCTCCATGTAATTAACCAATCTCATGTCTCAAGGCAACTAGCTTATCTCTTCTCCCTCTCTCTTTTCTTCTACTCACGGCCAAGACACCCACCACCCACCTCCATTTTCTTATTTCAAGCTACTACAAACACTCTCTAGAACTCCTCTTTCTTCCATCAAAATTTCGAAGATTTGTGGGTGCTTTCAAGAGGATTCTTCACCAAAATCATCATCCTTGGTAACGTTTTGCTTAGATCCATGGTTTAGTTTCCTTATTACTTCAAAAATCTCCTCTTAACTCATGAAATTTCGTGAACTTACATCTTAGACCCCATCCAAGCCCAAAAACCTCCCAAGGAGCTTACTAGGACCAAAAATCACATCATCTTCTTCCATTCTTCTTCTTAACCGAAATATCCAAGCAAAGATAAGTTCATACCCCCTTGTTTTTGGTTTTTAGATGTTTTCGGGGAGAATACATGTTGATTTGTGTAGATCTATGTGTATATGCATGACTATGTGTGTTTTCCATGAATTATTTGGTGATTATGTGTTGATTTCTTCATTAATCTAAAAATATGTCAAGAACTTGTAGTTTATCATTTGGATGTTTATAAGAACTTTGAGAAAAGTATGTTTTATCATGTATATTACATATAAACTAGTAGATCTGGAATTTATACACTTTAAATAGTAAAAATGAGTGTTGTGTTCTAAGATCTATAATTCAAACTCATAAAACAGCCCTTGACAGAAAAGTTTGGGTTCAATCTCGGACTGTTTTGACCCTCTTAATGGGAGTATTTTTCAAAACTGTTTTACATGGATAAAGTTCAGATTTATACCTTTAAAATTACTACTCTCATGTTTTCATACGATTTTTCTATAATTTTTGGAGAATTTTACAAAACGTTCTATCGTATTTGAAATATTTTCGGACCAACCTGTGAAAGTGAGCAATTTCACACTTTTTAGAAGCCATTAAAAATTATGAGAAAAATTGTGAACAAAGTATAGAAAATTTCCAAACTTCCAGAATTGACGGATCCAAATTTAGACTTACGATGATTTTTCTACAAATTTTCCAACAACTAGCTCAGAAAAGCCCAAAACCAGAAAATTGTGTGTTTTCACAAAAATCAAGCCAAAAATGATATTTTTGACAAAAATGGGTTTAAAAGGTTATTTTTACCACAAACTAGTCATTAACACAAGTTTTGAAGAAAATGGAGACTAAAGTATTATTTTTACAAAATTGGGCCTTAATTGTAAACTTTTCGCTTATTGGGCCAAGAACGTCATTTTTACAAAAAGTGGACTTTTATGCTATTTAAATAAATAATTGAACCAAAACCAACAATAAACTAACAAACGGATTAATTTGGTCATTTTCTAGGTTATCGGGCCTTAGTGGCCCATTTTTATGTGTGATAGGTCCTGTATGCTATTTATATGTTTATTGGGCCTCATTGACCCATTAACATGTGAGACGGACCTTGGATACTATTTGCGTGCTATTTGGGCCTGTAAATACCTTACGTCTGAAATAGGTCTTAGTTGTCCTTTCACATATATTTCGGGCCGATGTTATATAATCTTATTAGACCTTGAAATGATTTCATGTTTAGAGATGCCTTAGTTGTTCACTTACATGGATCATTGGGCCTAGAATGAGTTTATACTTTTTCTTCGCGTAAATTTGATTAAGGATCTAGTGAGTTTTTATCGATTGGCACCTATTAAGTGTATGATCGTAGTCTGTAGTTATAACCAGAGTCTCTTGGAAGGAGAGCGGGGATTTGTGTATAGATCTATACGGGGATGACACCCCACACCTGAGCTGTTCGCTACAGTTATACTAATTCAGTCTACGGTGACGAAAACCTTATTCTATTTTCCGTCGGTGTCCAACGATGCCAAGACAGGTGAAATTGTCATTAATTTGTATGGTTATGACGGCTCGCTTAGAGGAATTAACGTTATGAAGTTTACGGAAGACCATTCTCTTTTCTCTTGGATTACTCGGAAACATTCTCTTACTAGTACTCAACCTCGGGGGTTGGTATGGCAACTTTCTCTTTACAGACAACGTCGGGTTATCTGGGAATATTCTCTCTACATTCTCTTTACATGCTCTTTACATTCTCTTTAGATGCTCTTTACATTCTCTTTACATTCTCTTTACATTCTCTTTACATTCTCTTTACATGCTATTTACATTCTCTTTACCCTTTTAGTCGAATAAACAATAACATACATGCATTAATACAAGATCCGATACAAACACACTAAATAGTTTTCAGAAAATATCGGATTTTCTGGTGGTTTTCAAAATTATACAAATCATTTTCACAAATATGCTTATGAACTCACCAACATTTTTATGTTGACCGTTTTCAAAATAACTTGTATTCTCAAGAAACCGTTGAAGCAGGATGAACGAAACAAACTAATGGATATTGTGTGATATTTTGTTTCATCATACTCTTACTATTTTGGCATGTAATATTTAAATACAATACTTAGTGTAAACAATGAATGTTGTTATATTACATGTGTGATGATGATGATGTTGTGTTTCAATTATATTCACTGTAATGATATTTCAAGATGAAGTCACGCACAAGCCCCCGGACGTTTCCGCCGTCTGGTTCGGGGGTGTGACATTCTTTATATAGAGGAGTTGCTGGAGCAAGTTGTGAGTTTGAAGTGACGTCTGCATGGTTTTGTGTGTTATGGATAAAGTGGCAAGTGAGAGGGTGACACATGGAAGGAAAGTGGGCACACTTGACCCACTTGTGGGGTAATTATCCTCTTAATATAAAATAATGATTTTAAATTAATAAATCCTTGAGAAATAAATAAAATATGAGTTCTGGGGGTTTAAAATAGTAAAAATATGAATTTGGTGACAAAATCTCGTCAAAAACGTAAAAACGGGCTTAGGAGGCGAAAGTAGTCGAAAACCGGAAGAAGGAAACGAACATGCAAGGTTCGGCCCTTAGGAGGTGAGAACCGAGAGAAGGGAGGAGTAGGGACCGAAGGCAGGTGTAGGGACCAAAGGTGGAGGCTCGGGCCCGAAGGTCAGGTTTGGTTCGCAGGGGGTTCGCTTCTGACAGCCTCGCTTCTGACAGCTTCGCTTCTTATGAAAGGTTCCCTCTAAGAGGATTCGGTTCCTAAGAGGGTTTCGGCCCTAAATGGCTATTTTTCAATATAACTTCCCATTTTGAGTGATTTTTGGTCAAGTTAAGGGTCGGGATGACCTGGATGACTATAAACAGTTGAGAGAGATTTTGAGAGACATTTGGAAGAGATTTGGAGAGATTGGGAGAGATTTGAGAGAGATTCACTTTAAGCCATTTTCATTGAATAATCTTGCAATGCAAGGTCTGTGGACCCCGTTATACTTCGTTTATGATTACTTTAAGTCCCCAAATGGGTTTATAGACGTTTTTTTGATGCGTTTAACTCCCTTCTTAGGGTTTCACATTGATAAACACATAGGTTTACCGAGACACTCGAATTCTTGACACACAAATGTACGTTTTCATATAATAACTTTTAATAATACAAGTATTATACAAGATTGACCGATTTGAATTGTTGACTTGAATTTGACTTGTTGACTTTGACTTTACTTGAATTTGACGGTTGTCACATTATCCCCCCGTTAGAAGGAATTTCGTCCTGAAATTTGCATTTTTGAGAGGGACCTTAAGGGTTGGCGAATAGATGTGGATACTTTTTCTTCAATTGATCCTCACATTCCCATGTAAATTCGGGTCCTCGCTTGGCATTCCAAAGGACCTTTACGATGGGGATGCGACTTTTTTTCGTTGATTTGACCTCTCGATCCATGATTTCAACAGGTTCCTCTTTGAAGTGGAGGTTCTCATTGATCTCAATTTCTTCCAAAGGAATGACAAGGGTCTCATCAGAGAAACATTTCTTTAAGTTCGAAACATGAAAGGTAGGGTGCACGTTGCTGAGTTCTCGTGGTAATCGAAGCTTGTATGCCACCGGGCCAATCCTGGCGAGGATTTCGAATGGCCCGATATACCTTGGATTTAACTTCCAACATTTTCCAAAACGTATTAATCCCTTCCAAGGTGATACTTTCAGTAGTACTCGATCTCCAACTTGGAACTCCAAAGGCTTCAATCATTTATCGGCGTAGCCCTTTTGTCGGTCTTGTGAAGCCTTCATCCATTCTTGAATTTGGACGATCTTTTCTGTTGTTTCCCTTATGATCTCCAGGCCAGTGAGTGTGCTGTTAGGAACTTGCCCTTTTGCTAGTTGTTTATCGCCCACCTCAGCCCAACACAGGGGCGATCTACACTTACGGCCATAGAGGGCTTCGAACGGAGCAACTTTGATGCTAGTGTGATAACTATTATTGTATGAGAAGTTGATAAGGGGTAGCTGAGCATCCCACATTTTACCAAAGTCCATCACACAAGCTCTTAGCATGTCCTCTAACGTTTGAATGGTCCTTTAACTCTGCCCGTCGGTCTGTGGGTGGTAGGCTATACTCATGTCCAGCCTAGTTCCCATAGCTTTCTACAGTAACTGCCAGAATCGTGACCTGAACCGACTATCTCTATCGGAGATAATGGATATCGGTACCCCGTGAAGTCGCACAACTTCTTTAATGTAGATCCTTGTCATTTTCTCTATTTTGTTGGTTTCCTTTATTGGCAGGAAGTGAGCGGATTTGGTTGATCTGTCGACAATTACCTAAATGCCGTCAAGTCCACCCGTTGTCTTAGGTAACTTGGTAATGAAGTCCATTATTATTTGCTCCCACTTCCACTCGGGTATCACTGGCTGTTGAAGTAGTCCTGAGGGCTTCTGATACTCTACCTTGACCTTTGCGCAAGTCAGACACTTGCCCACGAAGGTAGCTATTTCGGCTTTCATGTTCGGCCACCAATACAGCTTCTTGAGGTCTAAATACATCTTGTCGAAGCCGGGATGCACTGAGTAAAGAATTTTGTGAGCTTCGTTCATGACAACTTCTCTGAATCCACCAAATTTTGGTGTCCAGATCCGCTTCATCAGACAACGAACTTCGTCATCCCTGACTTCAATATTTTTGTCCATTGCTCTCAACGCTTCGCTTGCCACGTTCTGTGGTTTCAAGGCTTCTTCTTGTGCCTCCTTGATTTATGTGGACAGGTGTGAATGGATGGTCACGGTTAATGCCTTTACTCGGCGGCCATAGTATTCCTTTCTGCTTAAAGCGTCTGCCACCACGTTGGCTTTTCTTGGGTGGTAACGAATCTCACATTCGTAATCGTTTAGCAATTCTACCCATCATCTTTGTCTCACGTTGAGTTCTTTTTGGTTGAGGATATGCTGAAGGCTTTTATGATCGGTGAAGATAGTGCATTTGGTGTCGTAGAGGTAATGCTTCCAGAATTTTAGGGCGAAAACTACCACTCCTAGTTCGAGATCATGCGTTGTATAGTTTACCTCGTGCGTCTTTAGCTGTCTTGAGGCGTAGGCAATGACCTTTCCTCTTTGCATCAACACACATCCAAGACCTTGGTTTGATGCATCGCAATAAACCATAAAGTCCTCTGTTCCCTCTGGTAAGGACAAGATCGGAGCACTACACAGGGCTCGTTTCAGCATTTGGAACGCAACCTCTTGCTTATCCCCCTAGGTGAAGGTCACTCCTTTTTGAGTCAAGGTGGTGAGTGGTTTTGCGATTTTGGAGAAGTTTTGGATGAACCTTCGATAGTAACCGGGGAATCCTAAAAATTGACGGATTTCTGTGGGTGTTCTTGGCGCTGCCTAGCTTTCGATTGCCTTGATCTTTGAAGGTTCCACATGTATTCCTTCCTTGCTGACTACATGTCCGAGGAAATCCACTTCACGAATCCAGAACTCGCACTTTGAAAATTTTGCGTATAATTTCTCTGCCCTCAGTGTTTCTAGGACTTGACGTAAATACTGGCTGTGTTCTTCCTCACTTCAGGAGTAGACTAGTATATCGGCGATGAAAACAATCACGAGCTTGTCTAAGTAAGGTTGACACACCCTATTCATCAGGTCTATAAACACCGTGGGTGCATTTGTTAAGCCGAAGGGCATCACTACAAACTTGTAGTGACCATAGCGCGTTCTAAAGGTTGTCTTGCAAATATCCTCCTCTTGAACTCGTAGTTGATGGTATCTAGATCTAAGGTCAATCATCGAGAAGAAACTCGCTCCTTGTAGTTGGTCGAAGAGGTTATCGATTCTAGGCAAAGGGTACCGGTTTTTGATGGTGATTTTGTTTAATTCGCGGTAGTCAATGCACATACGGAACGATCCGTCCTTCTTCTTAACGAACAAAACCGGTGCTCCCCAAGGTGAGAAGCTTGGTCTAATGAAGCCTTTGCTCAGTAGTTCGTTTAGTTGACTGGACATTTCCTGCATCTCGACTGGGGCTAGACGGTATGGCGATTTGGCTACAGGAGTAGCTCCAGCAACTAGGTCGATTCGGAACTCGACTTGTCTAGCAGGGGGCACTCCTGGAAGGTCTTCCGGGAATACGTCAGGGAAATTACAGACCTCCAGAATGTCCCTTATGTTTTTAGCTTCTTGATTCCTATGCACGACGTTGGCTAGGAAGGCGAGGTACTCCTTGCGGAGGTACTTTTGGGCGTTGAGACACGAAATGATCTGAAAGTTTGAACTGGGTTTGTCGCCATAGACGACGAGGGTTTCGCCATTCGACAAATTAAGGTGAACGGCCTTTTCGCAACATAGAATTTCGGCATGGTGAGGGCATAACCAATCCATGCCAATAATGACATCAAAACTTTTTATGGTGACCGGCATAAGGTCGATTTGGAAAGAGTGATTGTTTAGGGTGAGGGTACACCTAATGTAAATGTCATTAGTGTTCTCTGTTTTTCCATTAGCCATTTCTACGGTGAATGTGTTTTTTAGTATTTGTGGTTTTTGTTTAAGCAAGCGTTGAAATTGATGGCTTACGAAGCTTTTCTCCGCGTCACTATCGAAAAGAATGCATGCATATGTATTGTTGAGGAGAAACATACCGGTGACCACAGTTGGGTCTGCAACTGCTTCCTCATGATCTATCGCCAGAAATCTACCCACTCCATCAGTGTTGGGGTTTCTTGGCTTTGGACAGTTCCGCTTGAAGTGTCCTGCCTCTCCACAACCATAACAGGTTTGACTTGCTCCTGCATTGGCAACTTGTGCGTTTTGTTGGACTGGAGCTTTACAAAATCGAGCGGTGTGCCCCTTTTTGTTACAGTTGGTGCAATGCATTTTATGGCAAGCGCCATTATGGTGAAAGTTGCATTTGTTGCACTTTGGTAGGTTCCCGCCGTATTGCCTTATCAGAGTTGGGTTGGCAGCAGTTATGGTGGCGTTTACAGCAACCACTTGTTGTTTCTTGGCAGGGTCTTGAGCAGGTTGACCCTTATTCTTGTTCCAAAACTTCCTTTTGTTGTTTCCACCTTTAGCTTGCTCGGAGGTGGTTGTCACAGTGCCATGACTGGCTTTATGGTCGATGAGTTGTTGTGCCAGTTCTTTGGCACTATCATAGGTAGTTGGCCTTGAGGCCAATACACTTCCTTGCAGTTGGGAAGATAGTCCCCAAATGTATCTTTCGACCTTCTTGCTTTCCGACGGAACCATTCTGGACACAGTATGGCTAGATCATTAAATCTTGAGGTATAAGACAAGATGTCAGAGCCTGTCATTTTGAGACCCCCAAAGTTCCTCTTCCAACTTTTGTATCTCGCCCCTTGGGTAGTACTCCTTCATCAACATGGATTTCAGGTCTTCCCATGTTATCGAGTTAGCCACCGGAAGTGTCAATGTCTTGACGTGGCCATTCCACCAAGTGAGTGCCCTTTCAGAGAATGTGCATGTTGCAAACTTGACCTTGTTTGCTTCAGGGCATGCACATATTTCAAAGACGGATTCGGTTTTCTCGAACCATTGCAGCAATGCTATGACACCTCCGCTCCCATTGAAAGTTTTGGGTTTGGCATTAGTAAAGTGTTTCTAGGTACACTCAGTCGAGCGTCCCTGACTGTCCCCGTTGTTAGAATTTGTGGGACCATTACTCGCACCACCCGCATTATTGGTGCTAATTTGGGACATTGCGGCTGCTACTGCGGCTGTTATGACAACCTAAAACATTACTGGGTCGAACTGAAGGGGTGGTGGAGGTGGTGGTGGTGGTGGTGGAGCTCCTGCGGCGCCACCACGTCTAGGATTTCTACGAGGTGTCATTTTCTACCATAACAAGAATGAAAAGAAAATAAGTCTTTGATATCGTTCCAAAAGTCGAGAGTGAAACTAAACATTATTAGTTCTTTATGCACATAATGATTTCGACTTGTAAGGTTATTGTATGAATCTATTCCTACTAGAGGTCTATATAGACTTTATGAATGATGATGGATTTGATTAACATTAAATACTTGAGATAGAATCAATAACGGGCCCATCCATCAATCGTCTGATGTATAATATTTATATATGATTAAGATTTAATAAACTTTCGAATCTAGTGGGTTTGCCCTGGGCCCACAACCAAACAAGGAACATGATTCAAGGCATAACCACCATTTCTAGGTCGACATGGTCTTAATTATATATAATTTGACTTATAAATCAAACAATCATAAATCGAACACCAGTAAATTTAGTCTGAAAACAATCCTTATTATGCACTTGGTGTGATAAAGTAATTAGCGTGTCAATTTCATTGATATAACTTAATACACAATATTGGGAAAATCTGACCCTAAAAGGGTCTATGTTACATCAATGTACAGAAAAATTTGACCGCCTAACAGACCCCCGAAGTGTAAACACTTAAATTGTGGGATCGGACATAACATACTAGAAAATAATAGTAATATTTATCCGCAAAACTAGATTAAGCTGAAGCGAATAGTGCAAGTACTACTTGCGGTGGTTGAAGCTCTGCTGATCACGAAATGAAGACACGAAGTTCCTCATTTCGGCTCTAGATTTAGACGCCTGGCATTATTCGTCTGTCATACGTCCTTCTAGAGCAACTAGGTGTTCTCGGAGTTCTTGTACTTCAGCTCGGGTCGCGGGCATCTCCCGTCGAGGAAGCTCGGTGCGGTCTCGAGTTCGATTGTGGTCATCATCCAACCGGCGAATATGAACGGAGTTGACTTGGCTGGTGGCACCAACTTCCATGAGATATCGTGTGTTAACTCTTGTTTGCTCTTCATGGCGTGTGACACGGTGAACTATGACAGGGTGGGCTCAGTCGGCTGACCCTCCTCTGCTGAGATCGTAGAAACCCCGTTGCATGCTATAGGGAGGTCGTTGGCCTTGCTCTCGACTCCATCGATGTATAGTTTCAACCCATTGGGGCGTCGGGCCTTGATAGTGTTGTGGAGGAACAGGGGCAGGGTGTGGATTGTAAACTTCAGGTTCCAAATCAGTTCCATCTGAGTCTTCTTCTTCTTCTTCTTCATCGTCTACTGATTCTTCCTCTTCCATGGGTTCTTCATCCTCCTTGGGTTCCTCATCCTCCATGGGTTCCTCTTCAGAATCTTCCTTCAGGTCTTCAACAATCCAACCAACATTCCCTTCGTTGGGGAAATAGGGGTCACCCGGCAAGTCAAATCCTTCCATCACGCCTGTACGAGAATAGGGATAAGAAGGATATGGTGAGAAATTTTAGTATAAGAAATTAGTTATTGAAATTTTTATGATATGATTATTTGTGTTAAAATACTCCTATAGTATTTTTTACGTTTGATTCTCAAGATTTTTGGTAAGTTGAAGACCTGTTGCTCATCATGATCCTTCTTCGGCATACATTGGTCATACCTTGGCTAAATATAGTTGATCATGCTATATTCACCCAAGATTTGACTACATACTCCGAAGCTGGATCATGGTGTCCAACTTGTCTCAAGAATTTTATGGTATTGCTATTGTGAAACTGAACTAGTGAGTGCGATGGTACGAATACTTTTATAAAAATACGAATTTTTACTTTTTAAAAGTATTTTTGAAAGGCTACGTTAGAGAATTTTGTCCCGTTGTATTTATAGTTTGTATATCTTATGTGGTTCGATATACTTAGTTCACTATAAACAAAGCTCTGATACCAATCAGTCACACCCCAAACCGGAACGGCGGAAACGTTCGGGGGCGGAGGACGTCATGCTCAGTATCATAACCATAGTGAACAAAGTAAACACAACCATCATAAATATAATTTAAAAGGTTACATCGTTGAAAAATACATGTTTCCAAATAAATTACATATGATGTCAAAATAGTTCAAAAGAAATCTACGCCTTAGCTTCTTGTCTTCAAAAAGTCTTGTGGTTACCTGTATTACTGATTACCTGAGAATACAAGTTGTTTTTGAAAGAGTATCAGCATTAAAGTTGGTGAGTTCATAAGCAATTTATGAATGAAAAATTAATGTTGTTTCTTAAAGTTTGTTATGAGTTTGTTTCTAGAAAATCCAATATTTTCAAAAAGGTTTATTGTAGTCTTAACTAAACCAAGACTTAGTATATGTAAGGAAATCATCATACTTATATGTGGTTTTATATGTAAATAAAACTCCCTTTTGTGAAATCCTTAAATTCCCGTGAAAGGCGTGTTTGTTAATTTCCCATGTGAGTTGTTATAACCATACTATGACTCGAAGACCTCGTACTCGACGTTCTTCAAGCGTCGGAATGTTATGACACTTGTCACCCCAGACCTGCCGGTCTAGCTGTTGCAAGCAGCTCAGGTGCGGGTTGTCAAACCCATTATAGATCTATATACAACTATCACGCTCTCCCTACAAGAGATTCTGGCTATAACTACAGGACTTTTCTGTAGTACTAAAGAGTACTCTGAAGATGAATGTCTCACAAATTTATTCATTAACATGTTCACTTAGTTTGTAATAAAATACTCGCTTTGTAAATCGATAGTATTATCATTGGAGGTGTTTAAACTATACCTATTATAGTTTTATCAAAATGTTTCATGTTATAAAACGATGCCTTGTTATGCATGACCTTGTATTTCAATAAAATGACATTGAAAATTCTAAATATAAAATCTTACACACCTTGCTCAGCATGTTACAAGGTGTGAAAAATACTCTTAAACTTGTTTTAAGAGTTTAACTCTTAATTGCCACTGTTTTAGATTATTTATAGAAAAATCATCGTAAGTCAAAAACTAAATCCATAAACTCAGAGAGTTTGGAAAAAGAGTCTACTATGTTCACAAATTTTATTATAATTTTTGGTGGTCTCAAACCAGTGTGAAAATGTTCATTTTCACAACCTGGTCCGATTTCGTTGCTGCAGTGATAGGCAGTTTTGTAAAAATCACCAAAAATTGTAGGGAAATCGTACGGAGATGTGCAAGTAGTCATTTTAAAGGTATAAAACTGATATATTTTCATATTAAACAGTTTTGAAAAATATTAAGCTTAAGTTGGGTAAACCAGTTCGTGAATAGGTCACAACTTATCTGTTGTAGGCTGTCAAGTTAAGTTTCAAATATGCTTTAGTGTTTTAACTTGTTCCCCCCCTGAAAACTAAAGAAAATTAGAAAATGTAGGGGTATGAACTCACCTTTAGTGATTCTTGGAAGAGTGGAAGGTCAAGACGTGGAGTATCGAGTCAAGAACACTTGATGAACACGTAAAAGCTTGGATGATCCTAAGAACGATTCTTTGGCGTTAGAATGTGTGTAGATGATTCAAGGATGTTATGAAAACATGGAATAACACTTGAGTTTAGAGGAAAGACTTACCAAAAAGTGAAGTAATAGCTCAAGAACACTTCCAAAAGTGGTTGGAAGCTGAGAGAGAATAAGCTTCTTTGTGTAGTAAGATAGGTGGAAAACTGTGGGAATGATCAAGTGAATCAAGAAATCCTCCAGGGATTTCTTTATATAGAGGAGTTGCTAGAGCAAGTTGTGAGTTTGAAGTGATGTGTGTATGGGTTTGTGTGATGTGGATAAGGTGGCAAGTGAGAGGGTGACACATGGAAGGCAAGTGGGCACACTTGACCCACTTGTGGGGTAATTATCCTCTTAATATAAAATAATGATTTTAAATAAATAAATCCTTGAGAAATAAATAAAATATGAGTTTTGGGGGTTTAAAATAGTAAAAATATGAATTTGGTGAAAAAATCCCGTCAAAAACGGGCTTAGGAGGCGAAAGTAGTCGAAAACCAGAAGAAGGAAGCGAACCTGCGAGGTTCGGCCCTTAGGAGGTGAGAACCGAGAGAAGAGAGGAGTAGGGACCAAAGGCAGGTGAAGGGAAAGAAGGTGGAGGCTCGGGCCCGAATGTCAGGTTCGGTTTGCAGGGGGCTTCGCTTCTGACAGCTTCGCTTCTTATGAGAGGTTCCCTCTAAAAGGGTTAGGTTCCTAAGAGGGTTTCGGCCCTAAATGGCTATTTTTCAATATAACTTCCCGTTTTGAATGATTTTTGGTCAAGTTAAGGGTCGGGATGACCCGGATGACTATAAACAATTGAGAGAGATTTTGAGAGAGATTTGGGAGAGATTTGGGAGAGATTGGGAGAGATTTGGAGAGATTTGAGAGAGATTCACTTTTAGCCATTTTCATTGAATAATCTTGCAATGCAAGGTCCGTGGACCCCATTATACTTCATTTATGATTATTTTAAGTCCCCAAAAGGATTCATAGACGTGTTTTGATGCGTTTAACTCCCTTCTTGGGGTTTCACATTGATAAACACATACATTTACCGAGACACTCGAATTCTTGACACACAAATGTACGTTTTCATAGAATAACTTATAATCATACAAGTATTATACAAGATTGACCGGTTTGACTTGTTGACTTGACTTTGATTTGTTGACTTTGACTTTGACTTGAATTTGACGGTTGTCACAACATGATATCTAGAACAGAGGATTGTACGATCCCTTATTTGAAGGACTAGTTTTGATCAGAGTTGACAGAAGCGTATAAGAGCTACGATTGCTGATCAGATCTTGAAGTCATATATGAGATATAGTTACTAGACTTATCCAAGTGGGAGACTGTTGGATTAGTGTCTAAGTCCATAACTATATTTGGTATGTACTTGACCCGATTATGCATGGTCTTTTTGGGTTGTCTTCACCAAAGCAACTTGACAAGGTAATTTGAGGAGAGAGAGGATATTATGGTTTATTAATATATTATAAGAATAATATATTAAAGGAGAAATCTTATTTATTTAATTAGTATTGGTAATAAATGTAACACCCGTAGACCCGGGCTAGTCAATTTAGAGGCAATAAGTGTCGAAAATGACTTTTTGACAAACGATTATTTAGAATAAATAATTAGAACAAAGTTTTAGTATATGTCACAAGGTTTCCGTACATATAATGAACGCCGAAATCCGAGTTTTAACGAAGAAGTTATGACCCGTTGAAGTTTCGCGACGGAACCGGCACGACACCAGGAAGCGTAAATAGTGAATTTACGATAGATCAAGTTTTAGCCCTAGCGATGTAAACAAAAATCGTAGAGTATGTTAAAATAAGAACATCGATAAAAAGAACGCCCAAATCTGACTTCGTATGAAGAAGTTGTGATTTTTCGAAGTTCTGAATTAGCGGTGTACAGCCCGAAATTCAAACATGAGATCGAGTGATTTTTAGCCGACATGACCTAAACGAGAATCGAAGATCTCGTTAAGAGTAGCGTAACGAGAAAAAGATGGGCGAAAACAGACGTAAGATGAAGAAGTTATGAGGATTTAACGGACCAATCTTGTCCCGGCGTGTTAATAAAATAAAATTTAAAATTGATTCAAAATTAGCCGACGGAGTCTAAACGAAAGTTGTAGAGTACGTTCCCACCTTCGTGTGGATATAAAGAACGTCGAAAACGGAGCTCGTACGCGAAAGTTACGAATTTCTAAAGTTGAGTGTGCAAATTGCGAAACTAATGTGGACTCGATGACGTGGCGCGATCTAGACTGTCCATCGCTGATCAGGGCATCGCTTCGGATTTGGACACGTCACTCCTCGCATTACGCCTGGCGTCCGAAATGGTGTACGCCCAGCGTTCTTCGGCCTTGTGCGGTCCGAGAAGAAGCCACGTCGCTCCATCGAGGTCTCGCCACCTGGCAGTTCTATCCGAATTACGCCCCGCGTAAGGTCCTCAGTACGCCCAACGTACTCCGAGGCTGCGGCCTATAAAAGGGAAGCGAAGCCTCTCAGATTTTTCACACCTTCCACCACAACTTTCTCTCTCTACTTTCTCTCACTACCCCCTAACCCTCTCCTAAGCCTAGGTAAACCCCCTAGCACCCAAAGGAAACCCCGAGGCTCCCGGAGTCCCGAGAAAAAGGGTCTTCCGGTTTCGGAAACGCTGCTCCGAGCAAAGCCCGGTTTTCGTTAAAATCCGCTGTAAGTGAGCTACGCTTATGCAATTTTTAATATAGCTTCCAAATAATTATAGTAATGTTATTAGGTCCTTAAAATAATTATTTGGGCTATTATTATGAGTTATATTGAGTGTTATTTAACACTTATATAATAATAATAATAGTCACACTATTAATTTGTCGCGGTTACCGTTAGACTAAACCCTAGTGATATTGATACTAGGTTTTATCGAAGGAAATTGTTTTGAGAGTATCGAAGCGTTGTCCGAGTGCTGAGTCACCACCTTTCAGGTGAGTGCATGGTCCCTTTCATCTTACACATAGATATGAAGTAGTCTATATAAATTATGTGTTATGTGTACGTATTGTCTGAGTACTTGCTGTCTATGCTAGCTGAACGATTTTCTACACGTTTTAAAGGATTTAAACTGTATATGTATTTTATATCTACAAAAATGTTGGGGTAAAACATGGGTAGATGTAATAGATGGAATATAAGTTGGACGATGAGTTGAGAGGTGTTATAGACCACGAGGTGAGGGTGAGAGGTGAACGATGTGAGAAGCCTTTTCCCAAACGATGGCCCATTCATTCAGCAGAGTATGGATGACAACCACGGACTATTCTAGACACTCTAGTGGAACACTAGCAGGCTCGCAACCTGTAAGTGTTGTGAACGATGTGTTCACTCGGTGTACTCTAAACCTTGGTGATCATGCAGACTTGGTGCCAAAACCCTGGCGACTATGTAGACTTAGTGCCTGTTGTATAAATTTTGGCCACTATGCAGACTTAGTGCCTAAACCCCGGTGACGATGGACTTCGTGCCGATTCCTTAGCATGATCCTTAGGAATGTATGAACGAGGAATGGTTGATTCTTAGGGTAGATCCTTAAGAATAAAGAAGATAATGGGGATGGGTAATTGGGTTAACTGTTTGATGATTAAACATAATAATTATATTATTGTGGGTTGAAAACCCTATGTACTCACCAAGTTTCCCAACCTGACCCACTCAGTTTATTTATATCACAGGTGTTGATACGAAGTCACATTACACTGAGATATTAAAGAGATGTAGATCACTAGTGTAAATAAATGTAAGTTTCATTTATGCTTATGTTCCTGTATTGACGATGATATCCCAAACATTTTAAAATGAATAAAATACATTTCTTCGAAAATGTTTT
The DNA here is from genome assembly GCF_051521515.1 of Lactuca serriola. Taxonomy (NCBI): domain Eukaryota; kingdom Viridiplantae; phylum Streptophyta; class Magnoliopsida; order Asterales; family Asteraceae; genus Lactuca; species Lactuca serriola. The sequence continues at coordinate 201,883,351 of NC_136410.1, forward strand.
GATAACGTATTTATTGTATTTTTCTGGGAACAAATTCCGCAACATTTTTATGAAAAGAAGTACTCTGATTTTTATAAAGCGTAAACAAAATCGGTCTTTTCTGGCCGTGAAAATGGGGATGTCACAGTTGGTATCAGAGCATTAGTTTAAGCGAACTAGGAATATGGATTTATTTCTAGACTTAAACTTAGAATGCTAAGCAATGATTGTGAGGAGTGTGTCTAATAGATTTAGGTAATACACCTGAATAGACACAAGCACTAGCTTATTTTAGGAATGATTCCTAAATTGCTTTTACGTGCTAAATGATTTGTTATGCTATTGTTTGATCGGATCTATGGTCTATTGCCGACCGGATTTGGAAACTTTATGTGTTTAGGATTATAAACGTACGACTATGATATTAGAACTAGCATGTAAACGTTTCTGAGTGATAAGGATGATTTAAACGTCTATCCTAAATAAAGATCTAGATTCACCTTATTAGGTGTATAGATCAAGATGTCAAGGACCCATAGCGGAAACGTAAACGCAAATGGAAATAGGAACCAACCCCTCAACCTCCAGTGATACAACAAATACCTATTGTCGAAGAAGTGGCACCTGAGCCAATAATGATGGTCGGAGTGCAAGCGATGATCCAGATGATGTTGGATCGCCAAATGGAGGACACGAGGCGTTTATTTCAACAAAAACAAGAAGAACTTACGGTACCAATTGAACAGCCCGAGCTGAATGATTGACAGTCAGAAGGAGGAAACTACAGTGTGACTGTTGGTCAAGCCGACCCACCGATAGTTAGGCGAAACCAGCAGGACAGAGGAAATGATGGACGTGGATGAAAATACAAGGATTTCATGGCATCCAAACCACCGAGTCTATCTGGAAGCCCGACACCGGTGGAAGTCATGAACTAGATCTTGGATATGGAGACGATGTTTGAGAGTTGCGAGTGTAGCAACAGGCAGAAGACCGCTCTCGCGGTTCCTCTATTGAAAATTGGAGTACTAAGCTGGTGGAAGCTACTAGCCGATTCGATGCCCAAGGGAGAAGCGAGCAAGATGTCATGGGAAGATTTTCTGGTGCAGTTAAAGATGCAGTACTGCTCTGAGCAGGATCTTCTGGAGATCAACAACGAGTTCCAGAATCTAAAGAAGGGAATGAGGAGTGTCATCGAGTATGCTGCAAGTTTTACGGAGAAAATGAAGCCTTTTCCTTACCTAGTTCCAACTGAGCTCTCCAAGGTCAACAAGTTTGCCCATGGATTACCAGCAGACTTTGGACCAATGGTCAAGCAAGCAACCACTTTGAAAGGAGCCATCTGGGCAGCCAGGAATGTTGAGACCCAGATTAGGGAAAAGGGTCTCGAGAGAGCTGAAGTTGGCGAGAAAAGGAAGCATGAAGGATCTTCAAAATCCAACAAAGAAAGGAAATTCTCAAAGACTGAAGGAGGAGGAGGTGAAACCAAGTGGTTCGAGAAGTTTAAAAAAAGCATTTCGGGAAATGTAGCAAGGATGTGACTTGCTACAAATGTGGAAAGATAGGGCATTACGCCAGCAAGTGTACGTCCAACAAGAAGGTGCGTTATGGATGTAACAAAGAAGGGCATATTTCTAGGGACTGCCCGGGGAAAAATAAAGCAGCAAGACCAGAAACGCCACTAAGGCCAAGGGCATTCCACATGATCCTCGACGAAGCAGAAAACCATGAGAGGAATCAAGGATGAGGACTTCATATCCGAAGATCAAGTCATGCAGTATCCATAGTATCGTATGATGTAGCCTATTAGAGGCATAGTCTAGGGTGAACTTGAACACCTATGTAATAGTTTCAAGAAATAATAAAACCTTTGTTTTGTTATCTGATGTGTTAAACTGTTATGTGATTTTCTTGTATGGTGACATGGAAAACTATGAGACAATACTTGGGACGAGTATGAGTAGGTGTGAAAGGTAGCAGATGCATATACTACCGGAAGCATAGGACTCACGCTTGGATCAGGGAAAGTCACAAGGTTACCAAGAAGACAATAATTGATTCCGTTTAATTCAAGCATGTCGTTACCATCGTTTCAGTAATGACTAAGAATATTGTTGTTATTCCGACCCTAGTGGCCATATCGAATTGAGTCTGACTACGATAAGTATGTTACGTGGTTCAGAAAACCAAGTTCGATGTAGCACCCGACTTAAGCCGGAAGGATTAATCAAAACGATCAGTAGAAGTATCGCGACGATTGCTAGAAATGCTACCTTTTAAGATGTGATTAGGACAAGAAGGAAGGTATAGTCTGTTCTGGAATTTAACTCTAAGAGACCTGAGTCTAAGCGTTGCAACATACGATAATAGGTCATTAGAATATGACACATCGTTCCATTGTAGTAATAAAAGAACTTATCTTAAAGTTCGTATCCAGTGAGGATCGAGATTGTGACTTGAAGGTCATAATTTGGAGTCTAACCTGAGATAAAAAGCAGGTGCACAATCGCTGCTTACAGTCAATAAGTCTAAGAGATAGACTTGAAGGAATATAGAAGTTATAATTATTACCAAGGATGAAGAGATGACGTATGGAGTCATTATACGAGCCCTGTTTCGTTGATGATTCTGGGACGTAATCATCCTAAGGGGGAGATAATTGTAACGCCCGTAGACCCGAGCTAGTCAATTTATCGGCAATAAGTGTCGAAAATGACTTTTCGACAATAGATTATTTAGAATAAATAATTTGAACCAAGTTTTAGTATATGTCACAAGGTTTCCGTACATATAAAGAACGCCGAAATCCGAGTTATAACGAAGAAGTTATGACCCGTCGAAGTTTCGCGACAGAACCGACACGGCACTGGGAAGCGTAAATAGTGAATTTACGATAGAGCGAGTTTTAGCCTTAACAATATAAACAAAAATCATAGAGTATGTTAAACTAAGAACATCGATAAAAAGAACGCCCAAATCTGACTTCGTATGAAGAAATTATGATTTTTCGAAGTTTCGGATTAGCGGTGTACAGCCCGAAATTCGAATATTAGATCGAGTGATACCTACCACGACTTATTCCCCCCTTAAAAAAGATTTATGTATTTCAAACGAGGATAATCATGTGTTTACTTGTATTCCCCCCCTTAAAAAAGTATAAAAAACATTTATAAAGCATTTGAAAGTGTAGTTTATAGGGGTATGAACTCACTTGATTGAAATGGTGACTTGAAGAAGTTGAGATAATAAATCGAGCAGAACTTCGACTAGAAAGCTGATTTATTTCTCGGGAACTTTGGGGTGTTAGGCCTTGCGTCGTGTACTAGGGGTGTACCGGGACTTTCGGGTGGTTTAAAGGGGCTTTAGAGGGGTTCCAAGGTGAAAGAAATGAGTAAGGGAGCAAATAAACCCGGGCAGCCTCGTATGATATTTATAGGGTGTTGAAAGAGGGATTATGTTGGGCGTAATTTCGGAATACACTGGGCGTACTTCGGTTACGTAGGGCGTACGCAATGATAGCGCTTACCGCATCCTCAGACGGAGCATTGGATGGGACCCGGAGCAATGTGGACGAACCAAGGCCTAGCACCCGAGTACGCTGGGCGTAAATCGTCTTGGTGTGTGTGCCTCAAACTTGTAAAATCCATAACTTTTGTATACGAGCTCCGTTTTTGATGTTATTTATATGCACGCATAGGTGAGAATGTACTCTACAACTTTTATTTAGACTTCGTCGGCTGGTTTTGATTTTATTTTTAATTATTTATTTTTAACAGGCCGGGACAGGAACAGTCCGTTAAAAATCCATAACTTCTTCACCCGACGTCCGTTTTCATCAGACTTTTTACCATTGTAATACCAATGATGAGATCTTTTATTCTCATTTAGGTTGTTTCAGCCAAAAGTCTCTCGATCTCTATTTCGAGATTTTAGTTGTCTACTGCTATATGCGGATCTTGGAAAAATCATAACTTCCTCATACGAAGTCAGATTTGTACGTTCTTTTTATGTACATTTATGTAATGATGTCTACAACTTTCATTTAGATACCTAAGGCTAAAAAATTATTGTATTGAAACTTCGCGTTTTACGTCTATTAGTGTTGCCGGTTTTTGCCGCGAATCTTAGATTGGTCATAACTTCTTCGTTATAACTCGGATTTTAGTGTTCTTTCTATGTACGAAAACCTTGATACGATTCCTACCACTTTATTTAACCCAAATAAGATTTCAGGAAAGTCAAATTTTGACCTAAATTGACTGGTGTTACATTATATTGCCTCGAAATGTCGGGTTGTCACAGAGAATTAGCATCCTCCCTCCTCTCCAAAAGTTGCCTTCTTGCTTGTGGTGTTTGTGACTCATTAGAGGAGTTACAATTGTGACTCTAAGCTCAAGAGAAGAAGATTCAAGCCACTATTTGAAGAGGTAAACATCTAGATCTGATGTAATTAGCTAATTTTGAAATTATGTATGCTAGATTGGGGTTTGCAAGTCTTGGATTCATTGCCTCTACAATTGAGAAACCTAGATCCAAGCATTAGGGTTTGTATGAGCACATAGGATTGTTCTTATGCATAAAATCCATCAACAGAGAGGTGGTGTAGACAAAGAATTTGCAGAACTTTTTGAGGAGGTTGAAACAGAGTTGTACACTGGTTGTACATGGTTTTCCACTACAAGGATCGAGCCTTATGGAGAGGACACTTATCCACATGACATATGTCGTCGGCAAAAGCCAAGCTATACCGATGACAGGTCATCGGCAAAATGTTTTCCAACTTTGACCATATTTCTTTGACCATAAACACTATCCCAACGACAAGTCGTCAGTATAGACTCGGCGGGAAGGGAAAAACTGGTGGTATGTCCAATACTTATGCAGACGAGATGTCGTCTTAATAAGATATTAAAAAAAATAGTTTCGATTAATTTATATTCCTTGTTGCAGAAAATAAAAACGTCGTCGTTTTCGTCCACCTATGCTGACGGCATGTTGTCGGTATAGGGTGTTAAAAAATAATCTCGAATTATTTTTAATCTGTGTCGCAGAAAAGTAAAAGCATGTCGTTTCCTACTCCTATACCGGCAACTTGTCATCCAGAAAAAGTGGGACCGATCCGCGTGAAATATCTGTCCAGACAATATGTTGTCGGGAAAATTATTGCTTTTATTTATTTAATTTTTTAATGACGTAAAGTGGGATGACGTCGTTTTTCCTTTACCTATACCGAAAATTTGTCATCAGTATAGGGTTTCCTATAACAAAACTTGTATCAACGTTCATTTTGCAGTCGCACCTGCACCTCGTTTTTCTTCTCAACCTTCAGCGACGCAGGGTGATTTCCGGCCACTCAGCTTCATCGGCAACCCAATGGCATGTTTCTTGGTCCTTGATTTCTTCTTAATTTGTTGTAGCTTGAGTTTTGTTCCAATTTTAAGGTATTTATTTCCGGTTGTTGGAGCTCTAAATCATAAACTTCATCACCGTCGACCAGCAACAAGCTTCACCACCACCGGAGAAAATGATTTCTGGTTATTGTGTTATCTTCACCACCGATTTTGAGGTAATTTTGTTTTTGTTTTTTTTTCTGCTTAACACAGTGTGTACGTGAGTGAATGAAGTTTATGATTTTTTTTCTTTCAATACACCATGATATATAATTTTTCTCATATTTTGTTTGGTTGATTGCTTTTATATATATATATATATATATATATATATATATACATACATACATACATACATATATATATATATATATATATATATATATATATATATATATATATATATATATATAGAGGTATGAAAATGTGTTTTGGCATGAAAATGAAAAAGAAGTTAGGCATGATTTGTTTATGCTCATTGTGGTGTATTGGTATGAAAATGAAATTAAGAATGATGTTTCATTTTGCATTTAGATGTATACATTCGTATGAAATTGAAATTTGATGTCTAAAATGTAAGGTGCTATAAAGTATGATTGTATGAAATTGGATGAAAATTGGAATTGTATGTTTGATTTTGATTTTGTATTTAAATTTATACATTTGTATTGTGTGTCTAAAATGAAATGAAAATTGGAATTGAATGTATTATATACATGTATGATTATGTGATATTTATGTTTAATAGTTTGAGTGTATATAAGATGAAGTGATAAAGTTCTTAATTGATAAGTTACAGTTCTTGTATTTAGATGCTATTTTTTGTATTGTAAAGTGCTTAATATGGTTTCAAAGTGCTTAATTTTGTTAGTGACTTAATGTTGGTCATTACAACTTTATCTTAATTAGGTTATTAATAGCAACGTACTTTTAGTAATTTTTAATTAATTATAAAGTAAAGTTGAATTAATTTAAAAAAAACTAGTAAAAATAAAATATTAATTTAATTGCAAAAGCAAATTAAATTAGTTTTAAAATCAAATTAATATTAATTTTAAAATAAAATTAAATTAAATTAGTTTTAAAATCATATTAATATTAATATTAATATTAAAATAGAATTATTTATAAAATCAAATTAAACCGTATATTTTTTAAACAAAAATATTATGTAATATAATATCAAAAGTACGATGTTATAATAGAACAAAAGTATGATGTTATGATTAACAAAATAATAATACTTTTGTTAATTATAACATTATATTTTTGTTTATTTTCTATCATAACATCGTACTTTTAAAATTATGGTTTAAATAACGTACTATATAATATGATTTTCTTATTAAAACACGTTGAATTGTTGATTTTTATTTTAAGTTTCTTCTTCATAACCGTTGTGAATACTCTAATCCGTTTGAGTTTTACTTCTCAAGTATATATTTTTTATATACTTGTGAATACTCTATCCATTCTCGAGTATATATTTATTTATATAGCCCAAAAACAATCTGACTTTCGATAACTATATATATAATATAATTCTAATAATGAAATAGCAATGACAATCAATAAGAGTTGGATTAGAGAGAACTGAATGTCTTCAAAATACTTGGAATGTCTTAAAAACTTTATGAAGATTGTTGAGAAACATGTCAAATCTAAAGGCAAAGTGTTTTGCCAGTGTAAAACATGTGTGAATTTGTATCGACTTGTTTTGCCTACGGTTTATGCCCACTTACATGACATTAGGTTTCTAGAAACATATACTATGTGGATTCATCACGGTGAGAAACATGTTGGTTCTTCGGATTTAAGCTACAATTCGAATCCAAGAATAAACACTCTTATAAACACGCCCACAAGTAATGAGATGTTTGATGTAATTGATGATGTTATGGCGGAAAAAAATACAAATGAAGAAAATATAGACGATGAGGGACGAGGTATAGACCCAGAATTTGATGATTTGTTTGAGGAACTAAATACCAAGTTATACCCTGAATGTAGCGATATGCCTGCCTTAAAGTTTTTGGCAAAGTTGTTGCATATTAAAGTGATCAATATATGGAAAAATAGTTCATTTGACCAACTTGTACTAAGAGATGCTTTACCGAAGAGCAAGATTCCAGCTTCACACTATGAAGCTAAAAAGAATTTGAGAAAGATACGGTTAGGATTTCAATCGATCCACATTTGCAAAAATGATTGTGCTTTGTTTTGGAAGGAGAATGGTTCTATGCAGAATTGACCGATTTGTAAGGAGAGTAGATTGGTGGACACAACTACAAAAGGGAAGAAAGTACCATAAAAAGTGTTGTGGTACTTTCCTTTGACTCCAAGACTTCGACGAATATATAACTCCAGATTCGCATCTAAAGATATGAGCTGGCATAATACTGGACGCTCAATAGATGGTATGATGTATCATCCGGTTGATGGGAAGTAATGGCAAGATTTTGATCAAAGATATCCAGAGTTTGCTAAAGGGCCTAGAAATGTTCGTCTAGGTTTGACTATTGATGGCTTCAATCCATTCGACAACTTTAATAGTACTTATAGTACTTGGCCGGTTATATTCTACAATAGTCTTCTTTCATGCTAACTTTTCTAATTCCTGGCCTTAAATAACCCTCAAAGGATATTGATGTGTTCTTGAGGCCTTTGGTGGATGAGTTGAAAATGTTGTGGGCTGAAGGAGTCCAAATGTGAGATGCATCAACCAACACTGTGTTCAACATGCGTGCGATGTTGTTATGGACTATCAATGATTTTCCTGCATGTGGAAGTTTGTCTGGATGGAGTGGTCAAGGTTATTTAGCATGCCCAACTTGTAACGTAGACACATCTTCCATTCATGTCACCAACAAGATGTCTTATGTTGGTCATAGGCGATTCTTGCATATAAACCATATGTGGAGGCAAAGTTTATTGTTTAATTGTCAACCTGAGAGAAGGCCACATTCAAGACGATTCAACAATACAACTTTATTAAAGCAATTAGCATGTCTCCATGATCATATTCCAGGGAAATATCCTGAGCACGGGGGTGCAACAAGAAAGCGCAATGATGAAACAATAAAAAAGAGTTGAATTGGATGAAACGTAGTATCTTTTTTGAGCTTAAGTATTGGTCTTCCCTCGAGCTAAAACACGATATAGATTTTATGCATATGGAGAAAAATGTGGATGAGAGTTTTGTAAATACTGCATTGATGAATGAAAAAACCAGAGACAAAAAAGAAGCAAGAGAAGACTTGAAAAATATGGGCATTCAGCCAGATCAATGGCCAAAAGAGAAAGTCAACAAGAGGAAGAAAGTGAAAAATAAGAAGGAAGAGAACAAAAAGAAAATAATAGTACCACATGCTGACTACTCTTTTAAACTAATTGATCGACAACGATTATGTCAATTCATTAAAGAAATGAGGCTACCTGATGGTTTTGGATCAAAATTTGTTAGGACCTATTTTGTTGGTTTGTGCTAGGCATATATGTTTTATAGGCATTCCTACCTCTCTTTAGGGATTTAATTGAGTTTTCGGTGGGGTGGACCGAAAACGTTCCGTTTTTGGTCCTTGGCGTTTTTGGCTGTAAACTAGTTTGTTGTTTGTGTTCTCTATAAATAGGAGACTTAGATGACCGATTTTTAATTAGCTATTTTTGTTCATAGCGGTGTGTAAGATCCATTATACTTGACGATTCCTTAAATATACATCATGTGCATTTGGATTGACCTCGCCTCTTCTCTTTCTTGATTTATCATTTAGCTTGTTCATATTATTTGATCACTAGTTAGTTCATAGTTTTTGTAATTACAATTGGTATCAGAGCCAATCTAGTGTCAACCGTGATCAAACTTGTTTTTGGCTGATTTTGATTGATTCAAGCTTTGATCGGAAACTGTTTTGAGCTTCTTATTACAAATTATTCGTTGTTGTTGCGTTTGTGCTGTTCATCAAGGATTCAAGGCAAAGAGGATCGAAAATCTGTTTGAAAAATCATCATTTTCTACAAGATCTACGCGTTTTCGGTGGCGCGTTCTTGTTAGTTTTCGACTGAAATCCATTTTCGGTTGTAATCAGCTTTCGGCCGAAATCCATTTTCACCTGTAATCAGTATTCGGCCGAAATCCATTTTCGGCTGCAATCCATTTTCGGTTGTAATCCGTTTTCGGTGTGACTTCCTTTGATTATTGGACAAGTTTTATTTTTTAATCAATTAAAAAAGTTCAAAAAAATGGATCCTCAACACAGTGCAATTCATCAAGAATGGGATTCAATCATGGGAACCACTACGAGAATTCCGCGTCTCGTATCAGCAGAAGGGTTTCCAGAATGGAAATACAGGATTAAGAAGTACATCAAAATGAAAGACTTTAAAATATGGAGAAGCATTCTTAGAGGCCCACAACACTTGAGAATGGAACTATCATTAACAAAGAAGTGCAAAACTACACTGATGAGGATTTTGAAAAAGTTGAGGAACAGGAAAAGGCACTTGCAACTCTAACAATGGCTTTACCTCCTAACATCGCTCAAGGATTCAGGGAATATGATTCTGCCAAAACGCTTTGGGAAGCTTTGATAGAGGTTTATGAAGGTAATGATGACATGAAACAGAGAAGATAGGACATGCTCCGTCAAAAGTTTAATATGTTCAATCATGTTCTCGGAGACACTCTTAAGGCCCAACTGCAGAGATTCATCACTCTTACTACTAAATGAGTATTGCTAGAATTTATGTACCACGCTCGGAGATAAACAAGAAACTGTTGAACTGTCTTCCCAAGTCATGGGATATGAATGTTTCTATTATCAAGAAAACTAACGATCTTAACAGGCTCACTCTTGCTGAAACTATGGCTATCATCAAAACTTGTGATTTAGATGATAAGCAGCGCGAAATAAACCATGTAAATTCCTACTCCACAGCAAATCTGGGAATTTCATTAAAACAATGCTTTTTCATCATTCAATGTTCCATAAACTCAAGCTTTCACTGTTCCACAAACCCATGCTATTCCACCATCTATGTCTTATCAACATTCTGCCTCCTCCTCAAATGCTCTTGTCACAACATATCAACAATCAGCTTCCTCAAAAGTGCCTATCCCAATGCATGTCCCAATCTCAAATCCTAAGGAAGCTGAAGAAAACATGGCTCTAGCTTCTAGCCTCATGAATTGTTACAATGCTTTTCTAGCTGGAGATTTGCCTCCTCAAATCTCATTCGTAGATCTTGATCAAATTCACCTAGAAGATGGGGAAGAAATGGATATCACATGGCAAATTGAGATGGATGTATTCAGGGCTAAGTAGTTTGATAAGAAGACTAGGAAGAACAACTCGGGTATGAATGGGGAAAAGAAGGTTGGTTTTAACAGACGCAAGCTGAAGTGTTTCAATTGTCATGAGCCAGGACATTTTGTTCATGATTTTCCAAATCCAGACAGAAGAGATAACCATGATAGTATGATGGTGCCAGTTGGGAATAATCAAGGAGCTGCTACCAACAGTGAAACCGCAAACCTGGCAGTGGTGGCTCAAACATTTGACTCGGAAGATCAAATTCAAGCATTGAACATTTCAGGGCCTGAGACTACTAATTTGGCATAGATAAGTAAGCTTCCTGGTCAAAATGCTGAAGACGGTGCTGAGGCGGAAATGATGCAGCTACAATTTGCTTTCATGGTATCCACCACTCCTGAAACGAAAGAGGTCAGTGAACTTTCTTGCTCTAAAAAATGCATGGATGCTATTAAATTTCTTCGTGATCAAGTTGATTTGTTACGTAGAGAAAATGAGGACCTTAAGTACGAAGGCTATAACCTTATGAAGGGTCTAAAACCTTTGAAAGAAAAACTAGAGGCTAAAACCAAGGACTTTAGAAAACTTCAAGAGGAATATAGCAACAAATGTGAGAATTATAACTATGTTAAGAAACAGCTTGCTACCTTGACTGACGAGCTTGACACATTGAAAAATAAGTTTGAAAATACAGATTTTAATTTTAAAAAATTTGATGTGTCAAGTAAGAAAGTTGAGTCCATGATTGAAAATCAATTGAAATTTAAAGATAACGAGCAAAAGGGTCTAGGGTATGACAGTGTTCCTCATCCTTTTAATCATAACTACACCTCCATCCCTATGACACAAGAAGAAATAGATAGGGAAGCGCGTCTTCATTATGGTAAACATGTTGTGGTTATGACAGAAAATAACTCTAGGGTGAATGATACTAATGTCTCTACTTCATATGTAGATTCATCCTTAGTTCAAGGAAAGCAAGTAGCTGGAGAAAGTGTTTTCAATAATAATTTTAATTTGTAAACTGATTATGTGAAAGATGTTTCTCATTTAATAAATAATATTTCTGTTTTTGTTTCTACTACTTTGAAAACTGATGTTGTAGTTTTTGATAATTCCGTTGTTTATGATAAATGTGTTGGTGTGGTTGAAAAATCTAACTGTGATGAACCTGTCACTAGCAAATACAAGCCACCTAAGCCAGCCAAACGGACTAAACAATGCACATGTGCTTGTGGAAAAAATAGATCGAACAATACCAGTTTATATGTGAAGAAACAGACATGTTTCCATTGTGGAACTCCTGGACATATCGCAAGAAATTGCCCAAATCGTCCATATGTTCCTTACTATGCAGAAGGTAGGCAGAATGAGTCATGAGGAAGATCTCTTAAGAGAAAGTCCTCGAGATCTCATTCAATTGATGATGATTGGAACATTAATAAGGATAGAAATCGAGCTGCCAAAATTAACAAGGACAAACATGTTTTGTAAAAAAGTTCAACATGCACTTTAACGAAACCGAAATTGGTTATGCCAAGATCATTTTCGTCAAATTCATCGTCTGGATCTTCATCTAGTCATAGACGCATACCCAAACGATCAAAATCAAAGAATTTTTTTTCAAAATCACATGTTAATGTTTCTAAACCTAGTTACAAATGGATGCCAAAAACTCATCAGTCCAATCACCTCAGAGTCCGTTGCATACATCTGGTAATCAATCTGACTTTAAAAGTGAAAAAGTTAACTATGTTGATAGAATAGGTAAACCCAGTGTTTCTATGGTTGGGTTCCAAAATCTAACTAATCCCGCACATCGCGTAGGAACAACTATGGAGGAATATCGTCAGACCTTGGTATGTCGATAGTGGTTGTTCCAGGCATATGACAGGACACATTTCCCAAATGCACGACATTCAAAAATTTAATAGGGGTTATGTTTCCTTTACGGGAGGAGAAGGTGGAAAGATCACTCAAAAGGTACTATGACGAATGGTGTGCTTAGCTTTGAGAATGTGAACTATGCTCACGAGCTGAAACACAGTCAGTTGAGTGTATCTCATATATGTGATAAAGGTTATTCAAATCATTTTACGAATAAGGAATGTCTTGTTTTGAAGCCCGGAATCATTACTCCTGAAGAATGGATTTTGGTAAAATCTAAAAGGGAAGGGAATCCTACGTCATTGACATGAATCATAACATTCCCGAGCAAGTTACTTGTCTTTTCTCAAAAGTTTTTGAACATAATGTCTTGCTCTGGCATCGTCGACTCGGCCATGCAAATGCCAAGAACCTCAATCATATTGCGAAAAATGAAATCATGCATGGTCTTCCAATCAAGGAATTCATTACTTTTAAGAAGTGTGTTGCATGTGCTCAAGGAAGACATCATTGCAAGACACATAAGCCAAAATTGGTCAACTCAATCAGCAAGGTTCTTTAGTTGTTGCATATGGATTTCTTCGGTCCGGTCAACGTTCTCAGCATAAATAAGAATTCTTATTGCTTGGTTGTTATTAATGATTAGTCACGGTTTACATGGGTCTTCTTTTTATCCAACAAGAGTGGGATTGCTGATTTGATCAAGAAATTCATTGTGATGATTGAGAATCAAACCAATGAAAAGGTTAAGGCACTTCGAACTGACAATGGCACGGAATTCAAAAATGCTATTCTGGATCACTTTTGTGCTGAAAAGAGTATTTTGCGTGCTGTTCGGACACCAAAACAAAATGGTGTTGCAGAAAGGAGAAATCGTACTTTGATGGACACAACAAGAACAATGCTTTGTGATTCCAAGTTACCGGTCTTCTTCTGGGCTGAAGCGATCAACATTGCATGCTATGGTCAGGACCGAGTTTTGATCAACAAATCGCAAATGAAGACCTCGTATGAAATTCTATATAATCACAAACCATTGGTCGCTCACTTCAGAATCTTTAGATTTCCTTGCACCCTCCTTCACCTGGAGTCCAACCCTAAGTTCAACTCACAGGTCGATGATTGCAATTTGTATGGGCTATGTGGTACGTACTGCTTATCGAGTGTACAACAAAACCACCAAGAAGATTGTGGAGTCATTTGACGTGCGTTGGCTGGAAGAGAATGAGACGGATGCACGAGTTAGGCCTGATTAATTGTTTGATTATACATCATTGTTTAAATCCTTTAATGTGTATTCAGATAATGTTTCAGGTTCCAGCTCAGGCACTAGTGCTGTTGTTGAGGATGAAGAGGAAGATGTGGTATACAGACCACGCCTGGTGACTTCCACGTCTCCTACAGTGGATGAAGCTGCTCCAAGTACCTCCTCGTGTTCACCAAGTTTAAGAAACAGTTCTGATGCTGAATCCACTCCCCTTTCCCCTGCAGAAAGAGAAATCATGATAAGGGATTCTTCCACTGCCACTAAATCGTTTATGGAGCTTCTCTTTCCTGAATGTATCTCAAATGATTATGTAGCAAGTACCTATCACGGTGCTATATCGTCGGAGGCGAGTGATTCGGCTAAAGATAGATTCATCAACATCAACAACCTTCCAGTCTCAATTGATGACATCAGCTATGAAATCCCTACCAGAACTCAATGCAATCACCCGATCGAAAATTTCATTGATCCATTGGCCAACGGAGTTAAAACAAGAAATCATAGTGGAGATGTCAATTCATGTCTCTACTCTTGCTTTATATCTCAAATCGAGCCCAAGAGTGTTGCCATGGCTTTAAACGAACCAAGTTGGGTAGATGCGATGCATGAAGAACTAAATCAGTTTGAAAAATTAGGAGTATGGCAATTGGTTGAGCTACCACAAGGCAAGTAGTCTTTGGACATGCGTTGGATTTTCAGAAATACGCAAGATGATAATGGGGTTATTGTGCGCAATAAAGCTCGATTGGGTGAGATGACAATGTTCCTAGGGCTACAAGTTCGACAGGATTCGACCGAAATCTTATTACATCAAGAAAAATATGTCGAAGACATGCTTGAAAAGTTTGGTTTTAAAGACTCAAAATTTGCTTTGACTCCAATGGCTGAAAGACCACTGTTGAATCCAGATCCAGATGGGGAATCCGTTTATCAAACAGAATATCGCTCGATGATCGGATCTCTGATGTATCTGACTGCCAGCAGACCTAATATCATGTTTGTCGTCTGTCAATGCGCTCTTTATCAGGGTAATCCTAAACTTTCTCATTTATTTTCTGTTAAAATGATTTTTAGGTATATTAAAGATAGCCCTAAAGTGGGTCTATAGTATCCTAAAAATCCCAATTTCGATTTATATGCATTTGCTGACAGTAATTATGGAGGATGTGATCTTGATAGGAAATCAACATCCGGTGGGTGCTAGTTTTTAAGAGACCGGTTGGTGTCATGGAAATGTAAGAAACAATTAACTGTTTCAACCTCAACGGCTGAGGCTGAATACCTTGCTGCCTCAGCCTGTTGCTCTCAAGTTATCTGGATTCAACATCAACTGCAAGATTATGGTTTGAATCTTCTTGACACTTGCATTTTTTGTGATAATGATGCTGCCATCCAAATTGCTAAAAGTCCAGTCCATCATTCCACAACCAAGCACATTGATATCAAAGTTCGTTTTATCTGAGACTGTTATGAGTGCTCGCTCATTCGTTTGGAACAGATTCACAATGATAATAATGTGGCAGATCTATCTACCAAACCTTTCAGTAAAGCTCGATTCGAGGTGCTTGTGGGCTTTCCAAAAATGATTTGTTTTGATGACTAAATTTTTTTAGTTTAAATTTGTGCATTTTATTTTCCTTTCTTTTCTCTCTTATACACAAATTTAGGGGGAGAAATTAAAACACAAAAAAATATAAAAAACAAAAGTTCAAAAATATGTACTTATGATTTTCTGTTGTAGGTGTTATTTGGGAGGTGATATCAAGATTGAGTGATAACGGGTAGCTTAAACAAGTGTAAGGGACTGAAACTGAACTGTCTAGACTATGTGTTCAATGTGCTGGTAGGCACGAAGGGTTCAAAAGGACTAGACTTAGATTAACAAATGAAAGGACTTGACAATATGGACTTAGATAGTTATATTTGGACTGACAATACGACACTTGGGTAGATTGAGCAGTAAGATAGACATGGGCACCTGCGGGATACACTAAAATTCATATGTATCTAGAATTGTGGTTTAACGTTTCCTCGATGTGTGGACTTATGTCCTTAATTTCGGCACTAATAGGGCGACTGGGGGGTTCTGATAAAGTAGGTCTGTAGGAAATTATTTTCTTGCTTTCTATCTGTCAGTCATATGTTGCCTCCTCTGTGTGATTGGAACATATCCGACCTAGATTACAACATATACAACTCTATCTCTATGCATCTCCTTCTATATGCAATTCTTTCTATCTGTTAGTCATATGTTGTCTCCTCTGTGTGATTGGAAACAATCCAACCTAGAACAAATCATATGCAACATTCTACCTTTCAATCCCTCTATTCTAACTAGTCATATGTTGTTCCCTTTGCGTGATTGGAAGACATCCAGCCTGGGGTACAGCATATCCATTTCTATATCTATCTTCTCTCTTAATGATTGAATACTCACCTAAAGTAAGGAGTTCTTTGTAAGTTCTTGATTACCGGGGTACATCGGGAAGTGGGAAACATATTCTAGTGTATTATGTGATCTCTTTGTTGTAGTGTATAGTATGTTCTCTTGTATAGTGTAGTGCATGTTCTCTTAGTTTCTCATCATAGTGTGTTCTTTCTGTTTCTCAAATAGTAACTTTGTATTGACTCATGAATGAACTGACTCTTGTATGTTTCATTGTACTGGAAATAGTGAGTAGTAACTATACCTATTATAGTTTACTAGTAACGTTGTTTGAATGACTGATTATGTTTGTACACCTTTGCTACGCAAAGGTGATGAACTGGTGTAAGAACTTTTTGATGGGTTTTATCTATAAGAACATCCTATGTGCTCATACAAACCCTAATGCTTGGATCTAGGTTTCTCTATTGTACATCCAATTCATCCAAGACTATAAACCCTAGATCTAATATATGATCATCAATATAACATAAGAATTAGGGTTTAGATCATACCTTGATTGTTATGTAGCAATAACAATCTCAAATCCTCCTTGTAATGACTTTAGAAAGCTTAGAGTCACAAATGTCACTCCTCTAATGGCTCACAAACACCAAGAGCAAGAGGATGAAGAAGAAAAGAGAAGGAGGCTACCGAAAACGTGTGAAAACCCTAACCAATTAGTTCACCACGTTTTTGGGGCTTAAGGGTTCCTTAAATAGTGAGGCTATTAGGGTTATCTAACAAGAAAACCCTAATTTGGATGCTTAGGCCCTAAGCAACCCATGGACTCCTTCCTTAAGGGCCCTAGGACGATTTCTAATGGGTTTCCCCATAGAATTCGTCCACCCCTTTAATATGGAGTCCATTACCTCTATATTCAACTCTTATACAATTAACAGTTCAACTCCCTTAAGTTTAATTAATCTCTTTTAGCCACAAACTTAATTCTTATTAATTCTTGACTAATATTAATTAAACAATATGATTTCTTCTTTAATATATTATTCTCATAATATATTAATAAATCATATTTAATCCTTTCTCTCCATAATTCATCCTATCAAGTTGCTTTGGTGAAGGCAACCCAAAAGGACCATGCACCATCGGGTCAAGTACATACCAAAACAGTTATGGACTTAGACACTAATCCAACACTTTTATATCTATACACACACACACACAAACACACACACACACATATATATATATATATATATATATATATATATATATATATATATATAACTAAGATTCAAACGACACTCGGACAAATAACCGGATACCCCAAGTCCACAACAAAACAAGGAACAAGAAATAAAGTGAGTTATCAGTCCTAAGTCCTTTCAACCTTACTTATATAACTATATCTATATAGACATGATTTTGACAATATATATAAGTCTAAAAGAGTTTATTAAAGAGTTTAACATATAAAAGAGTTTTAACCATTTGAATGGTAACAGATGACTTGATGTCAGTTTATAAAATGTTTTAAAGAGTTTTTTTGATAAAACAGTTTGAAGTATAAGAAAATTTGCTTGTTTGATAGTTATAAATCACATGTGATTGATATAACAACTATAATGTTATCAACTTGTATCACCCCCCCCCCCCCCCCATAAAAGCATTTAAAATCATTTAAAAGGTAGATTAAGGGGTATGAACTCACTTGTAGTGAGTGATGCGAAAGTAAGATTGGTTGTAGGATGCTAAGTGCTAAGTGAAAACTCGGGCACAAACGGATCCTAATAAGCATATAATGACACATATATGGATATCATTAGTGTATATAACAACTAATCATGATAGGGAACCACTTTAGGGACTAGGAAACACTTGTATTGAAGTGTTACAATCACATATGATTGCATTAAGGGGGTTTACGGCCATGGTGTTTACGGTCAAGGGAGTTTACGGCTAACACATGAAAAGGCTTATGTTTACGACCAAAGATGTTTACGGCCAATGAAGATCTTGATGAGGGTTTATAGACAAGGGAGATGCTCATGGTTGTAAACTCTCGTTGTTCTTGGGAAATGGTTGTTTTTAAGGGTGTATCTTAAGAGCTTCTATAGGATAACTAGTACATGGAAAGATACTTACGTTTTGAAGCTTGGAGGAGGTGTTCACGTTCCAAGAACTAGTAGGTGTTCTTGGTGTTCTTGGTGTAAGTGAAGAAGATTTGAAGATCTACCTAAAAGAGATGAAATCATAGGGTTTCACTAGATTTAAGCAAGGTATCAACAACAAATGGAAGAAATACTTACTTATTTGAAGATCAATATGAAAACTCTTGATGATAGTTGAGAGAGAATCGAGTTTCTTGAGTTGGAAGTATGAGAAGTGGTGAAAAATGAAGGAATATCATGTATATGGGATGAGTTTACGGCCAGCCAAGAGATTACGACCGTAATCTCTAGTTTACAGCTGTAAACTCCAAGTCATGGAGTTTTTCGGCTTGAATGCTGCACCATGAACTCTAGCAGATACTTCTTAACACTAATTCCTTGAACGTAATAGGCTTAGAACACTCAAAAAGACCCTAAAGAATGCTAAAAGATACCAGAACCAAGTCTGACTTTGATTGAATTGAATAACTGTACAAGATAGAAATTTCGGGTTGTCACATCATCCCCCGTTAGAGAGAATTTTGTCCCAAAATTAGAGTTTAATCAATTACAAATAGTTAAGCGAAAATATGAGGATATTTCAGTTTCATTTGATCCTCGCGCTCCCAAGTGAATTCAGGTCCTCACTTGGCATTCCAACAAACCTTCACTATCGGGATACGGCTTTGCTTTGTTTGCTTGACGTCTCGGTCCATAACCTTTACTGGTTCTTGCACGAAGTTGAGGCTCTCATTGATCTCGATCTCGATCTCGTCGAGTGGGATTACAAGATTCTTGTCGGACAGACACTTTTTCAAGTTCGAGACGTGGAAAGTAGAATGTACGTTACTAAGTTCGTGAGGTAGTTTGAGTTTGTAAGCTACAGTGCTAATTCTAGCGACAGTCTCGAAAGGCCCTACATATCTTGGATTTGGCTTTCCATGCTTTCCGAAGCATATCAAGCCCTTCCAGGGTGAGACCTTCAATAGAACACGGTCACCAACCTGTAATTCCAACGGTTTCCTTTTCTTTTCTGTGTAGCTTTTCTGTCGGTCTCTAGAGGATTTTAATCGTTCACGGATTTGAACGATCTTCTTTGTTGTCTCCAGAATGATTTCCGGACCTGTGAGAGTGTTTTCAGGAATGCATCCTTTAGCTAACTGAGTGTCACCCACCTCAGCCCAGCACAGAAGGAATCTACACTTACGGCCATAGAGGGGTTCAAATGGAGCAGCCTTTATGCTCGTGTGATAACTATTGTTGTAGGAGAACTCGACAAGGGGTAAATGAATATCCCATGCCTTTCCAAAGTCAATCACACATGCTCGCAACATATCTTCCAAAGTTTGAATAGTCCTCTCACTTTTTCCGTCGGTTTGCGGATGATAGGTTGTACTCATGTCCAACCTAGTTCCTAGGGAACTTTGTAGCGACTACCAGAACCTTGAAGTGAATGAACTATCTCTATCAGAGATAATGGATAAGCGAACACCATGCAGTCGTACGATCTCCCTAATGTAGGTTCTAGTGAGTTTCTCCATCTTGTCAGTCTCTTTGATAGGCACGAAGTGTGCGGACTTGGTTAACCTGTCTATGATATCCCATATGGTATCGAGATCACCCGTTGTCCTGGACAATTTGGTTATGAAGTCCATCGTGATCTGCTCCCACTTCCATTCCGGTATCTCCGGTTGTTGTATTAAACCTGATGGTTTCTGGTATTCGACCTTAACCTTGGGACAAGTAAGGCATTTACTCACAAAGGTAGCAATCTCAGATTTCATGTTAGGCCACCAGTATAGCTTTTTAAGATCCAGATACATCTTATCCGAACCTGGGTAGACGGAATATCGAGTGTTGTGTGCTTCGATCATGACCAAGTCTCTAAAACCACCGTGTTTCGATGTCCAGATACGATCCATGAGATATAAGGCTTTGCCACCCTTGATTTCCAAGTTCTTATCCATCCCTCTTAGGGATTCACGCGCAACATTTTCAGGTTTTAAGGCTTCGAGTTGATCCTCCTTAATTTGTGTGGACAGATGTGAATGGATAGTCATAGTCAGTGATTTGACTCTACGACCAGCGTATTCTTTCTGACTTAGGGCATCAACTACTACGTTGGCTTTACCGGGATGATAACGAATTTCTCATTCGTAGTTATTAAGTAGCTCAACCCACCGTCGTTGTCTCATATTGATCTCCTTCTGGTCGAAAATATGTTGAAGGCTTTTGTGGTCTGTAAAGATAGTGCTTTTCGTACCATACAGGTAGTGTGTCTAGATCTTCAAAGCAAACACCACCGCTCCTAACTCAAGATCATGCGTGGTATAGTTGAGCTCGTGTGTCTTTAGCTGTCTTGAGGCATAGGTGATGACCTTACCTCGTTGCATGAGAACACAACCGAGTCCTTGGTTAGATGCATCGCAATAAACCACGAAGTCTTCTATCCCATCTAGGAGGGATAGTATCGGTGCGGTGCAAAAGGCTCGTTTTAGCATTTGAAACGCCTTCCCTTGTTTCTCCTCCCAGTCAAAGGCCATGCCTTTCTAGGTCAATGTAGCAAGCGGTTTCGCGATCCTAGAGAAGTTCTGAATGAATCTACTTTAGTAGCCAGCGAGGCCTAGAAATTGACGAACTGATCCAAGTAAGGACGGCATAACTTATTCATTAAGTCCATGAATACTACGGGCGCATTAGTCAATCTGAATGGCATCACTACAAACTCGTAGTGTCCATTCGAGTTCGGAAGGTTGTCTTTGGAACATCCTCCTCAAGAACTCGTAACTGGTGATACTTGGATCTCAGATCTATCTTTGAAAAGTAATTCGCCCCTTGTAGTTGGTCGAACAAATCGTCTATGCGAGGAAGAGGCTATCGATTTTTGACGGTTAGTTTGTTTAGTTCTCTACAGTCGATGCACATACGAAACGATTCGTCTTTCTTCATCAAGAACAAGACCAGTGCTCCCCAGGGTGAGAAGCTCGGTCTAATAAAGTTCTTGCTGAGCAGCTCGTTAAGTTGACCGGATAGTTCTTGCATCTCAGCTGGAGCTAGACGATAGGACGATTTGGCTACTGGGGTAGCCCCTAGACTTAAGTCGATTTTGAACTCGACTTGACGTGAAAATCGCGTACCACTGGGATGTTCTTTATGTCCTTCGTCTCTTAGATCACGTCGACAACATGAGCAAGGAATGCACGACATTCCTTTCGCAAGTACTTCTGGGCTTGAATACTCAAGATGATACGAAGGTTCATGCCAGGTTTGTCACCATAGACAACAAGAGTTTCGCTAGACGGCAGATTAAGGCGAACAACCTTTTCATAAAACATGATGTCGGCACGATGAAGACTCAACCAATCCATGCCGATAATGACGACAAAACTTTTAATTGAAACCTGCATGAGGTCGATTGAAAATGAATGGCTATCTAGAGTTAGAGTACATCCTATGTATATACTGCTAGTGCTCTCAGTCTTCCCGTTAGCCATTTCTACAGTGAACGTGTTGAGAGAAACTTGAGACACACTTGAAAAAACGTTAGAACAAGTATAGTTGCGGAATAGTTAATCTCAAAGGGTCATGAAAGCTCAACAATAATTATACGTTAGAGTTAGATAGTTAGAAAGTTAGGTGCAGAAATGTAAGGAAATGTAAATGACAGCAGGTGATATATCAAGTATACACATAAGTTGATGCATAACATGGAATGCACTCAGACCAAGTTAGTAAGCGAGAACAAACTTAGTGATTAAGTCAAGAATGACTTGCTCCGAAGAGAAATCATATTCAGTTATGTTCTAGTGAACTTTGAGAGTACAGAGAGAATTAAGATGCGTAATTGAGAGATGTAATTGATAGTCTCAAAAAGATATATTAAGTGAGAAAGATTGAGCTCTATTTATAGACTCATAGATTACATTAGTCCTACTTGATAAGTGTAAGCATGCAAGGCATACTGGACAAAAGGGTGTATACTAAGACAAACATATAAAAGACTAATCTAACAAAGTAAGATAGTGACTGCGGATTATGATGATTGCGGATGTGGTAGCTGATCAATGATGACTGTGGGTCTTGAGAGTTGCGGTAGACGAAGTTTAAGAGGGTCACTTCCATGATTCAACAATTTCCCCCTGTAACACCGTAAATTTTCAAAATAATTTTTCGTTTTCAAAATCACATAATGTATCACATCACAATTTCAAATCCATAATCAATAGTGTTTTCAAAACAAATCCCAAGATCTCTACACATAATAAACTCCATCGGTGTGTGTACGTGTCACGCCGTCGCCTTCCCACGGTCCTCGCTAGTACCTGAGAGATCAACACAACAACTGTAAGCATAAATGCTTAGAGAGTTCCCCAAAATACCACATACCGCAAATACGCCACTCAAGGCTAAACTCGACCCTCTGGTCAAGATGTCTTAGCGGGACCCTCCAGTCCCGTAGCTTGTCGGACCTTCCGGTCCAGTCATAGCTCATTGGGCCCTCTGGCCCGGTCTGAATCGTTGCACCCTCCGGTCCGGTCTACACAATCATACAACGTACATATAACACATAGCACGTAATCTCATACATAGCACGTAATCTCATACATAGCACATAAGACCCTCTGGTCAACTCATAATACCACTCAAGGTAACGTATAGTGAGAAGACTCACCTGGCACGAAGAATCAACCTCCAATCATGCTGCTTGCCAAACACCGACCTCTAACTCTGTGTCAAATCCCACAATTAACCCAATCAGGAACTAAGTCCAATTTCTCAATTACCAGGTCTAAAGATAGACCATCTACCAGTCCATTACGGTCCTAACCCATTGGGCCCACCAAGGCCCAATAATAAATCGGCTTTCCCCAAGGCCCAACCTCACCCTACAAGACAAGCCCAACATGAGGCCCAAGACATCAATTTAATTCTCTGTTCATAGGCTCTACTAAGCAGGCCCAAGGATTCCGGCCCAACACTTAAAGCCCAAAAGATCACCTAGCCCAAAAGCCCACAGAGGGGTTACGCGGGGCGTACCTCTCTTGGTACGCTCAACGTACTTAAGCATGCACAAATCTGATCGGGGGCCTCAGCCCAGTACGCGGGGCGTATTAGGATTACGCTGGGCATACTCTCAGTTTTGCTTAAATCAATTTCTGGTTCTTAACCCGTTAAGACCTTAACTTATCTCTTGGATCTGGACTTCCTAACATCTCTTACTCCATAAAGTTATCGACTTTAAGCCTTTGCATGGATGATGAGGTCACAACACATAAAAACTCTTACTTTCTTAACCCAAAATGCACATAACCCATGCATGGTTAGATTCACACAATTAAGATCTCATTTTTATGGTTCTTCATCACTAGATACACTTAAAAGAACAGGTTATTAAGCTTTGGAGTGCATCAACTCATAAAGTCTCAAGCTTGGGACCAAAAACCCTAAAATGCACAAAACAAAAAGAGAGGGAAAGCTTGGAGCTTTATACCTTCAAATGGTGCTCTAGCCCCAAGGAAGCTCAGATCCACAACTTGCTCTTCGACTTCACTCCCTTCCATGCTCCTTCTTAACTCTCAAAAGTCCACAAGAACACAAACAAGCTCATCATGGCCACCACAAGCTTCAAGAATGGATATTAGGGTTTGAGAGGGTTTAATAACTGAGGAAGGTAGCCAGAAATGAGACCATCTCTTTCTTTTTATAGGGACACTTCACTTAATTAGGGTTTTCTTCTATGCCTAGCACGCCCAGCGTACCCCCTGGTACGCTCAGCGTACTAGGTGGCTCTTGCTTAAGAAACACGCGCATCTGTACGCTAAGCGTACGCATACGTACGCCCAGCGTACTTCGCTACCAACTTCTTAACTTTAAGGACTTAACTTGTCAACCCTCTAAACTTTCATAGCTTCAAAGATAAAATTTTGATTCCACAATCCTCATACATATCGAAAGGTAATGAGATCCCTTACGTTTCCAGCAACTCGCCTCAACCCGTAACCCTCTCGCGCCCGACTCGTGGCCCACCAACGCTAATCACGGACAATGTGAAACAGGATGTTACAATTCTCCCCCACTTGAATTAGATTTCGCCCTCGAAATCGCCCGTTAGCCATATATGAATTTATACTATCTCTAAAGGGTACCACCGAATGAATCTCATACCATACCGAAATCTTCTTCCATGGAAAACTGAACCCACACAGAACTCCCAAAATCAAAACTAATCCAACCACTCTGACGCTGATACGCTCAATCCCAAAATCTAGAAACTCTAGTGGCCTGACCCGCCACCAGACCGCCTACTCAAAGATCACCATGATATTCGCTCGTCGAATGTCAAACCCCGATAACTCACTGATCCTCTGATCCACCATCGCGACTGGTCTTTCGACACAATACAGACTCGCATCCACTTGGATATCCTCCAGTGGAACCATTGCCGACTCATCGACTATACACTTCCTCAGTTGTGACACGTGGAAGGTATCATGAATCAGATCCAACTCCGCAGGTAGCTCCAAGCAATATGCTACCCTGCCCACCCTCGCGATCACTCTAAACAGTCCGATATACCGGGGCCCCAACTTGCCCCTCTTCCTGAATCAAATCACTCCTTTCCAAGGAGATACCTTCAGGAGTACAAAATCACCGACCTGGAATTCGAGCTCAGATCGTCTCCTATCCGCATAACTCCTCTGGCGACTATGAACGGTCAACAACCTCTGTCTGACCTGTTGAATCTGCTCAGTTGTCTGAAGCACTATCTCTGCACTACCCATCAACCGTTGCCTACCTCTCCCCAACGAATGGGGGTCCGACACTTCCTTCTGCACAACAACTCAAAGGGTGGCATACTAATGCTCGAGTGATGGTTGTTGTTGTAAGAAAACTCAGTCAAGGGCAAAAACGTGTCCCAACTCCTCATGAAATCTCTTCGAGAACCTGGAAGAGAAGCGCACATCTCGATCTGAAACAATCGGATCCGGTACTCCATGCCACGATACCACCTCTCTCTCGTACAATTCCACCAGTCCCTCAGCAAAAAAAACTTTCCCTGAATTCCCTCTTGTATCAGCTCTCTTTGCCCAGTGATACATAATTCTCAAGGTTCTCTTTACTCCAATCGGATACTATACTCCCAATAGAATCGTCTCATGTTCCCCATGGCATTTCCCGTACCCGCGGACCGACCCTACCTAGGTCTAAGATATCGGGTGATAGCAATAATCCCTCCTCTTAGCATGGGATTCGTCTCAGAATTCTAGAATCTCACTTCGTGTACCCACACACCATTAATGCCAAACTCAACTCAAGAGTTTGGTATGTACAAACGTTGGAACCTCATGTCCCAGTGAAACGTTTATCCCATGTCTCAACCTGTGCCCAGCGTAAATACCACCTTTCCAATTCCCTTATGATGCGACAATCACCACTCAACTCAAATATAGTGATTCCCGTCAAGGACGGAGACCCCAGTCTCGCCCCTGTTTCAACCACCATACCCCCAAAAACTCAATACTATAGCTACTCAAGTCCAAGATCCTCATGTATCGTGCTCTTAATAAAAGAGTATTCCCTCATAACCACCCCTCACTGACTAGAGAATACTACGGCTCCTCGTAGCATCACAACATCCTCTGACTAGTGAGTACTACGGCTCCCCGTAGCATCACAACATCCTCTGACTAGTGAGTACCACAGCTCCCCGTAGCATCACAACATCCTCTGACTAGTGAGTACCACGGCTCTCCGTAGCATCACCACACCTCCTCTTGATGACAGTACCCGAAGGCTCTCACTGGAGTCATAGATACTCGATACACCACCTGCCGTCACAAACTCAAGACTTCTTAAAATTAATTCGGAAATCAAGGCATTATACTCAGATCCCTCGAAACACCATTACAAAACATTCCAAAGTCCTGCCTTAACCACTGTCTCCAATTTTCAGCATCCTGCAGGTACAACAATACATTTTCTCAGAATCTCGTAAATAATCCTTCATTTTACCCAACACGCAACCTCAGTGTATCCAAACACTCCATTGGAACACGAAGGAATCGCTAACGTTTCAGAACGCGTTGATGACCATCTGAAGTTCTTTCCTTTACTGCTCAAAACCCATACAAGAATACACATACCGACCCGGGAGTTGGACGCCCGATTATCTCCTAAATACCCTAAAAAGGGCATATAACAATCCATACATCGAACCATAAGTCCTCAGTTGCCAATACCCTCCCTACGAGCTTACCACCTTTAACATCCCTAACCACCACTAGATTCCTGACCAATGGCCACCTGCCGTGGAGACACACGTCCGTTCTCATAACGTACCTCATGCATAATGTCGCTCTGCACTTTGCCTTGACCACTAATAACCCTTGTCTCATGATTCGGAACCGCAGGTCTCTATATCCAGATTTCTAACCGCCCTTGCGCAAATCTCTGATCCCCTCTATAAAGTCCGGTTCTCCCCCACTTAGGGTTCGAACCATCACCAATGGACGCACTAACAATTATCCCACAGACAGTTTCTACCAGAACATCACACCTACTCTTGGAAGGTGCTACACGATGCCCCATGATCTCCCCACATAGGGATCAAGCAACCCCAAAATTCCCTGAATCTCCGATGAAGTCCTCAAGAACTTCTCGTCACGACTGTCTCTAGTCCCTCCAAAATCTCATACCATCCACTACCGAACATCTCAATTGTCCAGTAATAATCCTGACTATCAAACTGGAAATTCTGAATCATCATACTCCTCATCCTCGTATTCCCAACCAACGTGTGAATCATCACAAGAACAGGGACTCCACTCCCATACTCAATACCCAACATAGACATAAGGGTCACCGCCCCGATATACTCTTCTGGATCACCCATTGCTACAGTTAGCATGCGTCCTACTATACTCAAGTAGGGTGCATCCTGGTCCTTGACCATCTCAGTCCCAACTAACAACCTGCTCCTGGTATATCATTTCTCGCGGCAGACACACTGCCAAAAGCTGTGGTGGAAGATCGCCCTAAATGTCAACCTGCAGGGTTTACTCCTAACCCCAAAACCGAAGTCTCACACCTCTTATGTTTCCCACAGGAAGCGGAAATAACACCACTCAGGTCACAGAAAGTGTCCCCTTTCTCTCGGCTGATTGCTCCTCTCAAGTCATAATCCTCCATAAAAACCATCTCTACTCATCCTTGAGTCTTGCGACTACATTTGACATCTTACCGAAAATATTTGGAATGCTCTCGACCTCCCTCTCAAGGGATGCCTCTTCTGACTCAATCATGGCCCTCAGACCTGAAACCTCATCACGCCCAATCTCCGCATACTCAATCATAACCGGAGAACCACAAGCGTCATTTACTACGAACCATGGTACTCAGCCCATGACGTCTATTCTCAATTTGCCACGACGCATGGTATTCGAACCATGACATCCCCCTCAATCTGCTGCGATGCATGGTACCCAAACCATGACATCACTCCTCAATCTGCTCCGATGTATGGTACCCGAACCATGACATCACTTCTCAATCTGCTCCGATGTATGGTACTCGAACCACAACATCCCTCCTCCATCTGCTACGGCGCATGGTACTCGAACCATGACACTACTCCTTGATCTCTCGTCCCCACTTGTTTCCCTAGTACCCTAAGGATTCTTACTTGGACTGCTCACTGGTCCGGTGTCTTCGGTAGTACAGGCCCTATACTACCGCTCACACCGCATCAGTATTCACCCCAAGTCCTCCTCCTAGGATCCCAGATCACAAGCACTCTGATCTCGCTATGCATAGTCTAATCTCCCGCAAACCTCTCGTAAGCTCCTCACTGCTACCTACTCACTCTCAAGCATCTCATAGCAGCAGAAATCTCCTAGGCTAAGGCATCACAAATCAGGACACTCTAGTCCTAATATGATTACCTAGCCTACTCTAACATGCATTTTATATCATATCATCACTCATAACACATAATGTAAGAGTATTTTGGGGATTCATCGTTCGGGCGTTGGCTGACCGTACACACCTTCCACTCTGTTTGCTTCCAAAACCTCTTTTTCTTTTTAGAAAATTTTAGTTTTATTTGAAAATTTCTCAAATCCTCGTTTTGAGTTCAAATACGCCCGAAGGTGCATCCAAATCCCTCAAACCAAGGCTCTGATACCAACTTGTAACACCGTAAATTTTCAAAATAATTTTTCGTTTTCAAAATCACATAATGTATCACATCACAATTTCAAATCCATAATCAATAGTGTTTTCAAAACAAATCCCAAGATCTCTACACATAATAAACTCCATCGGTGTGTGTACGTGTCACGCCGTCGCCTTCCCACGGTCCTCGCTAGTACCTGAGACATCAACACAACAACTGTAAGCATAAATGCTTAGTGAGTTCCCCAAAATACCACATACCGCAAATACGCCACTCAAGGCTAAACTCGACCCTCTGGTCAAGATGTCTTAGCGGGACCCTCCAGTCCCGTAGCTCGTCGGACCCTCCGGTCCAGTCATAGCTCATTGGGCCCTCTGGCCCGGTCTGAATCGTTGCACCCTCCGGTCCGGTCTACACAATCATATAGCGTACATATAACACATAGCACGTAATCTCATACATAGCACATAAGACCCTCTGGTCAACTCATAATACCACTCAAGGTAACGTATAGTGAGAAGACTCACCTGGCACGAAGAATCAACCTCCAATCATGCTGCTTGCCAAACACTGACCTCTAACTCTGTGTCAAATCCCACAATTAACCCAATCAGGAACTAAGTCCAATTTCTCAATTACCAGGTCTAAAGATAGACCATCTACCAGTCCATTACGGTCCTAACCCATTGGGCCCACCAAGGCCTAATAATAAATGGGCTTTCCCCAAGGCCCAACCTCACCCTACAAGAAAAGCCCAACATGAGGCCCAAGACATCAATTTAATTCTCTGTTCACAGGCTCTACTAAGCAGGCCCAAGGATTCCGGCCCAACACTTAAAGCCCAAAAGATCACCTAGCCCAAAAGCCCACAGAGGGGTTACGCGGGGCATACCTCTCTTAGTACGCTCAGCGTACTTAAGCATGCACAAATCTGATCGGGGACCTCAGCCCAGTACGCGGGGCGTATTAGGATTACGCTGGTCGTACTCTCAGTTTTGCTTAAATCAGTTTCTGGTTCTTAACCCATTAAGAC
This sequence comes from Lactuca serriola, assembly GCF_051521515.1. NCBI lineage: Eukaryota > Viridiplantae > Streptophyta > Magnoliopsida > Asterales > Asteraceae > Lactuca > Lactuca serriola. The sequence goes on from NC_136410.1 coordinate 201,912,926, forward strand.
CTTAACTTATCTCTTGGATCTGGACTTCCTAACATGTCTTACTCCATAAAGTTATCGACTTTAAGCCTTTGCATGGCTGATGAGGTCACAACACATAAAAACTCTTACTTTCTTAACCCAAAATGCTCATAACTCATGCATGGGTGGATTCACACGATTAAGATCTCATTTCTATGGTTCTTCATCACTAGATACACTTAAAAGGACAGGTTATTAAGCTTTGGAGTGCATCAACTCATAAAGTCTCAAGCTTGGGACCAAAAACCCTAAAATGCACAAAACAAAAAGAGAGGGAAAGCTTGGAGCTTTATACCTTCAAATGGTGCTCTAGCACCAAGGAAGCTCAGATCCACAACTTGCTCTTCGACTTCACTCCCTTCCATGCTCCTTCTTAACTCTCAAAAGTCCACAAGAACACAAACAAGCTCATCATGGCCACCACAAGCTTCAAGAACGGATATTAGGGTTTGAGAGGGTTTAATAACTGAGGAAGGTGGCCAGAAATGAGACTATCTCTTTCTTTTTATAGGGACACTTCACTTAATTAGGGTTTTCTTTTGTGCCTAGTACGCCCAGCATACCCCCTGGTACGCCCAGCGTACTAGGTGGCTCTTGCTTAAGAAATACGCGCATCCGTACGCTAAGCGTACGCATACGTACGCCCAGCGTACTTCGCTGCCAACTTCTTGACTTTAAGGACTTAACTTGTCAACCCTCCAAACTTTCATAGCTTCAAAGATAAAACTTTGATTCTACAATCCTCATACATATCAAAAGGTAATGAGATCCCTTACGTTTCCAGCAACTTGCCTCAACCCGAAACCCTCTCGCGCCCGACTCGTGGCCCACCAACACTAGTCACGGACAATCTGAAACAGGATGTTACACCCCCTAAGTGACCTCTACAACTTTCCTTCATTTATCAAGTTTAAGAAACTTGATGAGAATCCACCAAAATTTTCTAACACTTTCCAACCATGTGATCCTCCTTAGAATTTCAAACTTGACTTCAGCAGTTGTGTGTTTGGATTTTCCCACTGTGGTTCTGGAAACTTCGAGTTGCTTCCTTGTGAGTCGATGCATTGTGGTCATAGGGATGAAATACTTGATTTCACTGTCCCTACGTTTGAAAATAATTCCAAGGTCATGATAGTTGGTTGCGCCAAGAGATCTTGAAATCCTTCGGTAAGAATTGGGGCGGATCAAGTGGTGGTAGATCAAACTTCTTTGCAAGAGCCGGGTGAACATCAGCATCAATTTTGGTGAAGTCGCAGAGAGTTTCCTTGAGAAAAGTACTTGCTCTTTCCAGTGCTATCTTCATCTTTGGATATTTTTCAACTTTGTTCTGGAACACCTTAGCTATCAGGAAGACTTCTTCTAGATTCATGCATGGGAAGTCAGCTTGGGTGCGGACATAGTCCTGATTCCTTCTTGTAAGAGTATATTGGATGAAGTCAGCTTTCATGAATTTCTGGGGCTTGAAGTTCTTAACTGCAGATGGTCTATCATTAGACCAAGTTTTCTCTATGGAAGAAGCATGTTTGGCATAGAATCGATTGAGTCTTTCGAATTCCATGGGCAGTCTCTTGTGATCAGGTAGGCTGCAGTCAAAGGGCTCAAATACAGTGAAGTATTTAGCATTTGGGTAGATTGGAACACCCCAGTAACCGTCAGAAGGGGGTTCAGCATAAGTAAGGTAACGTTTGTAATCATCGTCCAGCAGTCTTCGATGGGGATTGATCCATGAATTGACTAAGGATTCATTCATGGTGATGTCTAATCCGTTTTCTCTCCAGATGAGTTCAGCAAATTTGGCTGCTTTCCAATCAGCATTTTTCTATTTCGTCGCAGGAGAGTCATTGGAGTGTTCGGATGACATGTTGGATGCTAGATTCTTGAAGTGAGGAGGAGTCTCAGGTCGTTCAGGAGAAGGAACGATTTTCTGTTGCGGTGGTGTCTGATGAGTAGATGGTTGCGGTGAGGTCTGATGAGTAGATGGTTGCGGTGAGGGAATTTTTTCAGTTATGATGGGGGGCTCCTATGAGGAGAGACGTTGTTTGAGTGATATTCTTCATCACTTCCCCCTCTTGATGAATTCATTCTAGGAGCTTCCTCAAGCCATGACTTAAGACCATCGATTTTTGAACAGACATCGTTGAATTAGGCCTTAACTGCATCAGCCAGTTGCTGATTATCTGGGATGGCGGAGTTGAAAAGTAGTTGATGAATCTCCTTTGTAAGTTGAAGAATCTCGGGGCCATGAAAATTGGACGATAAGGATCGTTGAAGTCTGTTGATGGTAGATTGAAGGACTGAGATAGTGGACTCATAGGCAGTGTGAGTTTCAGCTATCAGCTTCTGTGAGTGAGTTGACTGGTCCGCAATGGCTATTTGTAAATCTGCCTTGATTGCGGATACCTCAGAGATGAGGCGCTCCGCAGTAGCCATGAATTGCTTATGATCAGCCTGTCGAGTGTTGTCTAGGGACCGAATCCCTATTTCCACTTTAAGAGAAATCCTCTCAGCAGCCAGGTTTTTACGGATTTCTAGTCTTTCAATTCATTTGATTAAGGACTGCGGTCCTGGAATGTCTTCAGATTACAGTTAAGTGGACTTAACCGCAGCAAGAATTTGATCTACTTTGGCTTGTAGACTCATAAATTCTTTTCTGGACACAGCCATCTTCTTTTTCTCTTTAGGCTTGGAGGTTGAGTGTTGAGAGCCACTCGATTCGTCTTCATTGAACATCATCAGATCATCAGAAGGAGTAGATTGATTTACCACATTGATGTCATAGTCATCATATCCAAATGTTGGTTCGGAGCTGACTTCGATGGCTGTTCCTTCTTCTTGTGATTCTTGAATGTTGGAGGTTGAAGTGGGCTTTGATGGACCTTTATCAGCAGTCGCAGCTTGAGCCTTGCAGATTGTATCGGCCATTTCGTCCATCAGGTCTTGAACTTTGCAGATCGTAGAGACTGTGTTTGCATTGTTGATGGCGTCTGCCCAATATTTTGCTACGGATTGAATCTCCTGTTGTTTTTGTTGAAGCTGCTTTGTTTGACGAGCCTTTCTTGCTTGAAATACCCTTCGGAAAGCAGCATATTTCTTTGCTTCAGCTTCAGTGGTTGGTTGATACGTACTCCATGAGTCGTTGAGATCTATTTCGTCAATTCCTTCAAAACGCATCGAGGTGTCCCTCGGGTTCACGGATCCTTACACATTTGTGCTCACCATGCCTAAACCACCTGGAAAATGTGTAAGCGGAGTAGGATTTCTGAGCTTCCTCGGTCTCCTTGACCCATGGTCAAGTCTAGCCTCAGATCAGTTCTGGAATGGTGAAAAGAAGTGCTCTACATTTGGGATGGTGTTTGAAGTGTTTGGGTTACAGACAATAGGATGGATTTCAACTCCTCAGGAGAAAAGAAATGTAGACGGGAATCCCTGGAGACCTTAGGGCGGGAACCAATTCCATCCCCTTGGGAGTGAGCTGGGGGTGAGTCTCCATGTTGAGGTGATACAGACACACCTTCTGTGTTTGAGTGGCATTGGATGGTGGTATTGAATGGGTGTGCGGCCACCCCAAGGACTACCGGAGCCATTTGAGAGGCTGCAGTATGAGTCCGGTCACGCATTTGGTTTGTGGATTGGGTTTTCCGTTTCTTGAGGATAGAAATGGGTTGTTCATCATCATCAGAATCACTGGAGGAAGATTGAGAATGATGTTCGGTTGATTCGTCATTTGATGGCACACTTTGTACAAGTTTCCTTTTCCTTGATGCTTCTGCTTTCTTGGGAGAAGCTTTCTTCCTTGTGGGAGTGGTACTTTCTTATATATGTTGCGGGGTCCCTTGTTGGCTTTAACCAATTGCTTAAGCCTTTTGGATAACGGCAAATGTGAGGTAGTAGTAGATGGAGTTATGATGCTTTCAGGTTGAGTGGGTGTGGTAGATGTTACAATTTGTTGAGTGGAAAGAGGTGTGGTACGAAGGTATGGTTCAATACCTTCCGTAGCCTCTATATGATCAGTGACATCCGCAGTTTCAAGTCGGACCGTAGTCAAGATGTGGACAGGTAAACGTCTAATAGGGCCAAAAATTGATTGATCTTTAGAAAGAGTGTACCTTTTGAGATCTTTGGTGACGAAGAAGTCAATATCATTGCCCATGTTGAGTTTTGCATCCGCATGAAGATCCGAGATGCAGAGGGACCAGAACCTTGCAAAAGTGAGCTCGGTTGGATTTACCTTGGGTCTTTCCTTAGGAATGTACTGCAAAAAATCATCCCATAAGATCTTACCGTAGTTGACATCGTGGCCAGTGAAAATGCTCCATACAAGCTCTAGAAGCTTGAGACCCATATTATCAATTCCTCCGGTTCTACCTGATAGGCTGCGGATCACAAAATGGCAAATAAACTGCCATACCACAGGCAACTGATTTTCTTGAATTCGTCGATCCCTTTCAATTTATTCTGGTATCCCATCTGATAGAGAGCAGAGACGATGTCTGTGACACTTGAAGTGAAGAATTTTGTTGAAGGATGCACAATAAGGTTGATGGCAGTAAGAAATTTCTCCTTGGTCAAAATAACAAGATAATCATTCACAAGATTCAGATGCACTTCTTGGAGATTGTTAAGAGGGCGATAGGCAGAGAAAGCACATTTGAAAAGCATCGACAGTGGAACAACATCAGTGAAGGTATCGAAATGACCAAATAGATGATGATTCTTCAAGAACTTGATCATTAGCTTGATTAGATCATTATAGAAAGACTGCACATCAAAAACCGCCCTAAGATTACTTAAGGTAATCGATGGAATTGTGTTCCTTGAAGCAGAGTCTGAACCTGTCGGTAGAGCAGAGGTAGATGCCTTGGATTGTTTCTTTGAGATGTTTGATTTCACCATTTTTAAAAGTTTGAAGAACTTGCGGAAAAACCAGAGTGCAAGAAGATGAGGAAGAAGAAGATCGTCTTAGAGGGTTCAGAAAAGCGTAAAGCTTTTCTTGGGAGGAAAAGAAAGATTTTAAAGTGGCAGATTTGAAATTTAATTTGATTTGCCCTAATTAAAGAATAAGAGTAAAAATGTTTGGTTTTTATTTTGATTAGGGAAATCAATCCCAGCCACTCATGTTTTACTGAAAGTTGTTTTTTTATTTTTATTCTTGATATTAAGAAAAACAGGGCATTAAATGATGTGTCATACCCTGTTGCCCCACGTCTGAAGAACGTGCGGTAAGGGGGTCAATCCGTTGTATAAAGTAGAAGTTGAAATGGATTAGACGTTTTGGGGGTAGGAGAAAGGACAGTTTAAGGAAAAAAGATTTCTTAAAATATTTATTTTATGGAAAACTGTTTTTTTGTCATCATACCCAAAATAGGTCAGAGACAGGTTTATTTAAAAGAATGAAACAGTGATGTGATGCAAAAAGAATGTTAAAATTTTTTTTGAGAATGTTTTTCTTATTTAATGAAGGATCATTAAATAGCACACCATGATTCAAGAATTAATGAAACAGCTGAGAAATCAATCAATGTGATTGCGGATTGAGACTTCATTGTGGATGGATCATTTGACATTGTGGATGGGCGGTTGGATGACTACAGTAGAATAACTGAGGAGAACACTTGAACAAGGATTAGTAATAACAAACAATAAGGACCACCGAATGATAAATATGATATATGGTTGCGGTACACAGGATATATCAAAACCATTTATCATAAGTAACTTCAGTTAGGACTGCAACAGAGACCAAGGATGGTCTGCGGTACCTATCAATTCAAAAAGAATTGTGGATCCGGACTCATCATTCCTAACATTTGTAAGAAACTGTTGAGTTTTGTAGAGTTAAGTGCCTTTGTGAATACATCAGCAATCTCTTCATGAGTATGGACAAAAATTAGTTCAATGTTACCTTTCAGGATATGGTCTTTGATGAAGTGATATTGTAGTTCAATATGCTTTGTCTTGGAGTGCTGAATTGGATTATGAGAAATAGCTATAGCACTTTCAGAGTCACAATAAATTGGTATCTGCAGCATTATGTATCCATAGTCCAATAGTTGGGTTTTCATCCATAATACTTATGAACCACAGTTGGCTGCGGCCACATATTCAGCTTCTGCGGTAGACTGTGATACACAATTTTGTTTTCTTGATGACCAACTGACGAGTCTTCCACCCAAAAATTGGCATCCATCGGAGGTGCTTTTACGATCTAGTCTGCATCTGGCATGATCCGTATCAGTGAATGCTTGTAGGTTGAAGTCATTCCCTGCGGGTTACCATAAGCCAAGAGTCTTGCTACCCTTTAAGTACCTTAGAATCTGCTTGGCTGCGGTCATGTGTGACATTTTTGGGTCAGCCTGGTACCTTGCGCATACACCTGTTGCAAAGACGATATCTGTTCGGCTTGCGGTGAGGTACATCAATAAGCCAATAATACCTCTATAAGTCTTGTGATCAACTGATTCGCCTGAGGGATCAGCAGATATCTTATATTCGAAGGTCATGGGGACCTTTTCCGAAGAACAGTTGTCCATTGAATATTTCTTTAACAGTTCAGAGGTATATTTCTCCTGATGAATGAATATCCCTTGAGGGACTTGTTTCACTTAAAGTCCTAGAAAGAAGTTAATCTCTCTATTCATGCTCATTTGGAACTTGTTGGTCATGAGCTTAGCGAATTCATCCACCATTTTTTGATCAGTTGAACCAAAGATGATATCATCCTCATATATTTGTACAAGCATAAGATGATCACCAGTTGCTTTCTAAATAAAGTGGGATCAATCACTCCTCTTTTGTATCCGGACGAGACAAGAAATTCAAAGAGAATCTCATACCATGCTCTTGGGGCTTGTTTTAAATCGTAGACTGTTTTTTCAAGCTTGTAGCAGTGGTTTGGGAATTCTAGACTTTTAAAGCCCGTAGGTTGCTAGAGATAAACCTCCTCTTTTAACTCACCGTTGAGAAAAGCACTTTTCACATCCATTTGATGAACCTTGATGTTCTTGTGAGCTGCATATGCTAAAAAGATTCGGATGGCTTCCATTCGTGCTACCAGAGCATACGTTTCATCATAGTCAATACCTTCAAGTTGACTATTTCCCTTGGCAACTAGCCTTGCCTTGTTTCTAACTACCGCACCGGATTCATCCAACTTATTCTTGTACACCCATCTAGTACCAACAATGGTGTGACCTTGCAGCTTCGGAACGAGCTGCCATACTTTGTTTCTTTTGAATTCTTCTAGCACTTCTTGCATTGCGGATATCCAGTCTGGTTCTAGTAATGCTTCTTTGATCGTTCGAGGCTCGGTCGAGGACAGAAACGTTGCATAGTGAATATGATCAGATAAATCCTTGGATGATCGAGTCTGGATACCTGCGGATGGGTTGCCGATGATTTGACCTGGTGGGTGGTCTTTCGTCCATACATGTAGATGGGGTTGCAGATGATCAGCAGCTGCGGTAGAGGGAATATTTTCAATATTAGAAGACTATGCGGTTGGAGATGGTAGTACCCCCTGTACTTAAGAACATCCTACTGAATTGTCTTGAATTGGGAAGGTGGGATCAGAGTTTTCTTGGGTAGATGGTGAAGGTTCCCCCTGGAGTACAGACGGGGGTTCCCCTTAAACCTGTGAAGGTTCCCCCTGGATTGTGGATGGGAGTGAGATAATCCTTGAATCTGCTCTTGTGTCAATGTTCTCTATGTTTTCATCATCCGAGTCCGAACAAACGTTAGATGGTTAAAAATTTATGCGGATAATGATTGCAGCTGCATCTTCTAGTACTGGAACCTTGATGGTTGTTGTATGGTCTGGAGTTGAGTTTTCCTCCTCAACCGGAAAGGTAGAAGTATTTAGTGATACCTCATCGATCAGTGTAGGACCAGATACGTTAGCATGCTGCTGCTGAGCTTCCAGGGACACAAGAACTTTGGATAACTTGCCTGTTTCTACAGGGTCGAAGATATAGTCATGGTTTACTTCAATTAGATTTAGTGGACCCGAAGAGACAGGAATATCACTTTCTAGGATTGTTGTGGTTTCGGTTGATGGAGCGGTGTTGCAGATGTGATAGTCATCAAATTTCACATCGAAGCTTTCAATTATCAGCCTCGTGCGTCTAATGAGAACTCTAAAAGCAACCTTGTTAGTGGAGTAGCCAAGGAAGATGCCTTCATCAGACTTTGGTGCGAATTTGTTGAGGTGGTCTCTGTTGTTGATTACGAAACATCTACACCCAAATATATGGAAGAATCGAACATTTGGCTTGCGGTTGTTAAGGCCCTCATACGGTGTTTTGCTGAGACGTTTGCACACAATGCATCGGTTCTGTACAAAACAAGTTGTGGCCACTGCTTCGGCCCAGAAGTAGAGAGGAAGGTGAGCAAAGTTGAGCATAGATCTGGCAGCTTCTACTAGAGTGCAGTTCCTTCGCTCTACTACTCCATTTTGTTGTGGTGTGTAGGGAGCTGAAAAGTTATGAGTAATGCCTTTGGAAACCAATAAACTATTTAGGAGATGGTTAGTAACCTCGGTTCCATTATCACTTCAGATACGTCGTACTGGTAACTTGATCTGAAGTTCAATTTCCTTGATGAAATTGATCAATATCTGCGGAGTTTATAATTTGATTCGAAGAAAGAAGACCCATGTGAACCGTGTGAAGTCGTCAACTATAACCAGTATGTATCTTTTTTGATGAAGACTAGCTACTGTAGATGGACCGCAGAGATAATGTGCAAGAGTTCCAATGGTTCAGAAATTGAGGAGTCAATCTCCATGGAGTGACTTGCTTTGGATTGCTTTCCATATTCACATGCAGTGTAGAGAGTGTCATTGTTGTACTTAAGGATTGGAAGACCTCTTACTAGTTCTCCGGTGACCAAATTGTTGATGTATCTGAAATTGAGGTGAGCTAGCTTGCGGTGCCATAGCCAGCTGACTTCAGATACAACTTTGGATAGGAAGCATAACTATGGTTTGCCTATGATCAGGGATACATCCATAGGATATGTAGTACCTTCGGAACGGGACTTGATCAGACACGTGCTCCTATCGCTTGTCATTACATAGCAAAATTGGTCATCAAATTCAACACGATGGCATGCCTTACATAGTTGACTAACACTGATGAGATTGTGTTTAAGGCTTTCTACATAAGCAAACTTTTGAATAAAGAAGTTTCCTGTAGTAAGAACACCATAACCTCGGATTATCCCATTCGCATTGTTGCCGAATGTGACATTACCACCGTTGCAAATTGGCCTGAAATCCCGAAGGTATTTTAACCTTCATGTCGTGTGCAAGGAGCAGGCATTGTCGATTAACCAATCTTCTTCTTGTTCCTCCTTGCACAAGGCCTGAGAATTACACGGTTAGTTTAGGCTTCCAAACTAGTTTGGAGCCTGGGACAAAGGATGAGTTTTTGATTGATGCATGAATCGAGGTTGCAGGGACTGGTTTCAAGTCAACTTTTAAACCTAGTCCTGGGTGTTTGTGAGTTTTTGGAGTGTTGCATTTTTTTGAAAAAGTTATGAGGTTTCTGAAAAGGATTAGATTTGACATGAGATAAACCATTTTGACAACTGCATTGACATTGACATGCTGAAATTTTGTCTTTTGTTTTGAAACTTTGTTTGGTCAGCGGTTTGAAAGATGAGGTTCACTTGTGACCGGTCCGAGGTTGGTAATATTTGACATTGGTGCTGTTGGAATTTGAAAAAGTTTGTTTCGAAAAAGATTTAGCACGTGTAGATTCTTTGGACCTTTTTCTAGGATTTGGTAAAATACCCTTCCACTTGTTGAAATTTTGATGTGATTTTAAAGGTGTTGGAGTGGGTAAGATACCCTTCCATTTTAGATCATCTGAGGAATAGATTTGAAAACCATTGCTTCAAAAAGACCTTTCTTTCTTTTGGCTTGTGTCAGATGAGTTAGGAATAAACGTTGAAACTGTACATTCCTTTTTGCATGTTTTCTTGATGGGAGAGTTTTTTGAAAAATAGTGAGCAAAAACGAACTTTTCTGGACTCTTAGATTTTGGGAATCTGATATGTCTTTTATTTTTAGAAAAGGTTTTTCGATTTGTGCCTCGGGATCGAATTTCCTCTTTGAAATCCTTTTTTGCTAATGTTTTTGGAGAACCGCAGTCATTAGTGTTCAGCTGCGGTTTCCTAGAAACCTTTGAAATTTTTTTGAAAACGAGGGCTTGACTCATCCGAACTTGAAGATTCAGGGTTTTGAGAGCATTGACCTACTTCAAAGTTCTCTATGGGTAGTTCATGGTGAATTGGATGAAGAATCATAGAGCCTTTTATTGTGGACTGTGGTAAGGATGATTTAGCTACCATTGCATAAGTCTGAGTTGTGACTTCAGTGAGACTTTTATGAGAGTCATGACTATAGTGAGAGACACTGCGGTCTGATGGTAAAGATGGAAAGTCCTGTGAGACTTCGGGACTTTCTATGACAATTTCTTCATCAACAACTGATGAGGTCTGAGAATTTAAATTGATTGTGCCACAGATAGGAGTTTGATCACTTGTGTGACCCGAAACCTCAGGCACAATTTCCTCAATGACAAAGTTATTACTTAGATTATGAAGTCTACCGAAGTGGGTTCTGATATCTTCGGAAAAAGTCTTGTCATTGACTGGGAAATGAAATTCTCGGTCCGGAGGGACATACAGTCGATCTTTGTTAAACCGGGGTGAGGAGTCCTTTGCAGTAGGATATCCATTGGACTAACCCCAATTGTACGTATTGTCCACAGTTCCATTATTTACCAAATTTTCAATAGCTTCACTTTCATTGAACAGTTTTCTATTAATAGATTTAGGCGTACAATCTCACTCTGATCTAAATCTCTTTGGTTCAAAGCTATCTCTAGTTGTGTTTCACTCAACATTCTTGCATCTTTTTCTAACTCTAAATGTTTTTCTAACATGGCCATTTTGAGTCTTTTGTTGTCTAGTCGTCCTCTTACATGAAACATCTCTTGGGACACTATGTTCTTCTCATCTAAGGCTTTGTTGTAGTCTGTAAGGACGGCATCACATGTGTCATTAAGATTGTCTATGAAGGGTTAACAGTCATGCATGTTGTATTTTAGAGTTTGAATCATGAGTTTTACCTGTTCGACAATGCTTAGTGTTCTATCTTCTCCCATGTAGCAGTAGTTCTTTTCCAGCTTTGTAGACCTATTATCATCAACAGTTGCTAGCATGCAGATTTTGCCTTTTCCTTTGATATTGCTGATGGCTTCTTCTTCATCTCCGGATAACTAAAATTGATGGTCTCTTTTGATATGAGCTACGTATGCCCAAGCTTTTTCCTTTTCCTCTAATTCTTGAGCCATTCTAAGGTAGAATGCTCTGTCTTTCACCACATTTGCTTTGCAATCTTTTGCAAAATGATTCTCTTTGTTGCACTTGTGACATATCACAACATCACTTTTGTCTTCTGAGGGAGTACCGGAGTCAGTGGTTTCAATGGACTGCGGTGCCTCCTTTGGTTGAGCATTTTGAGATTGTGGTGGTGGATGAGAACTTTTGGAGTAACGAGAGTGATTATTTTTGATGGGTTTTGGTCAAAAGAACATCCTATGTGCTCAAACAAACCCTAATGCTTGGATCTAGGTTTCTCTATTGTACATGCAATTTATCCAAGACTATAAACCCTAAGTCTAGCATATGATAATCAATATAACATATAATTAGGGTTTAGATCATACCTTGATTGTTATGTAGCAATAACAATCTCAAATCCTCCTTGTATTGACTTTAGAAAGCTTAGAGTCACAAATGTCACTCCTCTAATGGTTCACAAACACCAAGAGCAAGAGGATGAATAGGAGAAGAGAAGGAGGCTGCCCAAAACGTGTGGAAACCCTAGAAGGAAGCTTGTCCACGTTTTGGGGGCATAAGGGCTCTATATATAGTGAGGCTATTAGGGTTATCTAACAAGGAAACCCTAATTTGGATGCTTAAGCCCTAAGCAACCCATGGACTCCTTTCCTTAAAGGCATTGGACGATTTCTAATGGGTTTCCCCATAGAATTCGTCCAACCTTATAATATAAGGCAATCCATAGCTCAAATTGCAATTATCTTATAATTACATTTCCAGTCCCTTAAGTTTAATTAATCTCTTTTTGTCACAAAACTAATTACCAATTAATTATTGACTAATATTAATTAAAAAATATGATTTCTCCTTTAATATATTATTCTCATAATATATTAATAAATCATATTTAATCCTTTCTCTCCATAATTCATCCTATCAAGTTGCTTTGGTGAAGGCAACCCAAAAGGACTATGCACCATCGGGTCAAGTACATACCAAAATAGTTATGGACTTAGACACTAATCCAACAGTCTCCCACTTGGATAAGTCTAATAACTATTCTGCGTATGACTTCAGATCCTGATCTGCAATCGTATCTTTCCAAAGCCGCTGTCAACTCTGATCATATCAGATACGCGTGTCCTTTAGATAAGGGATCATATATTCCTCCATTCTATATATCGTAAGACATGATTTCTAATCATTCTCTCTGTACTATTTCTCGACTTCCGATTTATGACGACTGACTAATTGAACAAATCAAATTAGCCCTAGCCCGGCCGAGCATTTACGTTTTGTCATTAATAAATCATCGAGGGGCCCAAAGATATCGCTTTTATCCTACTTTGGATAAAAGGAACGGATAAACTTTGATTCAATGCTTGCTTGTACTTACTCACCGAATCACACACAACAATATATTTTATAACACCAAGTTACTGGTGCGTTTACATATTATCAATGTGCAACCGATTTGCAAGATACAACTCACACATCTCGGTTTCAAGAATATAAGATGTTATCGTCTCACCAATCACTTGTGATACAATTCATGGAGTGATCCAAGTGAGCGTGGGTTTAATCCAATGCTCAAATCATATTCATAAACACTCATGAACGTTGCAGCAAACATTTGCTTATGTCTAATACTCTTTAGACAATCCACACACCAATTCACGATAGTCTTTATTCATACCTACTTCCAACATATGAATGACTGTGGCCCGTTCGAATAATCTGACTGTTCTTAAACAATTAAATTATTCAGGAAGTCAAAACATGCAAAGTGAAACACAAGGATAATACTAATCCCATATGGCCTCAAACCTTTGAGTATAAATAAAACACCTTTTAATTATCACCATATCGATTACTCATTATCTGTTGTTTCGGGTAATCAACTTTTTACTTGAACTATTACAACACTTGTCTCATGCTCTTAGCATGCACACAATGTTTACCTATGGTTCTTACTTTGTGAAATAGATCAAATGAACACATTTCCAATCATACTCATTTCACAACTCCCAATCCTTTTCACAAGTGAAAGAATATCAAATTCTTGCTACTTATGGAATATGCTAGATTCTAACATTTTATGCAATGATCATTTCGTAATGTCATAGCACAAAAGTCACAATGACTATTGCCAATGATATTACAAAGTCCTCTATCGGAGATTGTTACAAGACAATTCCTTAGATGTGATGTCTCTCACTCAAAGTACATTCCTTTGAACATCCTTTTGCATAAAAGTTTCTAATCTAGACATAAATTTTCAATATTTAATTCCCAATATGGACACGTTTCCATATTTACCATATGACAACTCATTCTTAATAGAATCTTATCTATTTATAATAATGTTGATATGGTCCATCCAATACTATACTTCCAACTACTCACAAGCGACCAATCCTCGCCGAACTTTGGATTGTCCTTTGACAGTTGTTTAATTATCTTAGTCAAAACCGATTCTTGTCCTTTTCCCTCTAAATGCACTATACATTTGGAAAATTTTAGAATGGTCAAATATTATAGCATTTGCAATCGATCCTATATCCAAAGCGTATTGGACACGATGCATAATGTCTTACATGAAGATTTAATATGTTATTAATCTTCTGCCATAATATTTTATGTGCTACATTCTCAACATTCAAACTATGAAGAGGAATGTTGTAATCATAATCGAAATTTGAGAACACACTATATATCCTTGACTAAAATTATTAACATTCCACAACCTAAGCCTTTAGATTTGAAATGAAGCATAATATTCTCTCCCTTAATTATAGCAAAACAACTTTACAACCCTTACGACTTTGCAAGGTATAACTCTTGTTTTTATATAATTAATATTGCTAACTTGCAATACTTTCCATAATAATCATACAATCATAACATTTATGCTCCCACTTACATGATGATTATTATAAACATAACACTTATGCTCCCACTAGCTTTGACATGTATTTAGAAACAGCTTAACTTTCAGAAAAACAATACCTATTGAATTTCTTAAGTTCATGTTTCTAATACCTAATGCTTTGATAATCCTTTATCTAAGCTTATACACCTTTCCTTTAGATAGCTCATATGTGTGTCTAAACAATTCAGACTAATTGCCAAACCTCACAATTCAAATCATGGAAAGCGATACCGTAACCATAATCGAATTCGAGAATACAATTTTTTTTTACAATCACTATCCTTTTAAAATATTTCTTAGTGAAAGCATTTCCTCACAGTCATTTTCATGAAGGAGGGAACCTTATGACACTTAGATTCATTCAACATTTCAATGGCATGTTTAAATCTCGATATGCCCCTCTAGTTTGTGACTGGGATGCCGAGGATCACAAAGCGGGTGTGAATAACCATGCAAACTTACATGGTGCCCTCACATGTTACATTCACCTATTCGATGTGCCGGTAAACCACACACGCTCCACCGAACTATGACAAACATTGAGTCACCCTTTGCTACCTTTGCTTAGAACCATTTAGTGTGTCGGTTAACCACACACGCTCCACTAATGTCTTCGCAAGGGCACAAAGAGTAATTTCATGGAATTGCATGAATTCACTTTCGCCTAAGTAACTAAGATTGGGAATTTGTAAAACATTTAGTTACTTTTGTACTTCATCATTCTTATAATGGAAGGTTTTGTCCTATCCTACCCGTTCGACTAACGACCCTCCACTAGTCAAGAGTGCGGTGGGTAAGAGTGGATACACATTCAATCTCCCTTTTATATGCAATTTCCTTAAACACCCCTTATAGACCAGCTCCGTGAATGAGGTCTACTAACGGTAAGACTGACTTTTACTCATACATATATATAATGTTAGACTTTTAATGTTATATATAGTATAGGGTGTATTTTACACTTTTAAAATACTAGGTGGTCATATTTAACAATTATACTTTTAATTCAATTAAATTGTAAACCAAAACTTTATGGATTTATTAAACCTCTTTTAATTATACACCTTAATTAATTAATAAAACCATAAGGGTGTGATTTGAACTTTTCAAAACAATACTAGGGTTTTAGAATTTAACATTCCTAGTTAAACCTTTTAATCAACTTTTATATTCCAAAACTTAAGGGCAAGTTTTGAAACATTTCAAAAATATATAGGTTTAGAATTTAAATATACATCAAAATTAAACTTTTAATCAAAATTTAAATTCCAAAACTTGAGGGAAAGTTTTGAAACCTTTTTCAAAATATTAGGGTTTCAACTATTTAAATTTCAAAACTAAACCTTTGAGTTCAAATTTAAACTATAAAACCTAAAGGGGAAATTTGAAACTTTTCATAACACAAGGATCAAATAACAAATAATATAAATTAAACAATTAATTTTATTATTATCTATATTTGACCTAATTTCAATTTCTTGCAAAATAAGTTACCCAATTAATACAAATAATCAACTTTAATCATATAAGGAAGTTATTATCTAATTAATTGGTAATTATCTTGTGTTTTGGCAAGGATATTCATTAAGAAACAATAAAATTCGTATTTTATAGGTTTAAAACGAAATATGGTAATAATCCTTAAGCAAAACAGCAACAAAATCCGAAGTTTCCTCTGTCTGACGCTCCGACTCGCCGAGTCACACTCTAGAACTCGTCGAGTAGGGCTGACTCGCCAAGTCAGGTCGAACAGAAGGCCAGGAAACGATTTTCAGCAACATAAAGCATCAATACAATAGAAACCAATCTAGGCTCTGATACCACTGATGGGTTTTGGTCAAAAGAACATCCTATGTGCTCATACAAACCCTAATGCTTGGATCTAGGTTTCTCTATTGTACATGCAATTTATCCAAGACTATAAACCCTAAGTCTAGCATATGATAATCAATATAACATATAATTAGGGTTTAGATCATACCTTGATTGTTATGTAGCAATAACAAGCTCAAATCCTCCTTGTATTGACTTTAGAAAGCTTAGAGTCACAAATGTCACTCCTCTAATGGTTCACAAACACCAAGAGCAAGAGGATGAATAAGAGAAGAGAAGGAGGCTGCCCAAAACGTGTGGAAACCCTAGAAGGAAGCTTGTCCACGTTTTTGGGGCATAAGGGCTCTATATATAGTGAGGCTATTAGGGTTATCTAACAAGGAAACCCTAATTTGGATGCTTAAGCCCTAAGCAACCCATGGACTCCTTTCCTTAAAGGCCTTGGACGATTTCTAATGGGTTTCCCCATAGAATTCATCCAACCTTATAATATAAGGCAATCCATAGCTCAAATTGCAATTATCTTATAATTACAATTCCAGTCCCTTAAGTTTAATTAATCTCTTTTTGTCACAAAACTAATTACCAATTAATTCTTGACTAATACTAATTAAACAATATGATTTCTCCTTTAATATATTATTCTCATAATATATTAATAAATCATATTTAATCCTTTCTCTCCATAATTCATCCTATCAAGTTGCTTTGGTGAAGGCAACCCAAAAGGACTATGCACCATCGGGTCAAGTATATACCAAAATAGTTATGGACTTAGACACTAATCCAACAATTTTGTGGGTTGAAGTTACGATTGAATGGAGGTTTGTTGAATTGTTGATTTTTACGAAAAGAGGGAGGTGGTAGCCGGTTGAACTGTTTACTAATAAGAGCGATAGCCTTCTAAAACTCTTCTTCATCATCATACTCTGAGTCAGCTTCGTACGACTGCGGTGTAGTGTCATACGAGGGAGAGTAGGATTGATTATGTGGAGCTTGTGCTATAAGAGTGAGTGGTCCTCCGAAGTCAGCACAGTCTTTGAGTACGGTGGATTCTCGTGCTTGCAGTTCCCCATAGAGCTTGTAGAGAGACAAGGAATGAATCTTTCTATCTCCTTGAACTATCATCTTAGCAATAGTCCAATCTCTTCCCAAACCGTTGAGAAATTGAAGATTTGTTTCATGTTTACTGCGAATGGTGCCAGCATTTGATAATTTGGTGACTATCAGATTGAACCTTTTGAAGGAGTCTTCTAAACTTTCACCAGTATGAGCTTGAAATTGTTGAATTCATTGAGTGCACTTGTGAGCTTCTTATCTTGAGCTTGTTCTGAGCCTTCGTACAAATTCTTGAGAACTTCCCAGATCTCTTTTGCTGATTTGCATTTTATGATAATATCGAAGTTGTCAGGGGAAACTCCATAAGAGATTTCATAAAAAGCAACAACATCATTTTCCATTTTATCGAGATCATCTTTGGTGGGACGGTTCATGAATGGTTTTCCTCCTCCTAGTCTGGCTGTGGCGTCATCAGTTTGAAATAGTGTAAGAACAGGGACATGTGGTCCTTCTTCTACGGACCGCCATACATCTCTACCAGGTCTCCTTAAGTATCTTTCCATTCTCTGAGCCCAGTGATGATATTCATTTGCCACCAATATTGGAGCTCGATTTGAACCACCAACACTATTGGAAACATTCAGAGATAATGCTTGTGCCATTTTTCCTTTTTTTGTTTTTTTTAAGAAATGAGCTTCAGTGGTATATAAAGCCCTTTGAAAAGCAGAGTTTAGTTTTTCAAAAAGCAACCACTATGGCTCTGATACCAATTGTTGAGAGAAAAACTTGAGACACACTTGAACGAACATTAGAACAAGTATAGTTGCGGAATAGTTAATCTCAAAGGATCATGAAATCTCAACAATAATAATATGTTAGAGTTAGATAGTTAGAAAGTTAAGTGCGAAAATGTAAGGAAATGTAAATGACAGCAGGTGATATATCAAGTATACACATAAATTGATTCATGACATGGAATGCATTCAGACCAAGTTAGTAAGCGAGATCAAACTTAGTGATTAAGTCAAGAATGACTTGCTCCGAAGAGAAATAATATTCAGTTATGTTCTAGTGAACTTTGAGAGTAAGGAGAGAATTAAGATGCGTAATTGAGAGATGTAATTGATAGTCTCAAAAAGATATATTAAGTGAGAAAGATTTAGCTCTATTTATAGAGACTCACAGATTACATTAGTCCTATCTGATAAGTGTAGGCATGCAAGGCATACTGGACAAAAGGGTGTATACTAAGACAAACAGATAAAAGACTAATCTAACAAAGTAAGATAGTGACTGCGGATGATGATGACTGCGGATGCAGTAGCTGATCATTGATGACTGCGGGTCTTGAGAGTTGCGGTAGACGAAGTTTAAGAGGGTCACTTCCATGATTCAACAGAATGGTTCTTTAAGTGCACGTGATTGATGTTTAAGCAAGTGAGTAAATTTTTGGCTCACGAACTCCTCTCCGCTCCACTATCAAACAGTATACATGCATATGAGTTATCGAGGAGAAATATACTGGTGACCACTGTAGGGTCGGAAACCGCTTCCTCGTGGCCTATAGCCAAAACTCTTCCCACTCCGCCAATGTTCCCTGCCCTCGGGCAGTTCCTTTTGTAGTGACCACCTCGCCACATCCGTAGCAAGCCTAACCCACACCAATGGGTAGTGTGCCCTTTCTTGTTGCAGTTAGTGCACTGCATTTCCTGGCAGGGTCCGTTGTGATGGAAGTTGCACTTGTTGCAATTTGGCAGGCTCCCAGCATACTGCTTCATCGACGCAGTAGCAGTAGGTGTTATCGCAGCATGAACAGCCATAACCTGCTGCTTTTTGGCAGCATTCTATGCCACGTTCTTCCTCTTATTATCCCAGAACTTCCGCTTGTTGTCAACGGCTTTGGAGGGTTTTGGGATAGCCAGGGTTGTTGTTGTAGTTGGGGTGAGGACTCCATGATCAATGACTCGTTGTGCCAATCGCTTGGCACTATCGAAGGTAGTGGGATTTGAAGCTAAGGCATTCCCCTGATATGGAGGCACCGTCCCCCAGATATACCTTTCTATTTTCATTCCCTCAGTAGGAACCATTCCCAGACATAGTGCCACCAGATCACTGAATCTGGTAGTATAAGCCACGATGTCGGAGCCCGTCATGGTTAGGCTCCAGAGTTCCTGTTCGAGTTTTTGAACTTCGCCCCTCGGGCAGTATTCCTCGATCATGAGCTCCTTCGGAGCTTCCCAGCCCATAGCATTAGCCACTATTAGAGTTAGTGACTTGACATGGCTATTCCACCATGCCAGGGCTCTGTCCGCGAAGGTGCAGGTAGCAAATTTGACTTTGCTTCCTTCCGGACAGGAACATATCTCAAAGATCAATTCTGTTTTCTCAAACCATTGCGAGAGGGAAATGATTATGCCAGTCCCGTTGAAGGACCTGCACTTTCAGTTGGTGAAGTCCTTGTACGAGCACTCCCTAGAGCGCACCGGAGCATCACCTTGAGTGGAATGCACAGTTGTTCCACTTCTTCTAGTTCCACTAGCACTGAACTGAGCAAGGGCTGTCATAACAGCCGCATTCATAGCAGCTTGAATTGTTGTCGGGTTGTATTGAGGAGGAGGTGGAGGTGGTTGCGTAGGAGTTATCGGAGGATTACGCCTCGTCACTCTTCGAGGAGGCCTCGTTCAACTAAAACTTTACAAAGATGAAGATGATAGTAAGAATCAATTGAAAGTATAATGAGAGTGGTTCATGGACTAACTCTCTATAGTCCAACAAAAAAAATGAGAGTACGATTGATATAGAGATCTAGTAGTAGAAGTATGAAAGTACTTAGATATGGATTTCCCACAAGATTTGATGACTGTCAATAATATTGGCATTAATGATGTAACAAGTTCGGGAAAATGACCTAGAAGTAGGTCTTACATCAAACCACAATAAGAAAATTTTGACAGCATAGAGACCTAGCAACAGTACTAGACAGTTAAGAATATTTACAGGGAAAAGTGCTACATAGAGCATAGATACGAAGGCTATTCCTTAACCCTAAAGAAAGGACGAGTAAAGCGTCTTCTACCGGCGACGGGTACCCCTTGGGCGAACCCTCAAGTCAGCCAGCTGACGCTCCACATCAAGGAGGTGTCGCTCACAAACCCTTTGGCATACTCAGAGCTCTATGACTTCAACCCAAGTTGCAGCCAGTTCCTGTTACAGAGCCTTGTTGTCTCCCTCAGCTCTCTCACGAGCATCTTCCAGATGACAGATGCGAACTATACTAACTCCCGCATTGGCATCAGCCTTCATGATTCGGTGGATGGCTGTCCTACCTTGCTTTTCATTACGAGCAACCCTACGGACCAGAATGGTCAGGATTCTGTCTGCTGAGCCTCCCTCGCTCAGGTTGTAGAAGCTTCGGTCTCCATTACATGGCATAGGCTGACCCTGCTCCTGACTCTATGCTCCCAAGTATTCCGCCCAAACAGGCGTCGGGCCTTGAAAAGACGGACGAGGGTTAGGATTCGGGATTAGAGCCACCAGAGGCACATCATTGACTTCTGGCTCGGAGTCAGAATCCTCCAGAAAGTTCTCTGCGGAGTCATCATCCAAAGGGATTGGATGATTCTCTTCTGGTTCGTCATCGAGCCAGCCATCATTGCCTTGGTTGGGGAAGTACGGGTCGCCAGGGAGATTGAATCCAACCATGATATCTAAGCGAGAAAAGGGATGAAAGAGATAGTTAATAGACGTACTACTTAAGATAATTATAGGATGATCTTTATCAGTTACTTCAATACTTGCGTAGTGCATACCAGTTACATGAAATCAAAACAGGATAGTCCTTCGAATAAGTGACCCTAACTCGAAATCCACAACCAAACAAGGAACAGGAAATAAAGCAAATATCATAGATTCTAAGTCTATGACACCTTAATCACATATAACCTTAGCGTATCCACCAAGCAACTATTGACCTACTAATAAAGACCTTTAGTTCTCAAATAAATAATTATAGTAACACAAAATACTCCTATAGTATTTTAATTTTATGTTTTGTTCTAATGTTTTCATTGTAGTAGTGTTGGTAAGTTTTTAGACTTGTTGCAACACCACAACCATTCCTAGGCACATGCTAATCACATCTTGGAAAGATATAGTTGATCAGGCTATATCACTCCCAGATCTGATTATATGTCCCCAAGCCTACTTGTGTTGTCCAATAACCACAATACTTTTGTTCTGTCCTAGTGACACTGATTTTAGTATGAATGCAGGTATGTATACTTTGGTTAAATATTTTATTATTTAAAAGTATAAACTCATGGTCAGAGTATTTTAATCCCGATGTGTTTATAGTGTGTATATCTTTTATGGGGTGATATACTCAATTCACTATAAGCATTGTTCTGATACCAATCTATCACACCCCAAAACCGGAACGACGGAGACGTTCTGGGGCGAAGGACGTCATGTACAGTATCACAACAAGGCATAATAGTAAACAAGCAACAACATCATCCATTGCATTAATAATATAATTTAATACAAGTGTGTTCTGTGTATAGTTTATAAGACACCAAAAATTAATAATCAAAATAAAGACGAGTCTTGAAAGCTCCGTCTTCTCAAAACCTGGTCATCAGTACCTGTCTACTGGTGACCTGAGAATACAAGTTATTTTGAAAGAGTAGATCATCATTAAAGTTGGTGATTTCATAAGCATTTTAGTGTCAATGTTTTTATGAAAGTGTTTGATAATGTTTGATGTAAATGTTTGTAGTAAATATTTGTATCTCCTAGAAAATCCTATATTTTCTACTAAAAAATAGCCTTCTACAAAGGCCCGAATGTTCTGTATGTTGTTTGTTTGTAAAAGTGTGTAATTTTCCCAAGTATGACTATCATTACCAAAATATAAATTACATTTCCGTTTATGTGAGAAGATCACAAAGTAAATGCAGTGGAAAAATAAAGATGTACTATAGTATTGTATATAAGTAACTACCAATGTACTAACTACCTTAAACCAGTTTGTTAATTAAGGTATAATGTGATATGATTGTAACCATACTTGACTGACTAGTAAAACACGACGATCAAAGACGTCAAAATGGTATGACATTCGTCACCCGTAGACCTGTAGGTCCCACTGTAGCTAGCAGCAAGGTGTAGGACGGTCAGTCCAGTATAGATCTATACACAAATTCATGCTCTCCCTCCAGGAAACTCTGGTTACAAAATGTGACACAGCAGTAGATTGCCATGTCATGAAGTAGTGACTCAAATTAATGTTATAGTATTCTAGTGTTTGTATAGTACGTTCTAGTGTATTATGTGTTCTCTCTGTTCTAGTGTATAGTATGTTCTCTTGTATAGTGTAGTGCATGTTCTCTTAGTTTCTCATCATAGTGTGTTCTTTCTGTTTCTCATAATAGTAACTTTGTATTGACTCATGAATGAACTGAATCTTGTATGTTTCATTGTAGTAGAAATAATGAGTAGTAAACCTCTAAACTATACTTATTATAGTTTACTAGTAATGTTGTTTGAATGACTGAGTATGTTTGTACACCTTTGCTATGCAAAGGTGCTGAACTGGTGTAAGAACTTTTATATCTATACATACAAATATATATATATATATACATAATATATAACTAAGATTCAAATGACACTCGGACAAATAACCGGATACCCTAAGTCCACAACCAAACAAGGAACAGGAAATAAAGTGAGTTATCAGTCCTAAGTCCTTTCAACCTTACTTATATAACTATATCTATATAGACATGATTTTGACAATATATATAAGTTTAAAAGATTTTTAACCATTTGAATGGTAACAGATGACTTGATGTCAGTTTATAAAGTGTTTTAAAGAGTTTGTTTGATAAAACAGTTTGAAGTATAAGAAAATCTGCTTGTTTGATAGTTATAAATCACATGTGATTGATATAACAACTATAATGTTATCAACTTGTATCACCCCCCCCCCCCATAAAAGCATTTAAAATAATTTAAAAGGTAGATTAAGGGATATGAACTCACCTGTAGTGAGTGATGCGAAAGTAAGATTGGTTGTAGGATGCTCAGTGCTAAGTGAAAACTCGGGCATAAGCGGATCCTAATAAGCATATAATGACACATATATGGATATAATTAGTGTATATAACAACTAATCATGATAGGGAACCACTTTAGGGACTAGGAAACACTTGTATTGAAGTGTTACAATCACATATGATTGCATTAAGGGGCTTTACGGCCACACAAAGGGTGTTTACGACCATGGTGTTTACGGCCAAGGGAGTTTACGGCTAACACATGAAAAGGCTTATGTTTACGGCGAAAGATGTTTACGGACAATGAAGATCTTGATGAGGGTTTACGGCCAAGGGAGATGCTCATGGCTGTAAACTCTCATTGTTCTTGGGAAATGGTTGTTTTTAAGGGTGTATCTTAAGAGCTTCTATAGGATAACTAGTACATGGAAAGATACTTACGTTTTGAAGCTTGGAGGAGGTGTTCACGGTCTAAGAACTAGTAAGTGTTCTTGGTGTAAGTGAAGAAGATTTGAAGATCTACCTAAAAGAGATTGTAACGACCCGAAAATCACGACTAAAAATTTCTTTTAAAACATTACTAAAACTGGATTTATAAAACGTATCATAAGTCAAACATAACTTTTGAGTATTAAATTCAAAACATAATATCATTATCAGAGTCAAACATTCCCAGGCTAACTGACTATGGTGTGTGCTCTGCAATCTTCCCGAGCTCCTCTTCTGAAAACCGAGTACCTGAAACCAAAATTGAAAACCGTAAGCACGAAGCTTAGTGAGCTCCCCCAATTTACCACATACCACACAAAAACATATAAAAGCACATACTGGGGCCTTGCCCCCTCCATCGAACCGAAGTCCGAAGCTGACATCGGACCGAAGTCCGAAGCTAACTGACTGGGGCCTTGCCCCCTCCATCGAACCGAAGTCCGAAGCTGACATCGGACCGAAGTCCGAAGCTAACTGACTGGGGCCTTGCCCCTACATCGAACCGAAGTCCGAAGCTGACATCGGACCGAAGTCCGAAGCTAACTGACTAGGGCCTTGCCCCCCCCTCCATCGGACCGGAGTCCGAAGCTAACTGTCTGGGACCTTGTCCCCTCCATCGGACCGAAGTCCGAAGCTAACTGACTGGGGCCTTGCCCCCTCCATCGGACCGAAGTCCGAAGCTGACTGTCTGGGACCTTGTCCCCTCCATCGGACCGAAGTCCGAAGCTAACTGAACACAGCATATCATAACATATCAACTGGCATAAACTCACATATACTGCATACTACATCGGGCCGTAGCCCGGAACACATAACATATAAATCCTGTCTGAGCCACGAAGGCATCAAACATACTAACTACTGTATCAGATCAACATCCGAAAACTACTGCTAGCTAAACGGGCCGGCATTGTGGCCTTAGACCCGTTCCTACTGGAAGGAAACTCACCTGAGACTGCTGAACTGATGCTGCTAATCCTTTTGACTGCTACTTGACCTCTGACTCCGAACTGCTGCTCCACTAACTCTTCGAGCTTCAAAAGCCAATAAAACACTTAGTCCAACTGACCTCCAAAGGTCACTAGGTCAACTCTGGTCAAGGTCAAAATCCTGGTCAACGTCAACCTTCCAGGTCAACCCTACTCGCCGAGTCTACCTACTGACTCGCCGAGTTCATACGCTCAGGGTCTTTCTTATTCGCGACTCGACTCGCCGAGTCAGTCCATGACTCGCCGAGTCCAACTAGTTCCAAGATCTGTCCTGTCCAACTCGCTGAGTCACCACCCGACTCACTTATTCGAGTCTCAACTTGAAGGGTTTAGGGTTTCGCGATCTGACTCGCCGAGTCCAAGAACAGACTCGCCGAGTCCTAGACAATCTTCAACCAACTCGTCGAGTTGTTCGTCCAACTCGCCGAGTCCATGCCTAACTTCAACCAACTCGACGAGCTGTTCATCCTACTCGTCGAGTTCCTCCTCATCTTCAAGCTACTCGCCGAGTCCACTCGAAGGACTCGCCGAGTCTATTCAGTCCTCAATCCATGCAGTGGCTTTTCGAGCCAAACAGAGCTTCCAACTCATAGATCCATACCTCTAGGGCCTATCCCCCACGTAAAGTGGCAAACTTTACGTGTAGATTAAGAGATCTAGGCTCAAAACACACTAAACTAGGGTTTATGGCAAACATACTCCTTCAACATACCAAGGGCTGATACTTTAGGGGATTCAAGACCAAAACCAACATGGATCTAAGGTAGAAACCTCAGATCTGAACCTCCAACTCGAATTGGTTACATATCATACCAATAATGACCAAAACTCACACATAAGAATAGATCTAGATGCAAAGGGAGTCCAAGCAACAGCTTATTACCTCCAATTGGTCTGAAATGACTCCTCAATCCCAGATCTACAATCCCTTCTTGCACCTCCAAGGTCTTTCTTCCTCCTCCAAGCTTTAGTGCACTCTTCAAGGCAAGATCTAGCTCAAAAACGGATATGGCGGCTAGGGTTTGGTGTTCTGGGGTAAAGAGGCAGTAAAGGGGACCCTAGGAAGGAGATTGAGACGCTTAAATAGGCTCCAAGTCTCGGATTTAGGGTTTTTCCTCGTTCAGACCCAACTCGTCGAGTCTCCTTGGCCGACTCGCCGAGTCGGTCGCTTACACATCGACCCGGATCCCGCTCGGACTCGCCGAGTCTCTCCTTAAAATTGAGGTATTCTTTCTTTTCTTGACTTTCCAAACTTTGGGGTGTTACAACTCTCCCCCACTTAAACTAAACTTCGTCCTCGAAGTTTGCTATGACCAACTGTCCTGCGAACTGCCTCCAACTCTCTATCTGGAAAACTAACACCCTTCTGTCCATCACTCCAACCACTCACAGTGCTGGTCACTACTGTTGGTACATACTGAATTCTTCTCCTTTCCTTAATTTCCTCAATGTTACTTCCTCCGATTGAGAATTTTGTACCCCTCATCTGCCTACTGGATGCACTGAGACCACTCTGGTCCCACTAATCTACCGATATCTGAGTTACCGAACCCCCACCGGTCACTACACTCCATCGCAAACTCCTAGTCGCTTCCAGCGACTCCTGAAGATACTTCGACTATCTATAATTGTTCTATCCATTCTTCCGCTCATACTGAAACGATGTTGCTGGAATCAGCTTGCTTATATCCCATCTGATTACTTAACTCCTGCTGACTCGAGCCTTCCATCCTGAAAGAAAAGCTACCTGCCTAGCTATCCTTACAGATCACTTACACTTGGCAGAAGGCTCAACTGATCCTACTGAGAGAGACTTGCCATTTCCAAATCAACCAACTATACCGTCAGCACTTGCATTCCAACACAAATACTAATACTGCCCCAAAACTCTGAAACCTTCCAAACACTGAACTGCCTGCAGTACTGAACATGCCTGAAACTCTAAGCTGCCTGAAACGCTGAACCGACTGAAACGTTGAACGGCCTGAAACACTGAACTGGCTGAAACACTGAGCTGCCTGACACACTGAACTGGCTGAAACACTGAGCTGCCTGAAACACTGATCTGACTGAAACACTGAGTTCCAGCTCAACCGTAGAGTCGAAGGACTCCTCTCTCAGTCGTTCCCACGACTTCTAAACAAAATCTTTCTCTGGAGCTAGTTTCCACTAGTTATCCTGTCACTGCGGCTCTAACAATCTTCCGATCCAGCCGATCGGGTCCATACGTCACATCCTGACATCATCAATTCCACGACTAACATCATGATGGCTCCCAAACTGACGGTAGCCCTTAACATATCCGAACCCCAACGGTCCACTGCTACTCTGATCTCATAACTGATGTAACGATCTATAGCCAAAATTGCTGACTTAGTCATAACTGAACCATTTGGGAAATCCGAAATCTAACCCGTGGATTCCCATATCCTCACTGCTGCACTAGAACTGGTGGGTACTACTACTTTCCCGCTTCCAACACGTGCTCATGCCACCTACCAATCTGATAAAGGCTGCGACTACGCTCACGGATTTACAACTCTCTAGTACTATCTGGCTACTAGTGAATGCTACGACTACCCCCCGCAGACTTACAGCACTACTACTACTATCTGACTGCTAGTGAATGCTACGGCTACCCCCGCAGACTTACAACACTACTACTACTATCTGACTGCTAGTGAATGCTACGGCTACCCCCGCAGACTTACAACACTACTACTACTATCTGACTGCTAGTGAATGCTACGGCTACCCCCGCAGACTTACAACACTACTACTACTCTATCCCGAGAACATCCTGACTATCCCTAGTCCCGCTAGTGATTCCTCATCCCGATTTCTCAAACCAGCCCTCAGTCTTTGAATTCTGCATCATCCTCGACATCTTATATCCTTGATATACTTAGAGCTTCGTCGAGGAATTCTTCGGCTTGGTTCCCAAACCAACCGTCTACTAATCAGGATACAAGAAGCTATTGTTGGGAAGTTTCCAACCTCCCAACTCCTGAATCTACGCAACCTGCATGCTGCCTCAGACACTGGCTACTAATACGAAAACATCTCTTGTTACCCGTTCTCAGGATCCTCATTCCGACTCACTTGAGTCCGACAGGTGGTCCTCCAATCCTGGATTCCCAACCAACTTCTAACCATCTCGATTACATGAACTAACCGCTGGGAAAAGTTCTCGAACTCTCAATTCTGAACTCCTCAATCCATCCATCACTGTGCTACCACCATTTCTTCTCAGAGGCTGCGCACTCATTCTGGGTCTACGTGACTCTTATCCATGAATACCCGGAGGGTTCTCCCCCACTTCGATCCTGCTTACCCCTTGCTGCTTCACACTCAAAAGAGATCCTGATCTTCACTACCATTCCAAAACATCTACTGGGGAACCCAAGCCCGCCAGGTAGGAATTTGACCAATCCATCCAAATCACTAACCACTCCGAACTAGCGAAACGAACCAAATCTCTCCCAACCATGCTACAGTTACTGCATCCTCCGAAACCTTCTCCATAAGAGCACATCCCCTAACTACCAACCAATTATACGAGGTATGCAAATGGCATATAACATAATCACAAGCAAGCCATACTATAACACAACACTTATACCACAAATTGATGCAGAACCATAACAATATAATCATGACATAAGCTGACAGAAAAGCAAAAGTTACGTACCTTCATTACTCAGTGCTGCTCGAATACCTGCTGAAATCTACCGGAAAACTCGGCTCTGAGCCGTAGGCACCCTTGCCCGACCTCGACAACTGCTGGCGGTACTTGAAGTCCCAAAGGCAGGAGCTGGCACCTGCCCTGTTGGATACAAACTCGGACAGTGGGCCTTCTTGTGGCCCCTCTGACTGCAATGGAAACATAACGGATCAAGTCCCTGGGCGATGGTAACAACACAGTCTCTGCTAAAATGACCAATCTGGCCGCACTTGAAACACCCAGCATCGCCACCACTTCTACGCCTACACACACCCATGTGCGTCCTTCTGCACTTCCCGCATCGACTGCGGCTCTGATAGTTCCTCGTCCTCAAATCTGGACCCTTGGGCTTCTTACCCGAATGTTTCCACCATTCCGGTTTGGGGGTGTGATATATGTGCACCATAGGAGTGTTATAGTACACAAAACCCAATAGATATGTCATTGTATGACTTCTCGAACAGGGTCTGAGCTTAGTTTGCACCAGCGATTGAGGTACAACAGTTGGTGCGAGAGTTTCTGGATCTCTGCTAGACTACTGAGACTGTAGCAGAGATCACTGTCAAGTTTTGGGAGAGGGCTTTATTGGTATCACAGTATGTAGCAGATGAGGTTATGAAGAAAGTGAGGTATCATGATATGTTGTGGGATGATATCATGGAGTTCGTGAGTATTTCGGGGTCCGAGACCCTAAATGATATGATCACTAAATCCCGAGAGCGGGAGATTGATTTGGAGCACATTGGGAATAGGGGGTCGGATCAGGTGTAGACATTGGAGGGTCCCGTGAAGAGACCCAAGACTTCTGACCAGCGTTTGAGAGGGGTAACAGGGCTGGAGTCAGTGCAGCACGTGTAGGAAAATGCAGGATGAAGTTTGTCGTTCTAGGGGTATGGGCTAATACAAGTGTGGCAGGGTTGGTCACGTCAGCAGGGATTGTCCTCAAGGGCTAGTCCGACATGTTTTCACTTCAATCAGGTGGGTCACAAGAAGGCCGACTGTCCGATGTTGAAGGGAGGAGTAGTGAGTGCGCCTGCTCCGAGTACTTTGAGGAATACTGATGGACGAGTGGGTAGGGCAGGAGCCTTAACGTAGATGAGTCAGGCTTTGCAGTGACATACAAGGGAGTTCAGGACTCCAGCAGGCGATGTCGCGGGTATGCATCTTTTTCTTTCTTTTTGATTCATCTAAATTTTGCTGTTTGGAATATTGCATCGGTTTGGGAAAGTGTATCTTTGGTTTATTTCTTTGCTTATGTTTGGGTTATATCTTTAAGTAATGTCATATGCCATTTTCATGCCATGAATTATTAGTGGTTAGTGAATGGTTGTTTCTCTTATAGTGGGTGTGGAGTGTTCTGTGTTATCTTGGTTGTGGTCGGGATCAGTTCGGGGGCACTATGTAGAAGGTTTATGGCCGGGATCTAGTGGTTTTAGCAATTGTGCTTGGATTGTTTTTTGGAGGTATCGAGGGAAGTGGTTTGTTGCTGAGGCTTTAGTTGGTGCATTTGTCCTTTGAACTTCAAGATTTTAGTGGCACCTGGCACTTGTCTGTAAGACCCAGGGTTGTGGACCCCGGCCTGGCAAAGAAGACCATAAGGCGGATCATGGCATAATGGCAAGACTATGTGCGTCACATAGCACCTTTATTGACTATGATATATGAATGATATGTATGGCTCGCGATTTTGTACGACATGTGTGGATCATTTGTTATGTATGGTATGTGGTATTTCGGACTCAAAAAGCTTTGTGCTTAGGTTTTCAGTTTTTGTTTCAGGTACTCCAGTTTTCAAATGAAAGAGCTCATGACGATCGCAGCGCATACACCCGTGTTTTCCGCAATATGTGATATTTGGGATTGGACTCTGATAATTGTATTATTTGAAATGCTTTCAATGTTTTAAACAAAGTTACAATTGTGTTTCGATTATAATAAAAATGAAATTTGTACCTTGGATTTTTTGGCCTGTTTCAAAAACTAATGCATTCTTACATACTTATATAACATAAAAAATAAAGATATTCATAAGAAAATCAACAAAAAAATTATATACAAATCATTCGTATTTTAATATAAATTATAAAAAATTCATAGCAAAATACAGTCAATTCACAGTTTAATGTAGTTAATTCATATTTTTAAACATAAAAATCGCAATTTATTACTCAAAATTCATAGTTTAATATAGTCTATTCACAATTTAAATAGAAAATTTACAGCTTAATGCAACTAATTCAAAGTTTAAAACATAAAAATCATAGTTTAATACATAAAATTCACAACTTATTACGATAAACACAGTTTAATACAATAAATTCACAACTTAATACTATATATATATATATATATATATATATATATATATATATATTCACATCCATATTTTCAAATTAAAACAAACATTTATACGTTAATATATGGAGACATTTCTATGTATTAAATTGTGAATTTAACATATTAAGCCGTTAATAAATTCACAACTTAATAAACAAAATTAACAGTTTTATAGAATACACTCACAACTCATTTACAAAATATAATCTCATATTTAAGTGTATTAAACAACTCATTGATTCACAGTTTATACATACATAAATTATCTCATATTTTATAAGCAAACATCAAAAGAAAAACATATATATATGGATAATAAAAGATGATAACTTATTTGAAATCACAGTTTAAACAGAAAATTCATAGTTAAATGCAGTCAATTCATATTTTTAAACACAAAAATCAAAATTTATTACTCAAAATTTATAGTTTAATATAGTCAATTCACAATTTAAATAGAAAATTTATAGCTTAATGCAGTTAATTTAAAGTTTAAAACACAAAAATCATAGCTTAATACATAAAATTCACAACTTATTACAATAAATTCATAGTTTAGTACACAAAAAATATAAATTCATAGCTATATTATCAACTTAAAACTCTTAATACTATCAATTCATAGTTTAATAGACAAAATTCACAGTTTAATATAACAAATTCACAATTTAATACAAAAAATATATATTCACATCCATATTTTCAAATTAAAACTTACATTTATACGTTAATATATAGATGCATTTCTATGTATTAAATTGTGAATTTAGTATATTAAGCCGTGAATAATACAAAAAATTAACAGTTTTATACAATACATTCACAACTTATTTACATTTATAATCTCATATTTCAGTGTATTAAACAACTCATTCATTCACAGTTTAATACATACATACATTATCTTATATTTTAGAAGCAAACATCAAAAAGAAAAACATATGCATGGATCATAAAAGAGGATAACTTATCTTAAATCAACGAAGAAGATGAATGAGAAATAGAACATATACTTGCTCTACCACCAGCAGCAACATCAACACTGCCAACTACCATACACTGTTATCAACAATCGCCACCACCAACCACCGGTGCCAATACCGCCAACATCCTTCCTTTAAAAATCAAATCTGGATAAAAAATCATAATTAACAGTTTAATACAACATTTAAATACTAATTCACAGCTTAATTCAATATTCCAGACACTATTCATAACTTAATGCTTCAAAAAAGTACACATTCATAGCTTAGTAACTTACATATTTACAAATAAATACATAAAAAAACACATATTCAAAGTTTAAAACATACCTAATTTTGTTGAAGCATTTCATCAAACACTTTGTGTACGCTACACATACAAGATCTATAATGACCATATAAATCAGATCTGAAGTAGATCTGATGCGGTGGTGGAACCATCGCTAGCCACTTCGAAATGTTTCATATACACCAAATCTATATGCTTGAATTGCAACAAACACACCAGATCTGATCACATCTAAGAAATTGGTATATCTTTCGCTTCAGATCTGAAAGGTTAATAGTGGTTGGTGATTTTTCTTACGGACTGAGGCGAGGAGGCGGTGATGCTGGAATAAATCTGATGAAATGGTGGAACCACCGCTGACCACCATGAAATGCTTCGTATACACCATATCCATGCTTGAAATTGCATCAAACACATCATATGTGACCAGATCTAGGAAATCGGCACATCTTTGACTTCAGATCTGAAAGATTAAAAGCAGTTGGTGACTTTCTGGTGTCTTTGAGATGAAGAATACAAAACCAGGCGTGTGAACTGAAGAACAAGAAACCAGATCTCTCCATAACTCTTTCAATCTCGTCGGAGCTCGCAGATCTTGACGTCAATGGTGGCGGAAATCATAGATCCATACCAGAGCTTGCAAATCTAGAGGTCAGTAGTGGTGGAAACCGTAGATCCGAACCAGAGCTTTAGATCTAAACGAAGATACGATATATCTGATGGTTTTAGACGATGAGCAAAGGTGATGTTATAGTTTTCTGGAGGCGGCGATTGGAGGTGGTCGTAGATCTGGAGGCGCAAAAGAGTTTTTCGTCAAATTGTAGTCGAAAGTTTTTGACCGACGTTAGTGTTTCGGTCGGAGAAGTCACTGGCGGCTAGTAGAAGCTCATCAGAAGGAGACGACGATGGTGGTAGGTAGTTGATGTGACGTTTGACTTTAGATGTGAGAGATTGGAGGTGGTGGTAGTGGTGAGTTTGGTCGACAGTATGAAGCAGTGATAAACAACGACTGTGGAAGGAGGTGACGGTTGTGGGTGTCTCCGGCAGGTTGCACTAGTAAGTGGCGGCGAAAAGTGGTGGCGAAAAGTGGTGGCAGTAGGTGGTATATGTTGTGTTAGGTTTATAGTTCTTGAAGGTTCATAAGAAAGTTAGAAGGAGATGAGAAAGTTCGAAAAAGTTTCAGAAAGTTTTTGAAATTTGAATGTATAATCTAATTTTTAGTTTAAAGGTTGTAATGTTAGGAATGTATCTAACAAAAATACCCTTAAAAAGGTTTTTAACCTTTAGTGGTTCTTAACCGGAACTAGAACGGAAACTGCTTAAGGTGGTTCGATTCCGAAAACAACGGTTTCGAAACGATTTCAGTTCCGAAAACGGATACCCAATTTCACTGCTCATCCCTAGTTAAGATAACCGTCATTTTTCTAAATTAAAAAAAAAATTAATTACTATTAATAATTTAAGGGTTGATTTAGTTAATTTCTCTAAAATAATGAATCTAGATTTGATTGTTATCTTAAATCCAACAATTTAGTTTTGTAGAATGTAGATTCACTTCTTTGAACTTTTGTTTACTCTGATTATCCGATTGACATTTACAAAGGGTGCGAAAATAAGTCACAAAAAACAAAAAACAAGCATCAAAGATCGTGACACAATTTCACTACGCCAAGCAAGCTAGCGAACATTCAGGGGGATTCATCACTCCATCCTTTCGTCAATGCCTTTCTTCCTACTCCCTCATTAAACTACTACCAACTCATCTCATCTCCATATCCATTTCCATTTCCATTTCGTCAACACATCTCTGAAAAAAATGGGAACAGAGAACCATAGATCGTCCGTTGAAATATCGGAACCCTTGCTTCACGAATCAAATCAGGAGAAACCCATCGAATTGGATCTAGAAACGATTCCGGAATGGAAAGATCAGATCACGTTAAGGGGTTTAGTTGTGAGTGCTTTACTGGGAACGCTTTTTTGTATCATCACACACAAGCTCAATCTCACCGTCGGAATCATCCCGTCGTTAAACGTCGCCGCCGGTTTGCTGGGGTTTTTCTTTGTCAAATCATGGACTACCTTCCTCGATAAGTTGGGGTTTTCTGTTAAGCCGTTCACGAAGCAGGAGAACACTGTTATTCAGACTTGCGTTGTTGCTTGCTATGGCCTTGCTTTCAGCGGTAATCCTTACTTAATTGCAGAGTTAATCGCTGTGTTTTTTGATGTCACAATGAGTGATTACCAATATTTGTATGGCTTTTACCATGTTTTGATACTGTTTGCTTGTTTAAATCATATGTTTAATGTGTATGTATGCAGGTGGATTTGGATCATATCTGCTTTCAATGGATGAGAGAACATACAATTTGATTGGTGCTGATTACCCTGGAAATCGGGCTGAAGATGTTAAGAACCCAGGATTATTATGGATGATGGGTTTCATTTTTGTTGTCAGTTTTCTTGGCCTTTTCAGTCTTGTACCACTTCGCAAGGTAATAATAAGTTGTTCTTTTTTGCTTTGATTTTGCGTTTTAATTGTTAAGGTATAACAAGTTTTTTTTGGATAAATAATGTTTAGTAAAATTATTTGGGGAATTAACAGAAAACTTGAGAAAATGGAAGGAAAAAACTGAAATGGGTGTGAATTTGTAAAATATTAGGATTTAAGTTGTTAGTTTCTGCATTAAGTCAAAAAGAAATAGCAAATAAATGAACATAAGGGGTGTTTCTTCTTTTCTTCATTTAGTCCTGTATGGGTAAAGTGGTTGAATGAGTAATGAAAACTAAATGACCATTTTACCCTTAGAGCATCTCTAATGGTAGCTTATTGAAAAGCTTTTTACTATTTCAATAAGCATTTCAGTAGTTTTTATACCATTGGAGTGGATGACTTTTTTTTAGAGCTTGTCAACATTGGTCCCTACATTTAATAACATTTCATTTCATACGTCGGTTTATTTAGATATCAGATCAGATTTCTTTTATTTCTTTGATTAATCAATCTATTTTGATTATATAAAAAGTATATCAATATATTTTATAAAAAATTATATCAATCTAAAAGAAATTGTCAAAATTTTCAAAATAAAACAACTATCACATGTTATAAAAACATTATGGCCACATAATATCTTATCTTTTTTTTTATTTTTATAACATTATGTTATAAAAACATTATGGAATTTCAGGTGATGGTAATGGATTATAAGCTTACATACCCCAGTGGAACAGCCACAGCAATGTTGATAAATAGTTTTCACACTACTACGGGTGCAGAGCTTGCAGGGTAATATGGTCTTTTATATTATATGCTATGCTGCTATTTTTTAATTGAATACTTGGGAAAAGAAAATCCAGACATAATGAAATAAAATAACGTTATGATGATATCTTTCATTTCATACAGGAAACAGGTAAACTCTCTTGGAAAGTATTTGAGCATAAGTTTTGTGTGGAGTTTCTTTAAGTGGTTCTTCAGTGGTGTTGGGGATTCATGTGGTTTTGATAATTTTCCCAGTTTTGGGTTGCTGCTGTATAAGAACACGTAAGGTTTTTTTTTTTTTTTTTTTTTTTTTTTTTTTTTTTATGCTTTGAAAATTTCCAAGTAATAAGAATCTTACACATTAAAAGTCTATCATAAAAAGCAAAAAGTAACAACATACTTTCTTGACTATTTTATTATATCTGCTACAACATTCTGCTTTAAAAAAAACGGGTTAATCACATAAAAGACCTTATATTTTGTGTTTTTTCTGGATTAAACCTCAACTTTACTTTTTTCCTGAAAAAGACCTTATATTTTTTCCAAAAAAACCCTAAACTCTGTCTTTTTTCCGAAAAACCCCTCAACCTTCTAACTGTTTCCAAAAAAACCCTCGAACTTTTTTCCGAAAAAATCCTCATCTTTTTTTTTTCCAAGAAAAGCCCTCAACCTTTTAACCGTTTTCGAAAAAAACCCTCAACTTTGTTAGTTTCTTCCGAAAAAACCTTCACATTTTACAACTTTTTTCGGAAAAAAACAACTAAAAGGACCAGATAGAAAAAAATGGAAAAATACAAGGTCTTTTTCAAGAAAAAAATAAAATTGAGGTTTAATCAAAATATAAGGTCTTTTATGAGATTAACCCTTAAAAAAATCGACCCAGTTATATCAATCCTACCCAAATACAAAGCAATTTTCACTGCTATAACTGCATAGAAAAAATTGGTATTGGGTTACAAATAGCAGCTCTCTGTGTGTGTGTGTGTGTCTATATATATATATATATATATATATATATATATATATATATATATATATATATTGATATTGGGTTTAACTTGTTGATGCAGATTTTACTTTGACTTTAGTCCTACTTATGTTGGATGTGGACTTATTTGCCCTCACATAGTCAACTGTTCGGTGCTTTTTGGAGCTATTGTCTCATGGGGATTTCTTTGGCCGTACATTACTACACGTGCAGGCGATTGGTATCCAGCTGATCTTGGCACCAATGACTTCAAAGGTCTCTACGGTTACAAGGTACATCTTTTTCTACCTATTTCATATATATATATATATATATATATATATTATAGCATCCTACTTTCAATTCTTTCTATTATAGCATTGTACTTTTGAAAAATCTATCTAGTTATACCAATATCATCTAAATATAAAACAATTTTCATGGCTATAATTTGGTTTTTAATTCAAGAAAATGAGAAAATAGCAATGTGTTTTCATTGATTTGTTTATAGAATCCTACTTTCATTTCATCCTCGTATTTTGAAAAATCTAGTCAATTATAGCAAAGATCATCCAAATATAAACAAGTTTCGTTGTAGTAATTCTTTAGATTTTTCAAGGTATAATGTGCTAATAAAAAATAGAGTGAATTACAAAATGGTCCCTGTGATATTATTCCCTTTTCTCTCCTTTGGTCAACTTGTGTAACCTTTTTCAGTTTTTGTCCTTATTGCACTGTTTGCTCTAGATTTGGTCTGTCTCAAGTCTCAAGTTAAATTACTCTTTTACCCTCATCCAGTTTTTTTTTTAATTGTTATAATATTATTTTATAATGTGGGCCCCACCTCCCCCACTTTGAAAAGAAAGACCAGAAGGAACCAAAACTAAGAAAAAGGACCAGAATTGTAAAAGTGTCAAAAAAAGGACCAGAAGCGGTAAATATTGACATCCAGAGGGACCATTTTTGTTACTTTGCCAAAAAATAATATATTTACAAGTACAATGTATAATTTGATAGCTATTTCAAAGTATAATGCATAAATAAGAAAAAAAAATGAAACTACAACGTTTTAATAAAAGAAAAAATAAAAGTAGGATGCGATAACACACAAATAAACAAAAGTAAACTGCTTTTGCATTTAGCCCATGATAACACAGTCATCATCAACATTGTTGCCTTCGCAGGTATTTATAGCTATTTCCCTAATTCTTGGAGACGGTCTTTACAATCTAGTAAAGATAGTTGCTATTTCCGTTAAGGCAATCTGGAAAAACACCACCAAACCACAAGATCTCCCTACAACAAAACAGATCCTAGGTAACATTCAACTTCTATTTCCAATGTCATACAAACCTTTTCTTTTTATCATTCAAATGTATATATTTGGAAACTTGTGGAAAAAGCTCCATAACCTTATCAATAAGCTAAATACGTAAAATTTTTCTTTCTAGATTCCGAAAAAACCAAAGCACAACTAGAGGAACAAAAAAGAGACGCCGTATTCCTAAAAGACAGTATCCCAACATGGTTGGCAGCCTCAGGCTACGTAGCCCTAGTCGCGATATCCATGGCCACAATGCCTTTAATCTTCCCACCTCTAAAATGGTACCTTGTCCTCGCCTCATACGTCATTGCCCCCGCCCTCGCCTTCTGCAACTCATACGGAACCGGTCTCACAGACTGGAGCCTCGCGTCTACGTACGGCAAAATCGGCCTTTTCATCATCGCGTCAATTGTCGGATCCGACGGCGGCGTCATCGCCGGATTAGCGGCGTGCGGCGTCATGATGTCGATCGTCGCCACCGCCGCCGACCTAATGCAAGACTTCAAAACCGGTTATCTAACTTTATCGTCCGCGAAATCGATGTTCGTGAGTCAGTTGGTTGGCACTGCAATGGGATGTGTGATCGCGCCGTTGACCTTTTGGATGTTTTGGAGCGCGTTTGAGATCGGGACACCCGATAGTCCGTATAAAGCGCCGTACGCGGTTATATATCGAGAAATGGCGATTCTTGGAGTTGAAGGGTTTTCGGAGCTTCCGAAACATTGTTTGGCGTTGTGTTGTGGGTTTTTTGTGGCGGCGTTGGTTTTGAATTTGGTTAGGGATTGGAGTCCGGCGAAGGTGGCGCAGTTTGTTCCGATTCCGATGGCGATGGCGGTGCCGTTTTATATCGGGGCGTATTTTGCGATTGATATGTTTGTTGGGACGGTGATTTTGTTTGTGTGGGAAAGAGTGAATAAGAAGGATGCGGAGGATTATGCCGGTGCGGTTGCTTCCGGGTTGATTTGTGGGGATGGGATTTGGACGATTCCGTCTGCGATTCTCTCGATTTTGAGGATTGATCCGCCGATTTGTATGTACTTTGGGCCTTCGGTGAGCTCTTGAGGGGAATTGTGTAACTTAGATTTGTAAATATAATCTTGGTTTCGGTTTTCATTCGGTATTTGATTATTGAAAACTAATTGTGTGTATTGTTTCATGATTTCGTTGTTGTGTTGGCGCATCGACAATTTATTTAACTGGTTTCTTTAATTTATAATTGATTAAGGAAGTTGAAGATGGTTATAGTTATTATTACAAGAATGATATTAATGTTTTTGAATAAAAGAAATTTAGGAGGTTGTAAATGGTTTATGTTTGGTGGCTAGAGTCTGTTGCAAGACAAGAATACTTGTGTAATAATGTGTCGCCTTTTTGAGGTATAAAAGAAACCTATGTTGTTGACACTACTTTGTATAAAATACTGGAGGCTGTATTTTTGGACGCATGTTTTTGTTAATATATTTTATACAAGGGATAATGACTTAGGAGGATAATAAAGTTTTTAGTTTGTCCATAGTAGGTCATTATTTATTTTTTTTATTTTTTATTATTATTATTTTTTTTGTGTGTATTAGATCAATATGGTTGTTATTACTGTTTAGAAATAGTCATTTTTACTGGTTAAAACCAGTAAAAATGACTATTTCTAAACGGTAATAACAACCATATTGGTCTAATACGCACAAAAAAACCTTAGTGACCTAATACAGACAAACTGGAAACCTTATTACCCTCCTAAGTCATTACCGTTTAGAAATAGTCATTTTTACTGGTTTTAACCAGTAAAAATGACTTTCTAAACGGTAATAACATATTGGTCTACTACGCACAAAAAACCCTTAGTGATCTAATATGGACAAACTGGAAACCTTATTACCCTCCTAAGTCATTAACCCTACTTATTTAGAAAACATGCTTACTAATCAATGTGACCGACTTGTTTGACTGAAAATAGTTGCTTCCATTTAAACTTATCTCGCAACCCTTCCAGAACTTCTAAGTCCAAAAACTCATATATGATTGATGATCTTCATTACACAAATATGCAACATTTTATTAATAATTGCTTTTTTGTCATTTAAATGTTTACATGAACACATCCATATATACAAATACAAGCTCACTTTGATACCTCTCATCAATGTCTACATTTGATAACGAATGAAAATGTAAAACCAACAGAGACTTGCAGAGGATGCCTATTATCAATTATTTTATAAAAAGCAAAACCACAACATGAACTAAGAAACTGAAGTTGCAAAATTAATCAAAAATCAGCACATAAACAAACATATACAGACTATATACAACACATAAACTGAAGTTTATAAAGCATGAAACTTAATGAAAGGAAAAATAAAAAAGTTAAAGGAGACTTTATAAAAAGAAAGATCACCCTTACTTGCCACAAATGGTTGAAGACATCAACAAGAAGATCATCTGACCATGGAATCCACATGTTGTCTGATCATGACTTCAGTAGATGAACTAGCGAAACGTAAGAATTGCAATTGAACTCTATTAGCATTTGAAAATGGAATTAGGGTTCCAGAGAAGACGACGATGGGTTTAAATTTTTTTTGGACCATTTCTCGATTTGTGTGTGTCATCCTTGCGTAGGGGCCATACGAATCTTCTTTGTATCATTCCAATTTTATCGGATGTCCCCAAAGGGACGACTATAGATGAAGAGCTTCACCATATAGATGAGTAGCAGGTTATATCGGACGATGCGAGTTCTAAACGAACTAGTTTACTGTTGATGGTCATATATCCTCAATGTCTTTAAATTTAGGGTTAATGACTTAAGAGGGTAATTAGGTTTCCAGTTTCTCCGTATTAGGTCACTAAAGTTTTTTTTGTGCGTATTAGACCAATATGGTTGTTATTACCGTTTATAAATAGTCATTTTTACCGGTTAAAACCGGTAAAAGGACTATTTCTAAACGGTAATAACAACTATATTGGTCTAATACGCACAAAAAAACCTTAGTGACCTAATACGAACAAACTGAAAACCTAATTACCCTCTTAAGTCATTATCCCTTTATACAAACTTCTTAGATATTGAAACTTGTGCTTATTCATTACATCTTTAATTTTAATTAAAGTTTAAAACTATAAGAAAAATGTTACACATTAGTTGTTTTTTTTGTTTTTTTATTTTTTATCTTTTTTATTTTTAAGAATGGCTGAGATTTTGTACAACGGCTAAAATACAGGATAAACAAGTATACAATCACCACAGATACAATTCAAAAAGCCATCATTTAACCATGAGCAACACCAAACTCGAATGAGGCCTCCACGATAATGGCAACGGACTTTTAGATGTTATGAAGGCAAAAGTGAAGCGTTGACCAACACCAATTTGATAAGAAATATACGGTAATAGCAACAAACTTTGATATATATATATATATATATATATATATATATATATATATATATATATTGGAAAGGGAACTTCCCTAACGAGGGTTTTGGGTTAGCTTTCGCGCACCGACTAGTCCATATTGCAAACATAAGGCTAAATGCAGACGAATCTCCATGGCCACAAAGGTTGAGTAATGTCATGATTTGAACATGAGTCAATGAGTTACTCATGACATCTTCCACATGCCTTACCTAGTCACCACAACCCAAATAGTAAAATGATACAAAAAGTAAGAAACAAAGCAACAATGGGATACATGCAAAAGATATGCCACACAGAAAAGAATATGCCCATATCAAAGATACAAAAAAAAATCCATGTCACACAAAGAAGTTCCACAAATGTTAATAGACACCCCTTTGTTATAGGTCCAAATCCCATCATTGAATTTGATCTCACCCCTTAACATACACTTACTGAAAGTGGTGGTTAAAGTATATCAGAATCACATACACTAGCCTCAATTTTCCCATGTATATATAAGTACCCAATAGAAAATGACAAGCATTTGTCCATTTTTTTACACTGGATAATAAGGATTATTGCAAGATGTGCATTTTTATAGTTTAAACACACACACACACACACACCATTAAAGTGCTTCTAAACCAACAATATTAGGTGTTGCCCTTCCTCCTTGAGGTCGAAAGTTCAAGTCTCGTCTGGGACATAGGTGGATTCACGAGTACATTAGATTTGCCGTTAAAAAAACATACTCACACCAAAACGTACTTGGAAAGACCTATACCATAATACATCGGTATTGTAACATCCTACATTTGTAACCTAAATTTTCTTTTTATAAACATAAATATAACATTCTTTTTCTATACATATAGAATACCATTGGTTAATGCCACAAAACCATTCATAAAAAACAATATATCAAAAAACAACGAAAATTAAACCATAATCATCAGTGATGTACATGTCGTTAGTCAGCCTGGATGCTTTCTCTGATTAGAGGAACTACTTGAAAAACATTAATCAACAATTGGTGTCTTAGACCTGCTAAACATGGTGAAGAAACTCACCTCACACTGCCGAATCTCACAGATAAATCTTTGGCTGATGGCCCACTAAAATTCTCGAACTATAAATCACAAAATAATTATCCGATCAATAATTGAATCCGAACTCATAATAAGAGTCTAACCTAGGGTAAAAGACCTTTTTATCCTTTACTCAACTTTGCCTAAATCCTAGGCCCA
This sequence comes from Lactuca serriola, assembly GCF_051521515.1. Taxonomy (NCBI): domain Eukaryota; kingdom Viridiplantae; phylum Streptophyta; class Magnoliopsida; order Asterales; family Asteraceae; genus Lactuca; species Lactuca serriola. Next base: position 201,955,187 of record NC_136410.1, read on the forward strand.
ATCCAATTTTCCAAAAGTCCAAAATTCCAAAATAATCATTCCAAGCCCAATTATTGCCCAATTTTTCAAATTGGGCCCAAATCTCTTTCGTGGGATTTCAACCAAAAGTCTGCTAAAATACCAACAACCATCACTAGAATTCTGATGGCCCAACAAGGCCCAAGACAAAAATGGCCCAAAACTGAGAATCCAATAACACCGAAGCCCACTGCTGAGTACGCAAGGCGTATTCGACCTGTACGCTAATCATACTCGCTTTAGGGCTTGTATGCTGCCCGTACTGGCTTGTACGCTCAACGTACTCGACTAGTTTGGCCAACCTTCTCATTCAACTCTTAAACAGTTAAGACTTCACTCCAAAACTTAGATCTGACTTCCTTGAGGTGGTTTATCACGTAAAGTTGTGAACTTTACGTGCATGCATGGCTTAATGAGGCTCTTAGAGCTTAAAAGAGCTTAATAAATGACTTAATTCATGCATGATACCACCAATATCACCAAACTTGCATTTTTATGGACAAGAGGACCCTAAAATGCTCAGATCTACAAATTTAGGATTCTAAAACGACCCGAGCTCACAAGGACCAACCAAAAGGGACTAAATTGGCCATAAACAAGTCCAAAAGAAGATCCATAAGAGAACTTGTCACACCCCCAAACCAGAACGGCGGAATCGTTCGAGGGCGGATGACTTCATGTAGTATCGTAACAGTTGAATACATAGTAAAGAAAGTAAAACAACCATCATATATATATAATTTAAAAGTTACATTGTTGAATGATACTTGTTCAAAACAAATTACAATATGATGACAAAATGAGTTTCAAACTAACGCCTTAGCATCACTTCTCCAAAAACTGAGGTTTACCTGTATTACTGAATCTTTGAGAAATACAAGTAATTTTGAAAGAGTGAGAACAATTAAGTTGGTGAGTGCGTTTATGTATAAAATTTGTAAGTTTGGTATAAAATCACTGAGTTTGCTTCTGGAAAATCCAATATTTTTCCATGAGTGTGTGGTAGTTTAAAACTTCCAACACTGTAATGCATTAATAGTTTTCATGCCTAGAATAATAGATTTATGTATGTATAAAATCACTAAGACATTTGATAACCCCGTAAATCATTGTGTTTTTAATACTCCATGTGAGTTTTATAACCATGCTATTGACCTAGACTGCCTGTAACAACGTTGTTCAGGTGTTGGAATGTTATGACGTTTGTCACCCCAGACCTGCTGGTCTAACTGTAGCTAACAGTTTAGGTGCGAGATTGTCAATCCAGTATAGATCTATACACAAATATCATGCTCTCCCTACAAGAGATTATGATATATAATACAGGACTTTAACTGCGTACTTCAAAGTACGTGAAGTTGAATGTCTCACAAAACTTAGTATCAAGTAGATTTACGTATGAAAAGACCATTTGTTCTTGTAAACTATACCTATTATAGTTTTTCCATAAGTGTGTTTCGTTTGCATGGTAAACCCTAGCGTAGTGTCGACTTTGTATGTAAAGTATAACATTTGTAATAACATTATTGAACATTTATACTCAAAATATAAATAAAGTGTTTGATATTTATATAACAACATGTTTCATTTCAAAAGGACAAAGTGTTATCGTGATATGTTGCATGAGAACGTTTTCGTATGATAGTTATAAATCACATATGATTGATTATATAAAAAAATGTATAGCAAAATATTGATGATTTTCACACGAGAATAACTGTGTGTTTACTTGTATCCCCCCCCCTTAAAAGTGTATGCAAGTATTTACAAAGCATTTGAAACGTAGTTGTAGGGGTATGAACTCACTTGATAGATTGAAGAAGGTGAGATGAAAACCGAGCAGAACTCCGACCGAAGAAAGTTGATTTCTCGGGATTCTTGGGAATCTCAGTGTCACACCCCAAAACCGGAACGGCGGAAACGTTCTGGGGTGGATGACGTCATGTCAAGTATCACAACACATGCATTATAGTAATCAAAGTACAACAAAACATTGCATTAATAGTAATAGTTTTACATAGTTTACATAACAGGGTATCAAAGTAATACAGACAAATGTAATAAGAACAGCATGGTACTAAGCTATCTTCATCAACAGCTCCGGGGATGTACCTGTCTAATGCTAACCTGAGAATACAAGTTACTTGAAAAGCGAGTATCAACATTTTTACAAATGCTGGTGAGTTCATAAGTAATTAGTGATATTTTATTCAAATAACTTTATAATGTAGTAGTTTAAGAGTTTACAGTGTATTAGAGTTCTTTCCAGAAAATCCTATATTTTCTTTAATAAAAGCAGCCTTCTGCCAAGACTGGACGGAGTTATGTGGTAAAAAGTAGTTTTCCCTTAATCGCTTTCATTATCAAAATACTGAATTTGATTATTAAAGGAAGCAAGAGAAGTCAGGGAAATAACATATGCCTCAGCAGTGAGGACTGCTGACTAAGGCAAAGGAATCATAGACTCCAGGAGAGTATCGAACGAACGACACGCCTGGTTCCGTCTAACAAATGGAGACACAGACCCCAGAAGGTACCAAATGAAAGGTACAACTGGTAAGGTCTAAAACAGTGAATACAGACCGCATACAGTATCAAATGAAAGATACATCTTGAAAGGTCAAAACAGAAAATACAGACCGCAGACAGTATCAAATGAAAGATACATCTTGCAAGGTCAAAACAGAGATTACAGACTGCAGACAGTATCAAATGAAAGATACATCTTGCAAGGTCAAAACAGAGAATACAGACCGCAGACAGTATCAAATGAAAGATACATCTTGCAAGGTCAAAACAAAGATTACAGACCGCAGACTGTATCAAATGAAAGATACATCTTGTGTAACGTCCCAAAATTTACGTCCAAAAAATTTCGTTTTTAAAACATTACTTTAAAAAGTATCACTAGTTAAAAACACTGTTTGATCAAGCCATAAAAAAACAAAAACCAAGTCTAAAAGTCAATCATACAATCATCAATATATCAGAGTACGAATCCCAGAAAATCTCGTAAATGCGGAACCAGTGTGTGCGTGTGATGTGCCGCTACCGCGCCAGCTCCTTCCCCTTCGAAGAAGAGGTACCTGAAACAACAACTGAAAAACGTAAGCACAAAGCTTAGTGAGTTCCCCCACTGTACCACATACCACATAATCACATAACATACAAAAGTTGTCAGGCATATCTAGGTGCCCGACCTACCCCTTCGGTCCTCTCGACCGGATACTGCCTAGCATATCTGGGTGCTGGCCTCCCCTTCGGTCCTTTCGACCGGATACTGCCTAGCATATCTGGGTGCTGGCCTCCCCTTCGGCCCTTTCGACCGGATACTGCCTAGCATATCTAGGTGCTGGCCTCCCCTTCGGCCCTTTCGACCGGATATTTAGGGGACTAACTCCCCCTACTGTCCCTAGCACATAGCATCATAACATACTAACACATAAACATACACAAATAGTAGCGACCCTAGATGAATATCACAGAGACAATCATCTAGTCATACAACTCCTACTGGTGGGCCGGCATTGTGGCCTTAGACCCACCACTACTGGAAGGTAACTCACCTCAAAGTAGCTGCTGAACTGATCGGGAACTGACTGACTGCTGCTGCTGCTGCTCCGGAAATCCTCCGGCTACAATTCCCACAACATACTCAATCAAACACTACTAACTGTCCTTTGGGTAAAATGACCATTTTACCCCTGGTCCAGTCCTAAGTCAAGGTCAGAGTCAACTTTCAGTTGACCAGACTCACCGAGTTGGCTTTCCAACTCGCCGAGTCCCTACTCAAATGTTTGCCCTGAAACCCGTTCCTACTCGTCGAGTTAGGCGACGACTCGACGAGTTCTCCTCCTTAACAAATACTCAAGTCCTTCATCCTACTCGCCGAGTTGTATGAACAACCCGTCGAGTTCATCTTCATCCGATGAACACTCATGCTTAGACTCGCCGAGTTGTATGAACAACTCGTCGAGTCTGTTCTTGATCTATGAAGATTGCCTTGGACTTGCCGAGTACCTCCATAGATGAGTTCGACTTCCGACTCGCTGAGTCACACCCCGTGACTCACTGCTCACTCGACACTACGAAAAGGGAACAAACCCGGAGACTCGCGAGCAGACTCGCCGAGTCACATGAACGACTCGCCGAGTCGTTGCCATGCACTCCTAAAATACACCGATTTGCTCAATTCCAATCCATGCCATTCACAGATCTGGACTTCTAGGACACGATTCACACGTAAAGTTTCCGACTTTACATGTAGATATTCACCAATATGGATTTTAGGGTTCAAAATGCCTCAAAAGGGTAGATCTAGGATGGACAAGCAACATGGGTCCATAAAGCTAACAGATCTGAGCTCCTGGAGCTCAATATTGTCCAGATCTAGAGGCCAATGAACTTATTACGACATATAAGGCACATACAAGCTTGGGGATATGCCCAAGAAAGACCTAGATGAAGTACTAAGCATAAAATCATGGGGAAAACGGGTTATACCTCAAAGGAACTGCTGGAAGAACAAAATAATGCCTGGATGGCTTCCCTTCTTCTAGATCTACTTCCTTCCTCCTTCAAAGCCTTCAAAAGCACACAACAAAACTTTAAATCTTCAAAGAACAAGCATAAGCGAGGGTTGGGAGCTCTGGGGAGAGAATGGGGGCTGGCCTGGGGCGGATAAGTCGCTTAAATAGGGCGCAAACCCCTGAAACTTAGGGTTTCATCCAACAGCTGTGACTCGCCGAGTCCAGAATATGGACTCGCCGAGTCGCCAACTTAAACATGTCCCGGGTCCCGCATCCACTCGGCGAGTCGGACCTATGACTCGCCGAGTCCAATGCTAAAAGAAAGGAAATACTTCAAATAAGATTTACGTACCAGGAAATGGGTGCTACAAATCTCCCCCACTTATTTTAGACTTCGTCCTCGAAGTTGTTGGAATAGTGTCTAAGGCTGCAACCATAATAGGCAAGTATTTGACCCGGTTGTGCATGATCCTTTTGGGTTGCCTTCACCATAGCAACTTGATAGGATGATTTATTAAGAGAGAGTAAATATTATTAATATATTATGAGAATAATATAAAGAATAATATATTGTTATTTGATTAATATAAGTCATAGAATTAATTGGAATTAATTTGATGACTTAAAGAGATTAATTGAGTAAAAGGGTATAAACTGTCAATTGTTTGATAGTTAAACTTTAGACTGTAAATCCTTATAGATATACAAGGAACGAATTCTAGAAGCTAAAGGATAGCTAAATTCGTCCAAGGCTTATCTATGGAAAGGATTTGGATAGCCTTAAGAGAAGATTATCCAATTAGGGTTTAGGTTGTAACCCTTAAGGAGTCTACAAGTATAAATAGACCCTATGGCTGATGGAATTCGACACTTCACCTAAAGTAGAGAACCTCTGGTTGAATTCCATCCCCTCTCCTCTCTCCCAAATCATCCTTCTTGCTTTGGTGTTTGTAAGCCATTAGAGGAGTGACATTTGTGACTCTAGAAGCTCCAAGACAACAAGGCCAACAAGGAACTCAAAGGTATGGTTCTAGATCTGTTTCAATGTTATTATTTATTCTAAATAGTTATTAGAAGTCTTGGATTAATAGCATGTTTAATTAGAAAGCCTAGATCCGAGCATTAGGGTTTTGCATGCGCACATAGGAAAGTTCTTATGGCTAAAACCCATTAGTGGTATCAGAGCCTAGCTTGGTTTTCTTTAAATTGTTGCTTGATTAACTGAAACAAACCTGCAAAAATTCGATTTTTTGGTTTCTGAGTCATGGACTCGGCGAGTTCCAAAGTGGACTCGGCGAGTAGGCCTGACTCGGCGAGTCCCTTTGTGCACTCGGCGAGTCCAGGCGTCAGGAATGGCCAGATTCAGGATTTCTTTGTAATTATCTTATCTAAACTTTCCATAAACTAATTAGATCAATGTTAATTCGTTTTTCTGATAAATATAACTGCTATCTTGATCTAATTAAAGATATTTATCATATAATAAAATATTTAATTTCCTTATATGATAATTAATTAATTAGTTTGATTATTTTGGTAATTATCTTAAAAGAAATCTTGAATAAATCAAATATAGATAATTAGGATATTAATTGTTAATTGGAATTATTTGTTATTTGATCCTCCATGTTTTAAATGTTTAAAACTTGTCCTCAAGTTTTGAAATTTATATTTGTGATTAAAAGTTTTAATTTAGACAACTTAAATTTCAAACCCTAGTTTTTAAAAGGTTTAAAATACAACCCTATACTAATATGATATTACTAGAATAATATATATATATATATATATATATATATATATATATATATATATATATATATATATATATATATAACTAAATGCTAGTCTTACCATTAGTAGGCCTCATTCACGAAGCCGATCTATAAGGTGGGTATAAGGTTGCGGCCTATAAAATGGCGCTTAATGGGTGTACACTCACACCCACCGCTTGCTTGATTGGTGGAGGGTCGTTAGCCGAACGGGTAGGATAGGGCAACCTCATCCTCTCATTAAAAGTATAATAAGAAATATAAAGTAACTACACATATTTTAAAATTTCCCAATCTTAGTTACTTTAGGAAAAGTGAATTGATGCAATCCCATGAAATTACACTTTGCACCTTGCTAAGAAGTTATTGGAGCGTGTGTGGTTTACCGGCACACTAATTGGTTCTAAGCGAAGGTGGCAAAGGGTGATTCATTGTTTATCATAGTTCGATGGAGCGTGTGTGGTTTACCGGCACATCGAATAGGTGATCGTTACAATGAAGACACCATGTGAATTTGCATGGTAATTCACACCCGCTTTGTGATCCTCGGTATCCTAGTCACAAACAAGAGGGGCATATCGAGATTTAAACATGCCATTGAATAGTTTCAATGAATCTCATCCGAACTTAGGAATTCTCAATACACTTAGGACTAATAGTTTAAGTTTTGTGATGGAGAATTAGTGAATCGTCATTCACTTACCTTCAATTTATTTGCATGTTAGATTACGGCATCCCTTTTCTAGTATGTAAATGTTATTGTTGGATCCTAGCCCTAATTTTCTTATTGGGTGATAATTAGGGATTCTTATTCTAATCTATCTTTGTCCTTTCTATTTGTAGATGTCGAACACTAACAACGCTGCTGCTAGTTCTTTCACATTGATGAGCCTTTGCCAAAAGGTCACCTTCGATGGAACGAACTTTAGCGAATGGATAAGATACATTTGCACCATTGCTCGCTATGAGGATAAGGAGTATGTCCTCGATGAGAAGCTCGAGAAAATCAACCCCGAAATCGCTACTCCAGCCGAAATCACCGCTTTTGAGACTCATGAGCGAGATGCAACGAAGGTACATTGCATCATGATCACTACCATGAACTCCGAATTCCAAAAGTCCTACGAGGACATGTACCCGTACGAGATGCATCAAGACTTATTGGAGAGATACCACCAAAACGCGAGACAAGAGCGTTATGAGATTTTCACCAACATGATTTCCGCTAAGATGGGTCATGGAGAATCTCTTACCGTGCACCTGCAAAAGATGCAAAGGTATGTCGACCGCCTTCGCAAGTTAAATGTTGACTTTGGAGAAGACTTGGCGATCGACATGGTGCTTCACTCATTGCCTCCGATGTACAACCAATTTAGGATGACCTACCACATGAACAAAGAGGAGGTCACCCTAAGCAAACTCCAAGGTCTCTTGAGGGTCGCTCAGAGCAACTTCAAAGACAAGTCTGTTGCACCAACTCCCAATCCGCCTGCTGCTCCTGTCTTGGCTATTGGTCAAGGAAAGGGAAAGAAGAGGAAGGCTTCATCAAAGAACCATCGCAAGGTTAAAGCCCGAGATGGTGCCTCTTCTAGTGGGACCAAAGTTGATCCCGATAAGCCCTACCCTAACCCGAAGGAGGCAGAGTGCCACCATTGCCACAAGATAGGACATTGGAAGAGAAGCTGCCCAGATTACCTGCAAGCAATCAAAGAAGGAAAGATCAAGCCATCTTTCGTAGGTATATACACAATCAAATCTAACGATTCTAATCATGCTATTTCTTGGGTTCTTGATACTGGTTGTGGTTATCACATTTGTTCTAATGTGCAGGGACTAAGAAGAAGTAGGGATGTGGAGCAAGGAAGGATCAATCTAATCATGGGGAACAGAAGATCGTCGCCTGTGACCAAGATTGGGGTGTATTCTTTAGTTCTTAGGAATAATTTAGTTTTAGATTTGAACAATTGTTGCTATTCGCTAGAAATGGCTAGAAACATCATTTCATTTCATGGTTTATATAGACAAGGATTTAGATTTTCTTTTAATAATGAGAATGGTTCTATTTTGGCTTATCTAAATGGTGTCTTTTACTTTGAAGCTATACCATGTAATGGAATATATGAAACCGTTATGATTGTTGATAACTTTGGAAATGATGTTTTGAATATTGATTCTTCCACTAGTATGGATAAAGCATCCTTGTGGCATTGTCGTCTTGGACATGTCAACAAGAAACGCATAGCCCAACTCCAAAAGGATGGAGTGTTGGAGTCATTTGACCTTAGGGAAGATGACACATGCGAGTCTTGTTTACTTGGAAAGATGACTAAGTCACCCTTCACAAGTACTTGTGAAAGGGGTGAGGGTTTATTGGACCTAATACATACCGATGTATGTGGACCATTTAGATCAACCACGAAGGATAGGAACCGCTTCTACGTGACTTTTACCGATGATTATAGTAGATATGGGTATATCTATTTAATCAAGCAAAAGTCAGAAACCTTTGAAAAGTTCAAAGAGTTCAAGAATGAAGTGGAGAATCAATTGGGCAGGAAAATCAAGATGCTTCGATCCGATCGAGGAGGAGAGTACCTAAGTCTTGAATTCCACGATTATCTCAAGGAGTGTGGAATAGTTTCGCAATTAACGCCTCCTAGGACACCGCAGTTGAATGGTGTGGCAGAAAGGCGTAATCGAACCTTATTGGATATGGTTCGCTCTATGATGAGTCGTGCTTCACTACCTATCTGTTTTTGGGGGTATGCCTTAGAGACTGCCGCCCATATCCTTAACCGAGTCCCTACTAAGAAGGTTGCCAAAACACCTCACGAGATGTGGACAGGGAAAGCTCCTTCGTTGGCACATATCAAGGTTTGGGGTTGCGAGGCTTTCGTAAGACGAGATACTCACGACAAGCTTGAACCTCGAAGTGAGCGATGTATTTTCATCGGCTACCCGCAGACATCCTTTGGATATCTCTTCTATAGACCGAAGGAGAACGTTGTCTTTGTTGCGAGGAGAGGAGTTTTCCGAGAGCGAGAACTCATAAGCCAAAGAGACAGTGGGAGGCAAATCGAACTTGAAGAGATTCAAGAATCGATAGATGAAGGAACCTTTACCGTTGGCACTCAACCCGAGGAGGAAACTCCGGTTGAACCGATTGACGAGTCCTTACCTCTTAGACGTTCCGATAGGGTTAGAGTTCATCCCCAGTTTTATGGTTTTCATATTACTACCGAAGGGGACACGTATATTAGTGATGGTACACTAGTAAATCTTGATGAACCTAATAGCTAAAGGAAGCCATGGCAGGCCTGGAGTCTGCAAAGTAGAAAGAGGCAATGGATAGCGAGATCCAATCCATGTATAATAACCAAGTTTGGAATTTGGTTGACTATGTGCCCGGACGTAAGACCGTTGGGTGCAAATGGATCTTCAAGAGAAGACCGATGTGGATGGAAACGTACACACATATAAAGCACGATTGGTTGCGAAGGGCTTTACTCAAACTCCCGGAGTTGACTATGATGAGACCTTCTCACCAGTTGCGAAGATTAAATCTATTAGAGTGATGCTAGCAATTGCCGCATTTCATGATTATGAGATTTGGCAAATGGATGTGAAGATCGTTTTCCTTAATAGAAAGTTGGCTGAGGATGTTTACATGGCTCAACCAGAAGGGTTTGTGGATCCGAAGCATCCGAATAGAGTGTGTAAGCTTGAGAAGTCCATTTATGGACTTAAGCAAGCATCTCGCAGATGGAATCTTTGCTTCAATGAGAAAGTCAAAGAGTTTGGATTTGTACGAAGCGAAGACGAATCTTGTGTATATGTCAAGGCCAGTGGGAGTATAGTAAGCTTTCTCGTTCTATATGTCGATGACATATTACTCATAGGAAACGACATCCCGACTCTGCAGGAGGTTAAGTCCTGGCTCGGGAAGTGCTTCGCTATGAAGGACCTCGGAGAGGCTTCTTACATTTTGGGAATAAGGATAGTAAGAGAAAGAAGTAAGAGACTAATTGGACTTAGTCAGAATACTTACTTAGAGAAGGTACTAAAACGTTTTAGTATGGAAAACTCGAAGAAGGGAGAATTACCGATACAAAGTAATGCCAAGTTGAGTAAGACTCAAAGTCCGAGTACCGAAGCTGAGATAGCAAAAATGAGCCGAATACCATACGCTTCCGCAGTTGGCTCAATCATGTACGCTATGACTTGTACTCGCCCTGATGTAGCCTTCGCTTTGAGCATGGTTAGTAGATATCAAGGGAATCCTGGCAGAGCACATTGGATTGCGGTGAAGAACATCCTCAAGTACCTTCGGAGGACGAAGGAATGGTTCTTAGTCCTCGGAGGGAGTGATGACTTGAAAGTGCGAGGGTATAGTGACGCCAGTTTTCAGACCGACAGGGACAAATACCGTTCGCAATCGGGCTGGGTCTTTACCCTAAATGGAGGAGCAGTGACATGGAAGAGTTCCAAGCAGGAAACCGTAGCTGATTCAACGTGCGAATCAGAGTACATTGCAGCGAGCGAAGCGTCGAAGGAGGCAATATGACTGAAGAACTTCATTGGTGATCTTGGAGTTGTACCTGCCATAAAGGAGCCCATGGAGATTTTCTGTGATAACAAAGGTGCGGTTGCCTTGACCAAGGAACCGAGGGATCCTGGTAGATCAAGACATATCGACAGAAAATATCATTTCATTAGACATCGTATAGAAGAAGGACAACTCATAGTTAAGAGGATATCATCAGAAGATAACCCAGCAGATCCGCTTACCAAGGGACTGAGTAGGGTTAAGCACTTGCAGCATGCTAGGAGTATTGGGCTGAAGGATGATATTAGCATAGATTAGATAGTATTAGAAACGTGTAATAGATAAATATAATTAACATTTGATGATTAAATAAAGGAGTTTTATTTATGAGTAATGTTACTATCTTATGTTAATTGTTTAACTATTGTTTCACTTTGCATGTTTTGACTTCCAGAATAATTGAGCTTATTAGGAATAATCGAATTGTTCAAATTGTCCATAATCGTTCATATGTTGGAAGTAGATATGAATGAAGATTGTCATGAATTGGTGTGTAGAATGTCTAAATGGTGTTAGACATAGCAAAGGATTGCTGCAACGTTCATGAGTGCTTATGAACTAGTTTTGAGCATTGGAACAAACCCGCGTTTGCTGGAATCACCTTATGGAATAAGATATAAAAGGTGATCGCAAGACGATAATATCATATAGTCTTAAAACCTAGATATATGGTTTGTTGTTTATTAATTGATTGTACATTGATAATGCGAAAACGCATTAGTAACTCGGTGTTATAAAACGCATTGTTGTGTATAGTTGGTTAATGAATAAGTAAATGCATATAAGTCGAAGTTTATCTGTAACTTTTATCAAAGAAGGTAAAAGCGATATCTCGGCCGCTCGATGATTTGATTTGACTTATGTGTCGGGCCCGGTCAGAACCGAATTGATGTGTTCGATTAAGTTCTATGTCAAATAAATCAGAGATCGAGAAACCTAAATGCTTGACTAACCAATCCATAGGATTGTCAGCATGATATCTTACAGAGGACTGTACGATCCCTTATCTAAAGGACAAGATTGATTAGATCAGAGTTTGACAGTGTCTTTTAATCCCTCGATTTGAGTCCAGACACCCCTGAAGGTGAGTCCGAATCCCTCAAACCAGGGCTCTGATACCAACTTGTAACGTCCCAAAATTTACGTCCAAAAAATTTCGTTTTTAAAACATTACTATAGAAAGTATCACTAGTTAAAAACACTGTTTGATCAAGCCATAACAAACAAAAACCAAGTCTAAAAGTCAATCATACAATCATCAATATATCAGAGTACGAATCCCAGAAAATCTCGTAAATGCGGAACCAGTGTGTGTGTGTGATGTGCCGCTACCGCGCCAGCTCCTTCCCCTTCGAAGAAGAGGTACCTGAAACAACAACTGAAAAACGTAAGCACAAAGCTTAGTGAGTTCCCCCACTGTACCACATACCACATAATCACATAACATACAAAAGTTGTCAGGCATATCTGGGTGCCCGACGTACCCCTTCGGTCCTCTCGACCGGATACTGCCTAGCATATCTGGGTGCTGGCCTCCCCTTCGGTCCTTTCGACCGGATACTGCCTAGCATATCTGGGTGCTGGCCTCCCCTTCGGCCCTTTCGACCGGATACTGCCTAGCATATCTAGGTGCTCGCCTCCCCTTCGGCCCTTTCGACCGGATATTTAGGGGACTAACTCCCCCTACTGTCCCTAGCACATAGCATCATAACATACTAACACATAAACATACACAAATAGTAGCGACCCTAGATGAATATCACAGAGACAATCATCTAGTCATACAACTCCTACTGGTGGGCCGGCATTGTGGCCTTAGACCCACAACTACTGGAAGGTAACTCACCTCAAAGTAGCTGTTGAACTGATCGGGAACTGACTGACTGCTGCTGCTGCTGCTCCGGAAATCCTCCGGCTACAATTCCCACAACATACTCAATCAAACACTGCTAACTGTCCTTTGGGTAAAATGACCATTTTACCCCTGGTCCAGTCCTAAGTCAAGGTCAGAGTCAACTTTCAGTTGACCAGACTCACCGAGTTGGCTTTCCAACTCGCCGAGTCCCTACTCAAATGTTTGCCCTGAAACCCGTTCCTACTCGTCGAGTTAGGCGACGACTCGACGAGTTCTCCTCCTTAACAGATACTCAAGTCCTTCATCCTACTCGCCGAGTTGTATGAACAACTCGTCGAGTTCATCTTCATCCGATGAACACTCATGCTTAGACTCACCGAGTTGTATGAACAACTCGTCGAGTCTGTTCTTGATCTATGAAGATTGCCTTGGACTCGCCGAGTACCTCCATAGATGAGTTCGACTTCCGACTCGCTGAGTCACACCCCGTGACTCACTGCTCACTCGACACTACGAAAAGGGAACAAACCCGGAGACTCGCGAGCAGACTCGCCGAGTCACATGAACGACTTGCCGGGTCGTTTCCATGCACTCCTAAAATACACCGATTTGCTCGATTCCAATCCATGCCATTCACAGATCTGGACTTCTAAGACACGATTCACACGTAAAGTTTCCGACTTTACATGTAGATATTCACCAATATGGATTTTAGGGTTCAAAATGCCTCAAAAGGGTAGATCTAGGATGGACAAGCAACATGGGTCCATAAAGCTAACAGATCTGAGCTCCTGGAGCTCAATATTGTCCAGATCTAGAGGCCAATGAACTTATTACGACATATAAGGCACATACAAGCTTGGGGATATGCCCAAGAAAGACCTAGATGAAGTACTAAGCATAAAATCATGGGGAAAACGGGTTATACCTCAAAGGAACTGCTGGAAGAACAAAATAATGCCTGGATGGCTTCCCTTCTTCTAGATCTACTTCCTTCCTCCTTCAAAGCCTTCAAAAGCACACAACAAAACTTCAAATCTTCAAAGAACAAGCATAAGCGAGGGTTGGGAGCTCTGGGGAGAGAATGGGGGCTGGCCTGGGGCGGATAAGTCGCTTAAATAGGGCGCAAACCCCTGAAACTTAGGGTTTCATACAACAGCTGTGACTCGCCGAGTCCAGAATATGGACTCGCCGAGTCGCCAACTTAAACATGTCCCGGGTCCCGCATCCACTCGGCGAGTCGGACCTATGACTCGCCGAGTCCAATGCTAAAAGAAAGGAAATACTTCAAATAAGATTTACGTACCAGGAAATGGGTGCTACAAATCTCCCCCACTTATTTTAGACTTCGTCCTCGAAGTTGTTGGAATAGTGTCTAAGGCTGCAACCATAATAGGCAAGTATTTGACCCGGTTGTGCATGGTCCTTTTGGGTTGCCTTCACCATAGCAACTTGATAGGATGATTTATTAAGAGAGAGTAAATATTATTAATATATTATGAGAATAATATAAAGAATAATATATTGTTATTTGATTAATATAAGTCATAGAATTAATTGGAATTAATTTGATGACTTAAAGAGATTAATTGAGTAAAAGGGTATAAACTGTCAATTGTTTAATAGTTAAACTTTAGACTGTAAATCCTTATAGATATACAAGGAACGAATTCTAGAAGCTAAAGGATAGCTAAATTCGTCCAAGGCTTATCTATGGAAAGGATTTGGATAGCCTTAAGAGAAGATTATCCAATTAGGGTTTAGGTTGTAACCCTTAAGGAGTCTACAAGTATAAATAGACCCTATGGCTGATGGAATTCGACACTTCACCTAAAGTAGAGAACCTCTGGTCGAATTCCATCCCCTCTCCTCTCTCCCAAATCATCCTTCTTGCTTTGGTGTTTGTAAGCCATTAGAGGAGTGACATTTGTGACTCTAGAAGCTCCAAGACAACAAGGCCAACAAGGAACTCAAAGGTATGGTTCTAGATCCGTTTCAATGTTATTATTTATTCTAAATAGTTATTAGAAGTCTTGGATTAATAGCATGTTTAATTAGAAAGCCTAGATCCGAGTATTAGGGTTTTGCATGGGCACATAGGAAAGTTCTTATGGCTAAAACCCATCAGAAGTCTGCTGCTCGATCCTGAAATAGCTTGGGGTAATGCTCCATCATCTCGTCTACCGGCTCCCAAGTCCACTCCAAACCCTTGCGGTGTTGCCATTGCACCTTCACTAGCTCCACCCTCTTGTTCCTCAAATCCTTTGACTTCCTGTCGAGGATTGCGACTGGGCGCTCAATGTAGTTCAGGCTGTCATCAACCTGAATATCCTCTAACGGCACTACCGCTGAATCGTCCACTAAGCACTTCCGTAGCTGAGAAACATGGAAAGTGCTGTGGATCTGGCTGAGATCGGCTGGCAGATCCAGCCTATACGCCACCTTGCCCACCCGGGCTACGACCCTGAACGGTCCGATGAATCTCGGGCCCAACTTTCCCCGCTTCCTGAATCGGATGATGCCTTTCCAAGGCGACACCTTCAGGAGAACCATATCCCCGACTTGAAATTCCAAGTCGGATCGACGTTTGTCGGCATAACTTTTCTGCCGACTCTGAGCAGTCTGAAGCCTGCTCCGGACCTGCTGGATCCTCTCGGTCATCTTGAGCACCACTTCGGTGCTCCCCATGACTCTCTGGCCAACTTCACCCCAGCATATCGGGGTCCTGCACCTTCTTCCGTACAACATCTCAAATGGAGGACGATCAATACTCGCGTGGTAGCTGTTGTTGTATGAGAACTCGGCCAGGGGAAGATAGGTATCCCAGCTACCACCGAAGTCTAGCACGCACGCCCGCAGCATATCCTCCAGAGTCTGGATGGTCCGCTCGCTCTGACCATCCGTCTGTGGGTGAAAGGCGGTGCTAAAATGCAGACGAGTGCCCAACTAGTCATGGAATCTCTTCCAAAATCTGGAAGTAAAACGCACATCCCTGTCCGAGATCACCGATACCGGCACCCCGTGCCGCGCCACGATCTCTCTGATATAGATGTCGGCCAATTTCTCGGCCGATATGCTCTCCTTAATCGGGATAAAGTGAGCACTCTTGGTCAATCAATCCACGATGACCCAAATCGAATCCACTCCACGCGCGGTCCTGGGAAGCTTTGTGATAAAATCCATCGTGATATCTTCCCATTTCCACAGTGGAATATCCAACGGCTGCATCTTGCCATGCGGTCTCTGATGTTCGGCCTTGACCTTCCTGTAGGTCAAACACCGCTCGACGTACCATGCTACATCCCGCTTCATGCAGGGCCACCAATAATCCAGACGAAGATCCCTATACATCTTCGTCGCCCCGGGATGAATAGAGAATCAGGACTTGTGCGCCTCCTCCAGCAAAGTCTGGCGCACACCTCCGTGATACAGCATCCACAACCTACGGTGTAATGTCAATAATCCTCGGCTATCATAATCGAAGGAGGAAACCTGACCCACTACACGTTCTCTCTTCCGATGTTCCTCCTTGATAGCCTCCTGCTGAGCCTCCCGAATTTGCTCCAACAGGGGAGTCACCACGGTCATTCTCAAGCAGACATCCCTGATCGGCGCCGCCTTGCGGCTAAGCGCATCGGTCACCACGTTGGCCTTCCCCGGGTGGTAAAGGATCTCGCAATCATAATCCTTCACCACATCCAACCACCGACACTGCCTCATGTTCAGATTCGGCTGATCCATGAGGTACCTCAAACTCTTGTGGTCCGTGTAGATGGTACATCGAACCCCGTAGAGGTAATGTCGCCAAATCTTGAGGGCAAAAACCACCGCCCCCAACTCCAAATCATGCATCGGGTAGTTCGCCTCGTGAGGCTTGAGCTGCCTCGAAGCGTAGGCAATGACATGCCCCCTCTGCATCAGCACCGCGCCCAACGCAGAAATGGACGCATCACAATAAAACACAAAATCCTCCACGCCCTTTGGCAGGGCTAAGATCGGCGCCTCGCACAATCTCTGTCTCAGTGTCTCAAATGCAGCCTGCTGCTCGGGTCCCCACCGAAAGACCACGGCTTTCTTCGTCAGCCGCGTCAGGGGCACGACTATCTTGGAGAAATCCTGAATAAACCTCCGATAGTAGCCTGCCAATCCCAGGAAACTCCGAATCTCAGATGGAGACTTCGGAACCTCCCATCTCATCACGGCCTCGACCTTGGCCGGATCGACCAGAATCCCATTCTGGTTGACGAGGTGTCCAAGAAATTGCACCTCGCGCAACCAGAACTCACACTTGGAGAACTTGGCATACAAGCTCTCCCTCCTCAGGGTCTCCAACACTTCTCTCAGATGCTCCTCCTAGGTCTTGGAATAAACCAAGATATCATCGATAAATACTATCACAGACCGATCCAGCATCGGTCTGCACACGCGGTTCATGAGGTCCATGAACGCGGCAGGAGCATTGGTGAGCCCAAACGGCATCACCACAAACTCATAGTGGCCATAGAGCGTCCGAAACGCGGTCTTTTGCGCGTCCTCCTCCCTGACCCTCATCTGATGATAACCCGAATGCAAGTCAATCTTGGAGAACCAAGATGCTCCCTGAAGCTGATCAAAGAGGTCATCAATCCTCGGTAGTGGGTAACGGTTCTTCACCGTTACCTTGTTCAGCTCCCGGTAATCTATACACATCCGATGCGACCCATCCTTCTTCTTCACAAATAGAATCGGGGCTCCCCAAGGCGAACTGCTCGGACGAATGAATCCCTTGTCCAGCAGCTCCTGCAGCTGCGTAGACAACTCCTGCATCTCGGGAGGAGCCAACCGATACGGTGCTTTGGCTATCGGAGCCGCACTGGGGATAAGGTCAATCCTGCACTCCACCTGTCACTCCGGAGGTATCCCAGGTAGCTCCTCCGGGAAAACATCTGCAAAATCCCGAACCACCGGAACCTCGCTCACTGTCGCCTTACCCGCCTCCCGGGTATCCATCACATATGCGACATAACCTGCGCATCCCTGCTGGAGATATGCCTAGCCCTCGCTGCTGAACATACAGCGGGTCCACACTGCGGCCTCTCGCCATGAATCACTAACTCTCCCCCACTTGGGGTCCTGACCCGTACTAGCTGCTGCACGCAGTCTATCACCGCCCCATTAGGGCTCAACCAATCCATGCCAATAATCACCTTGTTCCCACGCAACGGTATGGGAACCAAGTCTACCAGGTAACACTCCTCGAACAAACGCAGAACGCAATCTCGAAACACCATCGATGCTCGCACCATTCGATCATCAGCAATCTCTACCTCTAAAGGACAATCTAACTCGCCTGAAGTCTCATGAAACCTCTTGCTAAGCGCAAGAGAAACAAACGATCGGGATGCACCCGAGTCGAACAATACTTGAACTGGGATGCCGTTCACATGGAACGATCCTAATGCATACATATACATACGGAGCACATATCAATATCATAACATCATAAAACAAAAGATAGAGTGAAAGAATCATACCCGTCACCACATCGGGTGCAGCGCGTGCCTCCTCGGTAGTCAACTGGAATGCCCGGCTCCTCACCACCGGAGCCTCTGCCTTGCCCTGCCGGCCATCTGTGATCCGCAGGGTCGCTGGAGCTGGCGCCTTCACCGGCGCTGAAGCTGTCAACTGGGGGCAATTGGCCTTCTTGTGGCCCCTTTGGTTGCAGTGGAAGCACATCAACTCTGACGTCTGAATGGCTGCTGCCAGAGCAGTACAATCCCTGCTGATGTGTCCAGGCTTGCCGCACTTGTAGCAGCCTGACAATCCCGTCCTGCACGCCCCCTCGTGCGACTTGCCGCATTTCCGGCAGCGGCCCCGTCCCTGTTGGCCTTTCGGCCCCGCATCTGATCCCTTGGGCTTCTTTCCTGAAGCCCCTCCTGTCTGACCCTCCTCTGACTTCCGTTTCCGGATATGCTCCAAATCTATCTCTCTCTCCCTCGCCCTGGGAATCATAGAGTCCAGGGTGGGGCAAGCTGAAAAACTAACATGCTTCCGGATGTCAGCCCGTAGCATATCGTGATAACGAGTCCTCCTCATATCCTCGTCACCAGCGTACTGGGGAACCAACAAAGCCCTCTCTCGGAACTTGGCAGTGATTTCCGCCACAGTCTCCGTCGTCTGTCTCATGTCTAGGAACTCCCTGGCTAGCTGCTGAAGCTCGACAGCCGGCGCAAACTCTGCCCTGAATCTGGTCACAAAGTCCGACCAGGTCATAGCCTCTATAGCTGAGGCTCCCAACGAGTCACCCACTGACTCCCACCAATCCCGGGCTCGGTCCCGTAAGCACCCTGCCGCATACCTCACCTTCGACCCCTCGGGGCAGAAGCTGATCAACTGTGCAGACTCGATGTCTGCAATCCATCGCCTGGCAGCAATGGGGTCTTTCACCCCATGAAAATCCGGCGCACCACTGCCCCTAAAGTCCTTGAAGGACAGTGTGCGAGGCCCTGATTGGCTAGATGCCAAATCACTCCTGAATGCCCGAAGGCGATCCTCCATCAGCTCCATAATCCCTTCCTTGATCGACCCAAAGAGAATGGGAGTCGACTCAAGGATACCCCTGGTGATCTCTGACGCGATGAACTCGCGTAGCCCCTCATCTATCGGCTCGAAACCTGATCCCGAGCCTGACCCTCTCCTGAACCGCCATCCACTGGCCTCGAACGAAGTACCACCATTCTGCAATACATAAATAACATTCATTAGTGATACTGGTGCTCCTTGAGGAATCATATCTACCACAAGTTCCCTGGTCTCATCGTGGCCTCCCTTGGTTCGAGTATGGATCCTCTGCTTTCAGTAGTACGGGCCCATACTACCTTCCACATCTATCCGTACCTTCTTCAAGGTATGACTCCACTAGATCCCTTTCACTAAGGCTGATCATTACTATACTCATCCCCGGCTCGCCCTAGGGAAATCTCCGACTCTACTCGAACCAGTCCTCAGCTGCTGCAGGCCTCCTTGTAATGCCAATCAGCCATCACCCAAATACCATCACATGTTACGAGACTCGGATAATCCTTCGAGTACCTGACTCGTCCCTACAACGGTTGGACTCAAACAAGAGTTGCGCAGTAGGATCAATTCAGGTACTCTAAGATTATTCAACTCTGATCACATGTGACGTGACGTATTCGCCTAATGGCTAACTCCCATTATTCGGAGTCCCACGTAGCACGAAGCAAGCAACATTTAGACAAGGGAAACAACCTCAAGCAATTCCGCTCTCATAGAGAAAACTGAAGTAGCACATCGTGCTAACTCCTACTACCAGGCACACCCTAACAGGCTACCTTACTGCTGTCTACTCTATACTAGCATGCAATTCTCATACAGCTGGAACACATAAAGCAGGCACATAAGGCATCACTCCTAGATCCTTAGTCCTATTCTAGCATGCTGTTCTACAAAAGCTGATAAACATAACATAAACTTGTATGGGTACTTTGGGGAATACTTACTTGAGCTCGGCCGGTCGCGCACATCACACACTTCGTTCTTTCTTGAACTCTTTTCTTAATTTTAGAAAACATTTTCCTTTTAAAAATCTTTTAATCCCTCGATTTGAGTCCAGACACCCCTGAAGGTGAGTCCGAATCCCTCAAACCAGGGCTCTGATACCAACTTGTAACGTCCCAAAATTTACGTCCAAAAAATTTCGTTTTTAAAACATTACTTTAGAAAGTATCACTAGTTAAAAACACTGTTTGATCAAGCCATAACAAACAAAAACCAAGTCTAAAATTCAATCATACAATCATCAATATATCAGAGTACGAATCCCAGAAAATCTCGTAAATGCGGAACCAGTGTGTGTGTGTGATGTGCCGCTACCGCGCCAGCTCCTTCCCCTTCGAAGAAGAGGTACCTGAAACAGCAACTGAAAAACGTAAGCACAAAGCTTAGTGAGTTCCCCCACTGTACCACATACTACATAATCACATAACATACAAAAGTTGTCAGGCATATCTGGGTGCCCGACCTACCCCTTCGGTCCTCTTGACCGGATACTGCCTAGCATATCTGGGTGCTGGCCTCCCCTTCGGTCCTTTCGACCAGATACTGCCTAGCATATCTGGGTGCTGGCCTCCCCTTCGGCCCTTTCGACCGGATACTGCCTAGCATATCTGGGTGCTGGCCTCCCCTTCGGCCCTTTCGACCGGATATTTAGGGGACTAACTACCCCTACTGTCCCTAGCACATAGCATCATAACATACTAACACATAAACATACACAAATAGTAGCGACCCTAGATGAATATCACAGAGACAATCATCTAGTCATACAACTCCTACTGGTGGGCCGGCATTGTGGCCTTAGACCCACCACTACTGGAAGGTAACTCACCTCAAAGTAGCTGCTGAACTGATCGGGAACTGACTGACTGCTGCTGCTGCTGCTCCGGAAATCCTCCGGCTACAATTCCCACAACATACTCAATCAAACACTGCTAACTGTCCTTTGGGTAAAATGACCATTTTACCCCTGGTCCAGTCCTAAGTCAAGGTCAGAGTCAACTTTCAGTTGACCAGACTCGCCGAGTTGGCTTTCCAACTCGCCGAGTCCCTACTCAAATGTTTGCCCTGAAACCCGTTCCTACTCGTCGAGTTAGGCGACGACTCGATGAGTTCTCCTCCTTAACAGATACTCAAGTCCTTCATCCTACTCGCCGAGTTGTATGAACAACTCGTCGAGTTCATCTTCATCCGATGAACACTCATGCTTAGACTCGCCAAGTTGTATGAACAACTCGTCGAGTCTGTTCTTGATCTATGAAGATTGCCTTGGACTCGCCGAGTCAGGGCATTGACCCGCCGAGTACCTCCATAGATGAGTTCGGCTTCCGACTCGCTGAGTCACACCCCGTGACTCACTGCTCACTCGACACTACAAAAAGGGGACAAACCCGGAGACTCGCGAGCAGACTCGCTGAGTCACATGAACGACTCGCCGAGTCGTTGCCATGCACTCCTAAAATACACCGATTTGCTCGATTCCAGTCCATTCCATACACAGATCTGGACTTCTAGGACATGATTCACACGTAAAGTTTCCGACTTTACGTGTAGATATTCACCAATATGGATTTTAGGGTTCAAAATGCCTCAAAAGGGTAGATCTAGGATGGACAAGCAACATGGGTCCATAAAGCTAACAAATTTGAGCACCTGGAGCTCAATATTGTCCAGATCTAGAGGCCAATCAACTTATTACGACATATAAGGCACATACAAGCTTGGGGGTATGCCTAAGAAAGACCTAGATGAAGTACTAAGCATAGAATCATGGGGAAAACGGGTTATACCTCAAAGGAACGGCTGGAAGAACACAATAATGCCTGGATGGCTTCCCTTCTTCTGGATCTACTTCCTTCCTCCTTCAAAGCCTTCAAAAGCACACAACAAAACTTCAAATCTTCAAAGAACAAGCATAAGCGAGGGTTGGGAGCTCTGGGGAGAGAATGGGGGCTGGCCTGGGGTGGATAAGTCGCTTAAATAGGGCGCAAACCCCTGAAACTTAGGGTTTCATCCAACAGCTGTGACTCGCCGAGTCCAGGATATGGACTCGCCGAGTCACCAACTTAAACGTGTCCCGGGTCCCGCATCCACTCGGCGAGTCGGACCTATGACTCGCCGAGTCCAAGGCTAAAAGAAAGGAAATACTTCAAATAAGATTTACGTACCAGGAACCGGGTGCTACATCTTGCAAGGTCAAAACAGTGTGACTTTGAAAATGAGTTACCAGCATACAGTGTAAATTGCCGGTGAAATACTGTTACCTTAAGGCCATGAATTATAAGGTAACCCGGGATACTCGTAACCATACTGACTAGAGTTCCAGATGCCCTACAAGCGTCTATAAATATGACATTTGTCACCCCTTGGCTTGGTAGGCCGTGGACTGTAGCTAGCAGTCAGGGTGCGGGGGTGTCAATCCCGTATAGATCTATACACACAATGTCCGCTCTCCCTACAGGAGACTCTGGTTACCAACTAGACGACGGAGAAGGCCGTGTCCTGAAGATGCATCCCAAATAGTGGGTAGAGACTTCCAATTAGTGGGTAGTGTGTTTCTAATGTAAGTGCTGAACTAGAGGTAGAGACTCATAACTGAACTGACTAAAGTAAACCCATATGTCTATGCTTGTGTACATAATATATAACTAATGAATCAAACGACCTTCGGATGGACATCCAATCCCACTAGACCACATCTCAACGAAGAAAAGGAAATAGGGCGGACAAGCCTTCCTAAGTCCTTCAATCATTATTTATATGCATCTATACAAGCACAGACATACCTCTAACTACGCTTGAGTGTGTATCAAGTGGAATCATATCGTGAAGTAT
This sequence comes from Lactuca serriola, assembly GCF_051521515.1. Classification (NCBI taxonomy): domain Eukaryota; kingdom Viridiplantae; phylum Streptophyta; class Magnoliopsida; order Asterales; family Asteraceae; genus Lactuca; species Lactuca serriola. The sequence continues at coordinate 201,978,359 of NC_136410.1, forward strand.
AAGTGTACATTGTGGAATAACCAACTTGTGAAGTATAAGCGTACAGTGGAATAACCGAGTCGTGAAGTATAAGCGTACAGTGTGGGATAATCGAATCGTGAAGTATAAGTGTACCAAGTATAAGTGTATCAGGAAGTGGAAGCGACAACTGGTGAAGTAAAAGCGTCTATCAAGTATAAGTGGCTACAAGTATAAGCGATATAGAGACAATAACCGGTATAAGCGTATCATGAAGGAAATGCGTTATCAACTAGGAGTTTTAAATAAGTAAAGCGAAGCAGCAGTAACAAGCAAGTAAAAGTATACGTCGTAAAAGGTAACTTCGATGAAAACCTTGGAAAAACCTTTATACTCAGGGAAAATCACATTTGGTATTCTTTGGTAAAATAAGTTTGAAAAACTTTATAAATCCTTGGAACCTTTATAAACCAATTTAAAATGAATTTAGATAAAACAGTATAAGTAAGAGTTTTGAAACAAATGAAAACCTTTTTGAAACAATCATAGTATCCTACTCGGTAAAATAGTATACAGTGTGGTAAAATCTTGTGCATGTGGGTTATCAATCACAGATGATTGATATGATAACTGGCATGTTTAACTTGTATTCCCCCCCCCCCCCCCTTATAAAACATGTAAAAACATTTAAAAGGTTCATTCAGGGGTATGAACTCACCTGGCGTTAGTGGATCCGACGAAGGTGCCGGTTGGGTGCTCGGTGTCAAGTAAGGACTTGGACACACTTAGAGACCTATTTAACATATGATAACATATGTTCACATACAATTAGTATATTATATACCAATTAAACAAGTATACGCGCCCTAAAGAGCGGAAAACACTTGGTTAAGTGTTTGGGGTGTCCCGGGTAACATTTAAGGGCTAGAATGGCTTAGGAATGGAGTTTACTCTCCAAGAGTAAACTCACCTTATGGTGTTTACGGCCCAGGGACAACTCCCCATGAGTTTACAGCCATAAACTCATGGTGAGGGGTTCTAGGGTGTTTTAAGGGCTCAATCTTGTTCGTGGGATTTTTCTAGTTCCAAATCTAAATGGTATGAATGAGTTTAGGGTCTTTAAAGGCACCATTATGGAGTTTACGGCCCATGAACCACCCATAAGGGAGTTCACAGCTGTGAACTCCTAGATCATGGGTTTATTGAAGTTTCAAGCCCTTAATACCCTCCTAGTAATTTATAATGAAGTGTGAGGCCATTTGGGGGATTTAAAACTATCATTTTAGCATGTTTGAGGGTGTTTACGGCCTTGACACATGTCTGGCCCGTAAACTCCTTTTATCCCCTTAAATCCTTGTGTTTAAATGATCTAAACCCAAAATAGCAAGCCCCTAATTCATGTATTAAGCCTAAGGGTGGTTTGGGAGTGTTTTTGGGGCATTTATACAAGGTGTAGAGGTGTTTACGGCCTAAGCATGTGCTTGGGCCGTAAACTCTCTTTTATGCCTCAAATTGATTGTTTTAAATGAGCAAACACTCCTAGGCTAAATCCTCAATTTATTTCCAAGCCTTTAGGGACATTTTGGGGTCATTTTTGGCCTTGATTTAGGGGTTTACGGCCTAAGGAGGAGCTTAGGCCTTAAACTCCATTCTAACAGCTTCTAAGTCCGATTTTTAAGCTATAAACACGAATCATAATGTTTAGAACAAGCTAGGATAAGCGGACTTACGATTTGGAAGCGTTTGGTTGCGGATTCGGGTAAAAAACGAGTCTAGAGAGAGAGAGGGTGGAAAAGGCTCAAATGGAGTTTACTCCCCCTTATATATGAGTGGGAGTTGGAGCTCAGTGATATTCTACCCGATACTATCGTTTAACGGGGCTTTTGGTCGCATCCGATTTAGTGGTCGTAATAATAAAAACTAACTTTTCCAATTAAAGGGAAATGTGTATTATGAGTTTTTATTTCTCTTATCACGACTTAACGACATAAATAAATGAAATATTGATTTAATTGGCGACCTCTAATTAATGGAACTTTTATACAGTGGAATATTCCATTAACGGTAACGGGGTAATGTAACGTAATAACTTTGGGTTGTCACATCATCCCCCCGTTAGAGGGAATTTCGTCCCGAAATTCAGGTCTTGGTAGGGTAATTGGTATGAATGACCGAGTAGAGGCAGGAGGGTACTTCCTATTCGGTTTGTCCTCGCATTCCCAAGTGAACTCTGGTCTGTGTTTGTCATTCCAGCAAATCTTCACCTATGGGACGCGGATTCCGTCTCGTGTAATTAGTGGGTTCCGACTGGTGTATCTACGAGGTTAGGGTTCTCAATGGTTTCTACAGGGGTGAGTGGGATACAAAGAGTGACGTCGGGTAATCGCATATCAAGTTTAAGAAGTGGATTGATCGAGGTGTGGAGCTTGTGGAATATCCGAAAGTAGTAGTGGTCTGACAGAGGTTGGACCAAATCTCCATAAAGGATCTCGGGTGGTCCTAGGCTCTCGAAAGGGTAGAGCTTTTCAGTACCTAGAACATAGTATACTTCTATGGCAAGATCATCACTGGCGTGATCGCCATTCCAAAGTTCCTAACGTTCTCTCTCATACTGGTAGTGTAGTCCTTTAGGTTGGTTCTTCGGAAGCTCGGGTTGTCCTTGGTTTCGCATTTCCTGTCAATTGGCTTTTAGGGACTTTCTAGATCATCGGATGGGTTGCGCATATACGGTTTTCTGTTTGCTGTAGAGTGTCTATCTCAAGCTCGTGCAAAATGAACTTGCACTAACGAATCTTGAGATACTTCTGACGGAAACCCCCAGGGTCAGGGAGATAGGGTTTTACCAGACGAGTGTTGGACTATCTCGGGAGGTGGTTCTACTATTTCTGCGTGAGATAGTATTCGTGGAACACCTAATAGTTCAATTTATCTCTAAGACTTTGGTTTATTTTAGTGCGGAAAACGCATGCTCTTGCATAACCCCTCAACTAACACCAAGGCTGGTGTCAAGTCTATAATCTTTTCGGGATCTGGGTCATGAGGCTTGACGCAACTACTTTCGCACTTGATCAAGTAGTCTTGGCTGCGAAGGTTATCCTGTGGTTCTCGGTATCCTAGTGTTCACTTCGAAGAAGGTATTTTATCGTATAAAGGGCGACGACGATTTCCTCCATGCAAGAGGGTGGAGGATGATAGGCACTACTTGTCTATAACAGGATGGACGAAGTGCCTGAGTAGTGCGAGCATCTACTGCCACTACTCTTCCGAAGGTTATGAGTTTTCTCGGTTTAGGTTAAATCTAGTGAGTATAGGTTCCCATCACTCGGAGCTTTAATCTTTTCATCCACTCTTCTTAGAGTTTAACTCATCACAGCTTTCAGCTTTCTGGGACATCCGCTGCGATACTCAAATCGGGGATTTGAGTGTGAATGGATGGTCGCAGTCAATGGTCTTGACTCTTACGACTCAGGTTTCTTTATCAACTGAGGGTGTTAGTTACTAGGTTGGCTCAAGCGGAATGACAACAACTTCGGATTTGTGGTCATTATAGTAGCTCAATCCATAGGGTTCTCTTGAATCTAGCTCCCGTTCCATGGGATAGGATGAAGGGTCTTTCTAGGGAATCCACTAGGATGCAATAACAATATACATTTATTGATTTGTGTATAATGGCATCCTACTTATATTTCTTTTTATAGCAACATTGTGCTTTCAGCTTTTTAATTGGACTGTCTATCTTTGTTTTTTTTTTTCTATAAACACGTACCATTTCAACATTGTACATTAAAACTCAATCTATTTCACCAATCTACTTTGAAAAAATTCCCCATTTTAGCATTATACTTCTAAATCTTTTCTTATTTAATTAACATGGATTTCTGAATATTTAATTAAACATGGAGCATTTCCATAATTATAGTTATATATGGACCTATGGACCATATTTGATTATTTGTTACTTTATTTTAATAGTTATTATTTCTATAAGTGGAGTTAAGCAACTCTTTAAAAAAAAATTATCTCTCTTTTAAATGGAGTTAAGCAAGGACTTTTTATCATACTTTTTAAAAACATCATGTATACATATTTTTAACAGGGACCGTTTGTATGTATTGTTTTGGTTGTGTAATAGCATTTATGTGAGTTTTGCTTATATTATACTATTGTACTTTAATGTGGCTATATGCATTTCTTTGTGTGTAAACAAGTAAGAAAAAGTACCTGAATAACACTATGACCAACAAACATCCATCTACTATTATGCAAGCTGACATCTACTTTTTCTAATTATACAAAATAAAAAAGACTAAGTCATGAGTTCCTCTGCACATATATAACAAAAAAAATCAAAATTTAGATAAAATGAGAAAAGCTCATTCTTTAGAAATCAAAGTATCAATCTGATATTAAATTAAAAATCACAAAGCTATTAAAAAAAATACAATATTACAATTCATAAGTTTTCTAAATTAATGATATATTATTTTATTACATAATTAAATTTTTAGTTCTATTTAAAATTAACACTCGTGGGTTCCACGGGTTTTAACCTAGTATATATATATATATATATATATATATATATATATATATATATATATATATATATATATATATATATATAGGTAAAAGATCAAATGAGAACCCTTAAAAGTTAAGAACCATGAGAACCATTTTAATCTGTTTAAAATAAACGCACGGTGGCATTATTGCAAATATAGAAAAATTACTATCCAATTTCCATAAGCCCTTCCGTGAAGATATGTCCCAACCCTCATCTTCCCTTTTAATCTGTTTAAAATAAACGCACGGTGACATTATTCTCTTTCTTTCCTCTTCAGCTTTCTAGAAAATCCCAACCCTCATCTTCCCCCATTGCTTTTTCTACCACCGGCCACAATCCTCCACCAATATCCTTCTCCGCCAATCGCAACCTCCACTTCCGTCGCTTCTCTTCTTCATTGCTGTCTCTCTCCCCTAACATTTTGGATCTAAATCGAAGTTTAAAGTGAGGTTTATTAGCTAGCGGGAATAAATTTTAGTTCTGGACAAAATCCACCACCACCGCCCTTCTCCACCAGTCGCAAACTCCTCTGCCGCCGCTCCTCTTCTTCACCGTGATCATCCTCCTCCAACAACTTGAATCTAATCTGAAGAATAAGGTAATCAATCAAACTCTATGATTTAGAGATTTTAGACAAACTCTATGACTTAGAGATTTTATACATCAATTGTTTTTTAAATAAAAACTCTTTAACTGTGATTGATAGATTTTAAACATCATTTGTTTATTATATAAAAGCTTTCGATCCAATTTTTAGATAATTGTCATGTGTTGTAATGGAATGTATGACAATGAATAAAATAAGAAATGATACCAGTTTCTGCTTTGTAGATCATGATAAGTGGTGTTTAATTTGGAGTAATAATTTATTATCAAGTTAATAACTCTTGATTTTACACATCCTTGTAGCTTGTATAAATACCTAATTTTATATTAGTAGGAATAAAATGTCTATAGTTTGGTTTACACAGTTATGATTATTTTAGTTTTAATGGAATTAATGTAAGTATGCTTCCATGTGCTTGTTTATTTAACCAGAGAGTGGCCCTATTTTTTAATAGTATTTAATATACATACTTCATTAATTGATATTTTCTTCGAAGAAGATGAAGCATGTAATTGAAACAGAGGTTGCTGCGAAATAATCAATTGCGTTATATGTTTTTATGATACTTTTAATGTTTATGTTCTTTATAATCATTATAATGAAAACGATTGAATGTAATGAATTTTAGTTATTTAATAATATAATGTAAAATTAAATTATAAATTGTGTTCATGAATAAAAAAAACTTATGTTTCATCAATTGAATAAGATGCAATTTCATAGTATTGGTTAGTTAATAGACTATTCAACTGTGAATGATTGACAATTTTTAATAAACGTAATTTTGTAAAATTAATAATGTTATTGTTTTGAAAATCACATTATAATGAATGTTGTATTTTAGAAATTCAATGTTTTATAAAATTAATAATGGTATTAATTTGACATTCACGACATATTGGATGTCATTTTTTTTTGTGAATTTTCATACGCATAGTCTAATTAAAACCAAAGTTGGTGTATTTCATGGTGGTTGGTGGTAATTCCACCACCACATCATATATGGTCTCTAGCGATGATGCAAAAGGAAGTTCTAAAAAAAATGCACACAATATGTTTGATGAAATACCTCAATGAAATTTGGTAAGATATTAAGCTGTGATTGTATACTTTTTTTTTATTAAACTATGAATTTACTATATAAAGCTATGAATTTTGTGTATTAAAGTTATGATATTTGTGTTTAACTGTAAATTGAATGCACTAAACTATGAATTTTCTGTTTAAATTGTACATTGACTATATTAGGTTGTGAATTTTGTTTATTAGACTGTGAATTAATTGATTGGATTAAACTGTGAATCTTGTGTACTAACCTGTCAATTGACTGCATTAAGAGTTTTAACTTGATAATATAGTTGTTAATGCATACTTTTTGTGTATTAGAATGTGAATTTTCTATATTAAGCTATTATTTTGTTTTTTAAACCGTGAATTGACTGTATCAAGATTTGAATTTTCTGTTTAAACCGTGAACTGACTATATTAAGCTGTGAATTTTGTGTATTAAATTCTAATTTTTGTGTTTTAAACTGTAAACTGACTGCATTAAGTTGTGAATTTTCTGTTTAAACTGTGAATTGACTGTATTAAGTTGTGAAGTTTAAATGAATTTTGTGTTAACTGTTATTTATAAGAAAATATATGTTTTAAACAGTGAGTTCATGTGTTTTATAAGTTTTAAGTTGTGAATTAGTTATGAACAAGTCTATTAAGTTGAGAATATGGTTGTGAATGCATAATTTTTATGCATTAAATTGTAAATTTTATACTAAGTTGTGAAATTTATGTATTAAATTGTGAATTGATTGTATTAAGTTGTGAATTGACTATATTAAGTTATTAATTAACTGTATTAAGTGGTGGATTTTTATATTAAACTATATATTTATTATATTAAGTTGTAAATTTGATGTATTAAACCGTAAATTGATTGTATTAAGTTGTGAATTGATTGTATTAAGCTATAAATTAATTGTATTAACTTGTGATTTTTTATGAACTTAATTCGAGATAAAAGAAACATTATACACATATATGATTTTCTCTAATTTTGAATGGAATATTTAAATTTTAAACTAGGACTACATTGAAATATTAAAGTAAGTTGTGAATTACTAGCTAAAATGATGAATTAAATTGTGAATTCTAACTTTTTTTTTTATCCAAATCTGATTTTTTAGGGAAGGATGTTGGCGGTGTTGGCACCGATGGATGATGATCGAGATGGTTGATGGCAGCGTATGGTAGTTGGCGGTGTTGATGCTAGTGGTGGTGGTAGAGTAAGGATATGTTATATTTCTCATTCATCTTCATCTTCTTCGTTGATCTTAGATAATTTATCCTCTTTTATGATTATGCATATGTTTTTTTAATGTTTTCCTCTGAAATATGCTATAATATATGAAGAAAGAAACATCATACACATATATGATTTTCTGAATAAATTATATAAAATTTAAACTGTGAATATCGTGTAAATTAAACTTTGAAAAAAGCACTAGGTTCCATATCTAAAGGTATAAATGTAAGCTTTTAGTTAAGAATATGACATTTCCGTTTATTAAATTGTTAATTAATATATTAAGCTGTAAATTTTACATCTTAAACGGTAACTGACTATAATAAGCTGTGAATTGACTGTATTTTGCTGTGAATGTTTTTTTATTAATTTTTATTAAAACATGAATGCTTTATGTATAAATTTTTATATAAATATTCTTGTGAATATATTTATTTTTGTGTTGTATCCTTATGTAAGAATTCTTTATTTTTTATAATTGTTCTTAATTAAATTTGAAATGAGTAAATTAATAGGTTATAAACTATGAATGTAGTATTTAACTTGTCATTGCATTATTTTATATGCATATCTGGTTTGTAAGAAAAAATGGTTGTGATGCTGGCACAAGTGGTTGGTGGCGGCGTGTGGTGGTTGTAGTGATGGTAGCGTTTGGGTTTGACAATTCTCTGAATTTGTGAATTAGTGTAAAGTTGATTGTATTAATTGTAAATTTTGTGTATTAAACTTTAAATAAACTATATAAATTTGTATTTTATATAAATTTTGTGTTCAAATATGAATGAATGCATGAATGAAAATATTAGACTAATTTTTTTTATGACTTTACTATTTTCTTACCAAAAGGACAAAAATTGGGATTTGAACATATTTAGTAATATTCACAATACATATTTGCTTATGAAATGAGGGTTCTTATGGTTCTTAATCTTTTGTGATTCTCATTTGAACCATTCCCTATATATATATATATATATATATATACACACACACACACACACACACACACACACATACACACACACACCAGATGTGCGTCTGCGCAAAACGACGGTAATCAATCGTTTTTTTGGTGAGTAGTTTCTTACAGAAAAATAATTATTAGACTTTATTATTAGTTATTATGTAATAGAAAATTACCACTTTTAAATAAAATATTCATGTTCATACCTTATGTTTATATTATTGATGTAAATTAATTAATATTGGTGTTTAGTAATATTAATTAATTTACATCAATAGTATAAATAGACAATATAAACATAAGGAATGAACATGAATATTTTATTTAAAAGTGATAATTTTTTATTACATAACTAATAATAAAATATAATAATTATTTCTCCTAAGAAACTATTCGCCAAAAAAAGCGATTGATTACCGCCGCTTTGCACGGGCACACATCTACTATATATATATATATATATATATATATATATATATATATATATATATATATATATATATATATATATATATGGTAGAATTTCGTATATCCCTTTTAGGGGTGAGCAAAAACCGAACCGCAAACTAAAAAAACCGCATAAACCGAAACCGAAATGAAAACCGATGGTGCGGTTTTTAGTTTTGCAAAAACCGAAAATTATCGGTGCGGTGCGGTTTCTAGTCTCGCAAAAACCGCAAAAAACCGAACCGCACCGCACCGCATATATATATATATATATATATATATATATATATATATATATATATATATAAAGTGTTGATATTTGTAAGAACCAAGAACTTATGACAATTAAAATTTCTATAAATGTAAATATCTATCTTATCTATCGGAGGATGATTGTATATTTTTAAGCATACATTCAGTGGTATTTACAATAACAAATAATGTTTATGACATTTTTTTAACATTTAAATATGAAGAGTACTAGTGATATAGTATCATTTTTATGAATACATTAATTGATATTATCGTATGTACTTGTGAAACAAATATTATATTAAATTCGCATTATATTGAAGCATTAGAAACATGTTGAATGAGTGGTTAAGTAATTTAATTTCAAACCAATAGGTTGTGGTATGGATTTATCTCCAATAAATGATTACCACTCCTCATTTGAGTCAAAGTAACTCGCTGAGTTACTTGAGTTTTAGTAAAAAGGAAAAACAAGAAAAAAAACCCGCAAAAAAAAACCGAACCGCAAAAAACCGCAATGAAAAACCGCAAAAACCGAACCGCATAAAACCGAATGGTGCGGTTTCTAAATTTCAGAATACCGAAGTTGCGGTTTTCGGTTCGGTTTTGGCCAAAAACCGCACCAAACCGCACCATGCTCACCCCTAATCCCTATGCTAAACATGTAAATATCGTATTTGTCATTCTTAATGTTTTTTAATATCATATATACCCAAATATATTTTTTTTGATTACTTTTAACATTTAATAATTCTTTTTTATATTCTTAAATCATTCTAATTAAAAGAAAAAGTTGGATAGACCATAATGCCCTTGGTTATAAATTCCAATACAACAGACGTTCATATCAGATTACTAACGATAACTGCTTCCATATTCACGTTGTTGGAATCCTAAGTCGATGAGGACTTGGAGACCAAGCAATCTAATTTATGGAAAGTTTAGTTTATGGCAAGTTGGTTATAAGTTTCCTAGTCTAATACAAGTTGGTATGTTAGGCTATATATACATGTTCATGATCGAGTTTATGATTATGAGAACAGATTGTAAAAACATTGGTTTTGAGTGATTTTCCAATTAATCAAAGAGTTATTTTGGTTATTTGTTTTGCATTCTTGTTTTCAAAACTTTAATTGGTATCAGAGCGAGGTGAAGACAATGCTGGTTTGAGAGTCAGTTTCAAGAATACCGTAGCCTTTCGCTGTGGGGTAGACACAACGGGAACTGAGTTTGGTTTAAAGGGTGTGGATTGTTTTTGAGTGCAAGTTGAAGCATCTCAACAACAGCCTCAATTTTTCTTGATCGATCTTGTTCCAAGGTAGAGCGGCTAACCGGAAGCGCGGAATAAACGGACGGGAAGACATCAAAGTGGGTAACTTTGATTCGGCTTGTTTTGCGGGTGACGAAAGACGATAAATGTGGTCGTGACCTAGTCTTGTTGTTAGGTGGAAAGTTGCTCTCAGAACAAGCTTGATAAAAAGGTCGGGGTGGTGAAAAGAAATAATAGGGTATTGATCGGGGTTGAAGAATTCTCTAGAAGGACTTAGAGATTCGGGGGTGATTGTTGGAATCCTAAGTCGATGAGGACATCGAGACCAAGCAATCTAATTATGGAAAGTTTAGTTTATGGCAAGTTGGTCATAAGTTTCCTAGTCTAATACAAGTTGGTATGTTAGGCTATATATACATGTTCATGATCGAGTTTATGATTATGAGAACAGATTGTAAAAACATTGGTTTTGAGTGATTTTCCAATTAATCAAAGAGTTATTTTGGTTATTTGTTTTGCATTCTTGTTTTCAAAACTTTACACGTTTTTTTGTAGCCTGTTAATAGCATCCTCTTAATCGCATTTGTTGATTGTTTTCGCACACACAAACATCACGCACACATCAGGTATACGATTCAACCCTAATCCTATTTTCAACCATAATCCTACTTCCCAAAAATTAATCTGTTGGTGTAGTGTATGATCCTCACGAACATTGTTGTCCACTTCAATAATATTTGAGCCAGCCAATAGGTATATAACAAGTCCAGAAGTCACAATGGGAGTGATACCCAACTCTATGACAATCCCACGGTTGAAAGGCAGAATAACACACATCCAATAAAAAGGATTTGCACGTGTTATTGAATGGATGACATAGAGAGGAAGCTGACTGGCACACCAGGAAGATGAAAAGAGAGATCACAATGTATATGACTTTCTTTCTAAAGGGATTTCTCTTGATATCAACTCCAATTGAATTAGACCACCATCATCTTCCTCACGAAAAAAGACCTGTAAATTTAATGCATCTCATGGATTTCTCTTGATATCAACTCCAACCTATAAAGATATAAAAGTACAAATATCATACAAAAGAGCTTTTAAAAGAATTAGGTAACACTAAAAGGGGAAAGCACATTCAAGAACAAAAGAAACTAAGGATCTGAAACCCCACCTGTCTCAGGGGGCTGCTATTAGGAAGATAACTACCAATTGTTTTCCCATAGATTTCACATGTAGAAAAATGAATTATCCGCTCCTTATTATCAGAAAAGTATTTAACATGAAAACAACAATATAAATCTTAAAATGCAGTTGTAGAATTGCTCTTAATGTTCCTAACCATTCAATGAATACACAAATTATTTTCACATCCCTCGTCACCTTATCTACTTTCCTTTAGCTTCTTATTTCATTTAGCCTGCAAGCATACACCAAAGACATTAAAATCGATCTTTGACCAGTTTTAATTAAAACTCCATTGAGAGTTGTGTTCTTAGAATCATCAACTTTCTATTCAATTCTGCAGAAAGTTTAATAATTTGTGTATTCAATTCCATATAAATTTGAAATTTATATCTTTTCCTTTTTGGAAATTGTTCCTAGAAGATGGGTGCCGATAAGGCTAACGGAAAACCCCAACAAGGGCTTCGAGCTTGTCGGAGATGTCGCTCCTTAGTGGCCGTCGAAGGTAGAATTCCGTTGAAACCATCACCTATTCGGTTTCTTTAAGAGGCGGATAGAGGTTCTCAACCGATCGACAATGACGCACATGGTATTGGGGATTTGGGGGTGGGAGAAATACGACTACTGCATCGAGTTAGTCAAAAGGGATTTAAGATTTAGGGGCATTATGGTCTACTCATTTTTTTTTCTTTTAATTATAATGATGTGAGAATATAAAAAAGAACTATTAAATGTTAAAAATAATTAAAAAATAGATTTGGGTATATATGATATTAAAAAACATTAAGAAGGATAAATACGATATTTAGAGTTTAGGCCGGGC